>NC_140337.1:30476074-31788574 GCF_963514085.1 Chelon labrosus
ACACTGATGAACAATTAACACACCCAGGTGTCTGTAATTATATGAATGGATATAAAAAAGTGGTGCAGAAAATATTGTTAACAACAATGGCAGCTTTAGCGTTATTAGATTGTAGCAGGATGAGATGTCCCATCCTGGCTCTCATGTAGGCGAATGTGCTGCTTGGCTCTCTCTCCACTCACCAATTAGCGCATGGGGTTACCCTATATAGGGGGGGCAGTGTTATCTTTTCGGCCTCTTGCTTTTTGGCTCTGAGGTCCGCCCACTTCCGGTTTGCCTCACATCCTCCAACATACCGTCGCCTGTGCAGGTAATGTGGCGGTAGCTGCCTCTAGAGGTGGGCGGATCGATCCAAATATCGATAATATCGATACCAACGTTGGTATCGAGATTGATCGATACCAATGTAATGAGATCGATACTTAAGTTTCAGTTTCTCTCGTTTCATTAAAGAAGCGACCCGACTCTGTTTGTCTCGATGCCGCTGCTGTCTCAGAGCAGATCAGGCTCGTTTTGCTCCTCCTCCCCCTCGCGTGTGTTTGTTGTACCGTCACGTGACTCCGCAGCGCCAGGTGACCGAACACCGCCTACCGCTACCGGCCAGGCTCGACCAGCAGCAACGCATTACACACGAGAGAAAGAGTAGGGCTGTTTGGTTATATTTTCGGGCCGAAAATGAAACGATAGCAAGTTGTGCTATCAACTCCCAAGGTGGCGCCAGTGTGTGAGGCTGGCCGTCAGCTGCTCCGACTGTTGTGTGTGTTTCTGTTGTTTGTAACGCTAGTTACACATACCGTCAACACTCTGCTGGTGTATGATCGCCAAACGCTTCTAGATCTAAGAATCTCTGCCAAACATCTTGTCAACTTCGATCATTATGGACAAAAAACTCTGCCTCCATTTCTATTGAACGTCCCGACATACCTCTTCCGCACTCCAGCACCACTCCCGCGGCGAAAACGGCACCGCCGCCGGGGTAAGCGTAGTGGCCGTTTGGTGAGGCTGAAGGTCGGGTTGGTACGTCCTGATCGAGGTGGATATGGAGCGGGATCTCGCCTTTGTATCTCTCGACGTTCGCTGGACCTTGTCACTGCCTGGTTGGTACCGGTGGCGGGCTCGGATGGGATGTTCCATCCCCGCGGACCCTGCTCTCCTCGTCCCCGCTGGCGCGGAGTGAATCTGGGGAACCTGCGGCCTCTGCGTCGGGCCTCACTGTCAGCTGCTCGCCCTGACCCGCCAGCGCTTGCAAAGTCTGGTAAACGCCAGATCGCTTGCGAATAAATCATTTATCCTTAAGGATTTCTTCATATCACGGGAACTGGATTTCCTTTTTATCTCCGAGACCTGGCTGAGTGTTGGTGAGTCCAGTGTCTTCACAGAACTTTTACCCGATGAGTGCTGCTTTTTTAACTCTCCTCGGACGTCTGGACGTGGAGGAGGAATTACAACTGTTTTTAAGAATGACTTTAAATGTAAACAGTTATCGCTGCCATCCTCTTTCACCAGCAGGTGTCTGTAATTATATGAATGGATATAAAAAAGTGGTGCAGAAAATATTGTTAACAACAATGGCAGCTTTAGCGTTATTAGATTGTAGCAGGATGAGATGTCCCATCCTGGCTCTCATGTAGGCGAATGTGCTGCTTGGCTCTCTCTCCACTCACCAATTAGCGCATGGGGTTACCCTATATAGGGGGGCAGTGTTATCTTTTCGGCCTCTTGCTTTTTGGCTCTGAGGTCCGCCCACTTCCGGTTTGCCTCACATCCTCCAACATACCGTCGCCTGTGCAGGTAATGTGGCGGTAGCTGCCTCTAGAGGTGGGCGGATCGATCCAAATATCGATAATATCGATACCAACGTTGGTATCGAGATTGATCGATACCAATGTAATGAGATCGATACTTAAGTTTCAGTTTCTCTCGTTTCATTAAAGAAGCGACCCGACTCTGTTTGTCTCGATGCCGCTGCTGTCTCAGAGCAGATCAGGCTCGTTTTGCTCCTCCTCCCCCTCGCGTGTGTTTGTTGTACCGTCACGTGACTCCGCAGCGCCAGGTGACCGAACACCGCCCACCGCTACCGGCCAGGCTCGACCAGCAGCAACGCATTACACACGAGAGAAAGAATAGGGCTGTTTGGTTATATTTTCGGGCCGAAAATGAAACGATAGCAAGTTGTGCTATTTGTAAAAAGGTGGTAAGATACAGTGGTAACACAACAAACTTGTAAAAGCATATGGAAATTTTTAAAATCCCCCGCCCACTTGGCCCCTACAGATGCTGATAAGAAGAAAAAAAGTGCACTAAAGGGGAGAAATGTTGTCTTATTTTTTGTTGTATTGTACTTCCTAAACACGTCCTTACATTATTTATAATATTTGTTGTGGAGTGATAATTTTCTACACTTTGTTTATTTAAGAAAAGAAAATCCAGAAAGAAGTTCAATGAAGGGAGAGATTAAGTTTTTATTGTAGTTTCTGAACATGCCTGAAAAATAATTTGTTTTTATTTGTCCTCAAGTGATCATTTTGTGTTGTTTCTGAACAAAAACTTTTATTGTGATAAAGTATTTTCTATTTACTTATCAACCAAATTCTGTACTGAACTTTAATTGATTAATAATCCAAAAGGCAAATCACGAAAACACTTAAAATGTCATGAGAATTAATTCAGATTTAGATTGATTCAGATTGATGGCGCATCCACCTTAATTTTTTAAAAGTATCGATATCGGTATCGGTATCGGCGATACTGGCCCAGTATTTACTTGGTATCGGATCGATACCAAATCTAGCAGTATCGCACACCTCTAGCTGCCTCGCTTAGTGTCTTTGCATGTAATTTTAGATTTGTGCATGTCACCCCAATTACTGCTTGTCTGCATGTAGACATCCGACACAGTCTGACGCTGCCTGATTGGTATGTAAGGTTTGTTAATCTTTCAGCCTCTGCATTAAGTGTTTTTTTATATTAATTTAATGCATTTTATTTTATAGGAGAAACTGACTGGTGAGCAGTGGGATACTGCTATAACAACCACTGCTGCTTTGCTGCTGCTTTATTTCGGGGTTGTTTTACTTGGCTGTGCGGGAACTACCCTCAGTTGCGCGGCTTCGCACCGCTCGGCTCTGGTTACTCCGCTTTGATTCGGCCTCTGGCTGTCCTGCTGAATTGCTCGCTTCGGCGTTGGGTTAACTCCTTAATTTTTGTTTATTTGACTTGATTTTGTTTGGTTTTTTTTTTAGTTGTTTTTTTTTTTTTCTTTAGTTGGCAATAGTTTAGGTTTTGTTTGTCCAGCTGCTTGCGGGTAGGCTACATAAATTTACTGCAGCTGGTTTCTATGACTTTGGACCAATGTGTATTGTCTATTTGTTTCCTTTTTGAATTATATATTTTTTTTCTTATTATTGGCAGCTAAGTTTTGGTTTGTGAATTTGATTGCTGCCACCCCTAAGTTGTTTATGATTTTTGATTATTTTGTTTATTGGTTTATTCTTTTGGGATTTTTGGTTGAATTGAGTTTACCCCTTTTTAACATTTTCCCCTCTCCTTGCAGGTGCTGGTAGTTTACGGTGGCGGCCCTGGTGTCCTGGTGGTGGTGTCCCCTTACTGTATGCTGTTTGACCCTTGTCTTTTCCTGGGATCCTTCACTCCTCGTGACCCTAGCCTCCCCACTGGTAAACTCCAGCCCTGCCGTTGCACACCCTTCCCTTAACTCTGTGTTTTAAAATAGATATTGATTTAGTAAAATTTGTAACAAAGTGTATTTTAACTGGAACCACGTCTCTTGCTCGTTAAGAGAAACGAACCTGAATACCTTTTCCTTGATTGGTACAAACACTAAAAATTATTTCCTTGGGCGAAACTCCCAAGGTGGCGTTGTCTGGCATGAGAGCCAAGATGGCGCCAGTGTGTGAGGCTGGCCGTCAGCTGCTCCGACTGTTGTGTGTGTTTCTGTTGTTTGTAACGCTAGTTACACATACCGTCAACACTCTGCTGGTGTATGATCGCCAAACGCTTCTAGATCTAAGAATCTCTGCCAAACATCTTGTCAACTTCGATCATTATGGACAAAAAACTCTGCCTCCATTTCTATTGAACGTCCCGACATACCTCTTCCGCACTCCAGCAGCACTCCCGCGGCGAAAACGGCACCGCCGCCGGGGTAAGCGTAGTGGCCGTTTGGTGAGGCTGAAGGTCGGGTTGGTACGTCCTGATCGAGGTGGATATGGAGCGGGATCTCGCCTTTGTATCTCTCGACGTTCGCTGGACCTTGTCACTGCCTGGTTGGTACCGGTGGCGGGCTCGGATGGGATGTTCCATCCCCGCGGACCCTGCTCTCCTCGTCCCCGCTGGCGCGGAGTGAATCTGGGGAACCTGCGGCCTCTGCGTCGGGCCTCACTGTCAGCTGCTCGCCCTGACCCGCCAGCGCTTGCAAAGTTTGGTCTGGTAAACGCCAGATCGCTTGCGAATAAATCATTTATCCTTAAGGATTTCTTCATATCATGGGAACTGGATTTCCTTTTTATCTCCGAGACCTGGCTGAGTGTTGGTGAGTCCAGTGTCTTCACAGAACTTTTACCCGATGAGTGCTGCTTTTTTAACTCTCCTCGGACATCTGGACGTGGAGGAGGAATTACAACTGTTTTTAAGAATGACTTTAAATGTAAACAGTTATCGCTGCCATCCTCTTTCACCAGCTTTGAACTCAGTTTGTTTGAGCTGGGGCATTCTCACACAGTGCTGTGTGCTGTGATCTATCGGCCTCCCAAATATAACAGAGACTTTTTAACAGAGTTTTCTATGTTTTTGGCTGATATTATGCCAAAATATGATCGGGTCCTTATTGTTGGAGATTGTAATATTCATGTGTGCTGCCCTGAAAACCCTTTGGCACGAGACTTTTTAAACATCATTGACTCTTTTAATCTCGTACAGCCTGTACTTGGGCCTACACATGAACGTGGTCACACACTGGATCTTGTTTTATCTTATGGTTTGCCTGTTCTTAACCTGGAGATCTGTGACGCCTTTTTCTCTGATCATATGCCTGTACTTTTTGAAGCTGCTGTTTGCTGTCCCACAGTCAAACCTTGCGCTGCTGCTCGCAGATGTCGAGTTATTAACCCTTCCACTGCTGCTCACTTCTCCGCAGCTTTCAGTCAGAACTGCGTCATTCCTGAGTCTGTGTGTGAGGACACAGAGGCTCTCAACTCATGGTTTCTGGACACCTGTCAGACTGCCATAGACATTGTTGCTCCATTAAAGACCAGGCAGCAGAAAGCTAAATCAGAGCCTTGGCTGAATGAAACAACCCGCACTGCCAGACAGGAGTGTCGAAGAGCCGAGCGAAAGTGGAAAAAGGACAAACTGCAAGTGTCTTTTCAAATACTCAGGGATTCTTGGCGTCATTACCAGTCCACCGTGAAAGAGGCAAAAAGAAAATATTTTTCTGATATTGTTGTGTTAAATTGTCATAAGCCTCGTGTGTTGTTTAAAGTTATAAACTCTGCTCTGAATGCACCACAGACGGGAACTGAGGCCTCCCCTGCTGTGTGTGAGAACTTTCTTCACCACTTCATTGACAAACTCACTTCTACCAGAGCTCTTATTTCACCTCCAGCTTCTGATCCTTCAGTGTTTGTCCCCTGTTCTGCTGTGTTGGACATGTTTGACCCTGTGACTCTTCCCTTTGTCCAGGAAATTGTGAGTCATTTGAAGCCCTCAGGTTCCCCTGAAGATACTGTTCCACCCCGATTTTTTAAGGAGGTTTTTCCCACTATTGGGCCATCTTGTCTTGCAGTGATCAACAGCAGTCTGTCTTCTGGAGTGGTCCCTATACAATTTAAACATGCAGTTGTGCAGCCTCTGTTAAAAAAACCTGGGCTGGATCCTACTGTTTTGGCAAATTTCAGGCCAATCTCTAAATTGCATTTCTTCTCCAAAATCTTAGAGAAGATTGTTTATTCCCAGCTCATGGACTTTTTAAATGAACAGAAAATTCTTGAGATTTTCCAATCCGGTTTTAAAACTTTGCACAGCACAGAATCAGCGCTTTTAAGGGTTTTTAATGATATCTTTTTAGCTACTGACTCTGGTCACTGTGTTGTCCTGGTACTTTTAGATTTGACTGCAGCATTTGACACAGTGGACCATGACATCCTGATTGCTCGTCTAGAGCAGTGGGTGGGCATCAGTGGCACAGCACTGGAATGGTTCAGGTCCTACCTTTCACATCGGACTTTCTGTGACTCCAGTTTCGAAATGCATGTTTTACAATCTGGCATTTATCAAATAGCTGTTTGGAGAAAGCAGTGAGGGCTGTCATCAGGGGTCGGGGCGGGCTGTTTGATCATGTCAATCAAACTGGGACGCGGACGCAGGTTAACGGCGCGCCCACCAACAACAAACAATGCGAATCAGATCAGAACGGCATGCAGCGCGAGACATGGAGGGAAGCACAACCCGTACGACTGAGAAGAGGAAATGCAGCTATAATAAAGACTGGGAAACTATCTATCCAATGCAAGGCGAGTCTGGTAAAGTTTGCTGTGAAGTTTGCTTGAGTCATTTTTCCGTTTCACACGGAGGTGAATACGACGTGAAACGACACAGACAATGCGAGACAAAACGTGTTGTTCACCTTGTGAACTTGGGAAATTTGCATTTAAGCAAGTTTTTATATATATTTATATTGTAAAATATATTTGTTAAGTTTTTATTTGCAGGCTGTTATGTCCTACTGAATCAATCAGATGGCAAAGTAATGCCATAAGCAAAGGGGCAGAATAGAAATGTTTATTTTTTCTCATAGTTCTTTTAGACTACCTTGATGCATTGGTATCTCACATTGTCCCACATTGTCCCACACAAACGTAGTCTTTGTCCCACGTCTGGCGAATTGGGATCTGGTCACCCTAGATCTATGTCCCCCTCAAAAAGTCTGATTCATACTCTGTTTACCCGCTGCTAAAGTGCCTAGACGACCTTAAAGCTTGGATGGCTTTAAATTTTCTGAATTTTAATGAAAAAAAGACAGAAGTCATGGTCTTTGGTGGCACCTCTGGGACCTCCCTGTCAGTTGATCTGGGCTCTTTGGCACAGTATCGCGCCCCAGTTGTAAAACATCTGGGGGTCAAAGTGGACGCGGATCTAAATTAAAGCTGTGGTGAAGTCCAGCTTTTATCAGTTAAGGCAGCTAGCAAAAATCAAACCAGTCCTTCAGAGACAACAATTTGAGACAGTAATCCACGCCTTTGTGACCACTCGGCTGGATTACTGCAATGCACTTTATTTGGGGGTTAGTGGGTCCTTGATCAGTCGTCTTCAACTGGTACAAAATGCTGCTGCGCGTCTTTTAACTGGTACACGCAAGTATGAGCACATTTCACCCATTTTAGCTTCACTCCACTGGCTGCCTGTCCATTTTAGGATCCATTTTAAAATTATTTTATTTGCTTTTAAAGTCTTGAATGGCCTTGCCCCACCTTACCTCTCTGAGCTTCTGCATCCCTACACCCCTCGCCGATCTCTCAGGTCAGCTGACCAGCTGCTCCTGACGGTGCCTAAAGCTAGGCTTAAGCTCAGAGGGGATCGAGCGTTTGCCGTTGCAGCGCCAAAACTGTGGAACGAATTGCCGCTACACATTAGGCAGGCCTCCTCACTGGCTCATTTTAAATCACTTCTTAAAACCCACCTCTTTTCTTTGGCTTTTAACACCATGTAGAGTGTTGATTTTATGTGATTTTATTTTATGTGTATACGTGCACATTTTTACTATTTTAATCTTTTATTGTGTTTTTTATTGTTTTTATTGTGTTATTTATTTATTTAGTTTTATTCTTTTTATGTTGTAAAGCACTTTGGAAACCATTGTGTTTGTTTAATTTGTGCTATATAAATAAAGTGGATTGGATTGGATTGGATGTTTTGATATTTACACCTACCCATAGAACCCCTCGTGTGTCGCCACAAGAAGATATCGCAAATGGTGCAATAAGAAGAGAGCGTGTATTCAGAGACAGAGATGATTTACTGGCAAATAATGACAACTGACTCATCAGCCGCTTTTGGTTCCTGAGGGCAATCCTGCTGGAACTGTGCGCAGAGCTGCGGCCGGCATTGGAGCGTGACACAGCGAGGACCAATGTGTTGCCTGTGTCCGTACAGGTACTGACCACACTGGGGTTCCTCGCAACCGGGGCATTCCAGAGGGGACTGACCAACCGATTGGGACTGAGACAGTCGACCCTGAGCAGAGCCATGCCAGCAGTGTGGGAGAATGGCAGAGAGACAGTAGGTCTGTTTATATTTGAAATGAAACGATAGCAAGTTGTACTTTTTGTAAAAAAGCTGTAAGATACAGTGGTAACACAACAAACTTGTATAAGCATATGGAAATTTTTAAAATCCCCCGCCCACCTGGCCCCGACAGACCCCTGAAAAGAAGAAAAAAAGTGCACTAAAGTGGAGAAATGAACACTCTGCCTGAAAAATAATTTGTCCTCAAGTGATAATTTTGTGTTTTTGTGTGTTGGGGTGATAGACATACCAAAAAAATACTAAAAGACAACCCTTTTCAATGTGGCATCAATTTCAACATTCTGTGGGTATAAAAAGCTGGTATTGTCAGTAAGTCATTCCAAGTTCATCATTCAAACACCCATGGACACACAACGTCACTTAAAGGTGCAGTAGGTAAGTCTTATAAAACTAACTTTCTGTCATATTTGCTGAAACTGACCCTATGTTCAAGTATAATTGCATGAAGCAGGTCATTTTAAAAAAAAATCGGCTCCTCTGGCCCCACCTAGAGCCTGTAGCGCGATTTGCAAGACATCCAACGCTCCCTATTCAGATAGACCAATCAAGCCCAGGGGTGTATCTAACAGAGTGTCAATCACTGCTCATGCACACGCATTTCATAGCGCCCTCCCCTCCCTCCACCACCTCAACCTCGACGGGTCGCGCACCACTTGGCCGCGGGCGTAGAAGGAGCTGGGATGTAATCCTCATCGCTAGTTTGTTTACTCGCTCTCTCGCACGCGATCTATCGTGCACAGCTCTCCCTTGTGGGGGGAGGGGCTTGGGAGACCGTTTTGGGGTTTAGCAGAAAGAGGGGAGGGACTGAGAAGTTGTTGATGTTCAAATTTATTTGAACATTGGCGTCATTACCAGTGAACTTGGTGTGTCTCAAAGTGTCATCAGCAGACTTGCATCAAGACATAGAACTACTGGCAGAGTTTGTGACAGACCCAGGAGTGGAGCCCCACGAGTGACAGACTGCAACGATGACCAGTACCTAAGGACCTATGCACTCAGACATCGTTATGCAACTGCCACACAGCTGCAGGCCCGTTTACGAGATGTGAGTGATACTCGGGTTTGCAGACAAACCAATCGCAACCGACTCCACCACTTTGGCTTGAATGCCAGACGACCGTTGCAGGTGATCCCACTTACACAAAGACACCGCCGTGAACGTTTGCAGTGAGCACAAGATCATGTGACCTGGACAATGCAGCAGTGGTCTACCGTCCTCTTCACTGATGAGTGTCGGGTCACCTTGCACAGAAATGATGGTCGTCAGCGTTGCTGGAGAAGGCGAGGTGAGCGATACGCCCAGGTCAACATGGTCCACAGGGTTCGCTTTGGTGGAGGAGGTGCAACAGTCTGGGCGGGCATCACCAGTCAGCGCAAAACAGATTTGGTTATTGTAGATGGCTCAGTCACTGCACATTCTTACCTCAGAGACATCATAGAACCCATCATCATCCCCCAATTCCGCCAGCACACCCCCAACTTTCTGTTCATGGATGATAATGCTCCACCACATCGTGCCAGAATTGTCACAGCTCGACTTCAGGAAGTCGGAGTGCCTCATCTGGTATGGCCAGCAATGTCCCCTGACCTGAATCCCATAGAGCACGTCTGGGACCAGCTGAAGCAGAGACTGGATGATCCTACCCCAACCCCACGTGACCTGGCAGAACTGCGTGTAGCACTTGTGGAAGAGTGGAACGCATTGCCTCAGAACAACATCATGAGGCTAGTGAGGAGCACGAGACGTCGCTGTCAAGCTGTCATTACGGCAGATGGTGGAAACACCCACTACTGACATTGTCAATTTTTATTATTTGGGGCTATCCTTGTTATTGTCGAAAATTTTGGGGTAATAAATATTAAACTAATGAAAATGGTGTTTCTTCTCATTCATTATTAGTAATATAAAGGGAACTTTTACTTATTTCATTAAAATTCAGACCAAATAGGAAAAGCACTCATGTAAATAACAATATCCCTAACTTATTGTGAGTAGTGTACTTGGTATCGGATCGATACCAAATCTAGCGGTATCGCACACCTCTACTGGCTGGAAAATAACATCCCAAACACTGTGGTAGAGCTACAGGGGCGCTCTTTGTTCTGAGCCAACCAGACTGCGTCCTCTGGCAAATGCAAAGGTGGAAGCTTATTGCTATACATTCACAACTCATGGTGAACAGATAACAGCATTACCAGAATGGTCCCCTGATCTGAAATATCTGGCATTAAAATTCAGACTGTATAAACTGGTTAGCAAGGATGAAATTTGAGGAGGGCATAAGTATTTTTTAATAAAACTCTAATCTTTCAGTTCAATGTTTTCTAGTAGTTCTTCTAGTTTTCTATTGCTACTTTTAAGTTTAATGTTTTCTTTTTGGTTTGACTGGTTATAAAGTAGTAAAACATTATCACCCAATTCTGTGTTTCACCTTGTTAGTCAATTTCACTCAAACTCAGTACCACCAACTTTACACTTATTTATGAAATGTATGGTAAACAGGGCTCATTTACATAGCACCACCCAGTGGTGGGCAGGTCAAACTGGCATCACAGGATGCAGCACATGAACAGTGGGACAATTTGGGGTGCAACAATCATCAATTCTGATGATACGGTTATAGAGGAAAAAGCGTAGTTTCACAATTATCATGAGTTTGGATGTATAAAATCACATTTGTATATATTGTATTTTTCCCTTTTTTAATAATAACTATAATAATAGTACATTTATTTATCAGCACTTTCAATAAAACTAATACAAGTTTACAAGATTAATGAGAGCTTTGTAAATGATGAGGAGGATCTTGAAGTGGATATGCTGCTTTACTGGAGCCAGTGAAGGTGTTGCAGGATGGCTGTAACGCATTTCTTTGAGTAACTTACACTCTAACTTCTATAGAAGTCTCTTATGTCCACTTTTGTTTTTTTAGACATCCTGACTGCGCCTAATTACCAAACACACATACGCACATGGACACCGATTCAAAGGTTAATGTAAATGAAAGCTCTGATATTACAATCCTTCTAGCTGACGTGACCCAGGCAGAACAAAGGAACAATTTACAGTAGCAGGTTAACAAGGACTCCTGACCGCAGACTAGCAGACTGGTGTGACAGCAAGGTGGAGTGACAGCGGGGACGGCCAATCACACAAGAAAAGGTAGACCCAATCGAGGAACTTGTGGGTGGGTCTAAACTAAGGGCAACAGGGTTCAGCTTGAGCGGCCGTTTTCCACTTGGTCCTAGTGCTTGACTAGCCTGGTCGTCACCATCCTACGTTTCCGCCCGAAATTTGATTTCGGTCTGGCACATAGTCTGGCCTAGTGGCCCTTCTGCGGTTCGCGTGTAGCGTCGCCAATCAGCGAAAAGTTGAGTGATGACGCGGAACTTGCCTGCCGAGTTGCTTGTAGTCCAGCGAAGCTTGTAGTTCAACAGCATAGCAACAATGGCGACGGAGGAAGAGACGCTAGAAGCCATCCGCGAAGTTGTCTCAACTCTGGAGAGCATCACGGAATTAAAACCAGAACAAGAGGCTTGTCTTGTCAATTTTATAAATGGCACGGATGTCGTAGCTCTCCTTCCAACTGGTTTTGGGAAAAGTTTGATTTATCAAATGGTCCCGTTAGTAATGGAGAGACTGGGGAGACCGAATGCTGTGGCTGTTGTTGTGTGCCCCCTCATCGCCCTTATGGAAGACCAGGTTAGAGAGGCCTGGAATCTTGGACTACGTGCGGGTCAACTCGGTGTTGACGAACATCGGAAGATCCTTGACGGACATTTCTCGCTAGTATTTGGTAGTCCCAAAGCTTGGCTCCAAAATTCTCCGTTTACGACATAAGAAGAAATTCTGCCATGTTGACTTTGCAAGTCAAAGTTTTGGTGTTTTCTCTGTTGGCTGAGGCTAGCTGTTCGGATCCAGTTATGTGTCAATTGCAAGAGTACTTTCTCTAGTTTCAAATGACACTGTTGTGTAAAAGTCAAACTATGACTAAAAAACACTATGTAGTATATGAACTTTAGTAAAATAAAGAAGTTTGGAGTAAGAGCTAAAAAGAAAAGTGATTAACAAGGCTTGAAGGAGTCTACAGACCTGTTAGCATGTTTTCAAAAAAGCGGTTAAGCAACGAATAAACATAATGGTGTCCAGAGTAAGGTAAGGCTCGGGAAATCTAAACGCACACGAACATACAGTTGGGAAGACGGCTGCTTGTGTCTGACACCAATAGATTTTGACCACAGATAGGTTGCAAGCAAATAAAAAAATAAAAAATGAAAATGGGGTGAATTACTGTGAATGCTCAGCCAAGAGGAAGGACTTTCTGGTGAATATGTTGAGAAGCCTTATACTTGCTATACCTAATAGACTCTAGTGGTTATTAACAATCACAACATGAAGTCATTGCGAATAAAAGAAAAAGCTGAATGAAAATACTGTCAACTGTCCATCTGGTTCCCCCCTATCCTCCAAGCCCGCAGTTTTTAATCAAAAGATTTCTAGCCAATAGTGTGTAAAAACTGAAATGCTTTGTATAAATATAATAACACATGTTCATAAGTGTCTCTGTAGTAATAGAGACTTGTCAGACGTTGTCTTTACCTCACTTCTGCCATACTCTCTCATTTACTGTGCACCATTCAGGTTAAAAACTCTTTTTTTTTAAAAAAACTCTAAAATATAAATTGGGAAGAAAATGAAAAACCACCACATTAAAGAACAGCATGTTATTGCATTTCTAAGTTTATTTTTCTTTAGATTTTAAAAAAATGCAAACACCAGAAGACAATGAACAGAAGACACTGTGACAGTTCACACGTTTCTACAAACCAGCATCAATTAATAGAAGCGCTCAGACACTGTACTTATTTTAAACATCATGTGTCAGAGTTATGGCCAGTGAGAAAGGTTTAAAAACCACATTTGCAGACACGTTAGACAAGTTTCTCAGCAAGACCCTCATTTCCTGATCCAGTTACAGCGTCTAACCCTGTGTCTAGAAGCATAGAAAGCAGCTTGATAGCAGCGGACTCAATTCTAGACATGATGAAATATTAACTTCACGATCTCAGCGACTAAGCTGGTTTATATTCTCCTATTGGTTGTCATCCTGGCCATCTTTTTCTTTAATATAACAGAAAGCTGTCACTTCTGTTGGAGATGAGTCATGTTTTATAACTCTGACTATCACACAGTGAAGACATCCGAGCAGCAGCAGCACCACCATGATGATGGTGAACACGGTCCTGAGGATGGGGTAAATGTGATAGACGTGATCTGAGGACAGACAATGATATGTGGGAGTTTTGGCAAGACGGAAGACATTATGCTGAAACGTAAGGAGATGGGAATAGTTTGAGAGTGTAAACACATACATGATCAATACTTTATGAATCTTAAAAAAAAACGACATGTCTCACCTCCTACAGACAGCCAGCTCTGTGGTGATTCTCCAACTCCAGAGATGTTGCATTTGTAGAATCCTTGATCAAGAATGGAGACTGTTTTGAGTCTCAGATTTCCTGTGGAGCTTCTCCACTTGTGGACTCCATCTTTATAGAAATCAGCTGTGATGTTGGAGTAAGATATTTTGGTTCTGCATCTCAGAGTCACATTTTCTCCCTCCATCACAGGACGAGCAGGACTCTCCAGGATCACAGAACCATCTGAAGAACACGATCATATTTAATTTATCTTGAAATCACGTTGAGATAATCACAAAATATCACTGCCTCACTGCAAACATACAAGTGACATTGATGTTAATGATGTTTCTTCTCTCTCCTCCTTCCTCACACCAATACTTTCCAGAATCATATTGATAAAGAGTTTTAATGGTGCAGTTAGGTCCTCTTGATGTTCTGTCATTAGTGGTGCAACACGAGGGCATCTCCCCAGTTCCTTTATGTCCAACATCACAGTAAAAGACTCCCTCACAGTAAAAAGTGACCGACTCATATTCATAGAACTGCAGTCTGTTTGGAGAGATACGAAGAAAAGCTGCATCTGAGACAAAGAAAAACAGAGAAATTGAGTTTAGACACTTACTCCTGTGAACTGCTGGATGACGTCTACAAAATTTAAAAGTAGAAAAGTAGTAGAGGAACTCCTGTGATGATTAAACACACCAATCTCAAGATATTTTTACCTCTTTTCTACAACTGCAACAAAACATCTACTCACCAACTTCCTGATCATGTGCACACAGCAGGATCATCACAGTCACTGAAGACGCAAAGAAAATAAATTAGTGAAATTTAAGTTCACTCACTAAATAACCTTCAAAGACTTTCACATGCATGAGCTTTTTAACTGTAAATAAAGTCTTTATCATTAAGTTTTAATCAGGAAAGGAGCCAGTACTCACACAGTGCGACGCAGAAAGCTCTGACCTCCATGTTGTCTTGCCGCTGACTGACTGAACACCAGACTGAAGTGTAAAATGAGAGGCGGTCTCTTCCTGTTCGACTGTTGAGAACTGTTGTGGTGCAAATAGCCTCAGTGTTTTAGTTTATATCAGTGGGTGGTTCACATTAAGAAGACTTAAAGGAGTTTATAAACCCTTTTGCCCGTTTTTTTTTAAAAAAAACAGCTTAGCAATGACCTACACATAATGGTACCTGATAGAGGTCAGGCTAGAGGAATGTAAACAGGCATTAACATACTGTCAGGAAGGTGGCTGCTGGTGCATGACACCAGTAGATTTTGACTGTAACAGGTTAGAAGCTAAAAGAGGAGGCTGAGTTTATATGAAAGCTCATCCCAAGGGTCCAGATACTTCAGTGCATAAGTGTGGACTTCAAGGGTCGGATATGAAAAAAACTAATAGGCCTCACCTGAAAACCAGTTAGATCCCACTTATACCATATGGGCATTCATAGATTGGGCCACTGTGGAAACTGCAGACAAACCCACTTGTAGTCTGGTTGAGTCCCACCTATGGCCCAGTGAGATCCTTGTTAAATTGATAGGTTTGGCCGACATGAGCCTCATTTAAATAAACTGGTTGGGCCCCATCTATAAATCAGCTGAAAAACAAATTATTCTCTTATTGATCCCACATGGGGAAATTCTAATCCTGCATTTGACCCATCCATTCATTTGTTCACACAGTTACACTCAGAGCAGAGGGCGGCCACTTGTGTGCCTCAAGGCACCTCAGCCATGGACATGGGGGAAGTGCCCCCCCATGTCCATGGCCCATATGTGATGGTTGTGTTTCTGTGGTTTCTGTGTTCACGTTTTGAGTTTTGTTCATGTTTCTTGTCTCCCTGTTTCCTGTTTTACTTTGTTGAGTTTTTGATTTCCTGTTTTACTCCTTGTTGTTTCTCTGTTGATTAGATCATTGGTTTCACCCTGTGCCTCTTGATTTCTGTCACCTGTGTCTCGTCACCCCTTGGTTCCTCGTGTGTGCTTATATAGCCCTGCCTTCCCCTTTGTTCCTGTCGCGTCATTCCCTATGGTTTGTTACCCTGTGTGTCTCCATGCTTCTAATGTTTTTTGCTCCAGTGTTTTTGCTACTCCCGTGTGTCTCTAGTGCTCCCTGTTTTTTGTCTCGAGTCTTATGTTGCATTTTTGTCTTTTGAGAGTTTTTAGTTTTCCTTTGGAATTTGGTATTCCTGCTCTTCCAGCAGCGCTTTTTGTTTCCTTTTGTTTTATTAAACACCTGTTTTGCCGACTCCAGCCTCCTCACCTTTTGTCCTGCGTTTGGGTCCTAACTCCCCCCTTGGATAAACCGTAACACCATACCTCATATGAATATTCACAGGAGGGGACAAACCTGGTTGTGTCTGCCTCTTTTCCTTTCTGGGCAGGAGATGGGAAAAGATGCAAATGCAGACTGAAATCAAGTTCTTCAACAGCACCAGAGGTTTTTTGGTCCTTAGTTTTTTTTTTTTTGTTTTGGCCAGAGTCCTCACTTGGAACAGGATGGATCCTCATTCTCTGCTCTACGCTGAAAGGCTCAAGATCAGTTTGTGTCTGTTTGACCTTTGTCTTTACCAAATGGCCACTTCCAGTGAGGAAGGTCTTCATGGTTAAAATAGATGCACTCAAGGTTCTCTTGGACCATTCTCCTTTCGCTTTAGCAGCTTGTGTGGTCAGAGTTGGGAAGAGTTGATCTCATCGATGACCTCTTTTACTATGGCCTCTGTGACCTCAGGTGTAACTCTAACGGGGATGTCCTTTCCAGTGACATCACAGAAAGCCTGACAAATGGAGCTTTCCATGCTACTGTAAATGTCATAGTTGAAAAACTCCATCAGATGTTCAGAGGACACCGGAGCCATCATGCTGGGGGCACCAGAATATTTGGATGATCCACACATGGACAGTGTGACAATTTCAAGGACAGACTCTCTGATTAAAGGAGTGGTCTCCTCTCTTTACCAACGCGCCCTACAACCAGACTTCATGCCTCCAAATCTCTGGCACATAGTGTGGGTCCCCAGCAAGACAGAAAGATAAATATTTATCATTATAAGTGGTTTGATTAAACATAACATGGCACAGCCAGTCTGTATTACACCTTTCCTCACCATAAGGGGGAGCTCACTGGCCTGGGCTTTTCAGTTGCTACTAAGATTGTCACAAGGTGTAGTGGGCGAGAAGGGGAAGAAACAAAAAGAGCTTTAATGAATAGTAATAAAGTGAAACTAATCACAGAGGAGCAAGCAAACCACAGAAAAGGAAGATGAGTTGACAAGATACAGGTGAGGTGTCTTGGTGGTGAAGAAAAACCACCAGAAATAAAACAGGAAGTGAGGTCAAGGAATGACCTTTTCATTGACCGAGGCTGGAGAATCTTCAAACTACTGATGACCCAAGAAATTCAAAAGAAGAATATTGAAAGTAATGGATCCGTCTCTGACTGTCCTGTCAGAGCGTGGGAAGATCGACTGTCTTCGGTTCCAAAAAACATAACCCTCAAGACCATTGTCAGGGTGAACACAGGTTATTTCATGAGGATGTGCATGAATTTCACACTTAAAACCAAGGAACGTTCTGCTATAGTTATAATTATCATGAGACACGTGAGAAAACACTGACATTTTGTACCACAGAACAAACTCAAACAGACACTCTGACGTGTAGGACATGACTTTTATTCTCATTGGTGAAACTCTGACAAGAAACTCTCGCCTCGTTGCTGACCACAAACCTAAAAAGGCAATGCAACAATTTCAGATATGCAGCTAACCGCGACACGATTAGAAGCAGCAGCAACAGCTACGTTCATCTGGTGAGCAACTGTGTGAACAGACTGAGCTGATGGAACAAGATGATTAAAAGTGCCTGATGAAAATCAACCGAAACTTCTCTGATGTGTTGGTTAAAGTGCAGATGCTGTCAAAATCCACACGTTGGTTTTTTGCACAGAAACTATTTTAATTTTTTTTATTTTCTTAGCTTGTACAATAACAACAACAATACTGGCCCTAACTGGGTCACTTCCTGGTTTTCATATAGACCATGAAGCTCCTCGTTTCAGTCAGCACTCAGCAACCTGTAACACATAGGACACAGAAGACAAATATCATGTGAGTTGTAGATTATAGAAAGAAAAGTTGCTTTTTGACTTTTCTTTCAGCATCTATGAGTGGACAGCAAGAACGTGCTCATAGAAAGACAACTGTATAGCAACGAGGAGATAAAAGACTGTATTTGACTCACAATCTGAATTGTAGAATAGTAGGCGTCACTGTCAACAGGGGCTTGGGTTGGCGATGGAACGCTGGACTCTGCTGCTTTGAAGACAAATAAAATATTCCTTACTACTGTGTCTTTTTAATTAGAACAATAAATCTTTCACAGATATTGGGATTAACAATGTTATGAATAATTTTAATTCTGACCCAGCTGTGGAGCGCCACTCTGGCCCAAAGCGTAGTAAACGGGTAAATCTCCATTTTCATCTGAGAGAGAGAAACAATCACAGCTGAAACATATCAACTTCATGGGGAACTACTGTTTTTCTACAACCTGGACCTTATTTCCAGCATAAAATATGATCGTTTATTCACCCAAATAACTTTTGTGTTATTTGCACTGCTAGTTTTTTGCAACATGACTGAATATTTTTCAAATTCTGAGGCTGTGGACGAACCATAGCAGTAGCAAATTACAGGTAAACAAGCTGACCGTCGTGTGTGTGCGTGCGCGTGCCGCTCAGATATGTTATCATCCAGGTCAGAAGACATCATCCAGGGTCTGTAAGTCCATCTACAGACTCTGGATGATGATAACAGGTAACTCTGGACTCAGCAGGGAATAGCACTAGCGTATTATAACAAAATATTGGTGAAATGAACGAGTTTCGCAGCAGATAATGTGTTATTTACAGGCTGTGTCTCGGTGCCCTGTCAGTCCCGCTATATGGATTTGCGTTGATGTAATTATTTTATAAATGAGTGCAAATGACACAAAAGTTATTTGGGTGAGTAAACGACCGTATTTTATACCACAAATAAGGTCCAGGTTGGAAAAAACAATAGTTCCCCTAAATTAATGTAAGGTTAGAGGAAATACCTTTCTTCTTCCTGTTCTTTGTTACAGTAGCATACATTGCTTCAGATGCACTGGCCTGTACAGAGACTGGGAAAAAAAAAAAAAATATATATATATATATATATATATTTAATATCCTTTCTGCTAAATGTTTAATCTCTAGAAGTTAAACCTACCTGTCTGATGCTCTGATGAGTCTGAATCAGGCACTGCTGGTGACTGTGAAAGAAAATCTGTAAAAAAGAAAGTATATTGAATTTTGTGGTGGAACTAAAGTAACCTGAGGAACTGATTTTCCTGAAGTAACAATAGTTACAAAAGAGGGAAGTTCATTTAGTTTGGAAAATTGTGCAGTGTTTCCTGAAATTATTACCTAATGGAAACATTTACAATGTGAAAAACATCAGCCCTAGAATCCAACCCAGAGGAACTCCTCCGTGACTTTTCTGTACATGGAAGATTCGTGTTGTGACAAAGCAAAACCAGTGATCGCATTGAGTAAAGTTCACTTTATGTTCTTCACCTCTGAGAAAGGGAAATCTGCCAAAGTGAAGTAGTCCAACAACAAACAAGAGAAGCATCAACAAGACGGAGATGACGATCCATGGTGTGCTTGTGGAGAAAGAGGGGGCAGGATTAGAGGGTTTGTGATCTTCTGTGTTGACTGTAGAAAAAGATGAAATTTTAAGGAGATGGGAACTGTTTCCTACACATACGTGATCAATACTGTATGAATCTTATTTTGAAAAAACCTACATGTCTTAAGTCCAACAGACAGCAAGCTCTGTGGTGATTCTCCAACTCCAGAGATGTGACATTTGTAGAGTCCTTGATCAGACACGGAGACTGTTTTGAGTCTCAGATTTCCTGTGGAGTTTCTCCACTTGTGGACTCCATCTTGATAGAAATCAGCTGTGATGTTGAAGGAAGATATTTTGGTTCTGCAGCTCAGATTCACATCTCCTCCCTCCATCACAGGATGAGCAGGACTCTCCAGGATCACAGAACCAGCTGAAGAACACGATTATATTTAATTTATCTTGAAATCACGTTGAGATAATCACAAAATATCACTGCCTCACTGCAAACATACAAGTGACATTGATGTTGATGATGTTTCCTTTCTCTCTTCCCTCACACCAGTACTTTCCAGTGTCATCTCGATAAAGATTTTTAATGGTGCAGTTAGGTCCTCTTGATGTTCTGTTATTAGTAGTGCAACACAAGCGTGTCTCGTCAGTTGATTTATGTTCAGCATCACAGTAAAAGACTCCCTCACAGTACAAAGTGAACGACTCATATTCAAAGAACTGCAGTCTGTTTGGAGAGATACGAAGAAAAGCTGCATCTGAGACAAAGAAAAACAGAGAAATTCAGTTTAGACACTTACTCCTGTGAAATGCTGGACGACGTCTACAACATTTAAAAGTAGAAAAATAATAGAGGAACTCCTGTGATGATTAAACACACCAATCTCAAGATATTTTTGCCTCTTTTCTACAACTGCCCAACAAAACATCTACTCACCAACTTCCTGATCATGTGCACACAGCAGGATCATCACAGTCACTGAAGACGCAAAGAAAATAAATTAGTTAAATTTAAGTTCACTCACTAAATAATGTTAAAAGCCTTTCATGTGCATGAGATTTTTAAATATAAATAAAGTCTTTATCATTAAGTTTTAATCTGGAAAGGAGCCAGTACTCACACAGTGCGAAGCAGAAAGCTCTGACCTCCATGTTCTCATGCTGCTGACTGACTGAACATCAGACGGAAGTGGAAAGTGAGAAGTGGTCTCTTCCTGTGTGATTTCTGAGAAGCAGATGTGGTGGAAATAGCCTCAGTGTTTTTGTTAAATATCAGTGGGTGGTGCAAAGAGCAAAGACAGAGCAAATCTGAATTCAGTGCAACTCTTACACTTGCTTAATGTTCTCCATGTTGTTTGTGGTTTATTAGCATTCTAACATATACTTATTAGCACAAAGTCTGATGTGTAGCTGAGACTGTGAGGAAACATCTTAAAAGCAGCTCACACATTTAACCACTGAGTCCTGTTATGACTGTGGCTCATGTGAGTGAGTGCCTGTGTGGTATTATTCTCCTTCCCTGCCTGCAGGGGTTGCTGTTTTCGTTTTTCGTTACAGCTTCCTGTAGGCCGGCCAGGAGGTTGCTTCAGCTCTGCAGGACTGTTTTAAACACACCAACTGGGGAGTGTTTACAGAGAGCTCGGACCTGGAGGCTTACTTGTCATCTGTCCTCCACTATGTGCAGTTCTGCACTGATGCTGTTCTACCCGCCAAGACCATCACAGTTTTTCCAAATCAGAATCCGTGGATGGACAGCACTGGGTGGCCACTGCTCAAAGCCCACGTTGCTCCCTACAGGTCCGGTGACAGGATGGCTTACAGCAAGACCCGCAGTGAACTATAAAAGGGCATTCAGCTGGCTAAACTCAAATACAGGCAATGCATTGAGGAGCACTTTGAAAACAATCACATGCAGCATGTGGAGGGGCATCAGGACAATAACAGACTACAAGCGTAGTAAGCAGTAGATCTGTCTTGATCCCACCCTCCCTAACACCCTGAACAGTTTCTTTGCACGCTTCAATACACCTGGCTGCGAAGAAACTAGGCCTCTTCCCCAGCTGGAGGAACAACATCATCCTCTTGTCCTGCAGCTTTGTCAAGTGAGCTCCACCCTGCGGCAAATCAACATCAACAAGTCTGCAGGACCTGATAAAGTGGCAGGATGCACCCTGAGACTATGTGCTAACGAGCTGGCAGGAGTTTTGCTGGACACTTTCAACCTGTCTCTGCAGCTGTCCACAGTTCCTGTCTGCCTCAAGTCCTCCATCATTGTCCCTGTACGTAAAAAGTCAGCTGTCACCTGCCTCAATGATTCCCGTCCAGGCGCTCCGACCCCGGTAATCATGAAGTGTTTTGAGAGGATCGTCCATCAGGTCGGCACATCAAGGATGTCATCCCTGCTGATCTGGACAAGCCACCAGTTCACCTACAGAGGGAACTGATCAACAGAGGATGAAGTCTACATAGCTCCGCACACAGCCCTGTCCCACCTTGAGCATCCTAACACTTATGCCAGGATGCTTTTCGACGACTTCAGTTCAGCTTTTAACTCTGTGTTTCTGGACAAGCTGACACTGACGCTTCATGACCTGTGATTGTCTGCTTGTATGTGCCTCTGAATCAGGGACTTTCTTACCAACAGACCTCAGGTGGTGAGAATTCGGGACTGCACATTGTCCACACTGGTCCTGAACACCAAAATGCCGCAAGGCTGTGTGCTCAGCCCAGCTCTCTTCACACTCTTCACACATGACTGTTCCTCCATCCATCCCATAAACACGATTGTGAAGGTTGCTGATGACACCACTGTGGTGGGTGTCAATGATGAGACCCATTACAGACAGGAGATCCAACACCTGACAGAGTGGTGCTCAGACAACCTTCTTCTGAACACCAGCAAGACCAAGGAGGTCATTGTGGACTACAGGAGGTCCAGGAAAACAGAGCACGCTCCTTGACAATGTGTGGAAATACCACACACATATTCTACAAAGGTTCTAGTGAAAATAGAATCAGGCCTACTCTCCATTTGGACACTTGAAGAACCAAGGTACCCAAAGTGTTCCACATTGAGTTTTTGCTTCTTGAACAGGAATATGGATACAAAATACTACTGATTCCACTACAGGAGGCAATGTACACACAATTCAACCTTTGGACATTTTATTTATCCTGTACATCATCAAATTCTGCCATTGTGCACATATAGAATCCATAAAAATATTTAAAAAAAAAAAAAAAGGTGTGTTGCGCATTGTGGTAAAGGTCTTTTTTTTTTTTACATAAGATTGATATGTGTTTACTATTTCAAGGTTCAAGGTTCAAGGTTCTTTATTTGGCCATTTGTGCGTAAACCAACAGTCCAGGCACATTGGAAATCTTGTGCAGGGCTCTCACAGAGTCAACAGTTTAGTTAAAAAGAGAAGTATAAATATAGAAATCACTATACATCAAAAAAATAAATGAATACAAAACATAGAAGCACTATGCAACTGTAATATTACAACAAAGAAGTATGAAGATGAGTGGGCAATGTTGGTGACAGAGTAATAAATAATAGTAGATTTCTTTTTTAGATAAACTGGTTAGACTGGTTCTTGGACAACACAGTCTCATCCCTAGTCATCACATATTGATGCTTGGTCACTGACCCCTGTCGTCAACATTTGAAGCAGAAGGTACCCCCATTGCGTCGCTCTTGGACGACTAGGGCCGCCCATAGACCTGAATGTAAATCCCTCATCGTTGCTTTTCAACGCATAGGGCGGTCCAATAGACTTGAATGTAAAACCCTCACCGTCGCATTCTGACGCTGGGGATCGTAGCCTAATAAGCAGGCTAAAAGCTGTTTTGATTCCCGCTCTATAGCTGTTAATACGTCACTTTATTAAGTTTTAATATTTTTTCATGCTAGAAAGTAACAGTGCAGATCCCCAATATGTGATCAGTTTATCCAAATTACGCCTGGTTGGAAGTTTGCTCCGCCGGTCAACCTCCGTCGTCATCCCGGGGTAGAAAACAAGCTTATTAGTGTAAAAATACTACCCATACCCTCAAAGTGACTGCTAGTAATGCCGTGTTACTCAATGCATTCGTTAAACCTGGTGCATTTTGATCAGTATTATTAAAAGAAGGCTTATGAGATCGGCAGTAAGTCTAGTGACGTAGTTGGACTCATTCCATTCCTGTCTATAGCTGTCCGCCGTGGATTGGCTGCGTTCGGTATCTGCCGCTCAACCAAGCTACAGCAAAGCTTCATAATATTTTCAAATAAACGACTCAAATGCAGTGTTGTGTGTCATTTCTTAACTTAAAGCAACTATAATCACTGCCGGTACAAGTTCGGCTGTAGTAAATATTTCATGTGTTCAGCAGATAAACCAATCCAAACCCTGCCTACTGAAGCGGGAGAACCAAACTGCATTGCTGTTTGGCGTAAATCTATATTGCGCGGTTCTAAACACATCCTAAAT
The DNA here is from genome assembly GCF_963514085.1 of Chelon labrosus. Classification (NCBI taxonomy): domain Eukaryota; kingdom Metazoa; phylum Chordata; class Actinopteri; order Mugiliformes; family Mugilidae; genus Chelon; species Chelon labrosus. The sequence continues at coordinate 30,499,963 of NC_140337.1, forward strand.
AAACTCTCTTTAATTTTTCTTAACATATATCGACTTAAAGCAATGTCATCGCTAGTTCGGCAATACTAGATATTCAATGTAATCAGTATATATATCTTTTTACAACCCTATTTTAACATACGTTTGAAAACTGAAAAAACTACAAATATCACGTGACTTGGTATCAAGCTACATGTCGCAGCTCAAGGGATTTGTAGTTTCTACCACGATTAGTGATTTCCTTGAATAGGAGGTTATAAATAATAAAATGAATACATAGCCGGGGGTTTAAGGGTGTGGGAAACACATTTCTTACCAGAATTTAAGCATATAATTGTCAAGTGGGTGAAAAGATACCATTTTGGATAGCACTCCCACTTTCTGTCTATATCCACTAGGTATAGTCACACAGGCACAAAAGGCAGAGTTCATAAGCTTTCTACAGCACTTTGTCCCATGTCTATAGCCCCTTTTGATGCAGAATTACTTTAGCCTTGAGCCTTCACAAATTCTCAGAAGTCAGGGTTCAAAGGTCAATAGTTCGTAGAAGAAGTCCGTTACAACCCCTAAACTAACATGTGTTATTCCCCACGTTGAGACCTTTCCAACAATATCTTTATTATAGTCCTACAACAAAGTATGGATTTTCACATTTCATGAACACAGCTGTGCCCAGGCCTAGACTCAGAGAGCCTTTTGAGGACTCAGCCCATGATATAAGTATTTTTTTTTAAACAATGAGGAAAAATCATGTAAGGTAATCATATCTGACAGATTTACAACTGAATTAGTAATTTATATTGTATCTGCTCATTTGTTTTTGCCAATTAATTCCACCAGACATCTTGAACCTGTGTGTAAACTAACATCACAACAGCTATTAAGGGACTTTGAGTAAATCAGTTACACATACCGTTGTTATGATGTCCAATAGGTCATTTCTGACATCTGTGTGTTTCAATGAAAAAACAGCATCTCAACAAAACACTACTGAGGATATGCGACAGGGGCATTCCTTGATTTCAGAATATTGTAACTTCTATCCTCACCTATAATGGAACTACAGATTCACGGCTTATGCCTTTAACAATAAATGTTAATCAAAACTAAATAAATTCTGAGTAATTAACAAGCAATATAAGCATAAAAATTCAGCTGATGGGTAAGAGTGTACTTCTCGATGACATGGGCTTGTCTTTTATGCTGGCTAAGCTACTGTAATGGGTGTGATTGGATGAAGTTGTCTGTTAACCCCTCACCCTTTTTTAGTGAAAACAAACCTATTCAGGCTGCTAATGTATAAACTGTAAACAATAGTGAAACTGAATTGAATGGAAATGAACACAGACAGAGACAGGTGGCAGGTATTTTATTTTAAAACATTACCAGACATTAACATTTATCATTCACGTAGCCAGGGTGGTTAGCACTGATGCCTCACAGCGAGAAGGTCACAGGTTCGAATCCATGGGCTGACTGGTTCCTTTCTGTGTGTAGTCTGCATGTTCTCCCTGTGTCTGCGTGGGTTCTCTCCGGGTTCTCCCGCTTCTTCCCGCCGTCCAAAGACATGCTTGTTAGGTTCATTGGTGATTCTAATTGGTTGTAGGTGTGCACGTGAGTGTGAATGGTTGTCTGTCTCTCTATGTTAGCCCTGCGATAGACTGGTGACCTGTCCAGGATGTACCCCGCCTCTCGCCCGATGACAGCTGGGATAGGCTCCTGCAGACCCCGCGACCCTTAACAAGAATAAGCGGTTACAGAAGATGAATGAATGAATGAATTCATGTAGCCTGTCTCCTCAAAGATCAAGCAAAACAGATCATAAAGCAGTTATATCAAAGAATATATAATAACTGTCAGTCTCCATAACTGGCATACAACACAGCAACAATAACAAAATCACTATGACACAGTAACAGTCTATTTCAGGATGTTACCTTTGAATGTTGTCTTTTGGCTCCCAGGAGTTTTTTCCACTTTGTCCCACTGCAAGACAGACAGATAGACAGCTTTAAGTATTACTGTTAAATTGCTTTAAGATTATTGGAAAATGTACAACGACACATTCCTCAGGTATGCAGATATTTGGTAATCATAATACCTGGCTATGTATGCAACAGCCTGTATTTGAAGATGACGCGATAAATTAGTGTAGCCAAGTTAGATAAAAAGGTGCATTATGTAACACAGTATGCATGTAGTACACAATCTAGTATGTACATTGTGTACTACTTCACACTTTTAAATGATCCAATGATCACTCTGACCTGTCATGAGGGCCTCAGGTTCTCAGGGACCATGCCTGATTTCAGACATAGGGTTAATATATTACTTAACTACTTTAACTACTTCAGAACAATAGATACTGTGATTGGTAAATTAAGTATGTAAAGTATGATAATAGCATTTGAAAAGCGGCTTACAGGCACCAATGGACACCTGTCTTATCTGTCTGTCCTTTTCCATTCCAGGTTTTCACTTTTTAAACAACTTTATTTAGCTGTAGCAACATGGTTACAAACATGATATTCACCTGTGCATGTCCTGACGTCTTCTAAAAGTCATATTTACGTAACTGTTATCATGCTTGCTAGCTAGCTAGCTACCTTTAAAAAAATAACTTTTGGCTAGTTGTTTTAATTTAACGATAGCTCTTATAACGTTAATTACCCCCCGTAGTAATTCTAGATAGCATACTAGAAGGCGAATCAACATTGAAACGAGCTGACAACATGTTATATTGTTCTCAAATGTTAATTAAACACATTTGCTGTACTTACCTTAATTCGTCCAACTATGACATACCGATGTAGTGGATTAATCCAAGCAATCCGCAATACTCCCCTGCTAGTGCAAGAAACTGCAAAATACACATTTGTAACACAAAATCAATCTCCAAAAAACAATGCGAATGCATTCTATTGCAAGTCTATCGGACAGCTTTATACGTTGAAAAGCAACGATGAGGGATTTACATTCAGGTCTATGGGCGGCCCTAGTCGTCCAAGAGCGACGCAATGGGGGTACCTTCTGCTTCAAATGTTGACGACAGGGGGCAGTGACCAAGCGTCAATATGTGACGATGAGGGGGTGAGACTGGGTTGTTCTAGGAATGTGAGGTGGGGGTGAGGGGGAGAGTAGGAGAGAGGGAGAGAGGGAGAGAGAGAGAGTATTGGGAATATTGCACTGATGAACTATTGCACATTTATCAGGGAACTACAGAACAGATTGCACATTTTACAGAGATAATAATATTAAGTCAACTATTGCACATGTAATTAAAGTGAGGTAGTGTTTGGTTATTTTTTGCACAAGTTCAGTAGTTATTGTTTTGCCATCTGTCTGACTGTGGCAGGGAAGAAGCTATTGTCCTTGGTCTTGTCTGTGTTGAGGATGAGGTCGTTCTCCTCTCCGTAGACAAGGATGTTGTTGACCAGGGCCCTGTATCCCGACTTGTCTCCCCCCTTGATGAGCCCCAGGATGGTGGTTTTGATCATCATATTTGATGATGATGGTGCTGTCCCGGGTGGAGACGCAGTCATGTGTGTACAGGGTGAAGTGTTTGGGGCTGAGGCAGCAGCCCTGTGGTGATCCTGTGCTGACCCTGAGCTCAGCAGACACCCGTCCTCCCATCTTCACCACCTGTAGTCTTTCAGTCAAGAAATCCAAGATCCAGTTGCAGGTGGGAGTGGGGACGCCAAGGTCTGTCAGCTTCTTGATCAGTCTGCCTGGGCGGATGGTGTTGAATGCAGAACTGTAGTCCAGGAAGAGCGCCCTGGCATACGTTCTGCTGCTCTCCAGGTGTTGCAGGGTGTGGTGAAGGGCTATTGATACCGCATCGTCCACTGATCAGTTGGGGCGGTATGCAAACTGGAGGGGGTCGACCATGTCTGGGACCGTGTTGCTGATTGCTTTTTTCGAGGCACTTCATAGTGACTGGTGTGAGTGCCACTGGCCTGAAGTCATTTAGGGTGGGTGTGTCTGGTCTTTTGGGGACTGGTATGATGGTGGAGGTTTTAAAGATATGGGGAACTACAGCCTGGGATAATGACATGTTGAAGATGTCAGCATACACACCGGCTAGCTGCTACCCACAGGCCTTCAGTACTCTGGGAGGCACTCCATCGGGTCCCACCGTCTTGTGGGGTTTCACCTTTTTCAGAGCCTTCAGGACATATGCTTGTGTAACCTGGAAGGCAGTGTCTGTGGGGTCACAGGGGGCTTTTGAGGGTGAGTCTGTGTTTAGCCTGTCGAACCTGGCATAGAAGGTGTTCAGGCTGTCTGGAAGGGTGGCGTCCCGGGGGTTTGTGGTTGTTGTGGTCCTCCTGTAGTTTGTGACAGACTGGATTCCCTGCCACATACTGCGTGTGTTGTGGTTGAGGTAGTAGCCTTCAAGTTTTTGGGAGTGAGCCCTTTTTGCCACTCTGATGGACTTCTGCAGCTCGTACCGTGCTCTCTTGTACTCCACATGATCTCCTGACTTGAAAGCCTCCCGCCTCCTCCTCATTTTCTGCTTTATGTCCCCATTAAACCAGGGTTTTTGGTTGGGAAACATACGCACAGTCCTGACTGTCTCTGTGTATTCGTGGATGTCGTTAGTGGCCACTTTGAAAGTGCTCCAGTCTGTGGCCTCTAAGCAGCCCTGCAGGCTAGCTTGTCAGTCCAGATGTTGATGGTTCTGACTGTGTCTGGTTTTGTCTTGAGCCTTTTGTTGTTTGAGCCAGATTGCCAGGTGGTCAGACTTTCCAAAGTGGGGTTGTGGTTCAGCTGAAAAGGCATTTCTGATGTTGCTGTAGCAGTGATCCAGTGTTTTATTTCCCCTGGTGGGGAAGGTCACAAGCTGATACAGTTTAGGCATGGTTTTCCGGAGATTACAGTGGTTGAAATCTCCAAGAATAATAACAGCAGCGTCAGGATAAGTGTTTTCATGCACATTGATCATGTCATGTAGCTCCTTCAGTGCAGCCTCCTCCTTGGCGGGGGGGGGGGGGTGTCCTCTCCCCCAGCCATGTTTCACAGAAACACAGAATGGAGCAATCCTGTATGTCCTTCTGCGTGGAAATCCGGGCGTGAAGTTCGTTCATTTTATTGTCCAGCGACTGAACGTTAGCAAACAGTATGATCGGGAGGGTTAGCCTTCCGCTGCTAACCAGGTGCCGGAGTTTCCGGTCCGCTCCTCCCAGTCTGCCGCGCTTATGCTTCGGCCTGTTGTTCTCAGGAGAGCTCCCTTCCAGCACGTTCGGGTCGAAAAGTCCGTAATGACTGCGCTCTCTAAGCTATAGTAAGGTTGCCCGATCATAGACACTCTCTGCAGTGTGTGCCTTAACTCGGCATAAAAAAGTAACAGAGAAAAGAAAGTGAAGAAGTAACTGGACTAGGGGAGCCCCCGGGGAGCACCATCTATTATTATTTTACTATTTATAGTACCATCATTATCCCACAAGACAGAGACAAAGGACCATGTATGAAATTGAAGCAGACAGCTGAGATTCACCATGTGTTGCACAGTTGATGGAGAATCCTGTGAATCAACTCAAATGGACCTCAAAAGCTAATGAAAACAATATCAGTTCACACTTGTTTTCATATATGTCAAAATATTGAGACATAAGAAGAAATTCTGCCATGTTGACTCTGCCAAGTCAGCGTTTTGGTGTTTTCTCTGTTGGCTAAAGAGCTACAAAGACAAGTGATTATGAAGGCTTGAAGGGGTTTACAGACCTCTTTGCAAGTTTTTCAAAAAGCGGTTAAGCAACATCATAAACATAACAGTGTCCTGAGTAAGGTAAGGCTCAGGGAATGTAAATGTAAACAAACATACGGTTGGGAAGACGGCTGCTTGTGTCTGACACCAATACATTTTGACCACAGATGGGCTGCAAGCAGGTAAAAAAAAATAAAAAATCAAAATGGGGTGAATTAATGTGAATACTCAGCCTAGAGGAAGGACTTCCTGGTGAATATATTGAGAAGCTGTATACTTGCTATACCAAATAGACTCTAGTGGTTATTGACAATCAGAACATGAAGTCATTGCGAATGAAAGAAAAAGTTGAATGAAAATACTGTCAACTGTCTATCTGGTTCCCCCCTATCCTCCAAGCCCACAGTTTTTAAATCAAAAGATTTCTAGACAATAGTGTGTAAAAACTGAAATGCTTTGTATAAATATAATAACATGTTCATAAGTGTCTCTGCAGTAATGGAGACTTGTCAGACTTCCGTCTTCAGTCTAGATTCATCTATAAAAGCTTCTTCTGAAATAAAAGGGTTAAATTGATTAAGAATATCATGATATTCATTTTCTCTTACATCCTTTCTTTTTACATCTGTCTTTACCTCACATCTGCCTTACTTTTTCATCTGCTGTGCATCATTTAGGTTAAACCCTTTTTTTAAAAATATAAAATGAAAAACGACCACATTAAACAACAGCATGTTAATGCATTTCTGAGTTTATTTTTCTTTAGATTTTACAAAATTTCAAACAGCAGAAGACACCAAATGGTGCTGACACACTGTGACAGTTCACACGTTTCTATAAACCAGCATCAATTAATAGAAGTGCTCAGACGCTGTGCTTATTTTAAACACCATGTGTCAGAGCTATGGCCAGTGCAAAAGGTTTAAAAACCACATTTGCAGACACGTTAGACAAGTTTCTCAGGAAGACGCTCATTTCCTGATCCAGTTACAGCGTCTAACCCTGTGTCAAGAAGCATAGAAAGCAGCTTGATAGCAGTGGGCTTAATTCTAGATGAAATGTGAGAGTAGACATGATGAAATATTAACTCCATGATCTCAGCGACTAAGCTAGCTTTTATTCTCCGATTGGTTGTCATCCAGTCCATCTTTTTCTTTAATATAACAGAAAGCTCTTTCTTCTGTTGGAGATGAGTCATGTTTTATAACTCTGACTATCACACAGTGAAGACATCCGAGCAACAGCAGCAGCGCCACCATGATGATGGTGAACACAGTCCTCAGGAAGGGGTAAATGTGATAGACGTGATCTGAGGAGGGTTTCGACAAAGACAAAAAGCATTATGAGACAGAAAGTAGATGTGACTAATCAGAAATGAAAGAAGCAAACACTTTATTCAGCCTATCTTAAAAGTGACGCGTCTCACCTCCAACAGGATTAGAGTCTTCGTGATCTTCTGTATCGACGGTAGGAATAGCTGAAACTTAAGGAGATGGGAATTGTTTGAGAGTGTAAACACATACGTGATCAATACTTTATGAATCTTATTTTGAAAAAAAAACTACATATCTCACCTCCAACAGACAGCCAGCTCTGTGGTGATTCTCCAACTCCAGAGATGTGACATTTGTAGAGTCCTTGATCAAGCATGGAGACTGTTTCGATGCTCATTTTTCCTGTGGAGCTTCTCCACTTGTGGACTCCATCTTGATAGAAATCAGCTGTGATGTTGGAGCAAGATATTTTGGTTCTGCAGCTCAGAGTCACATCTTCTCCCTCCATCACAGAACGAGCAGGACTCTCCAGGATCACAGAACCAGCTGAAGAACACTTATCTGAAGAACATTTATCTTGAAATCACGTTGAGATGATCACAAAATATCACTGCCTCACTGCAAACATACAAGTGACTTTGATGTTGATGATGTTTCTTCTCTCTCCTCCTTCCTCACACCAATACTTTCCAGATTCATCTGGATAAAGAGTTTTAATGGTGCATCTAGGTTCACTTGATGTTCTGTCATTAGTGGTGCAACACGATGGCTTCCCTCCAATCAATTTATCTTCAGCATCACAGTAAAAGACTCCCTCACAGTAAAAAGTGACCGACTCATATTCAAAGAACTGCAGTCTGTTTGGAGAGATACGAAGAAAAGCTGCATCTGAGACAAAGAAAAACAGAGAAATTCAGTTTAGACATTTACTCCTGTGAACTGCCGGATGACATCTACAACATTTAAAAGTAGAAAAGTAATAGAGGAACTCCTGTGATGATTAAACACACCAATCTCAAGATATTTTTATCTCTTTTCTACACCTGCCCAACAAAACATCTACTCACCAACTTCCTGGTCCTGTGCACACAGCAGGATCATCACAGTCACTGAAGACACAAAGAAAAGAAATTAATTAAATTTAAGTTCACTCACTAAATAACCTTCAAAGACTTTCACATGCATGAGGTTTTTAATTGTAAATAAAGTCTTTATCAATAAGTTTAAATCTGGAAAGGAGCCAGTACTCATACAGCGTGATGCAGAAAGCTCTGACCTTCATGTTGTCTTGCTACTGACTGACTGAACATCAGACTGAAGTGTAAAATGAGAAGTGGTCTCTTCCTGTTCGACTGTTGAGAAGTAGAGGTGATGGAAATAGCCTCAGTGTTTTAGTTAAATATCAGTGGGTGGGTACGAAGAGCGAAGGTGGCGTAAATCTGCGAGTCATCTTCGATAGAGTTCACATTAAAGTTTGAAGGAGTTTAAAAACCCTTTTGCCTGTTTTTTTAAAAAGTAGCTAAACAATGACCGACACATAATGGTACCTGATAGAGGTCAGGCTAGAGGAATGTAAACAGGCATTAACATAGTGTCAGGAAGATGGCCGCTAGTGTATGACACCAGTAGATTTTGCCCGTAAACAGGTTAGAAGCTAAAAGACGGGGCTGAGTTTATGTGAAAGCTCATCCAAAGGGTCCAGATACTTCAGAGCATAGGTGGGGACTTCAAGGGTCTGATATGAAAAAAACGAATAGGCCTCACCTGAAAACCAGTTAGATCTTATACCTCATATGGGCATTCATGGGTTGGGCAACTATGGAAACTGCAGACAAACCCACTTGCAGTCCGGTTGAGTCCTACCTATGGCCCAGTGAGATCCTTGTTAAATTGATAGGTTGGACTGACATGAGCCTCATGTAAATAAACCAGCTGGGCCCCATCTGTAAATCAGCTAACAAACCAATTATTCTCTTATTGATCCCACATGGGGAAATTCTATTCCTGCATTTGACCCATCCATTTATTTGTTCACACAGTTAAACTCAGAGCAGAGGGCGGCCACTTGTGTGGCTCAAGGCGCCTCAGCCATGGACATGGGGGAAGTGCCCCCCCATGTCCATGGCCCGTACCTCATATGAACATTCACAGGAGCGGACAAACCTGGATGTGCCTTACTCTTTTCCTCTCTGGGCAGGTGATAGGGAAAGATAGGCGCAGGCCAAAATCAAGTTCTTCAACAGCAGCAGAGGAGTCTCCTCCACAGAGGTTTTTTGGTCTTTAGTTTCTTTCTGCTTTGGCCAGAGTCCTCATTTGGAACAGGATGGATCCTCATTCTCTGCTCTACACTGAAAGACTTGAGATCTTTGTGTCTGTTTGACCTTTGTCTTTACCACATGGCCACGTCCAGTGATGAAGGTCTTCATGGTTAAAATAGCTCCACCCAAGATTCTCTTGGACCGTTCTCTGTTCACTTTAGTGGCTTGTGTGGTCAGAGTTGGGAAGAGTTAATCTCGTCGATGACATCTTTCACTATAGCCTCTGTGACCTCAGGTGTAACTCTAACAGGGATGTCCTCTCCAGTGACATCACAGAAAGCCTGACAGATGGAGCTTTCCATGCTGCTGTTAATGTCATAGTTGAAAAACTCATCAGATCTTCAGAGGACATTGGAGCCATCATGGTAGGGGCACCAGAGGATGTGGATGATCCACACATGGACAGTGTGATGATTTTAAGGACAGACTCTCTGATGAAAGGGGTGGCCTCCTCTCTTCATTATAAGTGGTTTGATTAAACTTAACATGGCACAGCCAGTCTGTATTACACCTTTCCTCACCATAAAGGGGAGCTCACTGGCCCGAACTTTTGAGTTGCTGCTACGATTGTCACAAGGTGTAGTGGGCGAGAAGGGGAAGAAACAAAAAGAGCTTTAATGAATATTTGTGTAACAGAGAACAACAGGCACAGAGTAATAAGGTGAAACTAATCACAGAGGAGCAAGGAAACCACAGACAAGGAAGATGACAAGACACACGTGAGGTGTCTTGGTGGTGAAGTACAATCACCAGAAATAAAACAGGAAGTGAGGTCAAGGAATGACCTTTTCGTTGACTGAGGCTGGAGCATCGTCAAACTACTGATGACCCTAGAAATTCTAAAGCAGAAAATTCAAAGTAATGGATCCGTCTCTGACTGTCCTGTCAGAGCGTGGGAAGATCGACTGACTTCGGTTTCAAAAGACATAACCCTCAAGACCATTGTCAGTGTGAACACAGGTTATTTCATGAGGACGTGCGTGAACTTCACACTTAAGACTGAGGAACGTTCTGCTGTAGTTATAATTATCATGACACACGTGAGAAAATGCTGACATTTTGTACCACAGAACAAACTCAAACAGACGCTCTGACGTGTAGGACATGACTTTTATTCTCATTGGTGGAAGTCTCACAAGAAACTCTCGCCTCGTTGCTGACCACAAACCTAAAAAAGCAATGCAACAACATCAGATATGCAGCTAAACGCGACACGATTAGAAACAGCAGCAGCAGCAACGCTCATCTGGTGAGCAACTGTGAACAGACTAAGCTGATGGAACAAGTTGGTTAAACTGCCTGATGAAAATCAACCAAAACTTCTCTGATGTGTTGGTTAAAGCGCACACGCTGTCAAACTCCACGTTTGTTTTTGCACAGAAACTATTTTAAATTTGTAACACAGCAAACTGAGGTCAAAAGATTTTTTTTCTTTTTTAGCTTGTACAATAACATCAACAATACTGGCCCTAACTTGGTCACTTCCTGGTTTTCATGTAGACCATGAAGCTCCTCTTTTCGGTCAGCACTCAGCAACCTGTAACACATAGGAAACAGAAGACAAATATCATGTGAGTTGTAGGTTATAGAAAGAAAAGTTGCTTTTTGACTTTTCTTTCAGCAACTATGAGTGGACAGCAAGAACGTGCTCATAGAAAGACAACTGTGTAGCAACGAGGAGATAAAAGACTGTATTTGACTCACAATCTGAATTGTAGAATAGTAGGCGTCACTGTCAACAGGGGCTTGGGTTGGCGATGGAACGCTGGACTCTGCTGCTTTGAAGACAAATAAAATATTCCTTACTACTGTGTCTTTTTAATTAGAACAATAAATCTTTCACAGATATTGGGATTAACAATGTTATGAATAATTTTAATTCTGACCCAGCTGTGGAGCGCCACTCTGGCCCAAAGCGTAGTAAACGGGTAAATCTCCATTTTTATCTGAGAGAGAGAAACAATCACAGCTGAAAAATATCAACTTAAAGGGGAACTACTGTTTTTTTACAACCTGGACCTTATTTCCAGCATAAAATATGATCGTTTACTCACTCAAATAACTTTTGTGTTATTTATACTGCTAGTTTCTTGCAACATGACTTAATATTCTGAGTAGTAACAAATTACAGGTAAACAAGCTGACCGTCACGTGTGTGCGTGCGCGTGCCGCTCAGATATGTTATCATCCAGGTCAGAAGACATCATCCAGGGTCTGTAAATCCATCTACAGACCCTGGATGATGATAACAGGTAACTCTGGACTCAGCAGGGAATAGCACTAGCGTATCATAAGAAAGTGTTGGCGAAACGAACAAACGAGTTTCGCAGCAGATAATGCGTTATTTAGAGGCTGTGTCAATAACTTGTGCTTGAGATCAAAAATGCAAGTTTCAAATAGAAAAAATATAAACTCTACAGAAACTTAGATAACTGAATACAAGTCTGAAGTTGGACAGACAACCATGTGTAGCTCGTCTGAGCTGACGCTGTGGATTTGATTATGCAGGATGCTAAAGTTAACAACAACACCAAGACTTTTATCGACAGCACCGTCTCGTACCATGCTAACTGTGGTCTGGGTTAAAATAATATAAGGTTAGAGGAAATACCTTTCTTCTTCCTGTTCTTTGTTACAGTAGCATACATTGCTTGGCTTGCTTCAGCTGCACTGGCCTGTACAGAGACTGGGGGAAAAAAAAAAAAAAAAAACAATAAATACATATAATATTATTTCTGCTAAATATTTAATCTCTTAACATTAAACCTACCTGTCTGATGCTCTGATGAGTCTGAATCAAGCACTGCCAGTAACCGTGAAAGAAAATCTGTAAAAAAGAAGGTATATTGAATTTTGTGGTGGAACTAAAGTAACCTGGGGAACTGATTTCCTAAGTAACAATAGTTACACAAGAGGGAAGTTCATTTAGTTTGTAAAATTGTGCAGTGTTTCCTGAAATTATTACCCAATGGAAACATTTACAATGTGAAAAACTTCGGCCCTAGCACCCAACCCTGAGGAACTCCTCCGTGACATTTGTGTATATGGAAGAATCGTGTTGTGACAAAGCAAAACCAGTGAGCCGTTAAGTAAAGTTCACTTCCTGTTTTTCACCTCTGAGAAAGGGAAATCTGCCAAAGTGAAGTAGTCCAACAACCAACAAGAGAAGCATCAACAAGACGGAGATGACCATCCATGGTGTGCTTGTGGAGGAAGAGGAGGCAGGATTAGAGTCTTTGTGATCTTCTGTATTGACTGTAGAAAAAGATGAAATTTAAGGAGATTGTTAGAGAATAATTTCTCTTCCCTATGGATAGTTTGTGTGGTTAATGTTAGATTACTTTTGGGGTCAGTTAAATGTGTATACACTAAGACTAAATGTCTACCTTCACAAGTACAGCACTGAAAATTTATGTAAGACGCCAAAGAAGGACCATGGCCTTGGCATGTTCCTCAAAGAGAAAATAGGGCAGATAACTGACCCCAGAAGTAATCTAACATTAACCACACAAGCTATCCATAGGGAAGAGAATTGTTTCTCACACATATGTGAACAATACTTTATGAATCTTATTTTGAAAAAACCTACATGTCTCACGTCCAACAAACAGCCAGCTCTGTGGTGATTCTCCAGCTCCAGAGATGTGACATTTGTAGAGTCCTTGATCAAGCATGGAGACTGTTTTGATGCTCAGATTTCCTATGGTGTTTCTGGACTTGTGGACTCCATCTTTATAGAAATCTGCCGTGATGTTGGATGAAGATATTTTGGTTCTGCAGCTCAGAGTCACATCTTCTCCCTCCATCACAGGACGAGCAGGACTCTCCAGGATCACAGAACCAGCTGAAGAACACGATCATATTTAATTTATCTTGAAATCACGTTGAGATAATCACAAAATATCACTGCCTCACTGCAAACATACAAGTGACATTGATGTTGATGGTGTTTCTTTTCTTTCCTCCTTCCTCACACCAATAAATTCCAGAATCATCTCCATAAAGAGTTTTAATGGTGCAGCTAGGTCCTCTTGATGTTCTGTCACTAGTGGTGCAACACGAGGGCGTCTTCCCAGTCAACTTATCGTCAATATCACAGTGAAAGACTCCCTCACAGTAAAAAGTGACCGACTCATATTCAAAGAACTGCAGTCTGTTTGGAGAGATACGAAGAAAAGCTGCATCTGAGACAAAGAAAAACAGAGAAATTTAGTTTAGATATTTACTCCTGTGAACTGCTGGACGACGTCTACAACATTTAAAAGTAGAAAAGTAATAGAGGAACTCCTGTGATGATTAAACACACCAACCTCAAGATATTTTTGCCTCTTTTCTACAACTGCCCAACAAAACATCTACTCACCAACTTCCTGATCCTGTGCACACAGCAGGATCGTCAGAATCACTGAAGATGCATAGCAAATAGATTAGTTAAATTTAGATTCATTCACTAAAGACGAAAGACTTTCACATGCATGAGATTTTTAAATATAAATAAAGTCTTTATCATTAAGTGTTAATCTGGAAAGGAGCCAGTACTCACACAGTGCGATGCAGAACGCTCTGACCTCCATGTTGTCTTGCCGCTGACTGACTGAACATCAGACTGAAGTGGAAAGTGAGAACTGTTCTCTTCCTGTATGATTTCTGAGAAGCAGATGTGGTGGAAATAGCCTCAGTGTTTTAGTTAAATATCAGTGGGTGGTGCAAAGAGCAAAACAGAGCGAATCTGCATTCAAAGCAACTCTGACATTTGCATAACCCTCTGAGGTCTCGAGTATAATTGGCCGTTTTTGACTACTTCTGCATTTACCTTTATATTTCGTCTTAAAAACAGTTTACAGTTTACTATTACTGTGTATTAATGAATAACTTGCCTTGTTTGGTATCATTCATTTCAGCACAACCTCACATGTGTGATTTTACAAATTTCTCAAATCTCAAAATTCGCTTCTCTCTTTCACCATTGTTATTCCATAGATTGTATATAGCGTCATTCCCACAGATTTTCCCTCTTCCTTAGCAACCACTGACATATAATTTTCTGATTGGCTGATGTGATGCATTTTTCCACCAAAAGGAATGAGGGTTTACTTGGCCTATCAACATAATTTAAAAACTGGTATATAGTTTGAAGTTAGCACTTTCTACATAAGCTGAAATGAGACTCAGTGAGACTCTTGCATCGTCTTAAACTGGTCATGTGATTTGGACGCACTGGCATGTCCGTCGACTTCAGAGGGTTTGTTCTCCATGTTGGTTTGTGGTTTATTAGCATTCTAATATATACTTATTAGCACAAACTCTGATGTGTAGCTGAGACTGTGAGGAAACATCTTAAAAGCAGCTCACACATTTAACCACTGAGTCCTGTTATGACTGTCGGTCATGTGAGTGAGTGCCTGTGTGGTATTGTTGTCCCTCCCTGCCTGCAGGGGTTCCTGTTTTCGTTTTTCATTACAGCTTCCTGTAGGCCGGCCAGTGATTGGAGGATGCTTGAGGAGCTAGAGTTTAAAAAGGCTTTTGTTGGAGAAGCCAGGTGCTCTCTCTCTTTTCTTGTGACCTATCAAGAGCTGAACCACTCCACACTCTGACTGTATTGTTTACTTCCAGGTCTGAATGTTTTGCCACCGCAGTTCTGCCAAGTAGGGGTGATAAGCCAGTTTTGTTTGTTTTGTTTTTCTCCTGTTTTTGGTTCGTGAGTCAGGGAAGGACTCCTGTATTTTGCTTCAAATTTGTTTGGTTGTCAGTTGTTAATTATGTTGGCCCATTGGCTCGTCTTGTTTCCAAGATGACAGTGCGTATGTACGCTGTGGCTCAGGGCTCTTGGCTTTTTGTTTGTTTATATGTGTGTTTTGCCCTATTGCATCTTGTGGATGCCTTGATTCAGTACATATGAGCTGAATTATTAGGAACTGAGCAGTCAGCAGAGACTCTACACATATCCTAAGTCAGATTTTATTCCACCAGAAGTGCAGTGGCTCACTGGCACTCTTACCATGCCCCCTTTGCGGTCTAGGAGACATAGGATACACCGTAAATAAAAGCGGGTTAGCGGAGAAGGCTACAAGCTAACCCATACAGACCAGCTCTTCCCAGTCTCTTCCTGACGAGTGCTAGGTCTATCTGCAACAAAATGGACGAGATTGAGCTGAGGATTGTCCATCAAATGAGGGACAGTTGTGTGGCGATCGTCACTGAGACCTGACTGGAAAATAACATCCTAGATGCAGCGGTGGAGATACAGGGGCGCCCTTTCTTTTGAGCCAACTGGACTGCGGCCTCCGGCAAATGCAAAGGTGGAGGCTTAGCGCTATATATTCACAATTTATGGTGTACAGCTAAGAGCATTATCGGAATGGTCCCCTGACCTGGAATATCTGGCATTTACTGCAACATATGGGGAACATACAAGGCTGTAGCAGCTCCACACATGGGCATGTCAGACCACATCTCTTCCTCTGATCTTCAGGACTAAACCAACCACCAGAACAGTGCAGGTATGATCTGAGGAGGTTGCTGCAGCTCTGCAGGACTGTTTTAAACACACCAACTGGGGAGTGTTTAAAGAGAGCTCAGACCTGGAGGCTTACTTGTCATCTGTCCTCCACTATGTGCAGTTCTGCACTGATGCTGTTCTACCCACCAAGACCATCACGGTTTTTCCAAATCACAAGCCGTGGATGGACAGCACCATGCAGCCGCTGCTCAAAGCCCACGCTGCTCCCTACAGGTCCGGTGACAGGATGGCTTACAGCAAGGCCTGCAGTGAACTATAAAAGGGTATTCAGCTGGCGACACTCAAATACAGGCAATGCATTGAGGAGCACTTTGAAAACAATCACACATGCAGCATGTGGAGGGGCATCAGGACAATAACGGACTACAAGCGCAGCAACCAGCAGGTCAGTCTTGATCCCACCCTCCCTAACACCCTGAACAGTTTCTTTGCATACTTCATTACACCTGGCTGCGATGAAACTAGGCCTCTTCCCCAGCTGGAGGAGCAACATCAACCTCTTGTCCTGCAGCTTCATCAAGTGAGCTCCACCCTGAGGCAGATCAGCATCAACAAAG
Organism: Chelon labrosus; assembly: GCF_963514085.1. Classification (NCBI taxonomy): domain Eukaryota; kingdom Metazoa; phylum Chordata; class Actinopteri; order Mugiliformes; family Mugilidae; genus Chelon; species Chelon labrosus. Next base: position 30,516,315 of record NC_140337.1, read on the forward strand.
CTGCAGGACCTGATAAAGTGGCAGGTTGCACCCTGAGACTATGTGCTGACAAGCTAGCAGGAGTTTTCCTGGACATTTTCAACCTGTCTCTGCAACTGTCCACAGTTCCTGTCTGCCTCAAGTCCTCCATCATTGTCCCTGTACCTAAAAAGTCAGCTGTCACCTGCCTCAATGATTACCACCGGGGCGCTCCGACCCCAGTAATCATGAAGTGCTTTGAGAGGATCGTCCATCAGGTCGGCACATCAAGGACGTCATCCCTGCTGATCTGGACAAGCCACCAGTTTGCCTACAGGGGGAACCGATCAACAGAGGATGCAGTCTCCATAGCTCTGCACACAGCCCTGTCCCACCATGAGTATCCTAACACTTATGCCAGGATGCTTTTCAATGACTTCAGTTCAGCTTTTAACTCTGTCACTCTGGAGAAGCTGACACTGAAGCTTCATGACCTGGGGCTGTCTGCTTCTATGTGCCAATGGATCAGAGACTTTCTCACCAACAGACCTCAGGTGTTGAGTATTGGGGACTGCACATCGTCCACACTGGTCCTTAACACCAAAATGCCGCAGGGCTGTGTGCTCAGCCCAGCTCTCTCCACACTCTTCACACATGACTGATGACACCACCGTGGTGGGTGTCAGTGATGAGACCCATTACATACAGGAGATCCAACACCTGACAGAGTGGTGCTCAGACAACAACCTTCTCAACACCAGCAAGACCAAGGAGGTCATTGTGGACTACAGGAGGTCCAGGAAGACAGAGCACACTCCTTGACATCAAATTCCTGGGCACCCACATCACATCTGACCTGACGTGGTCTGTCAACACCCCACACCTGGTGAAGAAGGCCCAACAGAGGAGGCTCTTTTTCCTCAGGAAGCTGAAGAGGCCTGGACTTTCCTGTTGACTACTCACTCACTTCTACAGGACCACAATAGAGCCCATCCTCTGTCTCAGTATGACAGTGTGGTATGGGAGCTGCACAGCACAAGACAGTAGGGACTAAGTCTAAGTGATAAGGACTGCACAGGGGACTGTGGGGGTCCTCTCCCAGACTTGGACTCAGTCCATGCAAACTGGGTCTGAAAGAGGGCCAACCGGATTGCGGCAGATCCCAGCCACCCGGGCCTAGACTAGAACTGGAACAAGAAATATGTGTGGAAATACCACACATATTCTACAAAGGTTCTAGTGAAAATAGAACAAGGCCCACTCTCTATTTGGACATTTGAATGTACACACATGTACACACAATTCAACCTTTGGACATTTTATTTATCCTGTACATCATCAAATTCTGCTATTGTGCACATATAGAATCCATAAAAAAATATATAAAATATAAAAAAAGGTGTGTTGCGCATTGTTGTAAAGGTCTTGATTTATATAAGATTGATATGTGTTTACGATTTATACTACCATCATTAGCCCACAAGACGGAGACAAAGGACCATTTATGAAATTGAAGCAGAGGGCCCAGATTCTGTCAGGTAAGTCACCATGTGTTGCACAGTTGATGGAGAATCCTGTGAATCAACTTAAATGGACCTCAAAAGGTAATGAAAACAATATCAGTTGACAATTGTTTTCATATATGTCAAAATATTGAGACATAAGGAGAAATTCTGCCATGTTGACTTTGCAAGTCAAAAATTTTGTGTTTTCTCTGGTGGTAAAAGAGCTAAAAAGACAAGTGATTATGAAGGCTTGAAGGGGTTTACAGACCTCTTTGCAAATTTTCAAAAAAGTGGTTAAGCAACATCATAAACATACTGTAATGGTGTCCAGAGTAAGGTAAGGCTCAGGGAATGTAAATGTAAACAAACATACGGTAGGGAAGACGACTGCTTGTGTCTGACACCAATACATTTTGACCACAGATGGGTTGCAAGCAGATAAAAAAATTAAAAATAAAAATGGGGTGAATTAATGTGAATGCTCAGCCTAGAGGAAGGACTTTCTGGTTAATATATTGAGAAGCTGTATACTTGCTATACCAAATAGACTTTGGTTATTAACAATCAGAACATGAAGTCATTGCGAATGAAAGAAAAAGTTGAATTAAAATACTGTCAACTGTCTATCTGGTTCCCCCCTATTCTCCAAGACCACCGTTTTTAAATCGAAAGATTTCTAGACAACAGTGTGTAAAAACTGAAACGCTTTGTATAAATATAATAACATATGTGTTCATAAGTGTCTCTGTAGTAATGGAGACTTGTCAGACTTCCATCTTCAGTCTCGACTCATCTATAAAAGTTTCTGTTGAAATAAAAGGGTCAAATTGATTAAGAATATCATGATTTTCATTTTCTCTTACATCCTTTCATTTTACAACTGTCTTTACCTCACTTTCTCATCTGCTGTGCACCATTCAGGTTAAAACCCTTTTTTAAAATACTCCAAAATATAACTTGGGGAAAAAAATGAAAAGCCACCACATTAAACAACAGCATGTTAATGCATTTCTAAGTTTATTTTTCTTCAGATTTTACAAAATCGCAAACAGCAGAAGACACCAAATGGTGTGTGTCACACACTGTGACAGTTCACACGTTTCTACAAACCAGCATCAATTAATAGAAGCGCTCAGACACTGTGGTTATTTTAAACACCATGTGTCAGAGTTATGGCCAGTGAGAAAGGTTTAAAAACCACATTTGCAGACACGTTAGACAAGTTTCTCAGCAAGATGCTCATTTCCTGATCCAGTTACAGCATCTAACCCTGTGTCTAGAAGCATAGAAAGCAGCTTGATAGCAGTGGGCTTAACTCTAGATGAAATGTGAAAGTAGACATGATGAAATATTAACTCCACAATCTCAGCAACTAAGCTAGCTTTTATTCTCCTATTGGTTGTCATCCAGGCCATCTTTTTCTTTAATATAATAGAAAACTCTCTATTCTGTTGGAGATGAGTCATGTTTTATAGCTCTGACTATCACACAGTGAAGACATCCGAGCAGCAGCAGCAGCAGCGCCACCATGATGATGGTGAACACGGTCCTTAGGATGGGGTAAATGGGACAGCCGTGATCTGAGGAGGGACGATGTTCTGTGAGAGTTTTGGCAAGACAGAAGACATTATGCTGAAACTTAAGGAGATGGGAATTGTTTGAGAGTGTAAACACATATGTGATCAATAATCTACGAATCTTATTTTGAAAAAAAAAAACTACATGTCTCACCTCCAACAGACAGCCAGCTCTGTGGTGATTCTCCAACTCCAGAGATGTGACATTTGTAGAGTCCTTGATCAGCCTTGGAGAGTGTTTTGAGTATCAGGTTTCCTGTGGAGTTTCTCCACTTGTGGACTCCATCTTTATAGAAATCAGCTCTGATGTTGGAGGAAGATATCTTTGTTCTACAGCTCAGAGTCACATCTTCTCCCTCCATCACAGGATGAGCAGGACTCTCCAGGATCACAGAACCAGCTGAAGAACACGATCATATTGAATTTATCTTGAAATCACGTTGAGATAATCACAAAATATCACTGCCTCACTGCAAACATACAAGTGACATTGATGTTGATGATGTTTCTTCTCTCTCCTCCTTCCTCACACCAATACTTTCCAGAATCATATCGATAAAGATTTTTAATGGTGCAGCTAGGTCCTCTTGATGTTCTGTCACTAGTGGTGCAGCACGAGGGCTTCTCCCCAGTCGATTTATCTTCAGCATCACAGTAAAAGACTCCCTCACAGTAAAAAGTGACCGACTCATATTCAAAGAACTGCAGTCTGTTTGGAGAGATACGAAGAAAAGCTGCATCTGAGACAAAGAAAAACAGAGAAATTCAGTTTAGACATTTACTCCTGTGAACTGCTGGACGACGTCTACAACATTTAAAAGTAGAAAAGTAATAGAGGAACTATTGTGATGATTAAACACACCAATCTTAAGATATTTTTGAGTCTTTTCTACAACTGCCCAACAAAACATCTACTCACCAACTTCCTGGTCCTGTGCACACAGCAGGATCATCACAGTCACTGAGGACGCAAAGAAAATAGATGAATCAATAAAGGTTTTGTTGTCTCCTACAGCTGCTCACGATGTTCAGCATATTTACTATTAAATGTCGTAGCTGGTGAAGAATAATACTTACGAATAAAAGTTAAAAGTGTTAAATTTAAGTTCACTAACTAATTAATATTTAGACTTTCATGTACATGAGCTTTTTAATTGTAAATAAAAGTCTTTATAATTAAGTTTTAATCTGGAAAGGAGCCAGTACTCACACAGTGCGATGCAGAAAGCTCTGACCTCCATGTTGTCTTGCAGCTGACTGACTGAACATCAGACTGAAGTGTACAGTGAGAAGCGGTCTCTTCCTGTGTGACTGTTGAGAAGTAGAGGTGATGGAAATAGCCTCAGTGTTTTAGTTTATATCAGTGGGTGGTACAAAGAGCGAAGGCAGAGCGAATCTGCGAGTCATCTTCGAAAGAGTTCACATTAATGAAGTTTGAAGGAGTTTTAAAACCCCTTTGCCTGTTTTTTTTTAAAAAAAAGCAGCTAAGCAATGACCTACACATAATGGTACCTGATAGAGGTCAGGCTAGAGGAATGTAAACAGGCATTAGCATACTGTCAGGAAGGTGGCTGCTAGTGAATGACACCAGTAGAGTTTGACTGTAAACGGGTTAGAAGCTAAAAGAGGAGACTGAGTTCATGTGAAAGCTCATCCCAAGGGCCCAGACACTTCAGTGCATAGGTGGGGACTTCTAGTTTCTGATATTAAAAAAAAAAAAAAACACGGATAGGCGACACCTGTTAGATCTCACTTATACCTCTTATGGGCATTCTTAGGTTTGACCACTGTGAAAACTGTGGACAAACCCACTTTTAAACCACACTGCATCCCCGTTGGGTGCTGCCAATGGCATAGTGAGATCTTTGTTCAAGGCACAAGTGGGACATATGTGGGTCTTATATAAATTCCCCTGATAGCCACCATCTAAAGCCCAGGTAGATTCCACTAATACCTCATATGGGCATTCATGGGTAGGGCGACTATGGAAAGTACGGACAAACCCACTTGTAGCCCGGTTGAGTCCCGATTATTGCCCAGTGAGATCCTTGTTAAAGTGATAGGTGGGGCCGACATTGGCCTCATATAAATAAACCAGTTGGGCCCCATCTATAAACCAGTTAGATCCCATATGTGTCAAGTCTCGTCCTTGATGAGGTCATGTTTTCTTGTTGTCTTCCTGTTTTATTTTGTTGTATTTACCCTCTCCTTTTGTTTCAGGTGTCTTGACTTCCTGCCTTCATGTTCTCCCTTGTGCTGATTGCTGCAGCCCCGCCCTGATTGTTTGCACCTGTGTCGTTGTCCTTCCTTTCCCTGTATTTAAGTCTTGTCTGTGGTGTTTGTCATTGCCAGTTTGTCTTATTTTTTTTGTCAAGTGTCCCAGTCGTTGTGTCTTGCCTTTTTCCCCGACTGCTCAGTTTGAAATAAACCTGATTTTGTCATTTACTTTTGAATCGTGCTTTTGAGTCCAGCAGCCACTGAGTCATGATAATATGGGCATTCATAGGTTGGGCCACTGTGGAAAATGTGGACAAAACCACTTGCAGCCCGGTTGAGTCCCACCTCTGGACCAGTGAGATTCTTGTTAAAGTGATAGGTGGGTGGTCTTTTGGTCTTCACATTCTTTCTGCTTTGGCCAGAGTCCTCACTTGGAACAGGATGGATCCTCGTTGTCTGATCTACACTGAAAGGCTCAAGATGTGTTCCACACATGAACAATGTGACGATTTCAAGGACAGACTTTCTGATGAAAGGGGTGGTCTCCTCTCTTCATCAAATAGCCCTGTAATCGGACTTCATGCCACCAACTCTCTGGCACATATTGTGGGTCCCCAGCAAGACAGAAAGATAAATATTCATCATTATAAGTGGTTCCATTAAACGTAACATGGCCCAGCTAGTCTGTATTATACCTTTCTTCACCATAAGGGGGAGATCAATGACCTGGGCTTTTGCTACCAAGATTGTCACAAGGTGAAGAAGGGGAGGAAACAAAATAACTTTAATGCATATTTGTATAACAGAGAACAACAGGCACTGCAGCGACATAATAGGAAGTCCATTCCATTACCTAAAGTCCAACAAAAGGTCCAATTTGTCTTTTGTTGGATTCATGGAAACTGCAGCAGAAAAAGCAAAGTAATCAAAAAACCAAAGGATGTTAAGAAACACAAAAAGCAAAGGAACACAGGGAATAGCAGGAAAGTACGACAGGTACTTCCACAGTAACTGGACAGACAAACTGACAAGGGATAAGACATGTATGTACACAGAGTAAAGAGAGACCGGTGAAACTAATAACAGACCACAGACAAGGAAGATGAGTTGACAAGATACTGGTAAGGTGTCTTGGTGGTGAAGTACAACCACCAGAAAAAAAACAGGAATTGAGGTCAAGGAATGACCTTTTCATTGACCGAGGCTGGAGCATCTGTAAATTACCGATGACCCTGGACATTCTAAAGAAGAAAATTCAGAGTAATGGATCCATCTGACTGTCCTTTCAGAGTGTAGGAAGACCAACTCACTTCGATTTCAAAAGACATAACCCTCAAGACCATTGTCAGTGTGAATGTGACGGTACCACAATTTATTTCATGACCTGATACTGATACTGATACTATTAAATGTCGTCGCTAGTGAAGAATAATACTTGAGTTAAAGGTGTTAAATTTAAGTTCACTCACTAAATGACGTTCAAAGATTTTCACGTACATGAGCTTTTTAATTGTAAATAAAGTATTTATCAATAACTTTTAATCTGAAAGGAGCCAGTACTCACACAGTGTGATGCAGAAAGCTCTGACCTCCATGTTGTCTTGCCACTGACTGACTGAACATCAGACTGAAGCGTAAAATGAGAAGTGGTCTCTTCCTGTTCAACTGTTGAGAAGTAGAGGTGATGGAAATAGACTCAGTGTTTTAGTTAAATATCAGTGGGTAGTACAACAGTGAAGGTCGAGTAAATCTGCGAGTCATCTTTGAAAGAGTTCACATTAATAAAGTTTGACGGAATTTAAAAACCCTTTTGCCTATTTTTTTTTTTTTTTAAAAATAGCTAAGCGATGACCTACACATAATGGTAGATTGAGGTCAGGCTAGAGGAATGTAAACAGGCGTTAACATACTGTCAGGAAGGTGGCTGCTAGTGAATGACACCAGTAGATTTTGCACGTCAACGGGTTAGAAGCTAAAAGACGGGCTGAGTTTATGTGAAAGCTCATCCCAAGGGCCCAGATACTTCAGTGCATAGGTTGGGACTTCAAGGGTCTGATATGAAAAAAACAAATAGGCCTCACCTGAAAACCTGTTAGATCTTATACCTCATATGGGCATTCATGGGTTGGGAAACTATGGAAAGTGCAGACAAGCCCACTTGCAGTCCAGCTGAGTCCCACCTATGGCCCAGTGAGATCCTTGTTAAATTGATACGTTGGGCCGACATTAGCCTCATGTAAATAAACCAGCTGGGCCCTACTGATGACCCTAGAAATTCTAAAGCAGAAAATTCAAAGTAATGGATCCATCTCTGACTGTCCTGTCAGAGCATGGGAAGATCGACTGCCTTCGGTTTCAAAAGACATAACCCTCAAGACCATTGTCAGTGTGAACACAGGTTATTTCATGAGGACGTGCGTGAATTTCACACTTAAAACCGAGGAACGTTCTGCTGTAGTTATAATTATCATGACACACATGAGAAAATGCTGACATTTTGTACCACAGAACAAACTTAAACAGACGCTCTGACGTGTAGGACATGACTTTTATTCTCATTACAACTCTCGCCTCGTTGCTGACCACAAACCTAAAAAAGCAATGCAACAACATCAGATATGCAGCTAACCGCGACACGATTAGAAGCAGCAGCAACAGCAACGCTCATCTGGTGAGCAACTGTGTGAACAGACTAAGCTGATGGAACAAGTTGATTAAACTGCCTGATGAAAATAAACCGAAACGTCTCTGATGTGTTGGTTAAAGCGCACACGCTGTCAAACTCTACATGTTTGTTTTTGCACAGAAAATTTTAAATTTGTAACACAGCAAACTGAGGTCAAAAGATTTTTTTTTTTTCTTTTTTAGCTTGTACAATAACATCAACAATACTGGCCCTAACTGGGTCACTTCCTAGTTTTCATGTGGACCATGAAGCTCCTCTTTTCAGTCAGCACTCAGCAACCTGTAACACATAGGACACAGAAGACACATATCATGTGAGTCGTAGATTATAGAAAGAAAAGTTGCTTTTTGACTTTTCTTTCAGCAACTATGAGTGGACAGCAATAACGTGCTCATAGAAAGACAACTGTGTAGCAACATGGAGATAAAAGACTGTATTTGACTCACATCCTGAATTGTAGAATAGTAGGCGTCACTGTCAGCGGGGGCTTGGGTTGGCGATGGAACACTGGACTCTGCTGCTTTGAAGACAAATAAAATATTCCGTACTACTGTGTCTTTTTAATTAGAACAATAAATCATTCACAGATATTGGGATTAACAATGTTATGAATAATTTTAATTCTGACCCAGCTGTGGAGCACCACTCTGCGATGAAACTCGGCCTCTTCCCCAGCTGGAGGAGCAACACCAGCCTCTTGTCCTTGTCAAGTGAGCTCCACCCTGAGGCAGATCAACATCAACAAAGCTGCAGGACCTGATAAAGTGGCAGGTCGCGCCTTGAGAGTATGTGCTGACCAGCTGGCAGGAGTTTTCCTGGACATTTTAAAGTCCCGAACGTCCTGATGTCCCGAATTATTTCCTTGGTCTCGTCTGTGTTGAGGATGAGGTCGTTCTCCTCTCCATAGACAAGGATGTTGTTGACCAGGGCCCTGTACCCTGACTCGTCTCCCCCCTTGATGAGGCCCAGGATGTTGGTGTCATCAGCATATTTGATGATGATGGTGTTGTCCTGGGTGGAGATGCAGTCGTGTGTGTAGAGGGTGAAGAGTTTGGGGCTGAGGCAGCAGCCATGTGGTGATCCTGTGCTGACCCTGAGCTCAGCAGACACCCGTCCTCCCATCTTTACCACCTGTGGTCTTTCGGTCAGGAAATCCAAGATCCAGTTGCAGGTGGGAGTGGGGACGCCAAGGTCTGTCATCTTCTCGATCAGTCTGCCTGGGCGGATGGTGTTGAATGCAGAACTGTAGTCCAGGAAGAGCATCCTGGCATACGTTCTTCTGCTCTCCAGGTGTTGCAGGGTGTGGTGAAGGGCTATTGGTACCGCATCGTCCACTGATCAGTTGGGGCGGTATGCAAACTGGAGGGGGTCGACCATGTCTGGGGCAGTGTTGTTGTTGTGGGTGAGGACTGTTTTTTCAAGGCACTTCATGGCGACTGGTGTGAGTGCCACTGACCTGAAGTCATTGAGGGTGGGTGTGTCTGGTCTTTTGGGGACTGGTATGATGGTGGAGGTTTTAAAGATACAGGGAACTACAGCCTGGGATAATGACATGTTGAAGATGTCAGCATAAGTAAGGTCGCCCGATCATAGACACTCCTTGCAGTGTGAAAAAATTAACAGAGAAAAGAAAGCAAAGAAGTATCTGGACTCGGAAAGCTCCGCAACGTCGCACCTCGGGAGTGCCATCTATTATTACTTTACTATTTATACTACCATCATTAGCCCACAAGACAGAGACAAAGGACCATGTATGAAATTGAAGCAGACGGCCCAGATTCTGTTAGACAGGTCACCATGTGTTGCACAGTTGATGGAGAATCCTGTGAATCAGCTCAAAAGGACCTCAAAAGCTAATGAAAACAATATCAGTTGACAATTGTTTTCATATATGTCAAAATATTGAGACATAAGAAGAAATTCTGCCATGTTGACTTTGTAAGTCAACGTTTTGGTGTTTTCTCTGTTGGCTAAAGAGCTAAAAAGACAAGTGATTAAGAAGGCATGAAGGGGTTTACAGACCTCTTTGCAAGTTTTCAAAAAAGCGGTTAAGCAACGTCATAAACATAATGGTGTCCAGAGTAAGGTATGGCTCAGGGAATGTAAATGTAAACAAACATATGGTCGGGAAGACGGCTGCTTGTGTCTGACACCAATACATTTTGACCACAGATGGGTTGCAAGCAAATGGGGTGAGTTAATGTGAATGCTCATCCTAGAGGAAGGACTTATATTGAGGAGCTGTATACTTGCTATACCTATAGTGGTTATTAACAATCAGAACATGAAGTCATTGCGAATGACAGAAATAGTTGAATGAAAATACCATCAACTGTCCATCTGGTTCCCCCTATTCTCCAAGCCCACAGTTTTTAAATCAAAAGATTTCTAGCCAATAGTGTGTAAAAACTGAAATGCTTTGTATAAATATAATAACATATGTGTTCATAAGTGTCTCTGTAGTAATGGAGACTTGTCAGACTTCCATCTTCAGTCTAGATTCATCTATAAAAGCTTCTTCTGAAATAAAAGGGTTAAATTAATCAAGAATATCATGATTTTCATTTTCTCTTACATCTTTTCTTTTTACATCTGTCTTTAACTCACTTCTGCCTTACTTTCTCATCTGCTGCGCACCATTCAGGTTAAATTTTTTGAAAAAAAATACTCTAAAATATAACTTGGGAAAAAAAATGAAAAACCACCACATTAAACAACAGCATGTTATTGCATTTCTAAGTTTATTTGCCTTTCGATTTTACAAAATTTCAAACAGCAGAAGACACCAAATGGTGCTGACACACTGTGACAGTTCACACGTTTCTACAAACCAGCAACAATTAATAGAAGCGTTCAGTAGCTGTGCTTATTTTAAACACCATGTGTCAGACTTATGGCCAGTGCGAAAGGTTTAAAAACCACATTTGCAGACACGTTAGACAAGTTTCTCAGCAAGACGCTCATTTCCTGATCCAGTTACAGCGTCTAACCCTGTGTCTAGAAGCATAGAAAGCAGCTTGATAGCAGCGGACTTAATTCTAGATGAAATGTGAGAGGAGGCATGATAAAATATAAACTCCACGATCTCAGCAACTAAGCTAGCTTTTATTCTCCTACTGGTTGTCATCCAGGCCATCTTTTTCTTTAATATAACAGAAAGCTCTCTATTCTGTTGGAGTTGAGTCATGTTTTATACCTCTGACTATCACACAGTGAAGACATCCGAGCAGCAGCAGCAGCAGCAGCAGCATGATGATGGTGAACACGGTCCTTAGGATGGGGTAAATGTGATAGATGTGATCTGAGGATGAATGATGATATGTGGGAGTTTGGGCAGAGACAAAAGACATTATGAGACAGTAAGTCGTTGTGACTAAATAGAAGTGAAAGAAGCAAAACACGTTATTCAACCTATCATTAAAAGTGACACGTCTCACCTCCAACAGGATTAAAGTCTTCGTGAACTTCTGTATCGATGGTAGGAAAAGTTGAAGATGTGAATTGTTTGCGAGTGTAAACACATACATGATCAATACTTTATGAATTTTATTTCGAATAAACCTACATGTCTCACCTCCAACAGCCAGCCAGCTCTGTGGTGATTCTCCAACTCCAGAGATGTGACATTTGTACAATCCTTGATCAAGCATGGAGACTGTTTTGAGTGTCAGATTTCCTGTGGAGCTTCTCCACTTGCGGACTCCATCTTTATAGAAATCAGCTCTGATGTTGGTGGAAGATATTTTGGTTCTGCAGCTCAGAGTCACATCTCCTCCCTCCATCACAGAATGAGCAGGACTCTCCAGGATCACAGAACCAGCTGAAGAACACAATCATATTTAATTTATCTTGAAATCACATTGAGATAATCACAAAATATCACTGCCTCACTGCAAACATACATGTGACAGTGATGTTGATGATGTTTCCTTTCTCTCCTCCTTCCTCACACCAATACTGTCCAGAATCATATAGATAAAGAGTTTCAATGGTACAGCTAGGTCCTCTTAATGTTCTGTCATTATTGGTGCAGCACAAGGGCGTCTCCCCAGTCGATTTATCTTCAGCATCACAGTAAAAGACTCCCTCACAGTACAAAGTGACCGACTCATATTCAAAGAACTGCAGTCTGTTTGGAGAGATACGAAGAAAAGCTGCATCTGAGACAAAGAAAAACAGAGAAATTCATTTTAGACATTTACTCCTGTGAACTGCTGGACGACGTCTACAACATTTAAAAATAGAAAAGTAAAAGAGGAACTCCTGTGATGATTAAACACACCAATCTCAAGATATTTTTGAGTCTTTTCTACAACTGCCCAACAAAACATCTACTCACCAGCTTCCTGATCATGTGCACACAGCAGGATCATCACAGTCACTGAAGACGCAAAGAATGTAGACGAATCACTAAAAGTTTTGTTGTCTCCTACAGCTGCTCATGATGTTCAGCATATTTATTATTAAACGTCATAGCTGGTGAAGAATAATACTTAAGTTAAAAGTGTTAAATTTAAGTTCACTCAATAACGTTCAAAGACTTTCACATGCATGAACTTTTTAATTGTAAATAAAGTCTTTATCATTAAGTTTTAATCTGGAAAGGAGCCAGTACTCACACAGTGTGATGCAGAAAGCTCTGACCTCCATGTTGTCTTGCCACTGACTGATTGAACATCAGACTGAAGTGTAAAATGAGAAGCGGTCTCTTCCTGTTCAACTGTTGAGAAGTAGAGGTGTTAAATATCAGTGGGTGGGTACAAAGAGTGAAGGCAGAGCGAATCTGCGAGTCATCTTTGAAAGAGTTGACATTAATGAAGTTTGAAGGACTTTTAAAATCCTTTTGCCTGTGTTTTTTTTTTTTTAAACAAAAAGCAGCTAAGCAATGACCTACACATAATGGTACCTGATAGAGGTCAGGCTAGAGGAATGTAAACAGGCATTAGCATACTGTCAGGAAGGTGGCTGCTAGTGAATGACACCAGTAGAGTTTCACTGTAAACGGGTTAGAAGCTAAAAGAGGAGGCTGAGTTTATGTAAAAGCTCATCCCAAGGGCCCAGATACTTCAGTGCATAGGTGGGGACTTGGAAATCCAGATAGGCAACATCTGAAAACCTGTTAGATCTCACTTATACCTCTTATGGGCATTCTTAGGTTTGACCACTGTGAAAACTGTGGACAAACCCACTTTTAAACTATACTGCATCCCAGTTGGGTGCTGCCTATGGCATAGTGAGATCTTTGTTCAAGGCACAAGTGGGACATATGTGGGTCTTATATAAATTCCCCTGATAGCCACCATCTAAAGCCCAGGTAGATTCCACTAATACCTCATATGGGCATTCATGGGTAGGGCAACTATGGAAAGTACGGACAAACCCACTTGTAGCAGTAAAGGGTACCCAAATCTTACCTCTGGTCCGCACCTTCCACCACAACTGAAATAAATCCAACAGAAAGGGTCCACACGTCTCAATACCACGGTAGCTGACAGAAAACAAAAGAGCAATCGAGCCGGGCAACAAGCTAAGGGCAGACATTGAACCATGAGGTAGAGATGTTATGCTCGAAGCAGACGCTCGAAACAGTGTCGAGCTTTCAAAGCAGAAGTATCGCGACAAGATGTTTCGATGCCTCTCTTCATCAGTTGAAAAGTCACGTGACTCCCCAAATGAAGCTTCATTACGTCACACGCGTATCGGCCGTCATCTGCGACGTGTCACGGGATTGTCAAACTCACAATGATTATAAATGGGTACAATCCCTCAGATGGTTGTGGGTTTTTGAGAGGAGAGTTTTGCATGTTAGTTTCATTGATTCAAAACGAAGGAGAGTGAAGTTTAAGGTAAGATTAGTATAACGTTAGATTAACTTGCATACTCATTGGCACATAGGCATTCACTATACATTGATTTACATACCTGTATACATACATAGAAGAGAAACATAGCCTAACTCAGCTGAAATTATCTTGTTTTTAAATAAAAATTTCTAAACCACCCAAATCCCCTTCCCAGTGTGCAACTACTGTCATCACCGTCCCTAGATGCACAAGCATTTCACTTATTTTGTAAATATATTTTTGTATGTCTATCAATCGCAATAAAACGCAAAAACATGAGGTACCTAATAATTCTGCACGTGCTGTACTTACACTGACCGCAAGCGGACAAAGCGCTTTACAATGATCTCTCATTCACACACACATTCATACACCAATGGTGGCAACTGCCATGCAAGGCACACACAGACCCACATACTATGCAAATGGATCTTTTTGCTTGTTCACAAAGGTCCTTGCGGCTGGTTGGTCGAGCGCAGCTCAGTTGGTCGAACGGGTCGTTCAGTGATCGGAATATCCCTGATTCAAATCCCGGAGAATGTCCACAGGCTTTTTCACTAGTTTTTGACAATAATGGTTTGTTGTTTCCTCTTTAGATGCGGTCTTCAGCGACCATAAAACCACCCTGACCCAAATAATGGACATCATGGCGTCGGAAGATACCTGCTGTTGCTGTTGCTGAATGATTTGGATAGATCATTTATGTTAAACATACTCTTTTAACATGTAAAACAAAACAAAATAAAATAATGTAAAAAAAAAATGTTTATCATTTTTGTGTGTGATAGGCCTACTGCAAGTTGCAATGTTGCAATATCAATGTTTATTCAACGGTGATTTGTAGTTGAGGCTTTAACCATGTTGGATTTTACTGCGTTGTTTCAACGTTGTTTCAATGTTGAAATGCCAGCAGGGTATGAAAGCATATATTTAAAACATACAGTATTATATGATGTCAAACTCATACAATTATATTATTTTCTATAAAAGAAAAAATCAAGCATTTCAAGATGCACATATTGTAGATCCTTTATTGTTAAGCAAAAACAACTTTCTGTTTCACGACCCTTCGTTTCATGTGAATGCTATGAATAATATTATCCAGCAGATGTCGCCACATTTAATTGTATCAAATGCTTCGAAACACCTGAACCATTTCAACACAATTGCTTCAACCATGAGGTTCTCAAACAAGCTGCAATACGGTGTTCATTTTAGGACATCCTCAGACTCAGATGTCAGACTCAGATGTCAGACTCAGTAAAACATCCGTCATCTTCAGACAAAACTACCTCAGCGTCAGAAAAACCTCTGTCATCCTCAGATAAAACTGCTTCAAACCAAATGGCCTCAGAAAAAACATCTCAAAGGAGTCAGGTCTCAGGAAAAACGCTGTCAGAAAAAGCGGAGTCAGACGAAAAAGTCTCTTATGAAAAGTTATGAGAATTAGCTGAAAAATATCACGCGCCACGGCATGATACGTCATCAAAACACATTTGCAACAACATTAGAATTACTTAGCATTATATAAATCACCTTAAGTTATCAAATGCAACACATTACAAAGCTACACAGAGCACAGAAAAAATCATTTAAGTCAAATATTCTTACAGAGACACATTTATTTCATGGTGGATGTCCTGCTCTTCACTATTCTTTTCACAGCCGCAGGTGTACCCTGGTACGAGCCTCCATACACCTGACCAAACGTTCCTTCTCCAAGGAGAAGACTTTCATCATATTTGATTAAGGCGCTGTCCACATATGGGACACGTGGAAGATACACTAAGGGATACAAACACAGAAGTACACACATCATGCACAATGTTTCCTACGTGGTAGGAAAGACTAGACTAGTCAAGCTTTTAAAGGGGACCTTAAGCTGAGACCTCAACATTGAGTGCAGTCAGTAAGAAAATATATGGTACATATGGAACATTGACGTAATAGTGGACTGACAGCTGAAGCTAACCTATAGGGCAAACTTAAACAGAAACAGAGTGAACTCGCTACACTTGGTTAGTTTTATCTGCTGGTCCACTGTGATGTTGTACAGAATTGTCCTGTTCTGTGTTCTACATCCAGCACTTCAGACAAGCCTATTGATTGAAATTTATGTTTTGAGGAGCAGTGGTCCCTTCCCTTAATACACAAGATGTTCATTTTTCCTCACATAATTTGTGGAAAAAGACACTATGTGGATAGAAAACAAAATACTTACAAGAGGGAAGGGTGGGATTGTGTGATGCCTTCACGTGTCCACCACTGGACAAATTACGATTCTCATTTCCCTCCACTGCACTCTCTGGTGTCCAGATCTCACTTATTGCTGCCCCTGCAGTGGACCCTGACTGGAGTTGACTTGAAGTTGACTCACTGTTGACCCTGACATTTGAAATGTGTTGAGCTGCAGCTGTCCCTGCACTAGCAGTGAAAGTATCCTCTCCTCCACTTGGCACACTTCTAACAATCACACTAACAGTATCTTTGAGAATTTGTGGGTGCAAGATCAGACCAGATAATGCCATTACCTCTTCAAACATACTCTGATCCATATCCTCTTCATCCGCCCTTGAGCAAGGCACCTAACCCCTCACTGCTCCCCGAGTTGCAGGCAGCTCACTGCGTTGGGATTAGTGTGTGCTTCACCTCACTGTGTGTTCACTGTGTGCTGAGTGTGTTTCACTAATTCACGGATTTGGATAAATGAAGAGACCAAATTTCCCTCACGGGATCAAAAGAGTATATACAGTATACTTATACTTACTTACTTACTTATACTTTACTTAACATACCTGGTGCTGGAGTTTCATCATCCATACAGATAACTTCTGCAAAAATAACAGATGTTTAGTAGTAAATAACTATTACACTTGTGATATTATTGGTATTGATAATTAGCATTACCCAAATTACCTAATTCTCTTCGTCCAACATAAAGTGTCCTTTTCCAAGGAGTGGTCATATCAGAAACAGTCTTGAACTCTGCAGAGAATTCCACCTTGGTCCACCTACTACCGTCTACACGGCAAAGGGTGAATTCACTTTGCTCACGCTTGTCAGGCCAGAACATTTCTTGACGTATTTTTAGAAGGTCGTCGTAAGTCTCATCCCCCTGCAGGACAACAAGGGGGAGGGATCTCTTCCAAAATGATTTTGTGATATTTCCCTGACCTCTTTGCAGTCTGTGGCCTCCACTCCATGGGAGCCATTTTAAGCTAAGTTTAAAGAAAAGAAATACAATCTATCTAACTACCGTATTTTCCGGACTATAAGTCGCACCAGTCAAAAAATGACATGAAGAGGAAAAAACACACACACACACACACACACACACACACACATACATACATATATATATATATATGTGTATATATATATATATATATATATATATATATATACACATATACATATACAGATATATATACAGATCCATCTTTATAGAAATCAGCTTCGATGTTGGAGGAAGATGTTTTGTTTCTGCAGCTCAGAGTCACATCTTCTCCCTCCATCACAGGACGAGCAGGACTCTCCAGGATCACAGAACCAGCTGAAGAACATGATCATATTTAATTTATCTTGAAATCACGTTGAGATAATCACAAAATATCACTGCCTCACTGCAAACATACAAGTGACATTGATGTTGATGATGTTTCTTCTCTCTCCTCCTTCCTCACACCAATACTTTCCAGAATCATCTGGATAAAGATTTTTAATGGTGCAGCTAGGTCCTCTTGATGTTCTGCCAATACTGGTGCAACACGAGGGCTTCTCCCCAGTCGATTTATCTTCAACATCACAGTAAAAGACTCCCTCACAGTAAAAAATGACCGACTCATATTCAAAGAACTGCGGTCTGTTTGGAGAGATACGAAGAAAAGCTGCATCTGAAACAAAGAAAAACATAGAAATTCAGTTTAGACATTTACTGCTGGACGACGTCTACAACATTTTAAAGTAGAAAAGTAACAGAGGAACTCCTGTGATGGTTAAACACACCAACACCAAGATTTTTGCCTCTTTTCTACAACTGCACAATGAATCATCTACTCACCAACTTCCTGGTCATGTGCACACAGCAGGATTATGACAGTCACTGAAGAAAATAGACGAATCAAAAAAAAAGTATGTTTGTCTCGTACAGCTGCTCACGATGTTCGGCATATGTACTATTAAATGTCGTAGCTAGTGAAGAATAATACTTAAGTTAAAGTGTTAAATTTAAGTTCACTCACTAAATGACGTTCAAAGATTTTCACGTACATGAGCTTTTTAATTGTAAATAAAGTCTTTACGCAGAAAGCTCTGACCTCCATGTTGTCTTGCCACTGACTGACTGAACATCAGACTGAAGTGTAAAATGAGAAGCGGATTCTTCCTGTTTGACTGTTGAGAAGTAGAGGTGGTGGAAATAGACTCAGTGTTTTAGTTAAATATCAGTGGGTAGTACAACAGTGAAGGTCGAGTAAATCTGCGAGACATCTTTGAAAGAGTGTACATTAATAAAGTTTGACGGAGTTTAAAAACCCTTTTGCCTGTTTTTTTTTTTTTTTTTTAAAAATAGCTAAGCAATGACCTACACATAATGGTAGATTGAGGTCAGGCCAGAGGAATGTAAACAGGCGTTAACTAGGGATGAGCCGATCCGATACTTAGGATCGGTATCGGCCTGATATTGGTCAAAATTTCAGGATCGGATATTGGAAAAAATAACTATAGCCCGTCCGATCCGATACCTAAGCCCAAATGCTCAACTTAATTTTGCGCGACATGCCGTAAACAGAGAGCAGCTGCTGCAAGCGTGTGTAAACAGAACCTGGTGACAGTGAATTAGCCTAGCGCTCTTATCATGTCAGCTGTGTGGAGTTACTTTGCACACACCGAAGAGAAAAGTAAAACAGCCGAATGCAACTTGTGCAACGCGAGTGTCTCAAGGGCTGGCAGCAACACTGGACGTAAGTGTTTGTGACAGTTATTTAAAGTTAGCAGTCACTTAAAGCAGCTATATGTCCTACAGCAGCGGTGCCCATTACGTGATCACGATCGACCGGTGCGGGTAGATCGCGTGCCATTGGAAAAAATAAAATGTTTTAGATGTTAGTCTGGCTTAACATTATCTGTTGCACCTCCAAAACAAACAGCAAGACAAACGTTCATCTTTATTTATTTCTACTTTATATTTGCAACATACCCTCAGTTCAGTGGCATACATCCACAGCCACGCACAACTTCAACCACAACAACTCAACACTACCGTCTTTCTTAAAGAG
Source organism: Chelon labrosus (assembly GCF_963514085.1). Taxonomy (NCBI): domain Eukaryota; kingdom Metazoa; phylum Chordata; class Actinopteri; order Mugiliformes; family Mugilidae; genus Chelon; species Chelon labrosus. Next base: position 30,535,377 of record NC_140337.1, read on the forward strand.
ACAGCGCTATTTTTCTAAAGGTGTAGTGCACCAAGTTTTCTTGATAAAAATAAAAACAAAGATGGATAGAGCTTTAAACACTGTAGCAACAATTAATGACTTAGGATACACAGGTAGATCACTTTGACTTGGTCATTGTAAAAGCAGCTCGCAAGCTAAAGAAGTGTGGGCACCCCTGTCGTCTTCAATGGAACATTACTAAGTCCATTCTATATCTAGTTTGATATGGGTGTTTTACATACAGTTCAACCCCAGAGGTTACATGTAAAAGAAGAAACATTCAAGTTTGCAGTTTGCACTGATTTGAAGTTTAAATAAAGAGCTTATGGCTTGAGGCACATTGTGGGCTATTTTATTTCTTCCCTTAGGGGAGCAGAATATTTGTTGCAGTTTGACCATGGTGTTTTTAGATGTCCATATTAAGCAAAGTAAATCTATACAAACTATATGTATCATAAACAACTTAACAGAGGAGAAAAGAAGGTATCGGATTGATATCGGTATCGGCAGATACTCCAAATTGCAGTATCGGTATCGGTATCGGACATGAAAAAGTTGGATAGAGCCATCCCTAGCGTTAACATACTGTCAGGAAGGTGGCTGCTAGTGCATGACACCAGTAGATTTTGCACGTCAACGGGTTAGAAGCTAAAAGACGAGGCTGAGTTTATGTGAAAGCTCATCCCAAGGGCCCAGATACTTCAGTGCATAGGTTGGGACTTCAAGGGTCTGATATGAAAAAAACGAATAGGCCTCACCTTGAAAACATGTTAGATCTTATACCTCATATGGGCATTCATGAGTTGGGAAACTATGGAAAGTGCAGACAAACCCATTTGCAGTCCGGCTGAGTCCCACCTATAGCCCAGTGAGATCCTTGTTAAATTGGTGGCCGACATTAGCCTCATGTAAATAAACCAGCTGGGCCCCATCTGTAAATCAGCTAAAAAACAAATTATTCTCTTATTGATCCCACATGGGGAAATTCTAATCCTGCATTTGACCCATCCATTCACACAGTTACACTCAGAGCAGAGGGCAGCCACTTGTGATGATTACAGCCACTACTGATGACCCTAGAAATTCTAAAGCAGAAAATTCAAAGTAATGGATCCGTCTCTGACTGTCCTGTGAGAGCATGGGAAGATCGACTGACTTCGGTTTCAAAAGACATAACCCTCAAGACCATTGTCAGTGTGAACACAGGTTATTTCATGAGGACGTGCGTGAATTTCACACTTAAAACTGAGGAACGTTCTGCTGTAGTTATAATTATCATGACACAATTTTGTACCACAGAACAAACTCAAACAGACGCTCTGACATGTAGGACATGACTTTTATTCTCATTGGTGAAGGTCTCACAAGAAACTCTCGCCTCGTTGCTGACCACAAACCTAAAAAAGCAATGCAACAACATCAGATATGCAGCTAACCGCGACACGATTAGATTAGAAGCAGCAGCAACTGTGTGAACAGACTGATGGAACAAGTTGGTTAAATTGCCTGATGAAAATCAACCGAAACTTCTATGATGTGTTGGTTAAAGTGCACACGCTGTCAAACTCTACATGTTTGTTTTTGCACAGAAAATTTTAAATTTGTAACACAGCAAACTGTGGTCAAAAGATTTCTTTTTCTTTTTTAGCTTGTACAATAACATCAACAATACTGACCCTAACTGGGTCACTTCCTGGTTTTCATGTGGATCATGAAGCTCCTCTTTTCAGTCAGCACTCAGCAACCTGTAACACATAGGACACAGAAGACAAATATTATGTGAGTTGTAGATTATAGAAAGAAAAGATGCTTTTTGACTTTTCTTTCAGCAACTATGAGTGGACAGCAAGAACGTGCTCATAGAAAGACAACTGTGTAGCAACGAGGAGATAAAAGACTGTGTTTGACTCACAATCTGAAGTGTAGAATAGTAGGCGTCACTGTCAACAGGGGCTTGGGTTGGCGATGGAACACTGGACTCTGCTGCTTTGAAGACAAATAAAATATATTAATTAGAACAATAAATCATTCACAGACATTGGGATTAACAATGTTATGAATAATTTTAATTCTGACCCAGCTGTGGAGCACCACTCTGGCCCAAAGCGTAGTAAACGGGTAAATCTCCATTTTCATCTGAGAGAAAGAAACAATCACAGCTGAAAAATATCAACTTAAAGGGGAACTACTGTTTTTTTTACAACCTGGACCTTATTTCCAGTATAAAATATAATACAATAATAATAATACATTTTATTTATAGGCGCCTTTCAAAACTCCCAAGGTCACTGTACAGGTAAAACAGGGTTTAAAATACATAACAGACATCAAAAGCATTTAACAAACTATAATACACTAAAAGATACGATAAAAAAGATAAAAGATTTGGTTTAAAAATTAAAAATCTGGAGAGAGTGACAGTCAAGGAGGGTATGATTGGAGAAAAAGGTGGGTTTTGAGATGGGATTTGAAAATTGCCAAAGTTTCAATGTTGCGGATGTTGGGTGGAAGGGAATTCCAGAGGCGGGGGGCGGAACGGCTGAAGGCTCTGGACCCCATGGTGGTCATGCGGGCAGGAGGGATGGCGAGGCTGATGGATGAAGATGATCTAAGAGTCCGGCTGGGTGTGTTGACGTGGAGAAGTTCTGTCAGATAAGAAGGGGCGAGGTTGTGGAGGGCTTTGAATGTTAAGAGCAGGATTTTATAGGTGATGCGATGGGTGATGGGAAGCCAGTGAAGCTGCTGGAGAACAGGGGTGTTATTTGCACTGCTAGGTTTTTTGCAACATGACTGAATATTTTTCACATTCTGAGGTTGTGGACGAACCATAGCAGTAACAAATTACAGGTAAACAAGCTGACCGTCGCGTGTGTGCATGCTGCTCAGATATGTTATCATCCAGGTCAGAAGACATCATCCAGGTCCTGTAAGTGTATCTACAGACCCTGGATGATGATAACAGGTAACTCTGGACTCAGCGGGGAATAGCACTAGCGTATCATAACAAAATATTGGTGGAATGAACGAGTTTCGCAGCAGATAATGCGTTATTTAGAGGCTGTGTCTCAGTCCCCTGTCACTCCCGCTATTTACGTTGATGTAATTATTTCCTAAACGAGTGCAAATGACACAAAAGTTATTTGGGCGAGTAAACGACCGTATTATATGCCAGAAATAAGGTCCAGGTTGGAAAAAACAGTAGTTCCCCTTTAATGTGGCTTTTACAGAATTGGTTCTGCAATTAAATCCACAACTTTTTTAATGCTAAGCTAAGCTAACCTCATGGCTTGTATGGCAATAAGCATATGTTTCTGGAGCTTTGGCTTGTTCCACAATTTATAATCTGATCAGTTGTTGAATTAGGGTCAATAACTTCTGCTTGAGATCAAAAATGCAAGTTTCAAATAGAAAAAATATAAACTCTACAGAAACTTAGATAAGTGAATACAAGTCTCAAGTTGTACAGACAACCATGTGTACCTCGTCTAAGCTGACGCTGTGGATTTGATTATGCAGGATGCTAAAGTTAACACCAGTACCAAGATTTTTATCACCAGCACCATCACGTCAAACAATGTACATGCTGAGTAGCATGCTAACTGTGGTCTGGGCTAACAACATATAAAGTTATAAGAAATACCTTTCTTCTTCCTGTTCTTTGTTATAGTAGCATACATTGCTTGGCTTGCTTCAGATGCATTGGCCTGTACAGAAACTGCAAAAAAAAACAATAAATATCCATATTTAATATCCTTTCCGCTAAATGTTTAATCTCTTAAAGTTGAACCTACCTGTCTGATGCTCTGATGAGTCTGAATCAGGCACTGCTGGTGACCGTGAAAGAAAATCTGTAAAAAAGAAGGTATATTGAATTTTGTGGTGGAACTAAAGTAACCTGAGAACTGATTTCCTAAGTAACAGTAGTTACAAAAAAAGGGAAGTTCATTTTGTTTGGAACATTGTGCAGTGTTTCCTGAAATTATTAACCAATGGAAACATTTACAATGTGAAAAACCTCGGCCCAAGCACCCAACCTTGAGGAACTCCTCCGTGACGTTTGTGTACATGGAAGAATCGTGTTGTGACAAAGCAAAACCAGTGAGAGCATTAAGTAAAGTTCACTTTGTTTTCATCACCTCTGAGAATGGGAAATCTGCCAAAGTGAAGTAGTCCAACAACCAACAAGAGAAGCATCAACAAGACGGAGATGACAATCCATGGTGTGCTTGTGGAGGAAGAGGAGGCAGGATTAGAGGCATTGTGATCTTCCGTGTTGACTGTAGAAAAAGATGAAATTTTAAGGAGATGGGAATTGTTTGAGAGTGTAAACACATACATGATCAATACTTTATGAATTTTATTTCGAATAAACCTACATGCCTCACCTCCAACAGACAGCCAGCTATGTGGTGATTCTCCAACTCCAGAGATGTGACATTTGTAGAATCCTTGATCAGACATGGAGACTGTTTTGAGTGTCAGATTTCCTGTGGAGCTTCTCCACTTGCGGACTCCATCTTTATAGAAATCAGCTGTGATGTTGGAGGAAGATATTTTGGTTCTGCAGCTCAGAGTCACATCTCCTCCCTCCATCACAGAATGAGCAGGACTCTCCAGGATCACAGAACCAGCTGAAGAACACGATCATATTTAATTTATCTTGAAATCACGTTGAGATAATCACAAAATATCACTGCCTCACTGCAAACATACATGTGACAGTGATGTTGATGACGTTTCTTCTCTCTCCTCCTTCCTCACACCAATACTGTCCAGAATCATATAGATAAAGAGTTTCAATGGTGCAGCTAGGTCCTCTTGATGTTCTGTCATTAGTGGTGCAGCACAAGGGCGTCTCCCCAGTCGATTTATCTTCAGCATCACAGTAAAAGACTCCCTCACAGTAAAAAGTGAACGACTCATATTCAAAGAACTGCAGTCTGTTTGGAGAGATATGAAGAAAAGCTGCATCTGAGACAAAGAAAAACAGAGAAATTCAGTTTAGACATTTACTCCTGTGAACTGCTGGACGACGTCTACAACATTTAAAAGTAGAAAAGTAATAGAGGAACTCCTGTGATGATTAAACACACCAATCTCGAGATATTTTTGAGTCTTTTCTACAGCTGCCCAACAAAAGATCTACTCACCAGCTTCCTGATCATGTGGACACAGCAGGATCATCACAGTCACTGAAGACGCAAAGAATATAGACGAATCAATAAAAGTTTTGTCTTCTCCTACAGCTGCTCATGATGTTCAGCATATTTATTATTAAATGTCATAGCTGGTGAAGAATAATACTTAAGTTAAAAGAGTTAAATTTAAGTTCACTCACTAAATAACGTTCAAAGACTTTCACATGCATGAACTTTTTAATCGTAAATAAAGTCTTTATCATTAAGTTTTAATCTGGAAAGGAGCCAGTACTCACACAGTGCGATGCAGAAAGGTCTGACCTCCATGTTGTCTTGCCACTGACTGATTGAACATCAGACTGAAGTGTAAAAGAAGAAGCGGCCTCTTCCTGTTCAACTGTTGAGAAGTAGAGGTGATGGAAATAGCCTCAGTGTTTTAGTTAAATATCAGTGGGTGAGTACAAAGAGTGAAGGCAGAGCGAATCTGCGAGTCATCTTCGAAAGAGTTGACATTAATGAAGTTTGAAGGACTTTTAAAACCCTTTTGCCTGTGTTTTTTTTTTTTTTTTTAAAAAAGCAGCTAAGCAATGACCTACACATAATGGTACCTGATAGAGGTCAGGCTAGAGGAATGTAAACAGGCATTAGCATACTGTCAGGAAGGTGGCTGCTAGTGAATGACACCAGTAGAGTTTGACTGTAAACGGGTTAGAAGCTAAAAGAGGAGGCTGAGTTTATGTGAAAGCTCATCCCAAGGGCCCAGATACTTCATTGCATAGGTGGGGACTTCTAGTTTCTGATATTAAAAAAAAAAAAAAAAAACAGATAGGCAACACCTGAAAACCTGTTAGGTCTCACTTATACTTCATATGGGCATTCTTAGGTTTGACCACTATGAAAACTGAGGACAAACCCACTTTTAAACTATACTGCATCCCAGTTGGGTGCTGCCTATGGCATAGTGAGATCTTTGTTCAAGGCACAATTGGGACATACACTATATTACCAAAAGTATTCGCTCACCCATTCAAATGATCAGAATCAGGTGTTCTAATCACTTGGCCTGGCCCCAGGTGTATAAATTCAAGCACTCAGGCATGCAGACTGTGAAACAAGACATGTGTGAAAGAATGGGCCGCTCTCAGGAGCTCAGTGAATTCCAGCGTGGAACTGTCATAGGATGCCACTTGTGCAACAAATCCAGTCGTGAAATTTCCTCGCTCCTAAATATTCCACAGTCAACTGTCAGCTCTATTATAACAAAATGGAAGCGTTTGGGAAAAACAGCAACTCAGCCACGAAGTGGTAGGCCACGTAAAGTGACGGAGAGGGGTCAGCGGATGCTGAAGCGCATAGTGCAAAGAGGTCGCCGACTTTCTGCACAGTCAATTGCTACAGAGCTACAAACTTCATGTGACCTTCAGATTAGCCCAAGTACAGTACGCAGAGAGCTTCATGGAATGGGTTTCCATGGCCGAGCAGCTGCAGCCAAGCCACACATCACCAAGTGCAATGCAAGGCGTCGGATGCAATGGTGTAAAGCACGCCGCCACTGGCCTCTAGAGCAGTGGAGACGCGTTCTCTGGAGTGATGAATCACGCTTTACCATCTGGCAATCTGATGGACGAGTCTGGGTTTGGAGGTTGCCAGGAGAACGGTACATTTCAGATTGCATTGTGCCAACTGTGAAATTTGGTGGAGGAGGAATTATGGTATGGGGTTGTTTTTCAGGAGCTGGGCTTGGCCCCTTAGTTCCAGTGAAAGGAACATTGAATGCTTCAGGATACCAAAACATTTTGGACAATTCCATGCTCCCAACCTTGTGGGAACAGTTTGGAGCGGGCCCCTTCCTCTTCCAACATGACTGTGCACCAGTGCACAAAGCAAGGTCCATAAAGACGTGGATGACAGAGTCTGGTGTGGATGAACTTGACTGGCCTGCACAGAGTCCTGACCTGAACCCGATAGAACACCTTTGGGATGAATTAGAGCGGAGACTGAGAGCCAGGCCTTCTCGACCAACATCAGTGTGTGACCTCACCAATGCGCTTTTGGAAGAATGGTCAAAAATTCCTATAAACACTCTCCTCAACCTTGTGGACAGTCTTCCCAGAAGAGTTGAAGCTGTAATAGCTGCAAAAGGTGGACCGACATCATATTGAATTCTATGAGTTAGGAATGGGATGGCACTTCAGTTCATAGAATGAGTAAAGGCAGGTGAGCGAATACTTTTGGTAATATAGTGTATGTGGGTCTTATATAAATTCCCCTGATAGCCACCATCTAAAGCCCAGGTAGATTCAACTAATACCTCATATGGGCATTCATGGGTAGGGCAACTATGGAAAGTACGGACAAACCCACTTGTAGCCCGGTTGAGTCCCGATTATGGCCCAGTGAGATCCTTGTTAAAGTGATAGGTGGGGCCGACATGGTCCTCATATAAATAAACCAGTTGGGCCCCATCTATAAACCAGTTAGATCCCATATGTGTCAAGTCTCGTCCTTGATGAGGTCATGTTTTCTTGTTGTCTTCCTGTTTTATTTTGTTGTATTTACCCTCTCCTTTTGTTTCAGGTGTCTTGACTTCCTGCCTTCATGTTCTCCCTTGTGCTGATTCCTGCAGCCCCGCCCTGATTGTTTGCACCTGTGTCGTTGTCCTTCCTTCCCCTGTATTTAAGTCTCAGGTGTTTGTATTTGGTGTTTGTCATTGCCAGTTTGTCTTATTTTTTTTTGTCAAGTGTCCCAGTCGTTGTGTCTTGCCTTTTTCCCCGACTGCTCAGTTTGAAATAAACCTGATTTTGTCATTTACTTTTGAATCGTGCTTTTGAGTCCAGCAGCCACTGAGTCGTGATAATATGGGCATTCATAGGTTGGTCCACTGTGGAAAATGTGGACAAAACCACTTGCAGCCCGGTTGAGTCCCACCTCTGGCCCAGTGAGATTCTTGTTAAAGTGATAGGTCGGTGGTCTTTTGGTCTTCACTTTTTTTCTGCTTTGGCCAGAGTCCTCACTTGGAACAGGATGGATCCTCGTTATCTGATCTACACTGAAAGGCTCAAGATGTGTTCCACACATGAACAATGTGACGATTTCAAGGACAGACTCTCTGATGAAAGGGGTGGTCTCCTCTCTTCATCAAATAGCCCTATAACCGGACTTCATGCCACCAACTCTCTGGCACATATTGTGGGTCCCCAGCAAGACAGAAAGATAAATATTCATCATTATAAGTGGTTCCATTAAACGTAACATGGCCCAGCTAGTCTGTATTACACCTTTCCTCACCATAAGGGGGAGATCAATGACCCGGGCTTTTGCTACCAAGATTGTCACAAGGTGTAGAAGGGGAGGAAAACAAAATAACTTTAATGAATATTTGTATAACAGAGAACAACAGGCACTTCAGCGACATAATAGGAAGTCCATTAGCTAAAGTCCAACAAAAGGTCCAGTTTGTCTTTTGTTGGATTCATGGAAACTGCAGCAGAAAAAGCAAAGCAATCCAAAAACCAAAGGACGTTAAGAAACACAAGAAGCAAAGGAACACAGGGAATAGCAGGAAAGTACGACAGGTACTTCCACAGTAACTGGTCAGACAAACTGACAAGGGATAAGACAGATAAATTGTCAGATAGATAGTTTCTTTATTAATCCCAAACTGGGAAATTTCACAAACTAAAGGACAGGACTATATATGCAAACACAGAGTAATGAGAGACCGGTGAAACTAATGACAGAGGATCGAGCAAACCACAGACAAGGAAGATGAGTTGGCAAGACACAGGTGAGGTGTCTTGGTGGTAAAATACAACCACCAGAAATAAAACAGGAAGTGATATCAAGGAATTACATTTTCATTGTTTTTTCAAACTACTGATGACCCAAGAAATTCAAAAGAAGACAATTCAGAGTAATGGATCTGTCTCTGAAGGAGTGCAGGAAGATCAACTCACTTCGATTTCAAAAGACATAGCTCTCAAGACCATTGTCAGTGTGAACGTGACTGTACCACAGGTCACTCATAAAACCGAGGAACGTTCTGCTATAGTTATAATTATCATGACACACGTGAGAAAACTCTGACATTTTGTACCACAGAACAAACTCAAACAGACGCTCTGACGTGTAGGACATGACTTTTATTCTCATCGGTGAAACACAAGAAACTCTCGTCTTGTTGCTGACCACAAACCTAAAAAAGCAATGCAACAACATCAGATATGCAGCTAACCACGGCAAGTTCAGAAACAGCAGCAGCAGCAGCGCTCAACTGGTGAGCAACTGTGTGGACAAACAAAGCTAATGGAACAAGTTGGTTATAACTGCCTGATGAAAATCAATCGAAACTTCTCTGATGTCTTGATTAAAGTGCAGACGCTGTCAGACTCCACATGTTTGTTTTTGCACAGAAACTATTTTAAATTTGTAACACAGCAAACAGACCTGAGGTCAAAAGACTGAACTTTTCTTTTTTTCTTTTTTAGCTTGTACAATAACAACAACAATACTGGCCCTAACTGGTTTACAGTAGCACACATTGCTGGGCTTGCTTCAGGTGCACTGGCCTGTACAGAGACTGGAAAAAAACAAAACAATAAATATACAAATTTAATATCCTTTCTGCTAAATGTTTAATCTCTTAATGTTAAACCTACCTGACTGTTGCTCTGATGAGTCTGAATCAGGCACTGCCGGTGACTGTGAACAAATATCTATGAAAAAAAAAAAAAAAAAAAGAAGGTATTTTGAACATGGTGGTGGAACTAAAGTACCCTCAGAACTGATTTTCTAAATAACAATAGTTACTCAAGAGGGAAGTTAAAATTGTACAGTGTTTCCTGAAATTGTTACATGATGGAAGCATTGAGTAAAGTTCACATTATGTTCTTCACCTCTGAGAAAGGGAAATCTGCCAAAGTGAAGTAGTCCAACAACCAAAAAGAGAAGCATCAACAAGACGGAGATGATGATCCATCGTGCACTTGCAGAGGAAGAGGAGGCAGGATTAGACTCTTTGAGATCTGCTGTATCAACGGCAGGAAAAGATGAAACTTAAGCAGACGGGAATTGTTTTCCACACATACGTGGTCAATATTTTATGAACCTTATTTTGAAAAAAACTACATGTCTCACCTCCAACAGACAGCAAGCTCTGTGGTGATTCTCCGACTCCAGAGATGTGACATTTGTAGAGTCCTTGATCAAGCATGGAGACTGTTTCGATGCTCAGATTTCCTGTGGAGCTTCTCCAATTGTGGACTCCATCTTTATAGAAATCAGCTGTGATGTTGGAGGAAGATGTTCCGGTTCTGCAGCTCAGAGTCACATTGTCTCCCTCCATCACAGGATGAGCAGGACTCTCCAGGATCACAGAACCAGCTGAAGAACACAATCATATTTAATTTATCTTGAAATCATGTTGAGATAAACACAAAATATCACTGCCTCACTGCAAACATACAAGTGACATTGATGTTGATGATGTTTCTTCTCTCTCCTCCTTCCTCACACCAATACTTTCCAGAATCATCTGGATATAGATTTTCAATGGTGCAGTTAGGTCCTCTTGATGTTCTGTCATTAGTGGTGCAACACGAGGGCTTCTCCCCAGTCAATTTATCTTCAACATCACAGTAAAAGACTCCCTCACAGTAAAAAATGACAGACTCATATTCAAAGAACTGCAGTCGGTTTGGAGAGATACGAAGAAAAGCTGCATCTGAGACAAAGAAAAACAGAGAAATTCAGTTTAGACATTTACTCCTATGAACTGCTGGACGACGTCTACAACATTTAAAATTAGAAAAGTAATAGAGGAACTCCTGTGATGATTAAACACACCAATCTCAAAATATTGTTGCCTCTTTTCTACAACTGCCCAACAAAACATCTACTCACCAACTTCCTGATCCTGTGCACACAGCAGGATCATCACAGTCACTGAAGACGGAAAAGAAAATAAATTTGTTAAAGTTAGGTTCATTCACTAAATAATGTTCAGTCTTTCATGTGCATGAGCCTTTTAATTGTAAATAAAGTCTTTATCATTAAGTTTTAACCTGGAAAGGAGCCAATACTCACACAGTGTGATGCAGATAGCTCTGACCTCCATGTTGTCTTGCTGCTGACTGACTGAACATCAGATGAAGCGTAGAATGAAAAACAGTCTCTTCCTGTGTGACTGTAGAGAAGCAGAGGTGGTGGAAATAGCCTCAGTGTTTTAGTTTAATATCAGTGGGTGGTTCAAAGAGCCAAGGCAGAGTGAATCTGCCTTCAATGCAACTCTGACGTTTGCTATGTTCTCAGTGTTGGTTTGTGGTTTATTAGCATTAGCAAGTTTGATGTATAGCTGACACTGTGAGGAAACATCTTAAAAGCAGCTCACACATTTAACCACTGAGTCCTGTTATGACTGTCGGTCATGTGAGTGAGTGCCTGTGTGGTATTATTGTCCCTCCCTGCCTGCAGGGGTTGCTGTTTTCGTTTTTCATTACAGCTTCCTGTAGGCCGGCCAGTGATTGGAGGATGCTTGAGGAGCTGGAATTTAAAAAGGCTTTTGCTGGAGAAGCCAGGTGCTCTCTCTCTTCTACTGTGACCTATCAGGAGCTGAACCACTCCACACTCTGACTGTATTGTTCACTTCAAGGTCTGAATGTTTTGCCACCACACTTCTACGAAGTAGGGGTGATAAACCAGTTTTGTTTGTCTTGTTTTTCTCCTGTTTCTGGTTAGTGAGTCAGGGAAGGACTCCTGTATTTTGTTTCAAATTTGTTTGGTTGTCAGTTAGTAATTATGTTGGCCCATTGGCTTGTCTTGTTTCCAAGATGACAGCGGGTATGTACGCTGCGGCAGGGGGCTCTGTGCTTTTTGTTAGTTTATATGTGTGTTTTGCCCTATTGCATCTTGTGGATGCCTTGATTCAGTATGTACGAGCTGAATTATTAGGAACTGAGCAGTCAGCAGAGACTTTACGCATCTCCCAAGCCGACTGTCATTCCACTAGAAGTGCAGCACACACATACCATCCCCCCTTTGTGGCGTAGTAGACGGAGAAGACACCATAAACAAAAGTGGGGCAAGCAGAGCAGGCTAGAAGCTAACTCACACAGACCAGCTCTTCACAGTCTCTTCCTGATGAACGCTAGGTCTATCGGCAACAAAATGGACAAGATTCGGCTGAGGATCGTCCAGCATATGAGGGACATTTGTGTGGCGATCGTCACTGAGACCTGACTGGAAAATAACACCACAGACGCTGTGGTAGAGCTACGGGGTCGCTCTTTGTTCCGAGCCAACCAGACTGCATCCTCTGGCAAATGAAAAAGTGGAGGCTTAGTGCTACATATTAACAACTCATAGTGTACAACTAACAGCATTACCGGAATGATCCCCTGACCTGGAATATCTGGCACTAAAATGCAGAGTGTATAAACTGGTTAGAGAGTTCTGCTCTATCCTGATCGTGGCCAGCTACATTCCACCGTAGGCTAATGCTAAATTAGCATTAGAGGAGCTCTATTGTCTGATCAACAGACAGATGAATGCAAACCCAGGGGGAGCTGTGATTGTGGCTGAAGACTTCAACCACATGGAACTTAAAGGAGTACTTCCCAAATTCCATAAACATTCCAACCAGAGACAGTAACACCCTGGATCAGGTTTACTGCAACATATGGGGAGCATAGAGCTGTAGCAGCTCCACACATGGGCATGTCAGACCACATCCCATCCTCTGATCTGCAGGACTAAACCAACCACCAGTACAGTGCAGGTATGGTCTGAGGCGGCTTCTTCAGCTCTACTGTTTCAGGCACACCGACTGGGAAGTTTTTAAAGAGAGCTTGAACCTGGAGGCTTACTCATCATCTGTAGTGGACTATCAGGACAATAACAGACTACAAGTTCAGCAACCAACAGGTCAGCCTTGATCCCACCCTCCCTAACACCCTGAACAGTTTCTTTGCACTCTTCAATATAACTAGGCCTCTTCCCCAGCTGGAGGAGCAACATCATCCTCTTGTCCTGCAGCTTCGTCAAGTCAGCTCCACCCTGAGACAGATCGACATAAAAAAAGCTGCAGGACCTGAAAAAGTGGCAGGTTGCACCCCGAGAATATGTGCTGACCAGCTGGCAGGAGTTTTCCTGGACACTTTCAACCTGTCTCTGCAGCTGGCCACAGTTCCTGTCTGCCTCAAGTCCTCCATCATTGTCTCTCGACCTCAAAAGCCAACTGTCACCTGCCTCAACGATTATCGCCCGGTTGCTCTGACCCCAGTAATCATGAAGTGCTTTGAGAGGACCGTCCTAAAGCACATCAAGGACGTCATCCCTGCTGATCTGGACAACCCACCAGTTTGCCTACAGAGGGAACCAATCAACAGAGGATGCAGTCTCCATAGCTCTGCACACAGTCCTGTCCCACCTTGAGCATCCTAACACATACGCCAGGATGCTTTTCGATGACTTCAGTTCAGCTTTTACCGCTGTCATTCCGGACAAGCTGACACTGAAGCTTCATGACCTATGGTTGTCTGCTTCTATGTGCCTCTGGATCAGAGACTTTCTCACCAACAGACCTCACGTGTTGAGAATTGGGGACTGCACATCGTCCACACTGGTCCTGAACCCCGAAATGCCACAGGGCTGTGTGCTCAGCCCAGCTCTCTTCACACATGACTGTTCTGCCATCCATCCCATAAACACGATTGTGATGGTTGCTGATGACACCACCGGGGTGGGTGTCAATGATGAGACTCATTACAGACAGGCGATCCAGCACCTGACAGAGTGGTGCTCAGACAACAACCTTCTTCTGAACACCAGCAAGACCAAGGAGGTCATTGTGGACTACAGGAGGTCCAGGAAGACAGAGGAGGCTCTTTTTCCTTAGGAAGATCAAAAGGCCTGGACTCACCTGTTGACTACTCACTTACTTCTACAGGACCACAATCGAGGCAATCCTCTGTCTCGGTATGACGGTGTGGTATAGGAACTGCACAGCACAGGACAGGAGGGACTTAGCTCGAGTGATAAGGACTGCAGAGGGGATTGTGGGGGGTCCTCTCCCAGATTTGGACTCGGTCCATGCAGTCCAAAAGAGGGCCAGCTGGATCGCAGCAGATCCCACCCACCCGGGCCATGGACTGTTTGTTCGTCTTCCTTCACGGAAAAGGTACAGAAACATCAGAACCACAACAAGCAGACTGAGAGACAGCTTCCTCCCTAGAGCACACCAAACCCTCCCAACTGACACTGACTACAGAATTGGACATTTCCATTTGGGCATTTGGACCAAGGTACCCAAAGTGTTCCACATTAGAGTTATTGCTTCTTGAACAGGAATCTGGCTACAAAATACTGATTCCTCTTCAGGAGGCAATGGACACACAGGTCTCTTTTTATACAAGATAGATATGTGTTTACTATTTATAGTACCACCATTAGCCCACGAGACACAGACAAAGACCATGTATGAAATTGAAGCACAGGGCCCAGATTCTGTTAGGCAAGTCACAATGTGTTGCACAGTTGATGGAGAATCCTTCGAATCAACTCAAATGGACCTCAAACGGTAATGAAAACAATATCAGTTGACAGTTGTTTTCATATATGTCAAAATATTCAGACATGAGAAGAAATTCTGCCATGTTGACTTTGCAAGTAAAAGTTTTGGTGTTTTCTCTGTTTAGATCCAGTTATGTGATACTTTGTGTCAATTGAAAGAGTACCTTCTCTAGTTTCAAAAGACACTTTTGTATAAGTCAAACTAAATGACATTATGAATACAGTCAGGAAGATGTCTGCTTGTGTCTGACACCAATAGATTTTGACCACAAATGGGTTGCAAGCAAATAAAAAAATAAAAAATAAAAATGGGGTGAATTACTGTGAATGCTCAGCCTAGAGAAAGGACTTCATAGTGAATATGTTGAGAAGCTGTATACTTGCCATACGTAATAGACTCTAGTGTTTATTGACAATCCGAACATGAAGTCATTGCAAATGAAAGAAAAAATACTGTCAACTGTTCATCTGGTTCCCCCCTTGGAAGAAAATGAAAAACCACCACGTTAAAGAACAGCATGTTAATGCATTTCTAAGTTTATTTTTCTTCAGATTTTACAAAATCGCAAACAGCAGAAGACACAAAATGGTGCTGACACACTGTAATAGTTCACACGTTTCTACAAACCAATATGAATTAATAGAAGCGCTCAGACGCTGTGCTTATTTTAAACACCATGTGTCAGAGTTATGGCCAGTGCGAAAGGTTTAAAAACCACATTTGCAGACACGTCAGACAAGTTTCTCAGCAAGACGCTCATTTCCTGATCCAGTTACAGCATCTAACCCTGTGTCTAGAAGCACAGAAAGCAGCTTGATAGCAGCGGGCTTAATTCTAGATGAAAGATGAAATGTGAGAGAAGCCTTGATGAAATATTAACTCCATGATCTCAGCGACTAAGCTAGCTTTTATTCTCCTATTGGTTGTCATCCAGTCCATCTTTTTCTTTAATATCACACAAAACTCTCTCTTCTGTTGGAGATGAGTCATGTTTTATAACTCTGACTATCACACAGGGAAGACATCCCAGCAGCAGCAGCAGCAGCGCCACCATGATGATGGTGAACACGGTCCTTAGGATGGGGTAAATGTGACAGCCGTGATCTGAGGAGGGACGATGTTCTGTGGAAGTTTCTGAAGACAGAAAAGACATGAGACAGAAAGTGGTTGTGACTAAACAGAAGTGAAAGAAGCAAAGAGCAATCCATTCATCTCTCAAAAGGCCTTGTATCCAACAGGACGGTTCCCAGGTTTTTGTTTAGTAATTTAACAATTAGACAGTGTAGTTCAGATAAAGTCTTCATACCATTACACTTGCAGGAGGAGTTAAGACTCTTCTCTTCATGAAAACATGGTGTAGCTGAAGATGGGAAAGCTAAAAAAAAAACAGTTACAGCAACTTACATCACCTGTATACCTCATTTAACTTAAAATCTCACCTCCAACAGACAGCCAGCTCTGTGGTGATTCTCCAACTCCAGAGATGTGACATTTGTAGAGTCCTTGATCAAGCATGGAGACTGGTTTGATGCTCAGATTTTCTGTGGCGCTTCTCCAATTGCGGACTCCATTTTTATAGAAATCAGCTCTGATGTTGGAGGAAGATATTTTGGTTCTGCAGCTCAGAGTCACGTCTTCTCCCACCATCACAGGACGAGCAGGACTCTCCAGGATCACAGACCCAGCTGAAGAACACGATCATATTTAATTTATCTTGAAATCATGTTGAGATAATCACAAAATATCACTGCCTCACTGCAAACATACAAGTGACATTGATGTTGATGATGTTTCTTCTCTCTCCTCCTTCCTCACACCAATACTTTCCAGAATCATCTCGATAAAGGTTTTCAATGGTGCAGTTAGGTCCTCTTGATGTTCTGTTATTAGAGGTGCAACACAAGGGCATTCTCCCTTTGGATGTACTTTCAACATCACAGTAAAAGACTCCCTCACAGTATAAAGTGACTGACTCATATTCAAAGAACTGCAGTTTGTTTGGGGAGATACGAAGAAAAGCTGCATCTGAGACAAAGAAAAACAGAGAAATTCAGTTTAGACATTTACTCCTGTGAACTGCTGGACGACGTCTACAATATTTAAAAGTAGAAAAGTAATAGAGGAACTCCTGTGATGATTAAACACACCAATCTCAAGATATTTTTGCCTCTTTTCTACAACTGCCCAACAAAACATCTACTCACCAACTTCCTTTTCCTGTGCACACAGCAGGATCATCACAGTCACTGAAGACACAAAGAAAATAGACCAGTCAATCAAAGTTTTGTCGCATCGTACAGCTGCTTACGATGTTCAGAATATTTATTATTAAATGTCGTATCTGGTGAAGAATAATAATTAAGTTAAAAGTGTTAAATTTAAGTTCATTGAGCTTTTTAATTGTAAATAAAGTCTTTATCATTAAGTTTTTATCTGGAAAGGAGCCAGTACTCACACAGTGCGATGCAGAACGCTCCGACCTCCATGTTGTCTTGCTGCAGACTGAAGTGGTCTCTTCCTGTTCGACTGTACAGAAGCAGAGGTGGTGGAAATAGCTTCAGTGTTTTAGTTCAACATCAGTGGGTGGTACAAAGAGCGAAGGCAGAGCTAATCTGCGAGTCATCTTCGATAGAGTTCACATTAAGAAGGTTTCAAGGAGTTTAAAAACCCTTTGCATGCTTGTTTTTATAAAAAAAAAAGCAGCTCAGCAATGACCTACACATAATGGTACCTGATAGAGGTCAGGCCAGACGAATGTAAACAGGCAGTAACATACTGTCAGGAAGGTGGCTTCTAATGCATGACACCAGTAGATTAGAAGGTAAAAGAGGGGGCTGTGTTCATGTAAAACTCATCCTAAGTGCCCAGATACTTCAATGCATGGGTGGCGACTTCAAGAATCTGATATGAAAAAAATCCAGATAGGCCTCACCTGAAGACCAGTTAGATCCCACTTATACCTCATATGGGCAGTCATAGGTTGGGCCACTGTGTCCACTTGTAACCTAGTCGTGTCGCACCGATGGTCTAGTGAGATCCTTGTTCAAGGCACAAGTGGGACCTATGTGGGTCTGATTTAAATTCCCCAGATAGCCACCATCTAAAGCCCAATTAGATCCCCCTTATGCACAGATTGGGCAACTACGGAAAGTGCAGACAATCCCATTTGCAGCCTGGTTGAGTCTCACCTATGGCCCAGTCAGATCTTTGTTAAAGTGATAGTTAGAGCCAACATGTGTAGCTGCGATGTACTGAAAGATGATGGCGCTAGTGTACACTGAATTCAAACACATTTTCACTGTAAAGTAATCGTTGAGATTGAGATTTGAGATATCTGTAGGTTCTCTGAGGCTTGACATATTACCTCATTTTAAAATAACTTGGCAAGTCAAATGTCCTGTTCTATTGGCATATGATTTTGGTTATTTTAAGAACTATATACCTCATATTTAATACTTTTTATCTTGGATTTGTGTCAGCCACAACATTAAAACCACTGACATAAGAAGTGATTAACATTGAGCATCTTTCAAGGTTCTTTATTCAAGGTTCTTAATTTGGCCATTTGTTCATAAACCAACAGTCCAGGCAGATTGGAAATCATGTGCAGGGCTCTCAGAGTCAACAGTTTAGTTAAAAAGAGAAGTATAAAATATAAAAGTCACTATACAACAACAAATATAAATACAAAATGTAGAAACAATATACAACTGTGATATTACAATATTAGAAGTATGAAGGCGTTATGCAGGAGGTGATGATGTGTACACATTTTTAGCTTCAGGTACTAAAACACAGGAAAGGGCAATGTTGGTGACAGAGTAATAAATAATAATAAATAGATAAACTGGTTAGACTGGTTCTAGGAATGTGAGGTGGGGGAGGGAGGGAGCAGGAGACAGGGAGAGAGAGTATTGGGAATATTGCACTGATGGACTATTGCACATTTGTCGGAGAACTACAGAACAATTGCACAGTGTACAGAGATAATATTAAGTCAGTTATTGCACATGTCATTAAAGTGAGGTAGTGTTTGGTTAGTTTTTGCACAAGTTCTATGTGTGATGATACTGTCCGCTCTGCTGTGTCTCAGGTTGTACGTGCAGTGTTTGTGTCTGGGCAGAGAGTGAGCTGAGTGGAGTGAGTCTCTGATGATTCCCTCTGCTCGTCTCCTACAGCGCTGCACGTACATAGAGTCCATGGAAGGAAGTTTTGTCCCTATAATCCTCTCCGTGGTCTTTATGACTCTTTACAGAGAAATCTGTAGCTGTCTGCCCTCTCCACCTCAGTCCCTCTCATGAAAAGAGGCAGTAGAGGGGGAGGATTCTTCCTGAAGTCCAGAATTATTTCCTTGGTCTTGTCTGTGTTGAGGATGAGGTCGTTCTCCTCTCCGTAGACAAGGATGTTGTTGACCAGGGCCCTGTATCCTGATTCATCTCCCCCCTTGATGAGCCCCAGGATGGTGGTGTCATCAGCATATTTGATGATGATGGTGCCATCTTGGGTGGTGCCGCAGTCGTGTGTGTACAGGGTGAAGTGTTTGGGGCTGAGGCAGCAGCCCTGTGGTGATCCTGTGCTGACCCTGAGCTCAGCAGACACCCGTCGTCCCATCTTCACCACCTGTAGTCTTTTGGTCAGGAAATCCAAGATCCAGTTGCAGGTGGGAGTGGGGACGCCAAGGTCTGTCATCTTCTCGATCAGTCTGCCTGGGCGGATGGAGTTGAATGCAGAACTGTAGTCCAGGAAGAGCATCCTGGCATACGTTCTGGTGCTCTCCAGGTGTTGCAGGGTGTGGTGAAGGGCTATTGCTACCGCATCGTCCACTGATCGGTTGGGTCGGAATGCAAACTGGAGGGGGTCGACCATGTCTGGGACCGTGTTGTTGATGTGGGTGAGGACTATTTTTCGAGGCACTTCATAGTAACTGGTGTGAGTGCCACTGGCCTGAAGTCATTTAGGGTGGGTGTGTCTGGTCTTTTGGGGACTGGTATGATGGTGGAGGTTTTAAAGATATGGGGAACTACAGCCTGGGATAATGACATGTTGAAGATGTCAGCATACACACCGGCTAGCTGCTCCCCACAGGCCTTCAGTACTCTGGGAGGCACTCCATCGGGTCCCACCGTCTTGTGGGGTTTCACCTTTTTCAGAGCCTTCAGGACATATGCTTGTGTAACCTGGAAGGCAGTGTCCGTGGGGTCACAGGGGGCTTTTGATGGTGAGTCTGTGTTCAGCCTGCCGAACCTGGCATAGAAGGTGTTCAGACTGTCTGGAAGGGTGGTGTCCCGGGGGTCTGTGGTTGTTGTGGTCCTCCTGTAGTTTGTGACAGACTGGATTCCCTGCCACATACTGCGTGTGTTGTGGTTGAGGTAGTAGCCTTCAAGTTTTTGGGAGTGAGCCCTTTTTGCCACTCTGATGGACTTCTGCAGCTCGTACCGTGCTCTCTTGTACGCCACATGATCTCCTGACTTGAAAGCCTACCGCCTCCTCCCTATTTTCTGCTTTATGTCCCCATTAAACCAGGGTTTTTGGTTGGGGAAAAACGCACAGTCCTGACTGTCTCTGTGTATTCGTGGATGTCATTAGTGGCCGCTTTGAAATTGCTCCAGTCTGTGGCCTCTAAGCAGCCCTGCAGGCTAGCTTGTGCAGGGTCCAGGTGTTAATGGTGCTAACTGTGACTGGTTTTGTCTTGAGCCTTTTGTCGTAGACTGGTTTGAGCCAGATTGCCAGGTGGTCAGACTTTCTAACGTGGGGTTGTGGTTCCAGAACATTGCGAATTAAAGAAAAAGTTGAACGAAAATACTGTCAACTGTCCATCTCGTTCCCCTCTATCCTCCAAGCAGACCGTTTTTAAATCAAAACATTTCTAGCCAACAGTGTGTAAAAACTGAAACGCTTTGCATAAATATAATAACATGTGTTCATAAGTGTCTCTGCAGTAATAGAGACTTGCCAGACTTCCATTTTCAGTCTAGATTCATCTATAAATACTTCTTCTGAAATAAAAGGGTCAAATTGATTAAGAATATCATGATTTTCATTTTCTCTTACATGAATTCTTTTTATATCTGTCTTTTCCTCACTTCTGCCTTACTTTCTCATCTTTCTCATACTCTTAAATATAACCTTGGAAGAAAATGAAAAACCACCACATTAAAGAACAGCATGTTATTGCATTTCTAAGTTTATTTTTCTTTAGATTTTACAAAATGGCAAACAGCAGAAGACAGCAAATGGTGGTGACACACTGTGACAGTTCACACGTTTCTACAAACCAGCATCAATTAATAGAAGTGCTCAAACGCTGTGCTTATTTTAAACACCATGTGTCAGAGTTATGGCCAGTGTGAAAGGTTTAAAAACCACATTTGCAGACACGTTAGACAAGTTTCTCAGTAAGACGCTCATTTCCTGATCCAGTTACAGCGTCTAACCCTGTGTCTAGAAGCATAGAAAGCAGCTTAATAGCAGCGGGCTTAACTCTAGACATGATAAAATACTTACTTCATGATCTCAGCAACTAAGCTAGTTTTTATTCTCGTATTGGTTGTCATCCAGGCCATCTTTTTCTTCAATATAACAGAAAGCTCTCTCTTCTGTTGGAGATGAGTCATGTTTTATAACTCTGACTATCACACAGTGAAGACATCCAAGCAACAGCAGCAGCAGTGCCACCATGATGATGGTGAACATGGTCCTTAGGATGGGGTAAACATGCCAGCCGTGATCTGAGGAGGGACGATGTTCTGTGAGAGTTTCTGAAGAGAGAAAAGACATTATGAGACAGAAAGTGGTTGTGACTAAATACAAGTGAAAGAAGCAAAGAGCAATACATTTATCTCTTAAAAGGCCTTGCATCCAACAGGACGGTATCCTGGTTATTTGTTTAGTTATTTAACAATTAGGTGTGTAGTGTAGTTCAGATTAAGTCTTCTTACCATTACACTTGCAACAGGAGGTAAGACTCGTCTCTTCATGAAAATATGGTGTAGCTGAAGATGGGGAAGCTAAAAAAAAAAAAAAAAAAAAAAAAAAAAACAGTTACAGGAGGTTACATCACTTGTATACACTGTTTAACTTAAAATCTCACCTCCAACAGACAGCCAGCTCTGTGGTGATTCTCCAACTCCAGAGATTTGACATTTGTAGAATCCTTGATGAAGCATGGAGACTATTTCGAAGCTCAGATTTCCTGTGGAGCTTCTCCACTTGCGGACTCCATCTTTACAGAACTCAGCTGTTATGTTGAAGGAAGATATTTTGGTTCTGCAGCTCAGAGTCACATCTTCTCCCTCCATCACAGGACGAGCAGGACTCTCCAGGATCACAGAACCAGCTGAAGAACACGATCATATTTAATTTCTTCTTGAAATCATGTTGAGATAATCACAAAATATCACTGCCTCACTGCAAACATACAAGTGACATTGATGTTGATGATGTTTCTTCTCTCTCCTCCTTCCTCACACCAATACTTTCCAGAATCCTCTCGATAAAGGTTTTCAATGGTGCAGTTAGGTCCTCTTGATGTTCTGTTATTGGAGGTGCAACACAAGGGCATTCTCCCTTTGGAGGTACTTTCAACATCACAGTAAAAGACTCCCTTACAGTACAAAGTGACCGACTCATATTCAAAGAACTGCAGTCTGTTTGGAGAGATATGAAGAAAAGCTGCATCTGAGACAAAGAAAAACAGAGATATTCAGTGTAGACATTTACTCCTGTGAACTGCTGGATGACGTCTACAACATGTAAAAGTAGAAACGTAATAGAGGAACTCCTGTGACGGTTAAACACACCAATCTCAAGATAGTTTTGCCTCTTTTCTATAACTGCCCAACAAAACATCTACTCACCAACTTCCTGGTCCTGTGCACACAGCAGGATCATCACTGCTGTAAAGAAAATAGACGAATCAAGAAAAGTTTTGTCGTCTCCTACAGCTGCTCACAATGTTCAGCATATTTATTATTAAATGTCGTAGCTGGTGAAGAATAATACTTGAGTTAAAAGTGTTAAATTTAAGTTCATTGAGCTTTTTAATTGTAAATAAAGTCTTTATCATTACGTTTTAATCTGGAAAGGAGCCAATACTCACACAGTGCGATGCAGAAAGCTCCGACCTCCATGTTGTCTTGCTGCAGACTGAAGTGGTCTCTTCCTGTTCAACTGTACAGAAGCAGAGGTGGTAGAAATAGCTTCAGTGTTTTAGTTCAACATTAGTGGGTGGTACAAAGAGCGAACGCAGAGCTAATCTGTGAGTCATCTTCGACAGAGTGCACACTAAGAAGGCTTTAAGGAGTTTTGAAACCCTTTGCATGCTTTTTTTAAAAAAAAAAAAAAGCAGCTAAGAAATGACCTGCTCATAATGGTATCTAGATAGAGGTCAGGCTAGAAGAATGTAAACATGCATTAACATACTGTCAGGAAGATGGCTGCTAGTGCATGACACCAGTAGATTCGATGCTAAAAAGAGGGGTCTGAGTTTATGTGAAAGCTCATCTCAAGGGCCCAGATACTTCAGTGCATAGGTGGGGACTTCAAGTCTGATATGAAAAAATCCAGATAGACCGAACCCGAAAACCTGTTAGATCCCATTTATACCTCATATGCTCATTCTTGCTGAAGGCACTGGTGGGACCTATGTGGATCTTATTTAAATTTCCCAGATAGCCACCATCTAAAGCCCAGTTAGATCCCCCTTATGCTCCATATGAATTCAAACACATTTTCACTGTAAAATAATCTGTGGGTTCTCTGAGGCTTGACATATTACCTCATTTTAAAATAACTTGGCAAGTCAAATGTCCTGTTCTATTGGCATATGATTTTGGTTATTTTAAGAACTATATACCTCATATTTAATACTTATTATCTTGGATTTGTGTCAGCCACAACATTGAAACCACTGACAGAAGAAGTGAATAACATTGAGCAGATTTGCGAGATTTCTGCTTTGACTTTTGGACCTGACATTCATTGGTGTGGATGTTACTTGAACATGTAGCACCCACCTATACCAGACCAGACACCCCCACCCAATAGAAATGACACTCCTTGATGGCAGTAGCAACTGGGTAACTATTTAAAATGTCAATGTTAGATTAGAATATATGAACTATCCATACACCTCCACTATTTCTGAGTTTTAGTTAGGATTTTAGTGAAACACACGCAGTTCTGCACCTCAGTCATCTTTATGGTTTCAGTTACTGATTCAAAAATAGTTTGACTCTTGAATGAAGCCAATGAAAAAGTTCATATAACCACAATTTACTCCAACGTCTATTAGAGGCTGGCTCCAGAAGCGGGTCAACCCACTAGTTAAAAGGGTCCCTACAGCCTCGTCCTTCCCCACCAAAATGGATGTACAATGAGAGCTATATATCAGACCTTGGACAAGGTGTTTTCTCCAAGGACCTCGGAATGAGTTTTACAGGTAAATCACGCTGAGTCCATCCTCATCAAAGGACTTCTTTCTCGCTGATTTCTCAGAGACATTCTCTGATTCACTAGGGAAAGTCAGGGGAGGCTGAAGATGCATTGCCCGTCATCTCTTTCTCATTTGTGTCTGCTTCTACTTTTGTCCCTTCCAGAATCGAGCTGACTGAAATATTGACCTGTTCAGAGGAGGACTTGTTCTCCGTCATGGCAGCAGTTGTCAGGACTTGAACAATCCTGATCTGTGTTTGCCTCATCTACTTCCAAGATCAACACAGTGCAACTATCTTTTTCAGGACTAGGTCTTATCAAGAGTGCAATTGTCAGTGAGACCCTTTATTGAAAGTGCCGTCAACTGTCTCATGTGCGTACCTTGTAAAATAAATACTGCACAAGCCTGCGCTTTTTTTTTTTTTTTTTTACATGAACATAAAGACAAATCTGTTCATGTTAAAAAATATATATATATTTTTGTAACTTTTTACGCATTTTCAGGTCTGTGATTTATAATCTGTAGAGTTTTGTCTTGTACTGGTCAATTTTCTATCTGTTTAAAGTCAGTTAACTGTGACGGCCTGGAATCAGCGCTGGCACCATTTATTTTAACTCAGAGTTTTCCTGCCAATGTGGAGGTGTGGACAAAAAAAATAAAAAAAAAAGTCTCTCTCGGAGCTCTATGCCTTTAAGAGACTTGTATGGTACCCCTTTAAGAGACTTGTATGGTACTTCCCCTTTAAGAGACTTGAATGGTACTTCCCCTTTAAGTGATTCGCGCCACCTCGGTGAAGAGGAGAGACAGAGAGAGCAAGCGGAGAAGAGGAGAAACCATCCAGTGAAATACGTTCATGAAAAGATGATTTTGAAACCAGAAAAGTGACGTGTTTCAAGACGGGAATTCGTGGATGTTCAGTAAAAGTAAAACACGGCGGTTTTGGTGAGTTTTAACTCTGTTTCGTTCTACTCACGTTTGCTATTAAAGAGCTAGCGGTGTAGCATTGTAGCATGCTATAAACACGAGAAAACACAACATGCTAGTCATTTTGGGTTAATTTTAAAGGACTGAAATGTGAAAGTACGCCGTGTTAGTCAAAGTGTTGATTTTTATTAAAGTGTAAAAGACGGAGACGTGAGTTCAAAGCTGCCGCTCTGCAGTTAATTAGCGGCGGACCAACGGTTGCCTAGTAACTGATGCTGCGTTCAGGAAAACTGGGAGATCTGAAATTTCAGACCTAAAATTCGATCACTGTCGGCCATGTTTGTTGTTTATGTTCAATTTAGTTCTCCTGGAATGCTTTCAGGACGCATGTAGTTCACTCCAAGTGGGATAAATCCAACATCCCAGCTTCACTGGAATGCAGCATTAGACGCCGTAACCTGCGCGCCACGCGAGCTGTTTCTACTTGTGCCTCGTCAGTGTGTCTCGCTCTGCAACAACTCCACCCAAACACTAGTCGGCGCTGTTTCTTTTCTGTTGGCTATGAAAAAGAGGGAGACAAACAAAACAACTTTTAAATCCATAACTTCAATAAAATATGCTACGCCGTACGTCCCGAAACGACTCTACATCCTTCTTATGTAATTTTAAACCCAATAAATTACGATATACAATTATACAAACAATAACAAAAAACACTGCTGTCAAAAATTTAAGATTCTACACCACACGCACACTAAATCATTTTGTAAAACATTCATTATTAACTGTAACTGAGGAAAACCATTTTCTAACCAAACATATTTTGTTTTTTCTGTGAATGAATAAAATTCAAAATAGCAATTTCCAGTTCGTAGAGCACCTGCGTTAAATGAATATAGTTACCATCTTAATAATGGGGTCAAAATAAAGACACACTTTTACTGACGTCGTCACAGAAAACGAAAGGGATGTTGTTCTTCGCGTACAGCACTGCCATCACGCCCCTCAGCAAGGACGACACGATGCTTGGTGTTCTTTCTGTGCCTCCGCTCTTTTTTTTTTTTGTTTTGTTTTTTTCGCAGATTGAAACTTTGAAGCATATTTTCCGTTTGTCGTCTCCATCTCGCTCATTTTGTGTAGCCCGGGAATTGATGTGAGCTTGGACGTGGGCAGTGACGTTATTATTGTAGCAACACTATCTGCAAATGTGTATTTCAATCTGTGTGTGTGTGAAACTAGATTTGCAAATCTAATTAATCAAAAAAAAAAAAAATCTGTGTTATGTAGTTACAGCACGCCATCCAGACTCCATTGCATCGGGACCACTGTTTGTCTCAGCCATACAGTCTGTGGGACCAGCCAGCCCAGGTAGGTGGTAGCTAATGTCATTGAGTGCTAGCGCCCTCTGGTGGTATGAGATATATACACATTTACAGATAGTTTTGCTACAATAATGGCCCCATACGTATGACACACAGGGCAGGTACGGCGGGAGCGTTTGGGTTGGGTTGCCAGGTTGTCAGGTACCAGGACACATGAAACGCTGTTGACTCATTTCACTTTAACGTCGGGAGAAATTACAAATCTGGAGCAGGGCAAGAGAAATTGTTAAAAATCGAGAGAGACTCCCGCGTAAATCGTGAGTGTTGGCAGGTATGGTTGCTGCTAAGGTTGTCACCTCCCTGAAAAATAAATAAGGGACACCTCATTGACAGTCCCGGACGTCCCGGTTGCCTTCACCCTTCCTGGCCTGGTGAATTTTTTTAGCTCTTATTTGTGTGTGAAACGATTTTTTTTAACTATATGACTCGAACCTGAATTGAATTAGATTAAACGGAAAACAAATTATTATTAAAATCCATTTTTAATACAAAATAACAAAATTAACAGAATAAAATAAATATCTTTGTTAAACAGAAACCTGTCCTGCTTAAATTAAAACTGTATAAATTAATATAAAACAATAGAAAGCAGAACATTCCTCTTGTAATAGTGCAACAAGCAACAGTCCCTCGACCAATGAGATGAGAGGGACTCCTGCTGTCAGCTGATTGGTCACAGAGCAGGAGACGGCCTGGGAAGAAGTTTACCGTAAATGTTCATATAAAGCGTCCTGTTATTTATTAATTCCATTGACATTTTACGCACTATTTTAGATTCTCACGGTAGTACGGGACAAAGAGCGTCCCGTTTCAGCTCAATACGGGACGCGTACTTTTGTTTCCAAACGCGGGACGATTCCGTTTTCCGTGTTGCGTACTAACATTTTTGGGGGAGGGTGTACGTCAGATACTAGGCGGTTTATATGTAGCCTGACGTCCACCTCCCCAGAAATGAAACTAAGCACCGCGGCGACACAGACAACAAGAGCTGTGATTGGTCCGCTTGGTAGCAGCGAGTTTCTGCTTTAGTATTTCCGTCTGCTTCTCCATCTCTGCAATTTTCAAATGTTTTGGATCAGTAAAGTATCGGCAAGGTTACCGCCGTTGTTGAAACTAAAGCAAGAAGTAGAAACAAGAATGAACCCGACTGACTGGCAAGCGCACGAGTACAAATGACTCGCACCGGCATTAACTGCCTGCGCAGGTCCTTGTGTTTAGGTCCCACAGTACCATATGAGCACCTTAAGATTCACAGTAACTGTAAAATTATAATTGATTTAAATTACATGAGTAGATTAATTGCTTTTCTGTACGACATGTTGTACAGGTCCGCTTCTTTCGTTTCCTGTTGGATGTTCACAACAGAGTAAAGACTGTTTTCGGTGGTGAGTGGAGAGACGAACACAGTCGTAAGAAACAAGATGGAGGGCCAACCCAGACTACTTTTTCCACCTTCATCGTGCCAGTGAGAGGACGCCCCGTGTACGTGGACCATCGGTAGATTCACGGTAGGAGGGTTGAACCTTCTAGGGTAGGACCATGTTTAATATTATTAAAAATACATCATGTAATTCATATTGAGATTAAATAAATACTTTTTCTACATTCAGAGCGATTTCATAGTTTAGGTCCCTACATTTCACAACTAGGTTTAATCTAATCAAGAAGACAAATATATTAAAACAACTCATCTCTGTTTAGAACACATTTAGAAATTATGTTTAATTCTACAAGTTCAGTACAGTTGTATAAATGACAGGTTAAAGTGGTAAATATGTCTGTGACCTCGGAGGTGTTGGTACGATTCCTTGACAAGTGAATCAAAACTGCGTTCAAAGACTTAAACACATGTGGGCAACTGACTTTAAACGTTTTGGAAGCAGATCTGGAAGTGTTGCTACATTGCGAGCTCTAACATTAGCAAATCGTAGCTCTGAAGTCTATTCACCTTAGCTCTAGAGCTAGCTGACTGTAGTTCTAGAGTTGGCTAACCATAGCTCTAACAGTAGTGCTAAAGTCAGTTCACGTTAAAGGGGAACTACTGTTTTTTTTTTTTTTTTTTTTTACAACCTGGACCTTATTTCTTGCATAAAATACCATCGTTTACTCACCAATATCACTTTTGTTTCATTTGCACTTAATTAGATCAGCGTATATCCATGTAGCGGAACGCTCAGGGCACCGAGACTCAGCCTCTAAATCAGTGTTTTTCAACCACTAGTGTGCCGTGATAGGTCGTCAGGTGTGCCGTGGGAAATTATCCAATTTCACCTAAAACATTTTTTGAAAACGAATTAATTATTACCTGCAAATAGTCTGTGTATATTGTTACCACCTGGCTCTAAGGTGGCAACAAGGAGGGAGGCGACACACAGATAAAGCACGAAAAGTAGTTTTATTTTAACATAGCCGAATCAACTTATTTACAAATGAATGTGGTATGTAGGTAAGAAAGGAGTCAGTCATGTCAGCAGTGTGTGGATGTGTGGACAATATGGTGAGATGTGTGTTGTATAGTGCGACAAACCAAACAAAAGAAGAAACAAATGGTGGGTCTGGAGCCTGCTGAGAGAGAGTGAGGCTATGCAGAAGGCTGTCTTTTATGCCCTCTGGAAAGGCCAGCCCACATGGGAAGGTATAATCACGACCCTCCCACTCTACCCCTTAACCACTCCCCGTACCTGCAACAAAAAGCAGAGGTGAACAGATAGGTAGAGGGGAGGGGTCGTCACAATATATATCTGTCTGTATCAGAGTTTGCGCTGGACTTTTTCGTTGTCTGTCCTTTTGACTGACAGGGTCATAAAAATCCCGTCATAATCTTTTTTTACCCGTCACTTTAATTTTTTTAAATGATAATAAAGACATATTCAATAGCATTTAATGTTCATTAAAGTTTATTTAACTTTAAGTACTTTTTTCAGAACAGTATTGACTTTAAATGGTAACAAAAACAACAACAACAAAAGTTAAAGGTTGCCGACAGTCAATGCTGCCGACACGTCTTGTACCGTACTCGGAACGGGACTGCTAGCGTAAACAGCTCTTAGGGCCTGTCCACACGGAAACGCAAAAACGCCGAAACGCATACGTTTTTCATCGTTTTGGCCTTTCGTCCACACGTATCCTGTAAACGCATAGCCCTAAAACGCACTTTTCTGAAAACGGGTCCCAGGTTGGAGAAATTCGAAAACGCAGCTCTTGCGTTTTCATGTGGACGGCGAATACGGGGAAAACGATGACGTCATCGCCACACTCCCGAGCAGCCTTCCACCTCCCGCGAGACGTCTCGTAACAACATCAACAACAATGGCGGACTACATGCTAGTTTTCATGCTGGAGAAGATATTGAGCCTATTAGGGTTACTAGGGCAAAATATCATGCTCCTGTGCCACCACGCTGAGCAAAAAAGGCGATTTGTAAACAGCACTGAAGATTTGTGCGCATGCTCCGCCTCTTCCTCTCCATTTTTGGTGAATTTCTGAAACTGAAACAGCGCCACCTATAGGCCTGGAATATGAAGTAGCGTTTTCGGTCGTGCTGAAACGGATCCGTGTGGACGCGGATATTTCTTGAAACGATGATCGAAAACGGAGAGGGAAAAGATCGTTTTCGTACGTGTGGACGTGGCCTTAGACGGTACCGTAGGGTTGAAGTGCTTCGGTGGTATGCAAATTCCATTTTGGTAGCCGTTAGCTGCATAGACATAGACATATACATATATATTGTATATCTATGGTCAACGGTTAGCCGAGCTCTGACGTGTGCATCAGTGTAATCGGTGTACCAGGAAATCGTGCACCGACAAAAGTTCTGCGATGTTTGGAGCCAATTAATAAGGTCACTCGCCACCAAGTGGTCAGGGGTGTGAATTACAATCTGTCAAAATGACAGATGGCCTTCAGATTTTTCTGTCACATTTTTAAAAAAAAAGGTCAATAACGGAAAATATTCGGTTAATGTGACCCCTGCTGTGTATATATATAAGACTTTTTTCTTTGTGTTTATTTGATTTCTTTTAAAGACAATTTCACAAGAATGACTTTATATTGTTAATATTGGCGACAGAGTTTCATTTTTTTAACGTTTTCAGTTGGTGGTGTGCCTTGCGATTTTTTTTCAATGAAAAAAATGTACCTTGGCTCAAGAAAGGTTGAAAAACACAGCCTCTAAATAACACATTATCTGCCGCGAAACCTGTTCATTTCGCCAATATTTTGTTATGATACGCTACTGCTATTCCCCGTTGAGTCCAGAGTTACGCTGAAATCTATGCTTGGCTGGGCAACAACAAGAGTGGAAACTCAGTGTTAACACAATAATTGTTATACATCAAATACATCGAAAAATAAGCTTTGTTGAATTAACTTCATTTTTATATTGAATGTGGTTCCTCACAACAAGTTTATCTAAATCCAGATATATTTGAAGTTGACTGTACCTAATAGCTTTATTAGGACTTTAGTGTACTGTAGTTCTAAAGTTTTTATTACACTAGCTTGTACTTTGGTAACCTTATTTGAAATACTGACAGGTATGTATAGGTCATAAGCTCCACCCCCTCCATATTAGTGGATGGGATTTGGGCTGAACTAAAACACTAAAATACATTTTTTTTTAATCTGTCATTTTAGGTAGTTGATATAATGATGAATGTTCAAGGGTCAATTTTTTGGATAAGTTTCGTTTTATTTATTTGACGCTACAGAAACAGGATGTGACATAATCTATGATTATAATCTATAATCAATAAACGTCTAATCTAGTCCAGTCTACGAAGTACTGTAAATCAATACACATGAATATAGATGGAAGTGTTTACAATTAAATAAGCGTTGCCTAGCAGCAAGGCTGGTCAGCATTTCAAATGGAATGTCATGTGATCATGACAAGGTCACACAAGGTCATTTTGTATTCCTTTGAAGAAGTTGCCCAGCAACAAGGCAGGGGGCGTGGTCAACTGCTGTCCTTTGATCTCAGGAAACATCAAAGACATTCCATTTGAGATTTCCTTTAAATAGGTCCAGTCTCAATTCACATTTTAGTATAGATTTTTTCTACACACTGAACGGAGACTCTGCGGCGAACGGAAAATCTGAGCTGAACGACAGTTATTTGTGAAAGATTAAAACCAAACACTAAAATTAACACACACAACAATGGACAGGAAGAACGTGACAAAACCAAAAGCAGATAACCTGCAACCAACAACGGTGAGAACTGGTACGGAAACAAGTGAAGAACAAGGAGATATGGAAATTGATAGGCTCGTTGACACCACAGTCTCACAAATAATAGGGCTGACTGCTGGGAATATTGGTGAGCTGAGGCAGTCAATCCATCGCTGGGAGGCAGAATGTGCTACGTCTGGGGATGAATCCTCAGACGTCCTGCAAAAAATCCAGAAACACCTAGGGAAGTTTTTTGCAATGAGGCGAATGTTTGCTGAGCACTGTGGGGACAATGACAGCAATGAAATGACTCAACCAGGAAAGTCATCTGTGACACCAGACTCCTCCTCGACCAAACCAAACGTTGCGGCAACCAAAAAGACACAGAAGGCAGTGAGGGACTCCTCCTCGACCAAACAAAACGTCATGACAACCAAAAAGACGCAGAAGGCGTCGAGGACACTGGACTCCTTCTCGACCAAACCAAACGTTATGACAACCAAACAGACACAGAAGGCAGTGGTGCCATTGGACTCCTCCTCGACCAAACCAAACGTCACGGCAACCAAACAGACACGGAAGGCAGTGAGGCCACTGGACTCCTCCTGGACCAAACCAAACGCCGCGGCAACCATGGAGACACAGAAGGCAACGATGCCACTGGACTCCTCCTCGACCAAACCAAGCGTCACGGCAACCAAACAGACACGGAAGGCAGTGAGGCCACTGGACTCCTCCTCGACCAAACCAAAAGCCGCGGCAACCAAACAGACACAGAAGGCAACGATGCCACTGGACTCCTCCTCGACCAAACCAAACGCCGCGGCAACCAAGGAGACACAGAAGGCAACGATGCCACTGGACTCCTCCTCGACCAAACCAAACGTCGCGGCAACCAAGGAGACACAGAAGGCAACGATGCCACTGGACTCCTCCTCGACCAAACCAAACGTCGCGGCAACCAAGGAGACACAGAAGGCAACGATGCCACTGGACTCCTCCTCGACCAAACCAAACGTCGCGGCAACCAAGGAGACA
The DNA here is from genome assembly GCF_963514085.1 of Chelon labrosus. NCBI lineage: Eukaryota > Metazoa > Chordata > Actinopteri > Mugiliformes > Mugilidae > Chelon > Chelon labrosus. Next base: position 30,568,032 of record NC_140337.1, read on the forward strand.
CAGAAGGCAACGATGCCACTGGACTCCTCCTCGACCAAACCAAACGTCGCGGCAACCAAGGAGACACAGAAGGCAACGATGCCACTGGACTCCTCCTCGACCAAACCAAACGTCGCGGCAACCAAGGAGACACACAAGGCAACGATGCCACTGGACTCCTCCTCGGCCAAACCAAACGTCGCGGCAACCAAGGAGACACAGAAGGCAACGATGCCACTGGACTCCTCCTCGGCCAAACCAAACGTCGCGGCAACCAAGGAGACACAGAAGGCAACGATGCCACTGGACTCCTCCTCGACCAAACCAAACGTCGCGGCAACCAAGGAGACACAGAAGGCAACGATGCCACTGGACTCCTCCTCGACCAAACCAAACGTCGCGGCAACCAAGGAGACACACAAGGCAACGATGCCACTGGACTCCTCCTTGGCCAAACCAAACGTTGCGGCAACCACGGAAGTGAGGCCACTGGACTTCTCCTCCACCAAACCAAACGTTGCAGGTACCAAACAGACTGAGAAAGCTGTGAGGCCACTGGTCAGAAGTGAAAAGATCCCAGCTGGTGAGCCATGTGGGAGTCACATCAGGAATGAGACATTATTGACTGACAGCAGAGCTTCTTCTCAACTGGATCAGGGCCCTGCCGCCCCTCCGTCAGTGGTCATGGAGGTCAATGTACCTTCAGAACCTTCTGAGGACGATGGAAGCAATGCGCTTTCCATGGAGCTGAAAAACACAGAAGAGGAAACCAGTGAGAAAGAAATGTCATCAGAGGCATGTGCAAACTTTTCACCCGAGTATGTAGACAACACGGCTTCTACCAAAACAGTGTTTAAACACATAAAGCTTGCATTTAAATCACTCCTTGGCAAAAAGTCTTCTCCAGAGTCACAAATGAGGTGCAAAGAGGTGTCAAGTCCCCCAAGTGACTCAGGAACCTATAATTTCCAGAATGGGACAGGCAGTGGGGAAATTATGAGAACTGCTGCCATCAGTGAGGAGAAGGAGTCCACCTCCTGTCTAGAGGACAGCTCTTCTCAGGTGTTTGAAGACACCTCTAGTCTCCAAGATGAGACGAAACGTGTTAAGTTTGCCAAATGTGTCGAACAAATGAAGATGGGACTGAAGAAACTTCTCAGCAAAGATGTTTCTCTACATTCAGAGTCCAATGGCGTAAAGGCTGTTGAAATTTCAAAGGACTCAGGACCTTTGGAAGACGGTGGAAATCCTCTCTTTTCTGAGCGGGCTAATGAATCGGTTGCAGACCAGAATGTGGAGGATAAGATGAGAAGTGATGAGGCTTTAAGGACTGTTGCTGTCGCTGAGGTAGAAGAGCCAAATCCTGACCTGGCAGAAAGCTCCTCTTGTGCCCTTGATATAACATCTGGTCCTGAAAAAGATGGTTGCACTGTGTTGACCCTGCAGGTAGATGAAGCAGATCCAAACCAGGATTTACAGGATATGACCAGAAATGTTCAAGTTCTAACAACTGCTTCCACGATGGAGGAGGAGAAGGAGGAGGAGTCCTCCACTGAACAGGTCCAGGATTTCAAGGATGAAACGGAACGACATCAGGACCATGAATGGGAGGAGACCATGCTCGATGTGGCGGGCAGCTCTTCCAAATGGTCTGAGAAAACATCCTGTAAGGAACACTTTGATGAGGATGGACTTGCCGTGATTTACCAGGAAGACCAGGATGAAACAGGAAGTGATCAGGTTCTGAGGGATGCTGAGACCACCCCTGATGTGGTCAGCAGCTTCCCCAGATTGCCTGAGAAAAAATCCAGAAAAGTAGCTTTCGAAGAGGAAGAACACACTAGGTTTTCTGAGGATGATGAATCAACAACACAATCAAGGCGTCCTTCCACCAACCTGTCCACCTGTTCTGGGATAATAAGCGGATTCTTCCAGTCCCTCACTGATGAGTAAGTATCTTAACTCATCGAATATTATCACATTATTCTTGATAGCCTATGTGAATTGTTCCTGTGACTAACTATTTCATTCTCTTTTGTTGTTTTTAGGCAATGGCGAGAATTAAGCGAAGGCGTCTACAATCGTGACGTGAAGGAGAAGCTGCTGGAAATGTGTACAGATGTGATGATTTCAATCAGAGAGTCTGTCCTTGAAATCGTCACACTGTTCATGTGTAGAACATCCACATCCTCTGACGGCACCACCATGATGGTTCCGATGTCCTCTGAACATCTGATGGAGTTTTTCGACTATGACATTTACAGTAGCGTGGAAAGCTCCATCTGTCAGGCTTTCTGTGATGTCACCGGAGGGGACATCCCTGTTAGAGTTACACCTGAGTTCACAGAGGCCATATTAAAAGATGTCATCGATGAGATCAACTCTTTCCCAACTCTGACTGCAAAAGCCGCTAAAGTCAACAGAGAACGGTCCAAGAGAACCTTGCATGGAGTAATTTCAACTATGAAGACCTTCCTCACTGGACGTGGCCATGCGGTAAAGACAAAGTTCAAACAGACAAGAAGAGATCTCGAGCCTTTTAGCGTAGAGCCGACAACGAGGATCCATCCTGTTCCAAGTGAGGACTCCGTCCAAAGCAGAGAGACAGTGAAGACCAAAATACCTCTGTGGAGAAGACTCTTCTGCTGCTGTTGAAATACTTGATTTCAATCTGTACATATCTCTTCTATCCCTTCTTCTATCCCCACTCTCCTTACTCCCCCTCATTTTCTTCACCATCCCTTCCCCATTACGTCCATCTTGAGCCTGATTCTGTTAGAGGGTTACTTCCTGTTAAAGGGTTGTTTTCCCTTCCCACTGTTTAAAGGGAAACTACTGTTTTTTTACAATCTGGACCTTATTTCTGGCACAAAATACGGTCGTTTACTCACCCATATAACGTTTGTCTAATTTTTAGTCCTTCGGGAGATAATTAGATCAGCGTATATCCATAGAGTGGGAGTGACTGGGGCACCGAAACGCAGCCTCTAAATAACGCATTATCTGCTGCGAAACTCGTTAACTTCACCAATATTTTGTTATTGCATGCTAGTGCTATTCCAGGTTGAGTCCAGAGTTACCTGTTATCATCATCCGGGGTCTGTAGATTGACCTACAGACCCCGGATGATGTCTTCTGACCTGGATGATGTCATCTTGTTTACCTGTAATTTGCTACTGCTATTTTTTTGCAACATAGCTGAATATTTTTCCGATTCTGAGGTTATAAACGAACCATAGCAGTAGCAAATCACAGGTACACAAGCTGAGTGTCGCAGGGGTGCACGACGCTCAGAGATTACATCATCAAGCTCAGAAGACATCATCCGGGGTCTGTCAATCTACAGAGCCTGGGACCCCGGATGATGATAACAGGTAACTCCGGACTCAACGGGGAATAGCACTAGCGTACGATAACAAACCATTGGTGAAATGAATGAGTTTCGTGTCAGATAATGCGTTACTTGGAGGATGCGTTTCGGTGCCCCACTCACTCCCACTCTATGGATATACGCAGATCTAGATATCTCCCGAAGCAATATAAATTACACAAAAGTTACATGGACAAGTAAAGGACCATATTTTATGCTTGAAATAAGGACCAGGGTGTAAAAAACAGTAGTTCCCCTTTAATGCTCAAGGTGAAACTGTTGGCTTTCTCTCCCCCTATCCCCTCTTCTATCTATCCATCTATCCATCTGTCTATCCATCTATCATCTATCCATCTATCTATCCATCTATCTATCCATATATCCATCTATCCCTCCATCTATCTTTAACCTCTTAAATGCATTCCCAATAAAAAAAAAATAATAAATGTTTTGCAATCCTTTAAAACGTTATAACTGGAATATTTGAATGTGGAAAATAAAAGAAATTTACCTGAAAAACTTAAACACATGAAAAAGAATTATATATCTGAATATTAATGATTTACTTTACATCATTAATAATTATTACAAAAGTAAAACAGAAAAATAAAAGCCTCTAATTCACATCTGTTAACTAAAACCAAGCCTTTTGTCCACAAAGATTCTTTCCTCTTTATATTTAGGTGCAGAAGATAGAATAAAGTGGTTTAGGATTCATTTATAGTCGTGTAAGATTCACAATCTTATACGACACCTACAGATTAAGAATATATGTTTGAAGTAGAAAGAGAGTTGAATGATAAAACTTATTATACAAAGCTAAAAGAGCCATTCTATTTAAAAACAGTTCCCATGGTACACAACATTTTGGACAGTTTACATGATCAATGTTTGATTAATGATAAACAGAGAAAACATTTACAAGGTGCTCCAGAACCGAGAGCCAGAAGATTTTACATCTTGCCTAAAATTCATAAAGACTCAGAGAAATGGTCGGTTCCATTCAAGGTTCCACCTGGGAGACCAACTGTCTCAGACTGCAACAGCGAAACGTAACAGACAGCCGAGTACATAGACTATTATTTGAATCCTCTCTCGGTCAGACGTCCTTCCTGTCTTAAAGACACTTATCATTTCATCAGCGTAGTCAAAACATTAAAAATTTCTTCTCATTCGTTCATCTTTACAATCGACATTGACCGTTTGTACACTAACACTGACATTCTGGCTGGAATCCAAGCAGTGCAAAAATATTTCAGAAGTATCCAGAGCATAGACCAGAAAAAGAGTTGATATGGTTGTTAGAGATTAACCTCGCAAGAAATGACTTTGAGTTTAATCATGAACTTTACAACAGATTAACCCTTGTGTACGGTTGGGGATGAAAACAGCCACTTGGAGTAATTTTTTGCTCTTAATTTGACCATAACTTTCACTCTGTTGCAGCAAATGAACTGATTTTCGGTGAGGAACCTTAATTTTACATCAACTTTGAAAATATGATCTCAAAATTTTCAATAGGCCAATAATACACTGTGGGCAAATTTACTACCCTTTCATACGGTTAGTGGCTGAAAACAGCCACTTACTTTGACTGCTGTAAAAATATATCAGATAAATATTTTTACATGGAGCAGGTAGAGACCAGAGCCTTCAACTGCTTCATGGGAAACATCCCACCCACTGGTTCAGCTAGTGGACGACACTTGGGTTAAAATCAAGACACAGGAGGTGGAATCTTTTACACAGCACATCAATGCAGTGGACAGCAACATCAACTTCACTCAGGAGGACATCAGCAGATATAGTCTGGCCTTCCTGGACTGTCTGGTGCACGCGGAAGAAGACAGAAGCCTCAACACTGAAGTATATAGGAAACTAACTCACACTGATCAGTATTTATTATTTGATTCCCACCACCCCCTGGAACACAAACTAGGGGTCATCAGAACTCTTCAGCACCCAGCACAGACTGTACCCACAAGACTGAATGGCAAGGAGAAAGAGCAGAAACACATCAAACGAACCCTCAAGACATGTGGATATCCCAACTGGGCCTTTGTCAAAGGCTCAAAAAGATATCCCAAAAAGGACAGAGAGGAGGAGAACAACAAAAGGAAGAACATCGTCATCCCCTACGTGGCTGGAGTGTCCGAGAAACTCAGGAGAATTTTCAGGCAACACCGCAATCCAGTTTGTTTTAAAACCATGCAATATACTTACGCAAAAACTGGTTCACCCTAAAGACAAAACACTCGGGCAGAAACAGAGTAATGTGGTGTACGCTGTTCACAGCAGTGAGGACTGTACATACTTATACATTGGGGAAACCAAACAACCCATCCACAAACGCATGTTCCAACAAAGGAGAGCCAGCTCATAAGGAAACGATTCAGTGGTCCACCTACACCTGAAGGACAAAGGACACTCCTTTGAAGACAACAACGTCCAGATCTTCGCCAGAGAAGACCAATGATTTGAAAGAGGAGTAAAGGAAGCCATCTATGTCAGACTGGAAAAACCTTCTCTAAACAGAGGAGGTGGGCTGAGATTCAGTCTGCCATCGATTTACGATCAGTTTTAACTTCCGTCCCCAAGAAGTTTTAACCCCATTCACACCTTGAAACTGGAGCTTCTGACAGACAAGGGTTGTTAGAGCTCCATTCATAGGGAATGGTGCTCTAATGTCAGGTAAGTATCTAACCGTTAATGGAAATTAGCTGCACCGGTTTCTGGTTGTTTACAAAACAAGCAAGTTTCAGTAGGAGTTTCCTATTTAAACCTCAAACTTTCCACCAGTCCCCTAGAACTGAATAAGCTACTCGGATGAGTGGTGAAACGTCTTCTCAAAAAACTCCATAAGTCCGGTTTCCTTCACAGACAAACTGTTAAAGGGTTGTTTTGCCTTCAAACTGTTTAATGCTCAAGGTGAAACTGTTGGCTTTCTCTCCCCCTATCCCCTCTTCCATCTATCTATATTTAACTTTTCCTCTCCTATTTGAATTCCCAATAAAACATTTTTCCAATTCTTTAAATGTTAGAACTGGAATATTTGAATGAGGGAAAAAAAGAAGAAATTAACCTGAAAAACTTCATTACATTAAAAAGAATTATGTATCTGAATATTAATTACTTGCACTTAAATGCACTTCTGTGCTATTACTGTATAACATGTTAACTGCTGTGTGCCCCTCTCCGTCCTCCTAACAGGGCTTAAAGTATTCCGGCACCGTGCCGGATCTCCGGCGTGTGGCGTTCAACTACGATTTAAAAAAATACAATAAAAAATTTGTCGATGGGGGTTATTGTCAGGTTCGAGTCAACTGAGTTCGCTGACCAATGCAATGATAGCATACCAGCTTTCACGCCTAACCGAACGAATATACTAGCCAATCATAAGTAGGGTGGGGGCGGGTCCTGGACAATCTTAATTGAGATCCAGCAGCAGTTGATACTGCGTTCATGACTTGGGGATTAAACGAGCTCCGAGTTGTGAAAAATTAATTCAATCAAACTCGGAAATTACACGCCTATCTGTCTTTGTCCAAAATAAGCGTAAATTGCTGCTGCAGATTTGTAGTCTTCAGCAAATAGTGAAAATATCCTAAACCGTTTTTTTCTTCTCTGAGTTAACCTGTAGCGTGAACACTATGACTTCTCAGTTACTTCCGAGTTGTCTTGAACATAGTTGACACAACGCAACCAGTTTCACCAAAGTTGAAAGATGGAGAATAAATTAATGAGGCCAGGGGAAGACGTCCTAACTAATAAAGAACTTAAAAATAAATGGCGCTGGGCGATGATAGAAGAAAGGGGCAGAAACGGCAAACCTTTTGGTAGCTGGTGCCAGAAATTAAGAGAGCCAGGTTCTTGTTTCTGTGTGTTGTGCTCGAAGAAGCTAATTTACGCTACTAGCAGCAAAAAAAAGTTCTACGGCATCACGAAGGAGACTCCGGTCACAGAACAGCTGTCCACGCTCTCCAACACACAAGTCGTTTGCCGGGAGCAACATCCACAGCTGATGTACCGGCGTCAATGACTGATGGTGTTTGTGACTTGAAAATACGTGTGTGCCCGTTCATTGCAGAACACGATTTATCACTGACGATCGCTCAACCGCTTATAGATCTGTGCAAAAAAAAAAAAATGTCTGTTATCAGCATGCCAATTCTATGAACACCACCAGAGTAATGCTGCGTTCGAGTGCCCATCCAAACCAGTGGGATGTGGGACTTATCCTACCTGAAATGTACTAGCTCCTACTTCTAAGCGTTCGAGGCAATTGAAGTGGAATGTAAACAGAAAACATGGACGACCGCCGCGCTAAACTGATACTCGCTTTGTTTTTGAAGAGGCATTTTGACTGTCAGCAATTCAGTCTACTTACATACATAAACGAGATGGAAGAGGCCAAACTGCGGATGAGTAATTATGCACTGTAGCCTTTGTCTTTGCTAAATTGCTTCTAAAAAGTCTAAAATCATCTAAAGGTCACATACAAAATATGTAACGTTATCCATTTGCATAGGTACGTGTTGTCTTACCCCTTCCCCTATTAAACGCTACAAAACTGTATGACAGTAAACCAATTGCGTGTTTATATGACACAATTGTCCTGATGTAATGTCAATCAATATTGAATCAATGAGTTTGAGCGCACAATATAAACGACGTGAGACTCCCTGGGCGCCGCCATTATCCTCCGACTTAATTTTGGTGAGGTCGGGGTAGGTCGAGCTCCCACTTCGACAGGCATTCCAGTGCACTTTTCCTAGTTGGAGGCAGGATAAGTCCCACGTCCCACTGGTTTGGATGGGCACTCGAACGCACCATAAGAAACGTCTGTCTGAGAAGCTCAAAACGTGTATGTTTTCTCTTAATGTTGATGAAGCCGCTATAGAGCATGGACAAAGTTCTTAACGTACTGGTTCACTTTTTTGATGATGATGTGGCCAGAGTAATAATAGAACATCTTGCAAGCAGGAAAGTTAATATTAGCAATGCTTCAGCACTTATGCTGGAACTCAAAGATGTCCTGCAGTGTTGTGGTCTTGAGTGGAAACAAGTAACCAGTATTGTACTCGGAGGTCATTATTTGTTTTGAACAAAAAAACTGATGGAAATGTTGCAATTTAGAATTACAATATTACCTACAGTTCACTATTGCTCTGTAACTGATTATAAATAGTTTTTATATAAATTGTCCTTTACTGAATTAAATAGTTGCTACTTGAATAATTAGCCTGACAGAGTGTCACATGCCCTTATAACATTATGACCTTTAATTTCTAAAAATCATTTAGATCTTTGGTGAAGCCGTGTTGCATCTCTGAAAAATCCAGAGAGAGGTGTGATGTATCTCACCCTGTGTAAGCTGGTTAAAGCTCTTCTGTCCATTTTCACAGACCTTTAATTTCTAAAAATCTTATTTTAGATTGTAGGTCATCTTATACCCTGTTAAGCACAATGCCAAAAAATCACTATACTCAGAGAAATACAAACATTAATCTGCTGCTTTGGCAAGTCATTACAATAGAGAAAATTGTAACAATTGCTAAGCTAATGTTTTGTTTTTAGGAAGTGAAGAAATAATTCCAAAAACATATCACAGTCTAGTCATCAGGTGTCTCTCAGTGAGACAGACCAGCAGTAACATGTGGCCTGAACTATAGACTGTATAAATATGGACAAGATGTCCCCACTCTCATTGATCAAACTGACTCTATTTTCCCGGGGATAGGGGCGGAGCCATCTTGTGACTTTGGAGCCGGAGTCTGATCAGTACGGTCTGAGGGTGGAGCCACGTGGAGCCGTGATATGGATGCCCCGCCCACACTTCCTCCAGACTCACTTGTGTTCTTGTTTAATTAATACCACACTCTGCTCTACCTCCACCAGCTACAAGGAAATGATGGATCATACACTGAACTTATGTATAAAAATTGTTAATACTCTCACGGTTTCATGGGACCGCTTTACAGAGCGGTTGGCATGGCAACTGGTAGTTGCCATTATGTCACATCCTGTTTTTATAGTGTCAAATAACTAAAACAGATCCTATCCAAGAAGGTCCCAGGTTTGAATCCATGGGCCGACGGGGCCTTTCTTTGTGGAGTTTGCATGTTCTCCCTGTGTCTGCGTGGGTTCTCTCCAGGTTCTCCAGCTTCTTCCCACCGTCCAAAGACATGCTCATTAGGTTAATTGGTGATTCTAAATTGGCCGTAGGTGTGAGTGTGAATGGTTGTCTGTCTCTCTATGTTAGCCCTGCGATAGACTGGAGACCTGTCCAGGGTGTACGCCCGCCTCTCGCCTGATGAAAACTGGGATAGGCTCCAGCAGACCCCCGCGACCCTTAACAGGAATAAGCGCGTACAGAAGATGAATGAATGAAAAAAAAACTATCCAAAAAATTGACCCTTGAACAGTCATCATTATATCAACTACCTAAAATGACAGATAAAAATAAATAAATATTTGTATTTTAGTGTTTTATTTCGGTCCAAGTCCCATCCACTAATATGGAGGGGGTGGAGCTTATGACCTTTACATACCTGTAAGTATTTCAAATAAGGTTACCAAAGTACAAGCTAGTGTAATACAAACTTTAGAACTACAGTACACTAAAGTCCTAATAAAGCTCTTAGGTACAGTTATTGTGTTAACATTGAGTTTCCACTCTTGTTGTAGCCCAGCCTAGCCATGGGGATTTCATAATGAGATTTTGTTCAGGGGAGCAGTTCAACCAATAGTGAAAAAAGTACCTCTGCATCCAATTGGATAGTCCCACAACCAATCAGAGCAATGAATTTTGTGACAGATGCTTTAATCTCTGTTAACTGTTCTTTCCTCTCACTTCTCTGAGGGCTCTTGTTGTAAACAGAGGAACTCTGGCTTTACTTTTTTAAAGGTTCATAGCTCCAGTCTCTACATCATTAATGATACTAATGTTGCCATATTTCCTGGAAATGATGGTCACTTCAGCGCTGTTGACCTCATAGTAAGGGGGCATTATGAAGTGCATGGAGAGAGAGCGGTGATGTGGGTCCTACCAGCTTCTCCTTCCGCCAACCAGCCAGTACTTTTTGCGGGCTCTGCTTCAACTGCAAGGCCCTCTCCAAGAGCACCCATGGCAAAGACATTCCAAAAGTGACCAAATACTTTAAAACATCAGATAGGCACATCAGACTAATATGAGAGAGCATCTAAAAAAAACTACCCCTTTTGAAAAATTATATACTTAATGTACTACAAAATAAACTATTACTACTACAACTACTTTTTAGGATCAGCGTTTTGGAAGCAAAATCCATGAAGAAAAAAGACCCCGATGCTATTGTTTGTTTGTTGATCAAAAGTCCAAATGATGCTTTTAGGTGAATGGGAAATACAATGGCAGAAAATGGAACAATACATTATTGATTTATTTTTTGTTTAAATCAGAATCATCTTAATGTTCTTGACTCCATTTTTACATTACTTTTCATGTAAAACTACCTGATAATAACATGGACAGTAAGGCTAACCAATCAAGTGAAGAGATAGATGAGATTATACAAAAGTATGTAGAAATAAGTACGAACGCATAAAAGCACCAAACAAAAGTAAAAAGTGTATGTACAAGTCAGCTGTTAAGATGTAATCTAAACAAATAGTACATCAACGAATGGATACATTGGTGATTATGTACAGTATATACAGTGCATGTCTTCCATCTGCATCAATTAAGTGTGCAGGATTTATATAGACACTGAAGGTGACAGTGCATGAAGCACCAATAATTTATATTATCTTTTACCTTGTTGATGGTTTGGAGGTATGGTGGCCTGCTGAGGTTGTAAATGTAAATGTACTTTATCTATATAGCACCTTACGTCGACCCACAGGTGAACCAAAGTGCTTTACAAAAGATTTAACAACGATTTAAAACAACACACCGGAAAATAAGTACATTAGTAAAACAAAGCTAAAAAAACTAAAAACAATAAAGTAAAGGATAAAAATAGATTAAAAAAAATATATATATATAAGTGTCACCACGCTACCGGGTACTAAAAGCCATTTTAAAAAGATGCGTTTTAAGTCTTGATTTAAAAAGGCCCAGGTCAGTAATGATGTCACTGGGGAGCTTATTCCAGAGCTTAGGTCCAGCAACTGAAAAGGCTCGGTCACCCCAGTGTTCAAGAGTTCTACCGTACTCACAAATGGTCAGCATCTCAGACAAGTAAGATGGGGCGAGGGTGCTAAGAGCTTTAAAAACAAACATTAAAAGTTTGTTGGAGGAAATAGAGGATAGGAGTTATGTGCTCTCTTCTTTTAGTGCTCGTTAAAAGACGGGCAGCTGCACTTTGCACAAGCTGAAGGCGGCCAGCAGAGGACTGGGAGACACCAGTATACAGGGCATTGCAGTAGTCCAGTCTGGAGCTTATTAGAGCGTGAATAGCCTTTTCAAGGTCATGACGGTTTAAAAAGGTTTTACTTTTGCCAGTATGAATGAATATAAATCAAGTTCAAATAAAATGCAGAATATAAAAATTTCTGAGCTGGCGCATGTGATAGAATAATTTTAAAAGAAATAATAAGTAGTTGAAAAAAAGTCTTGTACTGGTCTGTTTAAAGTCAGTAAACACTGACGGCCTGGAATCAGTGCTGGCTCCAGTTTTCCTGCCAATATGGAGGTGTCGACAAAAAAAAAAAAAAAAAGTCTCTCGGAGCTCTATGCCTTTAAGAGACTTGTATGGTACTTCCCCTTTAAGGGACTTGTATGGTACTTCCCCTTTAAGAGACTTGTATGGTACTTCCCCTTTAAGAGACTTGTATGGTACTTCCCCTTTAAGAGATTGGCGCCACCTCGGTGAAGACGAGAGACAGAGAGAGCAAGCGGAGGAGCGAGAAACCATCCAGTGAAATACGTTCATGAAAAGATGATTTTGAAACCAGAAAAAATGTTTCAAGACGGGAATTCGTGGATGTTCAGTAAAAGTAAAGTAAAACACGGCGGTTTTGGTGAGTTTTAACTCTGTTTTGTTGTTTGAACTGCTACTCGCGTATGCTATCAAAGAGCTAGCGGTGTAGCATTGTAGCATGCCATAAACGCGATAAAACACAACAGGCTAGTCATTTTATTTTTATTTTAAAGGACCGAAATGTGAATGTACGCTGTGTTAGTCAAAGTGTTGATTTTTATTAAGTGTAAAAGACGGAGACGTGAGTTCAAAGCTGCCGCTCTGCAGTTAATTATTAGTTAATTAGCTAATTAACGGTTGAACCAACGGTTGTCTAGCGGTGTTGCCAGATCTCGCGAGACAAATAAGTAACGAGGTTTGTGAAAACGAGCGACTCTTTCTACGGACCCTCCCCAGGTCCTGGGGAGAGAACAATAAATAAACCGTGCGCACGGTTTTATAAACTGTGGGTAAGGCTTGTTAATTTACATCCAAGTGGACAGAACTGCGCAGTTTTACAAAACTGAACCCACGATACAGTTTGTTTATTTTTCTCTTTCTCCCAGTCTTTGTTATATTTTTTCCGCGCATTGCGTCCACTTTGTCCCGGGCATTTGTTCCTTTAAAAACTCTCCTAAAGTTCACCATCATTCGCGCGTATTTTCATTTAAACGTCACTCACTGACAAAAAAAAAAAAACAGATTGCCCCGCTCTGCCTCTGATTGGCTAGTACTCGTTGCCATCAGGGTCAGAGCCAATTGACCTTTGGCTAAGCCCCGCCCCCCTTAGTTACTGTTGCTACGTCCGACATTCTCTTCTGGGCTGTGGTTTTCTGGTTATCTATAAGGCTCTGGTATCAATATCAAGGAGCAACACTGTTCATGCAAAGCTGGCTACGTCTCTATTCACTTCTATAATCGTTATTACGAAGCAAACGGACTAACGTTACGCAAGTATAACGTTGTATTTCTTCAGCGTGTGCAGCGTATCAACAACTATGCAACTTAAGCTGTAACGGTGATGTTTTGGTTTAGCTCCACAGGGTTTTGCGCGCACATCATTGGGCTTATCCATACCCTGGATGCTGGATATATACCGACAGTATAGCCTGCCGAGACCGAAAATATGAGACGCCTGCGTTAAAGTCAATGGAGCGTTGTGGAAAAAGTGTCGGACCCCTGTGGGAGCTGTGATTGGTCAATCTACATTCTAGGGCGGGGCTTAGCCAAAGGTCAATTAGAAGCAGGATGCGGGTGGAGAAAAACTGCTGCAGGCAAGGGGGGAGGGGCCTCATTAAATTATGGAATAATTAAAAAAATAAAATAAAATAGGTCTATTTGTGAAAAAATATGTAATATTTTTGTTACATAAAAGCTTTTTATTTGTTTTCTTCTTAATTGTCCTTGAAATAGTGGTCAAGACCCCCCCCCCCCACCCCCAACACAAAAATGGTTTGGCCACTGATCATAATGTGATGCTGCCGTTTGATTTGAAGTCCGGGGCTCAGAAAAGGAAAGACGAGAGAAGAAGAGAAGAAGAAAATAGAGGCCTTAAACATTTTCTTAACAAATATTTAAAAAAAAAAAAGTTGGTGACGGTGAAGCTGGGACTAGTAAAGTGAACGTAGGTTAGAAACAGAGCAGCCAACGTTTACCAGCCTTGTAACGTAAGCTAACAGGCTAGCTCTAATGCTAACGTCCATTAGCTTGTATAAAAGCCTGACACAACACGTTATCTTTGACAGAAACAGGATGAGAGGAGAGAGATCCGGCTGCAGTCAGGTGACAGAGAGAGTGATGCGGGAGGGGCCCGCTGTCCCGGAGCAGAGGGACAGAGTCAGGCTACCGGTGAGAGGAGAGAGGGGGGGGGGGGATTTAAGATTATCTCGTCCCGGGCCCAGGCAAGACTGTCAAGTCAAGACTGTAAAGCGCCTTGAGAAGCCAACCGGAGTTTTTGAGACGGAAATGAAGCAGCTCATTGGATGTCCATCAAGACCTCGGGCTGTTTTTTGCCGAGGACGATGACGAAGGTAACGTTATTTCATCTTCATCGTCTGAGGAGGAGGAGGAGAGCGGCGATGAGGATGATGATGACGTGACCGACTTGTCTTTTATCACCGAGAACGCCGCCGGTGATGAGCGGTAAGTCAAACTAATCATGAATATTTGTAGCGTTTGTTTTGTTTACTGCTGTATGGTAAATGTTATAAAACCGTCTGATATGTAAATAACGTGATATATATATATTTAGGTTTATGTGTACAGAAGAGCAGGGCTGAACTCAGAGGTGGCTTTATCTGAACTCTCATACTCATTTCAAGGAGATGGATATACTAAGTTTATTTTGTGTTTTACGTTATCTATGTTTATTTCTAGTTGTATGTATTTATTTATTTACTTGTAAGGTTTTCTTTTGTAAACTGAGTATTCACATATCCCACATTTGAGTTCACTATCCATCATATGCATGTGAACAATAACCTGAACAATCGCTAGTTTTTTTATTTGTTGTCATGTACAGATATGAGGACAGTGGAGCTGCCTACGCTGCCACCAGGTGGACAAAAAAAGAAACCTCACTCCCTGGAAGTGCCCGTCCTGTGATGTGACGCTGTGTCTCGTTGTGAACAGAAACTGCTTTGTGGAGTGGCACAGATAAAAAAAAAAAAAATTGTATATAGTTTGATTACATCTCAATTTTAGCTTTTATATTACATTTGCACTATTTGAGACTTTGAGGGAATACAAAGCACTGGTGTAGTTCTCTTTGTTTTGAAGACTTGCAGGTGACAAGGTAAAAAACGCCTATAAATATACATGCTTTATATGGTAAATATTTGTATAAAGTATTTATTTCAATTTTACATTTATTTGTTCATATTTGCAACTAGGGCTGAACAATATGGACAGAATTTCATATCTCGATAATTATGCCAGATATCTCGATACCATTTTTTTAAAGCCCTCTTTCTACACTGTGTACACGGGTACCATGTCTTTCGCAATGTGGTATGTTACAGCGTCTGTAATGTGTAAATTATGTCTGGTGGACGTTGACTCATACGGTGTAACGCTACTGAACGCATCAGCAATCAAACTTTGATTTGGCTTCTTTTGGGATGACTGAGAAGTCCCCGGTGTTTCTCGCAATACACTCTTCGTGCAGCACGTGATGGTGTTGTTTCATGTGCTGAAACATGTTTCTTGTGCTATCTTGTGCAATTTTCGCCAAGCGACCAGCACAACACCTCGCTCTGGTTTACATCATCATTTTTAAATCCAATATACCTGGAAATAATGGAAGATGATTATGTTTTGGCACCAAATCAGATTTTGCACTAGTGACACGGTAATCAACTGTCTCTCCCATCCCAAGCCCACAAAAATACTCCCGTCATATCCCGATCACGTGACTGCCCCCCAACAAAAATCCTGTCCCGCAAAATCACGAGAGAAAGACTTCCAAATCCCGTCCAGCTCCCTATGTTGTTGTCTAAAGTTGGGCGCACTCACCGCATTTAATCTCCGGCTCCGTCCCGCTCCCGTTGATTATTTGCTCTATCCCGTCCCTATCGCGTTACCAACAGTGAAACTGACTCCCGGACTGCGAGTCCCGAAAAATTGTCACCCTCTATTCTGCACCGCCACCGGCCGCATTATCTTCCACACTCACTTTATTTTCTTTCTTTTTAATTTCCCCGCTGTGTATGTAGTGTGTGTGTGTGCGCGTCTCCGTCTTCCTCACTCCCGCCCTCATATGTTTGTCATTGGTCTATATCGTTTATATCGTTGCTTTTTCGATATTAATATCTTGAATGTTCATATCTAGATATAGATACGAGCCCTATTTGCAACCTATGTTTACTTTTTCAAGTTTCAAAGCAGTTCATTGAGCATGTTTGTGTTTTGTATTGTAATAAATAATATTTTTTCAATTTGGATTTGATAATTTTTGTCTATTTTTGGGCCCAGTGGGTTAATAAAGTAGGTCAAAGTGAAAAAATAATTATCAGATCATAGAGATGAAGTCGTGCTGAAAAAAAAAAAAAAGATACCAAGCATGGGTATGGCAAACATTGTTTTATGTGGTATGTAAAGGCAAAATCAAACGTGGCCAAAATGGGCTCAGACCCCAAAGGGTTAAACAGAAACCTGTCCTGCTTCACTTAAAACTCTTGTAATAGTGCAATAAGAAAAGTGTGAGAATCAGTTGGTTCTTTGTTGTCTTCAGGTATCTTCTTCACAAGCAACAGTCCCTCGACCAATGAGATGAGAGGGATTCCTGCTGTCAGCTGATTGGTCACAGCGCAGGAGACGGCCTGGGAAGAAGTTTACCGTCAATGTTCATATAAAGCGTCCTGTTATTTATTTATTCTATTGACATTTTACACAGTGTTTTAGATTCTCACGACCACATTTCTTTGCGTTTAGGTCCCACACAAACACGATCACAAGAGACAAGATGGCGGCCAACCCAGACGACTTTTACCACCTTCATCGTGCCAGTGAGAGGACGCTCTGTGTACGTGGACCATCGGTAGATTCATGGTAGGAGGGTTGAACCTTTATTTATTTATTTATTTATTTATTTATTTATAACTAGGACCATGTTTTATTTTTCTGTATTACTTCAGTTTTAATTTTTTGTTTTATTTTGTATTAAATAATTAACGTTGTAAAGTAATTAATATTCAGATACATCATTATTTTTAATGTAATTAAGTTTTTCAGGTTCATTTCTTCTCTTTTTCCTCATTCAAACATTCCAGTTCTAACATTTAAAGGTTTGCAAATATTTTTATGGTGAACTCAGACAGGAGAGGAAAAGTTAAACATAGATGGAAGAGGTTATAGAGGGAGAGAAAGAAAACAGTTTGACCTTGAGCATTAAACAGTGAGAAGAGAAAACAACCCTTTAAAGGGGAACTAGTGTTTTTACAACCTGGACCTTATTTCTGGCGTAAAATACGGTAGTTTACTCACCCATATAACTTTTGTGTAATTTGCAGTCCGTCGGGAGATATTTAGATCTGTGTATATCCATATAGTGGGAGTGACTGGGGCACCGGAACGCAGCCTCTAAATAACACATTATCTGCTAGTGCCAAAAAAAAAAAAAAAAAAAAAAACACACACACACCACTGCCCACCAAAGACTGGAAAGCCAACAATAAATGAGAGAACAAATCTTTCTTTAATGTCAAATTACCGTGTCACAAAGCTATCATTTGATGAAAAAAATAAAGAAAATAAATTTAAATGAGAAGAGGATTTAGGAACAATCTGTGCAAAACAAACTGAAAGATATGAAGGTCAGTAGATAGCAGGCATGCAAACTCCTCACCTTTCGGCGAAATTCGCCGTTTTCAATCCAAATTGGGTGACTTATGTGATTCGTGCAAATCCGAGGAGAAAATATTTGGGGGGGGGGGGGGGGATGCCTACTCGTTGACTTTTATTTTAATATATTTTAATAATATAATAATATAATGTTCTATATACCGTAAATCCTCTAATATTGGCCTGTATTCCATTAGCGGCCGGGTCTCCAACATTGGCCGGTCTCGCTGTCAGCGAAGGTAAATAAAGGCCGGTCTCTAATAGCGGCCGGGGCTATTATTAGAACCATCTCGGCGGGTCAGGGTTTCGGCGGCACGGTGTGGGAGGATCCCCTCAGCGGGACCTCTCCCCGGCGTCGGCCGGCCCCCGCCGGGCGCATTTCCTCCGTGGCGGTGCGCGGCCTGTAAGTGCTCGGGGCGAAGGTGGCTCGTCGGCTCCGGCCGCGAGCTTTACAGCGACCCCCCGCATCTCACCTCACCGCTTCCCTGGGGTCGTGGAATCAGTGCTCACTGCGCCCTCTCTCCGTGCGGGGAGGGACGGGGCCCACTCGCTCCCGGCGCGACTGCCGACCGGCAGCGGACTCACTGTCCTCAGTGCGCTCCGACCGCGTCACGCCGCTCATTTGTTGTCAACTAGTGCAGTGCCCGTCGGAAGTATGTATTGGGAGCTGAAGAAGATTTTTCAGTTGTGACCATTGTCGTGACCCATGTCTCCTCCCCACAAAGACATTAATTGTAGTGTTTTTACTGGTGGTTTTAATTGTATAGCGAGACACCTGCCCAGTTTCAAATCAATCGGGCCAACGGTTCGCGAGATATGCGTGCCACAGACAGACAGACAGACACACACACACAAACACAAACTCACCAAATAAGTTAAAAGAAATTCTTGATTTATAGATAGATGATAAAATCACTCATGTTTTGTCTGTAAACTGTAAAATAACGTTGAGTCTCCGTTGCCATGGTTACCATCTAGCGTTTGAGCCAGCGCAATAATAATTCATCAGTTAGAGCGGAGAAAACCTATTTTACCGATATATTTTACATTTCTTATCCAAACAACGTCAAACTTAGCAGTGCACATCTTCGTGCTTCGTGGGGGGTTCGTGGCCATTTCCCTCTTTGCGCACTCTTCTCACCTTTTTGACCCCTGACCAGTTTGCATGCCTGAGATAGGCAACCCTGCCAAAGAGACAACGAATGATGTCGCAGAATAATAGAATGATGTTCCATCCTTTGTCTCTCCTTTTGGACTGAACAGACCCTACAGACTCTTAGCAGACACCCCCCCCCCCCCCCCCCCCCACACACACCCTCTCTACTCTGGGAGAGTTGATCTATGTCGCCTCACCTTGAGAGAGGCAAATCTGTCAATTACCTTTTCATGCTTGATTCTCTCAAGCACCTCCTTCTCAATGGACATCACAGCTAGGTGCTGGAGTCCGCTTTGGCCCGTGGTCCTTCTCAGCCAGGTATGTAGCCGACGCAAGGCACTAAAAGACCTCTCACAGCTACAACTGCTAACTGGTATTGTCAGGGCAACCTGAATTACATCTTTCAGGGAAGGGAACATTTCGGAATCCAGGAGATTGTACACCGTAAGCATGTCTGGAACACCACCAGCCTCACTCTTGCGTTTCAGAAAGTTTTTGGCAACTACCACTTCTTCTGACCTAAGTTCAATGTGGTAATGCTGTGCCAGTGCTGACAAATGAGGCTCAGACAAGAAGAGGTCTGAGGTTGGATTGCATGCCTGAATTCCGTTTAGCATCTCATGGTTCCCACTAGAAAAACGCCTTTTAAGCTCAGAAATCATTCTGTCAACAACACATTTTTTTTGTCTGAAGATCATCTGGTTTCACTGCCTGCCCCACAAGTTGACTCGACTACGAATCCATCCATTCTCCTTGTCTTCCGTCTCTGTCCAGAGGACGGCTCAGGGATAGCTATCTGGCTTGCCTCACACATAGCCTTTGTTTTGGTGTGAAGATGTGCAGCAGTGGCATCACTGCGTTTCTGCTCTAAGGTGTCAATCACTGCATCTTTGAATGTCAGTGCTTGTGAGATGTCAGTGGTCTCCTTCTGTAGGTATCTTTGTAAACCTGCTGTTATAGATAGGAGAGTCTGGAAAACCATTAGCAAATACACTGAAGAGAATTTACTAATTTTTGCCTTCAGTCCCGGTGCGATGGGTGTGTTGATTGTGGAGAGGCACTCAATGATAGCAGGGACATTATCAAGCACCGCTGTCACTGAAAGAAGCTGGCATGTCCAGCGTGTGTTCGACAACTTTACAAGTTCACTTCGCTGTAATCCTAACTTCTTTTGAGTGTTCAAAAACTTGTGATGGTTTTCAAGTGACACACTTAAAAAAAAATAATAGAGACTTTCCAGCAAGCTAAAGAACTCTGTGGCTTCAGACACAGCTCTGCACGTGTGACATAGCACAAGATTCAGCTCATGTGCATAGCAGTGCACATATATTGCCTCAGGATGCTGCTTTTGAAATTGGGCTTGCACGCCCCCAACATAACCACTCATGACAGCTGCTCCATCGTATATTTGTGCCACACACTTCAGCTGGTCAATTCCCTTCTGTTTCAACTGACCCTCAATTCCTGCTGTTATCGATGTGGCATCAAACTTGTGTATTTCTGCAAGGGCAAGGAACCTTTCTCTCACCGCACCCTCCAAAGACACATATCTGACACAAAGTGCCAGCTGTTCTGTCTTTCCATCCCTGGCCTCATCAGCCATAATGGCATACATCTTTGCTTCCCTCATCTCACCGACAATAGTTGCAGTTACCTCAAATGAACATCATTTCATTCTGATTGAGATTTGAGAGGTAAGTGGCATTTGATGGGGGTGTATACCGCTGCAAAAAAGGGTCAAACTGCTTCAAAAGTGCCATGCACTCGAGGAAATTGCCTTTATTGAGGCTCTCATCTGTTTCATCGTGACCTCGAAACGCTATTCCTTGCTTCCCCAAAAAACAAGTCACCGCCATAACACGTTCCAGGTACTCCCTTCTTTCACTAATTTCAGTCACACTGGCTGCCTCTATCTGCTCTACAACATTGCCTTTTCTTTGACTTGCTTTGTAGCAGTTCCAGCAAACAACACTATCCTTGTGTGACTGAGTGTACACACGTACAATGTTTTTTGGTGTTTTTTTTTTCTTCAAGTTTTTTCAGGTTCAGTTGTTTCAGCCACATCCTTCTGAGTTCCTCATCCCTCGGTAGGCGGTGGAAACTGTACCGACTCTCACAACAACATTCCCTCTCCGTCCGGGGTGCATGTTCAAAACACTGCTGTGTACAATATCATTATCACTATCAGAACAATACCTTCCAAAGGGTGGCAGCAGCGTGGCTGCAAGCTCTGCCTTGACCTGCAACACATGAACACCCTGCTGTTTGTATTTCACCCGATGATGACACTAATACCCAGGCTCGGTGATGAGTTGGGCTCTACGTCTGCTTTAAGGTAAATAAGATTGTGTCCCTCAATCTCTTTTAACAAAACGCGTCCAACCTTATTACTGTGCAGGTACTGATGCACCTCAGAGCTTTTTAGATATTCATTGCCTCCCCGTCCGAAGCAGCAGAATTAATAAATTAGATAACTATGCCACTGTATGTTATTTTAGGCCACTTCTTCATGTCATCCTCCCTCCCCTCTATATTACTAGGCAGCGGGATTGTAACGTCGTCTTGTTTGAGCTGTGACAGCTGGTGTTCCCACATGGTTTACGTCTTGTTGTAGTCGGAGAAAGTGGATTAGCGCCGACAGCTAGCATGTAAAAACGCCGGTTCCCGTCCACACCGGAAGTCTCATCCATAATTTACGCAAGGACTCATGGGAGCTAGGAATAAGGTGGATTGTTTAAAAAAAATAAAAAAT
The DNA here is from genome assembly GCF_963514085.1 of Chelon labrosus. Taxonomy (NCBI): domain Eukaryota; kingdom Metazoa; phylum Chordata; class Actinopteri; order Mugiliformes; family Mugilidae; genus Chelon; species Chelon labrosus. Next base: position 30,589,571 of record NC_140337.1, read on the forward strand.
AAAAAAATTAAGTGATGAAGTGATTACGTGCTCGCGGGCTTCCACTTCCAGCTCTTCTTGGACGTATGCACGCAATCGCAGCATTCGCGCGCATATGTGGAAGGCGTGGTTACGGCGCTGCTATTTTACCTGGCAACGAAACATACTATATTATGATTGGTAGGTCGCTGATTCAAGCAGCGCAGTCTGCCTTCGACTCATCCATTCATAGTTTACTCATCTTTTGTATGTACATATGTGTATGTAATAATGTGCGGCGAGTTTTATCACTTCTCAGTGTGAGAAATGTCAGGCGTGTGAATTTATCGAAATTAATGTGTAGACTTGAGAGCCCTGGATAACAGGATGTTATGGTTTGGTTATATGAAATCATTATGCACTCTACTGCAATGAGCATAGGAAAACAGAAGCTATGGCATTATGAGTATGTGGTCTGACTCACGTTAACTATCAGCTTTCTCACCTAGTTCTTCCTCTCCATCCTCTTCTCTCTCCCACTCTGTGCTGCTACTCTCTCATTTGAACCTGGTTCTTTTTTCTTAAAAAAACTACAAATGTCCATGGTTTAAAGCTGGCGACACACACACACGTCAGATTCAGATTCAGAAAACTTTTTAAGTTTTTTAAATTAGAATTTAAGCTTGCAAACTCGTACATAACAATAGCAAGAACAGTAAAAAGAGTAAAAGTTAGGGATGTTGCTAATTACTGTAATGAGTGATAAAGTAGATAGATATATATTTGGTAACTCACAGGAGCCAGAGGCCTCAGATGGTCAGCCAAACTTAAAGTGTGTGCGCGCTGTATGGGGTAGGGAGGGGCAAACGAGCGAGGTGGATCATATCACTGCAATGCAAGGGGGAGGTGGTGGTGGTGGTGGGGCTGCATTTCCTCGTTAAAATATTACGTTTAAACCACATACTTTCTACAGTTGTGCTGACTTTTTTGTCATCTTATCATAGAAAAACGTTTTTCTATGAAAAAACGTTTTTTCAACTCTTATTTTTAGGGGTGCTGGGACAAAGTTTAGGGGAGCTTGAGCACCCTTAAAAATGGGCTAGACACGCCTCTGGCTAAGCCACACCCTAGAATGTAGATTGACCAATCACAGCCAAGAGAGCTCCCACAGGGGTCCGACACTTTTTCACAGCGCTCCATTGACTTTAACGCAGGCGTCTCATATTTTCGGTCTCGGCAGGCTATACTGTCGTAGTTTATCAAAAATATGGTTAAACGTTGTGCCTGGGGCATTTGTAACACAGATACGCGTTTTACCAGAAAGGTTGGAAGGGGGTGTCCGTTTTTTTCCCCTTCCCAAAACCGAAGTCAAATCCTGACAAGTGTCGTCTTTGGATTAAACTGTGTGGACGTCCTCACAGTCAGCTCAACCCCTCAAAACCCCAATGATGTGCGCGCAAAACCCTGTGGAGCTAACCAAAACATCACCGCTACAGCTTAAGTTGCATAGTTGTTGATACGCTAGCACACGCTGAAGAAATACGTTATACGTGCGTAACGTTAGTCCGTTTGCTTCGTAATAACGATTATAGAAGTGAATAGAGACGTACCCAGCTTTGCATGAACAGTGTTGCTCCTTGATATTGTCAGTCCCAGCCTCCGTCTCGATTAATAGGATATGCGGTGGTTCATTTTTTGACTGTGACCGGTATGCTTTTGCCTCTATTTGGATGCCTTGTTGTTCGTTGCGTTTCACTTGTATGTCCTGAATATAGCCTTCGAACGCATATTGCAGCCCCTTTTGCCTACTTCTATCGGACACTTTATTTGCTGCTTTATAAAAGTTTGACAAAAGTTCAGCAGGAAGAGCTGTCACAGCATAAGCCATGTTGATACCAGAGCCTTATAGATAACCAGAAAACCAAAGCCCAGAAGATAATGTCGGACGTAGCAACAGTAACTAAGGGGGGTGGGGCTTAGCCAAAGGCGAATTCCCCGTTGAGTCCAGAGTTGCGTGTTATCATCATCCGGGGTGTGCACCTGCGACGGTTGGCTTGTTTACCTGTAATTTGCTACTTCTATGGTTCGTCCACAACCTCAGAATCGAAAGAATGTTCTTTCTCTGGAGCTGAAAAACACAGAAGAGGACACCAGTGAGAAAGAAATGTCATCTGAGGCATGTGTGAACTTGTCACCCAATTATGTAGACAACACGGCTTCTACTAAAACAGTGTTTAAACAAGTTAAGCTAGCATTTAAATCACTCATTGGCAAAAAGTCAGAAATGAGGTGCAAAGAGGTGTCAAGTGTCTCAAGTGACACCAGCTACAAGGAAATGATGGAACATACACTGAACTTATTTTAAAACGAATGAAAATGGTGCTCTAACGTCAGGTAAGTATCCAGCCCTTAATGGAAATTAGCTGCACCGGTTTCCACCAGTCCCCTAGAACTGAAGAAGCCACTCAGATGAGTAGTGAAACGTCTTCTCAAAAAACTCTACAAGTCCAGTTGCCTTTTTTAAACCTTTTTTGGATGTACCATGACCTGGATGACTGAGAACCTTCACAGTCAATTCACCTTAGCTCTAGAGTTAGCTAACTGTAGCTCTAACAGTGGCTCTATAGCTGTCTAACATAGTTCTTGCACAAACTAAATCTGTTTTTTTTGCACTGCCTTATATTGCACATATCTCTACCTCACCGCTTTTTTTAATGTCCTGATAAGAATAAAAACTAGGGCCGGGACTTTAACGCGTTAAGATTAATTAATTACACAAAAATAACGCGTTCATTTTTTTTTACGCATTTTAATCACACTTATTTTTGCACCGCAGAACGTTTCTCACTGGATGAGTTTCGGCGGACCGATTATACTGGAGCACCAACTAGCGTTCATTACCAGTGTCCTCAACAAGCAGCGGGTGCTGCCGTGAGCCCCTCTCCCGTCCCAAAGCACTCACAGGCGGTCAGTCTCACAGTAGCCCCGCGCAGCAGCGGTCAGAGCAGAGAGGGAGAACCACGCCACCGCGTCCAGACTGCAAACGAATGACGCATGCGCAAAGCTGCCGCTGATCGCGCCCTGGTTTACAGAGCGGGATGTAAATGTTTCTTCACTGTCACACTAAAATAAATAATAAAATAATAATCCATTTAGATTGTTAATTTTGTCAAGTAAAAACCGTTTGTACAAAAAATGTTAAAAATATTCTAGTTATGGCAAAAAATGCTCAGGTTCTTCTGTGCCTGTGACTTGTGTCTCTTTAGAGTCATTTTGCCAATACCAAGCCCGGATAAAGGAGGCGCGTTAATAATACAGCGTCCATCACAATTACATCCGAAAGGTAAATTATGCAAATTAGCCGATGACGTCATTTAGCGACTTCTAGCGACTTTTAGGACAGCCAATAGCTACTTTCCTTTCCTGAGGAGTTGGCATCACTGTTCATTACTTCAGACAACAACAAACCACAGTGAACATGAAAGAAGAAGCTGATGAGACCGCTTTGGTTGGCCCCGTGGATGGGAAATTTAGTCATTATTCAATGGTACTAAATGATACTAAAAATCCATATGAAAAAAATTACTTCTCACTGTTTTCAGGTCAAATATTTATATGCGATTAAAATGCGATTAATTTCGATTAATTAATTACAAAGCCTCTAATTAATTAGATTAAGTTTTTTAATCGAGTCCCGGCCCTAATAAAAACACTTCCCAAAAAAAATCTTGACCAAGGCTTCCGTAATTCATGCATCAGAGGTTTAATCTAATCAAGAAGAAAAATATATTAAAACAACTCCTCTCTGTTTAAAACACATTTAGAAATTATGTTTATTTCTACAAGTTCAGCACAGTTGCATAAATGACAGGTAAAGGCAGTAAATATGTCTGTGACCTCGGAGGTGTTGGTAAGATTCCTTGACAAGTGAATCAAAACTGAGTTCAAAGACCTAAACACATGTGGGCAACTGAATTTAAACGTTTTGGAAGCAGATCTGGAAGTGTTGCTACATCGCTAGCTCTAACATTAGCAAATTGTAGCTCTGAAGTCAATTCACCTTAGCTCTAGAGCTAGCTAACAGTAGCTTTAATATCAGTTCACTTTAGCTCTTAAATTAGCTGACTGTAGCTTAGATAAGTTTAGATAACCATAGATGTAGAGTTAAGTCACTGAATTTGGCAGAGACATTCCCCATAGACGAGATTATATCTCTCGTCTGGCCTGGGAACGCCTGGGGGTTCCTCCGGAGGAGCTGGCTGAAGTGGCTGGTTAGAGGGCTGTCTGGGCTTCCCTGCTGAAGTTGTTGCCCCCGCGACCCGGACCCGGATAAGCGGAAGACGACAAGACGAGACATTCCCCATAGACCGTAGATCTAACTTTAGCTCTAAAGGTAACTAACAGTAGCTCTAAGTTTAGCTAGCTGTAGCTCTATAGCTCCATAGCTCAAAGATGGCTGATATAACTAGGTGATACCAAAGCCCGTCTACGGGGAGCCTTGGCACTTCCTATTAGCCCCATTGTATCGATCTTGATTGCAGTTCCATTAGAATTCCACTGGAGGTGATCGCGGGCGAGTGCAGACTGAATGGGACTCTATGGAGCTAGACGGCTAAATGTATCTCTTTCTCCTGCTTGTCGTTGAATCAACGTAGATTTTATTGTTGATTCCGCAAGTTCAATATAGATTATAGTCCAAAAGTCGAATGAATGCAGTGTTTCACATTAATTAACGAGACTGTGGCGGGCCGCCACAGTCTCGTTTGGGCCCGCCAGTCTCATTTGACCATAAAAAAAAAAATCATAAAAAAAATAAAATAAATAAATGATGATGATGATGATGATAATAATAAACAATATTCATTATTTTCTAATCACTGTCAGTCAGCCCATCCCGGTGTACTCGGTCTCTCCAGCCTGCGAGTGAGCGCACTCGCACTCACTCACACACACACACACATACATACACACGCATAGGTCGCGCTGCATTGTCTGGAGCTTTCCTGGCTGCACCTGGAGCTATCCAGTCATACATCTGAGGACAGCAGGACGGCATTTGAAGAGAATTTGAAAATTTTTTGAGAAGAGAAACGACGAGATGATCTATGGCAGGGGTGCTCATTACGTCGATCGCGATCGACCGGTAGATCGCAAAGGTAGTGCGGGTAGATCGCGTGCCGCCGAATTTTTTTTTTAGATGTTAGTCTAAAACATTTATCTGTTGCAACTCCAAAACAAACAGCAAGACAAACGTTCATCTTTATTTTTACTTTATATTTGCAACATGCCCACAGTTCAGAGGCACACATCCACAGCCACGCACAACTTCAACAACTCAAGACTACCGTCTTTCGTAAAGAGACAGCGCTATATAATATGACTATATATATATTGTGAATGAACCACCCCCCCCCCCGGACCGTGCCACCACAGTCTCCTAAAATCCTGTGGGAAACACTGGAATGAGTACTTATGTCTTTTCAGTTTCTTACAGGTTGGGCCGTTGTTGGCCGGAACACGCTAGCATTCTGCTAATGAATGCTGATTGGTTAGTGACGGACTTGCGACTGATTACGACCAGTTGTAAATATACTATCATTTCAAGATATGATAGAAGCAGTGAAAGATGACTGCTAGTAAAGAACCAATATGTGGATACGGAAAATTATGATTCTAATCCAGGTTTCAATTTTCAGGAGAAAGAAATGGCTCATTAACATGAGACGAAGTGACCTCAGCCTCTCCATGTCACACGAGGAGTTAATGCAGGGGGGATATGTTGTATGTGAAATGCATTTTGAGGAATGCTTCCTTGTAAAAGTGAGTTGTGCATTTGGAAGGAAATGACAATTTAAATAAAAATAATACAATAATAAAATTAATAGAATTACTGATACATTGTGCTGTGTGCTTCAAATAGCACAATGGAAAGGCGGCACTCACCAGTGATGCCATCCCTACATTGGTGGATTGCGACAACCCGCCACCACTTGCCTCCCCACCTCTAAAAAGGCGAAAAAAAAATGAAGGTAACAATGACAACTGAGGCAAAGACCATACAAATAATTAAGATACAAGACCATGAAATTACATTTACATACATTACATTAAATGAATTAACTTTAACTGATCCTTTGATATTAATTGACTGATTCAATTCTCAAAAGCTAAGCGGAGACAATCTGAGGAGCAGGAAGGAGAGAGGGATATAATAGACACAGAGGGAGGGACAGAAAAAAGCACAGAGGAGACACCAGACATTATAGAGGAAAGGACAGAGGAGAGCGCAGAAGGAACAGATGAGTCAAATGGAGGCACAAAAGAACAGGCTCAGGCTCAGGTGACCATTCCACTCGGCAGTCTCCAACAAAAGGACCAGGTGATGTTCTGATCTTCAATTACAAGATTGTGACTGTAGCATTATCACAGACACACATACAGGATGCCTTTTTTGTTATTACAGAGAATTAAACAACTAGAGGCACGCCTTGCACGGCTGGAAAGGCTAAAACGGAGGAAAAGGAAGCCAGCTGCCAGGCCAAAAAACCCAAGTAATGTCAATAAAAGGCAAAAACTGCCTTTAGAATTATAAACCTTTGATTTAACAAAAGGGGAATGCATCTTGAATCTTAAAATCTACTTTCTTGTTCTTCCGTAGTCCCCATGAAATTATGGCAGAGATGCTCCAGAGGTGTCCTGAGGGCTGCCGGAACTTCATTAAGGCACAGCTGTCAGAGGCCGGGAAAAAAGACAGAGGAAGGAGGTTTGACCGGAACATGAAGGATCTGGGGCTGCAGCTTTTACACAGCAGCCCAAAGGCGTACCGTCAACTGAAGACGATATTTGCTCTTCCCTCTACAAGAACGCTCAGGCGTTATGTCACTGGACGTGTGGGATATTTCTCTGTAAATACCAATTTATGAAATTAGACTACTCAACTTCGACCAGTTTCATAATTTGGAGATATAACAAAATCTGATTATTCAACTTACTTGTTCCGACAGCCTGGCTTCCTGCAGGGAATCGTCATCGCCACCACTATGACCCCTGTAGAAAGAATGTGCACCGTAGTCCTGGACGAGATGGCAATCAAAAAACAATTTGATTACGATCGGAAAAATGACGCCATTTATGGCGTATCAGGATCAGGAGCTGCTGCCAAACAAGCAATGGTCGTCATGGCTAGAGGCATTTTGGGGAAGTGGAAGCAGGCAAGCCATACTATAGAAAAACATTTGTTTTGATATTGCTGTGTATATTCAAACGCATTTACCTAAACCATGTCTTTCAACAGACCATAGGATATTTCTTTTCCCCAAGTTCAATGCCAGCGGAGGAAATTGCGGCCATCATTAAAGATGCCATTCGCCACCTACAACACAGGGCTGACAGTATGCAGTGCAGAGTTTTGTTTTTTTTTAAATAACAGCATTAACAAATGCATTACTGCATTGTGTGGACTTCCACTCCAACCTTGTTTGACAAAATGTATTAACCAATTTCAAAGGTGCAGGCAGTAATATGTGACCAGGGAAGCCCTAATGTTAAGGCTGTGCGTCACCTCGGGGCTAGCCTGGACCCTCTGGGAGGTGAGGAGTCCGACTGCATCCTGGTGGGGGTTCAGAGGGTTCCAGTGATCTTTGATGTACCTCACCTTCTCAAATCGATCAGGAACAACCTGTATAAATATGGCCTACAGGTAAGCACAGTAAACAAAGTAATCACAATTGCAATGACTCATACTGAACATAAGATATCACAATGATTCACACACCAGCTCGTATTTATTTATATCCCTAGACACAAGGAAAAAATGTTCGCTGGAATCACATCACCAAATTCTATGAGCTGGACAAGCTTCATGCGTTTAGAATGGCCCCAAAGCTAACCGAGAGGCACATCTACCTGCCTGCTTTCTCAAAGATGCGTGTCAGTTTGGCTACGCAGGTGTTTAGCCACACTGTCTCTGCTGGTGAAGTTTATCCATCTTTTCAAAAACTTTTCTTCAATTACTAACTGCAGATTGTAATGTGATACTGACCACCTATTCAATTGTCATATCTGTTGTGACCCAGGCATTTCTGCGATGGTAACATTGCAGAGACTGCCAGCAGAGGCAAAAGATACAGCTGACTGTGTAGCAAAATTAAATCACCTCTTCGACGTGCTCAATTCTAGGTAATTATGTAAAAAAAATAGCACCTTGACTTCAAACATACAACTTACTAACTATACCCGATTAACTACGACCTACCTTTCTACCTTCACCCCACTAACTACAACTATCTACCTACAACTATCCTACTTGCAGATCCGTCAAGGACTCAAATCCCTGGTGCCGACCCCTCGGTGCTGGAAACCAGGAAAAAGAGACCTTCCTGAACGAATGCATCAATTGGGTGGCAGGTTGGCAATTCAGGTCAGTCAATAAGAAAAGACAAACAACACCAAATCAACATCTAGGCTGAGGCACACACTAACCCCCCCCCCCCCAGATCTCAGCGTAAACCACCACCGTGCCAGCACGGTATGTGCCTCTCCTTAAAGAGCGTCCTTCTAGTCCACAAGAGGTGCGCAGATGCTGGAATGAAGTATCTGTGCACCTCAAAATTAAATCAGGACTGCATTGAGGTAGTGCAACACACAATTACTTTTCAAATAAAAAGTTAATAAAATAAAAAGCTGAAAACTAGGATTTTGACCACCTGCTTTTTTTTGTTAGAACCCATTCTCCTTGATTCGGGGCAAAGGGTGCCACAAATACAATCCAAGTGCTAGAGAGTTCACCGCTGCGCTCAGGGGATTGAATGTTTCGAACATCCTACCTGCCCTTTCTGCATCGGGTGCATCCAACTGTGAGGTGGATGATGGAACAACCCTTCTAGCCACAGCCTCAGAGGACGCAATCCCCTCCACCTCTTCCACAACAGCTCCAATGACCTCACTGGCACTCCCTACCTCACTGACAACAGAGATCGAGGATGAAGAACTGGTGTTGATGTCGGACATTGTGGAGGATCAGGTCATCTCTACAACACAAAACATTGCATTGACACACTGCTACAGTCATAAATCACATGGAACAGACATGATCATGCTCACTTTCTGGCCTCACAACAACATCACACAAAACATGGAAAGGACTCTGGGCAGCCTGGGGGTGTTCAACAGCCTCTTTAGCTCCCACCCTGAGCATGCCAGCCTATTGGAGACAATGGCGATTAAGAAATTTGTGATGTGCAGGCTAGGAGCGGAAATCCGTGAGAGGAACAAGAGGCTGAGCAAACAACAAAGCACCATAGCAGCTCAGAGAAAGCTGTCGTCCTTCACGGCCTGAACGGAGCTGGAGGACCATATTGCTGTGGCTGTTCCTGTGGAGACGTTTTTGTTTTTTTAACATGCACAAAGTTTAAAACAAGTAGCCTAAACACATTTAAGAAGAAGCTACACATATAAATGATCATTTCAGGTTTTTTTTTTTACCACATGGAACGATTGCTATTTATTAATTTGCCATTACCATTGTTCTACATTGTTGTTTTAAAGAAAATCAAACTTCAATTAATGCGTCCATGTATTTTAATGTATTTTAACTGAGCTCAGTAGGTATAAGCTTTTTCTAGAGAAAAATTAATAACTGCAACATCCGTAAATTAATGATGTTAATATATAAGGTCCTTTTACTTTTCTAGGCTAGGCTACATAGCAGATAACCAGCCGACAGCCAACTGAAGAAATCAATGTCGTTGCCATTACCATTGTTTATGGATAAAAAAAAAAAAAACCTTTATCATTAACACCAGTGAGACTTAAAAAAAACTCTGTAAATAATATACATATGTAAAATATTCGCGCATTTTCCTTTTTACATTAGCTAACTAGAACTCTTTGTAACTCGTGTATTAACCGAAAGAGCCTTACCTCAAATAGCAGCTGGTGTTATCGTTGCCGATGCCACGAGAAAGGAAGCCATGAAGCGGAAGTGCCGAAGTGACTCAGAAATTGCCGTAAAGCAGCACCTCTGGCAGTATGAAAATATGTGATGTCATCACATTTTCTGAACGGATTTTTTCATTTGAACAGATAAATGAACTTAAAAAGGCAATTTTCAGCTGAGTGTATTATCTTAGCCCCCCCCCCCCCCCCTTTTGAATGCAACTTTCAAATTACTTGATAAAAAATTACATCCTGAGGAAAGTGGATTCTGGGGGGTGAAACCCCATAGGCTCCCATTCATTCTGCACTCGCCTGCGAGCGCCCCCGCATGGGTGATAAAAGGTAGGGTAATAAAACAAATCAGTTAAAAGCCTGATTGAAAAGGTGGGTCTTGAGCCTCTTTTTAAAAACATCAACAGTCTCTGCAGCCCTGAGGTTCTCCGGCAGGCTGTTCCACAATCGGGGACCATAATAACTAAAAGCCGCCTCCCCGTGTGTTTTGGATCTAACTTTTGGTATGATTAAAAGGCCAGTTGGATATAGGCCGGTAATTATTAAGAAGGGTGTGGTCTAGATTGCTCTTCTTCAGAAGGGGCTTCACCACCGCCGTTTTAAAGGAGGTGGGGAAGACACCCGTCTGAAGAGAGCAGTTCACAATGTTTAAAAGCTGTTCCTCAAGGAGCCCGTAAAATGTTTTAAAAAATGGTGTGGGAATTGGATCTAAAAGGCAGGTTGTGGGGTTTACCTGGGAGAAAACTCGACCAAGTGTCCTTGCATCAACCAGGGCAAAACTCTCCAGTGTTTCCTCAGGTAAAATCACAGATCCAGATGTGGCAATAGTTAAAATCTGATGAGGTAAAAGACTGGATCTGATATCATCGATTTTACCTCTGAAGTGGTCTGCAAAGTCCTCACAGAGGGTATCTGTTGTTGTTTTGTGGGACCTGTTAGAATTTCTATTTGTTAAGTGGTCTATGGTGGAGAAAAGGATTTTATGATTATTTTTGTGGTCAGAGATGAGTTTTTTGAAATGTGAGATTCTTGCCTGCTTGATTGCGTTATTGTAGATTTTGAGTTGTTGGCGTAAAATTTCGTAATGGACCGTTAGCTTTGATTTTCTCCATCTCCTTTCAGCACTCCTGCAGTCTCTTTTTAGTTTCCTGATCTCCTCAGTTCTCCACGGGGGTGTAGGTTTTGATTTAATTGTTTTGGTTAAAATGGGAGCCACTGAGTCCAGCGCTGATTTCAGATTTTTATTAAAACTGTCCACGATAAAATCACAGGGTGCTGGTAAAATCTCTGCAGGAGTGCTCTGTAAAATCTGGACAAAATTTGCAGCCACTTCAGAGGTAAGGTAGCGTTTCCTCACCGTTCTCACCGGGGCCTCCTGCTGGTTAAAACTGGTGATGTTAAAAAATACACAATAGTGGTCAGACACAGCCAGGTCCACAACAGAGGACACACCCACGGACAGGCCATAGCTTATGACCAGGTCCAGGGTGCGCCCCCTGCTGTGGGTCGGCTGTGTGACATGCTGTTTAAAATCCATACAGTTTAAGAGGTTTAAAAATTCTCTGGACACAGGGTCGGAGGTGTTGTCTACGTGTAGATTAAAATCACCAGTTATTAAAATCCTGTTATAGGTTGTGTGAATAATTGATAAAAATTCAAAGAATTCGCTGATAAAAGAGGTGGAGTACTGGGGTGGCCTGTAGACTGTTATGCAAAGAATAGGAGGGCTGCTAAAAACAAAGACATGATGTTCAAATGAAGAATAGCTGTTAAAAGGAACTTCATGCGAGGCCATCGTGGTTCTTGATACAGATGCAGTTCCTCCACCTTTTTTGCCCCCCCAATAGAAAACAGAAAGTTAAAATCTGGTGGGGAAGCCTCAGTGAGAACAACAGGTGCATCGGTGCCAAGCCATGTGTCTGTAAGAAAAATGCAATCAAGGTTATTATCTAAAATAAAATCATTTATGATAAAAGATTTGTTTAGAAGAGAGCGCACGTTCAGCACAGCCATTTTGATGTCTGCGCTGAACGTGCGCTTATCGTGGCATTTTATATGGATGTTAAAAACACCTTTGCTTCTAAAAACATTTCTATGTTTCGATTGCCGACGTGTAGTGATGGTTTTGATGAAGTGAATGTCCTGAGGTTCTGGTGGCAGAGAGAGGCCTTCTGATGGAGAGGTGTATATGGTGTGGGTGTGACGTGTAATGGGGGAGGGTGGGGGTGAGTGAGGGGCACATGATCTAGCGGTGAGTCAGGAGGTGGCTGAGGTGCAGGACCCGACAGTCAGGTTGATGTTTACTGATAAAAGCCTCGAGCCCTCCTGATTTGGGTGGAGGCCGTCCCGTTTTAAAAGGTGAGGCCTATTTAAAAAAGCTGCGAAATTGTCAACAAACGGGATCCCTTTGTTGAGGCAGTACCCCTTCAGCCACAGGTGCAGCTGACGAAGGCGGCTGCTGGTGACGTCACCGTACCGAGGTGGGGGAAGCGGGCCGGAGATAATTAGCTGCTTCCCCGTGTCCAGCAGGCGGTCCACCAGGGAGACGAAGTCCTGTTTGAGGACCTCCGACTGGCGGTTTTTGAGGTCGTTGATGCCGGCCTCCAGGACCAGCGTGGAGGCCGAGTTGTGCTGTGCACTCAGCTGGAGGGCAGAGGATGTAACCTGGTTGACGCGGGCTCCAGGGTGGCAGAAAGTTCGGCCACCGTGCACCGCCACGTGCCTGACCATGGAGGTCCCGATAACCAGCACAGAGGGGGTGCGCCGCTCCGCTGGCTGCCCGGAGGTGCGGCGGGGGCGCCGGGCCGCGGTTGCTCCCGGCCGAGATTGGGGGGAGGTGTCTGGCTGGACAGTTGGGACCCGGATCCTGGTCGCGGTTTTTCCTGACCTTGGTGGAGGGGAGGGGTCCGGCTGGACGAGTGGGCCCCGGGTCTTGCACTGGTGAGAGCCACGACCAACTGGATGGTCAGGTTCCGGGTGTAAGCTGGACAAAACCCCCACGGGGGGGAAATCCTGCAGGCTCAGGATGTTGAACCTGTTGTCCAGTGGCAGATCCGGAGGCGGAGGAGGAGTGGATGGACGAGCCCCAGTGCCTCTGTGCACCACTGACCAGGGTTCCCTCACCTTGAGTGGAGTCGAGCTCAACAATCCAACCTCCCGGGTGAAGCCCTGCAACTCCACGGGATGTAGGCAGGAGGTGGACGGTGCCGATGTCTTGGGCTTGGCTCCCTGGCGGTGCCAGCGGGACTCGGCTAGTGCTGGTGCCGGAGTTCCGGTGGTGATAGAGCCGGTCCACGGCAGGGTGGTGTTGTCCGTGGCCGTCATGCTCCGGTCGCCAGCCCCGGATGTTTTCAGGTGGCTAATCAGCTTCGCCTGTGTCGTGGCAACCATGGAGAACTCCATTAGGACTTTCTCCCTCTCCCTAAGGTCAGCCCTCAGACCAGAGACGCTGTCCCTCAGTTTTGAGAGGGTGGGGAGGCAGGACTCGCACACCGCCAGCATACCTGCAGCCGGCGAGGAGACGAGGCGTCCGGTAAGCAGGACAGGTGAGGTCAGCTTCGAGTGCTAAAAACACTCACTCAGAGCTAGCCAAACAGTCGGGGAGCAGGCTGGTAAAATCCGGTGGAAAGTTAAGACGATCGGTCTGTCCAATAGTTTAAAAATAAATGAATAAAGAGTTTTTAAACAGACTCTGTCTTATTTGTGATCTCAGTCTGCACTGATCGGTCCGTAAAAACAAGATAAATCACCGTTTAAGCACAGCGTGCCGTACCGTGCCGTTCACTCTGCCGTGTTGGATGATAATGAAACCAGGAGCTTTCCTCCTTTTTCCATCTGAAAAGGAGGAAAGCCACGTCAAGGAGTATGCCTCCAGCTGTTAATGTCAGGAATCATGACCACACCTATTATGGCACATCAAACATCGGTATGATATACACAGCTAACAATGTTTCCCATGTTATATAATTCAAGGATAGACTACACTCCTAATGCAATTAGCCATTTACGCACTTCCGCATTTTTCGACCGGAAACATGTCATTGTAGCGTTGTACAACTTCCTGTTATCGTAGCGGGCTAGCGGCAGATACGGAAAATGGCAGAGTCTACGAGTAGCAATTTCTGTTGTGTTCCAGGCTGTTCGTCTTCGACCCAAAAACACCCCTACCTTTCATTTCATTCTTTTCCTGTGGATCCAAACATGAAACCCAAATGGATACAGGCGATCCGAAGACAGTTTGTGAGGCTCCTCGCTCTTCCTCATTGACCTGAAGCATCTACCTCGCACTACAACCTGTCCCTGGAGTATATTTGATACTATAACCGCATGCAACAAGAAAACATTAACGTTATGTGTTATCGCACATAGAAATACACAACTTCACTTCGTAACGTTGACGTTAAGTCGCAACACAATGTCAGTAACATTTCACATTTACCTAGTACAGCTTCACCAAATTACTGGTTGTTATGTTATCTCATGTCATCTCACTTAAACATACACACAACATCTTCAATGCGATGTGTTATACTCTATATTACAAATTCACAACACCTAAGATTTACCATTACTTACTTTACAGTTAACGTTAACAGAGCTATAACCGGTTATATGACTAATGCTATAGCAATGTTCTTCTTTACTTACCTTGGTAATTGTGGATAAATTCTTCGTGGAAGAATTTATATCCCTTGTCCAATTTGTTTCCTTTCGTGGACGAACGTACCTCCACACTCTTCACCACATCGGCGCTGGTGAACTTTGGTAGACAAGTCAGGCTTGCCGAAAAAACTCTAACGTTACCGTTAGCTGCCATTTCGCCATCAACAAAGATCAACAAAGCATAAACCGGAACTGGGCCAGCGCTACCGTGACGTATTTCCGATTTTTGCGTAAAAGGCGTATCTTCAGATTAGTACATACAGCTTCAAAACAACCAGAGTTCAGGGATTTCCAGAAGATTCATACACCACATGTAGATAATCTACATATTTCTTCAGACTTTACCATTGGCAATAGATTAACTTAGATGAATGTCACTATAGGAGTGTAGTGTACCCTTAAATGACAATAGGTGCAAATCTAAAGGCAGCATATACATATAACAGCAAGAATACCTTGTTATTGTTACAGAAATGGAGGGAGAAATTGAGGTGGAGATCCAAGGGAATGAAAGGGACATAACAGACAGAGAGAGAGAAACACATGTGAGCATACTGCCAGGGGCCAGTCAGTCAGAGGTCAGCAATGAAGAGGCCAGTTTACCAGGGTTAGGTGCTCCAGGGACCAGACTGCCAAGGGCCAGTTATGAACGGGCTCACGTGGAGGATCTAATGAGGCAACTCAGAATGGAACAATTACTCAGAAGGAGAGCAGAGAGGGCTCTGGTAAAAGAGAAAAGGATTAATTTGGCATTAAGAAAAAAACACAATTTGATTAATCAAAAGTTTAAAACAATCTTCAACACAGACCAAATTAGAGCACTTGGGCATTCTAAAAAAGGGGGGATACGGTGGGGTAAAGAAACCGTGAAAAAAGCAATTGGAATTAGGTTCTGCTGTGGCACTACAGGATATAAAACCCTCCAAGCCATGAACATGCCTCTGCCTGACATCAGGACCATTCAGAGGAGGATTCAGAATGTTAAACTGGAGCCAGGAGTGTTGGGGGAGGTGTTTGATATGCTGAGGATGAAGGCAGATGGCATGAACGAAATGGAGAAGAAATGTGTGCTGACCTTGGATGAAATGTCCATCACCCCTAGTGTTGAGCTGCATCTGGGAACAGGGAGGCTGTTTGGGAACATAACATTACCTGGCCACAAAGGCCAGGCCACTCATGCCTTAGTGTTCATGCTGGTTGGTACAACCACACGGTGGAAACAGGTTGTGGCTTACCATTACAGCGGTAATTCTACTGATGGCGCAGTGTACCGGCCCATAATCATTACCATCCTGGAAGCAGCGGCATCGATAGGGCTTCATGTGGTTAACATCACCACTGACATGGGGAGCCCCAATAGGGCAATGTGGAAATCTTTTGGGGTGACCCATGCCAAGCCGTGGATAGCACATCCGGTGGAGCCACACCAGCGCCTCTTCTTCATGCCTGACGTGCCACACGTGATAAAAAACTTAGAGTGCCATTATCCGTGGTCATATCATCACCATACCTCAGGATGTGGTGGAAAAGGAGCAGCTGGCGTCCAGTGAGGTCTCTGTTGCCCCCTTAAAAGGTGTCCTAGAGCCTAGCCAGTTTTTAAGATGCAAAATGAGTTTAATGATTTTTTTAAGGAGTATACATGTTTTTAAGAAGTTAAAGAATGAAAAATGAGTTTACCTTGTTTTTAAAGAAGTACATGTCTCAATAGTTGTTTTTAAACTTGGAGAGCTTCATTCAAAGATTGTAAGATGAATTGAAATTATTTTGAAGGATATCAAATGAACAGTCTCATTGTCATAGAACAAGCTGACTGAACTATTGACCTGTTCAGCTAAACTGTGTGTGTGTGCGTGCGTGCGTGCGTGTGTGTGTGTGAGTGAGGGTATCTGCAAGCGTGCGTGCGTGTTTCTGTGTGTGTGTGTGTGTGTGTGTGTGTGTGTGTGTATACACTACGTATATTGCCAAAAGTATTGAGTCACCTGTCTTGACCCCCATATGAACTTCAGTCGCATCCTATTCTTAATCCATAGGGTTTAATATGATGTTGGTCCACTCTTTGTAGCTATAACAGCTTCAACTCTTCTGGGAAGGCTTTCCACAAGGTTTATACATAACAGTCAGGTTCATGCACGAGGACTTTAAAGAAAAAAATCCTGGCTTGAAATGCTCATACGAGTCTTACCGCAAATGGAAATTCATGCCAAAGCATTTGGTCATGAACAAACCATTAAAAACTACAAAAGCAGGGCTGAACAGACAGTGGATGGAGCTAGTGACAATGATGACATGGAAACAGACACAGACAAACAATCCAGAACACCTATTGCAGACACAGTACCAGAAGAACCACACACGAGCATGCACAATGAATCCATTTACACTGATCGTGATGAACAGACCAATACAGAGAACCATGCCAGTGAGTGTCCTGAATGCATGGCGTGGACAAAGCACAAGAAAGCAGCGGACAGCGCAAGACGTCATTACAAAGAAGATTCTGGCAATGACTGGCCAGATGACTGGTCTGTCCGGAGCGCTGATCTTCAGAAAGTGGTGATGCTGCCAAGACAGCCAGGTAACAAGACTGCGATATTTACCAAAAGGCTGGTGGCATATCACGAAACTTTCGCAACAGTGGGCACGAAGTCAAAGCAGATGCTCAAGAAGAAACAGACACTATCAGTTGTGTGGCATGAGGGTATTGCTGGGCGCAATGCTGAAGAAGTTACATCTGCTTTCATTACAGCACTGACACACCACACAGAGCGTGACGTAAAACATGCTGTGATCTGGGCAGATAATTGCACTGCCCAGAACAAAAACTGGAGTCTACTGACCAGCCTAGTGACTCTTGTCAATAGTAAGATGACATCGCTGGAGGAAATTACCCTCAAATTCTTTGAATCTGGCCATACATTTATGAGTGCGGACTCCGTTCACCACGGGGTGGAACTTGGTATGAAAAGATGCCCTGGGGGGAAACTTTTTGATTTCGATGATTTTGTCAGAGTCATCAAATACTCTAGTTCCAACATTGAAATCATCAGGCTGGAGAACAAAAATGTCCTTGCTTGGAAAGGTGGACAGAGTCAGAGTAAGCTCAGCAGGACTGTTTCGAAGTTGGCTGATATGGTTGAGATCCAGGCCAGGAGAGGATCCAAGGATCTATTCTTCAAGACCTCCCATGACGATACTGAGCACTGTAAACTTGACTTCCTGAAGAAGAACTTAAAAAAGAGCGAATTACGAATTCCAGCTTGCCTCCGTGAGAAAGAAAAAGGAGTGTCCTTTTCAAAGAAGGCAGACATCATCCAGAAGCTGACTCCTTTAATGCCAGAGAACCGAAGACGCTTCTGGAGGGAATTGTCTGAGATTGCTTCACGTCTACCAAGTTAGAGTAAATTGTTGCTAAAATACTGTCTTTAGCATGGTCTCTCCTGACCCCATGCCCCTATCTCACTCACTCTTTCTATCTCTCACTCATTCTCACTCGCTTTCACACACACTCACTCACTCACTCACACACACTCGCTCTCTCACACACACACACACAAACACACACACACACACATACACTACATAACAGAACCTACATACCCATTCTCACGCTGCTTACAGTATTATGAGCTTAACTCAAAACTTGATCTCTTTGAAAATGTTTTTACATGATGAATTTGTTGTTCCCATTTTTTTAACAAATACAATATTTCCATATTGCTTAGGCTCCAAGATGAGTTAATTGTGTTAGTGTGACATGAAAATGTCACACTAACAAATGACTTCACGGTTGCCAAGTTAGAGTAACTACTCCGAATGTTGGATTTTTTTTTACAGTGACAATATATCCAGTAAGACATGCATTAAGAGTTCAGTAGCTGTTCCCTAACAAGTTCGTACTTCATTTCCTGATGTATTGATTCCCTGAATTCCCAATTTTTATTCTCAAACTGAAATAAAGGCAATATGTTACATATTGATTGCCATAAAAGCCAGCACTGTTGTGAAACAATTAAAATATATGAATCTAATAACTTGTGTTACTGTTTTTTTTTTTTTTGTAAAATATGATTATAATGCCAAAAGCGGATGGAAAGTCACCTGTACCAGTTCAGTTTAGCAGAACGTATGAAGACGGAGAAAACAGTCAACAAAAACAACATAGTATATAGTGATTGCATAATATAGCACAAATAATGGTAATAGTTTGGTGATAATTAACATATACTTTGACAAATATAAGCAGCAGTGTCCAAAGGTGAGGATTTGATGTGCAGCAATGCAATATTGCTTGACATGAAAGTCTACAAGAGTACCCGATTGATTTTCCATTTTTACATAAATGTTTATAAATGACGGAGTTATGCCACTGTTAAGGCATCAAGCAGCATATCTTCACTAAAAAATGTAGTAAGTGCCTCCTCAATTAATATAAAAACTGAGTGATTATGATAATTTGCTACACTTACTGCAAAGTGTTATTGTATGGTCGTCTAAGTATAAGCAGTAATGCAAAGGCAAAGCGCAGTATAGCCTATAAAACTACAAAATTTTGCCTAAATGTCAAAAAACAAAATGTTTGATATTCACCTCACTTTGATCTATCTAATTATACCACTTGTTGTTAAATATATTTTGATTCTTATACTTGGTGTAAGAAAAACACAAAAAGCTGTTTTTCTCAGTTTGGCCTTTTTGCTGATACTGCTCTTAGCCTTTGTAGGGCAGAGGTGTCTTCAAACACCTGAGAAGAGCTGTCCTCCAGATAGGAGGTGGACTCCTCACTGATGGCAGCAGTTCTCAGAGTTTCTCCACTTCTTGTCTCATCCTGGGAATTATGGGTTCCTGAGTCACTTGAGGCACTTGACACCTCTTTGCACCTCATTTCTGTCTCTGAAGAAGACTTTTTGCCAAGGAGTGATTTAAATGCTACCTCAATTTGTTGAAACACTAGTTTGGTAGAAGCCGTGTTGTCTGCATACTCGGGTGACAAGTTTGCACATGCCTCAGATGGCATTTCTTTCTCACTGGTTTCTTCTGTGTTTTTCAGCTCAATGGAAAACACATTGTTTCCATCCTCCTCAAAAAGTCCTGAAGGTACATTGACCTCCATGACCATTGACGGATGGGTGGCAGGGCCCTCATCCAGTTGAGAAGAAGCTCTGCTGTCACTCTCTGAGGTTTTGTCCTGATGTAACTTCCACGATTTCAAGGACAGACTCTGATGAAAATCATCACATCTGTGCACATTTCTGTTGTTGATTCATCTTCGTCCTCAGAAAACCCAGTGTGTCCGTCCTCTTAGAAAGCTACCTTTCTGGATTTTTTCTCAGACAATCTGGGGAAGCTGCTGACCACATCAGGGGTGGTCTCCTCTCCCTCATAGACTGCAGCATCACTTCCTGTTTCATCCTGGTAAATCACAGCAAGTCTATCCTCATCAAAGTGTTCCTTACTGGATGTTTTCTCAGACCATTTGGAGCATGGTCTCCTCCAGTTCAGGGTCTTGATCTTGTTCCGTTTCATCATGGAAATCCTGGTCTTCTGTTTCTTCCAGGTGAAGCACACTCAATCCATCTTCCTCTGGACTAGGTGTTTTCTGCAAGGACCGAGGAAAAGAGTTGTCCAACAACTTAGGAGACGATGCCCTTCTGAGGACACGCATCCTCAGAGCCTCTTCCCTTTCTTCCTTTTGTTTAGGTTTAGTTTCTTTAAGTATTTAAACTGTTTAGTGGAATGAGGTCGGGGTCCTGCGGCCCTATGTGGGCTGGCCCTGTTTCCAAATTCCTCTTTTGTTCTTTTTGGCCAGCACCTACAGTCCTTTTTAGTTCTTTGAGTTTGGTTTGTTCGGTTGTTTTCTCCCCTGCTCTTGTTTTCAGTTTCAAATGAAACACACCTTTTTGGAACTGTGGTCTGGCGTCCCTGTTGTATGTTATGTGTCTAGTGAGACGTTTAAGAAAAGAGACTTTAGTGTACTGTAGTTCTAAAGTTTGTATTACACAAGCTTGTACTTGTAAATACTTGTATAGTGGTATGTACAGGTCATAAGCTCCACTCCCTCCATCATAGTGGGTGGGACTTGTGAGTCTGGAGGAAGTGTGGGCGGGGCATTGATTTCACGGCTCCATACGGCTCTCGGACCGTACTGATCAGACTCTGGCTCCAAAGTCTTCAAGATGGCGCCGCCCGTATCCCCGGGAAAATCGGATTAATGTTTGTTCTTCTATGAGTGTACTGATTACACAGCTTGTCCTAAATCTGCTCAGAAACCTTTTTTTAAAGACATAGTTTAACGTGGTGTGTGTTTGTCAGGAGAAGTGTGAGCTCCTGCAGTCTCAGCATTCAGATGCCCATCCCACTGAGGTTTGGCATGAACCTAAAACCACTCCCACTTCACTCAGAAGCGTCTTGGAGGTCTGGTGTCAGAGGAAGGCCCCTCCTATTCACTCCGGAGCACACGGATGTTTGGTACGAGAATGTCAAAGATATTTTTAACTGTTTAAACTGAGTTTTAATGTTTTGTTATATGGTTTTTAATGGTTTTTCATGCTTTTTTAATGTTTTTATGATGTTTTAGATTTTTTTTAAGGTTTTTGGTGTTTGTAAAGTTTTTTTTGTTTTTTTTTTACCAGTTGTACTTACTGTTAATAGATTATCCAGCTTTTTAATCAGTTTAAAGATTGAAAAATGAATTTAATGAATTTTCAAAAAGATGAAAAATTAACTTGGTGACTTTCTAACGAAAATCCATGTTTTTAATTGAACTGTAGTTGTTTTTTAACATACAGACCATTCACTCCTCACTCAGAGGTGTAATCAGAGAGCTGTTTTTGTTTTAATTTTTAAGATGCAAAATGAGTTTAATGATTTTTTTTAAGGAGTATACATGTTGTTAAATGAATTGTGGTTGTTTTTTTAGCATACCACTTCACTCAGAGGCGCATTAGAAATTTGTTTTTAAGAAGTTAAAGAATGAAAAATGAGTTTACCTTGTTTTTAAAGAAGTACATGTCTCAATAGTTGTTTTTAAACTTGGAGAGCATCATTCAAAGATTGTAAGATGAATTGAAATTATTTTGAAGGATATCAAATGAACAGTCTCATTGTCATAGAACAAGCTGACTGAACTATTGACCTGTTCAGTGGAGGACTCCTTCTCCTCCTCTGTCATGGCAGCAGTTGTCAGAACTTGAACATTCGTGTCATATCCTGTAAATCCTGGTCTGCATCTGCCTAATATTCCAGGGTCAACACAGTGCAACCATCTTTTTCAGGACTAGAAAGTGTTAAGTTTGCCAAGCGTGTTAAACAAATGAAGATGGGACTGAAGAAACTTCTCTGCAAAAAGGATTATCCAGATTCTGAGGTCAGTCACGATGAGACTGTTGAAGTCTCAAAGGACTCAGGACCTTTGGAAGAGGGTGGAAGCACTCTGCTTTCTGAGGGGGCAAATTAATCATTTGCAAACCCGGATTTGAAGGATAAGAAGTGAGGAGGCTTTAAGGACTGGTGCTGTCAGTGAGGTGGAGGAGCCAAATGCTGACCTGGCAGAACCTCCATCCTTTTTTGCTTCCCTTTGGGTCCTTCCCTCTTCTTGCTTCCTTGACCCGAGGACAACAGAACCTATCACAATGGTGTTCATAAACTTAAAACATATGTCACAGAAGTGCTAATGACAGCAACTTAATCCTTAAAGTGCAAACTGTGAACAAATGAACATGCTCTTTAAAGAAAACATTTTCTGAAACACAAAAAAAGAGTTTTCAGAGTTGTCCTCTATTGCTCCTCCTCTGTCCTGTTGAGAGGTGTCAGATGCAGGAAAATAAGATGGAGAGACATTGTAATGCATATTATTAGGATTTGCATAGGGAAATGTTGGCTGAAGTGATGGTGGAATGTACGGGCCTCTCATGCTGCCAAGTAATGGTCTCAGCAGGGACTCCATGGAGCGGTTGCTTTGCTGGATCACTTCAGTGAGAAGTTGACGTTCTCGCTCAAAGCTCTCTCGCAGCTGACGCTCCATCCAGGTATTTTGGGTCTCCTGGAACCTTTCTAGGAAATCCTGCTGGCGGCCGAGGGTGTTGTTGAGCCTTCTGCGCCTTCTCCTGTCTGAAAACAACAGCACAAGTAACAATTTCAGTAACGTGCTTTAAATTTGGTTTGAATTGAGCAAGTTGGGCGTATTCGTCGTGTGGCATCATTCATAGTTTGTGAAATGTAATCTGCCACATATAATTTTGATTCACCAGTTGTTATTTGTTAAGATAACTTGCATAGATCGATAAGTCACAGTGTGGTTATAAGTTGTTGTTAAATGTAGTTACAATCACCTATTTGGTGACTGGATCTAATGTTATGTTTGATCATTTTATGTGTCTGTTTAATTTATGTGTTGGAACATGCTGAATCTGGTTAATAAAATTCATGATTCACCGCTTAAGGTTAAACCTAAATAGTGTTAAAAGACTACAGGAAAGATTATCTTGTGCGCTATAACTTGTGATACTGTATGTCACCAGTTACCTTGTGTTGTGGACTCTTGGGAGGGTCCCTCATATGATGTATCAGTAGGGGTCCCTTCAACAGATGCAGGCAGGCTGTCCTCAATGGCCTCAGCTGGTGCAGGGGTACTGGCTCTGCTTATATCCTCCTCTGTGTCATTATCCATATCTATGGAAAGAAATATTTGGAATTATAAATGTTTTGCATCTGCTTTTCTTGTTAACGCATGTATAAATAGTTTTGGGTACTTCAATCTACAGCAAAGCTTGGACTTATGTAGTAACGTTACAGTATTGTTGTCATGTGAGAAATATGTATCAAATAGTTCTTTTGAGCTTAAAGGTAGGAAGATTCATTCCAGATAAGATAGACCATTGTCTCTAGATCTGAAGTGAATAAATAAGTGTAATCTTATCAGTGCTGCTGCTGTGAAGTAGCCTGGGTGTTCCCATACTGCTTTGCGCGCGATTTCATTCTCACTGCAAAAGCAGTCTGGAAACCATCGCCCATATTTTCACCTGAGATAGGGAACCAATCACAGAACGGGGGGGGGGGGGGGGGGCGCAGCAAGACGATGACGACGTCTATGCGCGACACCGAAGCTTGTAGTGTGTTAATCCAACATGGCAGCGGACCTAACGTTACCGTTCGATGCAGCCTTAGACAGTGTTTTAAGTAGCTTAGAACGCAAGTTTATTTTAAAAAAGAGCAACGTTTGGCGTTGAAAGACTTCACTGCCAAGAAGGATGTGTTTGCTCTGCTACCAACAGGCTTTGGCAAAAGCCTTATTTACCAGCTAGCCCCATTGGTGGCTAAGGCTATGGGGCTTAGCGAGATAGACTCTGTGTTTTTTTTGATACAAATAGGTCTGCAGAGTGACCGTATATGCCTTCTACCCTCATATTAACTTTGCACAAACGGCAATAATCATTAAACGCCATCGTCTTCTCATGGACAGTAAAGCTTCTTCTTCCTCGTCGAATTTCTGTCGCTCTACATACGTCATCTGGTATAACTGATACGATTGGCAATGAATCGCGCGCAAGGCAGCATGGGAATTACCATGCAATTGATAGACATTCCAATAAACGGCTCTAGGCATTTGTAAAACCACGCCTCAAATACGCGAAAATGAACATGTAGTTTCCAGACCAGCATCTCATTGAGATGTGCAGTCGCGTCAGCCAGGCTAGCTGTGAAGTAAAAATCAAAACATTTCTCTCTGAGATGAGCAGGGAAAGTATAAATTAGCATTATGTTAAGTGCTAACATTAGCTAAATAACTCACCTGCATTCGAGAAGCCGATGTCGACACCACTGCTGGCTGCTGTTGCCAGAGGACGGTGACCTAACATCTCGTCCAGTGTTTTAAAAAATTTGAACGTTGCTCGATCAGAGCCACTTTTCTGATTCTGGCGTTTAGCTACATAGTAGTGCTTCTTCAATGTTTTCCAACGCGACCTAACTTGCTCAACGGAGCGAGGTGGAAAACCAGCGTCACGTAGCTTTTCCGCAACAGATTTGAATACATCGGCATTTCGGTGTCTTCTGCATCTAAACATGTCGTTATGTTTAGTTCTTTCATTACTTTAAGGGAAAATTCTGTCTCTTCGTCGCTCCAAAAGTGAGAAGTTCTCGTTGCAGCCATGTTGATTGTATATCTAGTGCGTCACTCGCGCCTGCGCAGACAGTGGGCAGCCGTCAGAGATCGGGATAAGGTGTATACATGCTCCAGTATCCCGGCTTCTATCGGAGTACTCCAGGTAGCAAAACCGGGTTTCTTGAAATTGGGAAATGGGCATAACCCGGTTTCTGAATTCGGGATATGGTGTTTACATGGACAAAACGTGTCATGTTTGTCAAGTCTGTGGCAAGCCAAATGAGAAAAGATCAGTTTGTGTTTCTTTGACCTTTGTCTTTACCACATGGCCACGTCCAGTGAGGAAGGTCTTCATGGTTGAAATAGCTCCACCCAAGGTCTCTTGGACCGTTCTCCGTTCACTGTAGCAGCTTGTGTGGTCAGAGTTGGGGGAGAGTTGATCTCATCGATGACCTCTTTTACTATGACCTCCTTTTTTTTTTTTCTCAGACAATCTGGGGGAGCTGCTGACCATGTCAGCGGTGGTCAAGGGTGGTAAATCACAGCAAGTCTATCCTCATCAAAGTGTTCCTTACTGGATGTTTTCTCAGACCATTTGGAGCATGGTCTCCTCCAGTTCAGGGTCCTGATCTCGTTCTGTTCTATTCTGGAAATCCTGGTCTTCCGTTTCTTCCCGGTGAAGCACACTCAATCCATCCTCCTCTGGACTAGGTGTTTTCTCCAAGGACCTAGGAAAAGAGTTGTCCAACAACTGAGGAGACGATGCCCTTCTGAGGACACGGATCCTCAGAGCCTCATCCCATGTCATCATATCCTGGAAGTCCTG
Source organism: Chelon labrosus (assembly GCF_963514085.1). NCBI lineage: Eukaryota > Metazoa > Chordata > Actinopteri > Mugiliformes > Mugilidae > Chelon > Chelon labrosus. The sequence goes on from NC_140337.1 coordinate 30,615,064, forward strand.
GTCGGTTGCTGCCTCAGTTACTTCATTACCATCCTCCACTTCAACAGTCTCATTGTCATAGAACGAGCTGACTGAACTATTGACCTGTTCAGAGGAGGACTCCTTCTCCTCCTCTGTCATGGCAGCAGTTGTTGCCATGTCCTGTAAATCCTGGTCTGCATCTGCCTCATCTACCTTCAGGGTCAACACAGTGCAACCATCTTTTTCAGGACTAGTCAAAGTTCAACATTCCCATCGTGACTGACCTCTGAATCCGGAGACACTTATTTGAGAAGTTTTTTTAGTATACGTGCAGTGTCCACATAATGTCCAAAAGCCATGTGAGAAACAAGACCATGTTCCTGACTGCCATACCTGTTGACTCCTTGATGTAGAAAAATACAACTCTCTTCTCACAGACGAGAGAGATACCCACTGAACTCAACACAAAGAGGCTGGCAATCATGTATTTCAATGGTGATGTCTCTGTGATAAGTGGGAAACTTGAAGAAAGTAGCTCACAAGGACGAACTAGTCCTACAGCTTAAATAATTTGTTTAATTTGGTTGTTGTTTTATAACAAGTCAACTAAAGTATTATTACTTGCTGCCTGTTGTTGATGGACTTTAATTTTGCCATATTGAGGAAATGTGTTGTCTGTCACCTCAATAAATGTAAGTTAATTTCTATTTAATTTGTATGCGTTTTAGTCATTTACAATAAAAACACACTCTTTTTGGTAGTAAAATAAGAGTAAAAGGTAAAAAAAAAAAAAAAATGGAAAAAACTGAATTTGGTAAAAATAATACAGATTTTATAGAGCCCTAGATTTATAGCCAACACTTTGTATTTTGCATTTTGTGTAAGTGCGTGGTTTGGGACGCCACCGGGTTCTCCGGTTGTTCCGTGTTTTTTCGGAGGTCTTGTGTGTGTGTATGGGCGTGCCATTTATATTCTGCGGCGTTCTCCTTGTTTGGATTTGCTTGTTATGTAGCTTGGATTTTGGCGTGACTGTGATGGAACATCAACATCTGTGAAAAATAAAACAAAATGGACTTCATCAGGGATTTTGACAAACCCAGCCACGATAAATTCCATTCTTTAACAAAACAAGAATGAAATCATGTTGACGATCACTTCAAAATATCTGTACCGTACTGTAGTTCTAAAGTTTGTATTACACTAGCTTGTACTTGTAAATACTTGTATAGTGGTGTCAGAGGTTGCGCTAGACTTTTTCGTTGTCGGTCATTTTGACTGACAGGGTCATAAAAATCCTGTCTTAATCTATTTTTACCCGTCACTTTAATTTTTTAAAAAGATAGACATATTCAATAGCATTTAATTTTCATTAAAGTTTCATTAACTTTAAGTACTTTTTTCAGAACAGTATTGACTTTAAATGGTAACAAAAAAAAAAAAGTTTCGGCTACCGACACATCTTGTCTGTACTCGGAACGGGACTGCTAGCGTAAAAAGCTCTTAGACGGTACCGTAGGGTTGAAGTGCTTCGGTGGTATGCAAATTCCATTTTGGTAGCCGTTAGCTGCATAGACATAGACATATATACATATATATTGTATATCTATGGTCAACGGTTAGCCGAGCTCTGACCTGTGCATCAGTGTAATCGGTGCACCAGGAAATCGCGCACCGACAAAAGTTTCGCAATGTTTGGAACGCAAACTGTGATGAGAGACAAGAGCCAATTAATAAGGTCACTCGCCACCAAGTGGTCAGGGTTGTGAATTACAATCTGTCAAAATGACAGATGGCCTTCAGATTTTTTCCGTCACATCTAAAAAAAAAAAGGTCAATGACGGAAAATATTCGGTTAACGCGACCCCTGAGTCGTGTGTATAGGTCATAAGCTCCACTCCCTCCATCATGGTGGGTGGGATTTGTGAGTCTGGAGAAAGTGTGGGCGGGGCATTGATATCACGGCTCCATGCGGCTCTCGGACCATACTGATCAGACTCTGGCTCCAAAGTCTTCAAGATGGCTCCGCCTGGACAGACATAGTTTAATGTGGTGTGTGTTTATCTTCATGTCTTCCTCAGTGAGCTGTCAGTTCTTCAAAGTGTTCCTACCTGAGCTATAGGTACAGCATAGGTTTACGACTATAAATGAATCCTAAACCACTTTATTCTATCTGCTGCACCTAACTATAAAGAGGAAAGAATTTTTCTTTGACGGACAAAAGGGTTGGTTTTAGTTAACAGATGTGAAATAGAGGTTTTTATTTCATTTTTCTATTTCATTTTGTAATTTTTAGTGTTATTTTTTATTTAATTATTAATGATGTAAAGTAATTCATTAATACTGCATGTTTTTAACTAAAATATCCTTCAGGAACTCAAAGTACCTGTATTTCAAAGAAAATAAACCAAAAATAGCCAGTTTTTAACTTTTCTAAAATCAACGGTGCTGCTTAAATATTTGAAAAAATGCACCGTTTGGGCTTAAAGTCGAAACAAACAAAAACTCTGTTCTTTAAGTTAAAACAAAAAAAAAAAAACTCCTCTTGTTTTTAGCTGAAAACAAAAGACTGTGTGCTGTCTGGTGACGTCTGGACCTGTTGGAGGTCTTCTTCAGGCCTCAGCACACAAGTTTAACAAAAGGCGAGCTCGTAGTGGAAGCTGTTGCTGTCTTGCTGCTCAGGAGAAGTGTGAGCTCCTGCAGTCTCAGCATTCAGATGCCCATCCCACTCAGGTTCAGGAGGTTTATGGAGGTTTGGCATGAACCTAAAACCACTCCCACTTCACCTAGAAGTGTTTTGGAGGTCTGGTGTCAGAGGAAGGCCCCGCCTATTCACTCCGGAGCATACGGATGTTTGGTATGAGAGTTACTGAGTTTTAATGTTTTCTAATATGTTTTTTAATGATTTTTGCAGGTACAGAAGATGAATGAATAAAGAATAAAATTCGTAAAATTAAATATAATAAATAAATAAAAAGGTAATAACAATAAAATAGATAAATAAACATATTAATGATTCTAAAACACAAGGGCTGTTGTAGTGGGCTTTATTTAATCAATTCCTTGGTAGGGGATCCCCTCTGCGAGTTGATCCCTGGAAATTGGGGACAATAAAAAGATAATTCCTCTCTGTGGGTTTAACCCCTCTCTGAGGTTAGTGCTGGGATGGGGGTCAGGATCGTAAAAAGGGTCCTCAACAGGTGCGAGATTCGCATTAACCAGAAAATCTTTTAGGTTTTTATTCTGCCTGTATGCTGACACGACTTGACAGTTTTGTAACAGGCCTTGTTCTACTATCAACGTCTGAAAATTTGTTTTAATTTTACTATTCACAAGTGTCCTTATAGAAGAAAATGTAGTGATCAGTGGTATCCTGTCTCTCTGATCTCTCTCAACTTGGACTGTGAAAGTCTTAAAACATGTCCTCAAAAATTGCCTGGAGTGTCCTCGTGTTTGCAGTGTGTCAAACTAAATCATCACGGCTTCTTTAAAGTCCTGCTCTTTTGTACAAATTTGTTTAAATCTAATTAACTGTGATTTAACCAATCCTTTAAACGTATGTTTGGGATGAAAGCTCCTTTTGAATAATAATAATGCATTTGCATCTGTCTCTTTGAAATATACCTTGACATCCAATTGTTGAGTATTATGGAATTTGGTGCTTTTGTTTATTGTAGTATCAAAAAAAAATAAATAGTCTGATCATCAACTTGGTGTTTGAGTCGTATTGAAGGATCTTAATGAAATTTGAAAAAGTCCAAATCCCAATCATCTAAGAATCTAAGATAACAAAAAGTCTTTTTAGGACGTAGATTAAAAGCTTTCTCTTCCCATTCTGTTGGCGTGAGCAGGTGCAAATCTTTTGCCCATGGCACTTCCTTTAATCTGTTGTTGTCACACAGCGGTGAATAGTTTTCATGTTGTCTCGTTGTTTCCTGTTTTATTTTGAAAGTTCTAACTCTCCTCTCGTTTCAGGTCACTTGCCCTTCCTCTTGTGTCACCGGTCTGATTGTCTTCCTGATTGTTTCCACCTGTTCCCCATTACCCTCCTGTGTATATATGGTCTGCGTTTTCCCCTGTCTTGTGCCAGGGTGTCACGTTTCGTGTTCATCGTCTCGTTGATAATACCTGCCAGAATCTCAAGCCATAGCTAAGTCCTTGTTTTTTGATAATTCATTGTCTTGTTTTTGCCTCTACGGAGTGATCTTTTGTTTGCTACTTTGTTTTATTGTGATAGCTCTGAGTTCAACAAGAATAAAATTCCTTTGCCTTTTTGCTACCTCTGCATCTGAGTCCTCCTCCTTTTCCTGGTTTGTCAGTTGTAAAGGTCATGATCAAACTCAAAGTCATTTCTTGCGAGGTTAATCTCTAACAACCATATCAACTCTTTTTCTGGTCTATGCTCTGGATACTTCTGAAATATTTTTGCACTGCTTGGATTCCCGCCAGAATGTCAGTGTTAGTGTACAAACGGTCAATGTCGATTGTAAACATGAACGAATGAGAAGGAATTTTTAATGTTTTGACTATGCTGATGAAATGATAAGTGTCTTTAAGACAGGAAGGACGTCTGACCAAGAGAGGATTCAAATAATACTCTATGTACTTGGCTGTCTGATACGTTTTGCTGTTGCAGTCTGAGACAGTTGGTCTCCCAGGTGGAACCTTGAATGGAACCAACCATTTCTCTGAGTCTTTATGAATTTTAGGCAAGATGTAAAATCTTCTGGCTCTCGGTTCTGGAGCACCTTGTAAATCTCTGTTTATCATTAATCACACATTGATCATGTAAACTGTCCAAAATGTTGTGTACCATGGGAACTGTTTTTAAATAGAATGGCTCTTTTGGCTCTTTTAGCTTTGTATAATGAGTTTTATCATTCAACTCTCTTTCTACTTCAAACATATATTCTCAATCTGTAGATGTCGTCTTGTGAGTGAATCCTAAATGAATCCTGAACCACTTTATTCTATCTTCTGCACCTAAATATAAAGAGGCAAGGCATTTTTATTTATATAGCGCATTTCATACCAAGAGGCAACTCAATGTGCTTTACATAAAAACAGAACAAATTAGAACACACAGTTAAAAGCAAGAACAAAGAAAAAGAAAAAAAAAAGTGTATTATATTAAAACGATTAAGAGGACTTACAGTGTAAATCCAAGATTACGATTTAAAATTATTTAAAAGGGCTCAGCCATATGCACATGAAAAAAGAAATTTTTTTAACCTAGATTTAAAAGTGCTTACAGTTGGGGCTGATTTCAGCTCTGCTGGTAGTTTGTTCCATTTGTGTGCAGTGTAACAGCTAAATGCTGCTTCACCGTGTTTGGTTTTAACTCTGTGCTCCACTATCTGACCTGAGTCAGTCGATCTCAGAGCTCGACTGGGTTTATACATTGCTAACATGTCATTCATGTATTCTGGACCTAAACCATTCAGTGATTTGTAAACCAGTAGCAGAACTTTAAAATCTATTCTGTAGCTGACTGGGAGCCAATGTAAAGACTTAAGAACTGGGGTGATATGCTCTGATTTCTTTGTTCTGGTTAAAACTCGAGCTCAGGAAAGAATCTTTGACGGACAAAAGGCTTGGTTTTAGTTAACAGATGTGAATTAGAGGCTTTTATTTTTCTGTTTTACTTTTGTAATAATGATTAATGATGAAAAGGAAATCATTAATATTCAGATATATAATTCTTTTTCATGTATTTAAGTTTTTCAGGTTATTTTTTTTTATTTTCCACATTCAAATATTCCAGTTATAACGTTTTAAAGGATTGCAAAACATTTGTTATTTTTTTAATTATTATTATTGGGAATGCATTTAAGAGGTTAAAGATAGATGGAGGGATAGATGGATAGATGGAGAGATAGATGGGGGAGAGAAAGCCAACAGTTTCACCTTGAGCATTAAAGGGGAACTACTGTTTTTTACAACCTGGGCCTTATTTCAAGCATAAAATATGGTCCTTTACTTGTCCATGTAACTTTTGTGTAATTTGTATTGCTTCGGGAGATATCTAGATCTGCGTATATCCATAGAGTAGGAGTGAGTGGGGCACCGAAACGCATCCTCCAAGTAACGCATTATCTGACACGAAACTCATTCATTTCACCAATGGTTTGTTATCGTACGCTAGTGCTATTCCCCGTTGAGTCCGGAGTTACCTGTTATCATCATCCGGGGTCCCAGGCTCTGTAGATTGACAGACCCCGGATGATGTCTTCTGAGCTTGATGATGTAATCTCTGAGCGTCGTGCACCCCTGCGACACTCTGCTTGTGTACCTGTGATTTGCTACTGCTATGGTTCGTTTATGACCTCAGAATCGGAAAAATATTCAGCCATGTTGCAAAAAAATAGCAGTAGCAAATTACAGGTAAACAAGATGACATCATCCAGGTCAGAAGACATCATCCGGGGTCTGTAGGTCAATCTACAGACCCCGGATGATGATAACAGGTAACTCTGGACTCAACCTGGAATAGCACTAGCATACAATAACAAAATATTGGTGAAATTAACGTGTTTCGCGGCAGATCATGTGTTATTTAGAGGCTGCGTTTCGGCGCCCCAGTCACTCCCACTGTATGGATATACGCCGATCTAATTATCTCCCGAAGGACTACAAATTAGACAAACGTTATATGGGTGAGTAAACGACCGTATATTGTGCCAGAAATAAGGTCCAGATTGTAAAAAAAAAAACAGTAGTTCCCCTTTAAACAGTGGGAAGGGAAAACAACCCTTTAACAGGAAGTAACCCTCTAACAGAACCAGGCTCAAGATGGACGTAATGGTGAAGGGATGGTGAAGAAAATGAGGGGGAGTAAGGAGAGTGGGGAGAGTGGGGATAGAAGAAGAGATAAAAGAGATAGGTGCAGGTCAAAATCAAGTTCTTCTACAGCAAAAGAGTCTTGTCCACGGAGGTTTTTTGTTCTTCAGTTTCTTTCTGCTTTGGCTGGAGTCCTCACTTGGAGCAGGATGGATACTCGTTGTCGGCTCTACACTGAAAGGCTCAAGATGAGTTTGTGTTTCTTTGACCTTTGTCTTTACCGCATGGCCACGTCCAGTGAGGAAGGTCTTCATGGTTGAAATAACTCCACCCAAGGTTCTCTTGGACCGTTCTCCGTTCGCTTTAGCAGCTTGTGTGGTCTCAGTTGGGGGAGAGTTGATCTCCACAATGACATCTTCTACTATGGCCTCTGTGAAGTCAGGTGTAACTCTGACAGGGATGTCCCCTCTAGTGACGTCACAGAAAGCCTGACAGATGGAGCTTTCCACGCTACTGTAAATGTCATAGTCGAAAAACTCCACCAGATGTTCAGAGGACACCGGAACCATCATGTTGGGGGCGCCAGAGGATGTGGATGATTCACTCATGAACGGTGTGACGATTTCAAGGACAGACTCTCTGATGAAAATCATCACATCTGTACACATTTCCAGCAGTTTCTCCTTCACGTCATGATTGTAGATGCCTTCGTTTAATTCTCGCCATTGCCTAAAAACAACAGAAGAGAGTGAAATAGTTAGTCACAGGAACAATTCACATAGACTATCATGAATAATGTGATAATATTTGATAAGTTAAGATACTTACTCTTCAGTGAGGGACTGGAAGAATCCGCTAATTATCCCAGAACAGGTGGATAGGTTGGTGGAAGGACGCCTTTGTTGTGGTGTTGATTCATCATCCTCAGAAAACCCAGTGTGTCCTTCCTCTTCGAAAGCTACTTTTCTGGATTTTTTCTCAGGCAATCTGGGGGAGCTGCTGACCACATCAGGGGTGGTCTCAGCATCCCTCAGAACCTGATCACTTCCTGTTTCATCCTGGTCTTCCTGGTAAATTACGGCAAGTCCATCGTCATCAGGGTCCTGATCTTGTTTTTTTTCATCCTGGAAATCCTGGTCTTCCGTTTCTACCAGGTGAATCACACTCAATTCATCCTCTTCTGGACTAGGTGTTTTCTCCAAGGACCTAGGAAAGGAGTCGTCCGACAGCTCAAGAGACGATGCCCTTCTGAGGACACAAATGCTCAGAGCCTCATCCCATACGATCATATACTGCAAGTTCTGGTCTATTGCTGCCTCAGTGACTTCATTTCCATCCTCATCTGAAGACCCTGAGTCCTGAGACCCTGAGACACCTGTCTCATTGTCATACAACGAGCTAACTGAACTATTGACTTGTTCAGTGGAGGACTCCTTCTCCTCCTCTGTCATGGCAACAGTTGTCGGAACGTTTTCATTTCTTGTCATGTCCTGTAAATCCCGGTCTGCATCTGCCTCATCTTCCAGGGTCAACACAGGGCAACCATCTTTTTCAGGACGAGATGTTATATTAAGGGTGCAAGAGGAGCTTTCTGCCAGGTCAGCATTTGGCTCCTGCACCTCAGTGACAGCACCAGTCCTTAAAACCTCCTCACTTCTCATCTTATCCTCCAAATCCAGGTCTGCGACTGATTTATTTGCCGCCTCAGAAAACAAAGTGCTTCCACCCTCTTCCAAATATGCTGAGTCCTTTGAAATTTCAACATTCTCAATGTGACTGACCTCTGAATCTGGAGAAACATCTTTGCCGAGAAGTTTCTTCAGTCCCCTCTTCATTCGTTTAACACTCTCTGCAAACTTAAAACTTTTTGTCTCTTCTTGGCAACTAGGTGTGTCTTCAAACACCTGAGAAGAGCTGTCCTCCGGATAGGAGGTGGACTCCTTCTCCTCACTGATGGCAGCAGTTCTCACAATTTCCCCACTTCTTGTCTCATCCCGGGAAGTATGGGTTCCTGAGTCACTTGAGGCACTTGTCACTTCTTTGCACCTCATTTCTGACTCTGGAGAAGACTCTTTGCCAAGGAGTGATTTAAATGCTACATCAATTTGTTGAAACACTAGTTTGGTAGAAGTCGTTTTGTCTACATAATTGGGTGACAAGTTTGCACATGCCTCAGATGGCATTTCTTTCTCACTGGTTTCCTCTTCTGTGTTTTTCAGCTCCACGAAAAGCGCATTGCTTCCATCCACCTCAGAAGGTTCTGAAGGTACATTGACCTCCATGACCACTGACGGAGTGGTGGCAGGGCCCTGATCCAGTTGAGAAGAAGCTCTGCTGTCAGTCAATAATGTCTCATTCCTGGTGTTACTCCCACATGACTTACCAGCTGGGTTATTGTCACTTCTGACCAGTGTCCTGACAGCCTTCTGAGTCTTTTCGGTTGCTGCAATGTTTGGTTTGGTGGAGGAGGAGTCGAGTGGCCTCACTACCGTGGTTGCCGCAACGTTTGGTTTGGCCGAGGAGGAGTCCAGTGGCCTCACTGCCTTCTCTGTCTTATTGGTTGCCGCAACACTTGGTTTGGTCAAGGAGGAGTCCAGTGGCCTCAATACCATGGTTGCCGCAACGTTTGGTTTGGTCGAGGAGGAGTCCAGTGGCCTCAATACCGTGGTTTCCGCAACACTTGGTTTGGTCAAGGAGGAGTCCAGTGGCCTCACTGCCATCTGTGTCTGTTTGGTTGCCACAACAATTGGCTTGGTGGAGGAGGAGTCCAGTGGCCTCACTGCCGTCTGTGTCTTATTGTTTGCCGCAACACTTGGTTTGGTCGAGGAGGTGTCCAGTGGCCTCAATACCGTGGTTTCCGCAACACTTGGTTTGGTCAAGGAGGAGTCCAGTGGCCTCACTGCCATCTGTGTCTGTTTGGTTGCCACAACAATTGGCTTGGTGGAGGAGGAGTCCAGTGGCCTCACTGCCGTCGGTGTCTTATCGGTTGCCGTAATGTTTGGTTTGGTCGAGGAGCAGTCCAGTGGCCTCACTACCGTGGTTGCCGCAACATTTGGTTTGGTCGAGGAGGAGTCCAGTGGCCTCACTGGCTTCTGTGTCTTATTGGTTGCCGCAACGATTGGCATGGTCGAGGAGGAGTCCAGTGGCCTCACTGGCTTCTGTGTCTTATTGGTTGCCGCAACGATTGGCATGGTCGAGGAGGAGTCCAGTGGCCTCACTGCCTTCTGTGTCTTATTGGTTGCCGCAACGATTGGCATGGTCGAGGAGGAGTCCAGTGGCCTCACTGCCTTCTGTGTCTTATTGGTTGCCGCAACGATTGGCATGGTCGAGGAGGAGTCCAGTGGCCTCACTGCCTTCTGTGTCTTATTGGTTGCCACAACGATTGGCATGGTCGAGGAGGAGTCCAGTGGCCTCACTGGCTTCTGTGTCTGTTTAGTTGCCACAACAACTGGTTTGGTCAAGGAGGAGTCCAGTGGCCTCACTGCCTTCTGTGTCTTATTGGTTGCCACAACGATTGGCATGGTCGAGGAGGAGTCCAGTGGCCTCACTGGCTTCTGTGTCTGTTTAGTTGCCACAACAATTGGTTTGGTCGAGGAGGAGTCCAGTGGCCTCACTGGCTTCTGTGTCTTTTTGTTTGCCGCAACCTTTGGTTTGGTCGAGGAGGAGTCCAGTGGCCTCACTGCCTTCTGTGTGTTTTTGGTTGTCGCAGCCTTTGGTTTGGTCGAGGAGGAGTCCAGTGTCTTCGACGCATTCTGTGTCTTTTTGGTTGCCATGACGTTTGGTTTGGTTGAGGAGGAGTCCCTCACTGCCTTCTGTCTCTTTTTGGTTGCTGCAAAGTTTGATTCAGTCAAGGAGGAATCCAGTGTCACAGATGACTTTCCTGGTTGAGTCATTTCATTGCTGTCATTGTCCCCACAGTGCTCAGCAAACATTTGCCTCATTGCAAAAAACTTCCCCTGGTGTTTCTGGATTTTTTGCAGGACGTCTGAGGATTCATCCCCAGACGTGGCACGTTCTGCCTCCCAGCGATGGATTGACTGCCTCAGCTCACCAATATTCCCAGCAGTCAGCCCTATTATTTGTGAGACTGTGGTGTCAACGAGCCTATCAATTTCCATATCTCCTTGTTCTTCACTTGTTTTCGTACCAGTTCTCACCGTTGTTGGTTGCAGGTTATCTGCTTTTGGTTTTGTCACGTTCTTCCTGTCCATTGTTTTGTGTGTTAATTTTAGTCTTTGGTTTTAATCTTTCACAAATAACTGTTGTTTAGCTCAGATTTTCCGTTCGCCGCAGATTCTCCGTTGAGTGTGTAGAAAAAATCTATACTAAAATCTGAATTGAGACTGGACCTATTTAAAGGAAATCTCAAATGGAATGTCTTTGATGTTTCCTGAGATCAAAGGACAGAAGTTGACCACGCCCCCTGCCTTGTTGCTAGGCAACATCTTCAAAGGAATACAAAATGTCTCCTGAATGACATTCCATTTGAAATGCTGACCAGCCTCGTTGCTAGGCAACACCTCTGTAATTGTAAACACTTCCATCTATATTTATGTGCATTGATTTACAGTACTTCTTAGACTGGACTAGATTAGATGTTTATTGATTATAGATTATATTCATAGATGATAGATCAGATAGTACACAACAAAATGCATCTAACCTGAGGAGCAAATAGCAAAAAGGCTAAATTAACCCGATAATAGGGAACTCTTACTATGTTTATTGGCAACTTTCTCGTATGTGTGGCAATAAATCATATTCTGATTCTGCAGACTACCTGATTTCAACACAGTGTGATTTTTTTTTTTTAACCTTCCCATTTTAAATAACTCAAAGCACAATGTTTTGCTGATCATAGTCTTTAAGTTGACTTAATACAGTAAAACCCTGGCTTAGTTTAACTGCTTTAACATGGATACTGAATACAATGATACCAGGATGTCACAAAAGCAGTGTAATCAGTATACTCAGAGAAGAACAAACATTAATCTGCTGCTTTGGCAAGTCATTACAATGAAGAAAACTGTCTCAGTTGCTAAGCTAATGTTTTATTTTTAGGAAGTGAAGAAATTGTTCCAAAAACATATCACAGTCTGGTCATCAGGTGTCTCACAGTGAGACAGACCAGCATAACATTAACATAGATAGACTGTGTCCACCTTATTCCTAGCTCCCATGAGCCCTTGCGCGAATTATGGGCGAGACTTCCGGTATGAACCGGAAGCGGCGTTTGTAAACGCTGGCTGTCACAGCTCAAACAAGACGACATTACAATCCCGCTGCCTAATAATATAGAGGGGAGGGAGGATGACATGAAGAAGTGGCCTAAAATAACATACAGTGGCATAGTTAGCTAGTTTATTAGCTCTGCCGCTTCGGACGGGGAGGCAGTGTGTGTTGTTAGGTGTCGTTCACTCAGCACTGGCATCAGGCATGTGAACGGGACCCGGCCCAGATGCGGCAAAGGCGGCACCGTCTGAGACGGACAACCAAGACGTGGTGAGTGAAATGCTTCAGTTTTATGTTTACGACAACGTTTGTTATTGAGACAATGCGTTAGCAGTTAGCAGTTAGCATACAAAGACAATTTCTGTCTAGAGTCTAGCCTGAATGTTAACAAGGGGCGCTAATGTTTAGCTATGTGGCTAACGTTTAGCTATGTGGCTAACGTTTAGCTATGGTTAACATTTAGCTGTGTGGCTAACGTTTAGCTGTGTGGCTAACGTTTGGCTATGTGGCTAACGTTTGGCTATGTGGCTAACGTTTGGCTATGGTTAACATTTAACTATGTGGCTAACGTTTGGCTATTTGGCTAACGTTTAGCTATGGTCAGAGCCCGTCTACGGAGAGCCTTGCCACTCTCTATTCGCCTTATTCACCTGGCGGCCATTTTGAAAACTCGAACGCCGTTGAGGGGTACACAAACCCGGAAGTTGGACTCTGACGCATACGATCTTCAGAGATTCAGCTGCACCAGCAATGGAAACTCCAGTGTGGACCACCAATCTTTCCTGTCTGCCCGAATTAACCATACAAAATGTGGAGCAGTGGGCCAGTACCGACTGCAACATCCCCCGGGCAGTGTTAATTAAGGGATACAGTAACTGGATCGAAGGTTTTATCCACGACATTGAAGGTATGAATGGACGCTAATTTACGCTAATTTACGCTAATTTCTGCTAGCTTGTAACGTTACTATAGCAGCTAGGGGTAGTAAGCTTAGCAGTGATATGGAGTTGTTGACTGTGTACTATGTCAGATTTTATTTAACACTTAACATGTATTTAATCGACAGTTAATAGGAGCCCATCACACATATTTGTGAGGGCTAGGTGTTTTCCCTCGGTGCGGAAAAATGAGGCACCTTACAACATACAGGTATCATAGTGCTAAGTGGACAAACTGCTCAGTTCGCAGAGCAGTGCCACAGTTAAACCAGCTTGCTAAATGTTCATTATGAGTTTATATCAACAATGCACCTTTCCCTGTCTGATTGAAAATAACATGTTGATTTTATCTCATTAACATGTTATCTGTAGTTGATGTAATATCACATAAGCTTCATTGATATCTACTCAAATATTATCTTGTTTCAAATGAGCAAAGCCAGACAGGGCTAGGTGCATGTTGCTATTGCTTGTTGACAATGATAGTGTAATGACAGTATAACTATCAGGTAAGTGATAAGGTAAGTTTTAACATTCATGTTAAGATAAGAGTTGCTCAGTTCTTGGAGCAGTGTATCCAGGGTTGAGGAAAGTTCTTCAAAATGTAATTAGCTTACAAATCACTTGTCTGTTTAAAATTGACATAATATGGAATCCATACTGTTCAATCTTAATATGTGACCCTGCAAGGCGAAACCAGTCGCTTTGGTAAAATTTACAAAATTAAGTTATTGTGCTCTGTATACTGTCGAATTATGCGAAAACGTGAAATTCAACATTTTCACCCATACGTTTGTTTATCGTGAATTTTCTCAAAATAGCACCGTGCGCAAAGCGACTGGTTTCGCCTTGCAGGGTCACATATGAGCTTTTCCACAACCCTGACTTTTTTGTACAATGAGTGTCCAAGATATTAGGTATCTTTCAAGTTGTGTTCGCAAGTATCACAGCTGTAAACAACCTACCAATACCAGCATGTAGCTGTAATATTTTCATGACCGATCAATTAAATGCCAGATGTACCTGATTCACTGCACACTCAGTTTACGTTATATATATATATTTATGCCATATATTTGTTAATAGCAACTCTGAAGTGTCAAGTGTCTAAAGTTTGATTATCTTTTCAGGTGGAGCTGTCACTTGAGCAGCCATTTATAAGGGAGACACAGTGCAACTGCAAAGCTGGCTTGGGACAGTGCAACCATCTCATCGGGCTGCTCTACACTCTCGCTCACTTTGCCAAGATGGGCTACACATCTGTCCCCCCAACAACGAGCAAGACGTCACTGCCTCAAGCCTGGCACGTTCCATCGAGGGCCCTGGGTGTCAGTGCAAGAACGGTGAGCTCTGTGAGTGTCTCAAAGCTAAAACCACCGGTGACCAACGCACCTCCGCCAAAGAGGCAACGCTCGTCTGAAGGGGTGATGTCAAACCTGTACTGTCCTGTGCCACTCCCGCTTCCATCAAATGCCTTTGCAGAGAGCCTACACCGAAACCTGAGTCAAATAGAAAGCAGGAGTCAGATGTTCAAGCTGCTGGAGGAGAACAGAAAACAGCCTGCTGCTCTTGTCTCTACCGACTTTGGAGACCTTCCAAAGGGATCTGTGCTTACCTACCACGCAACACAGTCTTCCAGGGCTAATGATGATCCCCTGTTTCCCTTACCATCACAGCCATGCTCATTTTACACTGTCCTGGATGACACCGAGTCGTGCTACTATGGTGGCCTGGTGGTCACTCAGGCTGTTGCAGTACAGCTGGAGATAGAGACAAGGGAACAGAGCAATAGCAAGACCTGGCATAAAGTTCGAGCCAATCGTCTTACCTCCTCTTCCTTCAAGAGGATTTGTTCAAGGGTGGCAGACTACAACGCATTAGCTGCCGATTTGAAAAAGAAAATAGTGCAGACTAAGGTGATGAAGAGAGGTTTGGAACTGGAGCCTGTTGCTGCGGCCGAATATCAAGACCTCACTGGCAATGAGATCTTCCCCTGTGGGTTCGTCATCAACCACCATGCCCCACACCTAGGTGCCTCACCTGACCGAAAAGTGATTGACCCCAGTGCCTCACCAATGCACGGCCTCCTGGAGATCAAGTGTCCCAACAAAGGCAGCGTGAAGGATTGCAAATACTTGCGTTGCAAGGCTGATGGTAGCCTTAGCCTGAAGACCACACACGAGTACTATTTTCAAGTGATGGGGCAGATGGGCATCACTGGTTTGAAATGGTGTGACTTTTTTGTGAAGTGCAGTGATGACCATCACTTGGAGCGGGTGCACTTCCAACCAAAGGAGTGGGAGAACATGAAATGTAAATTGGACACATTCTTTTTCTCTCACTTTCTGCCTTCTTTGTGTAACAAAATCATGTAATACATCACTGATAATCTGTTTATGTATATAGTTCTCTTTTGTTAATGTTTTTTAAATGGTTTGTTCCTAATGTAATTTCTAATGTTCCGACCTGTTCCGGTTCCTTTTCCATACTTCTATGTACAAAGTTACCTTTACAACCCTAGACCAGTGTGCCTATCAGTGTTTTTTTTTTAATGTTTTCTGATGTTCCGACCTGTTCTGGTTCCGGTATATTAAATTATAAAGTTATGAAGGACATCATCCATGTGTAATACAATTGTACTTTATTCTTTAGATAGATAGACATCCAGTAGCTTATACATACACACACATACACGTAAAACAATCAAATCACTCACAGGTATGTAAAAGTAAAGAGCATGAGAAGTGATTATAAGGTCTGACAGGGACTGATCCTGTGATACACTGACTATGATAAGGTGCTATGGTAACAATACAAGTTCACATATTGTATAGATTCATAAAGAAGAAGAATAATGATGGTAAAGGATTTGTACAGATTCATAAAGAAGAACAATAATGATGGTTAAGGATTTGTATAGATTCATAAAGAAGAACAATAATGATGGTAAAGGATTTGTATAGATTCATAAAGATGAACAATAATGATGGTTAAGGATTTGTATAGATTCATAAAGAAGAACAATAATGATGGTTAAGGATTTGTATAGATTCATAAAGAAGAACAATAATGATGGTTAAGGATTTGTATAGATTCATAAAGAAGAACAATAATGATGGTAAAGGATTTGTATAGATTCATAAAGATGAACACTTTCTATTCAAGGTTTGAATACATTTGTGGATATTAAGATTTCAGTTGTAGAGATTTACCTAACATTGGTAGATATTTACATTAACATTACAATTTTAAAAGAGAGGACCTTGAAAATTAGTCAAAAGGGCACAGACGGCCCACAGTTGGTTAACGGATCCCACCAGTGTCATGGGTAAGACTTTATCAAAAATATGGTACTCTTTAATCCGCCTAATAGCGCGCTCTACATGAATTCGCAGTCTTGCTATCGCTTGAGTCTTTCGAACTTCGTCTGCAGTGAAGTGTCCACTTGGGCCTAAAAAAGGAGGGATTACAAGGGAGACCTGTCTTTCAGAGAGAAGGTCCTCGATGAGAAAGCCTTTATCGGCCATTACCATATCTCCTTCTTCGAGAACAGAAAGGATACCTGATTTTTTGGTAATTTCTTTGTCAGATATTGAACCTGTATATAAATCACTGACAAAAGTCACTTCACCTGAGGGGGCAATGCCTATTAGGCCCTTAAATGTGGTGTTACCTTTGTAGTGTGAATAAATCGCAGAGTTAAGGACCTTGGAGCTAGGTTTCTGTACATGAATTTCTGTGCAATCCAATATAACTCTAGTAGCCGGGAACGTGCATTTAAAACAGTCTGGCATAAGTTCGTCCACAGTTTTCCTTGAAGGCCAAATTGGAAGTGATCCCAACATAAAATACAAAAAATTGACCCAGGTCACACAGATCCTGCTTACTGTTGACTGTGAAACATGGAAACGGGTTGCAAGATCCTGCTCAGGAAATCCCTGCCTCAACCTACAAAGAAAAAGAAAAAACTGGTCCATAGTGGACAATTTAGAGGCGCTAAAGCCTTGACGAAGTACCTCCTCACTTGTATGTTTAAGTCGCTGAGCCTGACTCCATCCCACCATATTTTCTGCAGTAGGTTGCAGGGCCATAAACACAGCTTTAAATGTATCATAATCTGGGAACCCTGTATAAAATGAAATCTGTTTATCGTCACCTTGAAAATTTGAAATCAAAAACTGTTTTTGTTGAAGCTCTAAAATTAAAAGTTCTTGATCACCGATGGTCTTGCGGGCTTCCTCAAGTTGATCTTGAAGTGAGGGAGGCAGTGCAGCATATTCATGGTCTGGGTGCGGAGGGGGTGTCTCTTCACTGGAAGTATAAGAGAAACATATTGATGGACACATTAGGTGTTTTACAATGATACTCATGCTCAATTCATGTAAACAATTACATCTTTTACATACCTCAACACATTCACACCATGTCGATCATCGAGATCCGTGGAAACATTACTGGAAAACAGAGAAATCAACAGAGAAATCCTGTCACTACACAGTTAATAAATGCAACCAAACTAGAGACTTAATTCATCTAAATACTACCTTGCAGTTCTAACAACACTCCTCCTCTCTGGTCTGACAGAACTCCATGCAAACACAGTTGGCACAGCTCCCTGTCTCAACTTGGTGATGCCAGTCTTGCTTTTCACAAGGCAGTCTGGGAGGAAATGCTCCGAGCACACTTTAGTGTATGTGTTTATCTACATCAGCAAATAAAATGTAATCATATAAACATTTTTACATGTATAATTTTATTGATCAGACTCAATCTGACTCCTGTACATCCTCCTCCTAGCTAGGAAAACTGATGTGATGTGTTCCCTAGGTTAGCTTGTGACTAGAAGCTAATACAAACAAGGTCACTCAGAATATGCTTATATTAGTGAATCTGTGGTGGTAGATTTTAATAACATACTACTAATTTTGGACTAGGCTGTATATTTCAACAACCTGGCTCTCTGCCTTAATCTATCTACTAAAACTTGCTAGTTCTAGCCTAGCTAGCTTCTAGCGATACAAGCTAGTTGGCTAGCAGGCGGCTCAGCCTCACAGCACCAGACATATAAAACTTACCTTAAAATTACGACCAGGATCCCTTCTGATGTTTATTATCCATTGTCGACGTAGTCCCTTATCTTTGGGGAAACGGTGAAACGTTTGTCCTCGGTTAGATTTTTTTCTGTGTGATGAAGTGCATTGGGGAACACAGCAGTGAGGCGCCATTGCACTGAGCGAAATCCGGAAATCGCGTTGGGAGAACTCCCGGAAGTGGTAAGTGTACCCCTCAGGCTCGGTGGAACGTTCGAGGTGAATAAGGCGAATTAAGTCCCATTGTAAGTAATTTTGGTTGCAGTTCCACCAGATTTCCACTGGGGGCGATCGCCATGAGTGCAACATGAATGGGACTCTATGGAGCTAAACGGCTAAATGTGTCTCTTTCACCCGATTGTCGTTGAGAAATCTCAGATTTGATTGTAGGTTTTGCAAGTTCAACATGGGTTATAGGTCAAAAGTTGAATGAACGAGAACTTATGTCCTTTCATTTTCTTACAGGTTGAGTTGTTGTTGCCCATAACACGCTAGCATTGTGCTAATGAACGCTGATTGGTCAGTGAAGGACTGATTACGACCAGATCCCGCTTGACGGCATCGTGGCATCCGAAGCGGGACCAGAATGTTAAGACGGACTTTTTCGCCCAAGTTTTTTTTTTTTTCGGCCCGGTCTTTTAAAACAACGAAACAGAAACTCTTCTAGCACGATTATTTACCCGTGTCAGCTGTGTTGTCCATGCCTCGAGAGAAAAGAAAGTGCAGAGCGCGAAAGCACCAAAGCAGTGACTGAAGGATTGCCGTAAAGCAGTATCTGGTCATACGATGTGTATGACGTCATTGACATTTTAAAATACTTTTTAAAGCAAAATAAGTGACTCTAAAAAATCTAACACCCAGCAGTGTGTAATTTCTTTGAATATTGAATTTGAAAGGAGATGCAAATTACTGCACAAAAAATTATATCCTGAGAAAAGTGGATTTTGAGGGGTACTGCTCCATAGACCTCCATTCATTCTGCACTCGTCCTGAGAGCGCCCTCATATGGAATCAGAGTGGAACTGCAACAGTTCAGAACCCGGAAGTTCAGTGAGAGTGGAACTTCTCCCCATATTAGACGTTCTCTGCTATGGTTAACATTTAGCTATGTGGCTAACGTTTAGCTATGGTTAACATTTAGCTATGTGGCTAACGTTTGGCTATGTGGCTAACGTTTAGCTATGTGGCTAATATTTAGCGTTAGCCTAAAATGCAGCTCAGGAAAGGATGGGCTGCACTGTTTTGCTGTTAAACTTGCTTATTCGTTTTGAATAAATGACATAGACGAACTTAACACAGCGGATGTTTTGCCAAAGGGGTCGTTTTCTTTTTTCCACGTGTTTTTTTTTCCGGCCAGTTAAACATTAGTGCTACTGCCATAGCTTCCGCTAGCTGCCCGTTGACCTTGTTTTCCGCTGGCCTGGTAATTGCAGATAATCATAAAATAGCGTTTAAAAAGACAGCTGTGGACTTGTAGAGTTTTTTTTCATTATTATTATTATTATTATTATTATTATTATTTTATTTTTTTGAGAAGACGTTTCACAACTCATCTGAGTAGCTTCTTCAGTTCGAGGGGACTGGTGGGAAGTTGGAGGTTTAGGAACTTATACTGAAACTATTAAACAACCATAAAACGGGTCGGTGTGAATGTTGTGTTTACAAACCTACAGACTCTATTTTCAAGAATCTTAAAGAGTTATTTTTATTGATTACATACTGATACTGACTACTCACAGTTTGTGTAACACTGTAAGTCCTTGTTTTGTACATGACCATAAATTTAAAAAACTGCACTGAAATGTCTTGTACCAAGAAGTAGATGTAGGGGAAACACACACATCACCTAATGATACAACAATGTTAATTTCATTTGTGCTTTGTGTGTGTATGTTTCAGCTGCTGTTTGGCGTAACTGTCTAACATCTGGGGCCACAGACCAGGAAATAGACTCCACCATCATCCCGGTCCCCAAAAAGCCAAGGACTACTGGTCTCCATGACTACCGCCCTGTTGCCCTGACATCGGTTGTGATGAAGTCTTGTGCTTTCTCACCTCAAGGACTTAACAGACCCATTCCTGGACCCCCTGCAGTTCGCCTACAGATCAAACAGATCTGTGGATGACGCCGTCAACCTGTCCCTCCATCTCATCCTCCAGCACCTGGACTCCCCCCAGATCATACGCCAGGGTCCTGTTTGTGGATTTCAGCTCGGCCTTCAACACGGTCGTTGCGTCTCTACTACAGGACAAACTCTCCCAGCTGACCGTGCCTGACTCCATCTGCAGGTGGATCACAGACTTCCTGTCTGACAGGAGGCAGCATGTGAGGCTGGGGAAACACATCTCAGACTCCCGTACCATCAGCACGGGTTCCCCTCAAGGCTGTGTCCTTTCTCCTCTGCTCTTCTCCCTGTACACCAACAGCTGCACCTCCAGTCACGACTCTGTCAAGCTCCTGAAGTCTGCGGATGACACCACCCTCATCGGGCTCATCTCAGGTGGAGATGAGAGAGCCTACAGATTGGAGATTGACCGCCTGGTGACTTGGTGCAGCCGCCATAACTTGGAGCTGAACGCCTCCAAGACAGTGGAGCTGATCATCAACTACAGGAAGAACACAGATTACCACCCTGACGAGAGGCTTTGCATCTCCTCTGTAACAACACAAGAAATTACCAGGGCAGTTGGTTATTTTATTGGAAAAGATTTGGTCATTTTCCGTCGTTGAAAATGAGGGCTTTCGGCTGTTGATGAACACGCTGGAGCCAAGATACCGCATGTATTTTGTTGTTTAAGATGACCATGTAGGGGGAGGACACTGTTTTACAGAGTTTCTGTAAGTTTCTGTTTTTCCTACGAATAAAAGATAATTTTATTTGGTCATAATTCGTCTGTAGCTCGTTTCGATTAAAAAACAAAATCGTGAGAAAATCGTATCATGAATAAAAAATCGTGAACCGCATCGAGTCGTGAGTTGAGTGTATCGTTACATCCCTACTGTGTATGTATTTTTTTGTATTTTTGTATTATGTATATCTGAGAGCAAGTTTTATAGTTTATTTTATTTTATTTTATGCGTACCAACACCAAAGCAAATTCCTTGTATGTACAAACATGCTTGGCAATAAAGTCTTTTCTGATTCTGATTCTGAAATAGACTCCACCATCAAAACATGGTTACATCTGAAGAGAAAGCAGGGAATGGACAGCAACGTATCTTAAACTCGTGCTGAGAGTTTAAGATAATTTATCCAGTTTATGGACGTATAGAATCATAAATGTACAATTTTTTAATGTGTTAAATGTGCAGGTGTGTGTACTGTGTTGACATGACTAAAAAATAAACGTTTGCTTATAATACTGTACTTGTTTGTTTTTATATATATATATTAATATATATCTATATGTCTGAATAACTATGGCACATAAATAAGTGGCTGAGTTAAGGCTGACATCAGGAACCACTTCTGAAAATAGTTTGGCCCACCATAGGGCCACATTAGGGCCAGCTCTGGTTGCAGTTCGGCTGAGTTGTGGGTCTTATGTGGCACACATGTTGGATGCTGGATGTGGACCACATAAGGGCCGCAATTCATTCATGCATCTGGGCCAAGTGCAAGTGGGTTGTGTGGCCCATCACTGGGTTAGACCAGTTTTGCTATGGGGGCGTGAACTTCCAAACCGCAAGTAAATCTGTTTTTTTTTTTTTTCTGCTATTAACATGTTTAATCACATGCATCCTGGCCTGCTTGGTTAACTTTTATCGGCCGTTGTGCTGTTTTTGTAGAGGTCCGCTGGAACGTATACGTTTCTTTCAGTCACGTTCATCAGGCAGATTAAAGCATCTTGGAAAGGAGTATGGTCGTTGTTTACCACACGATTGAAAAGAAGAGCGATGTCAGGGTAGTTCTCTGCAGAGCTCTGTTCTGCATGGCATCTGCCCTCTTCAGGTGAAAATGGATCAGCTCCTAAAGCAGACTCCCAGGTCAGTGAGGATCCCAGGTCTTGCTCAGGCAATGCTACGTGACGTGAGGCAAACGTTAAGAACATTATTCGAGGCCAGGTGGAGACTTTTTAGTATTATTCACAGATCATTTGTAATCTCCATGACTTCTAAAACTCACCTGACAAACTTTCCCTCTCCTACATCCACCCACAGTGTTCAGTCAGAGGGCATCACTGACAATGTTAAAATAAAATAACTTTTTGATTACAGAAAGAAAAATTTTAATTATATGGCGATTTAATTTGTTTAACACTTCTACTTCACCAATTATGGGCTCATTGTATTGATGTAGACACAACAGCAATAAAAAAAATACTTTACTAAGGGAAAATGGCCTATTGCCTGAGCAACAATAGCCTGTACCTGTGCACGTCAGTGCCGCCAGCTGATCAGCACAGGTTTTGAGGACACGTCCACTAATCATGTCTGGTTCAGCCACTTTCCTGGTGTTTACACTTTTAAAGAAAGCCTGTATGTGGACCTGTTCACCTTACACCAGGAATCTAATTGATTACCCTCCAGGTTTTATTCTAGGCCCTAATCCTGAATACTTAGGACAGATACCATCATTCTTTTGCCCTGTCCCTTCTTGTAGAGTGTCAGTGTGGTGAGTCCAGTCCAGCTTGTTGTTGAGGACGCCCAGGTACTTATAAGAGTCCACTTTCTCAGTGTCCATTCCCTGGATGTTCACTGGTGAGTCCTCCAAATCCAGGCTCATGTTCAAATTTGTTGCGTTGCCAGTGCAGTTGCGCAAACAAACATGAGCTGAGCGCTGCCGACGTGATTGGCTACGAGGAGACGGCCAGATATGAGCTGATTGGGCATGAGCAGGCGGCAGTTTCTGGTGACGTGTGGGTGCTCACGTAAATCAAAAGAACGGTTGTTTTTGTTTTTCATTTGTGCACAGAAATACCATAAATACCATTTTTTTTGGCACATGTATTAATGGTATATTGTATAGGCCCTAAAACTATTGTATAATTATGGTATATCTACACTTGTAGCTACGGTGTAGAGGTGATGGACGACTATAACTTAGCTAATAAGTTAAACCACTTTATTTTGTCTGTAAATGCAACAAGATTTAACATTGTTTAATTTATTTTTTATTAAGTGAAAATTAACACACAATACAAATTGAAGTGATGAAATCTCCATTAAAACTTTACATTCATGAACCTTGGCATATAACATGCACTCTAACCACCATTTAAACCATTTACATTATCATACAGTTTTCTAAATGATCTTATTTTGGGTGTGCTCTGCTTCGGGGACACAATTTCACCAAATCTCCAGTAAAATGCGATCAGATTATTTTTGTATGAAGTCCACCAAACGAGGAATTACCACCTCTGTATACAAGATAAATAAGAATAAAGAATGAATTACAAAAGAACTTGACGGAAAATAAATGACTACAGATTATTTCTAAAAACAACAGCACTGGACTGATTCATAATCACTAACTGTATGGATTTATATCAACATCTATTTCCACAAACCTGTTTTATACAAATGTAAAAAAACAAACTCGGCAGCTCAACAAATCACAGTTCAGTTTATCCTGAAGCAGAGACGCTCAGTCTACAGCCTCAGCTGTTGATGCAGTAACACTAAACTCAAAGAAAGCAGAAAGATCAGTCTTTGTTTGGTTCTGGGTCTGTAATCTATAATAAAATATGTTCATGTTAGTTTTGTGTGAAGTAAACCATCTGTAGATAAGATAAGACAGTCACCAAGAAAGTAGAAAAAGTATAAAGCAACAAGACAACTTTCACATTCTTCCTCCACATGGTGTTTGACAGTTCAATAACACCTCAGTGACTGTTTTCCTCCACAGCATCAACAGAGTCACAGTAAAACACAGACAAGCGTCATCGTCACCTGACCTGTAGTCTTCTCAATAAATAAATATGATTGTAAAAAGATGTAGACAAAGAATAATATAGAGTTTAGATTCACCTGCATTGATCTCCTGTCAGTCTGATCAACTCTCTGTTGTGAACACTCTCAATAAATGTTCTGTCTGTTTCTGAACCAAGATCTTCTTTTAAACCTTTCACTCTGTACAGACTCATCTGTGACAGAGGTGGAAGGAAAAAGTTGCTTCAAGCTCAGATTGTGTGACAATTCTTCCCTTTTAGCAACTTTAGCAGCAGTTATTTTCTGTGTTTATTCTGTTCCTATGTCTGGTCTGAACTGATCTGAGTTTGAACTTCATCTCTCTGCTTCTTTATCTCCTCCAGCTGTCTATCAATCTCATTCTTGTGATTCTCCAAGACTTTCTTCTTCTCTGTCAGCATATTAACCACATAAACTACTGACTCATGAGCTGTCTTGTTGATTTTCAGTTCTCTTTCAACATTATCTTTCCTTGTTTCAAGGTCTGGTATAGTTTTTTTCTTGTCTTTTTTTATTTTCTTTGTTTTACCTTGTTCTTTTGGTTTTGTTATTGCTTCCTGCTCACTCTGAATTTCATTTCTTTGTTTTGTTATGTCGCACATTTGGTTCTCCAGATTGTTCTTTTGACTCATTAATAAATTAATTGCCCCTACCACATATATACGTTCTTCCTCTAGAGTCTGTAACTCTTTTTTGAGGTTTATTTCTTTCTCATTTAGATCACTGATGTTCAGACTCTGTCCTGTGACCTGCGGCTTTTCTCTTTCTTCCTCCACGACCAAGTGCACTTCTTCATGGTTACTAGAAGTTCCTGTTGTTGAACTTGTCACGTCTTTGCCTGAAATAAACAAACAAAAGCAACAGTTTGAGGGAGGAAAGAGGACAAGAGAACTGAAATATTCTCTCTAACACATTATTCAGTGGAATTATTGTTTTCATATTTTTATCAGTGTCTGCAACAAGGAGCTAAACTGCCTGAACATTTAGACAGAAGTGATTACAGACTTACTTCTCTGTCTCCGACTCCATTTCACCACAACAAAGACAACTGCAAGAATAACTATGAACATCACAATCAAGCTGATGGTGATGTGACCAACAGGACTGTTTCCAGGAACAAACACATCATCTGCAGTGATGAAACACAGAAACATTAAAACGTCAGAGTTCAAAACAGTTTACTGATAAATACAGAACGCACTGTTCTACCTGCAACATGTATGTGAGCCTCTCTGGTCTGGTTGATGTCATTCTGTTGGACTCTACAGGTGAAGTCCTTGCTGTCTTTCTTGTCCACAGTCACTCTGCTGCTGACAGTATAGAGGTCATCAGGACCTCTGACTGTCTCTGGAGGTCCAGCAGAGAGCAGGTTTCCCTCAGCGTCCAGCCACAACACCTCAGGTTCTGGATACCAGCCTGCAGACTCACACTGTAACACCACTCCTCCGCCACTGAGGGTTTCATCGTTCTCAGTCTTCACTAATCTGAGGACAATGGATGAAGCTGTACCTAAAGATAAAAAGAAGAACATCAGACCTTCAATTATTAACCATCACATAGTGAGAGTCCTCATTTATAAAAGTTTTTAAACTCATAGTTCAGGTCTTTGTAGAAGCCTTTTTTCTAAGGAAGTCATGTTCATATTACAACTGACAAAGTCCTTCCTGAACTGTTGACTATTTATAAAGAGACCTGGTCCAAACCTCTTCCATCTCACAGTTGTTGGGTCCACTGTCCTCCTGAAAATGATCTACTATATGTCTCACTGCCTTAAGAAGTTCTCGGACTTGTTGGACCTTTGTTTGATCCAGTTCGATCAACTTACACAATCAACTTTACATCTCAAGAATAATTAACGCAAACTAGTGTGATTCTAATAGGATGTGTCTTTTTTTTTCATTATTAACGATTGTTGGGTTAAACAGTTGTTTAATGTATTATCAATAGTCCCTTTGTACTTATGTGTAAGAGTGGAGCTGATGAGTCACTTTCTGTTCCACGGTGATGAAATCACTGCCAGTGACTGGAATGTGGACCGACCAGTAAGATGAGGAAGTGTGTTACAGTTTCGCCTTTACCACACTGAATAACATGTTTAACCCCTTATAGTGTTCTCATGTGTATGTTGGTACAGTATATGATGATCGGCTTATTAGTTCAGGGGCCACATACAGCCCAGTTTGATCCCAAGTGGGCCCGGACCCGTAACATAATAGCATCACCTTGTTTTAGTGCGTAGAAGTGCTAGTGCATTATAAAAATGTTTACATTTAATGAACTATCCTTTTTCAAAACATTTTATGAACAAGTGTAATTTTTGGTGCCATCTGCTCTTTAGTTCTGAGTCCGAGTGTTAAAACAGTGCGACCCCTTTTGGACAAATTAGGAATATTCATTAATTTATTAATTTTCTGTAACCGCTTGAGGGTACACCCTGGGCGGCCCATGGATTAGAACCCAGAACCTTCTTGCTGTGAGGCATCAGCGCTAACCACCACACCACTGTGCCGCCAAAATAGGAATAATTAGGATAAATTGTAAATTTCACATGCCAAGGGCAAGATTGGACCCTCGGACGGCCTGGTTTTGGATCCAGAGAAGCTGTGATAAGATCTCAAGTGCTGGCCGGGGACACATTTTAATGCCAGGTATAAACCCAGGTACTTTAAGCTGGACGGTTGAAATTGGATTGCCCAAATCGGACGTTAATGTGAGGTCTGAACACAGCAACATTACCCGTACAAAAAAGCTTTTACCAGGAGCACATTATGGGTCCAACTTAAAGATTAATGATGTCAGTTCACTCACCAACAACCAATTTAACAGTAGATTCTGCAGCCACAGTTGGAACGAAGCATTTGTACATTCCTCCATCAGACACTTTCACTTTGGAGAGTTTCAGTGAAACGTCTCCGAGCTTCAGTCTGGGTATGTTCATCGACGTTTTTCCCTCGTAGGCTGGATTTTTGTTAGTGACAAGCTCCACTGTCTCGCGCAGCACGAAAACATATCGAGGGTTCAAGTCCTGTCTCGACCACTCCACCGCCATCTCTGAGGCGTCCGTGGCAGGTTTCAGCTGACACGGCAGAAGGACGTCATCGCCGACGACGGCCACAACTGGCTGAGACGGAACAATCACCTGGGAAAGAGCTGGGGAGAAAATAGATTGGGATATGGATATGTGGAATACCCCAATACCAGCACCCTATTATGAATATTCATGAGTGTCCAAACTTGGGGACAGATCAACGGTGAACCCAACATACGTCACTCATTTATGTGTTTGCGATGTTGGATTGAAAGTCACCATTTCAAGGCCGGATTGGGGTTTCACAGATACCACACCATCCACTTGCAGCATTCTGATGTGCACAGGGAGGTGGTTGGGGTGGATGGTGGGCAGACAAAGCTTATGTTACCAATGCTCCCAGTTAAGGGAAGCATGAGGAAAAGCTTATGGGTCACACTTCAATAACAGTCTTTCCTAAATGTTTGTGTTTAGTGTTTTCACTGTTTAAAGATTAATCACGGGCAAATTCTTTTGGAAAATATGTTTTACGCAATAAAATGAAGAAAAAGTGTCTGAAAGGGAAGAACTGAATCTCGTAAAAAAAGAAAGTCTTTCAAGGCTGTTTGCAAAGATCACAAGTAAATTTAGTCCAATGAACGCGTTTCTGACATACCTCTCTGGAAGTGCTCAAAGGTCTGTTCAAGAACAGGCAGGAAGGTAAAAATTAATTAATTAAATTGTAAAGGAATTACAAAAGAAGGTCAATCAGACTGTTCAGGAGTTAGTTCAGGTGGAGGTGTTGATTTTATTGTTCTATTTGATGTGTTTGACTTTTATAAACTTGTCTCTGTCTCTGGTGTAGGCCGACTTTGGTCTTAGTGATTCTTAGTGATTTATTCGTTGAGGTTTCAAGTTACAGGAAGTTCAGGTTGAACGAGAACCTTCCCGGAATTTTGATCGGCAGCTAAGATATATTCACCCTTAGTTTTATTCAGATAAACAGGTTTCAGGTGTATGTGTGTTCTTACCTGCATGGTTGTGTATTAGGAGAAGGAGAATAACCGCACAATGAGGTTTAAAGACGAGTCCGTCCATTAGATGAAGCGTCATGGTGATTTGAACTCTGGAATAAATCAATGATAACGTGTTGATT
Organism: Chelon labrosus; assembly: GCF_963514085.1. NCBI lineage: Eukaryota > Metazoa > Chordata > Actinopteri > Mugiliformes > Mugilidae > Chelon > Chelon labrosus. The sequence goes on from NC_140337.1 coordinate 30,643,139, forward strand.
TCAGGAAACATTGTTTCTGATTAAAATATATAGAAAAGGTCATTGTACATAGGCCAGGAACCAATGTTTAGTCAAAGATTGTGTCTTAAAGATTTATATTATTTGAACACACCCTTCATTCAATGTTTTTTATTAAAAGCTCGTTGCCACAGATTTATGGAGGCACATTGCCAAGGCTTTGACCCTAACGAAAGAGAGCGAACGACATCATCGTAGTTAACGTGACTAACACACTATATCAGTGGTGGTCCGGCCAATTGCTGCTTTATTTGTTGCCGCAAAGCTTAAGTTCAGAGACGACGAGATTTTCCTGACAACGATACAACTCTCCTGGATTGTCCGGTTGTACCAACTCCAGATTTGTTTTTCCAACAAGCACAAATCAGATATGTATTATACTGTATGGAGATGAACTTCCACCTTTCTTTGTAAATTCTTAGGCAAGCATCATAATACTTAATCACTCTTAGCTATAACTATACATTACATTTTGTCTGTGCATGATTTCCAAAAATATGTGTTATGTCAGACAAACTCTTTCAATTCCAGGAAATGACTCTATTTCCAGGGTGAGCTGTTTTCATATTGCAGTCTTTTAAACAAAAGCCACCAGCTTTTAGTAAAACACTACTGAGAATCAAATGTATGAGCGAAACGACGACAGTTGGATTAAATCTGTGGAAATCATTGCTGAAAATTTGAATTAAAAACTTGAGCTCACCTGTGTCGTGCCTCTGAGAGTCTGAGAGAAAACTGAATTGACAGGTTTTCATGTGGCATACACGCCTTCTTTATCAGCTGATCTCATTCCTTTGTTTATTTTAACCACATGACTGGTTCAGCTTGTCAGGAATACAAACGCACATAAAGACACGTTTCTATCTTTGAACTTTCTATTGACATGACCCAAGCTTAGGCTTAGGTTTAGGCTAAGGATTAGGGTTAGGGTTACCAGGCTTTTACCCTCAAATAAATCATTTTGGGGTCCCAGACAAATGGCCCAACAAGGACAACATGGCCCCACAACGCTAGTATTTGTGCTCAAATTAAGAGCATTTTCATTCTAGTTGTATCTTACTTGTGTAGCCTTATTTACTTGTGTAAAAAATTATTTAGCTCCATAGTGATTCCAGCGTGATCAACTAGCGACATCAGTCTGATCTCCTCAAACAAAACAGCCCACATATACAGGCCTGCATCAGAATACACTGCTGTGGCAATTCAATTCAATTCAATTCAATTTTATTTATGGAGCGTCAATAACAATACAAATCATTGATATATATCATGATATTAATCATGTTGGGGAAAAGTTGATCTCATCGATGATCCACACATCGGTGGTGTGACGATTTCAAGGACAGACTCTCAGATTAAAGGAGTGGTCTCCTCTCTTCACCATCTAGCCCTACAACCAGACTTCATGCCACCTAGTCTCTGGCACATAGTTTGGGTCTCCAGCAAGACAGAATGATAACTATTCATCATTATAAGTGGTTTGAGTTTTGTGATTAGTTTTCCTGAGTTTGTGTTTCCTGTTTTATTTTGTTAAGTTCTTAGTTTCCTGTCTTGTGTTCCTCCCTGTTTTTTCCCCTTTGATTGATTCATTGATTTCTCCTTGTGTGCTCTGCACAGATTTCTTTCACCTGTGTCTCGTCACCCCTCTGTCCCCTGTGTGTTTATATAGCCCTGCCTTACCTTTTGTTCTCTGTTACGTTGTACCTGCCTGTATACTTGTTACTTGTCACTTGTCTCCTTGCCATCTTTATGTCTCATAGAAGTTTTTTATCTTCACGTTGCTGGATACATGTCTCCCAGTAGTTTATTTTTTTTGTTCTTGTCAAGTTAGGGATTCCTGACGTCTATGCAGTGCTTTTTGTTTTGTCTTGCTTTTTTATTAAATATATTTTTGTGCCAACTCCTGCCTCAGCCCACTCTGTCCTGCATTTGGGTCCTACCTCATTACCCACTAACCCCTTGACACTAAGATTGGCACAAGGTGTAGCGGGGGAGAAGGGGAGGCAACAAAAGAACTTTAATGAATATTTGTATAACGGAGAACAACAGGCACTGCAGCAACATGGCAGGAAGTCCATTAGCTAAAGTCCAACAAAAGGTCCAGTCTATCTTTTGTTGGATTCATAGTAACTGCAGAAGAAGAAGCAAAGTAATCCAAAAACCAAAGGACGGTGAAAAACACAAGGAGCAATGGAACACAGGGAATAGCAGGAGAGCACAACAGGTACTTCCACAGTAACTGGACGGACAAACTGTCAATGGATGAGACAGGACTATATATACATACACAGAGTAATGAGGTGAAACTAATAACAAAGGAGTCTAATAGCAGTCTGATTGTGCTTTCAAAAGACATAACCCTCAATACCATTGTCAGTGTGAACGTGACTGTACCACAGGTTATTTCATGAGGACGTGCATGAATTTCACTCATAAAACCAAGGAACGTTCTGCTGTAGTTATAATGATCATGACACACGTGAGAAAACGCTGACATTTTGTACCACAGAACAAACTCAAACAGACACTCTGACGTGTAGGACATGACTTTTATTCTTATCAGTGAAACACAACAAACTCTCATCTTGTTGATGACCTCAAACTTAAAAAAGCAATGCAACAACATCAGATATGCAGCTAACCGCGGCAAGTTTAGAAACAGCAGCAGCAGCTACAATCATCTGGTGAACAACTGTGTGAACAGACTAAGCTGATGGAACAAGTTGGTTAAACTGCCTGATGAAAATGAACTGAAACTTCTCTGATGTGTTGGTTAAAGCGCACACGCTGTCAAACTCCACGTTTGTTTTTGCACACAAACTATTTTAAAATTGATACACAGCAAACAGACCTGAGGTCAAAAGTTTTTTTTTCTGTTTTAACTTGTACCATAACAACAACAATACTGGCCCTAACTAGATCACTTCCTGGTTTTCACGTAGACCATGAAGCTCCTCTTTACAGTCAACACTTAGCAACCTGTAACACATAGGACACAGAAGACAAATATCATGGAAGTTGTAGATTATAGAAAGAAAAGAAGTCGTTGCAAAAGTCTACTATACTAAGCAAAGCATGACTTCAAATTTCTACCCTTTCCCCTCTACTGGGAAATATTCTGAACCCCTCGACCACTTAAATGACCCCATCTTAGAGGTGTACATACATATATATATATATATATATAATACTAGAATCAGTGTTTGGAGACAGGCTAGTCCTAATTAGAGTTTTGGACATGCATACAAGAGGTGTAGACTCTGCACCAACAGAAGATGAGGAGCTCAATGGCACAAGGTTTTTGAGTTGCTTTTTGACTTTTCTTTCAGTAACTATGAGTAGACAGCAATAATGTGGTCATCGAAAGACAACTGTGTAGCAACGAGGAGATAAAAGACTGTATTTGACTCACAATCTAAATTGTAGAATAGCAGACGTCATTGTCAACCGGGTCTTGGGCCGGTGAGGGAACGCTGGACTCTGCTGCTTTGAAGACAAATGAAATATTCCCTACTGCACATGTCTTTTCAATTAGAACAATAAATCATTCACAGACATTGGGATTAACAGTTTTATGAATAAGCTAACCACCCCCAGGCTCCAGTTAACATCCAACTTTTGGCTTGAAATTGAAAAATCATACTTCCCAAGTGTCACAGAATCTCTATGCAGCTTTGGCTTTTTCCACATTTTGAATTCTCATCAGTTGTTGAATTTGGGTAAATAAATTACCTAAAGTTGTTAACTGAAGTTAACACCAGCTCCATCACGTCAAACAATGTAAATGTTGAGTAGCATGCTAACTGTGGTCTGGGCCAAAAAAATATAAGGTTAGAGGAAATACCTTTCTTCTTCCTGGTCTTTGTTACGGTAGCATACATTGCTTGGCTTGTTTCAGTTGCACTGGCCTGTACAGAGACTGGAAAAAACAAAAGAATAAATATATATATATATATACAACCCGAATTCCAGAAAAGTTGGGACGTTCTTTAAATGTGAACATAATGAAAACTAAAAGACTTTCAAATCACATGAGCCAATTTTTTATTCACAACTGAACATAAATAACGTAACAAATGTTTGAACTGAGAAATATTATAATTTCATGCACAAAATTAGCTCATTTCAAATTTGATGCTTGCTACAGGTCTCAAAATAGTTGGGACAGGTGCGTGTTTACCATGGTGTAGCATATCCTCTTCTTTTCAAAACAGTTTGAAGATGTCTGTGCATCGAAGTTATGACTTTCTGGAGTTTTGGTGTTGGAATAAGGTCCCATTCTTGGCTGATATAGGTTTCTAGCTGCTGAACAGTTTGTGGTCGTCTTTGACATATTTTTCTTTTAATGGAGAGCCAAATATTCTTTATAGGCGAGAGATCTGGACTGCAGGCAGGCCAATTCAGCACCTGGACTCTTCTCTGATGAAGCCATGCTGTTGTAATAGCTGCAGTATGTGGTTTTGCATTGTACTGCTGAAATACACAAGGCCTTCCCTGAAATAGACGTCATCTGGAGGGGAGCATATGTTGCTCTAAAACCTTTATATACCTTTCAGCATTCATAGTTCCTTCCACAACATGCAAGCTGCCATACCGTATGCACTTATGCACCCCCATACCATCAAAGATGCTGGCTTTTGAACTGAATGCTGATAATACGCTGGAAGGTCTCCGTCCTCTTTAGCCCGGAGGATGCAGCATCCGTGATTACCAACAAGAATGTAAAATTTGGACTCGACTGACCATAGAACACTTTCCCACTTTGAAACAGTCCATTTCAAATGAGTCTTGGCCCACAGGACACGTTGTCGCTTCTGGACCTTGTTCAAATATGACTTCCTTTTTGCATGATAGAGCTTTAGTTGGCATCTGCAGATGGCACAGTGGATTGTGTTAACCCACAGTGGTTTCTGGAAGTATTCCTGGGCCCATTTAGTAATGTCAGTGACACAATCATGCCGATGAGTGATGTAGTGTCGTCTGAGGGCCCGAAGACCACAGGCATCCAGTAAAGGTCTTCGGTTTAGTCCCTTACGCACAGAGACATCTCCGGTTTCTCTGAATCTTTTGATGATGTTACGCACTGTAGGTGATGAGAGTTGCAAAGCCTTTGCTATTTGGCGTTGAGGAACATTGTTTTTGTATTCCACAATCTTTTTATGCACGCCCTCACAGATTGGAGAGCCTCTGCCCATCTTTACTTCTGAGAGACTCTGTCTCTCTAAGACATCCCTTTTTTAGCTAATCATGTTACAGACCTGATCTCAGTTAACTTAATTACTTGCTAGATGGTCTCCCAGCTGAATCTTTTTGAACTTTCTTGCTTTTTCAGCCATTTGTTGCCCCTGTGCCAACTTTTTTGGGACCTGTAGCTGGCATCAAATATGAAATGAGCTTGTTTAGTGGATGAAGGTGTACAATTTCCCAGTTTGAACATTTGTTACATTATCTATGTTTTGTTGTGAACAAAATATTGGCTCATGTGATTTGAAAGTCTTTTAGTTTTCATTTTGTTTAAATTTAAAGAACGTCCCAACTTTTCTGGAATTCGGGTTGTATATATATATATATATATATATATATATATATATTTAATATCCTTTCTGCTAAATGTTTAATCTCTTAACATTAAATCTACCTGTCTGATGCTCTGATGAGTCTGAATCAGGCACTGCCAGTGAGTGTGAACAAATATCTATAAAAAAAGAAGATATTTTGAACATTGTGGTGGAACTAAAGTAACATGAGAACTGATTTTCTTAACAATAGTTACACAAGAGGGAAGTTCATTTAATTTGGAAAGTGTTTCCAAGAGAAGCATTTATAATGTGAAAAACTTAGCCCTAGCACCCAACCCTGAGGAACTCCTCTGTGGCTTTTGTGTATGTGAAAGAATCGTGTTGTGACAAAACAAAACCAGTGATCGCATTGAGTAAAGTTCCCTTCATGTTCTTCACCTCTGGCACAAAGAAATCCCCCAAAGTGAAGTAGTCCAACAACCAACAAGAGAAGCATCAACAAGACGGAGATGATGATCCATGGTGTGCATGAGGAGGAAGAGGAGGCAGGATTAGAGTCTTTGTGATCTTCTGTATCAATGGTAGGAAAAGCTGAAACTTGAGGAGATGGAAATTGATTGAGAGTGTAAACACATACGTGATAAATACTTTATGAATCTTAATTTGAAAAAACCTACACGTCTCACCTCCAACAGACAGCCAGCTCTGTGGTGATTCTCCAACTCCAGAGATGTGACATTTGTAGAGTCCTTGATCAAGCATGGAGACTGTTTTGAGTCTCAGATTTCCTGTGGAGCTTCTCCACTTGTGGACTCCATCTTGATAGAAATCAGCTGCGATGTTGGAGAAAGATATTTTGGTTCTGCAGCTCAGAGTCACATCTTCTCCCTCCATCACAGGATGAGCAGGACTCTCCAGGATCACAGAACCAGCTGAAGAACATGATCATATTTAATTTATCTTGAAATCACGTTGAGATAATCACAAAATATCACTGCCTCACTGCAAACATACAAGTGACATTGATGTTGATGATGTTTCTTCTCTCTCCTCCTTCCTCACACCAATACTTTCCAGTGTCCTCTACATAGACATTTTTAATGGTGCAGTTAGGTCCTCTTGATGTTCTGTCATTAGTGGTGCAACACAAGGGCTTCCCTCCAATTAATTTATATTCAGCATCACAGTAAAAGTCTCCCTCACAGTACAAAGTGACCGACTCATATTCAAAGAACTGCAGTCTGTTTGGAGAGATACGAAGAAAAGCTGCATCTGAGACAAAGAAAAACAGAGAAATTCAGTTTAGACATTTACTCCTGTGAACTGCTGGACGACGTCTATAACATTTAAAAGTAGAAAAGTAACAGAGGAACTCCTGTGATGATGAAACATACCAATCTCAAAATATTTTGCTACCCAACAAAACATCTACTCACCAACTTCCTGATCCTGTGCACACAGCAGGATCATCACAGTCACTGAAGACGCAAAGAAAATAAATGAATCAATAAAAGTTTTGTTGTCTCCTACAGCTGCTCACGATGTTCAGCATATTTATTATTAAATGTCGTAGCTGGTGAAGAATAATACGTTTATAAGTTCACTCACTAAATAAAGTCCAAAGATTTTCACGTACATGAGATTTTTAATTATAAAAAAAGTCTTTATCATTAAGTTTTAATCTGGAAAGGAGCCAGTACTCACACAGTGCGATGCAGAAAGCTCTGACCTCCATGTTGTCTTGCAGCTGACTGACTGAACATCAGACTGAAGTGTAAAATGAGAAGTGGTCCCTTCCTGTGTGGCAGATTTCTGAGAAGCAGAGGTGGTGAAAAATAGCTTCAGTGTTTTAGTTTATATCAGTGGGTAGTGCAAAGAGCGAAGACAAAGCGAATCTACGAGTCATCTTCGATAGAGTTCACATACGATACGATACAACTTTATTTGTCAGTTTGTGCTGAAATTCTTTTTGCATCCCTGGGCAGCTCATTTAAGGATAATAAACAATACATACATGTAAGACATATAGTTTCACTAGACCGACACGTGGACATACATGTAGGACATAAAGCATCAGCGGACAAAACATGAGACTTAGCCACACATGACAGTATCAGCAGACAAACATGAGACATAGCCCCAAATGACAGTAACAAGCATTCCATTTCAACACTTGAAGGCATTACATCCATGGATAGATATTGCACTAGGTCTTAATGTTGCTGGTTTAACAAAAGGATTGATTGATGTATGAAGGAGTATCTAAGTCTGTTGCAGTTGAAAGAGGGAACTCTAAAGCGCCTGTTTGAGGGCAGTAGCTGATATTCTCTGTGTAGAACATGTGAGATGTCAGTGGAAATATATCTGGCCAGCCTGAGCATGTTCTTGTTGTGGGCTTCCTGGAAGAGGTGTGCTACAGGTAGCCCAATGATCTTTGAGCAAATTTTAATATGATGGTATAGTTTTGCCTTATCTTTGACTAAAAAGTTACTCAGCCAAACTGTGCTACAATAAAGCATTACACTCTGGATCACTGATGTGAAGAACAGAGAGATTATTTGGGTGCTAGATCCAAAGGATCTTAATCTCCTTAGGAAATAGATACGCTGTTGTAACTTTTTGCAAGTGAATTCTATGTGCGAGGTCCATGAGAGGTTATTGTCTATCATAACACCCAAGTACTTGTAGGTTGGGACGTGATTGATTTCTGAATTGTGAATCTTCACTGGGGGCAGTTGAAGATTTAGTGGTTTTCCAAAGATGATTTCTTCAGTCTTCATCGTATTAATGATAAGTGAGTTTTTATCACACCATTTGACTAGCCAATCAACCTTGCCCTGGTACAGTGTATGGTCCTCGGATTGAGTGAAAAGGGTCACTAGGGTGGAGTCATCAGAGTATTTTAAAAGGTATTGATTTGGCACATTGGTAGTGCAGTCTGAAGTATACAAGGTAAACAGCACAGGGGAGCTTATACAGCCCTGGGGGACTCCAACATTGGTGGTATTAGGGGAGGAGAGTGTGTCATTTACTTTGACTAACTGGATCCTGTTTGTAAGAAAAGAAAAATACCAGTGAATAAGGTATGGGTTAATCTGAAACTTAATCATTTTAGATAAAAGTATATCTGGCTGGATGGTGTTAAACGCGGATAAGAAATCAAGAAAAAGAGCCCTAGCATAGGTTTTTGGTTTATCAAGATGTTTAGATAAGATGTGAACCAGTGTAATTACTGCGTCCTCTGTGCTACGGCCTTCTTTATATGCAAGCTGGTATAGGTCCTGATACCTCCCCAGCTGTCTATTTAGATGTTGAACTATGATCCTTTCTAGTGACTTCATAATTACCGATGTGAGGGCTATTGGCCGATAATCATTGTATTCCTTGGGGCAATGTTTTTTGGGGATTGGCCTGATGTGAGATGTTTTCCATGCCAGCGGTATGGAGTGTGTGTCGACCGATAGCTGAAAAATTGGTTGCCACACAGGGGCTAATTCCCTGGCAAAGGATTTTAAAATGAGTGCACTGCTGTGGTCAGGCCCTAATGCTTTCCTTGGGTTGTTGCGCTGGAAAGTACCCCTGACCTCCTCCACAGTTATGTAAATTCTGTCAATGTCAGAAGGTTTAATGGTCTTAACTATGTTTACACATTCCTTGAGGTGGGCAGAAGAATCAAAACGACAGAAGAAATCATTTAGCTCATTTGCGAACATATATTCATTACCACTCACAATGGTTTTATTTGAGGAGGACATCCCAGTCATTTGTTTCATATTGTCCCAGAGTCTTTTGGGGTTTCTTTCTTTGAATGTCTTCTCCAGCTGATTTCTATGTACCCGTTTAGCTTCCCTTAGTTTGTTTTTTAAATCCCTCTCCAATTGTTTACATTTGATGGTATCCTTGTTTTTAAAGGCCAACTTCCTTGAGTTTATTATGTCCTTAATGTCCTTAGACACAAACCTTTTATTGTTGGGATAGATTTTTATTCGTTTAGTGGGAATAATTAATTGTACACAGAAATGAATGTAGTCAGTGGTGGCTGTAGTGGTTTCATCCAGGGAATTCTGATTATGAAATAATTCCCAGTCAGTCAATTCAAAACATGCTTTCAGCGTCTCACATGCTTCAGGAGACCAGCATCTGAGTTCTCTTTCTACTGGTTTACAGCGTTTCAGTTTTGTTTTGTAAGTTGGAATTAAGTGAACCACGTTATGATCAGAGTTAGCAATGGGAGGTCTGATTTTAGAACCATAAGCATTTTTAACATTCACATAGCATTTGTCAAGTATTCTGTCCTTCCGAGTCCTGTTTTTAACCATCTGACAAAAGCCAGGTAGTACAGCGTCCAAGTGACAGTGGTTTAAGTCCCCCACCACTATAGCAGGTGCGTCCGGATGTTTTTGTAGTAATCCCAGAATCTGATCCGCAATAGTGGCTGCAGCCAGCGCGGCCTTGCCGCTAGGTGGAACGTACACCACAAACAACAGTACGCATCCAAATTCACGTGGCAAATAGAAAGGTCAGGCAGAGCATTTCAACCTTGGGATCACATAGCGCCTCTTTAACAGTGAACTGGCGACACCACAGATCATTGATATACACACAGATCCCACCGCCCTTACATTTCCCAGAGTTGGCATCTCTATTGAGCCGGGTCAGAGTAAATCCGTTTATCTCAAATAGGGAGTCGGGCGCATTGGGTTGAAGCCAGCTCTCTGTAAGGCACATTAGAGCTGCTTCATGGAAGTCGGAGCAGTACCTTGCGTGGGTTCGAAGATCGTCGATCTTGTTGTTCAGGGAACGAACGTTGCTGAGGATAATGGATGGGAGCGGAGGTCTGGTGTGTATTCCACCTCTCCTGCCTCATTTCCTGCACCCAGTAGGCCTTCTCAACTCAGGAGGGATATGATCCAGGATTATCGGGGGCAACGAGGTTGATGGTTTGTGGCGAAGTGTGAGCAAAGCATCCCGACTGTATCGTAGACTGGGTCGAAGTTCCGGGTAAGATTGTAGTACCATTTCTTTCATAGCCGCAGCAACACGGCACTTTTTGGAGCGTGCCGAGGGCTGCCCTCCCAGGGTGACAATCCCGACTAGTGTCAATATAATCCACGGGTAATTCATCTTCCAAGTTACATAAAGCCAAAAGAGATGAGTGGCATTTCAGACAAACAACAAAACGACACGATCACACTAACATATTAACAACTTAAACGAGTGTAACATGCCCAGGACACGGTTCGCAGCCGAGCAGCGCACCGAAAGCCACTGGAAATAAAAGTGGCTTGAAGGAGTTTAAAAACCCTCTGCCTGTTTTTTAAAAAGCAGCTAAGCAATGACCAACACATAATGGTACCTAAATAGAGGTCAGGCTAGAGGAATGTAAACAGGCATTAAAATACTGTCAGGAAGGTGGCTGCTAGTGCATGACAGCAGTAGATTTTGACCGTAAACTGGTTAGAAGCTAAAAGAGGAGGCTGAGTTTACGTAAAAGCTCATCCCAAGGGCCCAGATACTTCAGTGCATATTTGGGGACTTCAAGAGTCTGATATGAAAAAAAACGGATATACCTCACCTGAAAACCAGTTAGATCCCACTTATATCATATGGGCATTCACAGGTAGGGTACTACATGAAAAGTTAATACAGTTTTGCAGCTCTTTGGTTTAGGAGCAATAAAAAATAGAAACTATAGCAGCATAAAGATGAAAAAAAAAAAAAACTATAGCAGCTTTACACAATAGTGCTGAGACGAGAGGAAAAGGAAGAGAAAAATGCATGAGATGCCATTTCTCAGTCCTGGAATGTCCTGACTTTTTTTTCCGACGAGACTGATTATATCAATCAAGTTTGAAATGTTATACATTATCAATACAGAATGTATTCAGCAAAGCCAACGCTGACCTTTTTTAAGGAACTTTTATAAACATGCAATCGCCAATTTCTGTTTTTTTTTTTTTCTGCGTAAAGTTACATGCATGTCACATATTTAGAAGACCTTGTGCGTGGTACCGGTGCCTAAAACATCGGACCCTAAAGACCTCAGCAGCTACAGGTTGGTGGCTCTAACAACCCACCTGATGAAGACTGACACTGGGACATCTCCGCTCTAAGGTGGGCCCCTCCATGGAGCATAGGAGTGGAGGACGCCGTTATCTTCCTGCTACACCGAGCTCTCTCTCACCTGGAAAAGCCCAGCAGCACTGTGAGAATCACCTTTTTTGATTTCTCCAGTGCGTTCAACACCATCCAGCCTTTGATTCTGAGGGACAAACTGGAGAGTGAACATCCAGGGAATGGACACTGAGCAAGTGGACTCTTATAAGTACCTGGGTGTTCACCTCAACACCAAACTGGACTGGACTCACCACACTGAGCCACTCTACAGGAAGGGACAGAGCAGGCTCTACCTTCTCTGGAGACTGAGGTCTTTTGGAGTGAAAGAGGCACTCCTGAAGACCTTCTATGACTCTGTAGTGGCATCAGCCATCCTGTACGGAGTGGTCTGCTGGAACAGTAGCATCACAGAGAGGGGGAGGGAGAAGCTGGATAAGATCATCAGGAAGTCCAGCTCTGTCCTGGGCTGTTCTCTGGACTCGGTGAAGGAGGTGGGTGACAGGAGAGTTCAGGCTAAAGTGTCCTCCATGCTGGACAATCAGCCCCACCCCCTGCACAGTGACCTGACAGCACTGAGGAGCAGCTTCAGTGACAGACTGCTTCACCCTCCATGTGTGAAGGAAAAATACAGAAGGTCTTTTCTTCCTGCTGCTGTTAAGCTTCACAACGAACACTCTTAATATGTGCAATATTATTACACCACAAGATGTAAATACTTCAAAACACCTGTTTGACACTAGTCTGTGCAATATTTTACAATTTAATCTGTGCAATGGATGGATGGGGATAGAAACTCTTCTTCAGCCTCTCAGTCTTTGTCCTCGCTCTGTCGCTCTGTCCTCCGCTGATTGCCTGGTGCAATTTCCCATCCAGGTGGTGATGCTCTCGATGGTGCAGATGTAAAAGTTCCTGAGCACCTTGAGAGGGACCTTAAAGTCTCTGAGGCGTCTGAGGAGGTAGAGACGCTGTCTGGCCTTCTTCACCATGGTGTTCAGGTGATGAGTCCATGACAGGTCCTGTGAGATGGTCACTCCCTGGTATCTGAAGGTGTCCACTCTTTTGAGTCTTCCACTCTGTTGAGAGTGAGGGGGACGGCAGTATGGTGATCCACTCAAACCAGCTGTGGTCTGTAGGTCAGGAAGCTGTAGATCCACCTGCACGGGGAGGAGTCCAGACCCAGTTCATGCAGCTTAGAGGCCAGTCTGGAGGGGACTAAGGTATTAAATGCTGAGCTGTTGTCAACAAACAGCACTCTCACATAGTTTCCCTTACCCGTGTCCACATGGGAGAGGGTCTTGTGGAGGAGGAAGGTTATGGCGTCATCTGTGGATCTGTCCAGTCAGTATGCGAACTGTAGTGGATCCAGGGTGGTGGGCAGTGTGGAGGTGATGAATGTCTTGATCAGTCTGTCAAAACATTTCCTCACCACAGATGTGAGGGCTATAGGCCTGAAGTCATTGGAACTGCTCGGGTGTGGTTTCTTTGGGATAGGGACTATAGACCCCTTTTCAGCCGACGTCATATAATATATGCGTGCGCATTTTGGCAACGGAAGTGGTGTTGTTTTCCGGCAGCTCTGACTGACAAGCACGAGGTAGCAACTGGTTAGCAAGCATTTACAAACTGGTCCTAGCATCAACATGTCTGGTTGTTGCGTATACGGTTGTACGATCGCTATTCCACCGGCGGACTGAAGTTTTATAGGATTCCGACAGGATCACGACCATTTCAGAGCAACCCGCAGCGTCTGTGGCTGCAGGCGATTAAACGTGAGGACTGGAATGAGAATATAAACAAAAATGCTCGCATCTGCAGTGCCCACTTTATAACAGGTAAGGTCATCTATCTAGCCTACTCTTTGATTTTACGGGAAAGCCTTGTTTACATTAGTGATTGTCTGTATGATATAGAATAATAATCAAATGCAGCTAAAGTTTGATAAGCTGGCGTTGGATGCCTAGTAGCTTGCTAGGCTAAACAAATGTGCTTGTGTTTTATTTTAATAATAAATTTCACTTCTCTATATTAAAGCTGAAGAGGATATCCCAGTTCCAAAGAGATAGTATGATGATCTTAACCTGAGATACAGTCAACTTCAGGAGGACTATGTCAACCTGCGACAGGAGTTTGACACACTACGAGCAGAAAATGTAAAGCTGTTGTAAAATGAATGAATGAATGTGAATGAATAAATAAATGTAAAGCTGTTGTCACTGTGCTGTTCATGTTTCAAACCCTGGTTATGAGAAGGTTACTGGGCAAGGCATACTATTTTTTGATATGGTAAGGAGAGTATTTAGCCAGCTGAAAGGACAGTAACACAAAAACATAATTCATCTTTACATAACCACTACGTATATCATAGAGCTCTGAACTGTTATCTACAAGCCCAGAACACAGAAATAATATGCTGTTTAACCCGGCATACAGGTGCAATTCGCTGTGAGGACGTAGTTTTCTCGTTGGTTGATTATAACCCAAGCCTCATACATCGTTGTCTTGTGTCCTTGTCTTTGACTAGGGAGAATTTCTGATCTCAAAACACAAAACTCTGAGTCTATGTCATTGTATTTGACGTTCTGTACATGGCCACAGACAACGTATTCATACACGTACGGTGATTTATAGGCTCGTAATTTCTCTCTGGTGTATACGCTTGGTTTCTCAATTAAATAGGTATATATATATCTGGCCACTGTATATTCGGCCACTTGCTAACGTCATAAACCCACTCGCTAATAGAACACAGATCTGGAAGTCGGACACCATTTGTCAAATTCAACTTGTTAAGGTAACATTCACGATCTTTAGGGCGGGCATCAGCTACACCACAGATTCATGGAGGCACACTGTCAAGGCTTCGACCCTAACGAAAGAGAGTGAACGACATCACCGTAGTTAACGTGACAAACACACTATATCAGTGGTGGTCCGGGAAACTGCTGCTTCATTTGTTGCTGCAAAGCTAAAGTTCAGAGAGGATGAGATTTTCCTGACAACAATACAGCTCTCCTGGATCGTCCGGTTGTAAGAACTCCAGATTGGTTTTTCCAACAAACACAAATCAGCTGTGTATTATACTGTATGGAGATGAACTTCCACCTTTCTTTGTAAATTCTTAGGCAAGCATCATAATACTTAATCACTCTTAGCTATAACTATACATTACATTTTGTCTGCGCATGATTTCCAAAGATATGTGTTATGTCAGACAAATGCTTTACATTCCAGGAAATTACTCTATTTCCAGGGTGAGCTGTTTTCATATTGCAGTCTTTTAAACAAAAGCCACCAGAGAATCAAACGTACGAGTGAAACGACGACAGTTGAATTAAATCTGTGGAAATCATTGCTGAAAGACTGAATTAAAAACTTGAGCTCACCTGTGTCGTGCCTCTGAGAGTCTGAGAGAAAACTGAATTGACAGGTTTTCATGTGGCATACACGCCTTCTTTATCAGCTGATCTCATTCCTTTGTTTATTTTAACCACATGACTGGTTCATCTTGTCAGGAATACAAACGCACATAAAGACAAGTTTCTATCTTTCTATTGACATGACCCTAGATTAGGTTTAGGCTTAGGGTTAGGGTTACAAAGGTTTTTGCGCTCAAATTGTTTTGGGGCCCCGGACAAATGGCCCAACAAGGACAACATGGCCCTACAACGCTAGTATTTGTGCTCAAATTAAGAGTAATTTCATTCTAGTTTTATCTTATTTGTGTAGCTTTATTTCCTCAGTGGTTATAGACGTTTATTTTAAATTTCCACACACCAAAAAAACAAATAAACACACGACTACAAATGGAACAAAAGTGTAAAATGCGCAAATCAACTGCAGGTTGATTTTATACCAAAATTAAAATATGTTAAGTGTAGAACAACCAAATAGAACCAAAAAATGCAAATGTAAGTGGAATAGACAGACAGCCAGAAGTGTGGAAGTGACACATCACTCATCTTTTGTTTAAAGTCCATATTAGAGTTCAGCTCGACAAGGGCCTCCTCCTCTTGCAGGGTCAGTCCATCAAGGGGTGTCACTGGGAAAGAGAACAGATTTCTCACCCACTGATTTGCCAAGGTCTCCTCTCCAAAATAGTCTCCAAACTGCTCACGCAACCCCTTCAAATGTGCAATGACCACCTGTTGTACACAGTCCAGTTGCAGTTCCGTCTTCTCCACAACATCCTCCAAGGTTGGGAACATTTCCACCGAGCCCCGTTCAACACGAGCGCACCAGAGGTCCAGCTTTTTCCTCAATGCAGAGACTTGATCGTGTGCCAAAAAGACATGGCACTCTTTGCCTTGCACAGAAGTGTTCAGTGTGTTTATCCGGTCGAAGATATCAGACAGATATGCCAGCATTGCAACCCACTTTGCATCCCCCATATGCTTCACCAGTGGGGAGTCGATTTCGGTGAGGAAGAGGAGGACTTCCTCGCGCAGATCACACAAGCGGGTGAGGACCTTGCCCCGCGACAGCCACCGGACCTCGGAGTGCAGGAGCAGCTGATGGAAGTGAGCCCCCATCTCATTGCAGAGAATAGAGAAGAGACGGGCATTCATGGTGCATGATTTAATTAGGTTTACAATTTTTACTGCCTCATCCAGGACCGCGCGCAGCTCTTTGGGCATCCTCTTGGTTGCCAAGGCCTGGCAATGGATAATACAGTGTGACCAAACAGCGGTGGGTGCAACCGCTTGCACCTGTTTTACTAGACCGCTGGATGGTGTTGGTGTTGTCCGACATCGGGATGGCATCCAGCTTGGCAACAGCATCTTCGCCCTGCCTCTGTGTCCACTCTCACGTTCACCTTAGGTACTAAAAATCGATCCATTTTGCCCCGCTGTAGTTAGCTGTAGTTAACCAGATAATACACTTTTTTTTTCTTTTTTTTTTTTTTTTTCCCAGGACACGCCTCCCCTGAAGTCCTCTGGTGCCCCCCAGGGGGGGGCGCGCCTCACACTTTGAAAACCACTGCTCTAGTCTGACCTCTATCTAGGTACCATTATGAGCAGGGCATTGCTTAGCTGCTTTTTTTTTTTTTAAAAAAGGGGTAAGGGGTTTTTAAATGTCTTCAACCCCTTTGAATGTGTACTCTTTTGAAGATGACTCACATATTCGCTCTGCCTTCTCTTTTGTACCACCCTCCGATGTTTAACTAAATGCAACCCAACTGAACAAATTGGGTTGGAATTTACTTTTGTTAATTGCTTCTGCTCTCTGGTGGTATTGACAGGAAATTGACCATTGACTTCCTGTTTCACGGACTGAACAGTAAGAGATGCAGAAAAGAGTCACCATGTTTGGGAGAAGTCGAAGCTTTGAGTAAGAACGGGAGTGTTGTATAGGTTAGGAAACATATTAAATATAGTCAATTTGTGAAGTCAAGCAGTTGTCAGGAAAAACGCTGAGACAGATTCGCTGCAGAAGGTGCTGTGGTGTAAACTAATGGTTATGTATGTATTACATAACACCTAATAATGTCCGGGTCCATAACTGTTGAGACTGAGAACTAAGGCACTAAACACTGGGTTTTGGCTATCATAAATAATCAATAATAAAAAATAATTACTTATTATTAAAAAATGGGATCTAAATTACTAGATCACATTGAGGCACCACCCTTCTAAGACGGGAAAAGATACCCAAGTAATCAAATCAGTCTCCTAAAATATACTAAATTGTCAATTTGGATTTCTGATTAATAATTAACTTAATAACTATAACCACAATTACCATGCTATAGCTGAAGGAATTTGGATGCAAGATGGCTGCTGAGGTAGGGACACTCAGACCATGTGCTGGAATGTGATAAGAGTTTTATGAGGTGCCAGGCTAGAGGACATCAAATCACTATGCTATAACCTTATGATCACAACAACTCAATAAAAACAGTTCTATGCTTAGCTTAGCTTGACTAGGCCCATGTCATATTACCAGATTTGGTGGAAAAGTCAATTTCTGACGTGTTGGTCCTTTAGTTGGCAGTTCCTGGTGGAAGGGCTGAGCTGGAGTTCCAGTGCTGAGAGGAAGTCTTTGCTGTTTGTTCCTGGTGGCAGATGTTGGAGGGAAACTGGCCGCTCCTTGAAGTCCTTTGAAATAGCTTGTTAGCAGCTCGGTGCTAACTAACTGTGTGGCTCCAGTTGTTTGGGAGTTTAGCCTGCAAACCTTCTGTTTGTTGGCTAAAAGACTTGTGCAGATTTCAAGCAGGATCTCGCACTGCTGCTGTAAGGAGAACAGGCCTTGAGTAGCTGCTCTTTGTTAGCAGGCTACCTGGCACCCAGCCAGCAGCTGGGGGTCTCCACAGAAGAGGTGTGGAGAGGAGTGGAGGAGAAGAGTGAGAACACAGGCCAAACAGAGCATTTTGTGACCTGGTGACCTCAGAGGTCACATGCTACTGTCGGAGGATTGTGGGACTTGAGGTTTCCAGTGCTTTGCCTTGTTTCCAAGACAGAGACAGCCATGTGGTTAACTTGGTTATGCATGGTGAGTTTCCATAGCGCACCACCATGTTCATGTCCTAACAATAGCCAATAGGGTGAACCTGGGAACGGGGGCGGAAAGTGTGTTATGGGGATCCTAGCTATATGTTTTTCTGTGCTACCAGACCGTTCAGTAAGCAGTTTGAACACATCTCCAAGTGGTCGTCATTGCCTCCGAATGAGAACACAATATGGTGTCAGAAGTGGGATTAATTGGAGCGACGGTGCACATTTGTTTTTTGAAAAAAAGAGGGGGTTCCAGACCCCTGTGCCCCTTCAAAGGACAAGCGGTTACAGAAGATGAATGAATGAAGCAACATAAATACAAAGACAAAGAAAGGACACAGTTACGGCTTCTGGTGAGGAGCCATAGATGGCTGACATTGACCGAAAGGGCAGCAAGGTGCCATTCAAAATAGATACTGAAGCAGATATCAGCTATTTCAGAGCAGGTGTACAAACACACAGAGAAGGGAAGCTAGCGTTTGTTAATACACAGGATAAGATGTTACAATCCCTCGTGCTAAGATCCCAGGCAAAACACATTTAGAGGCCCTGTCTAGCTGACAGAGACGACCAGCATGCTAGCAGCCAGCTGTCCAGCTACCAACTAACAAGAGGACACCAGATACCTGGCCTAGTCAACAGCAGTATGCAGCATGTCATTGGGGTTTTCAAGTGGGCACCTCCCTTCACCAATGTTTTGTTAAGTTAGGCCCACGACACCTCAAGAAGGCTTAACAGTGACTTCCAGCATCCTGGAGTCACCCCCCTCCACACTGCCACTGCACAACCCCGTTTTTCTCACCATTCAGTGACTTTCAACAACCCAGAAATTAGCCTAGCCTTTTTATGCAGCAATCAGAGCAAACAATCCAACTTACTTGAAACGTTGATGCGGACTGAACCGCGACCCAAACGACCAAATCTATCATGGTTTGCAAATACTAAAGTTACCCAGCCAGCCTTACCTTCAGTGAGCTCCCCAGCTAGCATGTTTGCTCCTTACCCACAGCCACTAGCTTGCTTGCTTTGCTGCTAGGGACATGTTGCTTACCACAATCCTCTGGTTTTTGCCACCTACGCCCACCTCGTTCAGAAAAGCAGAAAACCAATTTTACCACAAATCCGAAGCAGCCCACCTCCACCCGCCACACGCGGGCCCTCCAGCCATTCTGCTCTGAGTCTGCTGCTAACTCTGCATATTTAGCTCTCTTGTGCTCGTTAGCCTCCTCAACTCTATCTTCCCACGGGACAGTAAGCTCAATAAAATCGACTACTTTCTCTGGCTCAGACCACAACAGCAGATCTGGCCGTAGCCGAGTGCTAGCTATATGAGTTGAAATAACTAGCTTCTCATTTAAGTCCGCCCTCATCTCCAAGGCTCCTCCTACTCTTAGCTGTCCTTTTAATCATTTTTCCTCAGTTGCAGCTGCTAAACATTTCAGTACCTGGTTGTGACGCCAGGTATATCGTCTTTGGGACAGACGAACCCTACAACCTGTCAGAATATGGCTAAGCGTACATACACAAGCACACAATGGGTGGTCCCCAAACCACTCCATGCTCCTGGTCGTGTTAAACTAACAGTGCTGGGGTCAGTCACAGAAAAGCTCACTTGTAAACATAGGAGCATTACAAAGGAAATCTTTGTAGTGAGAGACCGACAGGTGGCACTGTTGAGTGGTGGACCAAAAGACAGTAAGGACAAGGTATCCTAACTCTGTGATGGACTCAGGCTGGTCCAGAGGCCTTACTCCAACAAACTCAAGACTGACGCGAAGCCATTCTCACACGGCGTGTCCCATTGCTCCTCATGGACAAAGTGAAAAGAGAGCTGAAGAGGATGGAAAGTCTAGGGGGCATCAGCTGCACTGAAGAGCCAACAGACTGTTTTTGTGGCATGGTGGTGGTTCCGAAAAAGAACCATATTTACATAGACATGACACCCCTGAATGTGTGCCAGGAAAAATGTATACTCCCCTCTGTAGAATAGACCCTAGGCATGGTGACAGGTGCACAATAGATAAGCAGAACAAAGACTATGAGCCTGTTTGGAAATGCAGGTCAGGTTTTTTGTTGAGGATGAAATACGACGTGGAAGATCCTGAGTTTCCAGTAGATGGCGAGCGACTCACTTCGTATTAAAGGTACCTGGATCTTCGATTCTACATGAAAGCTGGATGGACTATCTGCCTTGTGGTAGGATTGTGCCAGTCACCTGGACTGGTATCAGCTGAACACATAATTACACGAGAGTGCTGACCCATTTGACTCTGATCTGTTAGACTCTGACCCATTAGACTTTGACTCATTGAACTCCAACAGATCCAACAGAGGTCTGAACTTCTAACACGTCTGCAGTGACTTGGACCTTCCTTTCTTGTCATCGGACTTTGACCATCAAACTAGTTGGACCGTGGACAATTAATCCAAAGGACACTTTCTATTCTTTTCTGTTTAAAGGACCCATATTTTGTTTTTTAATTGTGTATTTATTGTGCAACTTTGTTGTTAACTAAAGTTACAGTTAACTGAATAATTGTGATGTTGGTATTGTTTATTGCACTGTTAACATAGCTCCTTACGAGCCTCGAGCGAGATCTACTTACACAGAAGTGGTTTTCATGAAACACTGATGCTATTTCCATCACCTCTGCTTCTCTACAGTCACACAGGAAGAGACTGCTTCTCACTTTACGCTTCAGGCTGATGTTCAGTCAGTCAGCGGAAAGACAACATGGAGGTCAGCGTTTTCTGCATCGCACTGTGTGAGTACTGGCTCCTTTCCACATTAAAACTTAATGATAAAGACTTTATTTACAATTAAAAACCTCATGCACATGAAAGTCTTTCAATGTTATTTAGTGAACTTAAATTTAACACTTTTAACTTAAGTATTATTCTTCACCAGCTACGACATTTAATAGTAAATATGCTGAACATCGTGAGCAGCTGTAGAAGACGACAAAACTTTTATTGATTCATCTATTTTCTTTGCGTCTTCAGTGATTATGATGATCCTGCTGTGTGCACAGGACCAGGAAGTTGGTGAGTAGATGTTTTGTTGGGCAGTTGTAGAAAAGATGCAAAAATATCTTGAGATTGGTGTGTTTAATCATCACAGGAGTTCCTCTACTACTTTTCTACTTCTAAATGTTGTAGACGTCGTCCAGCAGTTCACAGGAGTAAATGTCTAAACTGAATTTCTCTGTTTTTCTTTGTCTCAGATGCAGCTTTTCTTCGTATCTCTCCAAACAGACTGCAGTTCTTTGAATATGAGTCCGTCACTTTTTACTGTGAGGGAGTCTTTTACTGTGATATTGAAGATAAGTCGGTTGCGAAGACGCCCTCGTGTTGCACCACTAGTGACAGAACATTAAGAGGACCTAGCTGCACCATTGAAAATCTTTATCGAGATGATTCTGGAAAGTATTGGTGTGAGGAAGGAGGAAAGAGAAGAAACATCATCAGCATCAATGTCACTTGTATGTTTGCAGTGAGGCAGTGATATTTTGTGATTATCTCAACGTGATTTCAAGATAAATTAAATATGATCGTGTTCTTCAGCTGGTTCTGTGATCCTGGAGAGTCCTGCTCGTCCTGTGATGGAGGGAGACGATGTGACTCTGAGCTGCAGAACCAAAATATCTTCCTCCAACATCGCAGCTGATTTCTATAAAGATGGAGTCCACAATTCCAGAAGCTCCACAGGAAATCTCAGCATCAAAACAGTCTCCATGCTTGATCAAGGATTCTACAAATGTCACATCTCTGGAGTTGGAGAATCACCACAGAGCTTGCTGTCTGTTGGAGGTGAGACACATCAATTTTAAGATGAATAAAGTGCATACATGTGTTGATGTTTATTTTTCATCCAACTATCCTGTCTTCAGCTACACCATATTTTCATGAAGAGAAGACTCATATCTCCTCTTGCAAGTGTAATGGTAAGAAGACTTAATCTGAACTACACTGTCTAATTGTCAAATCACTAAACTAATAACCAGGGAACCGACCTGTTGGATGCAAGGCCTTTTGAGAGATAAATGGATTTGCTTCTTTCACTTCTATTTAGTCACAACTACTTCCTGTCTCATAATGCTTTTTGTCTTTGTCGAAACTCCCACGGAACATCGTCCCTCCTCAGATCACGGCTGTCACATTTACCCCATCCTAAGGACCGTGTTCACCATCATCCTGGTGGCGCTGGTGCTGCTGCTGCTCGGATGTCTTCACTGTGGGATAGTCAGAGTTATAACACATGACTCATCTCCAACAGAAGACAGAGCTTTCTGTAATAATAAAGAAAAAGATGGCCTGGATGACAACCAACAGGAGAATAAAAGCTAGCTTAGTTGCTGAGATCATGGAGTTATTATTTCATCATACCAGGAAATGAGCTTCTTTCTGAGAAAATGAAAGTGGTTTTTAAACTGCACTGGCCATAACTCTGACACATGGTGTTTAAAATAACCACAACAGCTGAGCGCTTCTATTAATTGTTGCTGGTTTGTAGAAACGTGTGAACTGTCACAGTGTGTCACGACCACAGTGTCTTCTGTTCAGTGTCTTCTGTTCCGTGTCTTCCTCTGTTTGCAATTTTGTAAAATCTAAAGAAAAATAAACTTAGAAATGCATTAACATGCTGTTCTTTAATGTGGTGGTTTTTCATTTTCTTCCTAATGTCTTTTTTTAGAGTATTTTCTTAAAATAAAAGCTTTTAACCTGAATGATGCACAGCAGATGACAGAGTAAGGCAGAAATGAGGTAAAGACAGATGTAAAAAGAAGGGATGTAAGAGAAAATGAAAATCATGATATACATAATCACTTTAACCCTTTTATTTTAGATGAAGCTTTTATAGATGACTCTAGATTGAAGACGGAAGTCTGTGAAGTCTCCATTACTGCAGAGACACATATGAGCAAAGCGTTTCAGTTTTCACGCACTCTTGGCGAGAAATCTTTATCAAAAACCTAAAATAGTTATTGCCAAGAGCTTGTTGATGTGGAAATGATTTGCATAAAAGTTTGATGGATTTCCTAAATGGATGACAGGGTTATGTCAAAGGTCACTACTTTGATGATATCACTGAGGTCAAAGATCACATATGTGAAACTACTGTGAAACCATGAGGTGAAAAGGTGAAACTCTGCTGTGTGTGTCAGTATTTTGATTGAGGTGTGACTGACTTGATCCATATATGGGTGACCCTTGCCACACACACACGACCAGATACATGCAGACTTTGTCACATGCACAGACATGTTTCTATAAGGGGACATGATGCCAGCTGACCCCGCCTATGCTCTCAGCACGGTGAAAAAGCAAACGATAGCAAGAGATGTCTGTAAAGGTTCTCAGTCATCCAGGTCATGGTATATCCAATAAAGGTTAAAAAAGGCAACTGGTAGAGTCTCTACAAGTCCAGTTGCCTTTTTTAACCTTTGTTGGAGATAGCTAGAGATAGTTTCAGTCCATCATTAATTGAGCAGACCAGATTTGACTACTGTTTAATTTCCACGATCATTAGTGAGACACAGGTGCGACGGCCTCCAGGGCTGGCCTTAGGTTGTGGGTTGGGAGGTTGTTACTAGGCGCGTTCGACTTCATGCAGATCTGTCTGAGTCTGACTTGACGTGATGCATGCTTGGTAGAACAAGTTCATTTTAACCAATCATATTCGAGATCTATGAGCATGACAACCCAGCATGCATCACGTCAAGTCAGATCTGCACAGATCTGCATCAAGTCGAACGCGCCTATTCTCTGTGTTGTAGGAGCCTGGGAGGTGGAGCTACAGTCTCATCACAGATGCAGCACACCTGAGGAAGCTGCAGTGGGAGGCCATAAAGCAGGCCTTGGCTCAGTTATCTCTCTCTCTCTCACCTGGCTGACCAGCTGACTGCTCTCTTGTGTGTATTTGGTGTTGCACTCTCATACACTGCTCCATTCACTCACATGCTCCAACACAGCATGCACACTGATATGCAGACAGATATATCATTATCGACCTATTTTGCTTCATTAAATTCATATTATTAGTAGACTTTGTGTGGCTTCCCTTTTTTGTCACTGCTGTTGGAGGCAGGTTGTGACACATGTGAGCATCATGTATAGATACTTTACTTATCCCGAGGCAAATTTGGTGTCCAGTAGCATCATCACATAGAACTGTTTAGGCGCCAAACTGGACCTTTTTAACCAGACTCCTATTAGGACCGTCGGCCGCCACCATGGTTGAATCCATAAAACCGGCTTTGTCTTTGTATAGGTGAATTGACTTTTCAGTGAATCGTCTGAAAAGTGTAGCAGAGTTTTTATCATAGCTCCGTAGGGGTGTGTGCTGCTGGATTGTGAAATCAATCTGTCTCCCAAGGGTCACATCAACCTGCGAGAAAATGGTATTGACGGGACAGTTGATCACACCCACATGAGCGTCCTGAGAAGCAGAGTGATGGTGAGATCCAGATATTTCTCTCCATCACTGGGGATAAAAAACTTCAATGGGGCCGGCGTATAAGAGAGCCAATAAAGGGGAAATCTCTGTATACTGACTCTGCTCGATAGACATCTGTGTCACCAGAGCTGTGAATATGTCCAGCTCCGTCATGCTGCATTCATGCGATTTGTCATTTAAAAGACCCATGATCTTCAGGAGAATATAGCTTCAGACTTCCTTCTGTTAGCCCTTCGCCTCTGCACAGATTTACTACGCCTGGCTGACTCACGTTTTTTAGGACCTGCTACGTGACATCCGTTGCGTCTCTTTCTGGCTCATCCAGCAAGAAACATAAGTGCTGATACTTCTTGATTGACCCCTCTGGAGCTTTCAAGCACTGCACGACCCTGTTAACTAGATCTGATGAGATGTTTTTGGTGGCGTTTTTAAGATGAGTCTTGGCAATGGAAAAACCTTTCTTGGCCAATGGTGTCATAAACCAAAATAGTTTTGAAAGTATGAATCCCAGGTCTTTACCGTACATCAAGGGAGCCCCATGGAACCCAGGCAGCCCGCTTCCCAATTGATCTTCATAACAATTTACAGATTGATAAAGGTCAGGATAAGGTTCCGCTAGCACCATTTTCAGAGCTGTGTTTTAATCGGTTTAAAATGTAAAGTCACAATCACTTTTCCGTCCAGCTCATATAAAGACTCGGGTAGGTCTTTGTCCTCCCTCTTCTTTTCTCTTTGACTCCTCTCTCTATCTTCTCCACTGTGGAGACCCCCAGCTGCTCAGCTGCAGCTGGCTGCCTCATTAGCCTGCTAACCAGAGCAACTACTCCAGGCCTTTCCTCACAGCAGCTACTGTGAATCTGCACAAGTTCTATTAGCTACCAAACCGAAGGTTTGCAGGCCACACCCCCAAACAACAGGAGCGACACAGCTAGTTGGTACCGAGCTGCTAAAAAGCTACTTCAAAGGGTATATAAACTCAGGGTATCTTGCATGCTAAGCTAACCATTCTTCCTCTAACTTGGCACCTCCTAAAACACTCTTATCACACTCCACACATACACTTAGCCAGCACATGGTCTGAGTGTCCTTACTTGGTCAGCCACCTTGTTTTCTTTGTTCAAGGCCTCAAGGCCTCAGCAGCCATTTTCACACAATCGCACCCCCTCCCCCACACACACCTGTATAGAGTACACTGTAGTTTGATTGTATGTTTTTACTTTTCTTGTAATAAATATCTTTTAAACATACCTTTTGTCTGTTTAATGTTGCACAAGAGTGAATTTTGCCAACCTGTACACTGTCAAGAACTCTAAATTCCTTCAACCTTAACTAAATGTTAATGTGGTAATTTTGGTTCTAGTTATTAAGCGAATTATCAATCAGAGTACCAAATTTAGTAAATATTATGAAACTGATTTGCTGGATTGGATCTTTTCCCTTATCAGAAGGGTGGTGCCTTGAGGTGATCTCATCTTTTAGATCCAATTATTTAATAATAAATATTATTTTTGATAATTATTCATTTTTCATGGTAGCCTAACCCCAATATTTTATTTATTGTCAACAAATATTGTTTTAATTATCTTTTGTGTACATTTGAGCTGATTCACAGGATTCTCCATCAACTGTGCTGCACTTGGTGACTTGCCTGACAGACTCTGGACCCTGTGCCTCAATTTCATACATGGTCCTTTGCCTCTGTCTAGTGGTCTAATGGTGGTACTATAGAAAGTAAACCCATTATATCCATCTTGTATGGAATACCATTCAATTCAATTCAGTTTTATTTATTTAGCATCAATAACAATACAAATCGTCTCAAGATGCTTTACAACATCTGGCCTGAAAACCCCAGAGCAGAGACACACAACAGTTAATATGACATATAGTAAAAGCACAGAATTGCATGTCTACTGGTAGATAGGAAATTAGAGGACAAGAACTCTGTGCCAGAGAAAAGAAAGTGGAGGACGCATGAGAGAAGAGTGAAGAGAACATGTCTCAGTGCATTGTCTCTCAGCAGCCTAGGCCTATAGCAGCATAACTAAGGGCTGGTCCAGTCCAGCCCTAACTATAAGCTTGATCAAAAAGGAAAGTCTTAAGCCTGACCTTAAAAATAGAGAGAGTGTCTGCCTCCTGAACTCAAACTGGGAGCTGGTTCCACAGGAGAGGAGCCTGATAGCTGAAAGCTCTACCTCCCATTCTACTTTTTGAAATTCTGGGAACCACAAGTAGGCCTGAACTTTCAGACCGAAGTGATCTGTTGGGATGATATGGTACAATGAGGTCTTTAAGATATGATGGAGCTAGGCCTTTAAGGGCCTTGTATGTAAGGAGGAAGATTTTAAATTCTATTCTAGACTTTAAAGGGAGCCAGTGAAGAGAAGCTAAAACTGGAGTAATATGATCGCCTTGATAAATGCTGCCAATGCTCCTGCAACAATGAGCAACACCCCTTTGTGACTACTTTCTATTTTTTTATGGATTCTATAATGTGGAATGGCAGAATGTGATTTACAGAGTAAATAAGATGATCAAAGGTTGAATTGTGTGTATTTTGCCACCTGTAGTGGGAATCAGTAGTATTTTGTAGCCAGATTCCCTTTCAATAGGTAAAAACCCAATGTGACACACTTTGGGTTCTTTTGTTCTCCAAATGTCCAAATGGAGAGTGGGCCTGATTCTATTTGTTACTAGAACCTTTGTAGAATATGTGTGCTTTGTGGTATTTCTCTAAACTCTTGGTCCAGGTCTAGTCAAGAGGTTGCTGAATGAGTTCAGAATGATATCATTGCTAAAAATAATCATTGCATAATCTAATCTAGAAGACATTTTAAACTTTTTTTTTTTTTTTTACTTTACACTAGTAAGTAAATATTAGAATACTAATACACCACACACCAACATGGAGGACATTAAGGAAATGTCGCAGTAGCAGTGAACGCGGATTCGCTCTGCCTTTGCTCTTTGCACCACCCACTGATATTTAACTAAAACACTGATACTATTTCTACTACCCCACAGAAAGAGACCGCTTCTCACATTACACTTCAGTCTGATGTTCAGTCAGTCAGTCAGCAGCAAGACAACATGGAGGTCAGAGCTTTCTGCATCGCACTGTGTGAGTACCGGCTCCTTTCCACATTAACACTTAATGATAAAGACTTTATTTACAATTAAAAAGCTCATGCACATGAAAATGTTTTTTAGTGAGTGAACTTTAATTTTATTTTTTAAACTTTTTCAAATTTTAATTTAACACTTTTAACTTAAGTATCATTCTTCACCAGCTACGACATTTCATAGTAAATATGCTGAACATCGTGAGCAGCTATACGAGACGACAAAACTTTTATTGATTTGTCTGTTTTATTTGCATCTTCAGTGACTGTGACGATCCTGTTGTGTGCACAGGACCAGGAAGTTGGTGAGTAGATGTTTTGTTGGGCAGCTGTAGAAAAGAGGCAAAAATATCTTGAGATTGGTGTGTTTAATCATCACAGGAGTTCCTCTGTTACTTTTCTACTTTTAAATGTTGTAGACGTCGTCCAGCAGTTCACAGGAGTAAATGTCTAAACTGAATTTCTCTGTTTTTCTTTGTCTCAGATGCAGCTTTTCTTCGTATCTCTCCAAACAGACTGCAGTTCTTTGAATATGAGTCGGTCACTTTATACTGTGAAGGAGTCTTTTACTGTGATGCTGAACATAAATTGATTGGAGGGAAGCCCTTGTGTTGCACCGCTAATGACAGAACATCAAGAGGACCGAGCTGCACCATTAAAAGTGTCTATGCAGATGACACTGGAAAGTATTGGTGTGAGGAAGGAGGAGAGAGAGGAAACATCATCAATATCCATGTCACTTGTACGTTTGCAGTGAGGCAGTGACATTTTGTGATTATCTCAACGTGATTTCAAGATAAATTAAATATGATCATGTTCTTCAGCTGGTTCTGTGATCCTGGAGAGTCCTGCTCGTCCTGTGATGGAGGGAGAAGATGTGACTCTGAGCTGCAGAACCAAAATATCTTCCTCCAACATCGAAGCTGATTTCTATAAAGATGGAGTCCACAAGCGGAGAAACTCCACAGGAAATCTGAGACTCAAAACAGCCTCAATATCTGATCAAGGACTCTACAAATGTCACATCTCTGGAGTTGGAGAATCACCACAGAGCTGGCTGTCTGTTGGAGGTGAGATATATAGTTTTTTTCAAAATAAGATTCATAAAGTATTGATCACGTATGTGTTTACACTCTCAAACAATTCCCATCACCTTATGTTTCAGCTTTTCCTATTGTCGATACAGAAGATCATGAAGACTCTAAACCTGTTGGAGGTGAGATGCGTCACTTTTAAGATAGGTTGAATAAAGTGTTTGCTTCTTTCATTTCTATTTAGTCACAACCACTTTCTGTCTCATAATGTCTTTTCTCTCCTCAGGTCACGGCTGTCACATTTACCCCATCCTAAGGGCCGTGTTCACCATCATCATCGTGGTGCTGCTGCTGGTGCTGCTCGGATGTCTTCAGTATGTGATAGTCAGAGTTATAAAACATGACTCATCTCCAACAGAAGTGAGAGCTTTCTGTAATATTAAAAAACAAAATGGCCTGGATGACAACCAATAGGAGAATAAAAGCTAGCTTATTCGCTGAGATCATGGAGCTATTATTTCATCATACCAGGAAATGAGCGTCTTGGTGAGAAAATTGTCTAACGTGTCTGCACATGTGGTTTTTAAACCTTTCGCACTGGCATAACTCTGACACGCGGTGTTTAAAATAAGCACAGCATCTGAGCGCTTCTATTAATTGTTGCTGGTTTGTAGAAACGTGTGAACTGTCACAGTGTGTCACGACCACAGTGTCTTCTGTTCAGTGTCTTCTGTTCCGTGTCTTCCTCTGTTTGCAATTTTGTAAAATCTAAAGAAAAATAAACTTAGAAATGCATTAACATGCTGTTCTTTAATGTGGTGGTTTTTCATTTTCTTCCTAATGTCTTTTTTTAGAGTATTTTCTTAAAATAAAAGCTTTTAACCTGAATGATGCACAGCAGATGACAGAGCAAGGCAGAAATGAGGTAAAGACAGATGTAAAAAGAAGGGATGTAAGAGAAAATGAAAATCATGATATATATAATCACTTTAACCCTTTTATTTTTTATTTTTTTTTTTGAACTTTATTGCCCATATAAAACTTTACAGGCAATTTAAGCATTACAAATCAATGCGAACACACACAAAACTAAAAAAAAAAAAAAAAAAAAAAAAAAAAAGGTTCACCTTGTAATACATCACATTCAACACATATTGGTTACATATTCACACAGTATGTCTACAGTATTTAGTACAGTATTAGTGTAAGTTCATGCCTAGAATGACTGGGGTCCATCGTCTTATGAACAGTGATACTTTCAACTGTAATATAGCTGTCATATTTTCCATTATATGAACTTGTTTAACTTTTTCTATCCATTGATCTTTTGTAGGGGCACAGGGCTGCATCCAATTAACAGTGATCATTTTTTTGGCAGTCATTAGCAAAATATGTAACATGTAACATTGGTCCTTAGAAAGCAAGTCCTCAGGTACTTTCTCCAGCATAAAAATTAAAGGGTCCAGTGGGATATCAATCCCAAAAATGTTGTCTAATTCTTCTTTAATGTCTTTCCAGTATGTCTGTATCACCGAACAGTCCCAGAATATGTGGGTATGATCACCCACCATGCCACAGTTCCTCCAGCAAACATTGGGGGCATTGTTTTTAAACCTTGCCACCTTAAGGGGTGTTCTAAAGATTCTCAGTTTCATCTTCCAGTCAAATTCTTTCCACACCTGACTTCCAATCCCTTTATGACTCGCTATACATATATTTTCCCAGGTATCATCATCTATCATTGTATTGAGTTCTAATTCCCATTCACTCTTAATATGATAGGTGTTATCTGATGTGTCTTTCAGTAGACTTTTATAAATACGTGATACCTGATGCTTTGTTGATACCAACTGTTGGGAAACATGTATAAAGTACCTTTCAACCTCTGTTGGATCTCTCTTAAGACTATCCCAGTCTGTGTGCTTAGTGAGGTAGTGTCGTATTTGTAAATATCTATACAAGTCATTTGGGGGCAAGTCAAATTTCTCTTGGAGTTGCGAAAATGATCGTAGTGTGTTGTTTTCAAACAACTGGCTAACAATGACCAGGCCCTTTTCCGCCCATCTTCTATACGCTAAGTCTGTCAAGGATGGGAGAAAATCGAGGTTTCCAAGAATGGGCAATGCCCTTGACAGAGGCAAAGACCCTTTTAATTGCTTCTGTACACTGTTCCAGACCTTTAATGTGTGTTTGACCCAGATATTATTTATTTTTATCTTCCTCTGAGTCTGCTGACTAAGAAAGGGAAGAGTAGATAGTGATATCCCTGTCAACGAGTTCTGTTCAATAGATACCCATCCAGTTTCCTCATCCTTGGTCATCCATACCACTATAGCTCTAAGTTGGGCTGCCCAGTAATACATTTTGAGATTAGGTAAACCCAGGCCCCCCTTTTCTTTACTAGCCATCAATATTTTTAGGCGTATTCTTGGTCTCTTATTTTGCCAGATAAATGTTGATATACGTTTTTCAAGAAGCTTTAGTGCCGATTGTGGAACCTGAATTGGCAGAAACCCTTTTATTTTAGATGAAGCTTTTATAGATGACTCTAGATTGAAGACGGAAGTCTGTGAAGTCTCCATTACTGCAGAGACACATATGAGCAAAGCGTTTCAGTTTTCACGCACTCTTGGCGAGAAATCTTTATCAAAAACCTAAAATAGTTATTGCCAAGAGCTTGTTGATGTGGAAATGATTTGCATAAAAGTTTGATGGATTTCCTAAATGGATGACAGGGTCATGTCAAAGGTCACTACTTTGATGATATCACTGAGGTCAAAGATCACATATGTGAAACTACTGTGAAACCATGAGGTGAAAAGGTGAAACTCTGCTGTGTGTGTCAGTATTTTGATTGAGGTGTGATTGACTTGATCCATATATGGGTGCCCCCTTGCCACACACACACACGGCCAGATACATGCAGACTTTGTCACATGCACAGACATGTTTCTATACGGGGACATGATGCCAGCCGACCCCGCCTATGCTCTCACCACGGTGAAAAGCAAATGATAGCAAGAGATGTCTAGAAAAGGTTCTCAGTCATCCAGGTCATGGTATATCCAATAAAGGTTAAAAAAGGCAACTGGTAGAGTCTCTACAAGTCCAGTTGCCTTTTTTAACCTTTGTTGGAGATAGCTAGAGATAGTTTCAGTCCATCATTAATTGAGCAGACCAGATTTGACTACTGTTTAATTTCCACGATCATTAGTGAGACACAGGTGTGACGGCCTCCAGGGCTGGCCTTAGGTTGTGGGTTGGGAGGTTGTTATTCTCTGTGTTGTAGGAGCCTGGGAGGTGGAGCTACAGTCTCGTCACAGATGCAGCACACCTGAGGAAGCTGCAGTGGGAGGCCCTAAAGCAGGCCTTGGCTCAGTTATCTCTCTCTCTCTCACCTGGCTGACCACCTGACTGCTCTCTTGTGTGTATTTGGTGTTGCACTCTCATACACTGCTCCATTCACTCACATGCTCCAACACAGCATGCACACTGATATGCAGACAGATATATCATTTAGACCTATTTTGCTTCATTAAATTCATATTATTACTAGACTTTGTGTGGCTTCCCTTTTTTGTCACTGCTGTTGGAGGCAGGTTGTGACACATGTGAGCATCATGTATAGATACTTTACTTATCCCGAGGCAAATGTGGTGTCCAGTAGCATCATCACATAGATCTGTTTAGGCGCCAAACTGGACCTTTTTAACCAGACTCCTATTAGGACCGTCGGCCGCCACCATGGTTGAATCCATAAAACCGGCTTTGTCTTTGTATAGGTGAATTGACTTTTCAGTGAATCGTCTGAAAAGTTTAGCAGAGTTTTTATCATAGCTCCGTAGGGGTGTGTGCCGCTGGATTGGGAAATCAATCTGTCTCCCAAGGGTCACATCAACCTGCGAGAAAATGGTATTGACGGGACAGTTGAGCGTCCACATGAGCGTCCTGAGAAGCAGAGTGATGGTGAGATCCAGATATTTCTCTCCATCACTGGGGATAAAAAACTTCAATGGGGCCGGCGTATGAGAGAGCCAATAAAGGGGAAATCTCTGTATACTGACTCTGCTCGAAAGACATCTGTGTCACCAGAGCTGTGAATATGTCCAGCTCCGTCATGCTGCATTCATGCGATTTGTCATTTAAAAGACCCATGATCTTCAGGAGAATATACCTTCAGACTTCCTTCTGTTAGCCCTTCGTCTCTGCACAGATTTACTACGCCTGGCTGACTCACGTTTTTTAGGACCTGCTCCGTGACATCCGTTGTGTCTCTTTCTGGCTCATCCAGCAAGAAGCATAAGTGCTGATGCTTCTTGATTGACACCTCTGGAGCTTTCACGCACTGCACGACCCTGTTAACTACGTCTAATATGATGTTTTTGGTGGCGTTTTTAAGATGAGTCTTGGCAATGGAAAAACCTTTCTTGGCCAATGGTGTCATAAACCAAAATAGTTTTGAAAGTATGAATCCCAGCTCTTTACCGTACATCAAGGGAGCCCCATGGAACCCAGGCAGCCTGTTTTCCACTTAATCTTCATAACAATTTACAGATTGATTAAGGTCAGGATAAGGTTCCGCTAGCACCATTTTCAGGGCTGTGTTTTAATCGGTTTAAAACGTAAAGTCACAATCACTTATACGAACCTGAAATTTATCGGTGGGTTCTGATCCGTCTTGATTTCGATGCTGATGTTTTCAGTGTGTCTTTTTGCTACCAGTACGTAGTAGGCAGGGCTGAAGCACTGTGTAATGACATCTCCTAACGATTTCAATTTGAATAGCTCATAAGAGCGGGGCATAAGTGTCACCCACCATCTGATGCTGAACCATGTTGCTATAACAGAACATACACTATATTACCAAAAGTATTCACTCACCCATCCAAATAATTGAATTCAGGTGTTCCGATCGCTTCCATGTCCACAGGTGTATAAATCAAGCACCTAGGCATGCAGACTGCTTCTGCAAACATTTTCGAATGAACGGGTCGCTCTCAGGAGCTCAGTGAATTCCAGCGTATTACTGTGATAGTGTTGGGACTTGAACCTGGTGGTGAGTGATGGAAGGCTCACCACGCATAACCGAGTTTTGAGCACATGTGTCTTGGAAATAAAGGAAACCCCCAGAAATCTAATAGTCCCACAATCCTTTCAGGTGTGGAACCTGATCCAGCAGTTATCACTGGCTGACTGTGGCATGTGACCTCTGAGGTCACCAGGTCATATAAAGGCTCTGTTCGGCCTTTGCTCTTCTCCTCTTTTCTTCCACCTTCTCTGTTCCTCTCACCCTTCCTCTCCACCCTGGACCCCAGCAGCTTAGCTACAGCAGGCTGCCTCAGGTAGCCTGCTAACCTGAGCAGCTACTCCAGGCCTCTCCTCACAGCAGCGATGCAAGAGCCTGCTGAGCAATCTGCACAAGTTCTATTAGCCACCAAACAGAAGCTTTGCAGGCCAAACCCCCAAACAACAGGAGCGACACAGCTAGTTAGCACCAACCTGCTAACAAGCTACTTCAAAGGATCCAAAAGGAGCGGCCAGTTTCCCTCCAACGTCTGCCATCTGGATCATACATCAAAGACATCCAACGACTTTTCTACCAAACTGGTAGTATGACCTGGGCCTAGTCAAGCTAAGCTAAGCAGGACTCTAAACCTAGAGCTGATGTGATATTTGTTTGTACTGACTTGATGTGATCATTCGGTTTTAAGGTTATAGTATAGTAATTTGATGTTAGTTCAGGTTATGCAACACATAGACTCAGGGTCTCTTGCATGCTAAGCTAACCATTCTTCCTCTTACTTGGCACCTCACAAAACACTCTTATCACATTCCACACAGGCACTCAGCCAGCACATGGGGTGACTGTCCCTACTTGGTCAGCCATCTTGTTTTCTTTGTTCAAGGCCTCAAAGCCTCAGCAGCCATTTTTACGTACTCGCACACACACACACACACACACACACACACACACACACACACACACACACACACACACACACACACACTCCTGTATAAAGTAAGCTGTACTTAGATTGTATGTTTTTACTTGTTTTCTTGTAATAAATATCTTTTAAACATACCTTTTGTCTGTTTAATTTGCACAAGAGTGAATTTGGGTGTGTGTGTGTGTGTGTGTGTGTGTGTGGGCGGGGGGGGGGGCAACACACAGCAGTTAACACGCTATACAGTAATTGCACAGAATTGCATGTTTACTGGTAGATAGGAAATAGAGCTCTGTGCCAGAGAAAAGAAAGTGGAGGACGCGACGGAGGAGAGAGAAGAGAACATGTTCTCAGTGCATCGTCCCCCAGCAGCCTAGGCCTATAGCAGCATAACTAAGGGATGGTTTAGTCCAGCCCTAACTATAAGCTTGATCAAAAAGGAAAGTCTTAAACGTGACATTAAAAGTAGAGAGGGTGTCTGCCTCCAGAACCCAAACTGGGAGCTGGTTTCACAGGAGAGGAGTCTGATAGCTGCTCTACCTCCCATTCTACTGTTTGAAATCCGAGCAACCACAAATAGGCCTGAACTTTCAGACCAAAGTGATCTGTTGGGATGATATGGTACAATGAGGTCTTTAAGATATGATTGAGCTAGGCCTTGTAAGGGCCTTGTATGTAAGGAGGAGTATTTTAAATTCTATTCTAGATTTTAGAGAGAGCCAATGAAGAGACGCTAAAACTGGAGTGATATGATCTCTCTTGATAATCCTGTCAATGCTCTTGCAACAATGAGCAACACACTCTTGTAACTCCTTTCTATATTTTTATCAATTCTATAATGTGGAATGGCAGAATTTGATTTACAGAGTAAATAAAATGACCAAAGGTTGAATTATGTGTATGTTGCCACCTGTAGTGGGAATCAGTAGTATTTTGTAGCCAGATTCCCTTTCAATAGGTAAAAACCCAATGTGACACACTTTGGGTTCTTTAGTTCTCCAAATGTCCAGATGGAGAGTGGGCCTGCTACTATTCATTACTAGAACCTTTGTAGAATATGTGTGCTTTGTGGTATTTCTCTAAACTCTTGGTCCAGTTCTAGTCAAGGGGTTGCTGAATGAGTTGAGAATGATATCATTGCTAAAAATAATCATTGCATAATCTAATCTAGAAGACATTTTAAACTTTTTTTTTTTTTTTACTTTACACTAGTAAGTAAATATTAGAATACTAATAAACCACAAACCAACATGGAGGACATTGAGGAAATGTCACAGTAGCAGTGAACGTGGATTCGCTCTGCCTTTGCTCTTTGCACCACCCACTGATATTTAACTAAAACACTGATACTATTTCTACTACCCCACAGAAAGAGACCGCTTCTCACATTACACTTCAGTCTGATGTTCAGTCAGTCAGCGGCAAGACAACATGGAGGTCAGAGCTTTCTGCATCGCACTGTGTGAGTACTGGCTCCTTTCCACATTAAAACGTAATGATAAAGACTTTATTTACAATTAAAAAGGTCATGCACATGAAAATGTTTTTTAGTGAGTGAACTTTAATTCTATTTTTTAAACTTTTTCAAATTTTAATTCAATGCTTTTAACTTAAGTATTATTCTTCACCAGCTACGACATTTAATAGTAAATATGCTGAACATCGTGAGCAGCTGTAGGAGACGACAAAACTTTTATTGATTCATCTATTTTCTTTGCGTCTTCAGTGACTGTGATGATCCTGCTGTGTGCAAAAGATCAGGAAGTTGGTGAGTAGATGTTTTGTTGGGCAGCAAAAATATCTTGAGACTGGTGTATTTAATCATCACAGGAGTTCCTCTATTGCTTTTCTACTTTTAAATGTTGTAGACGTCGTCCAGCAGTTCACAGGAGTAAATGTCTAAACGGAATTTCTCTGTTTTTCTTTGTCTCAGATGCAGCTTTTCTTCGTATCTCTCCAAACAGACTGCAGTTCTTTGAATATGAGTCGGTCACTTTGTACTGTGAAGGAGTCTTTTACTGTGATGTTGGACATAAATTGATTGGAGGGAAGCCCTTGTGTTGCACCACTAATGACAGAACATCAAGAGGACCTAGCTGCACCATTGAAAGAGTCAATGCAGATGACACTGGAAAGTATTGGTGTGAGGAAGGAGGAGAGAGAAGAAACATCATCAACATCAATGTCACTTGTACGTTTGCAGTGAGGCAGTGATATTTTGTGATTATCTCAACGTGATTTCAAGATAAATTAAATATGATCATGTTCTTCAGCTGGTTCTGTGATCCTGGAGAGTCCTGTTCATGCTGTGATGGAGGGAGACAATGTGACTCTGAGCTGCAGAACCAAAATATCTTCCTCCAACATCGAAGCTGATTTCTATAAAGATGGAGTCCGCAAGTGGAGAAGCTCCACAGGAAATCTGAGACTCAAAAGAGTCTCCATGCTTGATCAAGGACTCTACAAATGTCACATCTCTGGAGTTGGAGAATCACCACAGAGCTGGCTGTCTGTTGGAGGTGAGACATGTAGCTTTTTTCAAAATAAGCTTCATAAAGTATTGATCACGTATGTGTTTACACTCTCAAACAATTCTCATCTCCTTAAGTTTCAGCTTTTCCTACCGTTGATACAGAAGATCAGGGAGACTCTAATCCTGTTGGAGGTGAGACGTGCCACTTTTAAGATAGTCTCATAATGTCTTTTCTCTCTTCAGAACCTCTCACAAAACATCCTCCCTCCTCAGATCACAGCTGTCACATTTACCTCAATCTAAGGACCGTGTTCACCATCATCATGCTGGCACTGCTTCTGTTGCTGCTCGGATGTCTTCACCATGTGATAGTCAGAGTTATACAACATGACTCATCTCCAACAGAATGGAGAGCTTTCTGTTATATTAAAGAGAAAGATGGCCTGGATGACAACCAATAGGAGAATAAAAGCTAGCTTAGTCGCTGAGATCATGGAGATAATATTTCATCATACCAGGAAATGAGCGTCTTGGTGAGAAAATTGTCTAACATGTGTGCACATGTGGTTTTTAAACCTTTCTCACTGACCATAACTCTGACACATGGTGTTTAAAATAAGCACGTCTGAGCGCTTCTATTAATTGTTGCTGGTTTGTACAACGTGCGAAATATCACAGTGTGTCACAACCACAGTGTCTTCTGTTCAGTGTCTTCCTCTGTTTGCAATTTTGTAAAATCTGAAGAAAAATAAACTTAGAAATGCATTAACATGCTGTTCTTTAATGTGGTGGTTTTTCATTTTCTTCCTAATGTCTTTTTTAGAGTATTTTCTTAAAATAAAAGCTTTTAACCTGAATGATGCACAGCAGATCACAGAGTAAAAAGAAGGGATGTAAGAGAAAATTTAGATGAGTCTAGATTGAAGACGGAAGTCTGACAAGTCTCCATTACTGCAGAGACACATATGGGCAAAGCGTTTCAGTTTTCACGCACTCTTGGCTAGAAATCTTTTGATTTATAAACTGCTATTATGAAAAACCTATTGCCAAGAGCTTGTGGATGTGGAAATGATTTGCATAAATATAATATATAGTATATACCTTCTGTCAAAAACGTCTGATGGATGAACTAAATGGATGACAGGATTATGTCAAAGGTCACTACTGTGATGATAGAGAGCTGCCACTGAGGTCAAATATCACATATGTGAAATATGTTTCACATATGTGGTTTCACATACTGTGAAACCATGAGGTGAAAAGGTGAAACTCTGCTGTGTGTGTCAGTATTTTGATTGATGTGTGACTGACTTGATCCATATGTGGGTGCCCCCTTGCCACACAGGTCCAGATACATGCAGACTTTGTCACATGCACAGACATGTTTCTATACGGTCGCGTGATGCCAGCTGACCCCGCCTATGCTCTCAGCACGGTGAAAATCAAACAATAGCTAGAGATAGTTTCAGTCCATCATTAATTGAGCAGACCAGATTTGACTAGTATTTAATTTCTACTATCATTAGTGAGACACATGTGAGCATCATAGATACTTTACTTATCCTGAGGCAAATTTGGTGTCCAGTAGCATCATCACATAGAACTATTTAGGCTCCAAACTGGGCCTTTTTAACCAGACTCCTATTGGGACCGTCGGCCGCCACCATGGTTGAATCCATAAAACCGACTTTGTCTTTGTAAAACAGCCCGGCTGTGAATTAACTTTTCAGTGAATCGTCTGAAAAGTTTAGCAAAGTTTCTAGCATAGCTTCGTTGGTGTCATATACTGTATGTGCTATATATATATATATATATATATATATATGTGTGTATAACGTGTATTACGACGGCACGTAACACTTTACGTTTTTCACGACATTTACGGAAGGGGGCAGTAAAAGTTTTACGGTATTGTTTATGAGGAATTACGCTGTATCTGCGAGGTGGCATAAAATAAAGGAGTTGTGGATAAAGACCTTGACCCTCGACATTTCTTACATGGTGTCAGAAGTCCTACAGAGTATAGGCGACACAGACAGGGGAAGAGACGGGATGGCAAAGTTCAATCCACCCACGGACTTTCCTTTTGATAAACTGACTGAATGGCCGGATTGGAAACAACGCTTTCAGCGGTTCAGAGTAGCCACAAAGCTAAATAAAGATGACGGCGCCGTACAGGTGAGCTGCCTTATCTACGCAATGGGAAACGAGGCGGAAAACATCTTTAAGTCGTTTACGTTTGCAGAGGACAGACATAAAGAGGACTTTGATATCGTGGTGACGAAGTTTGATGAATATTTTTTTCCGAGGAGGAATGTTATCCACGAGCGAGCATGTTTTCATCAACGTCAGCAGAGGCCAGGCGAAAAAGCCGAGAGCTTCATCAGAGCCTTATATGAACTGTCTGAGCACTGTGAATTCGGCGCCACTCGGGAGGAAAGTATCCGCGACCGTATCGTTGTAAGGATCCTCGACAAAGAACTTTCACGCAGACTGCAGCTAATGGTGGACCTAACGCTGGCAATGACAATACAGACCGTCAGGCAATCAGAAGAGGGCGCCACACAAGTAAGCATGCAGGGAGAGACAGTGGGAACAGTACAACAGGTTGCACACAAGCACAATAAGAACTGGAAACCACAAAAGAAGCCAAAACACAAACAATGGGGAGGAAATTAAAGGAAATGCGGGAAATGTGGCAAATTAAAACACAGACAAGATGAAAATTGCCCTGCAAACAAAGCTACATGTCATTAGTGTAATAAAACAGAACATTGGGCCAGAGTGTGCCGCAGTAGCAAACCCATTGTTACGCCCGTCATCGTATTGATTATTAGTTGTTGTTTGTTTTTTCTTTATATTGAGTTGGTGTGTGCGACATCTGTGAGGTGATTGGTGGGAAGGTCCTGGTCCTGGCTCCCGATTGGCTGCAGCACGGAGCTCCCTCATTTAAAAGCGGCCAAGATGGCGCGCCTGTGCGGGCAGCAGGATTCTCCTCATCCTCTTCATCTCCCAACCGGCCACAGTTTTTTTGTTTCTTTGTTCTCCCTGAGTTTTGTTTGTTCATTTACTTTGAGTAGTAGGGGTGGACTGCCAGTTTTGTTCCCTTATGTTTTCTCCTGTTTAGTTAGATAGGGAGGTAAGAGTTTTGTCTTTTGTTTGCATTGTTTAAGTTATTTGATTTATTTCTAAGTAGGGTTATTTTGTTTGTTATTTTGGCCTTGGTCCACCCCGACGATACATCCACTCATTGTTAAATAGTTATATTTTTCTGTAAATAAATTATTTCTTTATATTTCAGTCAATAGTGTTTTGGTGGCTACTTGGGACTTGGGGAAGATGGGGACCTTTAATCATGTTGTGTCCCAGACACCCCTAGACGGGGCATAACACCGTTAATGAAGTCACAGGACAGGTGGACCAGCCCTACTTCCTAGGCTCTGTGCGCGATGCAAAAATGTCAGCTGAACAATGGACTGTACAGCTGTACATGGACTCCTTCCCAGTGGAATTTAAAATTGACACTGGGGCTGACGTTAATATTATCAATGAGGATACCTTCAACACACTCACTCCAGAGAGAGCACTGGACCCACCAGACATCCCACTGGACAGCCCAGGAGGTGAGCTACAGTGTCTTAGCATGTTTAAAGCCACTGTTAGCCACAAAGGCAAATCCTATCCATTAACTGCCTATGTCGTCAGAGGAGATACAGTTAATAACCTGCTCAGCCGAGAGTTGTCAGTGGAAATGAATCTGGTGAGGAGAGTAGATGAGGTGACACAACATGCCGGTGGACATCAACAGGCTTATGGTGAGCATGGAACACTAAAAACTGAACCTGTAAAAATATTGTTAAAGGATGATGCTCAACCATACGCAGTACACACTGCACGCCGGGTGCACCTTCCAATGTTGCAGAAAATCAAAGAAGAGCTGCAGAGAATGGAGAACAATGGCGTCATTGAGCGGGTGGCACAGCCAACAGACTGGTGTGCACCCATGGTGCCAGTTTTAAAGAAACACACAGCCAAAGCCAGGATCTGTGTAGGCCTGAAAAAACTGAATGAATCAGTAAAAAGAGAGCGATACATCCTACCCACCTCAGATGAGATAACGGCTAAGCTAAGTGGAGCAACCGTCTTCTCATCTCTCGACGCTGCCAGTGGGTTCTGGCAGATTCCACTGCATCCAGATAGCTGTAAGTTAACTACATTCATCACACCCTCCGGCAGATACTGCTTCAAGCGCCTACCCTTCGGGATCTCCAGCGCACCTGAGATCTTCCAGAGGAAGATGATGGAGACTCTGCAGGGGTTGGAGGGTGTGGAAGTCTTCATGGATGACATCCTGGTCTGTGGGGACTCCATGGAGCAACACGACACCCGACTGGAGCAGGTGATGCAGCGCATTGAGACAGCAGGCTTGAAACTCAACAAGGAGAAGTGCTCCCTCAGACAGAGCCAGCTGCGGTTCCTGGGTCATTTCATCGACCAGTCAGGGGTCAGACCCAATCCGGAAAAGGTAGAGGCTATTCGCAAGCTGTCACCACCAACAAACGTTCAGGAACTGAAAAGAGTCCTAGGCATAGTGAACTACCTGGGAAGATACATCCCAAACCTCTCAACAATAGGTCAGCCGCTGCACGAGCTTTTGAGAAGCAAGAATACCGTAAATCCTCTAATAGAGGCCCGGGCCTTTATTTGACTCAAGCACATTGCGGCCCCGGCCTTTATTGGATGGAGGCCAGAATTAGAGGCAGGCCTCTATTTCTATTTGAGCGAAACGAACTAGAATGAATAAAAACAAGATTTTGTGTCTATTTGAACCTATAAAATACTACTTTATTGAAAACGTACAGTGGCTACATAACATGGTAGAACATTAACAACAACAAATACCGGTAATTCAGGCTAAATTCCAGTGTAGAAATATGGTAACAAAAACGTAGCAAACATACCGGTAGTGCATTGTAAACAAAAAAAGCAAAAAAAAAAAAAATTAAATTTACTCCTCGTCTTCCTCAGTTTCCTCCTCCTCTTCATCTCTCTCCTCTCTCTCTCTGACGCGGGACGTCATTTAAATCCCATGGCGAGCGTTCCTCCGCTCGCCATGACTACGCTGTGTGTGGACTTAACATGCGCACAATTTTAAAAATTATTTTTTTTTTTTTATAAATCATTCCGCGGATCACGTGTGTTCCGAACCGAAGACATTGATCCGAACGGATCACGGATCAATGATGATCCGTTGCACCACAGATCAAGCATAATGGTGAGGCTGAGGCCTGCCCAGAAAAACGATGGTTCTAATAATAGCCCCCCGGCCGCTATTAGAGACCGGCCTTTATTTACCTCCGCTGACAGCGAGACCGGCCAATATTGGAGACCCGGCCAGTAATTGAATACAGGCCTC
This sequence comes from Chelon labrosus, assembly GCF_963514085.1. Lineage (NCBI taxonomy): Eukaryota > Metazoa > Chordata > Actinopteri > Mugiliformes > Mugilidae > Chelon > Chelon labrosus. The sequence goes on from NC_140337.1 coordinate 30,685,731, forward strand.
TATTAGAGGATTTACGGTATATGGACCTGGGGACACACACAGCAGTCAGCTTTTGAACACATTAAAGAGCTACTGACAACTGCACCAGTTCTAACCTACTATGATGTCACCAGACCCACAGCCGTTTCAGCAGATCTCACGTCTCGCGTCTCACAGAAGCAGAAACACGTTATGCACAGATAGAAAAGGAGTGTCTGGCTGGCGTGTGGGCCTGTGAAAAGTTTGACAAATACCTCTGCGGTTTGGACCAGTTCAGGCTAGAGACAGATCACAAACCACTGGTGCCACTTGTCAACAACCGAAGTCTGGATAATGTCCCCTTAAGGTGCCAGCGTCTTCTCATGAGGCTCCTGAGATACAAACCTGTGGCAGAGTATGTACCAGGCAAAACCCTTGTCATCGCCAATGCCCTGTCATGGAGCCCACAAACCTACACAACAGAGATGACTGATACACACAGTGATGTAGCATGTCATGTAGCTGCTGTGATGGCAGGGATTCCAGCGTCCCCAACCAAAATGGACAGCCCCAGAAAGGCCACTTCAACAGACGGTGAGCTACAGACAGTCATAAAATTCATCAGGTCAGGGTGGCCTGAATATGCAGGTAACATTGCAGTGCAGGCTAAAGAGTACTCAAAAGTGAGGAACGAGTTATCAGAACATGATGGTTTGGTCATAAGGGGCAGCAGAATAGTCGTGCCGAGGCCAATGAGAGCTGACATTCTACAGAAGCTACACGATGGACACCAGGGTCTCACAAAGTGTAGAGACAGAGCAAATGCAGCAGTATGGTGGCCAGGACTCGCCACAGAACTCAAAGATGCTGTAATGTCTTGCAGGACGTGTCAGGAGTAGAGACGGGCCCAAACAAAAGAGCCTCTCATTTCCACGCCCCTACCTGACCGTCCATGGAAGAGAATAGCACTCGACCTCTGTGAACATAACAAGCACAACTATTCAGTAATATCAGATTACTATTCAAGATTTCTGGAAGTGCTGCACCTGCCCCCTACCACCAGCGCTCAGGTTATTCAGAGACTGAAGGCAACCATTGCTAGGTTTGGAATCCCAGAGGAAGTGGTGAGTGACAATGGACCACAGTTCTCAAGCGCAGAATTCCGTGAGCTGGCAAAGCAGCTAGATTTCATGCACATCACATCCAGTCCTCACCACCCTCAAGGCAACGGACATGCTGAAATAGCGGTTCAGACTGCTTCGGAAGGAAGATTAGGACGACAGTTCCTATTCTGGAGAAGAATTTAGTGCCGAAATGGAAAGACTGTAAAAGTAAAAGATGTTATGGAAAAAGCCAAGCAGGCCTTTTATTACAATCGTCGCCATGGAGCCAGACCTCTACCAGCTTTACGCCCAGGAGACACGGTCCTCACCAAGCTGGACAATGAAAAGGCCTGGACCACACCAGCTGTGATCCTGAGCGAGAGCTCTACTCCAAGATCATATCTTATCAGCACACAGCGTGGAGCCACGCTGCGACGGAACCGCTGCCACCTACAGGCAGGACAGACTTACCAACCTGCCATAACCAGCTCACCTACGCCCACAGAGAGTGCGAGGGAATCATCCCAGCCTGCAGGTCCCCTTAACCCAGGGACTGTTTGTCCCAACCAGAGCACGGTTACAGCCCCATCTCCAGGGCCAGGGCAGGTCCTGACCAGGTCCGGTCGTATCAGTAAGCCAGCCGAAAAACTGAACCTGTAGACCTGTTTTCAGCGGACTTTTGGGCGGGGTGAGGTGAGAAAGTAATGATTAGTCATGGCGAAGCACAGCCAAAGAGAGATATTTATGTTTATATTTATATAAGTTCATTAAGGCTGTTGCATAGAGCCTCCAGAAAAGGGTTTATTTTGTCAAGTTTTGTCAAGTAAGTTTATTGAAAATTTCTAAGTTGAAAAGAAAAGTTGAAAGAAAGTCCAAGTTAAAGTGACATTCAGGCTGACATCTGGTATAATTTTAAAGTACACTGTTTGGTGGTACTTGTGTTATTTTGAAAAAAAAAGGTGAGATGTCATATACGTGCTATATATATATATATGTATATATATATATATATGTGTGTATAATGTGTATTACGACGGCACCGTAACACTTTTTTCACGACATTTACGGAAGGGGGCAGTAAAAGTTTTACGGTATTGTTTATGAGGAATTATGCTGTATCTGTTGTATGGAGTTGTGGATAAAGACCTTAACCCCCGACATTTCTTACAGTAGGGTTGTGTGGCGCTGGATTGGGAGATCAATCTATCTCCCAAGGGTCAGATCAACCTGCGAGAAAATGGAATTGACGGGACAGTTGATCACACCCACATGAGCGTCCTGAGAAGCAGAGTGATGGTGAGATCCAGATATTTCTCTCCATCACTGGGGATAAAAAACTTCAATGGGGCCGGCGTATGAGAGAGCCAATAAAGGGGAAATCTCTGTATACTGACTCTGCTCGATAGACATCTGTGTCACCGGAGCTGTGAATATGTCCAGCTTTGTCATGCTGCATTCATGCGATTAGTCATATAAAAGACCCATGACCTTCAGGAGAATATAGCTTCGCTTCAGACTTCCTTCTGTTGGACCTTCGTCTCCACACAGATTTTCTACACCTGGCTGACTCACGTTTTTTAGGACCTGCTACGTGACATCCGTTGGGTCTCTTTCTGGCTCGTCGAGCAAGAAACAGAAGTCCTGATATTTCTTGATTGTCCCCCTCTGGAGCTCTCACGTACTGCACGACCCTGTTAACTATGTCCAATGCGATGTTTTTGGCAGCGTTTTTAAGATGAGGCTTGGAGATGGTAAAACCTTTCTTGACCAATAGTGTCGCAAACCATTTTGTTTGTGTTTTTGAAAAAATGAATCCCAGCTCTTTACCGTACATCAAGGGAGCCCCATGGAACCCAGGCAGCCTGTTTTCCACTTGATCCTCATAACAACTTACAGATTGATAAAGGTCAGGATAAGGTTCCGCTAGCACCATTTTCAGGGCTGTGTTTTAATCGGTTTAAAATGTAAAGTCACAATCACTTTTCCGAACCTGAAATTTATCGGTAGGTTATAATCCGTCTTGATTTCAATGCTGATGTTTTCAATGTGTGTTTTTGCTACTGGCACGTAGTAGGCAGGGCTGAAGCACTGTGTAATGACATCTCCTAACAATTTCAATTTGATCGTTCGTAAGAGCAGGGCATAAGTGTCACCCACCACCTAATGCTGAACCATGTTGCTATAACACAGTGGTTCCCAAACTTTTAAACTTTACTGTGTAATATGTTCAGTGTAACAGGTTTGCATTTGCGTGCAAACCAAACCTGTGCATCTCATTGCTCCCATCCCATTCCAAGCCCACAATAATACTCTCGTCATATCCCGATCACATGACTGCCCTCCCAAAATATCCTGTCTGGCAAAATCCTGAGAGAAAGACTCCTAAATCCCGTCCCACTCCCTATGTTGTTGTCTAAACTTGGGCACACTCACTGCATTGCAGCGTCACTTTTTAATTTAATCTCCGGCTCCGTCCTCCGTCCCGGTCCTGCCCGCTCCCATTGATTATTTGCTCTATCACGGTACCAACAGCGAAACTGACTCTCGCGGGACTCCCGCGGGAATACCGTGACTCGTGGGAGTCCCGAAAAACTGTCACCCTCTAATTTGATCCGCGCCCTGCGCCCCCCTGCAATGGCTCTGCGAGCCCCCAGGGGGCGCGCCCCCCACTTTGGGAACCACTGCTATAACAGAACATACACTATATTACCAAAAGTATTCACTCACCCATCCAAATAAATGAATTCAGGTGTTCCAATTGCTTCCATGTCCACAGGTGTATATATCAAGCACCTAGGGATGCAGACTGCTTCTACAAACATTTGCGAAAGAATGGGTCGCTCTCAGGAGCTTGGTGAATTCCAGCGTATTACTGTGATAGTGTTGGGACCTGAACCTGGTGGTGAGTGATGGAAGGCTCAGAAAGCCTGCTGAGCAATCTGCACAAGTTCTATTAGCTACCAAACAGAAGGTTTGCAGGCCAAACCCCCATACAACAGAAGCCACACAGCTAGTTAGCACTGAGCTTCTAACAAGCTACTTCAAAGGATCCAAAAGGAGCAGCCAGTTAAGCCAGCAGTTAACATGCTATACAGTAATAGCACAGAATTGCATAGGAAATTAGAGGGAAAGAAAGTGGAGGATGCGAGAGAGAAGAGAGAAAGAGTGCATTGTCCCACAGCAGCCTAGGCCTATAGCAGCATAACTAAGGCATGGTTCAGTCCAGCTCTAACTATAAGCTTGATCATAAAGGAAGGCCTTCAGCCTGACTTTAAAAGTAGAGAGGGTGTCTGCCTCCAAAACCCAAACTGGGAGCTGGTTCCACAGGAGAGGAGACTGATAGCTGAAAACTCTACCTCCCATTCTACCTGTTGAAATTCTAGGAACCACAAGTAGGCCTGAACTTTCAGACCAAAATGATCTGTGGGGATGATGTGGTACAATGAGGTCTTTAAGATATGATGGAGCTAGGCCTTTAAGGGCCTTGTATGTAAGTAGGAGGATTTTAAATTCTATTCTAGGTTTTAAAGGGAGCCAGTGGGGAGAAGCTAAAACTGGAGAAATATGATCTCTCTTGATGATTCATGTCAGTGTTCTTGCAACAATGAGCAACACACCTTGGTGACTCGTTTCTATATTTTTATGGATTCTATAATGTGGAATGGCAGAATTGGATGTACAGAGTAAATAACATGATCAAAGGTTGAATTGTGTGTACGTTGCCTCTTGTAGTAGAATCAGCAGTATCTCGTAGCCAGATTCCCTTTCAATAGGTAAAAACCCAACATGACACACTTTGGGTTCTTTGGTTCTCCAAATGTCTAAATGGAGTGTGGGCCTGCTACTTTTTGTTACTAGAACCTTTGTAGTATGTGTGCTTTGTGGTATTTCTCTAAACTCTTGGTCAAGTTCTAGTCAAGGGGTTGCTGAATGAGTTGAGAATGATATCATTGCTAATAATAATCATTGCATAATCTAATCAAGAAGACATTTTAAAGCTTGTCTTTCAAGGCGAGTTTCACCTCCAGCCCTCTAGGGACTCAGTGGTTAAATGTGTGCACTGTTTTTAAGATGACTCAGTCTCAGTAGTTTATACGTTGCAATAATAAGTATATATTAGAATACTAATAGACTACAAACCAACATGGAGAACATGTTGAACACCGAGCGAGGTCTACTTACACAAGAGTGGTTTTCATGAAACACTGACGCTATTTCCATCACCTCTGCTTCTCTACAGTCACACAGGAAGAGACCACCTCTCACTTTACACTTCAGTCTGATGTTCATTCAGTCAGCGGCAAGACAACATGGAGGTCAGAGCTTTCTGCATCGCACTGCGTGAGTACTGGCTACTTTCCACATTAAAACTTAATGATAAAGACTTTCTTTACGATTAAAAAGCTCAGGCACGTGAAAATCTTATTTAGTGAGTGAACTTTGATTTTATTTTTTAAACTTTAATTTTAATTTAACTCTTTTACCTTAAGCATTGTTCATCACCAGCTACAACATTTAATAGTAAATATGCTGAACATCGTGAGCAGCTGTAGGAGACGACAAAACTTTTATTGATTCGTCTATTTTCTTTGCAGTGACTGTGACTGTGATGATCCTGTTGTGTGCACAGGATCAGGAAGTTGGTGAGTAGATGTTTTGTTGGGCAGTTGTAGAAAAGAGGTAAAAATATCTTGAGATTGGTGTGTTTAATCATCACAGGAGTTCCTCTATTACTTTTCTACTTTTAAATGTTGTAGACGTCGTCCAGCAGTTTACAGGAGTAAATGTCTAAACTGAATTTCTCTGTTTTTCTTTGTCTCAGATGCAGCTTTTCTTCGTATCTCTCCAAACAGACTGCAGTTCTTTGAATATGAGTCGGTCACTTTGTACTGTGAGGGAGTCTTTTACTGTGATACTCAATATAAATTGATGGGGGGGAAGCCCTCGTGTTGCACCACTAATAACAGAACATCAAGAGGACCTAACTGCACCATTAAAAGAGTCGTTGCAGATGACACTGGAAAGTATTGGTGTGAGGAAGGAGGAGAGAAAGGAAACATCATCAACATCAATGTCGCTTGTATGTTTGCAGTGAGGCAGTGATATTTTGTGATTATCTCAACGTGATTTCAAGATAAATTAAATATGATTGTGTTCTTCAGCTGGTTCTGTGATCCTGGAGAGTCCTCCACATCCTGTGATGGAGGGAGAAGATGTGACTCTGAGCTGCAGAACCAAAATATCTTCCTCCAACAGTGAAGCTAATTTTTATAAAGATGGAGTCCGGAAGTGGAGAAGCACCACAGGAAATCTGAGACTCAAAACAGTCTCCATGCTTGATCAAGGACTCTACAAATGTCACATCTCTGGAACTGGAGAATCACCACAGAGCTGGTTGTCTGTTGGAGGTGAGGCATGCAGGTTTTTTTCAAAATGAGATTCATAAAGTATTGATCATGTATGTGTTTACACTCTCAAACTATTCCCATTTTCTTAAGTTTCAGCTTTTCCTACCGCCAATACAGAAGATGACAATGACTCTCCTACCGACGATACAGAAGATCACCAAGACTCTAATCCTGCCTCCACAAGCACACAATGGATCGTCATCTCCGTCTTGTTGATGCTTCTCTTGTTGGTTGTTGGACTATTTTGCTTTGGCAGATTTCCCTTTCTCAGAGGTGAAGAACATAAAGTGAATTTTCCTCAATGCAATTCATCCATGTACACAAATGTCACAGCGGAGTGCCTCAGGTTTCTGTGCTCGGGCTGAAGTTTTTCACGTTATAAATAATTCTGTAGCGTAATAATTTCAGGAAACCCTGCACAATTATCCATATTAAATTAATTTCCCTATATAAAGTTTAACGATAAAAGAAGTCGTCAGGTTATTTTAGTTCCATTACAATGTTCCATACCTTCTATTTTACAGATTTTCTTTCACAGTCACATGCAGTGCCTGATACAGACTCATCACAGCATCAGACAGGTAGGTTTGATGTTAAGAGATTGAACATTTAGCAGAAATAATATTAAATATATATATTTTGACTGTTTTGTTTTTTCCAGTTTCTATACAGGCCAGTGCACCTGAAGCAAGCCAAGCAGTGTATGCTACTGTAACAAAGACCAGGAAGAAGAAAGGTATTTCCTCTAACCTTACATTTTTTTGGCCCAGACCACACTTAGCATGCTACTCAGCATTTACATTGTTAAATGTGACGGTGCTGGTGTTAACTTTCTGCACAATGCAGGATTTGAAAGTTGCATTTTTGATCTCAACCACAAGTTATTGACCAAATTCAACAACTGATCAGATTATAAAATGTAGAACCAGCCAAAACTCCAGAGACATATGCTTATTACCATTCAAGACAAGAGCTGGATGTTAACTGGAGCCTGGTGGTAGTTAGCTTAGCTTAGCATTGAAAAAGTTGTTGATTTAAACAATCACAGAACCAATCCCATTAAAAAAAAGCAACATTAAGTTGATATGTTTCAGTTGTGATCGTTTCTCTCTGTCAGATGAGTCATCTGTTTACTACGCTTATTCATAATATTGTTAATCCCAACATTTGTGATTTATTGTTCCAATTAAGAAAACACAGATATAGTAGGGAATATTTCATTTGTCTTCAAAGCAGCAGAGTCCAGTGTTCCCTCACAGGCCCGAGACCCCATTGACAACGACGTCTGCTATTCTACAATCAAGATTGTAAGTCAAATACAGTCTTTTATCTCCTTGTTGCTACACAGTTGTCTTTCTATGAGCACATTCTTGTTGTCCACTCATGGTTGCTGAAAGAAAAGTCAAAAAGCAACTCAAAAACCTTGAGGCATCGAGCTCCTCATCTTCTGTTGGTGCAGTGTCTACATATCTTGTATGAATACCCAAAACTATAATTAGGACTAGCCTGTCTTCAAACACTGATTCTAGTATTATATATATATATATGTAAACCTCTAAGATGGTGTCATTTAAGTGGTCGAGGGGTTCAGAATATTTCCCAGTAGAGGGTTAAGGGTAGAGATTTTAAATCATGCTTTGCTTGGTAAAGGAAATTCCTGCAACAACTTATTTTCTTTCTATAATCTACAACTTGCATGATATTTGTCTTCTGTGTCCTATGTGTTACAGGTTGCTAAGCGTTGACTGAAAAGAGGAGCTTCATGGTCTACCTGAAAACCAGTTAGCGCCAGTATTGCTTGTTATTGTACGAGCTAAAAAAGAAAAGTTAACATTCTTTTGACCTCACGTCTGTCTGCTGTGTATCAAATTTAAAATAGTTTCTGTGCAAAAACCAACACATCAGAGAAGTTTCAGTTGATTTTCATCAGGCAGTTTAACCAACTTGTTCCATCAGGTTTTTCTGTATACACAGGTGCTCACGAGATGAGCGCTGCTGCTGCTGTTTCTAAATATGTCACGGTTAGCTGCGTATCTGAAGTTGTGTCATTGCTTTTTCATGTTTGTGGTCAGCAACGAGACGAGAGTTTCTTTTGTTTCACAGATGAGAATAAAAGTCATGTGCTACACGTCAGAGCGTCTGTTTGCGCTTGTTCTGTGGTACAAAATGTCAGCATTTTCTCACGTGTCACGATAATTATAACTACAGCAGAACGGTCCTCGATTTCAAGTGTGAAATTCATCCACATCACCATGAAATAATCTGTGTTCACACTGACTACGATCAAAGACATAACCCTCAAGACCATTGTCAGTCGATCTTCCTACACTCTGACAGGACAGTCAGAGACGGATCCATTAGTTTTCAACCTTTGAATTCCTAGGACCATCAGTAGTTTGAAGATGCTCCAGCCTCAGTCAATGAAAAGGTCATTCCTTGACCTCACTTCCTGTTTTAATTCAGGGGTTTGTATTTCACTGGCAAGACACCTCACCTGTGTCTTGTCAACTCTTCTGTGGTTTGCTTGCTACTCCATTATTAGTTTCAGCTCATTACTCTGTGTACATACATATATATAGTCCTGTCTCAACCTTCAGTTTGTCTGTTCAGTTAATGTGGAAGTACCTGTTGTGCTCTCCTGCTATTCCTTGTGTTCCTTTGCTTCTTGTGTTTCTTCTGCTGCAGTTACCATGAATCCAACACAATTGACGAGATTAACTCTTCCCCAACTCTGACCACACAAGCCGCGAGAGTGAACGGAGGACGGTCCAAGAGAACTTTGAGTGGAGTTATTTTAACCATGAAGACCTTCCTCACTGGACTTGACCATGAGAAAGAGGAAGGTCAAAGAGACACAAACAGATCTTGAGCCTTTCAGTGTAGAGAAGACAACGAATATCCATCTTGTACCAAGTGAAGACTCTGGCCAAAGCAGAAAGAAAGTGATGACCAAAAGATCTCTGTGGAGGAGACTTCTCTGCTGATTTTGGCCTGTGCCCATCTTTTCCTATCTCCCACCCGGAGACAGCAAAACAATCAGAACACAAAGAGGAAACCAGGCTGTGCATGCCCATGGCCCATATGGGGTATGGACATGGGCATGTCCATGTCCATACCATATATCTGGGCAAATTAAATGAGATCCACATAGGCTCCAGTTGTGTCTTGAACAAGGATCTCACTGAGCCATAGCTGGGACCCAACTGGGTTACAAGTGGCCACAGTGGTCCAACCTATGAATGCCCATGTGGGGTATAAGTGGGAATCAATTGGTTTATAGACTGGGCCCCAATGGTTTATTTATATGAGGCCCATATCAGCTCCACCTATCATTTTAACAAGGATCTCACTGGACCATAGGCAGGACTTGAGCAAGATGGCAACGCGAGTGGTTGCAGTGGCCCGGTGCTTCTCTAGTTTCGGTAGCTTTTTGTGTTTTTTACGCTTGTTTTTATGCTCTTTTGCTACCCCACATGTGCAGTACAGCAAAGCCGAACTGCTTACATTTTCTACTCACTATCACAGCTTCACAGACAGCACAAAGTGGCACTTTATACCACCTGAAATCCAGCGCTCGCCAGCAGACTATACTGTCCCACTGCCGTCACTCCTAGAAAAGGACAACACCTATGTCAGGATGCTGTTTGCAGATTTCAGCTCTGCTTGTACTACAGTCATCCTCCACATACCTGTTCAAAAACTGAGCAACTTGGGCCTAGACAGTCCACTGTGCCACTGGATTCTGGACTTCCTGAGCAATAGACCCCAGAATATCAGGATAGGGGACATCACATCATCCACCCTCATCCTCAACAACGGCACCTTGCAGGGCGGTGTCCTCAGCCCTCTTCTCTACTCACTATTCACCCATGACTGTGCCCCCATTCACACAACCAACACAATTGTCAAATTTGCTGACACCACCGTTCTAGGGCTGATATCTAACAACAATGAATCAGCCTACAGAGAATAGGTTCAGCATCTTGTGCAGTGGTGCAGTGACAGTAACTTAGACTTAAACACCACAAATACCAAGGAACGTATAGTGGACTTTAGGAAGTCCAAGTGCACTCTGGAGTCTGTCCTCTGTATAAAGGGAGTGGAGGTAGCTTTAAGTTCCTTGGTGTCCACTTCTCTGCTGATCTCACCTGGGCTTCACACATCTCCCACCAGGTCAGCAAAGCAAAACAAAGACTCCATTTCTTTAGGAAGCTGAGGTAAGCTCAGCTTCCCCAGCACCTCCTGACAAACTTCTACAAGTCAGCCACAGAGAGCATCCTGACCTACTGCTGCACTGTGTGGTTCAGCAGCTGCACAGAGGAGAACAGGAAGAACCTGCAGCGAATGGTGAGAGTTGCAGAGTGAACTATCGGCTCGCCACCACGCCTGCTGAAAGACAGGCGTGGTGCTCAAAGAAGTTTTTCCAATAATTAACACCTCCATATTGAACCAGATAAATTTATCTTTATTAACAGGATATGTGCCTCAGTCCTTTAAGGTTGCTGTAATTAAGCCCTTACTCAAGAAAGCCACTCTAGATCCAGATGTTTTAGCCAACTATAGGCCAATCTCCAACCTTCCTTTTATTTCCAAAATTCTAGAAAAAGTTGTTGCTAATCAGTTGTGCGACCACTTAAACAAGAATGGTCTGTTTGAAGAGTTTCAGTCAGGTTTTAGAGTTCATCATAGTACAGAAACAGCTTTGGTTAAAGTTACCAATGATCTCCTCATGGCTTCAGACAGTGGACTTGTCTCTATACTTGTTCTGCTAGATCTTAGTGCTGCATTTGACACTAATGATCATAATATTTTACTACAGAGACTTGAAAGTGAGGTCAAGATTAAAGGAACTGCATTAGACTGGTTTGAATCCTATCTATCTGACAGATTCCAGTTTGTTCATGTCAATAATGATTCCTCTACTTATACAAAAGTAAGTTATGGAGTTCCTCAGGGTTCTGTGCTAGGGCCAATACTCTTCACGTTATACATGCTGCCATTAGGCAAGATTATTAGAAAACATGGCATAAACTTTCATTGCTATGCAGACGACACCCAGCTATATTTATCCATGAAATCAGATGAAACTAATCAGTTGGTTAAACTCCAAGCATGCCTTAAAGACATAAAGGCTTGGATGACCTGTAATTTCCTACTCTTAAACTCAGACAAAACAGAAGTTATTGTATTCGGTCCTAAGCATCTCAGAGATTCATTATCTAATCACGTGGTGTCTTTGGATGGCATTACCTTGGCCTCCAGTACTACTGTAAAAAACCTTGGTGTTATATTTGATGAGGACATGTCCTTTAAATGTCACATAAAGCAAGTGACCAGGACTGCCTTCTTTCACCTGCGTAATATCGTCAAAATTAGGAACATCCTGTCTCAGAGTGATGCCGAAAAACTAGTTCATGCATTTGTGTCGTCCAGACTGGATTACTGTAATTCATTACTGTCTGGCTGTCCAAATAGCTCTTTAAAAAGCCTCCAGTTGATTCAAAATGCCGCAGCAAGAGCATTGACAGGAATTAGCAAGAGAGATCATATTACTCCAGTTTTAGCTTCTCTTCACTGGCTCCCTTTAAAGTCTAGAATAGAATTTAAAATACTCCTCCTTACATACAAGGCCCTTAAAGGCCTAGCTCCATCGTATCTTAAAGACCTCATTGTACCATATCATCCCGACAGATCACTTCGGTCTGAAAGTGCAGGCCTACTTGTGGTTCCTAGAATTTCAAAAAGTAGAATGGGAGGTAGAGCTTTCAGCTATCAGGCTCCTCTCCTGTGGAACCAGCTCCCTGTTTGGGTTCGGGAGGCAGACACTCTCTCTATTTTTAAGGTCAGGCTTAAGACATTCCTTTTTTATCAGGCTTATAGTTAGGGCTGGACTAAACCATCCCTTAGTTATGCTGCTATAGGCCTAGGCTGCTGGGGGACGATGCACCAAACACATGTCCTCCTTCTTTCTTCTCTCTCCTCTCTCGCATCCTCCACTTTCTTTTCTCTGGCACAGAGCTCTTGCCCTCTAATTTCCTATCTACTACTAGTCATACAATTCTGTGCTATTACTATGTAGAATGTTTACTGCTGTGTGTGTCCCACCCCCTTCCCCCCCTCTTCCCCCCTCTTCTTGTGAGTATCTCTGGCCTGGAGTGGTGTGTTTCCTGTGGAGCTCTATACTACATCTGTTGTCGTGGTCTCATCAGCCTGCCCAGTCTTCATGGATTCCTGCAGTTATCCACTCCTACCTGAATGAACAATTCTCCAACCTGCCTATGATTCCTCTTACATTTTCAAACTGTCATGTAACATCATCAGTTTGTATCATAAGATTCCACATGTACGCTTTAGTCAGATATGTGTATCTATGACAGATGTATGTTTATCTTGCTGTTCTCTTCTCTTCTCTCTTTGCTGTTCTCTTCTCTCTTTCTTCTGTCTGTACCCGGCTGGCCTTAGGTAGATGGGTCCCTCCATATGAGCTGGGTTCTGCTCGAGGTTTCTTCCTGTTAAAAGGGAGTTTTTCCTTGCCACCGTTGCCTTCAGGCTTGCTCTGGGGGTTTCAGGCCGGGTTTTTGTAAAGCGTCTTGAGACGATTTGTATTGTTATTGACGCTATATAAATAAAATTGAATTGAATTGAAATTACATGGGCCAGCTCCAAAAGGAAGCCAGTCACATGTCCAGGGACCAAACCCACCCTGGATGTAGACTGTTCACCACACTGCCTTCTGGGAAGAGATACCGGCTTGTACTCTTAAGCCTTCATATCCCTCACATCTTCAACCTCTCCTTCATAGACTGCTGTGCAATAACCCCCATATTTATTCCCCAGTCCATCCACCTACCTCAATAGGCTCATTTGCACTAACTTAGATACCATTTGCAGTATTGTTTAATTGTTCACTGCTTTAAAATGCTGCTATTTTTTCCCTCATTGTACAAATTACATTCATTTCCATTCTACTGTGTGCTTTTATTGTATATTGTATGTCATCGATTCATTGTCATGTGTATAGCTACTATGGTTTTTTTATCTTTATGCTGCTTTAGTTTCTATTTTTTATTGATCCCGAACGAAAGAGCTGCCAAACTGTATTTCCTTGTTTTTCACCAGACAATGACAATAAAAACTTATTCTTGTTCTTATTCTCAACCCGACAACATGTGTGTTTCCCAACATTTTCCATAGTTGCCCTACCCATGAATATCCATATGGTATAAGTGGGATCTAACTGGTTTTGAGGTGAGGCCTATTAAGCTTTTTTCATATCAGTCACCTTCCTGACAGTATGTTGATGCCTGTTTACATTCCTCTAGCCCAGTGTTTTTCAACCTTTCTTGAGCCAAGGTACATTTTTTTCATTGAAAAAATCACAGGGCACACCACCAACCGAAAACATTAAAAAAATTAAACTCTGTAGCCTATATTAACAATATAAAGTCATTCTAGTCAAATTGTCTTGAAAAGAAATCAAATAAACACAAAGAAAAAAGTCTTATGTATATATATATATATATACACAGCAGGGGTTGCGTTAACCGAAATATCTTCCGTCATTGGCCATATTTTTTTTTTAAATCTGACGGAAAAATCTGAAGGCCATCCCTCATTTTGACAGATTTCAATTAACACCACTGACCACTTGGTGGCAAGTGAACTTATTAATTGGCTCTTGTCTCTCATCACAGTTTGCGTTCCAAGATGCACATGTCAGAGCTCAGCTAACCATGTGTCTATGTCTAGTATATACAGTCAATGGTCTATGTCTATGCAGCTAACGGCTACCTAAATGGAATTTGCATACCACCGAAACACTTCAACCCTACGGTACCGTAAGAGCTGTTTACGCTAGCAGTCCAGTTCTGTGAGACAAGACGTGTCGGCAGCCGAAACTGTTGTTGTTGTTTTTGTTACCATTTAAAGTCAATACTGTTCTGAAAAAAGTACATAAAGTTAATTAAACTTTAATGAAAATTAAATGCTATTGAATATGTCTTTATTATCATTTTAAAAAATTAAAGTCATGGGTAAAAATAGATTATGACGGGATTTTTATGACCCTGTCAGTCAAAATGACAGACAACGAAAAAGTCTAGTGCAACCTCTGATACACAGACAGATATATATATATAGACAGACACTTGACAATGGCATATTATTTGCAAATATTAATTAATTTGTTTTCAAAAAAATGTTTTTTAGACCATTAAGTGAAATTGGATAATTTCCCACGGCACACCTGACGATCTCTCACGGCACACTAGTGTGCCGCGGCTCAGTGGTTGAAAAACACTGGTCTAGCCTGACCTCTATCACGGTACCATTACGTGCAGGTCGTTGATTAGCTGCTTTTTTTAAAAAAATAGGCAAAGGGTTTTTAAACTCCTTCAAGCTTGTGTGAACTCTATCACAGATGACTCACAGATTCACTCTGCCTTTGTTCTTTGCACCACCCACTGATATTTAACTAAAACTCTGATACTATTGCTACCACCTCTGCTTCTCAACAGTCACACAGTAAGAGACCACCTCTCACTTCACACTTCAGTCTGATGTTCAGTCAGTCAGTGGCAAGACAACATGGAGGTCAGAGCTTTCTGCATCGCACTGTGTGAGTACTGGCGTGTAATGTTATTGTTATTTAACATGTGAGAATGTTATTTAGTGAGTGAACTTAAATTTAACACTTTTAACTTAAGTATTATTCTTCACCACCTATGACATTTAATAGAAAATACGCTGAACATCGTGAGCAGCTGTAGGAGACGACAAAACTTTTATTGATTCATCTATTTTCTTTCCGTCTTCAGTGACTGT
Source organism: Chelon labrosus (assembly GCF_963514085.1). Lineage (NCBI taxonomy): Eukaryota > Metazoa > Chordata > Actinopteri > Mugiliformes > Mugilidae > Chelon > Chelon labrosus. Next base: position 30,701,023 of record NC_140337.1, read on the forward strand.
GATGATCCTGCTGTGTGCACAGGACCAGGAAGTTGGTGAGTAGATGTTTTGTTGGGCAGTTGTAGAAAAATATCTTGAGATTGGTGTGTTTAATCATCACAATAGTTCCTTTATTACTTTTCTACATTTAAATGTTGTAGACGTCGTCCAGCAGTTCACAGGAGTAAATGTCTAAACTGAATTTCTCTGTTTTTCTTTGTCTCAGATGCAGCTTTTCTTCGTATCTCTCCAAACAGACTGCAGTTCTTTGAATGTGAGTCGGTCACTTTATACTGTGAGGGAGTCTTTTACTGTGATGTTGAACATAAATCAATTAGGGAGAAGACCTCGTGTTGCACCACTAATGACAGAACATCAAGAGGACCTATCTGCACCATTAAAAGAGTTGTTGCAGATGACACTGGAAAGTACTGGTGTGAGGAAGGAGGAGAAAGAAGAAACATCATCAACATCAGTGTCACATGTATGTTTGCAGTGAGGCAGTGATATTTTGTGATTATCTCAACGTGATTTCAAGATAAATTAAATATGATCGTGTTCTTCAGCTGGTTCTGTGATCCTGGAGAGTCCTGCTCGTCCTGTGATGGAGGGAGAAAATGTGACTTTGAGCTGCAGAACCAAAATATCTTCCTCCAAAATTGCAGCTGATTTCTATAAAGATGGAGTCCGCAAGTGGAGAAGCACCACAGGAAATCTGAGACTCAAAACAGTCTCCATGCTTGATCAAGGATTCTACAAATGTCACATCTCTGGAGTTGGAGAATCACCACAGAGCTTGCTGTCTGTTGGAGGTGAGACATGTAGGTTTTTTCAAAATGAGATTCATAAAGAATTGATCACGTATGTTTTTACACTCTCAAACAATTCCCATCTCCTTAAGTTTCAGCTTTTCCTGCCGTTGATAGAGAAGATCAGAAAGACTCTAATCCTGCCTCCTCTTCCTCCACAAGCACACCATGGATCGTCATCTCTGTCTTGGCAATCCCTCTCTTGTTTGTCATGGGACTGCTTTGCTTTGGTAGATTTCCCTGTCGCAGAGGTGAAGAACATAAAACGAACATTAATCAATACGATTTTTCCATGTACACAAATGTGACGAATTCCTCAGGGTTGTCCCCCAGGGCTGAAGTTTTTCTCATTATCTGTGCCGATGCACTAACTCCCATTGCAATATTACTATTGCTCGCGTTTAATTTTCTTCCGCCTTCTTCCGTAATTTTTCGGTTCGCTACTCCTTCCAGAGTTCTCAAAAAAAAATAAACAAATTGTATATCCAGACGTGCGCCTTAGTCAGGACAAGTGTGCTATGACTTTTCTAAGCGATTCTTCCAATGGGGTGAGAATAATCGGACAAAAAACGATTAAAAAACAAGAATGGAGAATCCCGAAAAAAGCGTCAACATTCCAAAATGTCCAGCTTCGCTTTCCTGAGCGATTACTCGGCCGTGCTTTGGAGTAGAAAAATGCTTGGAAGTTTGTACGAGGCACGGGAAGTGTAGCTTTCTTTTCCTGAAAACGGCGTTTCGATACCTTTTACGGTTTGGTCAGGGTCGCAGTTTACGTTTTGGTGAAATTTTGGAAAAATCAGGAAAAATTCTCGTTTATAATGGATGTCTATGGACGCACTCTAGCGCTCACTCTAGCTTCAGAGTTTCGTCGAAATTCTGAAAAAAAAAAAAGGTTCAGTGTTACGGGGTGGCCACAGTTTTTGAGGTACAGAGATAAAAAATACATAAAAAAGTAGGGATTTTTGTTGGCTTTCATGTGGTGTTGGTTTGATTTGTGTGGGACGTACAGTTTGGGCTGCAGGCTCCTCCGAGCGAGGAGTGCGTCGACCAGTTTTCGAATTTTTCTCCATGTGTGTGTATGTGACAAGTGAGAGCGATTTTTTGACGATTTTTCGTGTCACATACTTTTTTTCTAAAATGACTATGGCCACAATTTTCGCAGTACGCGCGCGGGAACAACACTAAATTGTAGAAAACCCTTGGCTGACGCTCTCAATGGCTTCGTTTTCCCGATAGGACTTGTAGTTTTTGATTTATGAGCATTTGTTCGGATCCCTAATCCTAGGGTCCAGTTTTTTTGGACCTCCCTCTCACTCAGGCAGAGGTGAGAGTCAGAAGGAGACTTCAGCAGCAGGTGGACCTGGTAGCCATGACAACCGGACCCTAACGAGCTTACACACGCAGCAGAAGAGGAGCACATTCACACAGACACAGAGTGCCAAAACATTATGACCCCTCAACCCATGACAGGACTATAGTAGTGTGGCAGAACACGACTCCATGATCCCCCACCCCTCTCTTTCCCCCCTCAGTTGGGATTTCTAGAATTATCTATGTGTTAAGTGTTTGTGCCCAACATAGCTGCACTGTTAATATATATATATATATATAATATATAGCCTATCTATAATATATATATTAGCCGACCAATGACTTAGCCGGCGGCTAGCCTTCCAGCATAACTCATGTATTTTAGCAAGCTAACCCGCGGGGTCTAGCCGCGAGCTAACGTGCGGGGCTAAGCGCTGCAGCCCAACACAGAGGCTAGCGGGAGCTTGTCACAGTCATCACCACGTACACTTGAAACTGGACGGCAGCATCATCGGCACAGTCAAAATTTCCGCAGGAATTTTCTAGTTATAAATACTTCCATTGCATAATAATTTCAGGAAACAATGCACAATTTTCCAAATTAAATGTACTTCCCTTCTGTGTAACTATTGTTACTTAGAAAATCAGTTCTAAGGTTACTTTATTTCCATTACCATGTCCATAATACCTTCGTTTTTACAGATTTTCTTTCACAGTCACATGCACTGCCTGATTCAGACTCATCAGAGCATCAAACAGGTAGGTTTAATGTGAAGAGATGAAACATTTAGCAGAAAGGATATTAAAATATATATATATATATATATATATATATATATATATATATATATACGTATATTTATTGTTTTGTTTTTCCCAGTCTCTGTACAGGCCAGTGCAGCTGAAGCAAACCAAGCAATGTATGGTACCGTAACAAAGGACAGGAAGAAGAAAGGTATTTCCTCTAACTTTATATTATTTTAGCACAGACCACACTTAGCATGCTACTCAGCGTTTACATTGTTTGATGTGACGGTACTGGTGTTAACTTTAACTTCCTGCACAATGCAGGATTTGAAAGTTGTATTTCAGATTCAAGATTTTAGATCTCAAGCATAAGTTAATTCATTCATTCATATTCCATACCCGCTTTTTCCTGTTATGGGTTGCGGGGCAAGTACAAGTTATTGACCCAAATTCAACAACTGATGGGATTACAACATGTGGAACAAGCCAAAGCTCCAGAGACATATTCTTATTAGCATTCAAGGCAAGAGCTGGATGTTAACTGGAGCCTGGTGGTAGTTAGCTTAGCTTAGCATTAAAAAAGTTGTTGATTTAAACAATCGCAGAACCAATCCCATAAAAAAAGCGACATTAAGTTGATGTGTTTCAGCTGTGATCGTTTCTCTTTGTCAGATGAGTCGTCTGTTTACTACGCTATGGGCCAGAGTGACACTCCACAGCTGGGTCAGACTTAAAATTATTCATAATATTGTTAATCCCAACATCTGTGAAGGATTTATTGTTCCAATTAAGAAAACACACATGTAGTAGGGAATATTTCATTTTTTTCAAAGCAGCAGAGTCCAGCGTTCCCTCAGAGGCTCAAGACCCCAATGACAATGACGTCTGCTATTCTACAATTCAGATTGTAAGTCAAATACAGTCTTTCATCTCCTCGTTGCTACACAGTTGTCTTTCTACGAGCACATTCTTGCTGTCCAAGAATGCTGAAAGAAAAGTCAAAAAACAACTCAAAAACCTTGAGCCATCGAGCTCCTTGTCTTCTGTTGGTGCAGTGTCAAATCTTGTGTGACCAAAACTCTAATTAGGACTAGCCTGTCTTCAAACACTGATCCACTATATCTAAATATGTAAACCTCTAAGATGGTGTCATTTAAGTGGTCGAGGGGTTCAGAATTCTTCCCAGTAAAGGGGTAAGATTTGAAGTCATCTTTTCTTTCTATAATCTACAACTTCCATGATATTTGTCTTCTGTGTCCTATGTGTTACAGGTTGCTAAGCATTGACTGAAAAGAAGAGCTTCATGATCTACGTGAAAACCAGCTAGGGCCAGTATTAGAAAGTTTGACCTCAGGTCTGTTTGCTGTGTTGCAAATTTAAAATAGTTTCTGTGAAAAAACAAATGTGCAGAGTTTGTTAGCGTGTGCGCTTTAACCAACACATCAGAGAAGTTTCGATTGATTTTCATCAGGCGGTTTAACCAACTTGTTCCATCAGCTTTTTCCGTTCACACAGTTTCTCACCAGATGAGCACTGCTGCTGCTATGCTCCGCGGTTAGCTGAGTATCTGACGTTGTTGCATTGTTTTTTTAGGTTTGTGGTCAGCAACAAGACGAGAGTTTCTTGTGTTTCACAATTGAGAATAAAAGTCATGTCCTACACGTCAGAGCGTCTGTTTGAGTTTGTTCTGTGGTACAAAATGTCAGCGTTTTGTCACGTGTCATGATAATTATAACTACAGCAGAACGATCCTCAGTTTTTTTAGTGAAACACATGCACGTCCTCATGAAATAACCTGTGTTCACACTGACCCTGGTCTTGAGGGCTATGTCTTTTGTCGCAGTCAGTCGATTTTTCCACGCTCTGAAAAGACAGTCACAGACAGATCCATTACTCTTCTTGGGTCATCAGTAGTTTGAAGATGTTCCAGCCTCGGTCAACAAAAAGGTCATTCCTTGATCTTACTTCCTGTTTTATTTGTGGTGGTTGTACTTCCCCACCAAGACACCTCATCTGTGTCTTGCCAACTGTTCTTCCTTGTCTTTCGTTTGCTTGCTCCTCCGTTATTAGTTTCACCTCATTACTCATCCCTTGTCACTTTGTCTGTTCAGTTACTGTGGAAGTACCTGTTGTGTTCTCCTGCTATTCCCTGTGTTCCTTTGCCTTTGTTTCTTAACGTACTTTGGTTTTTGGATTACTTTGCTTCTTCTGCTGCAGTTACCATGAATCCGACAAAAGACAACCTTGACCTTTCGTTGGACTTTAGGATGGACTTCCATGGACTTCCTGCCATGTTGCTGCAGTGCCTGTTGTTCTCTGTCCCTTTTTTCTTTTGTTTCCTCCCCTTCTACACCTTGTGACAATCTTAGTATCAACTCAAAAGTCCGGGTCATTGAGCTCCTCCTTATGGTGAGAGAAGGTGTAATACAGACTGGCTGGGCTAAGTTAAGTTTAATCAAATCACTTATCATGATAAATAGTTATCATTCTGTCTTGCTGGGGACAGGCTGTCAGGCTTTCTGTGATGTCACTGGAGGGGACATCCCTGTTAGAGTCACAGAGGCCATAGTAAAAGAGGTCATTGATGAGATTAACTCTTCCCTAACTCTGACCACACAAGCCGCTAAAGCGAAAGGAGGACAGTCCAAGAGAACCTTGGATGGAGCTATTTCAACCATGAAGACCTTCCTCACTGGACGTGACCATGAGAAAGAGGAAGGTCAAAGAGACACAAACAGATCTTGAGCCTTTCAGTGTAGAGAAGACAACGAATATCCATCTTGTACCAAGTGAAGACTCTGGCCAAAGCAGAAAGAAAGTGATGACCAAAAGATCTATGTGGAGGAGACTTATCTGCTGCTGTTGAAGAACTTGATTTTAGGCTGCGCTTATATTTTCCTATATCCCACCCGGAGACAGAAAAAGAGCCAGAACACACCTGTCAATTTACCAAGGATCTGACTGGGCCATAGCTGGGTCCCAACCAGGCTGCAAGTGGGTTTGTCTGCACTTTCCACCTGTGAATGCCTGTATGGGGCATAAGTGGGACATAACTGGGCTAGGTGGTTTCCTATGGGCAATTTAAATGAGATACAGATAGGCCACACTTGTGCTTTGAACAAGGATGTCACTGGGCCATAGGCGGGACCCAACTGGATTACAAGTGGCCACAGTGGTCCAACCTATGAATGCCCATATGGTATAAGTGGGAATCAATTGGTTTATAGATGGGGACCCACTGGTTTATTGATATGAGGCCCATATGAGCCCGGTCTATCCCTTTAACATGGATCTCACTGGACCATAGGCAAGACTGTTCTTTCAAGATCAAGATGGTGATGCAAGTGGTTGCAGCAGTCCAGCGCTACTGTTGTTTTGGTAGCTTACTGTTTTTTATGCTTGTTTTTATGCTCTTTTGCTACCGCACACATGTAGTACAGCAGAGCAGAACTGCTTACGTTTTCTAGTCACTATCATGGCTTCAAAGACAGCACTAACTGAGACTTTATACATCCTGAAATCCAGTGTTCGCCAGCAGAGTATACCATCCCACTGCCGTCACTCAGGCAGAGACGACATCGCAAACAAAAGAGGGGGAGGCGAGGTGGGCTACATGCGAAGCTTAGGGCCAATCCCCTCAAATCTGCTGTACCGTGTGTTTTCACACAGTCTCTCCACAAAAAAGACAGTCCACTGTGCCGCTGGATTCTGGACTTCCTGAGCAATAGACCCCAGAATGTGAGGATAGGGGACATCACATCATCCACCTTCATCCTCAACAACGGCACCTCACAGGGCGATGTGAGCCCCACCTGCCTCAGTAACTTGAGCACCGCAGCCACCTGCTGCACATGCTCCGCCCAGGTGTTACTATGGATGATAACATCATTCAGGTAGGCGGCAGCATATGCAGCATGTGGATGCAGCACTCGGTCCATGGGGCCCCGAACAACCCGAATGGAAGTAAATTGGTACAAACCGTACGGAGTGGAGAAGGCCGTTTTCTCCCGAGAGTCTGGAGACCAGGGAATCTGCCAGCAGCCTTTGGTCAAATCCAGCATCGTAAAAAAACGAGCAGTGCCCAGGTGATCCAGGAGTTCGTCGACCCGGGGCTTAGGATAGGCATCAAACTGTGAAATATCATTCACCCTGCGATAGTATACACAGAACCGGATAGATCCATCTTTCTTGACTACAGGAACTGTGGGGCTCCACCAGGCAAAGTTGGACTCTTCTGCTACACCCATCTCCAACATAGCTTTCAATTCTGCCTGAACCACTTTTCTCTCGTGCTCAGGTAACCAATAGGGCCGTGAATGCACCGTCACCCCCGGGTGAGTCTCAACATGGTGTTGAATAAGGCTTGTGTGTCCTGGCAGGGGGGAGAACACATCAGCGTAACGCTGCTGCAACCTGGCTATGTCTGCTGTCTGGGATGGTGAGAGATGGCTTTCACGAAGGAGCGAGGCAGGATTGGTTGATTTTGGTGCCTCAGGCCCCAACTCATCTCTCTCTGTAATTGCCGTCACCAGGGAAACAGACTCAGCCTCTCTCCAAGCTTTAAGGAGGTTGAGATGATAAATCTGTGTCGCCCCTCCCCTGTCAGATCACACAAGCTCATAGTCAACGTCACCCACTCGCTGTGTGATCACAAAGGGTCCTTGCCACTCGGCGAGTAATTTGGAGTTAGACGATGGGAGCAATACAAGCACTTTATCTTCTTTATCCTTTGTTATAGAGCCGCTGCTGACGTTCCTGGGCCAGGAGCAAATTCTCCCACGATAACTGTCCTAGTGTGTGGAGTTTTGCTCTCAGCTCCAGGATGTACTGAACTTCGTTTTTACTGCTTGGACCTTACTCCCAGCTTTCTTTAACCCGGTCCAAAACCCCACGTGGTTTCCTGCCAAACAGCAGTTCAAAGGGAGAAAATCCTGTGGAGGCCTGGGGTACCTCGCGTACTGCAAGCAACAGAGGATCTAGCCACTTATCCCAATTGCGACTATCATCATGAAGAAACTTACGGATCATGGACTTCAAGGTCCTATTCAGGCTATCAACGAGGCCGTCAGTTTGAGGGTGGTAAACACTGGTTCGAATTGACTTGATGCCCAATAATCTGCATAGTTCTCTCCGTGTTTGTGACATAAATGAGGTGCCTTGGTCAGTCAGGATCTCTTTCGGGATCTCAACTCAGGAGATAACTCGAAACAGCGCCTGTGCCACACTCTTTGCAGAGATGGTGCGCAGCGGCACTGCCTCTGGATTGCGTAATCCACAAGAACTAACATAAAGTGATATCCACGTGCGCTCCGGTGAAATGGCCTGATGAGGTCCATCCGAATACGTTCAAACGGGACCTCAATCAGTGGTAATGGGCGCAAAGGCGCTCTCGTGATGGCCGGTTGGTTAACCACCTGGCATTTGGGGCAAGACGCACACCAGCGGCACACTTCTGCCCAAATGCCAGGCCAATAGAATCGGGCCATTACACGGTTCAGTGTCTTCTCACACCCCATATGTCCAGCCATTGGGTTACAATGAGTTGGTGGTATTGAAAAGCTGCCAGGAAATGGTTTTCAAGGGGAAGTGGCAGCGAGTGGTGAGGGTGGCAGAGTGAACCATCGGCTTGCCACTACCCCTGCTAAGAGACATCTACACGGGCCGGCTCCAAAAGAAAGCCAGTCACATGTCCAGGGACCAAACCCACCCTGGATGTAGACTGTTCACCACACTGCCTTCTGGGAAGAGATAGGTACCGGCTTCTACTCTTAAGCATTCAAATCCCTCACACCTTCAAACTCTCCTTCATAGACTGCTGTGCAATAACCCCCATATTTCTTCGCTAGTCTGTCAACCTACCTCAGTAGGCTCATTTGCATTAACATAGATACCATCTACACCAGGGATGGGCAACTTAAATGATGGAGGGGGCCACAATTTTTCATCGACACTACCTGAGGGCCACATAGGACCGCACACTTAACCAGATATGATAAAACTGCCATTTTAAATATGTTTGTGTGTGTATAATTAGATTATATTTATATATGTATGTGTGTGTGTTTATTGAAGCAAACAAAAAATAACCACTTACTGTGATTTTTTATTAATTTTTTTAATTATTTTGTACATTTTTACACTAAGAAAGAGTTGAACATTGTCCCTGTATACCCACTCTACCTCACCACTACCAGTAGTGGGCACTGGTAAAAAGCCGCTGTTTGCGTACTTTTGATTTAAGGTCCGCTACGACAGCAGCCCTTGTAGCTTCAGTATACTTCTCGTATTTATCTTTGTGCAACGTTATAGCGGCAACTTAAATTGAATCATGGCAGATAACGTCTCTAAGCAGACTAAGCACAGGTTTGCCTTTACATTCTGTGAACAAATAACCTTCTTTCACCTGAAAGACACGATTTTCTCGATCAAGTTTTCTCTCTCCTCCGCTCTTAGCCACGGCTCAACGTCTCTTCTTCACTGGTAAAGAAGACCCGGTGGAAGCGTGCACGAGGCGGCGTCTGCATCAGAGGCGCCTCCTAATGGCCAACTGTGTCATTACAACTGATTCAGTGCCGCTGAGGATACAGTATTATAATTTTCAAAAATTATTCTAAGGGCCACGTCGAGTGAGGTCGCATACGGCCCGCGGGCCGCCAGTTGCCCATCCCTGATCTACACTATTGTTCAATTGTTCACTGCTTTAAAATGCGGCAATTTTTTCCCTCATTGTAAAAATTACATTAATTTCCATTCTACTGTGTGCTTTTATTGTATGTCATCCAAGCATTTTATTGTGTATAGCTACTATGTATATATATATTTTTTATCTTTATGCTGCTATAATTTCTATTTTTTATTGATCCCAAACCAAAGACCTGCCAAACCGTATTTCCTTGTTTTTCACCAGACAATGACAATAAAAACTTCGTATTCTTGTTCTTATTCTCAACCGGGCAACAAGTGTGTTTGTCTGCATTTTCCATAGTTGCCCTACCCGTGAATACCCATATGATATAAGTGGGATCTAACTGGTTTTCAGGTGAGGCCTATCTGGGTTTTTTCATATGAGACTCTTGAAGTCCTCACCTATGCACTGAAGTATCTGGTCCCTTGGGATGAGCTTTCACATAAACTCAGCCTCCTTTTTTAGCTTCTAACCCGTTTACGGTCAAAATCTACTGGTGTCATGCACTAGCAGCCACCTTCCTGACAGTATGTTAATGCCTGTTTACATTCCTCTAGCCCGACCTCTATCTAGGTACCATTATGTGCAGGTCGTTGCTTAGCTGCTTTTTAAAAAAACAGGCAAAGGGTTTTTAAACTCCTTCAAGCTTTCTTTATGTGCACTCTATCGAAGATGACTCAAAGATTAGATCTGCCTTCACTCTTTGCACCACCCACTGATATAAACTAAAACACAGAGGCTATTTCCACCACCTCTGCTTCTCAAAAATCTGCCACACAGGAAGAGACCACTTCTTACTTTACACTTCAGTCTGATGTTCAGTCAGTCAGCGGCAAGACAACATGGAGGTCAGAGCTTTCTGCATCGCACTGTGTGAGTACTGGCTCCTTTCCAGGTTAAAACTTAACAATAAAGACTTTATTTACAATTGAAAAGCTCATGCATGTGAAAATCTTTGAACGTTATTTAGTGAGTGAACTTAAATGTAACACTTTTAACTTATGTATTATTCTTCACTACCTACAACATTTAATAGAACATATGCTGAACATCGTGAGCAGCTGCAGGAGACGACAAAACGTTTAGTGATTCATCTATTTTCTTTGCGTCTTCAGTGACTGTGATGATCCTGCTGTGTGCACAGGACCAGGAAGTTGGTGAGTAGATGTTTTGTTGGGCAGCTGTAGAAAAGAGGCAAAAATAGCTTGAGATTGGTGTGTTTGAAAGGGAGTTTTTCTTGCCACGGCCGCCCTCAGGCTTGCTCTGGGGGTTTCAGGCCGGGTTTTTGTAAAGCGTCTTGAGACAATTTGTATTGTTATTGAAGCTACACAAATAAAATTGAATTGAACTGAATTGAATTAATCATCACAGGAGTTGCTCTATTACTTTTCTACTTTTAAATGTTCCAATCCAATCCAATTTTATTTATATAGCACAATTTAAACAAACACAAGGTTTCCAAAGTGCTTCACAGTAAAATACAATAAAGGTAAAGTATGGTAAAACAAAAATAAAACCAATGAGATAAAAGAGATAACAAATAACACACAGTAAAATCCTTAAAATAAAATAAATGAAGTCAACTTCCTACTAGGTGTTAAAAGCCAAGGAGAAGAGGTGGGTCTTTAGGTGGGATTTAAAAACAGACAGAGAGGAGGCCTGTCTGATGTGCTGAGGCAGATTGTTCCAAAGTTTTGGAGCTGCCACAGCGAAGGCACGATCCCCTCTGAGCTTCCGCTTTGTTTTAGGCTCTCTCAGGAGCAGCTGATCAGCTGACCTGAGAGACCGGGAAGGAGTGTAAAAGTGTAGAAGCTCAGAGAGGTACGGCGGGGCAAGACCATTGAGGGATTTAAAAGCAAATAAAAGAATTTTAAAGTGAACTCTAAAATGTATGGGCAGCCAGTGGAGTGAGGCTAAAATGGGGGTAATGTGCTCATGTTTTCTTGTGCCAGTTAAAAGACGAGCTGCAGCGTTCTGTACCATCTGGAGCCGAGAGATAGCCGACATACTGACCCCCACATATAGTGCGTTGCAGTAATCCAGCCGAGTGGTTATAAAAGCGTGGACTACAGTCTCAAAGTGCTGCCTGGAAAGAATAGGTTTTATTTTGGCCAGCTGCCTCAGGTGAAAGAAACTTGATTTAACGACAGACCTGATCTGGCTCTCAAGTTTAAAATCAGGGTCCATCTTCAGAAAAATGTAGAAATGTTGTAGATGTTGTCCAGCAGTTCACAGGAGTAAATGTCCAAACTGAATTTCTCTGTTTTTCTTTGTCTCAGATGCAGCTTTTCTTCGTATCTCTCCAAACAGACGGCAGTTCTTTGAATATGAGTCGGTCACTTTATACTGTGAGGGAGTCTTTTACTGCAATGCTGAATATAAATTCATTTGGGGGAAACCCTCGTGTTGCACCACTAATAATAGAACATCAAGAGGACCTAACTGCACCATTAAAAGTGTCTATGCAGAGGACTCTGGAAAGTATTGGTGTGAGGAAGGAGGAGACAGAAGAAACATCATCAACATCAATGTCACTTGTATGTTTGCAGTGAGGCAGTGATATTTTGTGATTATCTCAAAGTGATTTCAAGATAAATTAAATATGATCATGTTCTTCAGCTGGTTCTGTGATCCTGGAGAGTCCTGCTCGTCCTGTGATGGAGGGAGAAGATGTGACTCTGAGCTGCAGAACCAAAATATCTTCCTCAAATATCGCAGCTGATTTCTATAAAGATGGAGTCCGCAAGTGGAGAAGCTCCACAGGAAATCTGAAACTCAAAACAGTCTCCATGCTTGATCAAGGATTCTACAAATGTCACATCTCTGGAGTTGGAGAATCACCACAGAGCTGGCTGTCTGTTGAAGGTGAGACATGTATGTTTTTTCCAAAATAAGATTCATAAAGTATTGATGACAAATTTGTTACACTCTCAAACATTTTCCATCTCATTAAGTTTCAGCTTTTTCTACAGTCGATACAGAAGATGACAAAGACTCTAATCCTGCCTCCTCTTTCTCCACAAAAACACAATGGATCATCATCTCTGTATTGGTGATCCTTCTCTTGTTGGTTGTTGGACTACTTTGCTTTGGCAGATTTCGCTGTGGCAGAGGTGAAGAACATAACTTGAACTTTACTCAAAAGTACACAAAACCCACAGAGGAGTTCTTCAGGGTTGGGTACTAAGCCGCAGCTTTTCACATTATAAATACTTCCGTTGGGTAATAATTTTAGGAAACACTGCACAGTTTTCTAAATTAAATGAACTTCCCTCATGTGTAACTATTGTTACTTGGGAAATCAGTTCTCAGGTTACTTTAGTTCCACCACAAAATTTAATATACCTTCTTTTTACAGATGGTCTTTCACATTCACATGCAGTGCCTGATTCAGACTCATTAGGGCATCAGACAGGTAGGTTTAACTTTAACAGAATGAACATTTAGCAGAAAGGATATTAAATATATTTTTTTATTGTTTTTTTTTTTCTTCCAGTTTCTGTACAGGCCAGTGCAGCCGAAGCAAGCCAAGCAATGTATGCTACTGTAACAAAGGACAGGAGGAAGAACGGTATTACGTCTAACCTTATATGTTTTTAGCCCAGACCACAGTTAGCATGCTACTCAGCATTTACATTGTTTGACGTGATAACTTTTGAAACTTGCATTTTTGATCTCAAACACAAGTTATTGACCCAAATTCAACAACTGATCAGATTATGTTGTTTTATGCTGTTATGTAATGTTCAACAAGTCAAAGCTCCAGAGACCAAATCCTGTAAAAGCGTCATGAAATTGACATGTTTCAGCTGTGACCGTATTTCTATGGCAGATGAAAATGCTCCAGAGACAAATGCGTATTACCATTCAAGGCAAGAGCTGCATGCCTGGTGGTAGTTAGCTTAGCTTAGCATTGAAAAAGTTGTTGATTTAAACAACTGCAAAACCAGTCCTGTAAAAAAAGCGACATGAAGTTGATATGTTTCAGCTGTGATTGTTTCTCTCTGTCAGATGAGTCGTCTGTTTACTACGCTTTGGTCCGGAGTGGCGCTCCACAGCTGGGTCAGACTTAAAATTGTTCATAACATTGTTAATCCCAACATTTGGGAATGATTTATTGTTCCAATTAAGAAAACACACATTTAGTAGGGAATATTTCACTTTTTTCAAAGCAGCAGAGTCCAGCATTCCCTCACAGGCTCAAGACCCCATTGACAATGACGTCTGCTATTCTACAATTCAGATTGTGAGTCAAATACAGTCTTTTATCTCCTCGTTGCTACACAATTGTCTTTCTATGAGCGCGTTCTTGTTGTCCACTCATAGTTGCTGACAGAAAAGTCAAAAAGCAACTCAAAAACCTTGAGCCATCGACCTCCTCATCTTCTGTCAGTGAAGCGTCTACACATATTGAATGTCACGTATGAATGTCCAAAACTCTAATTAGGACTAGCAATATATATGTATATATATATATATATAAACCTCCAAGATGGTGTTATTTAAATGGTTGAGTTCTTCAGAATATTTCCCAGTAAAGGGGTAAGAGTAGAGAATTTAAATCATGCTTTGCTAGGTAAAGGAAATTTCTGCAACAACTTCTTTTCTTTCTATAATCTACAAATTCCTTGATATTTGTCTTCTGTGTCCTATGTGTTACAGGTTGCTAAGCGTTGAATTAAAGAGGAGCTTCATGATCTACGTGAAAACCAGTTAGGGCCAGTATTGCTTGTTATTGTACAAGCTAAAAAAGAAAAGTTAACAATCTTTTGATCTCACGTCTGTCTGCTGTGTATCAGAGTTAAAATAGTTTCTGTGCAAAAACCAACACGTCAGAGAAGTTTCAGTTGATTTTCATCAGGCAGTTTAACCAACTTGTTCCATCACCTTTTTCTTTTCACACAGTTGCTCACCAGATGAGCACTGCTGCTGCTGCTTGTAAACGGGCCGCGGTCAGCTGCATATCTGACATTGTTGTATTGCTTTTTTAGGTTTGTGGTCAGCAACGAGACGAGAGTTTCTTGTGTTTCACAGATGAGAATAAAAGTCATGTCCTACACGTCAGAGCGTCTGTTTGAGTTTGTTCTGTGGTAAAAAATGTCAGCGTTTTCTTACGTGTGTCATGATAATTATAACTATAGCAGAAAGTTCCTTGGTTTTATGATTAAAATTCACGCACGTCCTCATGAAATAACCTGTGGTACAGTCATGTTCACACTGACAATGGTATTGAGGGCTATGTCTTTTGTCGCAGTCAGTCGATCTTCCATGCTTTGACAAGACAGTCACAGACAGATCCATTACTCTTCTTGGGTCATCAGTAGTTTGAAGACGCTCCACCCTCGGTCAACGAAAAGGTCATTGTTTGATCTCACTTCCTGTTTTATTTCTGAAGGTTGTACTTCACCACCAAGACACCACCTCTGTGTCTTGTCAGCTCGTCTTCCTTGTCTGTGGTTTCCTTGATCCTCCGTTATTAGTTTCACCTCATTACTCTGTGTATGTATATATAGTCCTGTCTTATCCCTTATCACTTTGTTTGTCCAGTTAATGTGGAAGTACATGTTGTGCTCTCCTGCTATTCCCTGTGTTCTTCTTGTGTTTCTCAACATCCTTTGGTTTTTGGATTACTTTGCATCTTCTGCTGCAGTCACCATGAATCCAAGAAAAGACAAACTGGATCTTTTGTTGGACTTTAGCTAATGTCGCTGCAGTGCCTGTTGTTCTCTGTCCCTTTTTTCTTGTGTTTCCTCCCCTTCTACACCTTGTGACAATCTTAGTATAAACTCAAAAGCCCGGGTCATTGAACTCCCCCTTATGGTGAGGAAAGGTGTCATACAGACTGGCTGGGTTAAGTTTAATCAAATCACTTATCATGATAAATAGTTATCATTCTGTCTTGCTGGGGACAGGCTGTCAGGCTTTCTGTGATGTCACTGGAGGGGACATCCCTGTCAGAGTTAAACCTGAGTTCACAGAGGCCATAGTAAAAGAGTCATCGATGAGATTAACTCTTCCCCAACTCTGACCACACAAGCTGCTAACTTGAATGGAGCATGGTCCAAGAGAACCTTGGATGGAGCTATTTCATACATGAAGACCTTCCTCACTGGACGTGGTCACGAGAAAGAGGAAGGTCAAAGAGACACAAACAGATCTTGAGCCTTTCAGTGTAGAGAAGTGAACGAAGATCCATCTTGTACCAAGTGAAGGCTCTGGCCAAAGCGGAAAGAAAGTGATGACCAAAAGATCTATGTGGAGGAGACTTATCTGCTGCTGTTGAAGAACTTGATTATGGCCTGTGCCTATCTTTTCCTATCTCCCGCCCAGAGCCAGAAAAAGAGCCAGAACACAAACAGGAAACCAGGCTGCCTATGTCCATGGTCCATATGGGGTATGGACATGGGCATGCCCAAGGACATGGGCATGCCCAAGGACATGGGCATGCCCAAGGACAAGTTCCTTGAGCCACACAAGTGGCTTCCCTCTGCTCCGAGTGTACACGCTACTGTTGAATGTTTTGATCCAGACAGCTGTGATCATAACATTGACAGTTATGTTAAGGATTTAGACCCCGCCATCGATTTGTGCTATACAAGTTAAACTTTGGAAAACAACCTCTAACGCTGTCCATAGGTTTATCCAGTCACAGTCTCCAACAGTCAGAGATGACGACACAAAGCTCCGTCAAGCACTGATAGAAGAATTCTCTTCTACTGCTGAGGCGATCGGTTCACTGGTTGCTGTGATGGTTGTGTTTCTGTGGTTTCCTGTGTTCACGTTTTGAGTTTTGTTCATGTTTCTTGTCTCCCTGTTTCCTGTTTTACTTTGTTGAGTTTTTGATTTCCTGTTTTACTCCTTGTGCTCTGTGTTGATTAGATCATTGGTTTCACCTTGTGTGTCTTGATTTCTGTCACCTGCGTCTCGTCACCCCTTGGTTCCTCGTGTGTGCATATATAGCCCTGCCTTCCCCTTTGTCCCTGTCGCGTCATTCCCTATGGTTTGTTACCCTGTGTGTCTCCATGTTTTATACCCCTCTGCGTATCTTCAGTGTTCCTAGTGTTTTTTGTGTCTAGTCTCCAGTTACCTTTTGTCTTTTGAAAGTTTGGATTTTTGTTTGCCGGAGATCCTGCCTTTTTCTGCAGCGCTTTTTGTTTCCTTTTTATTTTATTAAACACCAGTTTTTGCCTACTCCTGCCTCGCTGCTTTTTGTCCTGCGTTTGGGTCCTACCACCTCTTCCCCCTTGGACAAAACCGTAACAGAATGACGCGACCACAAATGGACCCAGCGGACTATACTGCTTTCGATGAGGAGGAAAGGAGGCAAGTTATTTCTTATTACTGGGAGCAAATACTGGACAGTAAACTTTGGCTTAGGCCCGATTACAAGCCTCTTTTCTCTGGCACACGTTTGGCCATGAGGGCCCCAGCAGGGAGGTCGGGCCCTCGTGGTCGCCACGGAGGCAGGCCTGCAGGCCGGCAGCCTCTGCTGAAACGGTCTGCTAGCCATGCAGTGGTGGTTCCCCGGCCTGCTGACCATCGGCCAGCCAACCTCCAGCGATCTACTCAGGCTCCCAGGTCGAACTCTCCTGTGTCTCCTGTCGCGGCTCACAGGCCGGCCTCTCCTGTGGCTCCTGCTCCGGCTCCCAGGCCGGCCTCCCCTGTGGCTCCTGCTCCGGCTCCCAGGCCGGCCTCCCCTGTGGCTCCTGCTCCGGCTCCCAGGCCGGCCTCCCCTGTGGCTCCTGCTCCGGCTCCCAGGCCGGCCTCCGCAGCGGCTCCTGCTCCGGCTCCCAGGTCGGACTCCGCAGCGGTTCCTGCCCCGGCTCTCATGTCGGCCTCCGCTGCAGTTCCTGCTCCGGCTCCCAGGTCGGCCTCGCCAGTGTCTCCTGTCCCGGCTCCCAGGTCGGCCTCCGCTGCAGTTCCTGCTCCGGCTCCCAGGTCGGCCTCCGCTGCAGTTCCTGCTCCGGCTCCCAGGTCGGCCTCCCCTGTGTCTCCTGTCCCGGCTCTCAGGTCGGCCTCCCCTGTGTCTCCTGTTCCGGCTCTCAGGTCGGACTCTCCTGTGTCTCCTGTTCCGGCTCCCAGGTCGGTCTCTTCTGTGTCTCCTGTTCCGGCTCCCAGGTCGGACTCTCCTGTGTCTCCTGTTCCGGCTCCCAGGTCGGACTCTCCTGTGTCTCCTGTTCCGGCTCCCAGGTCGGACTCGCCTGTGTCTCCTGTTCCGGCTCCCAGGTCGGCCTCCTCTGTGTCTCCTGTTCCGGCTCCCACGTCGGCCTCCGCTCTGTCTTCAGCTCCGGCTCCTGTCCCGGCTCCGAGGGTCGCTTCAGCTCCGGCTCCTGTCCCAGCTCCGTGGGTCGCTTCAGCTCCGGCTCCTGTCCCGGCTACGAGGGTCGCTTCAGCTCCGGCTCCTGTCCCGGCTCCGAGGGTCGCTTCAGCTCCGGCTCCTGTCCCGGCTCCGAGGGTCGCTTCAGCTCCGGCTCCAGTCCCGGCTCCGAGGGTCGCTTCAGCTCCGGCTCCAGTCCCGGCTCCAAGGGTCGCTTCAGCTCCGGCTCCTGTCCCGGCTACGAGGGTCGCCTCTTCCCTGGTTCCCGTCCCGGCTCCGAGGGTCGCCTCTTCCCTGGTTCCCGTCCCGGCTCCGAGGGTCGCCTCTTCCCTGCTTCCCGTCCCGGCTCCGAGGGTTGCCTCTTTCCCGGTTCCCGTTCCGGCACCTGTTCCGGCTCCGAGGGTCGCCTCTTCTCTGGTTCCCGTTCCGGCTCCGAGGGTCGCCTCTTCTCTGGTTCCCGTTCCGGCTCCGAGGGTCGCCTCATCTCTGGTTCTCGAGGTGACTCGGACCCCGGCCTCTGCTCCCGTTCCCGAGGTGGCTCGGACCCCGGCTTCTGCTCCCGTTCTTGAGGTGGCTCGGACCCCGGCTTCTGCTCCCGTTCTTGAGGTGGCTCGGACCCCGGTTTCTGCTCCCGTTCCCGAGGTGGCTCGGACCCCGGTTTCTGCTCCCGTTCCCGAGGTGGCTCGGACCCCGGCTTCTTCTCCCGATCTCGAGGTGGCTCGGACCCCGGTTCCTGCTCGCGTTCCCGAGGTGGATCCTGGACCGGCTCCTGCCCCCGTTCCCGAGGTGGCTCGGACCCCGGTTCCTGATCCCGTTCCTGTGCTGGATCCTGATCCCGTTCCTGTGCTGGATCCTGATCCCGTTCCTGTGCTGGATCCTGATCCCGTTCCTGTGCTGGATCCTGATCCCGTTCCTGTGCTGGATCCTGCTTCTGTTCCTGTGCTGGATCTTGATCCCGTTCCTGAGCTGGAACCTGATCCCGTTCCTGCTTCTGTTCCTGTGCTGGATCTTGCTTCAGTTCCTGTGCTGGATCCTGCTTCTGTTCCTGTGCTTGTTCCTGTGCTGGATCCTGCTTCTGTTCCTGTGCTGGATCTTGATCCCGTTCCTGAGCTGGAACCTGATCCCGTTCCTGCTTCTGTTCCTGTGCTGGATCTTGCTTCAGTTCCTGTGCTGGATCCTGCTTCTGTTCCTGCTTCTGTTCCTGTGCTGGATCCTGCTTCTGTTCCTGTGCTGGATCCTGCTTCTGTTCCTGTGCTGGATCCTGATCTTGTTCCTGCTCCTGTGCTGGATCCGGTTCCTGCTCCTGTTCCCATGCCTGTGCTGGATCCGGTTCCTGCTCCTGTTCCCATGCCTGTGCTGGATCCTGTTCCTGCTCCTGTTCCCATGCCTGTGCTGGATCCTGTTCCTGCTCCTGTTCCCATGCCTGTGCTGGATCCTGTTCCTGCTCCTGTTCCCATGCCTGTGCTGGATCCTGTTCCTGCTCCTGTTCCCCAGGCGGGACGGAATCCTGCTCCTGTTCCTGTGCCCGAGGTGGATCCAACTACGGCTCCTGCTCCCGAGGTTGGTTGGACTCCGGCTTCTGTTCCTGCTCCTGTTGCCGAGGTGGGTCCGCCGGTCTCTGCCGTGTCTGCCCGGCCTCCCGGTCGGCCCCCTGAACTCTCTGCCGTGTCTGCCCGGCCTCCCGGTCGGCCCCCAGAACTCTCTGTCCTGTCGTCTCGGCCTCCCGGTCGGCCCCCAGAACTCTCTGTCCTGTCGTCTCGGCCTCCCGGTCGGCCCCCAGAACTCTCTGTCCTGTCGTCTCGGCCTCCCGGTCGGCCCCCAGAATTCTCTGTCCTGTCGTCCCGGCCTCCCGGTCGGCCCCCAGAACTCTCTGTCCTGTCGTCCCGGCCTCCCGGCAGCCCCCCAGAACTCTCAGCCCTGTCGGCTTGGCCTCTCTGGTTCCCGCCTTCCGCGCCCCCTCCACCCTCCCTGTTGAGTTTGGACTGTTTCAGGATTTTGTTTTGTTTTTTGTTGGGACGTCTGGAATCCGTCCCTTGAGGAGGGGGTACTGTGATGGTTGTGTTTCTGTGGTTTCCTGTGTTCACGTTTTGAGTTTTGTTCATGTTTCTTGTCTCCCTGTTTCCTGTTTTACTTTGTTGAGTTTTTGATTTCCTGTTTTACTCCTTGTGCTCTGTGTTGATTAGATCATTGGTTTCACCTTGTGTGTCTTGATTTCTGTCACCTGCGTCTCGTCACCCCTTGGTTCCTCGTGTGTGCATATATAGCCCTGCCTTCCCCTTTGTCCCTGTCGCGTCATTCCCTATGGTTTGTTACCCTGTGTGTCTCCATGTTTTATACCCCTCTGCGTATCTTCAGTGTTCCTAGTGTTTTTTGTGTCTAGTCTCCAGTTACCTTTTGTCTTTTGAAAGTTTGGATTTTTGTTTGCCGGAGATCCTGCCTTTTTCTGCAGCGCTTTTTGTTTCCTTTTTATTTTATTAAACACCAGTTTTTGCCTACTCCTGCCTCGCTGCTTTTTGTCCTGCGTTTGGGTCCTACCACCTCTTCCCCCTTGGACAAAACCGTAACAGTTGCAGCCCTCCAAATTCAACACACCCATCATGAGCCTCCCAGAGTTTACTACAAACATTTGAGACAAATGTTGTGCAAGAATGCACAAGACTTAGAAGAAAAGTCCGCCTGCAGAACTTTCACCCATGTGTATGCACTCACGTTGTACTCATGACACGCCAAGGTGACCCCTCAATGCAGGACATCAGGAAGATGACTGTCACGCCTGTAGATATGATTCGGACTCTAATTCAGAAACAAACCAAAAGCCAGCGGTTGTGGTGATTTAACCAGTTTATTGTCAAAAAACAGAGGAATCAGGTGGAAGCAGATTTGCAGGTCTATGAAGATGGACCAGAACCAGGTTGTGGGGTATCCAGGAAGAGCAGAAGTAGAAATGCACGGAGGAAGGCTGATGGATTGGTGGAGCTGGGCGAGGATTCCAGGGAGAAAACGACAGAACAGGTGGGTTGATGGATCCAAGAGCTGAAGACAGGGAAACGAAGGAACCAAAATAAGTAAATACAGCAGCTGTATTAACAACTAAAGACATTAGCCACAGCACTGTACCACAAAGGTAAGCACACACAGCTATTAACATGATATACAGTAATAGCGCAGAATTGAATGACTAGTGGTAGATAGGAAGTTAGAGCACAAGAGCTCTGTGCCAGGGAAAAGAAAGTGGAGGATGTGGGAGAGAAGAGAGAAGAGAACATGTTCTCAGTGCATTGTCCCCCAGCAGCCTAGGCCTACAGCAGCATAACTCAGGAATGGTTCAGTCCAGCCCTAATTATAAGCTTGATCAAAAAGGAAAGTCTTAATACAAGCTTGATTAAAAAGGAAAGTCTTAAGCCTGACCTTAAAAATAGAGAGGGTGTCTGTCTCCAGAACCCAAACTGGGAGCTGGTTCCACAGGAGAGGAGCCTGATAGCTGAAAGCTCTGCTTCCCATTATACTTTTTGAAATTCTAGGAACCACAAGTAGGCCTGCACTTTCAGACCGAAGTGATCTGTTGGGATGATATGGTACAATGAGGTCTTTGCGATATGATGGAGCTAGGCCTTTAAGGGCCTCGTATGTAAGGAGGAGGATTTTAAATTCTATTCTAGGTTTTAAAGGGAGCCAGTGAAGAGAAGCTAAAACTGGAGTGATATGATCTCTCTTGATAATTCGTGTCAATGCTCTTGCAACAATGAGCAACACACCTTGGTGACTCGTTTCTATATTTTTAGGGATTCTATAATGTGGAATGGCAGAATTTGATGTACAGAGTAAATAACATGATCAAAGGTAGAATTGTGTGTATGTTCCCTCTTGTAGTAGAATCAGCAGTATCTTGTAGCCAGATTCCCTTTCAATAGGTAAAAACCCAACGTGACACACTTTGGGTTCTTTGGTTCTCCAAATGTCCAGATGGAGAGTGGGCCTGCTACTTTTTGTTACTAGAACCTTTGTAGAATATGTGTGCTTTGTGGTATTTCTCTAAACTCTTGGTCCAGTTCTAGTCAAGGGGTTGCTGAATGAGTTCAGAATGATATCATTGCTAAAAATAATCATTGCATAATCTAATCTAGAAGACATTTTAAACTTCGTCTGTTAAGGCGAGTTTCACCTCCAGCACTCTAGGGACTCAGTGGTTAAATGTGTGCACTGTTTTTAAGATGACTCAGTCTCAGTACTTTATACTTTGCACTAATGAGTACTGTATATATTAGAATACTAATGAACCACACACCAACATGGAGAACATTAAGGAAATGTCAGAGTAGCAGTGAACGCAGATTTGCTCTGCCTTCGCTCTTTGCACCACCCACTGATATTTAACTAAAACACTGATACTATTTCTACCACCTCTGCTTCTCAACAGTCGCACAGGAAGAGACTAGTTCTCATTTTACGCTTCAGTCTGATGTTCAGTCAGTCTGCGGCAAGACAACATGGAGGTCAGAGCTTTCTGCATCGCACTGTGTGAGTACTGGCTCCTTTCCACATTAAAACTTAATGATAAAGACTTTATTTACAATTAAAAAGGTCATGCATGTGAAACTGTTATTTAGTGAGTCAACTTTAATTTCATTTTTTAAACTTTAATTTAAATTTAACACTTTTAACTTAAGTATTATTTTTCACCAGCTACGGCATTTAATAGTAAATATGCTGAACATCATGAGCAGCTGTAGGAGACGACAAAACTTTTATTGATTCATCTATTTTCTTTGCGTCTTCAGTGACTGTGATGATCCTGCTGTGTGCACAGGACCAGGAAGTTGGTGAGTAGATGTTTTGTTGGGCAGTTGTAGAAAAGAGGCAAAAATATCTTGAGATTGGTGTGTTTAATCATCACAGGAGTTTCTCTGTTACTTTTCTACTTTTAAATGTTGTAGACATCGTCCAGCAGTTCACAGAAGTAAATGTCTAAACTGAATTTCTCTGTTTTTCTTTGTCTCAGATGCAGCTTTTCTTCATATGTCTCCAAACAGACTGCAGTTCTTTGAATATGAGTCGGTCACTTTTTACTGTGAGGGAGTCTTTTACTGTGATATTGAACATACATCAAGTTGGGAGATGCCTTCGTGTTGCACCACTAATAACAGAACATCAAGAGGACCTAACTGCACCATTAAACATGTTTATGGAGGTGACACTGGAAAGTACTGGTGTGAGGAAGGAGGAGAAAGAAGAAACATCATCAACATCAAAGTTGCTTGTATGTTTGCAGTGAGGCAGTGATATTTTGTAATTATCGCAACGTGATTTCAAGATAAATTAAATATGATCGTGTTCTTCAGCTGGTCCTGTGATCCTGGAGAGTCCTGCTCGTCCTGTGATGGAAGGAGAAAATGTAACTCTGAGCTGCAGAACCAAAATATCTTCCTCCAACATCGCAGCTGATTTCTATAAAGATGGAGTCCGCAAGTGGAGAAGCTCCACAGGAAATCTGAGCATCAAAACAGTCTCTATGCTTGATCAAGGTTTCTACAAATGTCACATCTCTGGAGTTGGAGAATCATCACAGAGCTGGCTGGCTGTTGGACATGAGACATGTAGGTTTTTTCAAAATAAGATTCATAAAGTATTGATCACGTATGTGTTTACACTCTCAAACAATTCTCATCTCCTTCAGTTTCAGCTTTTCCGACCGTCGATACAGAAGGTCACGAAGACTCTAATCCTGCCTTCTCTTCCTCCACAAGCACACCATGGATTGTCATCTCTGTCTTGGCGAACCTTCTCTTGTTTGTCATGGGCCTGCTTTGCTTTGCTAGATTTCCCTGTCGCAGAGGTGAAGAACATAAAGTGAACTTTAATCAATACGATTTTTCTATGTACACAAATGTCACAGAAGAGTTTCTTTGCGTTGTTTGCCAGGGCCGATGTTTTTCACATTATAAATACCTCAATTGCATAATAATTTCAGGAAACAATGCACAATTTTCAAAATTAAATGAACTTCCCTCTTGTGTAATTATTTTTACTTAGAAAATCAGTTCTCGGGTTACTTTAGTTCCATTACCATATCCATAATACCTTCCTTTTTACAGATGTTCTTTCACAGTCATCAGCAGTGCCTGATTCAGACTCATCAGAGCATCGGACAGGTAGGTTTAACGTGAAGAGATCTAACATTTAGCAGAAAGGATATTAAAAAAAAATGTATATTTATTGTTTTGTTTTTTTTTCAGTCTCTTTACAGGCCAGTGCAGCTGAAGCAAGCCAAGCAATGTATGGTACCGTAACAAAGGACAGGAAGAAGAAAGGTATTTCCTCCAACTTTATATTATTTTAGCCCATATCATAGTTAGCATGCTACTCAGCATTTACATTGTGTGACGTGATGGTGCTGGTGTTAACTTTAGCTTCCTGCACAATGCAGTATTTGAAAGTTGTATTTCAGATCTCATGCATAAATTAATTCATTCATGCATTCATTCATTCATTCATTCATTCATTCATTCATTCAATCATTCATCTTCCATACCCGCTTATTCCTGTTACGGGTCGTGGTTACAAGTTATTGACCCAAATTCAACACAAGCCAAAGCTCCAGAGACATATGCTTATTACCATTCAAGGCAAGAGCTGCATGTTAACTGGAGCCTGGGGGTGGTTAGCTTAGCTTAGCATTGAAAAAGTTGTTGATTTAAACAATTGCAGAACCAGTCCTATTAAAAAGCAACATTAAGTTGATATGTTTCAGCTGTGATCGTTTCTCTCTGTCAGATGAGTCGTCTGTTTACTACGCTTTGGTCCGGAGTGGCGCTCCACAGCTGGGTCAGACTTACAATTATTCATAATATTGTTAATCCCAACATTTGTGAATGATTTATTGTTCCAATTAAGAAAACACACATGTAATAGGGAATATTTCATTTTTTCAAAGCAGCAGAGCCCAGCATTCCCTCACAGGCCCAAGACCCCATTGACAATGACGTCTGCTATTCTACAATTCAGATTGTAAGTCAAATACAGTCATTTATCTCCTCGTTGCTACACAGTTGTCTTTCTATGAGCACATTCTTGCTGTCCATTCATTGTTGCTGGAAGAAGTCAAAAAGCAACTCAAAAACCTTGAGCCATCGAGCTCCTCATCTTCTGTTGGTGCAGTGTCATATCTTGTACAAATGTCCAAAACTCTAATTAGGACTAACCTGTCTTCGAACACTGATCCACTATTCAGGCTCAGAATATCAGAATATTTCCCAGTAGAGGGGTAAGAGTAGAGAATTTAAATCATGCTTTGCTTGGTACAGGAAATTTCTGCAACAACTTCTTTTTTTTCTATAATCTACAACTTGCATGATATTTGTCTTCTGTGTCCTATGTGTTACAGGTTGCTAAGCGTTGACTGAAAAGAGGAGCTTCATGATCTACGTGAAAACCAGTTAGGGCCTGTATTAAAATAAGTATGAGAAACGTTTGACCTCAGGTCTGTTTGCTGTGTTACAAATTTAAAATAGTTTCTGTGCAGAAACAAACGTGTGGAGTTTGACAGTGTGTGCGCTTTAACCAACACGTCAGAGAAGTTTCGATTGATTTTCATCAGGCAGTTTAACCAACTTGTTCCATCAGCTTTTTATGTTCACACAGTTGCTCACCAGATGAGCACTGCTGCTGCTTCTAAACGGGCTGCGGTTAGCTGAGTATCTGAAGTTGTTGCATTGCTTGTTTAGGTTTGTGGTCAGCAACGAGACAAAAGTTTCTTATGAGAGTTTCACCAATGAGAATAAAAGTCATGTCCTACACGTCAGAGCATCTGTTTGAGTTTGTTCTGTGGTACAAAATGTCGGCGTTTTCTCACGAGTGTCATGATAATTAGAACTACTGCAGAACGTTCCTCGATTTCAAGAGTGAAATTCATGCACGTCCTCATGAAATAGCCTGTGGTACAGTCACATTCACACTGACAATGGTCTTGAGGATTATGTCTTTTGTCGCAGTCAGTCGATTTTCCCATGCTCTGACAAGACAGTCACAGACAGATCCATTACTCTTCTTGGGTCATCAGTAGTTTGAAGATGCTCCAGCCTCGGTCAAGAAAAAGGTCATTCCTTGATCTCACTTCCTGTTTTATTTGTGGGGGTTGTACTTCACCACCAAGACACCTCCCCGTGTCAGCTCTTCTTCCTTGTCTTTCGTTTGCTTGCTCCTCCGTTATTAGTTTCACCTCATTACTCTGTGTACGTATATATAGTCCTGTCTCATCCCTTATCATTTTGTCCGTTCAGTTACTGTAGAACTACCTGTTGTGCTCTCCTGCTATTCCCTGTGTTCCTTTGCTTCTTGTGTTTCTCAACGTCCTTTGGTTTTTGGATTACTTTGCTTCTTCTGCTGCAGTTAGCATGAATCCAACAAAAGACAAACTGGATCTTTTGTTGGACTTTAGCTAATGGACTTCCTGTCATGTTGCTGCAGTGCCTGTTGTTCTCCGTCATTTTTTTTTTCTCTTGTTTCCTGCCCTTCTTCCCTGCCATACCTTGTGACAATCTTAGTATCAACTCAAAAGCCCGGGCCATTGAGCTCCCCCTTATGGTGAGGAAAGGTGTCATACAGACTGGCTGGGCTATGTTAAGTTCAATCAAAACACTTATCATGATAAATATTTATCATTCTGTTTTGGTGGGGACAGGCTTTCTGTGATGTCACTGGAGGGGACATCACTGTCAGAGTTAAACCTGAGTTCACAGAGGCCATAGTAAAAGAGTCATTGATGAGATTAACTCTTCCCCAACTCTGACCACACAAGTCACAGAAGTGAACGGAGGACGGTACAAGAGAATCTTGGATGGAGCTATTTCAACCATGAAGAACTTCATCACTGGACGTGGCCATGAGAAAGAGGAAGGTCAAAGAGACACAAACAGATCTTGAGCCTTTCAGTGTACAGAAGAGAATGAGGATCCATCTTGTACCAAGTGAAGACTCTGGCCAAAGCAGAAAGAAAGTGATGACCAAAAGATCTATGTGGAGGAGACTTCTCTGTTGCTGTTGAAGAACTTGATTTTGGCCTGTGCCTATCTTTTCCTATCTCCCTGCCCAGAGACAGAAAAAGAGCCAGAACACAAATAGGAAACCAGGCTGCCCGTGACCATGGTCCATATGGGGCATGGACATGGGCATGGCCAAGGTTCCTTGAGGCACACAAGCGGCTTCCCTCTGCTCCGAGTGTACACACTGCTGTGTGAATAAATGTATGTGTTGTGTCAAAAGCAGGAAAATAATTTCCTCATGTGGGATCAGGAAGAGGCCTAAATGGTTTATTTATGCGAGTCCGACGTCAGCCCCACCTATCACTTCACCAAGGATCTGACTGGGCCATAGGTGGGTCCCAACCGGGCTGCAAGTGGGTTTATCTGTTCTTTCCATAGTTACCCCACCTGTGAATAACTATATGGGTCATAAGGGGGATCTAACTGGGCTCTAGATGATGGCTATCTGGGCAATTTAAATGATATCCACATAGGCCCCAGTTGTACCTTGAACAAGGATCTCACTGAGCCATAGACGGGACCCAACTGGGTTACAAGTGGCCACAGTGGTCTGACCTATGAATGCCCATATGGGGTATAAGTGGGAACTAATTGTTTTATTGATGGGGCCCCACTGGTTTATTCATATGAAACCCATATCAGCCCCACCTATCACTTTAACAAGGATCTCACTGGACCATAGGCAGGATTTGAGCAAGACGGCAACGCGAGTGGCCCAGTGCTCCTCTAGTTTCAGTAGCTTATTGTAATTTTTCCGCTTGTTTTTATGCTATTTTGGTACCTCACACGTGCAGTACAGCAGAGCAGAACTGCTTAGGTTTTCTAGTCACTATCACGGCTTCAAAGACAGTACAAACTGGGACTTTATACCTCCTTAAATGAGGCGCTCGCCAGCAGAGTATACCATCCCACTGCCGTCACTGAGGCGGAGACGACATCGCAAAAAAAAAAAAAAAAAGATGGGGAGGCGAGGTGGGCTACATGTGAAGCTTACAACCAGTCCCTTCAAAACTGCTGTGCCGTGTGTCTCTCCACGACAAAATGGGCGAGCTGTGACTACGAATCGTCAAACACAGTCTGGATTACAGATCATCACGGAGTCCTGGCTGAAGCATAACATACCTGACCAAAATTATGCTCAGCCACCGCCTTTCCATCAGAGAAAACTGTTGCACATAACGCACCTGCCCAGACCCCACAGTGTCCCCACTTTAAACATCCTTGCTAAGGACATTGAACGTTTTGATCCTGACAGCTGTGATCATAACATTGACAATTACGTTAAGGATTTAGACCACGCCCTAATCGATTTGTCCCATGCTACGCAAAAAGGAAAAGTTAAACTTTGGAAAACAACCTCTAAGTTTATCCAGTCACATCCTCCAACAGTCAGAGATGATGACACAAAGCTCCGTCAAGCACTGATAGAAGAATTCTCTTGTACTGCTGATGCGATCGGCTCAATGGTTGCAGCCCTCCAAATTCAACACACCCATCATGAGCCTCCCAGAGTTCACTACAAACATTTGAGACATGCGTACTTTCAGGGCAAGAATGCACAAGACTTAGAAGAAAAGTCCGCCTTCAAGTCCTTATTCTTGCAGAACCTTCACCCATGTGTGTGCACACACATTGTACTCATGACATGCCAAGGTGACCCTTCAATGCAGGACATCAGGAAGATGACTGTCACGCCTGTTGATATGATTTGGACACTAACTCAGAAACAAACCAAAAGCCAGTGGTTGTGGTGATTTAACCAGTTTATTGTCAAAAAACAGAGGAATCAGGTGGAAGCAGATTTGCAGGTCTATGAAGATGGACCAGAACCAGGTTGTGGGGTATCCAGGGAGGTAGAAATGCAGGGAGGAAGGCTGGCGGAGTGGTGGAGCTGGGTGAGGATTCCAGGGGGAAAACGACAGAACAGGTGAGTTGATGGATCCAAGAGCTGAAGACAGGGAAGCCAAGGAACCAAAATAAGTAAATGCAGCAGCTGTATTAACAACTAATGACATCAGCCACAGCACTGTACCACAAAGGTAAGCACACGATCTAGCGATGAGTGGAGGACTAAACCAGGATTTTATGGACAAGGTGAATAGATGGATGATGAGGCTCCATTTGCTAAGGGGCTCCAGCTCCACCCACCTCCAGACCAACCTCCAGTGAGAAAAAAAACAGAGACAGACACACCCAGGTGATCTAGTAATTTAGATCCAATTATTTAATAATAAATAATTATTTTGATAATTATTAATTTTTCATGGTAGCTAAACCCCAATATTTTGTGTATTGTCAGCTAATTAGTGACTCGAGGCTACGCACGAGACACTATTGTTCTTCTGTGTGTTTCTTCTATATTATTCATCTTCCGTACCTTTTTTCGGTTTCAAACTCGCCCCGCAATTTTGGGGCGACACCGACAAAAATTACATCAAACGTGCGCCTTTATCGGGATCGGTGTGCTATTACTTTTATAAGGAATCCACAAATTTTTCGCGAATTTATTCGCGAAAAACTGCGAAAATCGTCCCATTGAAATGAATGGAGAAGCCCGAAAAAAGCGGCAACATTCCAAAATGTACAGCTTGGCTTTGTCCAGCGATGACTCGGCCATGCTTTGTAGTAGAAACTTGCTTGGAAGTTTGTACGAGGCACGGGAAGTGTAGCTTTCTCTTCCTGAAAACGGCGTTTCGATACCTTTTACGGCTTGGTCAGGGTCGCAGTTTACGTTTTGGTGAAATTTGGGGAAAAAAATTAAAAATCAGCGTTTATAATGGGGCTCTATGGGCTCCCTCTAAGCCTCACTCTAACTTCAGAGTTTCGGTGATATTCTGAAAGAAAAGGTTCAATCTCACGTGGTGGCCACAGTTTTTGAGGTACAGAGATAAAAAATACATAAAAACGTAGGGATTTTTGTTGGCTTTAAGATGGTGTTGGTTTGATATGTGTGGTTTGGACTGGAGGCTCCTCTGAGCGAGGAGTGCGGCGACAGCTTTTCGAATTTTTCCCCATGTGTGTGTATGTGGAAATCGAGAGGGATTTCTCGACGATTTTTCGTGTCGCATACTTTCTTTCCAAAACAACTACGGCCACAATTTTGGCAGTACGCGTGTGGCAACAACACTAAATTGTAGAAAACCCTTGGCTGACGCTCACGATGTGTTTGTTTTCTCGATAGCACTTGTAGTTTTTGAGATATAAGCATTTGTTCGGAGGGCAAATCCTAGGGTGCACTTTCCACTTTCCCTTTCCCTTGCTAACATTTGTGGTTAATGCTTTACTGCCATGAGTAGCTAGCGTGCTAGGCGCTCGTGGTAGTAAAGACATGCTAATTGCTAACATTAGCAGCTAATGCTAGAATTAGTGGCTCATGTGTGTAAATATACATGTTAAAAATTACTATTTGAGGGTATTGTGAAGCTATAGCACACTAAGCCAATGCTAAAATTAGTGGCTAGCGCATCATGCTAATTGCTAACATTTGTGGTTAATGCTTTACTTATCCAAAAAGGTTCAAAAAAGGCAACTGGACTTGTAGAGTTTTTTTCAGAAGACGTTTCACCACTCATCCGAGTAGCTTCTTCAGTTCTGGTGGACTGGTGGGAAGTCTGAGGTTTAAATAGGAACTCCTCCTGAAAAACTTGCTTGTTATGCTAATAACCAGAAACTGGTGCAGCTAATTTCCCTTAACGACTGGGTACTTACCTGTAGTTGAGGGGGGACTGTTTTGTCCCTGTCCTCTTTCCTATGAATGGTTCTCTAACGACTCTTGTCCGTCAGAGGCTCCAGTGTCAAGGTGTGAATGAGACTGAAACTTCTTGGGGACAGAAGTTAAAACTGTATTGTAAATAGATGGCAGATTAAGGCCACGTTTACACGTACGAAAACGATCTTTTCCCTCTCCGTTTTCGATGGCATCGTTTCAAGAAATATCCGCGTCCACACAGATCCGTTTCACCACGACTGAAAACGCTACTTCATATTCCAGGCCTATAGGTGGCGCTGTTTCAGTTTCAGAAATTCACCAAAAACGGAGAGGAAGAGGCGGAGCATGCGCATAAAGCTTGAGCGCTGTTTACAATCGGCTTTAGAAGAAACCAAACTCAAGGAGAAATGATATTTTGCCCTGGTAACCCTAATAGGCTCAATATCTTCTCCAGCAGGAACACGAGCATGTAGTCCGCCATTGTTGTTGATGTTGTTATGAGATGTCTCGCGGGATATAAGTGGTGGAAGGCTTGAGGGGTGTGGCGATGACATCATCGTTTTCTCCGAACCCCGTTTCTCCCAGTGGACACGGCAACACATAACCGGCGTTATCAGAAATCTCCACTTTGGCCGGAGTTTTTAGAAATAATCGTTTTCTGTGATAAAAACGGGGTTTTCGTGTAAATGAGAGGCCAAACCGCAGAGAAATATCTGCGTTTTCCCTTCGTGTAAACGGGGCCTTAATCTCAGTCCACCTCCTCTGTTTAGTGAAGGTTTTTCCAGTTTGACATAGATGGCTTCCTTTACTCCTCTGTCAAACCATCGGTCTTCTCTGGCTAAGACTTCTCCTGCCAATCACTGTCTGTTTTTTTTTCTGATGTGAGCTTTGGTTTTGCCTCAGTGAGCCCAAATGCGAGGACTGTCAGAGGGCAAAAAATCAAAATTTCTTCCTTCTCCTCTCCTGTGTCTGTGAGTAGTCATGGCAACCAGCAGAGTCACCATGGCAGCCTCAGGCCAGGGCCACAGCTGCAGCCATTTTTGTAGTCCTTGGCAGTTAATTTCAGTTTATTTAAGTAAATAACAAAGAAAGGGACGGAGAGAGGGTAAAAGACAGACAGGCAGTAACAGAGAGGTAAAGCAAGACATTTTTTGAGGTGACTGTCACTCTGCTTGCTTTGTGTGTACATCTGAGCTGAATGTTTTCTATTGTGTGTGTGCGTGACTGTGCTAATCTCTAGCCTTAGCCTAGTGTAGTGCGTCAGCGGCGCGCGTTAGCGTGGCAAATGGTAATGCCAACATTAGTAATGGTAATGCTAACATCTTTTTCCTTTTCTTTTTTTAATAACCCCGGCAGCAGCCCTCAAGTCACTCTCAAAATTTCCTGCGGGAATTTTCTAGTATTGTTTTTATTATCTTTTGTGGTCCATTTCAATTCAGTTCAATTTTATTTATATAGCGTAAATAACAATACTTTGCTGTACAAAACCCGGCCTGAAACCCCCAGAGCAAGCCTGAAAGGCGATAGTGGGAAGGAAAAACTCCCTTTTAACAAGAAGAAAGCAGAACCCAGGTCATATGGAGGGACCCATCTGCCTAAGGCCAGCCGGGTACAGACAGAGAAGAGAGAAAAGAGAAAAGCAGGAAACACAAGATAAACATACATCTGTCATAGATACATCTGACATGTCGACAGGGGCGTAGCACCAAATTCTGTGCTGGCATTTATTTATAAATAAACAAGAATAAATCGGGTTTTAAGCTAAAATCAGATCAGATTATATTGATAACTGGTTCTTCCATTCACCACCTGAATTGATGCATTTGGCCTACTTGTGCTCAAGCACCTATAAACATCAGGCTACATCAGGCTAAACATTTATTCTTGTCATTGCTCATCTCTATTCTCACCCTCATCAGATGAACCGCCAGGACTGGCCGCTGCTGCTCCAGTTATTTTTTTGTATATATTTTTCCAATCAGTACTTGTGTTTTTTTTATTCGTCACTGTTTTGTATATTTTGACAAATTCTGTGCTACTGTGACAAGTTAATTTCCCATACGTGGGATCAATAAACATGTCTTATGTCTTATCTTAGCTGGCCCATAATCGTCTTTACTTGTAAAGCAGCCTGGTTGGCAAACTTTAGCATACAATCATCAGCAACTGACAAACTGCATGCTGTCTGGACTACGACAATGTTAACATTAATTGGATGCAGTTACACAACAAAGTAAACTCGGTTCACCTTACTAAACCATTTTGCATCTCCAAGAGGGGGCCCACAGAATGTCCAATATGTTGGGAGGGCTGTGACACAAAGCGCATATATTTGAAATACATTATGACACCAATTAATTGGAGGGCCCAATGCATTAAAAGAATAAATAAATAAATGAATAAATAAATAAATAAATAATTCAGGATTTTCATGGGCTCTCTCCTTACTCAGGCCCTGGGTAGTCAGGTCCCCCTTTCCCCCCACTACTACATGCATGTAGAATCTAATGATACAAACTGATGATGTTACATGACAGTTTGAAAATGTAAGAGGAACCATAGGCAGGTTGGAGAACTGTTCATTCAGGTAGGAGTGGATAACTGCAGTATTCCATGGAGACTGGGCAGGTTGATGAGACCATGACAACAGATGTAGTATAGAGCTCCACAGGAAACACACAACTCCAGGCCAGAGATACTCACAAGAAGAAGGAGGAGGAGGGGAGCGGAGGGGAGGAGACGAGAGGAGGGGAGACAGAGGGACACACAGCAGTTAAAATGCTATACAGTAATAGCACAGAATTACATGACGAGTGGTAGATAGGAAATTAGCGGCATAACTAAGGGATGGTTCAGTCCAGCTCTAACTATAAGTTTGATCAAAAAGGAAAGCCTTAAGCCTGACCTAAAAAATAGAGGGGGCGTCTGCCTCCAGAACCCAAGCAGGGAGCTGGTTCCACAGGAGAGGAGCCTGATAGCTAAAAGCTCTACCTCCCATTCTACTTTTTGAAATTCTAGGAACCACAAGTAGGCCTGAACTTTCAGACCGAAGTGATCTGTGGGGATGATCTGGTACAATGAGGTCTTTAAGATACGATGGAGCTAGGCCTTTAAGGGCCTTGTATGTAAGGAGGAGGATTTTAAATTCTATTCTAGACTTTAAAGGGAGCCAGTGAAGAGAAGCTAAAACTGGAGTAATATGATCTCTCTTGATAATTCCTGGCAATGTTCTTGCAACAATGAGCAACACACCTTGGTGACTCGTTTCTATATTTTTATGGATTCTATAATGTGGAATGGCAGAATTTGATGTACAGAGTAAATAAAATGACCAAAGGTTGAATTGTGTGTATGTTGCCACCTGTAGTGGGAATCAGTAGTATTTTGTATATTTTGTGTATGTATAAGTAAACTTTGAAGGGACATTGGAATTGACACGTCTGGGGCAATTCCAGCCATATGTTGATCTCTCCTGTCTTTGCTCCCCTGCTGATCAGAGTTTCCTGATCATACTCCTTTGTCTACCCTCCCCACATCCTCTCCCCTACTGATCAGAGCCTTGATCATACTACCTGAGTGTCACTCCTTTTGTTCTGACCATGTCTGGGAGCCACTCCCTTTCAAGAGGTGAAAATCAAATGTGACACACTTTGGGTTCTTTGGTTCTCCAAATGTCCATATGGGCCTGCTACTATTTGTTACTAGAACCTTTGTAGAATATGTGTGCTTTGTGGTATCTTTGTGGTACCATTGCTAATAATAATCAGTGCATAATCGAATCTAGAAGACATTTTAAACTTTGTCTTTTAAGGCGAGTTTCACCTACAGCACTCTAGGGACTCAGTGGTTAAATGTGTGCACTGTATTTAAGATGACTCAGTCTCAGTAGTTTATACTTTACACTAATAAGTATATATTAGAATACTAATAAACCACACACCAAAATGGAGGACATTAAGAAAATCTTAGCGGTAGCAGTGAATGATTTACTCTGCCTTCGTTCTTTGCACCACCCACTGATATTTAACTAAAACACTGATACTATTTCCATCACCTCTGCTTCTCAACAGTCACACAGGAAGAGACCAGTTCTCACTTTACACTTCAGTCTGATGTTCAGTCAGTCTGTGGCAAGACAACATGGAGGTCAGAGCTTTCTGCATCGCACTGTGTAAGTACTGGCTCCTTTCCAGATCAAAACATAATGATAAAGACTTTATTTACAATTAAATAAAGGTCAGGCACGTGAAAATGTTATTTAGTGAGTGAGTTAATTTTTAAACTTTAATTTTAATTTAACGCTGTTAACTTAAGTATTATTCTTCACCAGCTACGACATTTAATAGTAAATATGCCGAACATTGTGAGCAGGTGTAGGAGACGACACAACTTTTATTGATTCATTTATTTTCTTGGCGTCTTCAGTGACTGTGATGATCCTGCTGTGTGCACAGGATCAGGAAGTTGGTGAGTAAATGTTTTGTTG
Source organism: Chelon labrosus (assembly GCF_963514085.1). Lineage (NCBI taxonomy): Eukaryota > Metazoa > Chordata > Actinopteri > Mugiliformes > Mugilidae > Chelon > Chelon labrosus. The sequence continues at coordinate 30,736,104 of NC_140337.1, forward strand.
GGCAGTTTGTTGGGCAAGAAAAAATATCTTGAGATTGGTGTGTTTAATCATCACAGGAGTTCCTCTGTTACTTTTCTACTTTTAAATGTTGTAAACGTCGTCCAACAGTTCACAGGAGTAAATGTCTAAACTGAATTTCTCTGTTTTCCTTTGTCTCAGATGCAGCTTTTCTTCGTATCTCTCCAAACAGACTGCAGTTCTTTGGTTCTGAGTCTGTCACTTTATACTGTGAGGGAGTCTTTTACTGTGATACTGAATATAAATTGATTGGAGGGAAGCCATCGTGTTGCACCACTGATGACAGAACATTAAGAGGACCTAGCTGCACCATTAAAAGTGTCTATGGAGAGGACTCTGGAAAGTATTGGTGTGAGGAAGGAGGAGAGAGAAGAAACATCATCAACATCAATGTCACTTGTATGTTTGCAGTGAGGCAGTGATATTTTGTGATTATCTAAACGTAATTTCAAGATAAATTAAATATGATCGTGTTCTTCAGCTGGTTCTGTTATCCTGGAGAGTCCTGCTCATCCTGTGATGGAGGGAGAAGATGTGACTCTGAGCTGCAGAACCACAATATCTTCCTCCAACATTGCAACTGATTTCTATCAAGATGGAGTCCGCAAGTGGAGAAGTCCCACAGGAAATATGAGACTCAAAACAGTCTCCATGTCTGATCAAGGACTCTACAAATGTCACATCTCTGGAGTTGGAGAATCACTAGAGAGCTGGCTGTCTGTTGGAGGTGAGACATGTAGGTTTTTCAAAATAGGATCTATAAAGTATCACAAATGTGTTTACACTCAAACATTTTCCATCTCCTTAAGTTTCAGCTTTTTCTACCGTCAATACAGAAGAAAAAGAGTCTAATCTCAAAGAGTCTAATCTCAAAGAGTCTAATCCTGCGCCATTTTCTTCCCCAAACACAACGTGGATCATCATCTCAGCCTTGTTGATACTTCTCTTGTTGGCTGTTGGACTACTTTGCTTTGGCAGATTTCACTTTTTCAGAGGTGAAGAACATAAAGTGAACTTTCCTCAATGCGATTCTTCCATGTACACAAATGTCATGCGGAGTGCCTCAGGTTTCTGACCTGAAAATTTTCACATTATAAATAATTCTGTGGTTTAATAATTTCAGGAAACCCTGCACGATTTTCCAAATTACATTAATTTTCCTCTTCTGTAATTAGAAAACAAGTGTAACGTGAAAACAAGACATCAGGTTACTTTAGTTCCATTACAATATTCAAAATACCTTCTATTTTACAGATTTTCTTTCACAGTCACCAGCAGTGCTTGATACAGACTCTTCAGAACATCAGACAGGTAGGTTTGACGTGAAGAGATTAAACATTTAGCAGAAAGAATATGAAATATGTACATTGAGTGTTTTGTTTTTTCCAGTCTCTGTACAGGCCAGTGCACCTGAAGCAAGCCAAGCAATGTATGCTACTGTAACAAAGAACAGGAAGAAGAAAGGTATTTTCTCCAACTTTATATTATTTTAGCCCAGATCACAGTTAGCATGCTACTCAGCATTTACATTGTGTGACGTGATGGTGCTGGCGTTAACTTTAGCTTACTGCACAATGCAGGATTTGAAACATTTTTGATCTCAAGCACAAGTTAATGACCCACATTTAACAACTGATCAGATTATAAATTGTTGAACAAGCCAAAACTCCAGAGACATATTGTTATTACCATTAAAGGCAAGAGCTGGATGTTAACTGGAGCCTGGTGGCGGTTAGCTTAGCTTAGCATTGAAAAAGTTGTTGATTTAAACAATTTCAGAACCAGTCCCATAAAAAAATGACTTAGTTGATATGTTTCAGCTGTGATCGTTTCTGTCTGTCAGATGAGTCGTCTGTTTACTACGCTTCGGTCCAGAGTGGCGCTCCACAGCTGGGTCAGACTTAAAATTATTCATAACATTGTTAATCCCAACATTTGTGAATGATTTATTGTTCCAATCAAGAAAACACACATGTAGTAGAGAATATTTCATTTTTTTTCAAAGCAGCAGAGTCCAGTGTTTGCTCACAGGCCCGAGACCCCGTTGACAATGACGTCTGCTATTCTACAATTCAGATTGTAAGTCAAATACAGTCTTTTATCTCCTCGTTGCTACACAGTTGTCTTTCTTTGAGCACACTCTTGCTCAAAAACCTTGAGCCATCGAGCTCCTCATCTTCTGTCAGTGCAGTGTTTACACATCTTGTATGAATATCCAAAACTCTAATTTGGACTAGCCTGTCCCCAAACACTGATTCTAGTATTATATACACATGTAAACCTCTATGATGGTGCCATTTAAGTGGTTGAGGGCTTCAGAATTTCCCAGTAGAGGGGTAAGAGTAGAGATTTCAAACCATGCTTTGCTTGGTAAAGGAAATTTATGTAACAACTCAACTTCTTTTCTTTCTATAATCTACAACTTCCTTGATATTTGTCTTCTGTGTCCTATGTGTTACAGGTTGCTAAGCGTTGACTGAAAAGAGGAGCTTCATGATCTACGTGAAAACCAGTTAGGGCCAGTGTTGCTTGTTATTGTACGAGCTAAAAAAGAAAAGTTAACATTCTTTTGACCTCACGCCTGTGTGCTGTGTATCAAATTTAAAATAGTTTCTGTGCAAAAACCAACACATCAGAGAAGTTTCAGTTGATTTTCCTCAGACGGTTTAACCAACTTGTTCCATCAGCTTAGTCTTTTCACACAGTTGCTCACCAGATGAGCGCTGCTGCTGCTGCTGCTGCTGCTTCTAAACGTGTCGCGGTTAGCTGTGTATCTGAAGTTGTTGCATTGCTTTTTTAGGTTTGTGGTCGGCAACGAGACGAGAGTTTCTTGTGTTTCACAGATGAGAATAAAAGTCATGTCCTACACGTCAGAGCATCTGTTTGAGTCTGTTCTGTGGTACAGAATGTCAGCATTTTCTCACATGTCATGATAATTATAACTACAGCAGAATGTTCCTTGGTTTTATGAGTAAAATTCATGCACGTCATCATGAAATAACCTGTGATCACACTGACAATGGTCTTGAGGGTTATGTCTTTTGTCACAGTCGGTCGATCTTCCTATGTTCTGACAGGACAGTCATAGACAGATCCATTCGTCTGAATTATCCTTTGAATTTCTAAGGGCCATCAGTAGTTTGAAGATGCTCCAGCCTCAGTCAACAAAAAGGTCATTCCTTGACCTCACTTCCTGTTTTATTTCTGATGGTTGTACTTCACCACCAAGACACCTCACCTGTGTCTTGTCAACTCTTCTGTGGTTTGCTTGCTACTCTATTATTAGTTTCACCTCATTACTCATTGTGTATGTACATATAGTCCTGTCTCATCCCTTGTCACTTTGTCTGTCCAGTTACTGTAGAAGTGCCTGTTGTTCTCCGTCATTTTTTTCTTGTGTTTCCTCCCCTTCTACACCTTGTGACAATCTTAGTATCAACTCAAGAGCCCGGGTCATTGAGCTTCCCCTTATGGTGAGTAAAGGTGTAATACAGACTGACTGGGCTATGTTAAGTTTAATCAAATCACTTATCATGATAAATAGTTATCATTCTGTCTTGCTGGGGACAGGCTGTCGGGCTTTCTGTGATGTCACTGGAGGGGACATCCCTGTTAAGAGTCATACCTGAGTTCACAGAGGCCATAATAAAAGAGGTCATCGATGAGATTAACTCTTCCCCAACTCTGACCACACAAGCGGCTAAAGTGCACGGAGAACGGCCCAAGAGAACCTTGGGTGGAGCTATTTCATCCATGAAGACCTTCCTCACTGGACGTGGTCACGAGAAAGAGGAAGGTCAAAGAGACACAAACAGATCTTGAGTCTTCCAGTGCCGAGAAGAGAACGAAGATCCATCTTGTCCCAAGTGAAAACTCTGGCCAAAGCAGAAAGAAAGTAAAGACCAAAAGATCTCTTTGGAGGAGACTTCCCTACTGATGTTGAAGAACTTGATTTTGGACTGTGCCTATCTTTTCCCATCTCCCGCCCGGAGACAGAAAAATAGCCAGAACACAAACAGAAAACCAGGCTGCCCATACTTTAATCTGCAGTACAGAGAAAGGTGTAAAGGTGCAGTATTTAAAAGCTTTTAAAACCATGGACATGGAGGGGCATGTCCATACCCATTGCTGAAATTCCTTGAGGCACACAAGTTGCTTCCCTCTGCTCCGAGTGTACGCACTACTGCGTGAATAAATGGATATGTTGTGTCAAAATCAGGAAAATAATTTCCCCATGAGGGATCAAGAAAAGCCTAAGTTGTTTATTTATATGAGGCCCATGTCATCCCTACCTATCACTTTAACAAGGATCTGACTGGCCATAGGTTTGTCCCAACTGGACTGCAAGTGGGTTTGTCTGCACTTTCCATAGTTACCCCACCTGTGAATGCCCATATGGGGCATAGGGGGAATCTAACTGGGCTCTAAATGATGGCTATCTGGGCAATTTAAATGAGATCTACATATGCCCCAATTGTGCGGGACCCAACTGGGTTACAAGTGGCGACAGTGGTCCAACCTATGAATGCCCATATGGGGTATAAGTGGGAACTAACTGGTTTATAGATGGGGTCCCACTGGTTTATTTAGCCCATATCCCTATCCATAACCCATATCAGCCCCACTTATCAATTTAAGAAGGATCTCACTGGACCACAGGCAGGACTTGAGCAGGATGGCAACACAAATGGTTGAAGCGGCCCGGCGCTCCTCTAGTTCCAGTAGCTTATTGTGTTTTTTTTTACGCTTGTTTTTATGCTCTTTTTCTACCGGACACGTGCAGTACAGCAGAGCAGAACTGCTTACATTTTCTAGTCACTATCACAGCTTCAAAGACAGCACAAACTGGGACTTTATACAACCTTTATACCACCGCCAGCAGAGTATATATATATGTCAGGATAGGGGACATTACATCATCCACCCTCATCCTCAACAACAGCACCTTGCAGGGCGATGTGAGGAGCCAATGAGCTCCGTGAAGTTGGGAATAAATAGCCGGCCAACCCGAAAAACCACTGAACCTCTTTTTTTGGTCTTGGGCCTTGGACAGGCTGCAATCGCTGCTGTCTTATCTACCTGTGGACGCACCTGCCCACCGTACAAGTGTTACCCTAGATACCGTATCTCCCTCTGTCCAACTGCAAACTTCTTCGGGTTGGCCGTGAGCACCGTCCGCCTCAGTGACACGAGCAAACCCAGCCACCTGCTGCATATCCGCCCAGGTGTTACTATGGATGATAACATCATCCAGGTAGGCGGCAGCATTTGCAGCAAGTGGACGCAGTACTCGGTTCATGAGGTGGTGAAATGTGGCTGGGCCCCCGAACAACCCGAACGGAAGTGAAACAAATTGGTACAAACCGTACGGAGTGGAGAAGGCCGTTTTCTCCCCAGACTCTGGAGACAAGGTAATCTGCCAGTAGTAGATATCTAACAAAAACAAACGAGCAGTGCCCAGGTGATCCAGGAGTTCGTCGACCCGGGGCATAGGATAGGCATCAAACTGTGAAACATCATTCACCCTGCGATAGTCCACACAGAACCGGATAGACCCATCTTTCTTGATGGGGCTACACCAGGCACTGGACCTCAGGCCCCAACTCATCTCTCTCTGTAATTGCCATCACCAGGGAAACAGACTCAGCCTCTCTTCAAGCTATAAGGAGGTTGAGGTGATAAATCTGTGTTGCCCCTCCCCTGTCAGATCGCACAAGCTCATAGTCAACATCACCCACTCGCCATGTGACCACAAAGTGTCCTTGCCACTTCACGAGTAATTTGGAGTTAGATGATGGGAGCAATACAAGTACTTTATCTTCTTTATCCTCTGTTATAGAGCCGCTGCTGACGTTCCTGGGCCTGGAGCAAATTCTCACATGATAACTGCCTGGAAAACCATTTCCTGGCGGCTTTTTGGTACCAACAACTGGGCAATTATCTCATCTTGTCCGGGTTGTCCACACCTCCAGCACTCTTGCCCTGCCGCCTGAGGAACCCTCTGCGAGTTGAGAGGAGCACCTGTAATGGCGGGAACCTGGGGAGGAAAGGAAGGAGAAGGAGAGTTAATGCGGGGGAGAGGGGAGGGTCAAGCGGGTGTGAGGTGCGAGGTACCCGGCACGGGTCTTTTGCGGGGTGCCGGCGTGGGACAGGTGGGAGAGGCTGGCCGACCCTCATGTGCATGAGGATGGCCAGATGGTCCTCCGCCAAGGTGATGGCAACTGCTAGGTCCACCGGGCGGTGACAGTGCCCGGCGGCCCCTCGCCAGCGGAATCCCCTGGCTGCCACCTGGTCGCCACGTTCTTTGGCTGCCAGGCGAACACGAATGACCGATTAGCGGATCCCAGCTTGGTCCCCCAGAACCTGCGGTGATGATTTTCTACGGAGAAACCCAGTCGATTGAGGACCGCCCCGTACTGTCCTCTGGAGGGGGCAGGCAGGCTGAGCGACGCAGTTCGCGCGCCCCCTTACATAGGGGAAGCAGCTGCACAGCCCATTCCGCCCCCAGCCAGCCGCATGCCCTTGCCGTTGCCTCAAAAATCTCCAAAAATGTTTGCGGGTCTTCCTGGGCTGACATTTTATGGAGCGTGAGTCCGGCAAACGAGGGGCAAATCCCCTGCCCGATTCACCAACTCCAGTAGCTGGCTCTGTCTCTCTGCCTGGCACTGGAGTGCTGCCAGCTGTTGCCTGCTGAGCACGGCCTGTTCCCAGTTCATTGCATCAACCTCCGCCAGCATTTGTGCAAGTGTGGTTAGCAGTGTCTGCGGCTCCGTCATCTCTTATTTTGTCTTCCTGCTGAAATACGTTGGGCGCCAAATGTGCCGTATCCTGATGCCACTGTGGGTTCTTCAGCAGAAAGTCAGAGAGCAATTACGTTTTTAGTTCTTTTATTTTCAGCTCACAACACACTTACACATTCTTCCGTGTCCTCGCCTGCATACTCTTGCGCTGCCAACAGCCAAGTGTGTCTTCCCCTGCGTCGTGTCTAGTCTCTCCTCCAGGTCCAACACACTACTGTATTAAAAGGAAAGAATGATCAGCTCAACAAGATGCAGGTGTGCTAATCACTCTCACCTGGTACTGCTCTCCTGAGTCCTCTCCACACCTCTCTCCTGCAGCTGATGCACCACGCCCCCTCCACAGGCTGATATTGTGGCGACACACGTTCGAGTGGGAGGGGTACGGTGGGTAGATATAAATACCAATACATGCCAGACAATGCCACCTTGGGAATTTCGGCCAAGAAAATAGTTTTTAGTGTTTGTACCAGACAAAAAGCACTCAGGTTCGTTTCTCTTAACGAGCAGGAGATGTGGTTCCAGTTAAAATACACTTTATTACAAATTTAACTAAAACAATGTCTATTTTAAAACACAGAGTTAAGGGAGGGGTGTGCAACGGCAGGGCTGGAGTTTACCGGTGGGGAGGCTAGGGTAACGAGGAGTGCAGGATCCCAGGAAAAGACAAAATGAAAACTCAAGGGTCACACAGCACACAGTAAGGGGACACCACCACCAGGACATCAGGGCCGCCACCGTAAACTACCAGCACCTGCAAGGAGAGGGGAAAATGTTAAAAAGGGGTGAACTCAAATCAACCAAAAATCCCAAAAGAATAAACCAATAAACAAAATAATCAATAATTATAAACAACGTAGGAGTGGCAGCAATCAAATTCACAAATAAAAACTTAGCTGCCAATAATACAGATTTTAAAATTAACAAAACTGAAACGAAATCAAGTCAAATAAACAAACATAAAGGAGTTAACCCAATGCCGAAGCGAGCAATTCGGCGACGGCCAGAGGCCGAATCACAGCAGAGTAACCAGAAGCCCAGCGGTGCGAAGCTGCGCAACTGAGGGTAGTTCCCGCAGAGCTAAACAAACCCGAAATAAAACAGCAGCAAAGCAGCAGTGGTTGATGTAGCAGTATCCCACTGCTCACCAGTCAGTTTCTCCGATCAGGCGGCGTCAGATCACACACATAGGAGAGAAGCAGAAGGCTTCCTGCTCCATTAGCCGTCGTAAGAACCTGCCACCGACCACGGGCCAAGCGCATTTGATCGGTTACTTCCCGTGAGCCAGTCAGGTACGGACCGTGTCGGACGCTGCACAGGCGACGGCGAGTTGGAGGAAGTGAGGCAAACCGGAAGTGGGCGGACCTCAGAGCCAAAGAGCAAGAGGCCGAAAAGATAACACTGCCCCCTTATATAGGGTAACCCCATGCGCTAATTGGTTAGTGGAGAGAGAGAGGGCCAACAGCACATTCGCCTGCATGAGAGCCAGGATGGGGCATCTCATCCTGCTACAATCTCTAACAACAATGAATCAGCCTACAGAGAATAGGTTCAGCGTCTTGTGCAGTGGTGCGGTGACAATAACTTGGACTTAAACACCACAAAGACCAAGGAACTTATAGTGGACTTTAGGAAGTTCAAGGGCACTCTGCAGTCTGTCCTCTGTATAAAGGGAGTGGAGGTTCAGAGGGTGGGTAGCTTTAAGTTCCTTGGTGTCCACATCTCTGCTGATCTCACCTGGGCTTCACACATCTCCCACCATGTGAGCAAAGCACAACAAAGACTCTATTTCTTTAGGAAGCTGAGGTACGCTCAGCTTCCCCAGTGTCTCCTGACAAACTTCTACAGAGAGCATCCTGACCTACTGCTGCACTGTGTGGTTCAGCAGCTGCACAGAGGAGAATAGGAAGAACATGCAGTGAGTGGTGAGGGCAGCAGAGTGAACCATTGGCTCGCCAATACCCCCTCTGAGAGACATCTACACGGGCTGGCTCCAAAAGAAAGCCAGTCACATGTCCAGGGACCAAACCCACCCTGAATGTAGACTGTTCACCACACTGCCTTCTGGGAAGAGATACCGGCTTGTACTCTTAAGCCTTCATATCCCTCACATCTTCAACCTCTCCTTCATAGACTGCTGTGCAATAACCCCCATATTTATACCCCAGTCCGTCCACCTACCTCAATAGGCTCATTTGCACTAACATAGATACCATTTACACTATTGTTTAATTGTTCACTGCTTTAAAATGCTGCTTTTTTCCCCCTTATTGTACAAATTACATTCATTTCCATTTTACTGTGTGCTTTTATTGTATATTGTATGTCATCGATTCATTGTAATGTGTACAGTGGTCCCTCGTTTATCACGGGAGTTACGTTCTAAAAATAACCCGCGATAGGCGAAATCTGCAAAGTAGTCAGCTTTATTTTTTAAAATGATTATAAATGTTTTAAGGTTGCAAAACCCCTCACTACACACTTTATATACTTTTCTCAATAACTTGCAAACATACTGCACTTCACTCACACTGCCAGCGATCAAAGATACTGTATATGTAAATTTGGCAAGCTGAACACATTCTGTACTGTACAAGAGACACCGTACCAGGAGATTGATTGACAATGGTCTACAGTCCCTTAGCCAGTCAGGACGCATAAAACAATGCGCTGTAAAAAAAAAAAAGTGATCCCGAACCAAAGAGCTGCCAAACCGTATTTCATTGTTTTTCACCAGACAATGACAATAAAAACTTATTTTTGTTCTTTTTCTCAACCCAGGAACATGTGTGTTTCTCCACATTTTCCATAGTTGCCCTACCCATGAATTCTCATATGGTATAAGTGGGATCTAACTGGTTTTCAGGTGAGGCCTGTTTGGTTTTTTTGATATCAGACTCTTGAAGTCCCCACCTATGCACTGAAGTATCTGGGCCCTTAGGACGAGCTTTCACATAAACGCAGCCCGCTCTTTTAGCTTCTAACCCGTTTACGGTCAAAATCTACTGGTGTCATGCACTAGCAGCCACCTTCCTGACACTATGTTAATGCCCACTGGGTGAAAAGTGTGATTTTCGTCCCCGTAAACGCCCGGAGATCTCCCTAATTTTCGGCAGTTAATGACAATTTGCAACCCGCGAACGTCGCGTTTGTCTGTGCCACAAATTGTCGTTAACGAACCATGACGCGTGAGATCTCGCTAATGGCTCTAATTAGCATATGAATGCAGCGAAACCGCGCCTGGCCAGGTCTGGCTTGAGTATCCTTAGTCAGTATTGGATGAAACCACTACTTTCAAACAAGTAAAATCACTCATGATTGGCAGAGAAACCGCGCCTGGTCAGGCAGGCTTGAATGTCCTTACACAGTATTGGATGAAACCACACCTTTCAAACGAGTAAAATCACTCGTGATTGGTTGGCACACCGGTGGTCACACCGGCTCATAATAAATGTAAACCTCAATAATAATTTATATATTCTATATATTTATTTATTAATGTATTTATTTATATGACATGTTATTATGCTGTATATTCATGTCATTGTTATCCTAGGCTACTACACTATTATTACCATCAAGGACATTAATGAATTTATTGAGGAAAAGAACATTTGCCAAGAACATGTTTAAGCAAAAAAAGAGCTTTATTAAAGGAAGCGCTTTATCAAAACAAACACACAACTATAAGTGAGGTGCCCACACAACATATGGGTAGCTCAGCCCAAAAGTTACAGCTCTGTTAACTGGCTGTTTGCTGGCGGCGTTCTCTCTGAGGGAGGCCCGTTTTGCAGACGCCGATGGTGCGTGACTCTGTACTTCGGAGTCGCCTCTAAACGGGACTGCAGCGTGGCACAGAGTTCAGAGAGCTCCGGGCTGCGAAAGGATGGAGCTCTTTCCATCCAGACACGCCGCCAACAACGCCGTCTTCCTCATCAGACATCATGTCTACGGTGGCGGACTTCCAGAGTTCAACCTCGTCCTCTGCTAGCACACTCTGTCTCGCTTCCAGCAGCTGTAAAAATATCAATGAAGAGAATCAGTACTGTGCGATGCACTGCATATGAACACAACACATCTATCAATGCACCTGAAAAATAGTCACCAAAAAATTTACTTACCCTCTTTCTTCTCGACCGACCCCGAGCTGAACTCTCTCAAATTCATGCTGGTTATATCTGAAGTTCCTGCGTAGGCCCTACTGTCTCGTAGTATGTCTTACAGGCGGCTGGAAAACAATTAAATGAGAGTGGTATGAATGAAAATCAAACGTAAGCCACAGTAACATTAAACAAGGAAGGGGAAACAGTAAATAAGTTAATAAGCATATTATTTAAGCTTAAATCTTACCCTTGCTCCGGTTCGTAGCGCATGCGACTGGTCTCTGAGTTGTGAAGACGGCATAGCCTACTGCTTCCTGTAAGTTACAAGACAGAAAAATACACTTTAATAAAGCAGCTTTCACTGGTTCTGCTCACTTGTTCTTTTGCAAGGCTACTAGGCTACTCTTAGCTTTGGTTTTAGGCTAGGATACTTTTAGCTTAGCTAGCAGTCATCGAACATATTCTTACCGCAGTCTTGGGATTGTGCGCCCGTCTTCTCTTCCTAGAGTCTCTCCCGCACAGTTTCCCGACTCCAGAGCAGCCAACTTATCCTCTATGGACAGCAACCTGGAGTTTAGTGTAGAGTTGAGTTAACTGCTCATTCATCTCGGCAGCAACTCGATTAAGTTGACGAGAAAATCCACTGATAGCAACCAGCAGTTTCTTCTCGTCAGTCTGCGGACTGCCTGGAAGTTGTTGATCGCGTCCAAGAGGAGTTGAAGGCGAGTTGAACGCGAGACGCCGTCCAGCCATTGGTCAGGAAGCGACAGCCTTTATTCACCAACAACTATGACATAAACTGTACATTTATTGCTAAATTCCCTAATAGCTGTGCTAACCAGTCTCGCTGTTACTTCCATTCACCGGCGCTCTCGCTCTACCACCCACACACACACGTTACGGTCGCACATGCGCACTGTACTACCCCCTTAAAGGAGTCACGCTACTCTTATAACAATATAATGAAACAAAGTTACGCACAAGCTCCACTTTTAAGAGCAAAGAGAATGAGGACAGGCTCAGAGGCAGAAAGCAGATCAGTTGGCGGAAATATGGATAACATTTTCACCCGAATTGAACAAAAATTGCAGCAACTGTAAATGACCGTGGAGCTAACACAACGACGGCATCATAACAGCGGGTTTGGAAATAAAATTAGAACGCCAGTCATTTTAACTAAATTGTAATAAAGTTACACAAGACCCACAACATAAATAACAAAGAGCATAGGCTCAGGAACAGATATAGTTGTGCATATACGGTGCGTAGAAGAAGACAACTTCTTCTCCGCCATATTGCATTTTTCATCTCGCGCACCCCCTAAGTAAGACCAAAGAAAAGGTCACTGTAGTCATGCCACTATGCACAGTGGTTGAGATCTAGGAGACTGATCTCTGCAGACCTCATTCTGATTCTAATGTTGTTTGCATGGAATGCACATTTTACCTTTGTGGCAAAGGCTGATTGAAACCAATTGTTCAAATAAATTCTGTTGTGTATCATTTTCTTTTTTCTGTTGTGTAACATTTGCCATTGCTAATGACATATACAGTAATCTAGCATACTTTCATTAAATAAATAAATTTAAGCTAAAATTTAAGAGACTATAATTAGGCTATACTGAGCCTGATCTATTTGTACCAGAGATTTTCTTACCTTTTAGAAAAATGTCACCTGGGGTAAAACTCCCCCGCAACCCTGATTTGCATTTGAATTGGCCTCCCCTAGAATTAGGAGGAGGGGGGTCATGGGGGATGACTGCCAAGCAGGGCCCACGTCAATTTCCGACCATTCACGGCAGTTTTTGGCATTGCCTGCAAATTGCCGTGAACTGCCGTTAACCTGAAGTTTCACGACAATCTACAGTGCCACATACTGACGAAAATCACACTTTTCATGCAGTGGCCTGTTTACATTCCTCTAGCCTGACCTCTATCTAGGTACCATTACGTGCAGGTCGTTGCTTAGCAGCTTTTTCAAAAACAGACAAAGGGTTTTTAAACTCCTTCAAGCTTTTTTAATGTGCACTCTATCAAAGATGACTCGTAGATTCACTCTGCCTTTGCTCTTTGCACCACCCACTTATATAAACTAAAATACTGAGGCTATTTGCACCACCTCTGCTTCTCAGAAATCTGCAACACAGGAAGAGACCACTTCTTACTTTACACTTCAGTCTGATGTTCAGTCAGTCAGCGGCAAGACAACATGGAGGTCAGAGCTTTCTGCATTACACTGTGTGAGTACTGGCTCCTTTCCAGATTAAAACTTAATGATAAAGACTTTATTTACAATTAAAAAGGTCATGCATGTGAAAGTCTTTGAAATTTATTTAGTGAGTGAAGTTAAATTTAACACTTTTAACTTAAGTATTATTCTTCACTAGCGATGACATTTAATAATAAATATGCTGAACATCGTGAGCAGCTGTAGGAGACGACAACACTTTTATTGATTCATCTATTTTCTTTGCGTCTTCAGTGACTGTGATGATCCTGCTGTGTGCACAGGACCAGGAAGTTGGTGAGTAGATGTTTTGTTGGGCAGTTGTAGAAAAGAGACAAAAATATCTTGACATTGGTGTGTTTAATCATCACAATAGTTCCTTTATTACTTTTCTACTTTTAAATGTTGTAGACGTCGTCCAGCAGTTCACAGGAGTAAATGTCTAAACTGAATTTCTCTGTTTTTCTTTGTCTCAGATGCAGCTTTTCTTCGTATCTCTCCAAACAGACTGCAGTTCTTTGAATATGAGTCGGTCACTTTATACTGTGAGGGAGTCTTTTACTGTGATGCTGAATATAAATTGATTAGAGGGAAGCCCTCGTGTTGCACCACTAATAACAGAACATCAAGAGGACCTAACTGCACCATTAAAAGTGTCTATGCAGATGACACTGGAAACTATTGGTGTGAGGAAGGAGGAAAGAAAAGAAACATCATCAACATCAATGTCACTTGTATGTTTGCAGTGAGGCAGTGATATTTTGTGATTATCTCAACGTGATTTCAAGATAAAGTAATATGATCATGTTCTTCAGCTGGTTCTGTGATCCTGGAGAGTCCTGCTTGTCCTGTGATGGAGGGAGAAGATGTGACTCTGAGCTGCAGAACCAAAATATCTTCCTCCAACATCGAAGCTGATTTCTATAAAGATGGAGTCCACAAGTGGAGAAGCTCCACAGGAAATCTGAGGCTCAAAACAGTCTCCATGCTTGATCAAGGACTCTACAAATGTCACATCTCTGGAGTTGGAGAATCACCACAGAGCTGGCTGTCTGTTGGAGGTGAGATATGTAGGTTTATTCAAAATCATATTCATAAAGTATCGATCATGCATGTGTTTACACTCTCAAACAATTCCCATCTCCTTAAGTTTCAGCTTTTCCTACCGTCGATACAGAAGATCAGGATGACTCTATTCCTGCCTCCTCTTCCTCCCCAAACACACAATGGATCATCATCTCCGTCTTGTTGGTGCTTCTCTTGTTGGCTGTTGGACTACTTTGCTTTGGCAGATTTACCTGTCGCAGAGGTGAAGAACATAAAGTGAATTTTACTCAAAAGTACAGAAAAGTCACAGAAGAGTTCCAAAGGGTTCAGTGCTAGGGCCGAAGCTTTTCACATTATAAATGCTTCCATTGGGTAATAATTTCAGGAAACACTACACAATTTTCCAAATCAAATGAACTTCCTTCTTGTGTCACTATTGTTACTTATAAAATCACTTCCTCGGGTTACTTTAGTTCCACCACCATGTTCAATACCTGCTATTTTACATATCTAATTTCACTGGCAGTGCCTGATTCATCAGGGCATCAGACAGGTAGGTTTAATGTTGAGAGATTAAACATTTAGCAGAAAGGACATTAAATATATATATCTACTGGTTTTTTTTTGTTTTCTTTTTTTTCCCAGTCTCTGTACAGGCCAGTGCAGCTGAAGCAAGCCAAGCAATGTATGCTACTGTAACAAAGAACAAGAAGAAGAAAGGTATTTCCTTTAACTTTTTATTTTTTGACCTAGATCACGGCTAGCATGCTATTCAGCATTTGTTTGACGTGATGGTGCTGGTGTTAACTTTAGCTTTCTGCACAATGCAGTATTTGAAACTTGCATTTTTGATCTCAAGAACAAGTTATTGAGCCAAATTCAACAGCTGATCAGATTATAAAATGTTGAACAAGCCAAAGGTCGAGAGACATAAGCTTATTGCCATTCAAGCCAAGAGCTGGCTGTTAACTGAAGCCCGGTGGTCTTTATCTTAGCTTAGCTAATTTGCAGACAAACGATTTAAACGATTGCAGACCAAATCCCGTAAAAGCAACATTAAGTTGATATATTTCAGCTGTGATCATTTCTGTTTGTCAGATGAGTCGTCTGTTTACTACGCTTTGGGCCAGCGAGGTGCTCCACACCTTGGTCAGAATTAAAATTATTCATAACTTTATTAATCCCAACATGTGTTCATGATTTATTGTTCTAATTAAGAAAACACACATGTAGTAGGAAATATTTAATTTGTCTTCAAAGCAGCAGAGTCCAGCGTTCCCTCACAGGCCCTCGACCCCGTTGATGATGTCTACTATTCTACAATTCAGACTGTAAGTCAAATACAGTCTTTTATCTCCTCGTCGCTACACAGTTGTCTTTCTATGAGCAAGTTCTTGTTGTCCATCTTAGATGGTGTCATTTAAGTGGTCGAGGGGTTCAGAATACTTCCTGGTAGAGGGTTAAAGGTACAGATTTTAAATCATGCTTTTCTGCAATGACTTCTTTTCTTTCTATAATCTACAACTTCCATGATATTTGTCTTCTGTGTCCTATGTGTTACAGGTTGCCAAGCGTTGACTGAGAAGAGAATCTTCATGATCTACGTGAAAACCAGTTAGGGCCAGTATTGTTGTTATTGTACAAGTTAAAACAGAAAAAAATAAATAAATACATCTTTTGACCTCAGGTCTGTTTGCTGTGTATCAAATTTAAAATAGTTTCTGTGCAAAAACAAACATGTGGAGTTTGACAGCCTGTGCACTTTAACCAACACATCAGAGAAGTTTCGGTTGATTTTCATCAGGCAGTTTAACCAACTTGTTCCATCAGCTTAGTCTGTTCACACAGTTGCTCACTAGATGAGCACTGCTGCTGCTGCTGTTTCTAAACCTGTCACGGTTAGCTGCGTATCTGAAGTTGTTGCATTGCTTTTTTAGGTTTGTGGTCAGCAACGAGACGAGAGTTTCTTGTGTTTCACCAATGAGAATAAAAGTCATGTCCTACACGTCAGAGCGTCTGTTTGAGTTTGTTCTGTGTTACAAAATGTCAGCGTTTTCTCACGTGTGTCATGATAATTATAACTGCAGCGGAACGTTCCTCAGTTTTATGAGTGAAACTCATGCACGTCCTCATGAAATAACCTGTGGTACAGTCACATTCACACTGACAATGGTCTTGAGGATTATGTCTTTTGATCAAATGAAAATGTCAGTCGTTCTTCCCACGCTCTGACAGGACATTCAGAGATGGATCTATTACTCTGAACTTTCTTCTTTTGAATTTCTTGGGTCATCAGTAGTTTGAAGACGCTCCAGCCTCAGTCAATGAAAAGCGAACATCAGGAACAGTCTGTCTAGTTTGGTCATTTTTTCATTCCTTGACCTCACTTCCTGTTTAATTTGTCGTGGTTGTACTTCACCAACAATAGACCTCACCTGTGTCTCGTCAACTCCTCTCCCTTGTCTGTGGTTTGCTTGCTCCTCCGTTATTAGTGTCACCCGTATCTCATTGTTATGACTGTGAGTCATGTGTGTCTGAGTGCCTGTGTGGTACTATGTTCCCTCTCTGTTTTCCATTTTTTTCATTTCAGCTTCTTGTAGGCCAGCCACTGATGGGCGGAGACTGGCTGAACTGGAGTTTAAAAGGCCTTCGTTGGAGAAGCCAACTGCTCTCCTATTTTCCTGTGGCCCATTTAGAGCAAACCACTCCACACCCTCGATGTATTGTCACTTCATGAGTGTTTTGTTATCGCAATTCTGCGGAGTAGGAGTGAGAAGCCAGTTTGATTTTCTTGTTTTCTCCTGTTTTTGGTTAGGGAGTCAGGCAAAAAACCGTTGTATTTTATTTCAGATTTTTTTGGTAGTTAGGTAGAACTTATGTTGGTCATTTGGTTTGTTTGTTGTTTTGGATATGCTTAACCTGAAGATGAAAATGGCAAATAAAGATTGTTTCCAGACTGCACTTCTGACAATCCTGGCCTTTTGTTGGACTTTAGGTATTGGACTTCATTAAAGTTCTTTTGTTTCCTCCCCTTCTCCCCCGCTACACCTTGGTAGCAACTCAAAAGGCCAGGGCCATGTACGAAGGATGCATGTGCACAAAAATGTTCCGTACATTCTTGTTCATGGAAAAGTTCAGATATATCAAGAGTGAAATGACCGTGAATATGTCTGTGCCTCACGCCAACGTCATGGCTCGCATACGCTGGCTTCTACAGCTGTTGATCCTTTGGTGACACTTGGAGGTGATGCTGGGAAACTGTCATAAATGTGAAAACAATTAGTCCGACCGATCGAGACTGTGCCGGTTGACCCTCAGCAGAGCCATGCCAGCCGTGTGGGATGGAATTACCTGCATGTCAGTCAGGTATATCAAATTCCCACAATGCATCTGAATGTAATCGGAACTATCAACTGCACACACATTGATATAAAAGCGCCATCACATGATGAAACATTTTCATTCGATCAATATACAGATCATATGTGATGTGCAAATGCAATTAACCAACATTGTAGTGCGTGGAGGACAGCTGCCAAAGAGGACATTTTTGCGCATCTCCACTCCAGTGAGTAGCGTCTTCAGTTTGATTTCTGTGAAGTTCTTCTTTTTTCTCGTCTTACTCACTTTTATGATTTCATTTTCTGATCGTGCAGAGAGGGGAATCTCAGGTGAAGGGTCAATTTAAATATAATTTGCATATTTAAAAGAGGCCGTGGATAGGGAGCGGTCGGGTACAACATGTGCGCTTGATTCCACGTTGATTGGGATGTACAAAGGAAATCTGTTTCTGGATCTAAGCCTGAGCCACGTTTCAGTAGGAAATCCACGCAAGTCTGTACATGAGGCCTCAGGTCATTGAGCTCCCCCTTATAGTGTGGAAAGGTGTAATAGGTTTCTTCCCGTTAAAAGGAGTTTTTCTTTCACACTGTTTAATGCTTACGGTGAAACTGTTGACCCCCCCCCCCCCCCCCAAATCCCCCCATCACCATTCCTATTTGATTTATTTTTCCTCTCCTACCAGAATTCTTAGTGAAAATTATGAAATAATCTAATTCTTAATAAGAAATAAGGAAATTATTTAAATATCAATTCACACAAATAATGAATCAATATTTAATATTTTGAAAAGTAAAACAAGTAATTAAATAAAGTAAAAAATAACATCATAATACCTGCCAGCATTTATATTTCAGCCCCATGTGGGTTAGAAATAGGCTGCAAACATAAATCCCCAACGAGTTTGTCTGCAGTTTCGGCAGTAGCTCGGCCTGTGTTTGCCCATGTGGACTCTGAGTGGGATCTAACTGGTTTTAGATGAGGCCCAACTGGTTTATTGGTATAAGGCCATGCAGGCCCCGCCTATCACTTTAACAAGGATCTCACTGCTCCATAGGTGGGACTCAACCAGGTTTGTCCGCACTCTCCATAGTTGCCCAACCTGTGAATGCCCGTATGGGGAAAAAGTGGGATCTAACTGGTTTTCAGTTGAGGCCTATCCAGTTTTTTTTTTATGTCAGGGTTGAGCTTTCACAGCCCCCTCTTTTAGCTAATAATCCATTTACAATCAAAATTTCATACAAAATGTCATACTCTAGCAGCCATCTTCCTGACACTATGTTAATGCCTGTTTACATTCCTCGAGCCTGACCTCTATGTAGGTACCATTACACGTAGGTCATTGCTTAGCTGATTAATAAAAAACAGGCAAAGGGTTTTTAAACTCAAGCTTCAAGCTTTCTTAATGTGAACTCTTTCAAAGATGACTCGCAGATTCGCTCTGCCTTGGCTCTTTGTACCACCCATCGATATAAACTAAAACACTGAAGCTATTTCCATCACCTCTGCTTCACTACAGCTGCACAGGAAGAGACCGCTTCTCATTTTATACTTCAGTCTGATGTTCAGTCAGTCAGCGGCAAGACAACATGGAGGTCAGAGCTTTCTGCATCACACTGTGTGAGTACTGTCTGCTTTCCACATCAAAACTCAATGATAACGACTTTATTTACAATTAAAAAGCTCATGCATGTGAAAGTCTTTGAAAGTTATTTAGTGAGTGAAGTTCAATTTAACACGTAAGTATTATTCTTCACCGGCTACGACTTTTAATAATAAATATCTACAAAATCGTGTGCAGCTGTAGGACACGACAACACTTTTATTGATTGGTCCAAAAAACCTTTAAAAAAGGCAACTAGACTTGTAGAATTTTTAAGAAGAAGTTTCAACACTCATCTGAGTAGCTTCTACAGTTCTAGGGGACTAGTTTGAAATTTGAGGTTTAAACAGGAGATTCCTACAGAAACTTGCTTGTTGTGTAAACAACAGGAGGAGTAGGAGTTTCCAATTTAAACCTCAAACTTTCCGGCACTCCCCTAGAACTGAAGAAGCTACTCGGATGAGTAGTGAAACATCTTCTCAACAAATTCTACAACTCCAGTTGCCTTTTTTAAACCTTTTTTTGGATATACCATGACTTGCATGACTTAGAACCTTCACAGACTTTTTATTGATTCATCTATTTTCTTTGCGTCTTCAGTGACTGTGATTATCCTGCTGTGTGCACAGGATCAGGAAGTTGGTGAGTAGATGTTTTGTTGGGCAGTTATATAAAAGACGCAAAAATATCTTGAGATTGGTGTGTTTCATCATCACAGGAGTTCCTCTATTACTTTTCTACTTTTAAATGTTGTAGACGTCATCCAGCAGTTCACAGGAGTAAATGTCTAAACTGAATTTCTCTGTTTTTCTTTGTCTCAGATGCAGCTTTTCTTCGTATCTCTCCAAACAGACTGCAGTTCTTTGAATATGAGTCGGTCACTTTTTACTGTGAGGGAGTCTTTTACTGTGATGCTAAATATGAATTGATTGGGGAGACGCCCTCCTGTTGCACCACTAATAACAGCACATCAAGAGGACCTAACTGCACCATTGAAAGTGTTTATCGAGTGGACACTGGAAAGTATTGGTGTAAGGAAGGAGGAGAGAGAAGAAACATCATCAACATCCATGTCACTTGTATGTTTGTAGTGAGGCAGTGATATTTTGTGATTATCTCAACGTGATTTCAAGATAAATTAAATATGATCGTGTTCTTCAGCTGGTTCTGTGATCCTGGAGAGTCCTGCTCGTCCAGTGATGGAGGGAGAAGATGTGACACTGAGCTGCAGAACCACAACATCTTCCTCCAACATCGCAGCTGATTTCTATAAAGATGGAGTCCACAAGTGGAGAAGCTCCACAGGAAATCTGAGACTCAAAACTGTCTCTATGCTTCATCAAGGACTTTACAAATGTCACGTCTCTGGAGTTGGAGAATCACCACAGAGCTGGCTGTCTGTCAGAGGTGAGATGCGTCAATTTTAAGATTTACGTTGAATAGTGTATACATGTGACGTAAGTTGCTGTTATTATTATTATTTTATTTATCTAACTTTCTTGTCTTCAACTACACCATATTTTCATGAAGAGATGAGTCTTACCTCCTCCTGCAAGTGTAATGGTAAGAAGACTTAATCTGAACTGTCTAATTGTTAAATTACTGCACAAATAACCTGGGAACTGTCCTGTTGGATGCAAGGCCTTTTGAGAGATAAATGGATTGCTCATTGCTTCTTTCACACAACCACTTTCTGTTGTATAATGTCTTTTCTTGTTTACGAAACTCTGACAGTACCACCTCCCTCCTTAGATCACGGCTGTCACATTTACCCCATCCTAAGGACCGTGTTCACCATCGTAATGTTGGCGCTGCTGCTGCTGCTGCTCGGATGTCTTCACTGTGTGTTAGTCAGAGCTATAAAACATGACTCATCTCCAACAGAAGAGAGAGCTGTCTGTTATATTAAAGAAAAAGATGGCCTGGATGACAACCAATAGGAGAATAAAAGCTAGCTTAGTCGCTGAGATTGTGGAGTTAATATTTCATCGTACCTATTCTCACATTTCATCGTTCATGTAGATTTAAGTCCGCTGTTATCAAGCTGCTTTCTATGCTTCTAGACAAAGGGTTAGACACTGTAACTGGATCAGGAAATGAGCGTCTTGCTGAGAAACTTGTCTACCGTGTTTGGTGTTTAAAATAAGCACCGCGTCTGAGCGCTTCTATTAATCGATGATGGTTTGTAGAAACGTGTTAGGTCTGACAGTGTGTCAGTACCATTTGGTGTCTTCTGCTGTTTGAAATTTTGTAAATTCTAAGGAAAAATAAACTTAGAAATGCATTAACATGCTGTTCTTTAATGTGGTGTTTTTTGTTTTTATTTTATTTTCAATGTTGTTTTTAGAGTATTTTAAAAAATAAATAAATTAACCTGAATGGTGCACAGCAGATGAATTAGTGAGGCAGAAGTGACGTAAAGACAAATGGTAAAAGAAAGGATTTAAGAGAAAATGAAATGATATGCTTTATCGATTTAATCCTTTTATTTCAGAAGAAGCTTTTATAGATGAGTCTAGACTGAAGACGGAAGTCTGACAAGTCTCCATTACTGCAGAGACACTTATGAACATGTTATTATATTTATGCAAAGCGTTTCAGTTTTTACACACTATTGGCTAGAAATCTTTTGATTTATAAACTGCTGGTATGCAACGAAATTATTTCCATAAATGTAATATATACAAGTAATGGAGGCCTGTCTACCATCTGCTTTTGGAATCTTGACCAGCCAGGTATAAAAGGAAGTACACTCATAAAATTAAATTAGTTGTGACAAGAGGAGAAATAACCTATGTGGGCAGCTTCCTTCTCTCTATATTCACCACAAAGTCCTTCCCCTGGGCTGAGCTTTCACATTAATTCACGACACTTTCTCTGCTTGCAACCCATCTGTGATCAAAATCTTTTGGTGTCAGACACAAGCAGCCGCCTTCCCAACCGTATGTTTGTGCATGTTTACATTCCTCTTGCCTAACATTACTCTGAACACCATTGTTTATGTGCCTAGCCGCTTTTTGTAAAAACAGGTCTGTAAACTCCTTCAAGCCTTCTTAATCACTTTTCTTTTTAGCTCTTACTCCAAACGTCTTTATTTGACTAAAGTTCATATACTACTTGGGTACATGTCTTTGTTCAATACAAGTTGTCTGTGTTACTCATGCAAACAACTCACTAATAGTCATAATGCCATTTAATTTGTCTTATTCACAACAGTGTAATTTTCAGAGGTGGACAGAGTACACACCTTCACTACTTGAGTAAAAGTACAGATACTCCTTGTCAAATATTACTCCAATACGAGTAAAAGTAGCTTAGTCAAAATATTACTTTAGTAAAGTAGTAAAGTATTTGCTTAAAAAATACTTAAGTAAAAGTATTTAAAAAGTATCTCAGGAAATACAGGAAAGGAAAGTAGCTTTATTGTCATTATACAATCCACTCTACAATCCACAGCCTCACTCTTTCTCTTGCAGACAGCTTCTCTCTCTCTCTCTCTCTCTCTCTCTCTCTCTTTCTCTCTCACACACACACACACACACACACACACACACACACACACCATCACACACACTACAAGCTCATACAATTAAGTTTACAATGTTCATCAGCAATTTAACAAACATTAAGCTAGCTAACATCAGTAGCTACTTTACATACCGCGACATGCTTTTTCAGGTTGGAAGACGTTTTTGTAGGCCGTGATATAATTTGTTCGCGGTAAACACAACAAACATTTAAACTGAAACAAATCAGTTTTTGTGTGTTTCTCCAGGTGTTTCTCCAGTTTCTTCCTGCATTGTATGGATTGTATGGCATGACGTAGTACAGGTACGGCAATACGACTAAGACAAACCACATGCGGATCAGCAGAAACAGTTTATTTTCTCAGAATTTTGAAAAAAAAATGAAAAAAAATCAGCTGACGTAAGCTCAAAAGTAGCTAGTAACGAGAGAATCAACAGAAATGTAGTGGAGTAAAAAGTACAATATTTGTCCTTCAAATGTAGTGGAGTGAAAGTAAAAGTATCCCCCCAAAATAATACTCAAGTAAAGTACAGATACTCAAAAACTGTACTTAAGTACAGTACTCAAGTAAATTTACTTAGTTACTGTCCACCAATGGTAATTTTGAAACTAGAGAAGCTACTCTTTCCGGTGACATAAAGTATCACATAACTGGAGCTAAACAGCTAGACTCAGCCAACAGAGAAAACACCAAAACTTTGACTTGCAAAGTCAACATGGCAGAATTCTTCTCATGACATACAGTATATGAAAAAAACTGTCAACTAATATTGTTTTTATTACCGTTTGTGTCCATTTGAGCTGATTCTCCATCAACTGTGCAACACATTGTGACTTGCCAAACAGAATATGGGCCCTGTGCCTTAATTTCATACATGGTCCTTTGCCTCCGTCTAGTGGGCTGTTGGTGGTACTATAGATAGTATACACACATCCATCTTGTATGAAATGAGATCTTTACGAATCTTATCTTTTTAGGTGCCCTTGTTGTCCTGTCAATCTCTTCCCCTTCTCTGGAAAGTAAATTTAAGTGGTTGCCCGGCTAAAGAACCCTTCGTATCGACCAGTCTTTACACCTTAGCAGTCAAGGTGCCAGTTTCTGATGCAGGACTTGTTAAGGGTCGATTGAGTCAAAAGATGTAGATTTATAAGTCTGTGGAATTTCCCGCTCTTTTTTTTCCCCTGATCTAATTCATCTTGAATTGAAAGAACATTAACAGAATCTCCGGAACAAAAAAGGACAGATGAGAGGAGTTACCTCTCCTGTTTCATATGGATATAATCTAGAAACCTTAATGTTATACTCCATAACGTTTTAAATCTGAGATTCATTCATTCTTCCTTTTCAGAGATACACACATGCAAACATGTGGAACCCTTCTCTCCCCCTCTCACCAGAGTGACCAGAGGAGTTAATCCAGATAAGGGGTCATAAATTCCTCACCTCCCAGAGCAAAATTCTGATATATTCTCCTCTGTATAAGCCAAAGCTTGATACTATGTCCATCGAAATTGTAATAATCTGGCAACTCATATATTGTTTTTCAGGAAGTACATAGGATCACAATAAGATGATTTTGTTCCTTGTACGATAAAGGTTAGACGATCTAGCCCAAATTTACCTTAGCTCCTCTTTAGCTCTTAGTTTCAGTTTTCTTCTTCGTCTTCTTCTATGCATATATTCGTGTTTTTATACTTCATAACTTGTCTGCTCTCTAAGTTTTGCGGCCTATTTAACAACAACTTGGATATTTGTCAGTTTTCAAGCTCTGTTGTGTCTCGTCAAACCTTTTTTCCAACATACAATTTTTGTAGTAAACTTTACTTTAAGTTTTATTTATTCGTTCTATTCTGCCGTTGAAGTACCAAGTAAGAATGCCAACCTCAGTTAACACCGTCATTTTTATAAGTTATTTAGTGTAGTTAGGGACCTTGAGCAAGACTATATCTCTCTTCTACGAATCAAGAAACCAAGACTGTCTCCATAGCAACAACGCTGTTTCAGAGAAGCCGTGACAAACCGATTTCCTCTGTCACCTACAAAGACATTATAAAGTTGCAATCTACTGCCTTCGGCTGTACACCTACAACACTTTCAAGAAAGGCGTCCTTGCTGGGTATCTGAGTTGCAGACCATGCAACAAGTGCCTGTCCCAGAGGAACCAGCTCCATCTGTACAGTGTCGTCACCACCACGTCACATCGGAGCCCGCCAACCCTTTGCCAGCGCCGGGTCCTCTGCTGAGAAATCTCTACAAAAAGTACCTGTTAGCCATGTTAGCTGTTACCTGCTTGAGATCAAGAGTTAGTGCCATTACTGTAAAACTCCCCATTAATATCTTTTAGAGAAGTTTCATCAGATTAGTTATCATAGTAAATCCACTCCAATTAGTTAAGCCGTAATACACTGCCTGGCCAAAAAAAAAACTCATCATCTGGTTTTAACTAAGCAAATAGGTACGGGCCTCCTATTGGATAATTACTGCATGGGTGATTATGGTAGTAGGATGTATCAGTGATGGTGAGGAGGCTGAGTACAGAACTGTGGTGGGAAACTTTGTCACATGGTGCGAGGACAACTTCCTTCAGCTGAATGTGACGAAGACAAAGGAACTGGTTGTGGACATGCGGAGAAAAAAGGCTCCGGTGACCCCTGTTACCATCCGGGGGGCCCAGGTGGACATTGTGGAGGACTACAAGTATCTGGGAGTGTGCATAAACTGGACTGGTCAAAGAACACTGAGGCACTCTACAAGAAGGGACAGAGTTGACTCTACTTTTTGAGGAGACTGAGGTCCTTCAACATCTGTCGGACAATGTTGAGGATGTTCTATGAGTCTGTGGTGGCCAGTGCGCTCCTGTACGCCGTTGCATGCTGGGGCAGCAGGCTGTGAGCGGCAGACGCAAATAGACTCAACAAACTGATCGTCAAGGCCAGTGATGTTGTAGAGGTGGAGCTGGACTCTTTGAACAGTGTCAGAGAGGAGGATGCTGGCAAGAGTTAAGACCATCCTGGACAACTCATCTCACCCACTCCACAACACACTGGTCAGCCTAAGGAGTACCCTTAGTAATAGACTCATTCTACCCAAATGCACCACAGAACGCCACAGGAGGTCTTTCCTGCCTGTGGCCATCAAACTTTATAACTCCTCCCGCTGAGTGTTGGTCACTCTTAACACCTTTAAGACACTGTTAATTTATTTGCAACGTCTTACCTTTGTATATTGTGAATACTTGTGCAATATTGTTTCTTTTACTTTAAATGCATCTTACTTTATTTTTTCATATATTTTTGTATTACTTTTATTCTATTGTATTTGCTCTGTTAACTAGCAACTGTCACTTTATGGGACCAACAGCAACAAAACAATTTCCTTGAAAGATTAATAAAGTATTCTGATTCTGACTGATTCTGATTATCTTTCAGCTGACAACAACTGATGCAATGAGTAGCTTCTCAACAACCATGTCTAAAGACACATCCTGTGGTCGTGGAAAAGATGTTAGTCTGTTTGAGAAGGGTCAAATCATTGGCATGAAACTAGAAACTACTAAAACTGGCTTAAGAACTGTCCAACGCATTATTAAAAACAGGAAGGATGGTGGGGAACCATCGTCTACCAGGATGAAATGTGGTCAAAAAAAAAAGTCCTGATTGATCATGATCGATGATCACTTTAATGTTTGGTAAAATCAAATCGAAGAAAAATAACAGTAGAACTCAGGGCTATGTTTAATAGTGAAAGTAAGAACAATTCCACACGTACAGTGCAAAGAGAACTCAAGGGATTGGGGCTGAACAGCCGTGTAGCCTTAAGAAAACCACTAATCAGTGAGGCTAACTGGAAAAAAAAAAAAATGCTTCACTTTGCTAGGGAGCATAAAGATTGGACTCAGGAGCAATGGAAGAAGGTCATGCGGTCTGATGAGTCCAAATTTACCCTGTTCCAGAGTGATGGGGGCATTAGGGTAAGAAGAGAGGCAGATGAAGTGATGCACCCATCACGCTTGGCGTCTACTGTACAGGCTTGTGGGGGCAGTGCTATGATCTGGGGTTGCTGCGGTTGAGACTGAGGTCAGCTGACTACCTGAATATACTGAATGACCAGGTTTTTGAAAACCAAACTGTGAAAGAGTGGTTCAGGGAGCATGAGACATCATTTTTACACATGGATTGGCCACCACAGAGTCCAGACCTTAACCCCACTGAGAATCTTTGGGATGTGCTGGAGAAGGCTTTGTGCAGTGGTCAGACTCTTCCATCATCAATACAAGATCTTGGTGCAAAATTAATGCAACATTGGATGGAAATAAGTCTTGTGACATTGCAGACGCTTATCGAAACCATGCCATAGTGAATGTATGAGCTAAAGGTGAAATATTAGTGTGTGTGACCTTTTTGGGGGGGCAACTTTTTTTTGGGGCAGGCAGTGTACATCTCCATCCTCCACCATTGCTCCGCAAACACTCCTAATTTGTTATTTCAGGGCTCATTATATCCATTCTATTTGATACACACATATGTACATATATCCTATTAGTACCTCATTTATTCATACAGTAGTTGTCACTTCAGTAAATAAATATTCATTCACACTTGAGAAGTTGCCTGTGACGTCATTTTATGGCAGAGAATTAATGGTATAAATTGTGTTAAGAATTCATTCCTTTAGTTATTAAATATATTTCATCCAAACTGATGAATTGACTTAAACTGCGTTCTTCCTACGATAAAAAGGAAGTGGTGCCCAAACGAAACATTTAAAAGGTATAACAAACCCTACACCTGTTGCTGATGCCTGTTGCTGATGCCTGTTGCTGAAGCTACTGAGTGCGTACGTCTTTTTGTGATTTTTTTTGTCACTTTTTTGTTTCTTATCTTTGACTCTTTGTCAGAAATATAGTACAGCAATGGTTTCTGTGTGCCTTAAAACTTTTCTTTTACTTTTACTACTACTTTTGTTACTTTTTGTAACAGAGTGTTATGCACAAGGTGGCATGGCCATTGTTTACACACATGACCAGCTGTTAGCATTATGTAAACGTGTACTGCCTCCTGGAGATACGGAGGAGGGCTGGAAAGAAAGTGAAGGTAAAGAAGAGGAGATATAAGCCTGCCGTTCCTGCGATTATCATGGGGAACATGCATTCTCTTCCACACAAGATGGACGAACTGGTGGTGCTGATCGAGACCCAGAGGGAATTCTGGGAGTGCAGCTTATTGAGTTTTACATGACATGGCTGCACTTGCACATCCCGGACCACAGCGTTGCAACACCTGGCTTAGTGACTGTGCAGGCGGACAGAGACATGACTGCTAGCGGTAAGAAGAGGGGATGCGGGATTGCGCTGTATGTGAACGAGTGGAGGTGCAATCCCGGACACATCTGTGAAGGAACATATGTGTATCCCGAACGTGGAACTGCTGGCTGTAGGGTTGCGTCCCTATTATTTGCAGAGGGAGTTCATGTCCACCATTGTGATCACCATCTACATCCCCCCATCAGCTGAGGCCGAAGTGGCTGCTGACGTCATCAACACCACCATCTCTCATCTGCAGATGCAGCAGCCAGACACCTTTTACTTTAATCATGTCACCTTCAACAGAACTTCACCCAGTATGTGGATTTCCACACCTGTGACAACAAAACCCTGGACCTGCTGTATCCAGATGCACTCAATGCATACAGTACCACTGCCTTTCCCGCCGGACAGGGCGTGACAGCTTTCTCCCGTTCACTCCAAAGTATGTCTCTCTTGTTCAACGGCAGCCTGTTCCCAGAAAGACTGTAGGGAGTGTGGACACAGGAGGCTGAGGAGGCCATGAAGGACTGCTTTGAGTACACTGACTAGGGGGGACTCTGTCAGCCTCATGGGGAGGACATCAGCAACATGATTGACTGCATCACGGAATACATCAAATTCTGTGAGAATACCGTCATGCCCTCCCACACTGCTCGTTGTTTCTCCAACAACGAGCAGTGGATTACTAGTGATCTGAAGACTCTGCTGAATGACAAGAGGAGAGCCTTCAGGTCTGGAGACTAGGAGGAGCCAAGGAGGGTACAGCACCAATGGCAGGACAAGCTAAGGGAGTGTGAAGACTCCTACAGGAGGTAGTTGGACGCCAAACTTCGCTTTCAAGAGGAATCTGGCTTTGTGAAACTCAATGTGGGTACTTTGGTTTTGTCCAAATGGAGAGTCGGTCTGGTTCTTCTTCTTTTTTTTTTTACTAGAACCCTTGTAGAATATGTGTGCTTTGTGGTATTTTGCTATATACTCTGTGTCTACTCAGTTCTCATCAAGGGGTTGCTGACTGAGTTGAGAATGATATCATTGCTATCAGGGTTTTTCTACTATCTAATCCAGAAGACATTTTAAATTTTGACTTTTAAGGCATGTTTCACCTCCAGCACTCTGGGGACTCAGTGGTTAAATATATGCACTGTTTTTAAGATGGACTTTAGAATTTGTGCCAATAAGTGTATGTGAAACTGCTAATAAACCACAAACCAATGTAGGACAGGAAACTTCAGATTTGCATTGAACGCTTTTTGGCTGATTCGCTCTGCCACCGCTCTTAGCACCACCCACTGATGTTTAGGCCATTTCCACCACTTCTGCTTCTCAGAAATCTGCCACACAGGAAAAGATCACTTCTCATTTTATGCTTCACTCTGATGTTCAGTCAGTCAGTGGCAAGACAACATGGAGGTCAGAGCTTTCTGCATCGCACTGTGTGAGTACTGGCTCTTTTCCAGATTAAAACTTAATGATAAAGACTTTATTTACGATTAAAACATGACCGTGAACATGAAAGTGAATGTTTGAATGTTATTTAGTAAGGGAATTTAAATTTAGCTCTTTTTATTTGAGTATTATTCTTCACCAGCTACGACATTAAATAGAAACTATGCTCAACATTGTAAGCAGTTGTAGGAGACGACAAAACTTTTATTGATTGGTCTATTTTCTTTGCGTCTTCAGTGACTGTGACGATCCTGCTGTGTGCACAGGACCAGGAAGTTGGTGAGTAGAGGTTTCGCTGGGCAGTTGAAGAAAAGAGGCAAAAATATCTTGAGATTGATGTGTTTAATCATCACAGGAGTTCCTCTATTACTTTTTTACTTTTAAATGTTGTAGAAGTCATCCAGCAGTTCACAGGAGTAAATGTCTAAACTGAATTTCTCTGTTTTTCTTTGTCTCAGATGCAGCTTTTCCTCGCATCTCTCCAAACAGACTGCAGTTCTTTGAATATGAGTCAGTCACTTTATACTGTGAGGGAGTCTTTTACTGTGATGTTGAAGATAAATTGACTGGGGAGACGCCCTCGTGTTGCACCACTAATGACAGAACATCAAGAGGACCTAACTGCACCATTACAAATCTTTATCCAGATGATTCTGGAAAGTATTGGTGTGAGGAAGGAGGAGAGAGAAGAAACATCATCAGCATCACTGTCTCTTGTATGTTTGCAGTGAGGCAGTGATATTTTGTGATTATCTCAACATGATTTCAAGATAAATTAAATATGATTGTGTTCTTCAGCTGGTTCTGTGATCCTGGAGAGTCCTGCTCATCCTGTGATGAAGGGAGAAGATGTGACTCTGAGCTGCAGAACTAAAGTATCTTCCTCCAACATCAGAGCTGATTTCTATAAAGATGGAGTCCACAAGTGGAGAAGCTCCACAGGAAATCTGAGACTCAAAACAGTCTCCATGCTTGATCAAGGACTCTACAAATGTCATATCTCTGGAGTTGGAGAATCACCACAGAGCTGGCTGTCTGTTGGAGGTGAGACATAGTAGTCAAAGTAAGGTGAAAGTAAGATTCATGAAGCATTGATCACGTATGTGTTTAAACTCTCAAACAATTCCCATCTCCTTAACTTTCAGCTTTTCCTTCCGTTGATACAGAAGATCACAAAGACTCTAATCCTGCCTCCTCTTCCTCCGTAAGCACACCATGGATCATCATCTCCGTCTTATTGATGCTCTTGTTGGTTGCTGGACTTCTTCATCTACTTCGTCTAATCTACTTTGGCAGAGGTGAAGAACATAACTTGAACTTTACTCAGTACGATTCTTCCATGTACACAAAAGTCACGGAGGAGTTCCTCAGGATTCTGTGCTAGGGCCAAAGCTTACAATATAAATGCTTCCGTCGGGTAATAATCACCACACAACTTTCCAAATAAAATGAACTTCCCTCTTGTGGATATATATATATATATACATATATATATATATATATATATATATATATATTAGGGATGCAAATTATCGAGTAATTCATTAATCGATAGTTGTTTCATCTTATCGATCGATGATCGATTAATTGATAAGCGGCAATTTTTCTGAGAGGCTGAATTTCCCTCTGAATAGGTTCTATCTACAGAATATGTTTGATATGCTACCAAAATGTTATTCCCTGCCCTCAAGTAAGCTCAGAAAAAATCTTTAATTGATTATAAAATAATTAGTATAGTAACACAAACTACAGCTAATCTGCACAAAAAGTTATATTTTAAATGAATAGCTTATAAATAGAACACTTATACACTGACTTGTAACCAAAACAGTCACAAGAAACAGTGAAGCAATTACATGCAATTACAAGCAATTACAATTACATAAAAATATACTTGGTGATGCATGATGTCCACTTCATTGGACACATGATTAAATGTATTTTTCTACATATTGGAAGTAAAAATTTCATATTCCAAACGGATAAAATGCTTCCTTAGGTAAAAAAAAAAAAAAAAAAAAAAATATGATGATTTACAGTAACATCTATGTGGTTCTTCAAGAATAGAAGCTTTGACAGGATATACCAGCAGTGGTCAGCACGGATGGCTTTTTAGCGGCCACGTTGGATTCAGAGGAAGTTTACTTGCAGTTACACCGACTCACCACTGAAAAGACCCTAATAGAGTAGGGCAGCAGAGAGCACTCTAGAGGCTGATATGCAGTTCCACCGTAGAAACCATTGCATTAAAGAGAAAATTACTTTTTAGTAGCTGTCCACTGTTGTGACCGCTATGCACGAGAGGGCTAATTAAAGATTTATTCTGAGCTTACTTGAGCGCAGGGAATAACATTTTGGTAGCATATCAAACATATTCTGAACCACTCGCTGTAGCACGGCTGAATGTGACATATTTAGGTGGTAATTTAACGAAGTTGTGGAGTTGTTGTACTTTAAAATACTTCCACATATTGTGCATTTGGCGTCGTTGTCGTCATTGACCAACTTTTGCCCTCTTCATCCTGTCAGTGTACCGCTTCTCGTTTGTCTGTTGTTGTCGTCGTCAGAGCCCTGCTTCACTTGTGTTCCCGCGTGTGCGTCAAGTACGTCTGGCGTCAAGAGCGCCCCCACGAGGACTGCCGGGGAATTACGGGTTCAAAATGCAATTAATTGCAATTAATTAATTTTAATCGAGTAATTTCTTATCGACAATTAATCGATAATCGATTAATTGCTTGCATCCCTAATATATATATATATATATATATATATTGTTTTGTTTTCCAGTCTCTGTACAGGCCAGTGCAGCTGAAGCAAGCCCAGCAATGTTTGCTACTGCAACAAAGAACAGGAAGAAGAAAGGTATTTCCTCTAACCTAATATTATTTTGGCCCAGACCACAGTTAGCATGCTACTCAGCATTTACATTGTTTGTCGTGACGATGCTTGTGTTAACTTTAGCATCCTGCATAATCAAATCCACAGCGTCAGATTGAACAAGCTTCACATGGATGCCGGTAAAACTTGAGACTTATATTTAACTATTTAAGTTATGTAGAATATTTTTTCTATGTGAAACTTGCATTTTTTGATCTAAAACACAAGTTATCAACATCTAATTAGAATACAAAATATGGAAGAAGCCACAGCTCCAAAGAGATGTGTGACACTTTGGGAAATATGCTTGTTGAATGTTAACTGCAGCCTGGTGGTGTGTAGCTTAGCTTAGCATAAATACCAATGACAGCAAGCTTATAAAGAGAAGTTGTGATTTTAAAAACTTGCAGAACGAATCCTGTAAAAGAGATTTTAAGTTGATATGTTTCAGCTGTGATTGTTTCTTTCTCTCAGATGAAAATGGAGATTTGCCCGTTTATCACGCTTTGGGCCAGAGTGGCGCTCCACATCCACAGCTAGGTCAGAATTAAAATTATTCATAATATTGTTAATCCCAGTATCTGTGAATGATTTATTGTTCTAATTAAAAAGACACAGTAGTAGGGAATATTTCATTTGTCTTCAAAGCAGCAGAGTCCAGAGTTCCCTCACCGACCCCAGACAGCATTGACAATGAAGTCTACTATTCTACAATTCAGGATGTAAGTCAAATACATACGAATACATTTAAGTGGTTTGAGGTGTTCAGTATTTTTCCTGGTAGAGGGGTAAGGGTAGAGATTTGACTTCTTTATAAAATCTACAACTTGCATCATACTTGTCTTCTATATCCTGTCTGTTACAGGTTGCTGAATGCTGACTGAAAAGAGGAGCTTCATGAAAACCAGGAAGTGACCTAGTTAGGGCCAGTATTGCTCTTGTTATTGTACAAGCAAAAAAAAGAAAAAAGAAAAGTTAACATTCTTTTGACCTCAGGTCTGTTTGCTGCATATCAAATTTAAAATAGTTTCTGTGCAAAAACAAACGTGCAGAGTTTGACATTGTGTGTGCTTTAACCAACACATCAGAGAAGTTTCGGTTGATTTTCATCAGGCAGTTTAATCAACTTGTTCCATCAGCTTTGTCTGTTCACACAGTTGCTCACCAGATGAGCACTGCTGCTGCTTCTAAACGGGCTGCGGTTAGCTGCATATCTGAGGGTGTTGCATTGCTTTTTTTTAAGTGTGAGGTCAGCACTGAGACAAGAGTTTCTTGTGTTTCACCAATAAGAATAAAAGTCATGTTCTACACGTCAGAGCTTCCGTTTGAGTTTGTTCTGTGGTACAAAATGTCAGCGTTTTCTGACGTGTCATGATAATTATCTGTGCCGATGCACTAGCTCCCATTGCAGGCAATGCGCCTGCCTGTGCATGGCACATATATTACTATTGCTCGCGTTTATTATCTGTGCCGATGCACTAGCGCCTGCCTGTGCATGGCACATATATTACTATTGCTCGCGTTTATTATTATCTGTGCCGATGCACTAGCTCCCATTGCAGGCAATGGGAGCTAGTGCGCCTGCCTGTGCATGGCACATATATTACTATTGCTTTGCGTTTATTATCTGCGCCTGCCTGTGCATGGCACATATATTACTATTGCTCGAGCTTAATTTTCTTCCGCCTTCTTCCGTAGTTTTTCGGTTCGCTACTCCTCCCAGAGTTCTTAAAAAAAATAGACAAATTGTATATCCAGACGTGCGTCTTAATCGGGACAAGTGTGCTATGACTTTTCTAAGCGATCCTTCCAACGGGGTGAGAATAATCGGGCCAAAAGCGGGCGTTTCGGCCCATTGAAATGAATGGAAAAGCCCGAAAAAAACGCCAACATTCCAAAATGTCCTGCTTCCCTTTGTCCAGCGATTACTCGGCCGTGCTTTGGAGTAGAAAAATGCTTGGAAGTTTGTACGAGGCACGGGAAGTGTAGCTTTTTAGTCCTGAAAACGGCGTTTCGATACCTTTTACGGTTTGGTCAGGGTCGCAGTTTACGTTTTGGGGAAATTTTGGAAAAAAATTAAAAAATCATCGTTTATAATGGATCTCTATGGCCACACTCTGGCGCTCACTCTAACTTCAGAGTTTCGTCGAAATTCTGAAAATAAAAAGGTTCAATCTTACGGGGTGGCCACAGTTTTTGAGGTCCAGAGATAAAAAGTACATAAAAACGTAGGGATTTTTGTTGGCTTTCAGATGGTGTGGGTTTTATTTGTGTGGGACGTACGGTTTGGGCAGGAGGTTCCTCCAAGCGAGGAGTGCGCCGATCAGTTTTCGAATTTTTCCCCATGTGTGTGTATGTGGAAAGCGAGAGGGATTTTTCGACGATTTTTCGTGTCGCATACTTTTTTTTCTAAAACGACTACGGCCACAATTTTCGCAGTAGGCGCGTGGGAACAACACTAAATTGTAGAAAACCCTCGGCTGACGCTCACAATGTGTTCGTTTTCCCGATAGGACTTGTAGTTTTTGATTTATGAGCATTTGTTCGGACCCCTAATCCTAGGGTCCAGTTTTTTTTGGACCTCCCTCTCACTCAGGCAGGGGTGAGAGGCAGAAGGAGACTCCAGCAGCAGGTGGCCCTGGTAGCCATGACAACGGACCCTAACGAGCTCACACACGCAGCAGAAGAGGAGCACATTCACACAGACACAGAGTGCCAAAACATTATGACCAATCCTGACGAGCAGACTCAGCACAGGTGCACACAGAAAGTGGAGGGAAAAGGGTTCTCAGTGGATAACAGGATCTGCCAAAACATTAAAACCCCTCAAACCATGACTGCAGTACTGTAGGGAGCCAGAACCTGACACTATGACCCCCCCCCCCACTCCAAACCCCCACCTCTCCTCCCACTATAGCATTACAGACACAGACTGCCAAAACATTATGACCCCTCAACCCATTACAGGACTATAGTTGGGTGGCAGAATCACACTATGACCCCCCCCCCCCCAAATCCATTTTAGCATTACAGTAATAGACTGCCAAAACATTATGACCCCCTTAACCCATTACAGGACTATAGTTGGGTGGCAGAATCTGACACTATGACCCCCCCCCCCCCCCCCCCCACTCCATTTAAGCATTACAGTAATAGACTGCCAAAACATTATGACCACTTAACCCATTATAGGACTATAGTAGGGTGGCACAATCTGACACTATGACCCCCCCCCCCCCCCCCCCACTCCATTTTAGCATTACAGTAATAGACTGCCAAAATATTATGACTACTTAACTCATTACAGGACTATAGTAGGGTGGCACAATCTGACACTATGACCCCCCCCCCCCCCCCCCCGACTCAGTAATGGACTGCCAAAACATTATGACCCTCAACCCATTACAGGACTATAGTTGGGCTGCAGAATCTGACACTATGACCCCCCCCCCACTCCATTTTAGCATTACAGTAATAGACTGCCAAAACATTATGACCACTTAACCCATTACAGGACTATAGTAGGGTGGCACAATCTGACACTATGACCCCCCTCCACTCCATTTAAGCATTACAGTAATACACTGCCAAAACATTATGACCCCTCAACCCATTACAGGACTATAGTTGGGCTGCAGAATCTGACACTATGACCACTATGACCCCCCTCCACTCCATTTAAGCATTACGGTAATAGACTGCCAAAACATTATGACCACTTAACCCATTACAGGACTATACCCCTCTCTCTCCCCCCCTCAGTTGTAATTTCTAGAATTATCTATGTGTTCAGTGTTTGTGCCCAACATAGCTGCACTGCTAATATATGTTAACTATTAGCCGACCAATGACTTAGCCGGCAGCTAACCTTCCAGCATAGCTCATGTATGTTAGCAAGCTAGCGGGGCTAGCTGCGAGCTAACTGGCGGGGCTAGCCTCGGGCAGCTAACCTTCGCTGCAGCTAACCTTCGCTGCAGCTAACCCTGCTTGTCACAGTCATCACCACGCACACTTGAAACTGGACGTCAGCATCATCGGCACAGTCAAAATTTCCGCAGGAATTTTCTAGTTATTCTTATTTATCTTCCGTAATTTTTCGGTTCGCTTCTCCTCCCAGAGTTCTTAAGAAAAATGGACAAATTGTATATCCAGACGTGCGCCTTGATCGGGACAAGTGTGCTATGACTTTTCTAAGCGATTCTTCCAACGGGGCGAGAATAATCGGGCAAAAGGCGGGCGTTTTGGCCCATTGAAATGAATGGAGAAGCCCGAAAAAAAGCGCCAACATTCCGAAATGTCAAGGTTTGCTTTGCCGAGCGATTACTTGGCCGTGCTTCAGAGTAGAAAAATGCTTGGAAGTTTGTACGAGGCACGGGAAGTGGGGCTTTCTTTTCCTGAAAACGGCGTTTCGATAGCTTTTACGGTTTGGTCAGGGTCGCAGTTTACGTTTTGGAGAAATTTTGGAAAAAAAACGTCAGAAATTATCGTTTATAATGGATCTCTATGGCCACACTCTGGCGCTCACTCTAGCTTCAGAGTTTCGTCGAAATTCTGAAAAAAAAAAGGTTCAGTCCTACGGGGTGGCCACAGTTTTTGAGGTAGAGAGATGAAAAATACATAAAAACGTAGGGATTTTTGTTGGCTTTCAGATTGGTGTGGGACTTACGGTTTGGACTCGAGGCTCCTCCGAGCGAGGAGTGCGCCGACCAGTTTTCTAATTTTTCCCCATGTGTGTGTATGTGGAAAGCGAGAGGGATTTTTCGACGATTTTTCGAGTCGCATATTTTTTTTCTAAAACGACTACGGCCACAATTTTCGCAGTAGGCGCATGGGAACAACACTAAATTGTAGAAAAACCCTCGGCTGACGCTCACAATGTGTTCGTTTTCCCGATAGGACTTGTAGTTTTTGATTTATGAGCATTTGTTCGGAGGACAAATCCTAGGGTCCAGTTTTTTTGGACCTCCCTCTCACTCAGTCAGGGGTGAGAGGCAGAAGGAGACTTCAGCAGCAGGTGGACCTGGTAGCCATGACAACCGGACCCTAACGAGCTCACACACGCAGCAGAAGAGGAGCACATTCACACAGACACCGAGTGCCAAAACATTATGACCAATCCTGACGAGCAGGCTCAGCACAGGTGCACACAGAAAGTGGAGGGAAAAGGGTTCTCAGTGGATAACAGGTTCTGCCACAACATTAAAACCCTTCAAACCATTACTGCAGTACTGTAGGGAGCCAGAACCTGACACTATGACCCCCCCCCACCTCCCCTCCCACTATAGCATTACAGACACAGACTGACAAAACATTATGACCCCTCAACCCATTACTGGACTATAGTAGGGTGGCAGAATCTGACACTATGACCCCCCCCCCCCCCCCACTCCATTTTAGCATTACAGTAATAGACTGCCAAAACATTATGACCCCCTAAACCCATTACTGGACTATAGTAGGGACCCAGAACCTGACACTATGACCCCCCCCCCCCACTCCAACCCCCCCACCTCCCCTCCCACTATAGCATTACAGACACAGACTGACAAAACATTAGGGACTCTCAGACCATTACAATGGGGAGGCAGAACACTCCATGACCCTCTCCCTCCCTCTCTCCCTCCTTCCCTCTCTCTCTCCCTCTCTCTCCCTATCCCTCCTTCGCTCTCTCTCTCTCTCCCTCTCTCCCTCCATCCCTCTCTCTCTCCCTCTCTTCCTCCCTCCTTCCTCTGTTGGTGCTACCACTTTATTAGGTAAGTAAATTTGTAGAATTATTTATATGTTAAGTGTTTGTGCCCAACATAGCTGAACTGTTAATAGAAGTTAACTACTAGCCGCCCAATGTTTTAGCCTTAGGCTAGCCTTCCAGCATAGCTCATGTATGTTAGCGAGCTAGCGGAGCTAGCCGCTAGCTAACCGCGGCGGACTCAACCGCGGAGTTAGCCTCCAGCTAACGGCGAGCTAGCCTCGAGCTAACCGCGAGCTAACCGGGTATTAACCGCGGACCCGCGGGACTTAACCGCGAGTTAGCCGTGGGAGTTAGCCGTGAGCTAACGCGGAGGCTAGTGGGGCTAGCCTCCGGCTAATTCGCTGCGTTGCTCGCGGGAGCTTATCACAGTCATCAAACCGGCACTTAAGTTAAAACATGATGTTGAAGTTTTACATTTTAAAGGGAAGATATTTTTAAATAAAACTGTGTCAAACTGAAAAATATATTATTCCACCACATAAAGTACGAAACGTTTATGGCTTGTAACAACATTAATGACATTTTATATATAATTGAAGTAATTTAATATTATATGATGTTTTTAATTAAATAAATAATGAGCTGTTGAACACTCATAAGAGTTATATTAAGTATGTTATATAACATTTTGTGGGTATTGTGAAGCTATCTAGTAGCTGTACTGTGTTGTTTGAAGTCTGGGGATCCTAGTGAGGACAGGCCTCTTAAAGGTGGGGGTGTGACGATCCCTCCCACTCTCTTCCTTATTTGATGCTGGCTTTCAGGTGGAGCTGGGAGGGGTCTGCTGCATGTACCTGCCCTTGTGGACTCGGTTTGTAGAAGGGCATAAAGGACGACCCTTCTCAGTGTCTCTCTCTCTCAGCCAGGCCTACTGCATCCTCATCATCCTGTTTGGTTTGTTGTACCCTGCATGACATCAAACTCACACCCATCCAGTCACTTTGAGCCTAGCAGCCAGGCCTTTACACCACGCACACTTGAAACTGGACGTCAACATCATCGGCACAGTCAAAATTTCCGCAGGAATTTTCTAGTTATCTGTGCCGATGCACTAGCTCCCATTGCAGGCAATGGGAGCTAGTGCATGCACAGGCAGGCACAGCCTGCCTGTGCATGGCACATATATTACTATTGCTCGCGTTTATTATTCTTATATTTCTTCCGTAGTTTTTCGGTTCGCTTCTCCTCCCAGAGTTCTTAAAAAAAATAAACAAATTGTATATCCAGACGTGCGCCTTAATCGGGACAAGTGTGCTATGACTTTTCTAAGCGATTCGTCCAACGGGGCGAGAATAATCGGGCAAAAAGCGGGCGTTTTGGCCCATTGAAATGAATGGAGAAGCCCGAAAAAAGCGGCAACATTCCGAAATCTCCTGCTTCGCTTTGCCGAGCGATTACTCGGCCGTGCTTCGGAGTAGGAAAATGCTTGGAAGTTTGTACGAGGCACGGGAAGTTTAGCTGTTTAGTCCTGAAAACGGCGTTTCGATACCTTTTACGGTTTGGTCAGGGTCGCAGTTTACGTTTTGGAGAAATTTTGGAAAAAACGTCAGAAATCATCGTTTATAATGGATCCCTATGGCCCACTCTAACCGTCACTCTAACTTCAGATTTTCTTCGAAATTCTAAAAAAAAAAGTTTCTCTCTGATCCTGTGGCCACAGTATTTGAGGTACAGAGATAAAAAATACATAAAAACGTAGGGATTTTTGTTGGCTTTCAGATGGTGTGGGTTTTATTTGTGTGGGATGTACGGTTTGGGCTCGAGGTTCCTCCGAGCGAGGAGTGCGCCGTTCAGTTTTCGAATTTTTCCCCATGTGTGTGTATGTGAAAAGCGAGAACGATTTTCCGACGATTTTTCTCGTCGCATGCTTTTTTTCTAAAACGACTACGGACACAATTTTCGCAGTACGCGCGTGGGAACAACACTAAATTGTAGAAAACCCTCGGCTGACGCTCACAATGTGCTCGTTCTTTCGATAGGACTTGTAGTTTTTGAGAAATAAGCATTTGTTCGGAGGGCAAATCCTAGGGTACAGGAGAAGTATATGTGCGGCGTGTAGTCGTGGCAACGGCCCTGACGAGCAGGCTCAGCACAGGTGCACACAGAAGGCTGAGGGAGACAGAGGGAGACGATCTGCCAAAACATTAAAACTACCCCTTCCAATACCGTAGGGGCCAGAACCTGACACTATGACCCCCACACTCCAACCCCCCCCACCTCCCCTCCCACTATAGCATTACAGACACAGACTGACAAAACATTAGGGACTCTCAGACTGTTACAATGGGGAGGCAGAACACTCCATGACCCCCCCCCCCCTCTCCCTCCTTCCCTCTCTTTCCCTCCCTCTCTCCCTCCTTTTCTCTCTCCCTCCTTCCCTCTCTCTTCCCTTCCCTCTCTCCCTCCTTCCCTCTCTTTCCCTCCCTCTCTTCCTCGTTCCCTCTCTCCCTCCTTCCCTCTCTTCCTCCTTTCCTCCCTCCCTCCTTCCCTCTCTTCCTCCTTTCCTCTCTCCCTCCTTCCCTCTCTCTCTCTCTCCCTCCCTCTCTCTCTCTCCCTCTCTTCCTCCTTCCCTCTCTTTCCCTCCCTCTCTTCCTCCTTCCCTCTCTCCCTCCTCCCCTCTCTCTTCCCTTCCCTCTCTCCCTCCTTCCCTCTCTTTCCCTCCCTCTCTTCCTCGTTCCCTCTCTCCCTCCTTCCCTCTCTTCCTCCTTCCCTCTCTCTCTCCTTCCCTCTCTCTCTCTCTCCCTCCCTCTCTCTCTCCCTCTCTCCCTCCTTCCCTCTCTCTCTCCCTCTCTCCTTCCCTCTCTTCCGCCTTTCCTCTCTCCCTCCTTCCCTCTCTCTCTCTCCCTCCCTGTCTCTCTCTCTCCCTCTCTCCCTCCTTCCCTCTCCCTCTCTCCCTCCTTCCCTCTCTCTCTCTCCCTCCTTCACTCTCTCCCTTCCTCTCTCCCTGCTTCCCTCCCTCTCTCCTTTCCTGTCTCCCTCCTTCCCTCTCTTCCCCTCCCTCTCTTCCTCCTTCCCTCTCTCCCTCCTTTCCTCTCTCCCTCCTTCCCTCTCTTCCTCCTTTCCTCTCTCCCTCCTTCCCTCTCGCTCTCTCCCTCCCTCTCTCCCTCTCTCTCCCTCCCTCTCTCCCTCCTTCCCTCTCTGTCTCTCCCTCTCTCCTTCCCTCTCTCCGTCCTTCACTCTCTCCCTTCCTCTCTCCCTGCTTCCCTCCCTCTCTCCCTCCTTCCCTCTACCTCTCCCTCTCTCCCTCTCCCTCCCTCCCTCTGTTGGTGCTAACACAGCTGCTAGGCCTGCTAGCCATGGGAATGGCTAGGCGCTACGTCATCATGCCCAAAA
Source organism: Chelon labrosus (assembly GCF_963514085.1). Taxonomy (NCBI): domain Eukaryota; kingdom Metazoa; phylum Chordata; class Actinopteri; order Mugiliformes; family Mugilidae; genus Chelon; species Chelon labrosus. Next base: position 30,777,476 of record NC_140337.1, read on the forward strand.
AAGCCACTTCCGTGTCCATTCGCTAATATTCTAACGGTTACGGTGCTCTGTCAAACTGGACTACAACGGCATTAAAATGGTGCAGATCTCTTATTACCGACTTCCCCTCGACGAAAAAGAGAAGAAGAGATGGCTGAAGTTACGGTAAGTTGGATCTCAAATGATGAACATTAATAATAATAATAACAAAAATAATAATAATAACCGGCTAGCGATTACTAGCGAGCTAACTTTACTAGCTTACTGTTATTTTGATTAGACTATACCCAATTATTTCACATTTAAACACAATATCTAAATAAATAATAATACATTTAAATACCACCAGCCATCTCATCTGCAGCAGAATTTACATGCACAAAACTATCCTGTTTTATTCTTATCTAATGTATGTTGGGAAAGTTACTAGCGAGCTAACGTTACTAGTTACTAGTAGTACCTAGCTAGTAACGTTAGCTCGCTAGTAATCGCTAGCCGGTTATTATTATTATTTTTGTTATTAATGTTCATAATTTGAGATCCAACTTACCGTATCAACTTCTTCTCTTTTTCGTCGAGGGGAAATCGGTAATAAGAGATCGTTTTGTTCACGTTGTTTCTGTTATTGCAACACGGGGCACAGCACTGCACCATTTTAATGCCGTTTATTTTAACTATTTCGTGTATTGAATTGTGTTTTATTTTAAACAATTTGTACGGTGACCTTGAGTGTCGTGAAAGGCGCCTATAAATAAAATGTATTATTATTATTATTATTATTATTATTATTTGGTCCAGTTTGACAGAGCACCTTAACCGTTAGAATATTAGCGAATGGACACGGAAGTGGCTTTTTTGGACATGATGACGTCACACTAGCCATTCCCATAGCTCCTCTCATTGAGTGAATGACAACTTGTCAGCCATTTTTCAGATTTCCTCCATTTTAAATACAAATTATATCTGGCTGATTTGCTGTAACTTCTGACAGAACATCCCTGACATGTTTCCTTCACTTTATTAGGTAAGTGAATTTCTAGAATTATTTATATGTTAAGTGTTTATGCCCAACATAGCCGAACTGTTAATAGAAGTTAACTATTAGCCGACCAATTAATTAGCTTTAGGCTAGTCTTCCAGCATAGCTCATGTATGTTAGCGAGCTAGCGGGCCTAGCCGCGGCGGCTAACCGCGAGCTAACCCGCGGTTATAGCCGCGGACCCGCGGGGATAGCCGCGGCGGCTATAACCGCGAGCAAACCCGCAGCTATCGCGGAGCCACTGTTTGTAGAAGGGCATAAAGGAGGGCCCTTCTCAGTGTCTCTCTCCCTCCCTCTCTCTCAGCCAGGCCTATAGGGCAGACACGACGCACACTTGAAACTGGACGTCAGCATCATCGGCACAGTCAAAATTTCCGCAGGAATTTTCTAGTTATTCTTATATTTCTTCCGTAGTTTTTCGGTTCGCTTCTCCTCCCAGAGTTCTTAAAAAAAATAAACAAATTGTATATCCAGACGTGCGCCTTAATCGGGACAAGTGTGCTATGACTTTTCTAAGCGATTCGTCCAACGGGGCGAGAATAATCGGGCAAAAAGCGGGCGTTTTGGCCCATTGAAATGAATGGAGAAGCCCGAAAAAAGCGGCAACATTCCGAAATCTCCTGCTTCGCTTTGCCGAGCGATTACTCAGCCGTGCTTCGGAGTAGGAAAATGCTTGGAAGTTTGTACGAGGCACGGGAAGTGTAGCTTTTTAGTCCTGAAAACGGCGTTTCGATACCTTTTACGGTTTGGTCAGGGTCGCAGTTTACGTTTTGGAGAAATATTGGAAAAAACGTCAGAAATCATCGTTTATAATGGATCCCTATGGCCCACTCTAACCGTCACTCTAACTTCAGATTTTCTTCGAAATTCTAAAAAAAAAAGTTTCTCTCTGATCCTGTGGCCACAGTTTTTGAGGTACAGAGATAAAAAATACATAAAAACGTAGGGATTTTTGTTGGCTTTCAGATGGTATGGGTTTTATTTGTGTTGGACGGACGGTTTGGGCTGCAGGCTCCTCCGAGCGAGGAGTGCGCCGTTCAGTTTTCTAATTTTTCCCCATGTGTGTGTATGTGGAAATCGAGAGCGATTTTTCGACGATTTTTCTCGTCGCATCCTTTTTTTCTAAAACGACTACGGCCACAATTTTGGCAGTACGCGCGTGGGAACAACACTAAATTGTAGAAAACCCTCGGCTGACGCTCACAATGTGCTCGTTTTCTCGATAGGACTTGTAGTTTTTGATTTATGAGCATTTGTTCGGAGGGCAAATCCTAGGGTACAGGAGGAGTATATGTGCGGCGTGTAGTCGTGGCAACGGCCCCTGACGAGCAGGCTCAGCACAGGTGCATACAGAAAGTGGAGGGAAAAGGGTTCTCAGTGGATGACAGGATCTGCCACAACATTAAAACCCCTCAAACCATTACTCCAGTACTGTAGGGAGCCAGAACCTGACACTATGACCCCCCCACTCCAACCCCCCCATCCCCCCCTCCCACTATAGCATTACAGACACAGACTGCCAAAACATTATGACCCCTTAACCCATTACAGGACTATAGTAGGGAGCCAGAACCTGACACTATGACCCCCCCCACTCCAACCTCCCACTATAGCATTACAGACACAGACTGACAAAACATTAGGGACTCTCAGACTGTTACAATGGGGAGACAGAACACTCCATGCCCCCCCCCCCCTCTCCCTCCCTCTCTCCCTCCTTCCCTCTCTCTCCCTCCCTCTCTCCCTCCTTCCCTCTCCCCCCCCCCCCCTTTCTCTCTCTCTCCTCTCCCTCCCTCCCTCCCTCCTCTGTTGGTGCTATCACTTTATTAGGTAAGTGAGTTTCTAGAATTATTTATATGTTAAGTGTTTGTGCCCAACATAGCTGAACTGTTAATAGAAGTTAACTACTCGCCGCCCAATGTTTTAGCCTTAGGCTAGCCTTCCAGCATAGCTCATGTATGTTAGCGAGCTAGCGGAGCTAGCCGCTAGCTAGCCGCCGCGGACTCAACCGCGGAGTTAGCCTCGAGCTAACCGCGAGCTAGCCTCGAGTTAACCGCGAGCTAACCGGGATTTAACCGCGGACCCGCGGGACTTAACCGCGAGTTAGCCGCGGGAGTTAGCCGTGAGCTAACGCGGAGGCTAGTGGGGCTAGCCTCCGGCTAATTCGCCGCGTTGCTCGCGGGAGTTTATCATAGTCATCAAACCGGCACTGAAGTTAACACATGATGTTGAAGTTTTACAATTTAAAGGGAAGATATTTTTTAAATAAAACTGTGTCAAACTGAAAAATATTATTCCACCACATGAAGTACGAAACGTTTATGGCTTGTAACAACATTAATGACATTTTATATATAATTGAAGTAATTTAATATTATATGATGTTTTTAATTAAATAAATAATGAGCTGTTGAACACTCATAAGAGTTATATTAATTATGTTACCTAACATTTTGTGGGTATTGTGAAGCTATGTAGTAGCTGTACTGTGTTGTTTGAAGTCTGGGGATCCTAGTGAGGACATCCCTCATAAAGGTGGGGGTGTGACGATCCCTCCCACTCTCTTCCTTATTTGATGCTGGCTTTTAGGTGGAGCTGGGAGGGGTCTGCTGCATATACCTGCCCTTGTGGACTCGGTTTGTAGAAAGGCATAAAGGACGACCCTTCTCAGTGTCTCTCTCTCTCAGCCAGGCCTACTGCATCCTCATCATCCTGTTTGGTTTGTTGTACCCTGCATGACATCAAACTCACACCCATCCAGTCGCTTTGAGCCTAGCAGCCAGGCCTTTAGACCACGCACACTTGAAACTGGACGTCAGCATCATCGGCACAGTCAAAATTTCCGCAGGAATTTTCTAGTTATTCTTATATTTCTTCCGTAGTTTTTCGGTTCGCTTCTCCTCCCAGAGTTCTTAAAAAAAATAAACAAATTGTATATCCAGACGTGCGCCTTAATCGGGACAAGTGTGCTATGACTTTTCTAAGCGATTCGTCCAACGGGGCGAGAATAATCGGGCAAAAAGCGGGCGTTTTGGCCCATTGAAATGAATGGAGAAGCCCGAAAAAAGCGGCAACATTCCGAAATCTCCTGCTTCGCTTTGCCGAGCGATTACTCGGCCGTGCTTCGGAGTAGGAAAATGCTTGGAAGTTTGTACGAGGCACGGGAAGTGTAGCTTTTTAGTCCTGAAAACGGCGTTTCGATACCTTTTACGGTTTGGTCAGGGTCGCAGTTTACGTTTTGGAGAAATTTTGGAAAAATCTGAAAAAATTATCGTTTATAATGGATCCCTATGGCCCACTCTAACGGTCACTCTAACTTCAGATTTTCTTCGAAATTCTAAAAAAAAAAGTTTCGCTCTGATCCTGTGGCCACAGTTTTTGAGGTACAGAGAGAAAAAATACATAAAAACGTAGGGATTTTTGTTGGCTTTCAGGTGGTGTGGGTTTTATTTGTGTGGGACGTCCGGTTTGGGCTGCAGGCTCCTCCGAGCGAGGAGTGCGCCGATCAGTTTTCGAATTTTTCCCCGTGTGTGTATGTGAAAAGCGAGAGCGATTTTTCGACGATTTTTCTCGTCGCATGCTTTTTTTCTAAAACGACTACGGACACAATTTTCGCAGTACGCGCGTGGGAACAACACTAAATTGTAGAAAACCCTCGGCTGACGCTCACAATGTGCTCGTTCTTTCGATAGGACTTTTAGTTTTTGAGAAATAAGCATTTGTTCGGAGGGCAAATCCTAGGGTACAGGAGAAGTATATGTGCGGCGTGTAGTCGTGGCAACGGCCCTGACGAGCAGGCTCAGCACAGGTGCATACAGAAAGTGGAGGGAAAAGAGTTCTCAGTGGATAACAGGATCTGCCAAAACATTAAAACTACCCCTTCCAACACCGTAGGGGCCAGAACCTGACACTATGACCCCCCCACTCCAACCCCCCCACCTCCCCTCCCACTATAGCATTACAGACACAGACTGACAAAACATTAGGGACTCTCAGTCTATTACAATGGGGAGGCAGAACACTCCATGCCCCCCCCCCCCCACACACACACACTCCTCTGTTGGTGCTATCACTTTATTTGGTAAGTGAGTTTCTAGAATTATTTATATGTTAAGTGTTTGTGCCCAACATAGCTGAACTGTTAATAGAAGTTAACTACTAGCCGCCCAATGTTTTAGCCTTAGGCTAGCCTTCCAGCATAGCTCATGTATGTTAGCGAGCTAGCGGAGCTAGCCGCTAGCTAACCGCCGCGGACGAAACCGCGGAGTTAGCCTCGAGCTAACCGCGAGCTAGCCTCGAGCTAACCGCAAGCTAACCGGGATTTAACCGCGAGCTAACCGGGACTTAACCGCGGACCCGCGGGACTTAACCGCGAGTTAGCCGCGGGAGTTAGCCGCGAGCTAACGCGGAGGCTAGTGGGGTTAGCCACTAAAACTGTGTCAAACTGAAAAATATATTATTCCACCACATAAAGTAGGAAACGTTTATGGCTTGTAACAACATTAATGACAGTATATATATATAATTGGAGTAATTTAATATAATATGATATTTTTAATTAAATAAATAATGAGCTGTTGAACACTCATAAGAGTTATATTCAGTATGTTACATAACATTATTTGACATGTCTATTTGTCTGCCTATAGTTTTCCTCCAGCTGATCCAGACAGACTGCAGTGACGTCCAACATGAGACAAAGAGCTGGACTAACAGGACATTTTGAAGGTCATCACTTCATCACTGATTCCTTGTTACAGCCTGGATGTGTTAAGTTTAATATTATTGTTTATCTAACTGTAAGACTGTGCCGTAAACTGTTAAACTATTGCTTAGATAGCAGAAATGAGTTTTATTATTAAAATGATTATGATTAATGATCAGTTATTACGATTTGCTCGTTCTTTGTCTGGGGATCCTAGTGAGGACACCCCTCTTAAAGGTGGGGGTGTGACGATCCCTCCCACTCTCTTCCTTATTTGATGCTGGCTTTCAGGTGGAGCTGGGAGGGGTCTGCTGCATGTACCTGCCCTTCAGTTTGTAGAAGGGCATAAAGGACGACCCTTCTCAGTGTCTCTCTCTCTCTCAGCCAGGCCTACTGCATCCTCCTCATCCTGTTTGGTTTGTTGTACCCTGCATGACATCAAACTCACACCCATCCAGTCACTTTGAGCCTAGCAGCCAGGCCTTTACACCACGCACACTTGAAACTGGACGTCAGCATCATCGGCACAGTCAAAATTTCCGCAGGAATTTTCTAGTTTTTCTTCCGCCTTCCGCCCGTTTTTTCGGTTCGCTACTCCTCCCAGAGTTCTTAAAAAAAATAGACAAATTGTATATCCAGACGTGCGCCTTAATCGGGACAAGTGTGCTATGACTTTTCTAAGCGATTCTTCCAACGGGGTGAGAATAATCGGGCAAAAAGCGGGCGTTTTGGCCCATTGAAATGAATGGAGAAGCCCGAAAAAACCGCCAACATTCCAAAATCTCCTCCTTCGCCTTGCTGAGCGATTACTCGGCCGTGCTTTGGAGTAGAAAAATGCTTGGAAGTTTGTACGAGGCACGGGAAGTGTAGCTTTTTTATTCTGAAAACGGCGTTTCGATACCTTTTACGGTTTGGTCAGGGTCGCAGTTTACGTTTTGGGGAAATTTTGGAAAAAAATTAAAAAATTATCGTTTATAATGGATCTCTATGGCCACACTCTGGCGCTCACTCTAACTTCAGAGTTTCGTCGAAATTCTGGAAAAAAAAAGGTTCAATCTTACAGGGTTGGCCACAGTTTTTGAGGTACAGAGATAAAAAATACGTAAAAACGTAGGGATTTTTGTTGGCTTTCAGATGGTGTGGGTTTTATTTGTGTGGGACGTACGGTTTGGGCTGGAGGTTCCTCCGAGCGAGGAGTGCGCCGATCAGTTTTCGAATTTTTCCCCATGTGTGTGTATGTGGAAAGCGAGAGGGATTTTTCGACGATTTTTCGTGTCGCATATTTTTTTTCTAAAACGACTACGTCCACAATTTTCGCAGTAGGCGCGTGGGAACAACACTAAATTGTAGAAAACCCTTGGCTGACGCTCACAATGTGTTCGTTTTCCCGATAGGACTTGTAGTTTTTGATTTATGAGCATTTGTTCGGAGGGCAAATCCTAGGGTCCAGTTTTTTTGGACCTCCCTCTCACTCAGGCAGAGGTGAGAGGCAGAAGGAGACTTCAAACAGCAGCTGACCCTGGTAGCCATGACAACCGGACCCTAACGAGCTGACACACGCAGCAGAAGAGGAGCACATTCACACAGACAGAGAGTGCCAAAACATTATGACCAATCCTGACGAGCAGACTCAGCACAGGTGCACACAGAAAGTGGAGGGAAAAGGGTTCTCAGTGGATAACAGGATCTGCCAAAACATTAAAACTACCCCTTCCAGTGCTGTAAGGGAGCCAGAACCTGACACTATGACCCCCCCACTCCAACCCCCCCACCTCCCCTCCCACTATAGCATTACAGACACAGACTGACAAAACATTAGGGACTCTCAGACTGTTACAATGGGGAGGCAGAACACCCCATGACCCCCCCCCCCCCACTCTCCCTCCCTCCCCCCTCTCCCTCTCCCCCCCTCCCCTCTCCCTCCCCCCCTCTCTCCCTCCCTCCTCTCTCTCCCTCCCCCCTTCCCCCCTCCTCTCTCCCTCCCTCCTCTCTATCCCTCCTCTCCCTCCCCCCCTCTCTCCCTCCCTCCTCTCCCTCTCTCCCTCCCTCCCTCTTTCCCTCCTCTCCCTCCTCTCCCCCCTCCCTCCTCTCTCTCCCTCCCCCCCTCTTTCTCCCTCCCTCCTCTCCCTCCTCTCCCCCCCTCCCTCTCTCTCCCTCCCTTCCTCCTCTCCGTCCTCCCCCCCCTCCAACATGCATGACATCAAACTCACACCCATCCAGTCACTTTGTTGCTGAGTGATGTGATATAGTATGATGATTTACCACGCACACTTTTCAACTGGCTGAGGGAGACAGAGGGAGACGATCTGCCAAAACATTATGACCCCCTCAACCCATTACAGGACTATAGTAGGGTGGCACAATCTGACACTATGACCCCCCCCCCACTCCATTTTAGCATTACAGTAATAGACTGCCAAAACATTATGACCCCCTAAACCCATTACAGGACTATAGTAGGGTGGCAGAACACGACTCCATGACCTCCCCCACCCCTCTCTCTCCCCCCTCAGTTGGAATTTCTAGAATTATCTATATGTTAAGTGTTTGTGCCCAACATAGCTGCACTGCTAATATATGTTAACTATTAGCCGACCAATGACTTAGCTGGCGGCTAACCTTCCAGCATAGCTCATGTATGTTAGCGAGCTAGCGGGGCTAGCCTCGGGCAGCTAACCCTCGCTGCAGCTAACCTTCGCTGGAGCTTGTCACAGTCATCACCACGCACACTTGAAACTGGACGTCAGCATCATCGGCACAGTCAAAATTTCCGCAGGAATTTTCTAGTTATAACTACTGCAGAACGTTCCTCGGTTTTATGAGTGAAATTCATGCACGTCCTCATGAAATAACCTGTGTTCACACTGACAATGGTCTTGAGGGTTATGTCTTTTGAAAGCACAATCAGTTGATCTTCCCATGGTCTGACAGGACAGTCAGAGATGGATTCATTACTCAGAATTTTCCTTTTTAGAATTTCTACGGTCATCAGTAGTTTGAAAATGCTCCAGCCTCGGTCAACGAAAACGTCATTCCTTGACCTCACTTCCTGTTTTATTTCTGCTGGTTGTACTTCACTACCAAGACACCTCACCTGCGTCTTGTCAACTCTTCTCCCTTGTCTGTGGTTTGCTTGCTCCTCTGTGATTAGTTTCACCAGTCTCTCATTACTCTGTGTACGTATATATAGTCCTGTCTAAGCCCTTGTCACTTTGTCTCTCCAGTTACTGTGGAAGTACCTGTTGTCCTTTCCTGCTATTCCCTGTGTTTCTTTGCTTCTTTGTTTCTCAGCGTCCTTTAGTTTTTGGATTACTTTGCTTCTTCTGCTGCAATTACCATGAATCCAACAAAAGACAAACTTGACGTTTTGTTGGACTTTAGCTAATGGACTTTCTGTCACTGCAGTTCCTGTTGTTCTCTGTTATTCAAATATTCTTTAAAGCTCTTTTTGTTTATTGTTACGCATGGTGACAATCTTAGTAGTAAAATCCCGGGTCACTAAACTCCCCCTTATGGTGAGGAAAGGTGTAATACAAACTGGCTGAGCCATGTTAAGTTTAATCAGACCACTTATAATGATAAATATTTATCTTTCTGTCTTGCTGGGGACCCACACTACGTGCCAGAGATTTGGTGGCATGAAGTATGGTTGTAGGGCTAGTTGGTGAAGAGAGGAGACCACCCCTTTCATCTGAGAGTCTGTCCTTGAAATCAACACAGTCGATGTGTAGATCATCGATGAGATCAACTCTTCCCCAGTTCCGACCAGATAAGCCGCTAAAGTGAAGAGAGGATGGTCCAAGAGAACCTTGGGTGGAGCTATTTCAACCATGAAGACCTTGATCACTGGACGTGGCCATGAGAAAGAGGAAGGTTAAAGCATATAAACCCAAGTTGCCTCCCGAAGACAACTTTTAGCTCAAATATCTTCTTATATTCACTAGAAAGTCCTTCCTCTGGGGTGAGCTTTTCATATTAATTCACTTTTTTTTTTTTTTTTTTTTTTGCTTGTAATCGATCAAAATCTATTGGTGTCAGGCACAAGCAGCTGCCTACCTGACTGTATGTTTGTGCACATTTACATTCCTTGAGCATTACCTTACTCTGGAGACCATTATATATATGTCGTTGCTTAACCGCTTTTTTAAAATCATGCAAACAGGCTGTGATGGTTGTGTTCCTGTGGTTTCTGTTTTCGCGTTTTGAGTTTCGTTTATGTTTCTTGTGTTCCTGTTTCCTGTTTTATTTTGTTGAGTTTTTGATTTCCTGTTTTACTCCCTGTGTTTCTGTGTTGATTGTGTAATTGGTTTCACCTTGTGTTGTCTCTTGATTTGCTTCACCTGTGTCTCGTCACCCCTCTCTTCCTCGTGTGTGCATATATAGCCCTGCCTTCCCATTTGTTCCTTGTCGCATCATTCCCCATGTTTTTTTACCCTGTGTGTTGCCATGTTTTTTACTCCTCTGCATATCTCTAGTGTTTCGAGTGTTTTTCGTTTCTAGTGTCTAGTTATCTTTTTGTCTTTGGAAAGTTTTGATTTTGTTTGTTGGAATTCCTGCTTTTTTCAGCAGCGTCTTTTGTTTCCTTTTTATTTAATTAAACACCAGTTTTGCCTACTCCTGCCTCGCCGCCTTTTGTCCTGCACTTGGGTCCTACCTCCCCCTTGGATAAAACCTCAACAGAATGATGCGACCAAAAATGGACCCAGCGGACTATACTCCTTTCCGATGAGGAGGATATGAGGCAAGTACTTAATTATTATTTTGAACAAAAGCTGGAGTACAAACCGTGGCTCATGCCCCGAATTTTTGCCCTTGTTTTCGAGCACACGTTTGGCCATGAGGGCACCGGCAGGGAGGTTAGGCCCTCATGGACACCATGGAGGCAGGCCTGCAGGCCGGCAGCCTCTGCTGCAACGGTCTTCTCCGGCTCCCAGGTCGGCCTCCCCTGCGGCTCTTGCTCCGGCTCCCAGGTCGGCCTCCCCTGCGGCTCTTGCTCCGGCTCCCAGGTCGGCCTCCCCTGCGGCTCTTGCTCCGGCTCCCAGGTCGGCCTCCCCTGCGGCTCTTGCTCCGGCTCCCTGGTCGGACTCCGATGCGGCTCTTGCTCCGGCTCCCTGGTCGGACTCCTATGCGGCTCTTGCTCCGGCTCCCTGGTCGGACTCCCCTGCGTCTCCTATTCCGGCTCCTGTCCCGGCTCCGAGGGCCGCTTCAGCTCCGGCTCCCGTCCTGGCTCCGAGGGTCGCCTCTTCCCTGGTTCCCGTTACGGCTCCGAGGGTCGCCTCTTCTCTGGTTCTCGAGGTGGCTCGGACCCCGGCTTCTGCTCCTGTTCTCGAGGTGGCTCGGACCCCGGCTTCTGCTCCTGTTCTCGAGGTGGCTCGGATCCCGGCTTCTGCTCCCATTCCCGAGGTGGGTCCTGAACCAGCTCCTGCTCCCGTTCCCGTTCCTGTGCTGGATCCTGATCCCGTTCCCATTCCTGTGCTGGATCCTGATCCCGTTCTGGTTCCTGTTCCTGTGCTGGATCCGGTTCCTGTTCCTGTGCTGGATCCTGTTCCTGTTCCTGTTCCCGAGGCGGGTCGAAATCCTGCTCCTGTTCCCGTGCCCAAGGTGGGTCCGTCTCCGGCTCCCGCTCCCAAGGTAGGTTGGACTCCAGCTTCTGTTCCTGCTCCTGTTGCCGAGGTGGGTCCGGTCTCTGCCATGTCTGCCCGGCCTCCCGGTCGGCCCCCTGAACTCTCGGCCCTGTCGGCTCGGCCTCCCGGCCGCCCCCCAGAACTCTCGGCCCTGTCGGCTCGGCCTCCCGGCCGCCCCCCAGAACTCTCGGCCCTGTCGGCTCGGCCTCCCGGCCGCCCCCCAGAACTCTCGGCCCTGTCGGCTCGGCCTCCCGGCCGCCCCCCAGAACTCTCAGCCCTGTCGGCCTTGACATGTTAAACAGACTTTGATATGTCCAAACATGATTCTATACGGTCACGTGATGCGAGCCGACCCCACCCATGCTCTCAAGCTAATGATAGCTAAAGACAGTTTCAGTCCATCATTGAGCCGAGTGCGCAAGTTCTTTGTAAAAGTCAGATGGTATCAGCAATGACCACAGTCCAGTTGTTTCCTCACAGGGAGGTGTTGTATAGTCTCATGGCCTGAGATATAAATGACCTCCTCAACCTGTCCATGGAGCAGGACAGAGACAGCAGTCTGCCACTGAGCGAGCTTCTCTGCCTGACTATGGTGTCCTGGAGAGGGTGGTGGACATTGTTCATGATGGTCTTAGAGAACCTGTGAAACTCAGGTGATTATTGATTTGATCGAGGTGTGAACAAAGTATTGTAAAAAACCGCCAACAACCGTCAGGTGTGCATTTTAATCTTGCTGTGGTGTAGAAGACTCTTGACAAGCATTTGAGATAGGACTTGAATGTGTGAAAGCCTCCAAAGAAGCACAACAGTGGGTAAGTAATCTCTATCGCTTTATTATGGAGTAATTCTGTTCATTAGACCTAACATAGCCTCCCAAATTTGTTTTTCAGACACTGAGAAATATTTTGTGAAAGCCGCGATAATTCTTGTATGTCACTCTTTAAAACCCTTTAGATCATTATATACATATTTTATTGTTATGGTATAGGGATAATATGGGTCCCTTTCTTCCAGACATTAAACATGAGGCTTCTTTCACCATGATGATGATAATAGCCAGGGTATCTTAAATAAGACAGTTATTTGATTCAAATTAAATTATATATTTAAAAAAAAAAAAATACCACTGTGGCACAGTGGTGTGGTGGTAAGCACTGATGCCTCCTAGCCAGAAGGTTCTGGGTCCTAATCCATGGGTCCCTTTCTGTGTGGAGTCTGCATGTTCTCCCTGTGTCTGCGTGGGTTCTCTCCAGGTACTCCATCTCCCTCCCACCGTCCAGACATGCTGGTTAGGTAAATTGGTGATTCTCTCTGTGTTAGCCCTGCGATAGAGTGGAGACCTGTCCAGGGTGTACCCCGCCTCTCGCCTGATGACATCTGTGATGGTTTCCAGCCTACCCCCCCCCCCCCCCCCCGACCCTCCACAGGACAAGCGGTTACAAAAGAATGAATGAACTGCTGTGTAACATTTTTGCAAGACACCCCTGAAGCAGTGCCAGCTACACCCTCCATGACAGTGTTAATTAAACTATCTTATCCTACTTTACCTTTAAAAAATGTGTGTTTCTGTTTATAGCATGTGCTTCTCAAACCTTAGCCTGGCCAATACCTGACTTTGATGAAGGTAAATATATGATATTATGTGAATTATATCAGATGCATGCACACAGAGGTCATGCTCTCTCTCGACAACAGAAGGCAAGAAGGGATTTGAACAGGATGAGGAGCGATATTACCACTTAATCATCATACCGGACACGCCAGAGAAACAACAAAGAGATCCAGCTACTGGTAAGAATAATCTATCTGCAAATTTTATTTTAAAAGTAAATAAATGGCATCCGGTTATATTTAAAATCCATCTCTCTTCATTCTGAAGAGTCCAGACCCGAGCCGATCCGAAGGGCGACACGGTCGACCAGAAGGAGAGGATGATTTGCTTCTGGACATTTGTGCCGACCAAAAGGAAAGGTTCTGTTGTGGCTTGGGTGCAGGGTGGTCCCAAAATGCAGAGAGAATGGTCGGCAGGTTTAACAAAGGTTTATTTTCAGCTTTCTCAAACAGGCAAAAACTACAAACTCAAAAGACCGCTCAAGGTAGCGATGTGCAGCAGGCAGCGGCAACCGGAGGCTGGCTGACGGCAAGGAAACTGATGCACCTTGACAATGGAATCATCCGACATTGGTGTCGAGGGTGAACCGGGCTTTTGTGGGGTGGTGATGGAACTCGGGTATGCTCTGCAGTGATCCTAATGAAAAAGTGGGTCAGCCACGCCTCCAAGACACCACCTGCACTGCTGGAGATAAAAAAAAAAAAGGAAAACCTGAACATGGCCACAAACTATGAACATAAGACAAAAACTCAAACCACAACAGGTTCTCAAAGAATTCTGGAAGAAAGTTTCTTCAGCTTGAAAACTGGTTTCAGCGTCAGCTAGATGGAGTTGTATGTTTTAATTAAGAATAAAAATGACCAAGGGGACGATTCGGTTACACAGTCAGTTCTACAGTAATTTCATTTGGAAATTGAAGTTTTAAGACAAATCCTCACTGGCATCTTGATCACCTGCACTGGCAAACTTTTCAGCAATTACAGAATTTAAACTTTCAAAGGAGTCATGTAACAGAGATGCAAAGTCAACAATAAAAGATTCCAGATTCAAAGAGTTTACTGTCATGTGTACAGTGTAGAAAAATTTCCAATGAAATGTAAACAGAAACTGGAAACGTGCATTGTATGACAAGTAGTCCATCATTCTAGACTCCTGTCAGCTGTTTAGGAGTCTGATGGCAGAGGGGATGAAGGACTTCTTCAGTCTCTAGGTCCTACATGTCACATTCCTGTACCTCCAGTCTGAGGGCAGAAGTGTGAACAGTCTGGGTGGGTGGGGTCCTTGGTGACGGAGGCAGCTCTCCTCTGCTCTGGTAGATGTACTGCAGAGAGGACAGTAGAGTCCAGGGGCCTCATGTACAAAGACTTGCATGGATTTCCTACTGAAACGTGCTGCACGCTCAGATCCAGAAGCACATTTCCCCAGTCAAAGTGGAATTGAGCGCACATGTTGTACCTGACCCCGCTTTTATACCAATTTTTGTGCAGTCGATAGCTTCGATTACATTCGGAAAACTGTCTCTCGCTGGAAATTGTGCTTTAATTTTGACCTGTTCAGATGCATTGTATTGGAATTTGATATACCTGGCTGACATGCAGATAATTCTGTCCGACACGGCTGGCATAGCTCTGCTCAGGGTCGACCGGCACAGTCCAGATTGGTCTGACTAATTGTTTTCACATTTATGACAGTTTCCCAACATCACCTCTAAGTGTCATCAAAGGATCAGCAGCTGTAGAAGCCAGCGTACGCCAGCCGTGACGTTGGTGTGAAGCTCATCCATGTTCGTGGTCATTTCACTCTTGATACATCTGAACTTTTCTGTGAACAAGAACGTACAGAATGTTTTTGTGCGCATGCACCCTTAATACATGAGACCCCTGGTGATCCTCTCAGCAATCTTCACCACTCTCTGCAGGCATCAGATGTCCATGGCTGTAGTGCTGCCATACCACAGAGTGATGCAGCTGGTCAAGATGCTTTGAACGAAGCAGCTATAGAAGTTGCAGAGTATCTTGGGCAACAAACTTCAGGGTGGTGTTAACCTTGTGGGAGGCGATACAGTCGTGGGTGAACAGGGTGGGGCTGAGGACACAACCCTGTGGGGTGTTCAGTATTCGTGGAGATGCTGGCTTAAGTCCTATTCCCAGTCCTGACAAACTGGGGTCTGCCAGTCAGAAAGTTCAGGTGCCAGTCGGATTGAAGACAGCTTGTGGGTGAGTTTGGCCATGATGAAGGCGGAGCTGGAGTCAATAAAGCACATCCTGATGTAGGAGTCTTTATTTTCCAGGTGAGAGGGGGAAATATGGAGGGTAGCAGCAAAGGCGTCCAAGGTGGACCTGTTGGGATGGTAGGCATACTGCAGAGGGTCCAGTGTGTCCAGTATGCGCCTCTGGATGTGGGCCAGTACCACTCTCTTGAAACACTTCATCATGATTGGAGTGAGTGATATTGGCCTGTGGTCATTCAGGCTGGTTGGTGGACTCTCCTTGGGGAGGGGGACCATCATTGTTGTCTTGAAGTATGAGGGTACAGTGAGAGAGAGGTTGAAGATGAAGTTGAGAAAGTCCGTCAGCTCATTGGCACATGCTCTGAGGGCTCTTCCAGGGATGTTGTCCTTCCCTGCTGCTTTGTGGTGGTTGATCCTCCTCAGGCCTTTGTGTACCTGAGCTGATGAGAGAGTTGGTGGTGGGGAGGGGTGTTCTGTGTTGCTGGTGTGTGACTCCTCTCCGTGCTGGGGATGGTCTCAAAGCGGGTGTAGAAGGTGTTGAGGTGGTAGTCCTGTAGTCTGTGATGTGCTGCAGGCCCTGCCTTATCTGCCTGAAGTCAGTAGTAGAATAGAAGCTGTACAGCTTCTCTCTGTACTTTAACCAGTTTGGTGAATGGGTTTGTTTGTTTGAGTCTTTGTCTGTAGACTGGGTACAGGAACAATGAGAACTGGTCCGAGTGTCCACAGTGTGGCCTGGGTGCAGACCTGTATGCCCCCCGTATGTTACTGTACACATAACCCAAAGTTTTTTTCTTGCACTGAAGTCACCGGCGATGATAAAAATGGCATCAGAATTAGCCGTCTCTAGGGCACTGATGAAATCACGGAGCTCCCTGAGTGCTGCCATGAAGTTGGCTCACACGGAATTCCAATAGATAGTAAGGGCAGCAGTTCAGCAAAAAACAAACAAACAAACAAAAAAAAAACGCTCCACATCTGGTGAAAATTGCTAGTAATCAGTCTGTATATTTCCACACCACGCATTGTTAACAAACAGACACACCCACACACCTCCCCCTTACTGGAGGCCGCAGGGTGGTCCCCTTGGTGTAAGGAGTCTCTAACTGAACGGCAGGTTCCGGGACTTTGTTAGAAAGCCAGATCTCAGTGAAAATTAGAGTGCAACACTCTCTTATTTCCCACTGTGTCGTAATCCTCGCTCTTAGTTTGTCGAGCTCGTTCTCTAGAGACTACACGTTAGTTAGCAAGATGCTTGGTAGTGGTGGTCGGATAGCACAGGCTTTTAGTCTGGCATGGAGCCCCCTCCGTCCATATCTCTCCTGGGATCAACTGGCTCACTCAAGATTGGTGTTTCGGGACCTTCCTGGTGGTGGTGGCTGCGGTGGAGGCTTAAGGAGCGAACAATGACTATATAATCAAATAGAACAGTATATGTTTAAATGTCTCAACATTTAAACATATACAAAAACAATTGTCAATAAATATTGTTTTTATTACCTTTTGTGGTCCATTTGAGCTGATTCACAGGATTCTCCATCAACTCTGCAACACATGGTGACCTGTCTGATAGAATCTGGGCCCTGTGCCTCAGTTTCATACATAGTAGTTTGACTACATCTAGTGGGCTAATGGTGGTACTATAGATAGTAAACACATTATATTCGTCTTAAAATGAGGTATTTAAAACAATGCACAACACACCTTGGTGACTTGTTTCAAAACTGTTATGGATTCTATATGTGCAAAATGTCAGAATTTGATCATGTACAGGGTAAATAAAATGACCAAAGGTTTAATTGTGTGTACACTGTCTCCTGTAGTGAGAATCAGTAGTATTTTGTACAAATGGAGATTGGGCCTGGTTCTATTTTTACTAGAACCTTTGTAGAATATGTGTGCTTTGTGGTATTTCTATAAACTCTTGATCCAGTTCTAGTCAAGGGGTTGCTGAATTAGAACAGAATGATATCATTGCTATCAGGGTGTTTCCTACTATCTAATCTCGAACACATTTTAAACTTTGTCCTTTAAGGCGAGTTTCATCTCCAGCACTTTAGGGACTCAGTGGTTAAATGTGTGCACTGTTTTCAAGATGACTTTCCTCTCAGTCTCAGTACTGTACTGTACTTTACACTTTGTGCTAATAAGTATATATTAGAATGCTAATAAACCACAAACCAATATGGAGGACAGCAAGTGAACGCACATTCGCACCACCCACTGATATTCAACTAAAGCACTGAGGCTATTTCCACTACAACAGTTCTCAGCAGTTGAACAGGAAGAGACCGCTTCTCACTTTACACTTCAGTCTGATGATCAGTCAGTCAGCGGCAAGACAACATGGAGGTCAGAGCTTTCTGCATCGCACTGTGTGAGTACTGGCTCCTTTCTAGATTAAAACTTAATGATAAATGATTATTTACAATTAAAAGCTCATGCACATGAAAGTGAATGTTTGAATGTTATTTTGTAAGTGAAATTAAATTCAACACTTTTAACTCAAGTTTTATTCTTCACCAGCTACGTCATTTAATAGCAAATATGATGAACATCTTGAGCAGCTGTAGGAGATGACAAATCTTTTATTGATTCATCTATTTTCTTTGCGTCTTCAGTGACTGTGATGATCCTGCTGTGTGCACAGGACCAGGAAGTTGGTGAGTAGATGTTTTGTTGGGCAGTTGTAGAAAAGAGGCAAAAATATCTTGAGATTGGTGTGTTTAACCATCACAGGAGTTCCTCTATTACTTTTCTACTTTTAAACGTTGTAGACGTCGTCCAGCGGTTCACAGGAGTAAATGTCTAAACGAAATTTCTCTGTTTTTCTTTGTCTCAGATGCAGCCTTTCTTCGTATCTCTCCAAACAGACTGCAGTTCTTAGAGTATGAGTCGGTCACTTTGTACTGTGAGGGAGTCTTTTACTGTGATGTTGAAGATAAATTGAATGGAGAGAAGCCCTCATGTTGCACCACTAATGACAGAACATCAAGAGGACCTAACTGCACCATTAAAAGTGTCTATGCAGATGACACTGGAAGGTATTGGTGTGAGGAAGGAGGAGAGAGAAGAAACATCATCAACATCACTGTCACTTGTATGTTTGCAGTGAGGCAGTGATATTTTGTGATTATCTCAACTTGATTTGAAGATAAATTAAATATGATCATGTTCTTCAGCTGGTTCTGTGATCCTGGAGAGTCCTGCTCATCCTGTGATGAAGGGAGAAGATGTGACTCTGAGCTGCAGAAGCAAAATATCTTCCTCCAACATCACAGCTGATTTCTATCAAGATGGAGTCCACAAGGGGAGAAGCTCCACAGGAAATATGAGACTCAAAACAGTCTCCATGCTTGATCAAGGATTCTACAAATGTAACATCTCTGGAGTTGGAGAATCACCACAGAGCTGGCTGTCTGTTGAAGGTGAGACATGTAGGTTTTTTCAAAATAAGATTCATAAAGTACTGATCATGTATGTGTTTATTCTCAGAAACAATTCCCATTTCCTTCAATTTCAGCCTTTCCTACCGTCGATACAGAAGATCACAAACACTCTTATCCTGCCTGCTCTTCCTCCACAAGCACACCATGGATCATCATCTCCGTCTTGTTGATGCTTCTTTTGTTGGTTCTTCTTCGCTTTGGCAGATTTCCCTATGGCAGAGGTGAAGAATACACAGTCAACTTTACTGGTTTTGCTTCGTCAAAATACGATTCTTCCATGTACACAAAAGTAATGGAGGAGTTCCTTGGGGTTAGATGCTAGGGCCGAAGCGTTTCACATTATAAATGCTTCCGTTGGGCAATAACTTCAGAAAACATGACACAATTTTCCAAATTAAATGAACTTCCCTCTTGAGTAACTATTGTAACTCAAATGAATGTCATTCATTCATCTTCTGTACCCGTCTATTCCTGTTAAGGGTTGCAGGGTTTGCAAGAGCCTATCCCAGCTGTTATCGGGCGAGAGGCGGGGATACACCCTGGACAGTTTATTGCAGGGTTAACACAGAGAGACAGACAACCATTCACACTCACATGCACACCTACGGCCAATTTAGAATCACCAATTAACCTAATGAGCATGTCTTTGGACGGTGGGAGGAAGCTGGAGTACCTGGAGAGAACCAATGCAGACACAGGGAGAACATGCAAACTACACACAGAAAAGCTCAGTTGGCCCATGGATTCGAACCCGGGACACGAGAAAATCATTGCTAACCACCTCGCCACTGTGCCGCCCCACTTAGAAAGTCAGTTCTCAGATTACTTTAGTTCCACCACCATATTCACTTTTTTTTTCTTACAGATATTTGTTCACAGTCATCGACTGTGTCTGATTCAGACTCATCAGAGCATCAGACAGGTAGGTTTAACGTTAGAGATTCAACATTTAGCAGAAAGGATATTAAAAAAAATATACACATATTAATTGCTTTGTTTTTTCCCAGTCTCTGTACAGGCACCTGAAGCAAGCAAAGCAATGTATGCTACTGTAACAAAGAACAGGAAGAATAAAGGTATTTCCTCTAACCATATATATATATATATATATATATATATATATATTTATTTTATTTTTTTTGGTGCTGGTCTTAACTTTAGTGTCCTGCATAATCAAATCCACAGCGTCAGCTCTAACGAGCCACACATAGGTGTTCATACAACTTGAGACTTATATTTAGTTACGTGTCTGTATCAATTCATATTTTTTCTATTTGAAACATTTTTGACCTCAAGCACAAGTTATTGATCCAAATTCAACAACTGATCATATTATAAAATGTGGAACAAGCCAAAGCTCCAGATGGTTATTGAAATTCTGGAGTTAGATGTTAAATCGAGCCTGGTGGTGTGTTGCTTAGTTTAGGACTAATACAAACAAATGCAAGATAATAAAGAAAAGTTGTGGATTTAAACAACTGCAATGCTGTAAAGGAGACGTTATGTTGATATGTTACAGCTGTGATTTTTTTCTCTCTGTCAGATGAAAATGGAGAGTTGCCCATGGACTACGCTTTGGGTCGGAGTGGCACTCCACAGCTGGGTCAGAATTAAAATTATTCATAACATTGTTAATCCCAATATCTGTGAATGATTTATTGTTCTAATTAAAAGGAGACGTGTAGTAGGGAATATTTCATTTGTCTTCAAAGCAGCAGAGTCCAGTGTTCCCTTCACCAGCCCGAGACCCCATTGACAAAGACGTCTACTATTCTACAATTGAGATTGTGAGTCAAATATAGTCTTTTATCTCCTCATTGCTACACAGTTGTCTTTCTATGAGCACGGTCTGATGTTGGCATCTGCTGGTATCGCCACATCTATTACCACCGCCTTCTTCTGCTCTTTGTCAACCACCACTATGTCCAGTTGGTTAGCCAGGACCTGTTTGTCAGTCTGGAAGTCCCACAGCACCTTGGCCCTGTTGTTCTCAGCCACCTTCTGTGGTGCGGCCCATTGGGATTTGGACACTTCTATTCCATACTGGGTACAGATGTTCCTGTACACTATTCCTGCCACTTGGTTGTGTCTCTCCATGTACGCTGACCCGGCTAGCATCGTACACCCTGCTATTATGTGCTGGACTGTCTCAGGGGCATCTTTGCACAGTCTGCACCTTGGGTCTGATCTACTCATGTAGATCTTGGCCTCTATGGCTCTTGTACCTAGGGCCTGTTCTTGTGCTGCCATGATCAGTGCCTCTGTGCTGTCTCTGAGTCCAGCCTTTTTCAGCCATTTATAGGTCTTCTCGATATCAGCCACTTCTTCAATTTGGCGGTGGTACATGCCGTGTAGGGGCTTGTCCCTCCAGGTGGTCTGCTCCTCTTCCTCTGCACTCTTATCGGGTTTCAGTTGCCTGAGGCATTCACTTAGCAGTTCATCCTTAGTGGCCATTTTTCTGATGTACTCTTGGATTTTTGATGTTTCATCCTGGATAGTGGCCTTGATGCTCACTAGTCCTCGGCCTCCCTCTTTCCGCTTAGTATACAGTCTCAGGGTGCTGGATTTGTGGTGAAACCCTCCGTGCATGGTGAGGAGCTTTCTTGTCTTGATGTCTGTGGCTTCTATCTCCTCCTTTGGCCAGCTTATGATCCCAGCGGGGTATCTGATGACTGGTATTGTGTACATGTTGATGGCTTGGATCTTGTTCCTGCCATTTAGCTGACTTTTCAGGACCTGCCTCACTCTCTGGAGGTATTTGGTTGTGGTTGACTTCCTTGCTGACTTCCTTCCTCATGGTTTCCATTAGCCTGTGGGATGCAGAGGTACTTGTAGCTGTCTTGGATATCACCTATGTTGCCCTCTGGTAGGTCAACCCCTTCAGTTCTGATCATCTTGCCTCTCTTTGAGACCATCCGGCCCGATCCGAATGACATCCCTATGACGTTGCTGTAGATCCTGGTGGTGTGGATCAGTGAGTCGATTTTTCGCTCATTCCTGGCGTACAGCTGCTCTATCGACCAGTAACTGGTGCTAAGCTCCTCTGGTGTTGCTACCAATTCCCTTTAGAGCCCCGCTCATACGTGCTTACTCATCTTAGCCACAGTGATGCCTGACAGGGCCTTCCATGTTGTGGAGAGACAGGTTATTGGCCAGTAGTTGGATGGGAAAGGCCCCTTGTGGGGGTCCTTCAGGATTAAAACCATCCTGTCCTGGGTTAGCCACTCTGGGTGGGACCCATCCCTTAGTAGCTGGGTCATCTGTGCTGCTAGGTGTTCATGGAGTGCCGTTAGCTTCTATAGCCAGTAGGCATGGATCATATCCTTCCTCGATGTCTGCCATTGAGATGGGTACTGGTTCTTGTTCTGGGAGGTTGCTGTGGTCTGCTCTTAGGTCTACTAGCCATTGGGCATATGGGTTGTGTGATGCCTCTTTTCCCCATATACCCTTCCAGTATTCTTCCACCTCAGCTCTTGGTGGGTCTGACCGGTTGTTATTTCCTCCCTGCCACTGAGAATACACCTTGGCTGGTTCAGTGGAGAACAGCTTGTTTATTCTCCTGGCCTCTGCCTCCTTGGTGTATATATATGTGTGTGTGTGTGTGTGTGTGTGTAAATCTCTAAGATGTCATTTATGTGGTTAAGGGCTTCAGAATACTTCCTGGTAGAGGGGTAAGGGTAGTGATTTTAAGTAATTATTTCCTTAGTAAAGTAGATTTCTGCAACAACTTCTTTTCTTTCTATAAACTACAACGTCCTTGATATTTGTCTTCTGTGTCCTATGTGTTACAGGTTGCTGAGTGCTGACTAAAAAGAGGAGCATCATGATCTACATGAAAACCAGCAAGTGACACAGTTAGGGCCAGTACTGTTGTTGTTACTGTACAAGCTAAAAAAGAAAAAAAAAAAAGGTCTCAGGTCTGTTTGCTGTGTTACAAATTTAAAATAGTTTCTGTGCAAAAACAAACATGTGGAGTTTGACAGCGTGTGCGCTTTAACCAACACATCAGAGAAGTTTTGGTTTATTTTCATCAGGCAGTTAAACCAACTTGTTCCATTAGCTCAGTCTGTTCACGCAGTTGCTCACCAGATGAGCACTGCTACTGTTTCTAAACTTGTCGCTGCGTGTCTGACGTTGTTGCATTGTTTTTTTTTTTTTTTGAAGTTTGAGGTCAGGAAAAAGACGAGAGTTTCTTGTGTTTCACTAATGAGAATAAAAGTCATGTCCTACACGTCAGAGTGTCTGAGTTTGTTCTGTGGTACAAAATGTCAGCGTTTTCTCGCATGTGTCATGATAATTATAACTATAGAAGAACATTCTTAGGTTTTATGAGTGAAAATCATGCACATCATCATGAAATAACCTGTGTTCACACTGACAATGGTCTTGAGGGTTATGTCTTCTTAAACCGAAGTGAGTCGATCTTCCTACATTCTGACAGGAAAGTCAGAGATGGATCCATTACTCTGAATTTCTTGGGTCATCAGCCTTGGTCAACGAAAAGGACATTCTTTGACCTCACTTCCTGTTTTATTTCTGACTGTTGTACTTCACCACCAAGACACCTCACCTGTGTCTTGTCAACTCTTCTTCCTTGTCTGTGGTTTGCTTGCTCCTCTGTTATAAGTTTCACTTCATTACTTTGTTTATTTAGATATAGTCCTGTCTTATCCCTTGTCACTTTGTTATGTGGAAGTACCTGTTGTGTTTTCCTGCTATTCCTTGTGTTCCTTTTCTTCTTGTGTCCTTGTGTGTGTTTGGTTTTTGGATTACTTTGCTTCTTCTGCTTCAGTTACCATGAATCCAAAAAAGATAGACTGGAACTTTTGTTGGACTTTAGCTAATGGACTTCCTGTCATGCCGCTGCAGTGCTTGTTGTTCTCCGTTATACAAATATCCATTAACATTATTTGTTTCCTCCCTTTCTCCCCTGCTACACCCTGTGACAATTTTAGTATCAACTCAAAAGCCCAGGCCAGTGATCTCCCCCTTATGGTGAGGAAATGTGTAATACAGACTGGCAGGGCCAAGTTAGGTTTAATCAAACCACTTATGATGATACATATTTCTCCTTCTGTCTTGCTGGAGACCCAAACTATGTACCAAAGATTTTGAGGCATGAAGTCTGGTTGTAGGGCTAGTTGGTGAAGAGAGGAGACCACTCCTTTCATCAGAGAGTCTGTCCCTGAAATCATCACATTGTCGATGTGTGGATCATCCACATCCTCTGGTGCCCCCACCATGATGGCTCTCAACTGTGACATTTACAGTAGCGTGGAAAGCGCCATCTGTCAGGCTTTCTGTGATATCACTGGAGGAGGCATCCCGTAAGAGTTACACCTGAGGTCACAGAGACCATAGTGAGAGAGATCATCAATGAGATCAACTCTTCCCTAACTCTGACCACACAAGATGCTAAAGTGAAAGGACGACGGTCCACGAGAACCTTGGGTGGAGCTATTTCAACCATGAAGATCTTCCTCACTGGACGTGGCTCTGCACTAAAGAAAAAGGTCAAAGAGACACTAACAGATCTTGAGCCTTTCAATGTAGAGCAGAGAATGAGGATCCATCTTGTCTCAAGTGAAGACTCTGGCCAAAGCAGAAAGAAAGTGATGACCAAAATACCACCTACCTGTCTCTTTAACAAGGATCTCACTGGGCCAGAGGCAGGACTCAACCAGGCTGCAAGCGGGTTTGTCCGCACTCTCGATAGTTGCCCCATCTATGAATGCCCATATGGGGCATAAGTGGGATCTAACTGGTTTTCAGGAAGTCCCCACCCATGAAGTATCTGGGCCCCTGGGCTGAGCTTTCACATAAACCCAGCCCCCTCTTCTTCTCACTTTACACTTCAGTCTGATGTTCAGTCAGCAGCAAGACAACATGGAGGTCAGAGCTTTCTGCATTGCACTGTGTGCACAGGACCAGGAAGTTGGTGAGTAGATGTTTTGTTGGGCAGTTGTAGAAAAGAGGCAAAAATATCTTGAGATTGGTGTGTTTAATCATCACAGGAGTTCTTCTATTACTTTTCTACTTTTAAATGTTGTAGACGTTGTCCAGCAGTTCACAGGAGTAAATGTCTAAACTGAATTTCTCTGTTTTTCTTTGTCTCCAATGCAGCTTTTCTTCGTATCTCTCCAAACAGACTGCAGTTCTTTGAATATGAGTCTGTCACTTTATACTGTGAGGGAGTCTTTTACTGTGATGTTGAACATAAAAAAAAATAAAAAATTGGGGAGATGCCCTCGTGTTGCACCACTAATGACAGAATATCAAGAGGACCTAACTGCACCATTAAAAATATTTATCGAGTTGACACTGGAAAGTATTGGTGTGATCATCAACATCACTGTCACTTGTATGTTTGCAGTGAGGCAGTGATATTTTGTGATTATCTCGACGTGATTTCAAGATAAATTAAATATGATTGTGTTCTTCAGCTGGTTCTGTGATCCTGGAGAGTCCTGCTCGTCCTGTGATGGAGGGAGAAGATGTGACTCTGAGCTGCAGAACCAAAATATCTTCCTCCAACATCAGAGCTAATTTCTATAAAGATGGAGTCCGCAATTGGAGAAGCTCTACAGTAACTCTGAGCATCAAACCAGTCTCCATGCTTGATCAAGGACTCTACAAATGTCACATCCCTGGAGCTGGAGAATCACCACAGAGCTGGCTGTCTGTTGGAGGTGGGATGTGTCAATTTTAAGATTTATATTGAATAGTGTATACATGATGTAAGTTCCTGTTCTTCAACTACACCATATTTTCACAAACCGATAAATGTTACCTCCTCACATCATTCATTCATTCATTCATTCACCTTCTATACCCGTTTGGTCCTGTTAAGGGTCACGGGGGTCTGCTGGAGCCTATCCCAGCTGTCACCGGGCGAGAGGCAGGGGTACACCCTGGACAGGTCGCCAGTCCATCGCAGGGCCACACACAGAGACAGACAACCATTCACACTCACATGCACACCTACGGCCAATTAGAATCACCAATTAACATAATGAGCATGTCTTTGGATGGTGCGAGGAAGCCGGAGTACCCGGAGAGAACCCACACAGGGAGAACATGGAAACTCCACACAGAAAGGCCAGCCGGCCCATGGATTCGAACCTGCAATGTCTAATTGTGAAATCACTAAAATAAACTGGAAACCATCCTGTTGGATACAAGGCCTTTTGACACATTAATGGATTACTCTTTGCTTCTATTTAGTCACAACCACTTTATCAACAAGCGTGTCTCATAATGTCTTTTCTCTCTTCAGAAACTCTCACAGAACATCGTCCCTCCTCGGATCACGGCTGTCACTTCTACCCCATCCTAAGGACCGCGTTCACCATCATCATGGTGGTGGTGCTGCTGCTGCTGCTCGGATGTCTTCACTGTGTGATAGTCAGAGTTATAAAACATGACCCAAACGTGTGGACTGTCACAGTGTGTCACCACCATTTGGTGTCTTGTCTTGTAAGTGTAAAAATCTAAATAAAAATAAACTTGCATTACTCTACTCTTTAATGTGGTCAAGTCTCCATTACTGCAGAGACACATTTGAACATATATGTTGTTTATGCAAAGTGTATCAGATTTTATGCACCCTTGGCTAGAAATATTTTGATTTGTAAACTGCAAATATACCAAAAGCGTCAAAGATTTATTTGTCACAGTTTTTCAAGGATAGGTAGGACCCAAATGCTGGACAATAGGTGAGGAGGCAGGAGTAGGCAAAAGCTGAATTTAATTAAACAAAAATGAAACACGATCAAAGAGAAAACACAGCTGAGACAGCAGGTATTCCAAAAACAACAATCAAAACTTTCAAAAAGACAAAAAAAAATGTAACATCACAAGACTTGAAATCAATAACACTGGGAGCACAGCAACGATAAAAAAGAAACAGTATGATGCGGCAAGCAACAAAGGCGAAGGCAGGGCTATATATACACACAAAGGGAAGAGGGGGTGATGAGACACAGGTGAAACAAATCATAACACAAGGAGAAAGCAATGACCTAATCATTCATTCATTCATTCATTTTCTATACCCGGTTATTCCTGTTAAGGGTCGCAGGGGTCTGTTGGAGCCTATCCCAGCTGTCATCGGGCGAGAGGCAGGGGTACACCCTGGACAGGTCGCCAGTCCATCACAGGGCATGACTTAATCAAAAGGGAGAAAATACATGGAGTAACACAACAGAAAATCAAGAACTTAACAAAATAAAACAGGAAAATGGAAAACATGACACATGAACGAAACTCAAAACATGAACACAGGAATCAAAAAAACAGAACCATGACAGTATTTTCTCAAGGGATGGATCCCAGACGTCCCTAAAAAAACAAAATCCTAAACAAAAGTCTAAACTCGACAGGGCTGGTGGAGGTGGGATCCAGGGTGACTGGGAGGCTGGGCAGACAGGGCCGAAAGTTCTGGGGGACGGCCGGGAGGCCAGGCAGACAGGGCCGAGAGTTCTAGTGCCAGGACAGGAAGGGCCTTGGGAAAGGCCATGGGAGCCGCAGTCCTGGGGGGCGGCCGGGAGGCCAGGCAGACAAGGGCTGAGAGTTCTGGAGCCGGGACTGGTAGGGCCTCGGGAGTCCTACCCACCTTGGGAATGGGAGCAGAAGCCGGAGTCCGAGCCACCTCGGGAACAGGAGCAGGAGCTGGAGCCCGAGCCACCTAGGGAATGTGAGCCAGAGAGGAGGCGGCCCTCGGAGCCGGAACAGGAGCCAGAGCGGAGGCAACCCTCGGAGCTGGAACAGGAGCACAAGGAGCCAGAGCGAAGTCCACCCTGGGAGCTGGGACAGGAAAACAAGGAGCAGGAGCACAAGGAGCACAACCTGAGGCCTTCCGGGGGGCAGGCATAGAAGCACGGGAACAGGTCACTGGAGGTTGGCTGGCCAATGGTCACCAGGCCAGAGAGCCACCACTGGATGGCTGGCAGACCATTATGCCAGGGGCTGACGGCCTGCAGGCCTGTCTCCATGGTGTCCATGAGGGCCTGACCTCCCTGTCAGGACCCTCATGGCTAAACGTGTGCCCGAAAAAAAAGGCAAAAAATCAGTCCATATATTTCCACACCACCCGTTGTTGACAAACAAACACACACACACACACACACCTCCCGCTTCATCCTTACCGGAGGCCACAGGCTGGTCTCCTCGATGTATGGAGTCTCTAACTGAACGGCAGGTTCCCGGACTTTGTTAGAAAGCCAGGTCTCAGTGATAATTAAAGTGCAACACCATCTTATTTCCCACTGTGTCGTAATCCTGGCTCTTAGCTCATCAAGCTCGTTCTCTAGAGACTACACGTTAGTTAGCAAAATGCTTGGTAGTGGTGGTCGGCTTTTAGCCTGGCATAGAGCCCCCTCCCCCTTTGCCTCGCCTGAGGTGCCATCTCCAGAGCGCTCTCCTGGAATCAACTGGCTCACTCAAGATTGGTTTTTCGGGACCTTCTTGGTGGTGGTGATAGCTGCGGTGGAGGCTGAAGGAGCGAACAATGAGTTGACCATCAGCTCTGGTGGTATCAAGCCAGTAAATTCAAAATGACTGTTCGAGCTGTTGATGTTCACCACTGCCTGCCTGTTGTATGTTAAGAGTGCTTGACATCAGCACTGCAGGAAAAAAAAAAAAAAAAAAGCACACAAAATAGAAGAAAATGCCGACAGTCAAGAGCAAAGCAAGCAAACATGTCCGCCTCATGGGGCACCATGGCTATATAACCACATGGCTGAATTTCTCAATATTTAAACATATGGAAAACAATTGTCAACTAATTTTGTTGTGTTTTTTTTTTATTGTCGTTTGTGGTCCATTTGAGCTGATTCACAAGATTGTCCATCAACTCTGCAATAGTTGGTGACTTGCCTGACAGAATCTGGGCCCTGTGCCTCAATTTCATACATGGTTCTTTGCCTCCGTCTAGTGGGTTAATGGTGGTAGGCTACCATAGATAGAGACCTATACAACATGCGACACACCTTGGTGAATTGTTCTAATATTTTTATTGATTCTGTATGTGCACAATGACAGAATTTGATCATGTACAGGGTAAATAAAATGACCAAAGGTTTAATTGTGTGTACATTGTCTCCTGTAGTGAGAATCCATTATAGAATATTATAGAACAGTGGTTCTCAAACTTTTTACACTTGGTACCACCTGAGAAAATACTTGGCTCTCCAAGTACCACCTAATGACCAACATTAAAGTACAGTAGCGGAGTAGGCCAAAGTTTTCATGAAAAACATTTTAAAAGTTTTATTTAACAAGTTTATTTAATATTGTTGGCCACGGTAACAATCATACACAGATGGAACACTGTGTTTAAAATTGGAAAATCATAAACTTTACTTAAATAAAAAAATCAATTAAAATGCACTGCATATGAAAATTAATCATTGTAATAAAATAAATATAAAACAAATCTTCAATGTTATTTGAAACTGTACTTAAAATTTAAATAAAACTGTGCTGTGCTGAAATGTTACTGTACTTGACTTCAAAAAACAAAACACAAAAATCAAAACAGGCTATGCCTAACTGCAGTTCTTGTTTCTCAGCTTTAGTGACTCCTTTCTGAAACAGAGACACCTTTTAAATGTATTTTATTTTATTTTAGTATAAGTATTATTTTGCGTACCACTAGAGGGAGCCCGCGTACCACTAGTGGTACGCGTACCACAGTTTGAGAAAGGCTGTTATAGAATATGTGAGCTTTGTGGTATATCTGGTATATCTAGAAACTTCTGGTCCAGTTCTAATCAAGAGGTTGATGAATGATATAACTGCTATCAGGCTGTTTTCTACTATCTAATCCATAAAATAGTTTAAACTTGTCTTTAAAGCGAGTTTCACCTCCAGCACTTTGGGGACTCAGTGGTTAAATGTTTGCACTGTTTTTAAGATGACTTTCCTTCCAGTCTCAGCTGTGCCTTGGACTTTGTGCTAATAACTATATATTAGAATGCTAATAAACCACACACCAATGTGAAGAACATTAAGCAAGAATAGCAGTGAACGCACATTCGCTCTGCCTTTGCTCTGAGCACCACCCACTGATATTCAACTAAAGCACTGAGGCTATTTCCATCACCTCTGCTTCTCAACAGTCACACAGGAAGAGACCACTTCTCACTTTACACTTCAGTCTGATGTTCAGTCAGTCAGCGGCAAGACAACATGGAGGTCAGAGCTTTCTGCATCGCACTGTGTGAGTACTGGCTCCTTTCCAGATTAAAACTTAATGATAAAGACTTTATTTATTATTGAAAAGCTCATGCACGTGAAAGTCTTTGAACATTATTTAGTGAGTGAACCTAAATTTAACACTTTTAACTTAAGTATTATTCTTCACCAGCTACGACATTTAATAGTAAATATGCTCAACATCATGAGCAGCTGTAGGAGACGACAAAACTTATTGATTCATCTATTTTCTTTGCGTCTTCAGTGACTGTGATGATCCTGCTGTGTGCACAGGACCAGGAAGTTGGTGAGTAGATGTTTTGTTGGGAAGTTGTAGAAAAGAGGCAAAAATATCTTGAGATTGGTGTGTTTAATCATCACAGGCGTTCCTCTGTTACTTTTATACTTCTAAATGTTGTAGACGTCGTCCAGCAGTTCACAGGAGTAAATGTCTAAACTGAATTTCTCTGTTTTTCTTTGTCTCAGATGCAGCTTTTCTTCGTATCTCTCCAAACAGATTGCAGTTCTTTGAATATGAGTCGGTCACTTTTTACTGTGAGGGAGTCTTTTACTGTGATGTTGAAGATAAGCTGTCTGGGGAGATGCCCTCGTGTTGCACCACTAATGACAGAACATCGAGAGGACCTAGCTGCACCATTGAAAATCTTTATCGAGATGATTCTGGAAAGTATTGGTGTGAGGAAGGAGGAGAGAAAGGAAACATCATCAACATCACCGTCGCTTGTATGTTTGCAGTGAGGCAGTGATATTTTGTGATTATCTCAACGTGATTTCAAGATAAATTAAATATGATCGTGTTCTTCAGCTGGTTCTGTGATCCTGGAGAGTCCTGCTCGTCCTGTGATGGAGAGAGAAGATGTGACTCTGAGATGCAGAACCAAAATATCTTCCTCCAGCATCACGACTGATTTCTATAAAGATGGAGTCCACAATTGTACAAGCTCCACAGGAAATCTGAGCATCAAAACAGTCTCCATGCTTGATGAAGGACTCTACAAATGCCACATCTCTGGAGTTGGAGAATCACCACAGAGCTGGCTGTCTGTTGAACGTGAGATGTGTAGGTTTTTTCAAAATAAGATTCATAAAGTATTTATCACGTATGTGTTTACACTCTCAAACAATTCCCATCTCCTTAAGTTTCAGCTTTTCCTACCGTCGCTAAAGAAGATCACAAGGACTCTAATCCTGCCTCATCTTCCTCCACAAGCACACCGTGGATCATGATCTCTGTCTTATTGATGCTTCTCTTGTTGGTTGTTGGACTACTTCACTTTGGCAGATTTCCTTGTGGCAGAGGTGAAGAACATAAAGTGAACTTCAATCAATGCACTCAATGGTTTTGCTATGTCATAACACAATTCTTCCATGTACACAAAAGTAACAGAGGAGTTCCTCAGAGTTGCGTGCTAGGGCCAAAGTTTTTCACATTATAAATGCTTCTGTTGTTTAATAATTTCAGGAAACACTTTCCAAATTAAATGAACTTCCCTGTTGTTTAACTATTGTTACTTAGGAAATCAGTTCTCAGGTTACTATAGTTCCGCCACAACGTTCAAAATATCTTCTTTTTTTACAGATATTTGTTCACACTCACTGGCAGTGCCTGATTCAGACTCATCAGAGCATCAGACAGGTAGGTTTAATGTTAAGAAATGTAACATTTAGCTGAAAGGATGTTAAATATATATATCTTATTGTTTTATTTTTTTCCAGTCTCTGTACAGGCCAGTGCAACTGAAACAAGCCCAGCAATGTATGCTAATGTAACAGAGAACAGGAACAAGAAAGGTATTTCCTCTAACTTTATATTATTTTGGCCCAGATCACAGTTAGCATGCTACTCAGCATTTACATTGTTTGGCGTGACGGTGCTGATGATAAAAGTCTTGGTGCTGGTGTTAACTTTAGCATCCTGCATAATCAAATCAAATCCATATATTTCAGCTGTGATTGTTTCTCTCTCTAAGATGAATATGGAGAGTCATCTGTTTACTACGCTTTGGTCCAGAATGTCGCTCCACAGCTGGGTCAGAATTAAAATTATTCATAACATTGTTAATCCCAACATCTGTTAATGACTTATTGTTCTATTTAAGAAAACACTCAGGTAGTAGGGAATATTTCATTTCTCTTTAAAGCAGCAGAGTCCAGCATTCCCTCACCAGCCCTTGACCCCGTTGACAATGACGTCTACTATTCTACAATTCAGGATGTGAGTCAAATACAGTCATTTATCTCCTCGTTGCTACACAGTTGTCTTTCTTTGAGCACATTCTTGCTGTCCACTTAGAGTTGCTGAAAGAAAAGTCAAAAAGCAACTCAAAAACCCTGAACCATCGAGCTCCTCATCTTCTGTCAGTGCAGTGTCTACACATCTTGTATGAATGTCCAAAACTAATTAGGATTAGCCTGTCTCCAAACACTGATTCTAGTATTATATATATACATATGTAAACCTGTAAGATGGTGTCATTTAAGTGGGTTAAAGATTTTAAGTCATACTTTGCTTAGTAAAGTAAATTTGTGCAACGACTTCTTTTCTTTATCAACAACTACAACTTCCTTGATATGTGTCTTCTATATCCTGTCTGTTACAGGTTCGTGAGCACTGACTGAAAGGAGGAGCTTCATGATCTTCATGAAAACCAGGAAAACACAGTTAGGGTCACAGTTGTTGTTGTTATTGTACAAGCTATAGAAGAAAAAAAGAAAAGTTAACATTCTTTTGACCTCACGTCGGTTTGCTGTGTATCAAATTTAAAATAGTTTCTCTGCAAAAAACAAACGTGTGGAGTGTGACAGCATGTGTGCTTTAATCAACACATCAGAGAAGTTTCGGTTGATTTTCATCAGGCATTTTAACCAACTTGTTCCATCAGCTTTTTCTATTCACACAGTTGCTCACCAATTGAGCGCTGCTGCTGTTTCTAAACGGGCTGTGGTTAGCTGCATATCTGACGTTGTTGCATTGCTGTTTTAAGTTTGTGGTCAGCACTGAGACAAGAGTTTCTTGTGTTTCACCAATGAGAATAAAAGTCATGTCCTACACGTCAGAGCGTCTGTTTGAGTTTGTTCTGTGGTACAAAATGTCAGCGTTTTCTCACGTGTGTTATGATAATTATAACTACAGCAGAACGTTCCTTGGTTTTATGAGTGAAATTCATCCACGTCCTCATGAAATAACCTGTGGTACAGTCACGTTTACACTGACAATGGTCTTGAGGGTTATGTCTTTTGAAAGCACAATCAGTCGATCTTCCCACGTTGTGACAGCGTTTTAACCGGCAACCGGCTTCTAGACGCCGTTCTTTGTTCAGGGATTCGCTGTGGTCGTGACGCGCTCCAAGTAAAACAGTCACTGCCTCTTTTGAGTCATATATGGCGTTTTATTTGCGTCTGGTTCTCAGTGTCCACAATCATTATCAATAAGAAGAAAAAACAAGAACAAAAACAAAAAGGGCGGTCAAAAAACATTATGGCTCTCCCCTGTCTCATCTGAGACACCTGTGCCACTCTCCAATTTTGTCCTCATTTCCTGGGAGGAGGCATCACAACTATGCATAATCAAAACAGTCAAATGAAATTGTAAACTTCATCTAAACAGTTATGCTCCAGTTCAAATGATAATAATAATCAAACCAAATATACAAAAATGTCTCTAATACACGTTCTGACAGGACAGTCAGAGACGGATCCATTACTCATCTTTTTTCATCTTTTGAATTTGTACGGTCATCAGTAGTTTGAAGATTCTCCAGCCTCGGTCAACGAAAAGGTCATTCCTTGACCTCACTCCCTGTTTTATTTCTGGTGGGTTTACTTCAAGACACCGCACCTGTGTCTTGTCAACTCTTCTTCCTTCTCTGTGGTTTGCTTGCTCCTCTGTTATTAGTTTCACCGGTCTCTCATTACTCTGTGTACGTATATATAGTCCTGTCTTATCCTTTGTCACTTTGTCTGTCCAGTTAATGTGGAAGTATCTGTTGTGCTCTCCTGCTATTCTCTGTGTTCCTTTGCTTCTTCTGTTTCTCAGCGTCCTTTGGTTTTTGGATTACTTTGCTGCTTGTGCTGCAGTTACCATGAATCCAACAAAAGATAGACTGGACCTTTGGTTTGACTTTAGCTAATGGACTTCCTGCGATGTCGGTGCAGTGCCTGTTGTTCTGCGTTATTCAAATATTCATTAAAGCCCCCCCGCTACACTGATGTCCTCTGAACATCTGATGGAGTTTTCAAACACAATATTTACAGTAGCGTGGAAAGCTAGGAGCGTGGGAACCTTGGGTTGAGCTATTTCAACCATGAAGACCTTCCTCACTGGACGTGGCCATGCACTAAAGAAAAAGGTCAAAGAGACAGATCTTGAGCCTTTCAACGTAGAGCAGAGAACGAGGATCCATCCATCACTGAGTCAGAGGCAGGATTAAACCAGGCTGCAAGTGGTTTTGTTTGCACTCTCCATAATTGCCCCGTGTGTGAATTTCCATAGGCATATCAGTGGGGGAGCTGTGAAGTAGTGGCTAGAGATGCAGCTTGAGACCAGTGGGTCCTATGTTCACTTCCCCCCATGTCCATGCCTGAGGCACCTTGAGCTGCACAAGTGACTGCTCTGTCCTCCATGGAGGTATACACCACTCAGTGAGTGAACGACTGGATGGGTCAAATGCAGGAAAAAATAAAAAATTCCCATGCGGGATCAATAAGGGAATAATAATTATTAATTATTAATTAATTGTATAGTCCCCACCCATACATTGAAGTAGCTGGGCCCCTGGGCTGAGCTTTCACATAAACCCAGCCCCCTCTTCTTCTCACTTTACACTTCAGTCTGATATTCAGTCAGTCAGTGGCAAGACAACATGGAGGTCAGACCTTTCTGCATCGCACTGTGTGAGTACTGGCTCCTTTCCAGATTACAACTTAATGAATACAGACTTTATTTACAATTAAAAAGCTCATGCATGTGTAAATCTTTTAACATCATTTAGTGAGTGAACTTACATGTAGCACTTTTAACTTAAGTATTATTCTTCACCAGCTACGACATTTAATAGTAAACATGCTGAACATCGTGATCAGCTGTAGGAGACGACAAAACTTTTTTTGATTCATCTATTTTCTTTGCATCTTCAGTGACTGTGATGATCCTGCTGTGTGCACAGGATCAGGAAGTTGGTGAGTAGATGTTTTGTTGGGCAGTTGTAGAAAAGAGCCAAAATATCTTGAGATTGGTGTGTTTAATCATCACGGGAGTTCCTCTATTACTTTTCTACTTTTAAATGTTGTAGACATCGTCCAGCAGTTCACAGGAGTAAATGTCTAAACTGAATTTCTCTGTTTTTCTTTGTCTCAGATGCAGCTTTTCTTCGTATCTCTCCAAACAAATTGCAGTTCTTTGAATATGAGTCGGTCACTTTATACTGTGAGGGAGTCTTTTACTGTGATGTTGGACATAAAGTAATGAGAGGGAAGCCCTCGTGTTGCACCACTAATGACAGAACATCAAGAGGACCTAACTGCACCATTAAAAACGTTTATAATGGTGATACTGGAAAGTACTGGTGTGAAGAAGGAGGAGAGAGAAGAAACATCATCAACATCAATGTCACTTGTATGTTTGCAGTGAGGCAGTGATATTTTGTGATTATCTCAACGTGATTTCAAGATAAATTAAATATGATCGTGTTCTTCAGCTGGTTCTGTGATCCTGGAGAGTCCTGCTCGTCCTGTGATGGAGGGAGAAGATGTGACTCTGAGCTGCAGAACCAAAATATCTTCCTCCAACATCACAACTGATTTCTATCAAGATGGAGTCCACAAGTGGAGAAGCTCCACAGGAAAAATGAGACTCAAAACAGTCTCCATGCTTGATCAAGGATTCTACAAATGTCACATCTCTGGAGTTGGAGAATCACCACAGAGCTGGCTGTATGTTGGAGGTGAGACACTTCAATTTTATGATAAGTTGAATAAAGTGCATACATGTGATCTTAGTTCCTGTTACTGTGTTTTGTTTTAGTTTTTCTGTCTTCAACTACATCATATTTTCACGAGGAGATGGATCTAACCTCCTCCTGCAAGTGTAATGGTAAGAGGACTTAATCTGAACAACACTGTCTAATTGTTAAATAACGAAGAAATAATTTGGTCACTGTCTTGTTGGATGAAAGGCCTGTTGAG
Organism: Chelon labrosus; assembly: GCF_963514085.1. NCBI lineage: Eukaryota > Metazoa > Chordata > Actinopteri > Mugiliformes > Mugilidae > Chelon > Chelon labrosus. Next base: position 30,813,511 of record NC_140337.1, read on the forward strand.
AGATAAATGGATTGCTCTTTGTTTCTTTCACTTCTATTTAGTCACAACCACTTTCTGACTCATAATGTTTTTTTCTCTCTTCAGAAACTCCCACAGAACATCGTCCCTCCTCAGATCACGGCTGTCACTTTTACCCCATCCTAAGGACCGTGTTCACCATCATCATGGTGGCGCTGCTGCTGCTGTTGCTCGGATGTCTTCACTGTGTGATAGTCAGAGCTATAAAACATGACTCATCTCCAACAGAAGAGAGAGCTTTCTGTTATATTAAAGAAAAAGATGGCCTGGACGACAACCAACAGAAGAATAAAAGCTAGCTTAGTCGCTGAGATGGTGGAGTTAATATTTCATCATACCTACTCTCACATTTCATCTAAAGTTAAGTCTGCTGCTATCAAGCCGCTTTCTATGCTTCTAGACACAGGGTTAGATGCTGTAACTGGATCAGGAAATGAGCGTCTTGCTGAGAAACTTGTCTAACGTGTCTGTAAATGTGGTTTTTAAACGTTTCACACTGGCCATAAATCTGACACATGGTGTTTAAAATATGCACAGCGCTTCTGTTAATTGATGCTGGATTGTAGAAACATGTTAGGTCTGACAGTGTGTCAGTACCATTTGGTGTCTTCTGCTGTTTGAAATTTGTAAAATCAAAGGAAAAATAAACTTATAAATGCATTTACATGATGGTCTTTAATGTGGTGTTTTTTTATTTTCATCTCAATGTCATTTTTAGAGTATTTAAAAAAAAATATATATTAACCTGAATGGTGCACAGGAGATGAGTGAGTAAGGCAGAAGTGAGGTAAAGACAAATGTTAAAAGAAGGGATGTAAGACAAAATGAAAATCATGATATTATTAATCAATTCAACCCTTTTATTTCAGACTAAGCTTTTATGGATGAGTCTAGACTGAAGACGGAAGTCTGACAAGTCTCCATTACTGCAGAGACACTTATGAACACGTTATTATATTTATGCAAAGCGTTTCAGTTTTTACACACTCTTGGCTAGAAATCTTTTGATTTATAAACTGCTGGGGTGTAACGAAATTATTTCCATACATGTAATATATACAGGAAATGGAGGCCTGTCCAGCAATCTTGACTGGAATCTTGACCAGCAAGGTATACAAGAAAGTACACTCATAAAATTAAATTAGTTGTGACAACAGGAGAAATAACCTATGTGGGCAGCTCTATTCTCTATATTCACCAAAAAGTCTGGGATCAAAATCTTCGCCTTCCCAACCGTATGTTTGTGCATGTTTATATTTCTCTTGTTTAACATTACTCTGAACACCATTGTTTATGTCGTTGCTTAGCTGCTTTTTTTGAAAACAGGTTTTTTAAACTCCTTCAAGCCTTCTTAATCACTTGTCTTTTTAGCTCTTACTCCAAACATCTTTATTTCACTAAAGTTCATATAGTACTTGGGTACATGTCTTTCTTCAACACAAGTTGTCTGTGTTACTTGTGCAAACAACTTAGTAAAAGTCATAATGTCATTTAATTTGTCTTATTCACAACAGTGTAATTTGAAACTAGAGAAGCTACTCTTTCCATTGGCATAAAGCATCACATAACTGGAGCTAAACACCTCGCCTCAGCCAACAGAGAAAACACCAAAACTTTGACTTGCAAAGTCAACATGGCAGAATTCTTCTTATGATATACAGTAAATGAAAAAAAAACTATCAACTAATATTGTTTTTATTACCGTTTGTGTCCATTTGAGCTGATTCTCCATCAATTCTGCAACACATGGTGACTTGCCTGACAGAATCTGGGGCCTGTGCCTTAATTTCATACATGGTCCTCTGCCTCCGTCTAGTGGTCTGTTGGTGGTACTATAGATAGTACATGCATCTTGTATAAAATGAGATGAATCTGATCTTTGTAGGTGCCCCTGTCCTGTCAATCTCTTCCCCTTCTCTGGAAAGTAAATTTAAGAGGTTGCCCTGCTGAAGAACCCTTCGTATCAACCAATATTTACACCTTAGCAGTTAAGGTGCCAGTTTCTAATGCAGGACTTGTTAAGGGTCCTCTCTGAAGTCTGGACCTCGACTGAGTCAAAAGATGTTGATTTACAAGTCTGTGGAATTTCCCACTCTTTTTTTCTGATCTAATTAGTCTTGAATTGAAAGACCATCAACAGAATCTCTGGGACGAAAAAGGACAGATGAGAGGAGTTACCTCTCCTATTTCATATGGACATAATCTTGAAACCTTAATGTTATACTGTTATACTCCATAACATTTTAAATTTGAGATTCATTTATTCTTCCTTTTCAGAGATACACATATGCCCTTCTCTCCCCCTCTCACCAGAGTGACCAGAGGAGTTAATCCAGATAAGGGTCGTAAATTGCTCACCTCCCAGAGCAAAATTCTGATATGTTCTCCTCTGTATAAGTCAAAGCTTGATACAGTGTCTATCGAAATTGTAATTATCTGGTAACTCATATATTTTTTTTCAGGAAGTACATAGGATCACAATAAGGTGATTTTGTTCCTTGTACGATAAAGTTTAGACGATCTAGCCCAAATTTAAATAATTTGCCACAGTAAAGATGGATGAACAGTGCCCTCAATCCTTAAAAACATTTTTTCTTTCTTTTAAACCATTGTTAGAATTAAAGTGTGGTGAATGTTCTTATACTAATAGTAGCTGTAACTAATGAAACTGTTATCACAACCTTTCCTTTATTAGCAAAATATCTCATATAAGGAAGAACCTGATGTTATTAACTTACTGATGCTTGTAAGTTATTTGATTTTGTAACATTCATGATAACATTCAGACATGTCATGTTGTAATATTGTAATGTTGAATATTGCTGCATCGGCAAAAACATTACTAACAAACCATGGTGAATGATTAAATTAGCTAATATAAAGTAGGTTAAGAAGATCAGGTAACAGGATATTTCAATTCAATTCAATTTTCTTCATATAGTGTCAATAACATTACAAATCGTCTCAAGACGCTTTACAAAACCCGGCCTGAAACCCCCAGAGCAAGCCTGAAGGCGACGGTGGCAAGGAAACACTCCCTTTTAACAGGAAGAAACCTTGAGCAGAACCCAGCTCACATGGAGGGACCCATCTGCCTAAGGCAAGCCGGGTACAGACAGAAGAAAGAGAGAAGAGAACAGCAAGATAAACATACATCTGTCATAGATACACATATCTGACTAAAGCGTACATGTGGAATCTTATGATAAAAACTGATGATGTTACATGACAGTTTGAAAATGTAAGAGGAATCACAGGCAGGTTGGAGAATTGTTCATTCAAGTCGGAGTGGATAACTGCAGGATTCCATGAAGACTGGGCAGGCTGATGAGACCACGACAACAGATGTAGTATAGAGCTCCACAGGACACACACAACTCCAGGCCAGAGACACTCACAAGAAGATGGAGGAGGGGAGGGGAGGGGAGGGGAGGGGAGGAGAGGGACACACAGCAGTGAACATTCTATACAGTAATAGCACAGAATAGCATGACTAGTAGTAGATAGGAAATTAGAGGGCACGAGCTCTGTGCCAGAGAAAATAAAGTGGAGAATGAGAGAGAGGAGAGAGAAGAAAGAAGGAGGACATGTGTTTGGCACATCGTCCCCCAGCAGCCTAGGCCTATAGCAGCATAAACTAAGGGATGGTTTAGTCCAGCCCTAACTATAAGCTTGATCAAAAAGGGAAGTCTTAAGCCTGACATTAAAAGTAGAGAGGGTGTCTGCCTCCCGAACCCAAACTGAGAGCTGGTTCCACAGGAGAGGAGCCTGATAGCTGAAAGCTCTACCTCCCATTCTACTTTTTGAAATTCTAGGAACCACAAGTAGGCCTGCACTTTCAGATCAAAGTGATCTGTTGGGATGATAAGGTACAATGAGGTCTTTAAGATATGATGGAGCTAGGCCTTTAAGGGCCTTGGATGTAAGGAGGAGGATTTTAAATTCTATTCTAGATTTTAAAGGGAGCCAATGAGGAGAAACTAAAACTGGAGTAATATGATCTCTCTTGATAATTCCTGTCAATGCTCTTGCTGCGGCATTTTGAATCAATTGGAGGCTTTTTAAAGAGCTATTTGGACAGCCAGACAGTAATGGATTACAGTAAACCAGTCTGGACGACACAAATGCATGAACTAAGTTTTCAGCATCACTTTGAGACAGGATGTTCCTAATTTTGACAATATTAGGCAGGTGAAAGAAGGCAGTCCTGGTTACTTGCTTTATGTGTGAATTAAAGGACATATCCTTGTCACCCATCCTTTTCACAGTAGTACTGGAGGCCAAGGTAATGCCATCCAAAGAAACCGCGTGATTAGAAAATGAATCTCTGAGATGCTTAGGACCAAATACAATAACTTCTGTTTTGTCTGAGTTTAAGAGTAGGAAATTACAGGCCATCCAAGCCTTTATGTCTTTAAGGCATGCTTGGAGTTTAACCAGCTGATTAGTTTCATCTGGTTTCATGGATAAATAAAGCTGGGTGTCGTCTGATAGATAGATAGATAAATAGGTTTTATTTGTCACATGCACAGTTATACATAGTACAATGCACAGTTAAATGTATTGTTGTACCTGCAGCCAGTAGTAAAAAAAAAATATATATACATATATAAGTACTACCTACAGTAAACAGTAGTTTGCACTCAAGGTAAGCAATATAAGTGTAATGTACACCTATAGATAATTAAAATATAAAAAAAATAAAAAAATAAAAAAAATAAAAATAATAATATAGACTGAATAGAAATATAGACTGGTAAAGCAGCTACATGAATAAAGTGCAGTGATATTTAAGTCCAGTTAAGGCTCAGAGTTGACGGATGGCATGGGGATAAAAACTCTTCTTCAGCCTCTCAGTCCTGACAGGTCCTGTGAGATGGTCACTCCCAGGTATCTGAAAGTGTCCACTCTTTCCACCTCAGAGCCACAGATAATAAGTGGAAATGAGGAACGCTTCACGAATTTGCGTGTCATCCTTGCACAGGGGCCATGCTAATCTTCTCTGTATCGTTCAAATTTTAGTATATATTCTACCGAAGTAACACTGCATAGCAATGAAAGTTTATGTCATGTTTTCTAATAATCTTGCCTAATGGCAACATGTATAACGTGAAGAGTATTGGTCCTAGCACAGAACCCTGAGGAACTCCGCAACTTACTTTTGCACAAGTAGAAGAATCATTGTTGACATGCACAAACTGGAATCTGTCAGACAGATAGGATTCAAACTAGTCTAATGCAGTTCCTTTAATCTTGATCTCACTTTCATGTCTCTGTAGTAAAATATTATGATCAATAGTGTCAAATGCAGCACTAAGATCTAGCAGAATAAGTATAGAGACAAGTCCACTGTCTGAAGCCATGAGGAGCTCATTGGTAACTTTAACCAGAGCTGTTTCTGTACTATGATGAACTCTAAAACCTGACTGAAACTCCTCAAACAGACCATTCCTGTTTAAATGGTCACACAACTGATTAGCAACAACTTTTTCTAGAATTTTGGAAATAAAAGGAAGGTTGGAAATTGGTCTATAGTTGGCTTAAACATCCAGATCTAGAGTGGCTTTCTTGAGTAAGGGCTTAATTACAGCAAACTTAAAAGACTGAGGCACATATCCTGTTAATAAAGATAAATCTATCTGGTTCAATATGGAGGTGTTAATTAATAGAAAAACTTCTTTGAGCAATTTAGTTGGGATTGGAATCTAGAAGACAAGTTGATGGTTTAGATGCTGCAAGTGTTGAAGAGAGCTCAAGAAGATCTACTAGGGAGAAGGATTCCAGATATTGATAAGGTCTTACAGAAGTTTCTAATGCCACTGTACTTACATCTTTAACAGCTGTTGGAAGGATGCCTTGAATGTTTTCTCTAATGCCAACAATTATATTAGTAAAGAAGCTCATGAAGTCATTACTACTAAGGGCTAAAGGAATAGATGGCTCAACAGAGCTGTGGCTCTTTGTCAGCCTGGCTACAGTACTGAAAAGAAATCTGGGGTTGTTCTTGTTTTCTTCTATTAATGATGAATAATATGCTGTTCTAATACTACTGAGAGCTTTTTTATAAGTTGTTAAACTATCTTTCCAGGCTATGCGAGCTTCTTCAGAATTAGCGGAATGCCAAATTCTTTCTAGCTTTCGGACTGCCTGTTTTAAACAGCGCAACTGTGAATTATACCATGAAGCTAGCCTCCTCCGATTCATCGCCTTCTTTTTCAGAGGAGCAACTAAGTTTAGAGTTGAACTAAGCAATGCTGCAGTGCCATCGACAAAATAATCTATTAGTGCAGGAGTTAAATTGTGGTTACTGTCGTCCACATCATTGGCACATGGCACTGAGGTAAATAAAGAAGGAATTAACTCCTTTTATCTAGTTACAGCATCATCAGATAAACATCTACTGTAATGAAATGTCTTTTCAGTTCCTGTGTTATCCATTATTGTAAATTCAAAAGTTATGAGGAAATGATCAGACAAAAGAGGGTTATGAGTAAATACTGTTAAACCTTCAGTTTCTATGTCAGGACAAGATCTAAGTTGTGATTAAAACAGTGAGTTGATCCATTTACATTTTGAGAAAAGTCAATTGGATCTAATAATGATGTAAATGAGGAGCTAAGGCTGTCCACTGACAACATCAACATGGATGTTAAAGTCACCTACTATACTCAGCTAATTCAGCTAAAAACTCAGAGTAAGGAGCAGGTGGGTGATACACCACAACAAAAATAATTGTTTTTTGTGTTTTCCAGTCTGGGTGAGCAAGACTAAGAGTGAGACTTTCAAATGAATTAAAGCTCTCCTTAGGTCTAGGATTAATAGATAAATCAGAGTGGAAGATTGCTGCCACTCCTCCTCCTCTACCTGTGCTTCTAGGAATATGATAATTGCTATGACTGGGTGGAGTAGACTCATTTAAACTAACATATTCATCATCCTGCAGCCATGTTTCAGTCAAACTAAATAGATCAATCTGATGATCAGTTGTCAAATCATTCACTAAAAGAGATTTGGATGAGAGAGATCTGACATTTAAAAGACCACATTTAATTTTCCTATTCTTCTGTTCTACCAATGAACTGGTACTGATTTGTATAAGGTTAAAATGAGTAACTCCTCTTTTGTTGTTTTTTGGTTTAAATAATCTGGGAGCAGACAGAACATCTATGGAGTTTATAGAGTTCTTGGTGTGAGACAATCCTAGAGAAGTGGCAGAGAAGTGTGTAAGACTACAACTCCGCCTCCTGGTCTGAACTCGGGGTTGTCATGGTTTTGGGGGGTTAATAAAATCGGCCATATTCCTAGAGATGAGAGCAGCACCCGCTAAAGTGGGGTGGATGCCATCTCGCCTAATCAGACCAGGCTTTCCCCAGAAAGTGTGCTAATTGTCAATGAAGGCCACATCGTTTGCCGGACACCACCTAGATAACCAGCGATAGAATGACGACATGCGACTAAACATGTCATCATTAGTCAGATTGACTGATGTTATTGTTCTTTAGAGAAAGAACTATAGGCATTGCCCTTCTCTTTCCGTATTTGGAAACCCGCACCGGGAAATGACATATAAAACTAGCTGGACGTCTCTTAGTTCCCCTCTCAGTTCCACTTGTGTCTCTTTCTATTTGATACACACATATGTACATATATCCTATTAGTACCTCATTTATTCATAGTTCATTCATTCACACTTGAGAAGTTGTCTGGGACGAATTAATGGTAAAAATTGTGTTAAGAATTAATTTATTCATTTCATTTAGTTATTAAATATATTTAATCGAGACTAATAAATTGACTTAAATCGTGTTCTTCCTACGAGAAAAAGGAGGCAGTGCCCTAACGAGACATTTAAAAGGTATAACAAACCCTACACCTTACTCTGGACACCATTAAACGGCACTGTTGTAGGTTGATGCCTGTTGCAGCAGCTACTGAATGTGTGCATATTTTTGTGTTTCTTTCATCACTTTTTGTTTTTTGTCTTTGACTCTTTGTCAGAAATATAGTGCAGGAATGGTTTCCGTGTGCCTTAAAACTTTATTTTACGTTTACTGCTACTTTAGTTACTTTTTGTAACAGAGTGTTACGCACAAGGTGGCATGGTCATTGTTTACACACATGACCAGCTGTTAGCACTATGTAAACCTGTACTGCCTCCTGGAGATACGGAGGAGGGCTGGAAAGAAAGTGAAGGCAAGGAAGAGGAGATATAAGCCTGCCGTTCCCGCGATTATCATGGGGAACATGCGCTCTCTCGCAAACAAGACAGTTGAACTGGCGGCGCCGTTCAAGACCCAGAGGGAATTCTGGGAGTGCAGCTTATTTGGTTTTATGTGACATGGCGGCACTCGCACATCCCGGACCACAGCGTTTCAATACCTGGCTTAGTGATTGTGCAGGCAGACAGAGACATGACTGCTAATGGTAAGAAGAGGGGATGAGCAGTGGTGCAATCTCAGACACATCTGTGTGAAGGTGCATATGTGTATATCTGAGTAGCCCAATGTGGAACTGCTGGCTGTAGGGTTGCGTCCCTATTATTTGCCAAGATACTTCATGTCCACCATTGTGATCACCATCAACATCCCCCCATCAGCTGAGGCCGTAGTTGCTGCTGATGTCATCAACACCGCCATCTCTTCTCTGCAGATGCAGCAGCCAGACACCTTTATTGTGATGAATGGGGACATTAAAGGTGCAGTAGGCAGGATTGTGAAGATACAGGACTTAGCCAAAAAATTTGAACATCGACAACTTCTCAGTCCCTCCCTCCTTTCCGCTAAAGCCCAAAACGGTCTCCCAAGTCCCTCCCCCCACAAGGTAGAGCTATGAAATGCGTGTGCATGAGCAGTGACTTACACTCTGTTAGATACACCCCTGGTCTTGATTGGTGCATCTGAATATGGAGTGTTGGATGTCTTGTAAATCGCGCTACAGGCTCTAGGTGGGGCCAGAGGAGCCGAATTTTTTTTAAAATGACCTGCTGCACCTTTAATCATGTCACCGTTGACAGAACTTCACCCAGTATGTGGATTGCCACACCTGTGACAACAAAACTCTGGACCTGCTGTATCCAGATGCACTCAATGCATACAATACCACTGCCTTTCCTGCCCTAGGCAGGACAACTTTGTCGTGTTCACTCCAAAGTATGTCCCTCTTGTTCAATGGCAGTCTGTGTCCAGAAAAACTGTAAGGAGGTGGACACAGAAGGCTGAGGAGGCCCTGCAGGACTGCTTTGAGTACACTGACTGGGAGGGACTCTGCCAGTCTCATGGAGAGGACATCAGCGGCATGATTGACTGCATCACAGAATACATCAAATTCTGTGAGAATACTATAAAGCCCTAACAGACTGCTCATTGTTTCTCCAAGAACAAGCAGTGGATCACTAGCGATCTGAAGAGTCTTCCAAGAGACAAGGAAGAGCTAAGGAGGGTACAGCACCAACGGCTGAGGGAGTGTAAAGACTACAGGAGGCAGCTGGAGGCCAAACTTCAGCAGAAGAACATTAGTAGTTTTTTGTTATATATTACGTACAGATCCTCTCATTTAATGTTTTTTCTTTATTTTCATGTCTATTTACATTGTAGATTCTCACTGAATACATCACAACTATGAATGAACACATATGGAATTATGTAGGAAACAAAAAAGTGTGAAATAACTCCATATATGATTCATATTTCAGAGTCCTCAAAGTAACCAACCCTTTGCTTTGTTGACAGCGCTGCAAACGCTTGGACTTCTCTTAATGAGCTACATGATGTAGTCACCTGAATTGGTTTTCACGTTACAGGTGTGCCTTGTCAGGGTTCATTTGTGCCTTCTTAATGGGGTTGGGACCATCAGTTGTGCTGTACAGAAGTCAGGTTTGACAACTGTTAGAATTCATATTATGGCAAGAACCAGTCAGCTAAGTAAAGAGCAGAGGTGGACAAAGTACACACCTTCATTACTTGAGTAAAAGTACAGATACTCCTGGTCAAATATTACTCCAATACAAGTAAAAGTAGCTTAGTCAAAATATTACTTAAGTAAAGTACTAAAGTATTTGCTTGAAAAAATACTTAAGTAAAAGTATTTAAAAAGTATCTCAGGAAATACAGGAAAGGAAAGTAGCTTTATTGTCATTATACAATCCACTCTACAATCCACAGCCTCACTCTTTCTCTTGCAGACAGCTTCTCTCTCTCTCTCTCTCTCTCTCTCTCTCTCTCTCAGCAATTTAACAAACATTAAGCTAGCTTACGTCAGTAGCTACTTTCCATACCGCGACGTGCTCTTTCAGGTTGGAAGACGAGTTATTGTAGGCTGTGATATAATTTGTTCGCGGTAAGCATAACAAACATTGAAACTGAAATGAATCAGTTTTTGTGGCAAAAATCTCAAACATGGGTCTGAGATAAGGCCGCGGGTGCTCGGTGGGAGTTTCTCCAGGTGTTTCTTCAGTTTCTTCCTGCATTGTATGGATTGTATATGGCATGACGTAGTACAGGTACGGCAATACGACTAAGACAAACCATATGCGAATCAGCAGTTTATTTTGTCAGAATTTTGAAAAAAATAAGATAAAATAAAAAATGTAGTGGAGTAAAAAGTACAATATATGTCCTTCAAATGTAGTGGAGTGAAAGTAAAAGTATCCCCCAAACATAAAACTCAAGTAAAGTACAGATACTCAAAAACTGTTCTTAAGTACAGTACTCAAGTAAATTTACTTCGTTACTGTCCACCACTGGTAAAGAGAAACAACAGTCCATCATTACTTTAAGAACTGAAGGTCAGTCAGTCAGACTTTGAATGTGCAGTTGCAAAAACCATCAAGTGCTACAATGAAACTGGCCCACATGAGGACCAGCCCAGAATGGGATGACCAAGAGTCACCTCTGCTGCTGAGGATAAGTTCATCAGAGTCACCAGCCTCAGAAATCGCAAGTTAACAGCACCTCAGATTAGAGCCCAGATCAATGTCACACAGAGTTCTAGTAGCAGACACATCTCTACATCAACTGTTCAGAGGAGACTGTGCCAATCAGGCCTTTATGGTCAAATAGCTGCTAGAAAACCACGACTAAGGAAAAGCAACAAGCAGAAGAGATTTGTTTGGGTCAAGAAACACAAGGAATGGACATTAGACCAGTGGAAATCTGTGCTTTGGTCTGAGTACAAATTTGAGATTTTTGGTTCCAACCGCCGTGTCTTTGTGCGACGGATGAACGGATGGTCTCTACATGCATGGTTCCAACCGTGAAGCATGGAGGAGGAGGTGTGATGGTGTAGGGATGCTTTGCTGGTGACACTGTTGGGGATTTATTCAAAATTTAGGCACACTGAACATGCATTGGTTCCCACAGCATCCTGCAGCGGCATGCTATCCTATCCAGTTTGCGTTCCAGTTTGATGCCTTCAGTGAGAATCTGCAATGTAAATAATCATGAAAATAAAGAAAAAACTATCTATCTATCTCATTCGACAAAAGGTTGAATTGTGTGTACATTACCTCCTGTAGTGGGAATCAGTCGTATTTTGTTGCCAGATTCCCTTTCAAGAGGTAAAAACTCAATGTGGGTACTTTGATTTTATCCAAATGGAGAGTCGGTCTGGTTCTAGTTTTATTAGAACCCTTGTAGAATATGTGTGCTTTGTGGTATTTCTATTAAATCTGGGTAAACTCAGTTTTAGTCAAGTCCACTATCTAATCGAGAAGACATAATACATTTTGACTTTTTAGGCAAGTTTCACCTCCAGCACTCTAGGGACTCATTGGCACAAATTCTAAAGTACAGCTGAGACTGAAAGGAAAGTCATCTTAAAAACAGTGCATACATTTAACCACTAAGTATATGTTAGAATGCTAATAAACCACAAACCAATGTAGAACAGGAAACTTCAGATTGTATTGAGCGCTCTTTGGCTGTTTCGCTCTGCCTTCGCACCCCCCACTGCTGTTTAGGCCAATTCCACCACTTCTGCTTCTCAGAAATCTGCCACACAGGAAAAGACCGCTTCTCATTTTACGTTTCAGTCTGATGTTCAGTCAGTCAGGGGCAAGACAACATGGAGGTCAGAGCTTTCTGCATCGCACTGTGTGAGTACTGGCTCCTTTCCAGATTAAAACTTAACGATAAAGACTTTATTTACAATTAAAACATGACTGTGAACATGAAAATGAATGTTTGAATGTTATTTAGTAAGTGAACTTAAATTTAACTCTTTTAACTTAAGTATTATTATTCACCAGCTACAACATTTAATAGTAAATATGCTGAACGTCGTGAGCAGCAGTAGATGACAAAACTTTTATTGATTGGTCTATTTTCTTTGCGTCTTCAGTGACTGTGATGATCCTGTTGTGTTTACAGGATCAGGAAGTTGGTGAGTAGATGTTTTGTTGGGCAGTTGTAGAAAAGATGCAAAAATATATTGAGATTGGTGTCTTTAATCATCACAGGAGTTCTTCTATTACTTTTCTACTTTGAAATGTTGTAGACGTCGTCCAGCAGTTTGCAGGAGTAAGTGTCTAAACTGAATTTCTCTGTTTTTCTTTGTCTCAGATGCAGCTTTTCTTCGTATCTCTCCAAACAGACTGCAGTTCTTTGAATATGAGTGGGTCACTTTTTACTGTCAGGGAGTCTTTTACTGTGATATTGAAGATAAGTCGGTTGGGAAGAAGCCCTCGTGTTGCACCACTAATAACAGAACATCAAGAGGACCTAACTGCACCATTAAAACTCTTTATCGAGATGATTCTGGAAAGTATTGGTGTGAGGAAGGAGGAGAGAACGGAAACATCATCAACATCAATGTCACTTGTATGTTGTCCCCAGTGAGGCAGTGATATTTTGTGATTATGTCAATGTGATTTCAAGATAAATATGATCATGTTCTTCAGCTGGTTCTGTGATCCTGGAGAGTCCTGCTCGTCCTGTGATGGAGGGAGAAGATGTGACACTGAGCTGCAGAACCAAAATATCTTCCTCCAACATCACAGCTGATTTCTATAAAGATGGAGTCCACAATTGGACAAGCTCCACGGGAAATCTGAGCATCAAAACAGTCTCCATGCTTGATGAAGGACTCTACAAATGTCACATCTCTGGAGTTGGAGAATCACCACAGAGCTGGCTGTCTGTTGAACGTGAGACATGTAGGTTTTTTTCAAAATAAGATTCATTAAGTATCGATCATGTATGTGTTTACACTCTCAAACAATTTCCATCTCCTTAAGTTTCAGCTTTTCCTACCATTGATACAGAAGATCACAAAGACTCTAATCCTGCCTCCTCTTCCTCCGCAAGTACACCATGGATCATCATCTCCGTCTTGTTGATGCTTCTCTTGTTGGTTGTTGGACTACTTCATCTACTTCATCTAATCTACTTTGGCAGATTTCCCTGTGGCAGAGGTGAAGAACATAACTTGAACTTTACTCAGTACGATTCTTCCATGTACACAAAAGTCACGGAGGAGTTCCTCAGGATTCTGTACTAGGGCCAAAGCTTACAATTTAAATGCTTCTGTTGTATAATAATAACCGCACAACTTTCCAAATAAAATGAACTTCCCTCTTGTGTAACTCCCACCACCATGTTCAAAATATCTTCTTTTTTTCAGATATTTGTTCACAGTCACTGGCAGTGCCTAATTCAGACTCATCAGAGCATCAGAGATGTAGGTTTAACATTAAGAAATAAAACATTTAGCAGAAATAATATTATATATATATATTTATTGTTTTGTTTTCCAGTCTCTGTACAGGCCAGTGCAGCTGAAGCAAGCCCAGCAATGTATGCCACTGTAACAAAGAACAGGAAGATGAAAGGTATTTCCTCTAACCTAATATTATTTTGGCCCAGACCACAGTTAGCATGCTACTCAGCATGTTAACTCAGCATGCTCACAAACGACGTTTGTCGTTACAGTGCTGGTGTTAACTTTAGCATCCTGCATAATCAAATCCACGTGGTGTGTAGCTCAGCTTAGCATAAATACCAACGACTGCAAGCTAATAAAGAGATGTTGTGGATTTAAAAACTTGCAGAACCAATCCTGTAAAAGAGATATTAAGTTGATATGTTTCAGCTATGATTGTTTCTCTCTGTCAGGTGAAAATGGAGATTTGTCTGTTTACTACGCTTTGGGCCAGAGTGGCGCTCCACAGCTGGGTCAGAAATAAAATTATTCATAACATTGTTAATCCCAATATCTGTGAATGATTATTGTTCTAATTAATTAAAACACAGTAGTAGGGAATATTTCATTTGTCTTCAAAGCAGCAGAGTCCAGTGTTCCATCACCAACCCTAGACCTCGTTGACAATGACATCTACTGTCCTACAATTCAGGATGTAAGTCAAATACAGTCTTTTATCTCCTCGTTGCTACACAGTTGTCTTTCTTTGAGCACGGTCTTGCTGTCCACTCATAGTTGCTGAAAGAAAAGTCTAAAAGCAACTCAACAATCTTGAGCCATCGAGCTCCTCTAATTAGGATTAGCCTGTCTCGAAACACTGACTCTAGTATTATATATATGTAAACCGCTGAGATAGTGTCATTTAAGTGGTCGAGGAGTTCAGAATTTTTTCTGGTAGAGGGGTAAGGGTTGAGATTTGCTTTGTAAATTTATTTTTCCAACGACTTCTTTTTTTTCTATACAGTAGTCCCTCGCTATAACGCGGTTCACCTTTCATGGCCTCGCAGTTTCGTGGATTTTTTTAGTGCAATTTTGCATGCTTTTTTTTTTTTTTTTTTTTAACAGCGCATTGTTTTCTGCGTCCTGATTGGCTAAGGGACTGTAGACCATTGTCAATCAATCTCCTCCGTACGGTGTCTCTTGTACAGTACAGAATGTGTTCAGCTTGCCAAATTTACATCTACAGTATCTTTGATCGCTGGCAGTGTGAGTGAAGTGCGGTATGTTTGCAAGTTATTGAGAAAAGTGTATAAAGTGTGTAGTGAGGGGTTTTGCAACCTTAAAACATTTATGATCATTGTAAAAAATAAAGCTGACTACTTCGCGGATTTCGCCTATCGCGGGTTATTTTTAGAACCTAACTCCCGCGATAAACAAGGGACTACTGTAATCTACAACTTCCCTGATATTTGTCTTCTATATCCTGTCTGTTACAGGTTGCTGAACGCTGACTAAAAGGAGGAGCTTCATGATTTTCATGAAAACCAGGAAGTGACCCAGTTAGGGCCAGTATTGCTCTTGTTATTGTACAAGCTAAAAAAGAAAAAAGAAAAGTTAACATTCTTTTGACTTCAGGTCTGTTTGCTGTGTATCAAATTTAAAATAGTTTCTGTGCAAAAACAAACATGTGGAGTTTGACATCGTGTGCGCTTTAACCAACACATCAGAGAAGTTTCGGTTGATTTTCGTCAGGCAGTTTAATGAACTTGTTCCATCAGCTTTGTCTGTTCACACAGTTGCTCACCAGATGAGCACTGCTGCTGCTTCTAAACGGGCCGTGGTTAGCTGCGTATCTGATGTTGTTGCATTGCTTTTTTTAAGTTTGTGGTCAGCAATGAGACGAGAGTTTCTTGTGTTTCACCAATGAGAATAAAAGTCATGTCCTACACGTCAGAGCTTCTGTTTGAGTTTGTTCTGTGGTACAAAATGTCAGCGTTTTCTGACGTATCTCACGATAATTATAACTACAGCAGAACGTTCCTCGGTTTTATGAGTAAAATTCATGCACGTCCTCATAAAATAACCTGTGACTCCTGTAGACTCATGTCAGCTGTTTAGGAGTCTGATGGCAGAGTGGAAGAAGGACTTCTTCAGTCTCTAGGCCCTACATTTCACACTCCTGTACCTCCAGCCTGAGGGTAGAAGTGTGAACAGTCTGTGCTGGGGGTGGGTTGGGTCTTTCGTGATGGAGGCAGCTCTCCTCTGCTCACTATCGCTATCTGAGTGATTCTCTGTTTAAGAACCCACAGTGGCATCTGAGTACGCCACATTGGCACCCAACGTGCTTCAACAGGAAGACAAAGACAAGACATGATGGAGCCGCAGCAACCTCGAACTACGCTCGCGCAAATGCTGGCAGAGGTGGCTGCAACGAACCGGGACCAGGCTGTGCTCAGCAGGCAACAGCTGGCAGCACTCCAGTGCCAGGCAGAGAGACAAACCCTGCTGCTGGAGGTGATGGTGAGGGGCAGGGGCAGCTTCACCAGCCCCCTCGCTCGCCGGTCTCACGCTCCATAAGGTGTCAGCACAGGATGACCCTCAAACGTTCCTGGAGATGTTTGAGGCGATGGCATGCGGCCGGCCTGGGACGGAGTGGGCCGTGCAACTGCTTCCCCTATTGTCAGGGGACGCACAAACTGTGGCGCTCGGCCTGCCTGCCCCCTCCCGAGGACAGTATGGAGAAGTCCGCAGGGCGATCTTCGATCGACTATGTTTCTTCGCAGAAGACCATCTCCACAGGTTCAGGGGGACCAAGCTTGGACCCGCCGATTGGCCATTCGTCTTCGTCTAGCAGCTGAAGGACGTGGTGACCAGGTGGTTGCAGCGTTGGGATTCCGCTGGCGAGGGGCAGCTGCTGGACAAGATTGTCTTGGAGCAGTTCGTGGAAGGGCTCCCAGCTGCCAACTCGGACTGGGTGCGCTGCCACCGCCCGGCGGACCTAGCTGTTGCCATCACCCTGGTGGAGGACCATCTGGCCGTCCTCTCCCGGGGCCGGACACATGAGGGGCGGCCAGCCTCTCCCACCTGTCCCACGCCGGCACCCCGCAGAAGACCCGCACCAGGTCGCCTGCAAATCACACCTGCTCAACCCTCCCCTCTCCCCCGCACTAATCCTCCTTCTCCCTCCTTTCCACCCCAGGTTCCAGCCGCTACAGGTGCTGCTCTCGACTCACAGAGAGTTCCTCAGGTGGCAGGGCAGGAGTGCTGGAGGTGTGGACAACCCAGACACTTCCACCGTAGGTGCCCGCTCATGGAGATCGGTCAAGTGATTCTGTTGTCGGCCCTCCAGCACCCTCCCCCTGGTCCACGAAGGACGTACAATGTTCCGGTAAGGATTCAGGGGGGTACACATCAGGCGATGGTGGACTCAGGCTGCATGCAGTCTGTAGTACACCAGAATCTGATCCAACCTGGGGCTTTGATAAAGGCAGGATGGGTGGATATAAGATGTGTGCATGGGGATATTCACAGATACCCTGTAGTATCAGTGGAAATTCGGTTTAAGGGTAAAAAGGCTTTACCAATCATTACCACTGATTGAGGTCCCGTTTGAATGTATTCGGATGGACCTCATCGGGAGCGCACGTGGTTATTGCTTTGTGTTAGTTCTTGTGGATTACGCAACGTGGTATCCAGAGGCAGTGCTGCTGCGCACCATCTCTGCAAAGAGTGTCGCGCAGGCACTGTTTCAAGTTATCTCCCAAGTTGGGATCCCGAAAGAGATCCTGACTGACCAAGGCACCTCATTTAGGTCACGAACACTTAGAGAACTATATGGATTATTGGGCATCAAGTCAATTTGAACCAGTGTTTACCATCCTCAAACTGACGGTCTTGTTGAATGCCTGAATAAGACCTTGAAGTCCATGATCCGTAAGTTTGTTCACGATGATAGTTGCAATTGGGATAAGTGGCTAGATCCTCTGTTGTTTGCAGTGCGCGAGGTACCCCAGGCCTCCACGGGATTTTCTCCCTTTGAACTGCTGTTTGGCAGGAAACCACGCGGGGTTTTGGACCTGGTTAAAGAAAGCTGGGAGGAAGGTCCAAGCCTCAGTAAAAACGAAGTTCAATACGTCCTGGACCTGAGAGCAAAACTCCACACAGTAGGACAGTTATCACGTGAGAATTTGCTCCGGGCCCAGGAATGTCAGCAGCGGCTCTATAACAGAGGATCTAGGTTAAGACAGTTTTCACCGGGAGATAAAGTGCTTGTATTGCTCCCATCGTCTAACTCCAAATTACTCGCCATGTGGCAAGGACCCTTTGTGGTCACACGGCGAGTGGGTGACGTTGACTATGAGCTTGTGTGATCTGACTGGGGAGGGGCGACACAGATTTATCACCTCAACCTCTTTAAAGCTTGGAGAGAGACTGAGTCTGTTTCTCTGGTGATGGCAATTACGGAGAGAGATGAGTTGGGGCCTAAGGCACCAAAATCAACCAATCCTGCCTCGCTCCTTTGCGAAAGCCATCTCTCACCGTCCCAGAGAGCAGACATAGTCAGGTTACAGCAGCATTACACTGATGTGTTCTGCCCCCTGCCAGGACGCACAAGCCTTATTCAACACCATATTGAGACTCACCCGTGCGTGACGGTGCATTCACGGCCCTATTGGTTACCTGAGCACAAGAGAAAAGTGGTTCAGGCCGAATCGAAAGCTATGTTGGAGATGGGTGTAATAGAAGAGTCCAACAGTGCCTGGTGTAGCCCCATAGTTCTTGTAGTCAAGAAAGATGGGATTGACCAAAGGCTACTGGCAGATTCCCTTGTCTCCAGAGTCTAGGCAGAAAACGGCCTTCTCCACTCCGTTTGTACCAATTTGTTACACTTCCGTTCGGATTGTTCGGGGCCCCAGCTACATTTTAGCGCCTCATGGACCGAGTGCTGCATCCACATGCTGCATATGCTGCCGCCTACCTGGATGACGTTATCATCCATAGTAACACCTGGGTGGAGCATGTGCAGCAGGTGGCTGTGGTGCTCAAGTCACTGAGGCGGGTGGGGCTCACGGACAACCCGAAGAAGTGTGCAGTTGGACGGAGGGAGGTACGGTATCTGGGGTACCACTTGGGCGGCGGGCAGGTGCGTCCACAATTAGATAAGACAGCAGCGGCAGTTCTGTCCCAGCAGGTACGGGGCGTCGACCACCCAGTTCTCTACATCAGCCAGAAGCTGTCTGAAAGGGAGGCTAGGTACAGCACAGTGGAGAGGGAGAGCCTGGCCATAGGGGCATAGGTTAGGTCGGACAGCTCCCCGGCCTAAGTCAGGCGGTGGAGGTGTGTGGGGGGGGCGTGGTGCATCAGCTGCAGGAGAGAGGTGTGGAGAGGGCTCAGGAGAGCAGCCCCAGGTGAGAGTGATTAGCACACCTGCATCCCGTTGAGCTAATCACTCTGTCCTTTTAATACAGTAGCGTGTTGGACCTAGAGGAGAGACCAGACACAACCGAGTGAGACACACACATGGCTGTCGGCAGTGAGAAAGCATCGGTACTCCTGCGAATGACACAGAAGGATGTGTGTATGTGTTGTGATTTAAAATAGAGAAACTAAACGTCATCGCTGGGCCATGGCTGTCTCCAACCAGCGCCCTGAATTACACTCAATTTACAGGCTATTTACCAGAGAAATGAAGCTGGTTTTCGATCACCCGGTCAGAGGCAGAGAGGCTGAGGGGCAGCCACTGGATCTGAGACAGGGTGACCAACCAGTGGCCCAGTTCACCGTCACCTTCCACATTCTGGCGGAGGAGTGTGGGTGGGATGATGGTGCTCTTTGGGCCATTTTTCGGAGAAGCCTGAGTGACCAATTAAGAGACGAGCTGGCGGTAAGGGACAATTCCACCTCCCTGGAGGATCTTATTCGCTAGCCATCAGTTTAGATAATTGGCTTAGGGTAAGGCGCAGGGAAAAATCCAGCAACTGATTGCAACTCCTCGACCCTGCTCCTCACCCCCAACTGGACAAAGGGCTGCCATTCGCTGCCACTGACTCCATGGAACCCGACTGCCAGCCTCAACCCACAGCGATGGGATCACCAGGGGAACCAAAGCAGCTAGGGCGCACCCGCTTGACTCCGGCGGATCGGCAGCAACGCCTAAGACAAGGTCTTTGTATGTATTGTGGCAACAGGGGGCACATAATGGTCAAGTGCCCGGAACTTCAGCACTCCGGAAACTCTTCCCCACGCCAGAGAATCCCGGTGGTCCGGTCCATGGCTACTTCGGCCAGAACTGGCTCCCGCACTTACCACAAAGGTATGTTGCTCCGGCCCCATCTTGCCATTCCAGTCCGTGTGCTGGTGGACAGTGGGGCCGACGAAAGTTTAATTGATTCGGGCCTGGTTCATGCAACATAATCTACCTCTGCGGGAATTAGACTCGCCCAAGGAGGTTTTAGCCATAGATGGCCAACAACTGACATTGATCGCACACAAAACAGAACCTCTGAAACTGTTGCTATCTGGTAATCATCAAGAACATATTGAACTTTATGTTATCTCCTCTCCTGTAACCCAGGTGGTGGTGGAGTTACACTGGCTGAAGACTCATAACCCTCATGTGGACTGGGGAACGTCGATGATACGGAGGTGGAGTCACTACTGCCACGGCCACTGCCTCCAGTCAGAAATCCCCGGTCCAGACTCCAGGAACCCCACCACACCGGAACAGATTAGCTTGGCCAACGTACCCCAGGAATATGTGTTTTTGTCTATTTAGATGATATTTTGGTGGTCTCCCGCAACCCCAGGGAGCATATCGAACACGTCTGGGAGGTGCTCCAGCGGTTGCTGGAGAACAGACTGTTTGTGAAGGCTGAGAAGTGTGAATTTCATGTCACCAAAATGACCTTCTTGGAGTATGTTATTGAGAAGGGGCAGCTTCACCCAGACCCAGTGAAGGTTAAGGCAGTGGCAGAGTGGCCTACACCCGAGTCTAGTAGTCGGCGATTCATTAAGGTAGCTGCCCCCCTTACTCAGCTAACCTCTGTTAAGTTTGGATGCCCAGTTAGCTTTCGATCGTTTGAAGAAAATGTTCATGCCACCTGCCACCCTGGTGCTCATTGGTTAATCTCTTTGGTCCGACAACAATTCTGGTGGCCCTCCATGTCTGCAGATATTAGAGTTTGTCCGCAACAAAGCCTCACATTGCCCCCCAGCCGGCATGTACATTGCCCCTCATGCACAGCAGTTGACTTTGTCATGGGTCTTCCTCCATCTGACGGGAACACAGAGAACCGGCCTACGATGGTCAGTATAGCTAAGGCTGTGCATCTGATTCCCCTTCCTAAACTCCCATCAGCCTTAGAAACCACTAATCTGTTAGTACAACATGTGTTCTGCCTCCACAGCATCCCTGAGGACATTGTGTCTGACCGGGGTCCGCAGTTCTCCTCTCAAGTTTGGCAGGCTTTTTGTCAGTCCTTGGGCACCACCTGCAGTCTCATCTCCAGTGATCATCCCCAGTCCAACAGACAGGCAGAACGAGCATATCAGGATATGGAGACTTCACTGCGCTGCGTGGCATCACATCTCCCAGCTTCCTGGTCCACTCACCTGCCATGGGTTGAATACGCCCACAACTCCCTGGTCAGCTCTGCCACAGATTTGTCCCCTTTCATGGTCACCCATGGGTTACCCCCGCTGTTCCCGAGCCAGGAGGCTGAAGTGGCAGTGCCGTCAGTCCAGGCTCAGTTCCGCCCAGCCTGACAAGTTTGGTGGGAGGCCCGGTCCGCTCTGGAACGCACCACTGCGGGATCATCGCATAGCCAACAGACACCGTGTTCCAGCCCCAGAGTACCAAGTGGGACAGCAGGTCTGGTTGTCGGCCCATGATCTTCCCCTCCAGGCTGATTCTAGGAAACTTGCTCCTCGCTACATCGGCCCCTATCCCATCGAACGGATCATTAACCCCAGTGCCATCTGATTAAAGCTGCCAGCAGCCCTCAGGGTTTTAGTTTCTTACCATCCAGTGCCTCCCAGTGAGAGCCAGAGTCCTGCCCCAGCTGCCGTTTTTAGTTCTTTTTGTCTGTTCTCCTGGAGTTTCCAGCGACTTTTTTCTTTGCCTTTATGCATTTTTTGTTTTTTGTTTTTTTGTCCTGGGTTTTACATCCCAACCGAGTTTGTGAATAAACTCTACTTAATTGACTTCAATAGGAGGTGTTGTCTCCTGCTTTGGGGTCCAGCCACCGGCTGGACAAACCCTCACAGCTACACCTCAAACACACTGCTTTCTTGTTTGACATCATGGAAAAATCAAAAGAAATCAGCCAAGATATCAGGAAAAGAATTGTGGTACTCCACAAGACTGGTTCATCCTTGGGTACAATTTCCAGATGCTTGAAGGTGCCACGTTCATCTGTTAAAACAATTATACGCAAGTATAGACACCATGGGAATGTCCAGCCATCATACCGCTCAGGAAGGAGACGGGTTCTATGTCCCAGAGATGAACGTGTTTTGGTCCGAAATGTGTGAATCAACCCCAGAACAAAAGCTAAAGACCTTGTCAAGATGATGGCTGAAGCTGGTAAGAGAGTGTCATTATCCACAGTGAAACGAGTCCTGTACCGACATGGGGTGAAAGGCCACTCAGCGAGGAAGAAGCCATCAGTCCAAAAGCAACATAAAAAAGCCAGATTACAGTTTGCAAATGCACACAGGGACGACGACCTTAATATTTGGAGAGATGTCCTGTGGTCTGATGAAACTGAAGTGGAACTGTTTGGCCATAAGGACCATCGTTACATTCCGAGGAAAAAGGGGGAAGCTTGTAAGCCTGAGAACACCATCCCAAATATGAAGTGTGGGGGTGGTAGCATCATGTTGTGGGGCTGTTTTGCCACAGGAGGAACTGGTGCACTTCATAAAATAGAAGGCATCATGAGGCAAGAACATTATCTGGAAATATTGAAGCAACATCTCAAGAAATCAGCCAGGAAGTTAAAGCTTGGGCGCAAATGGGTCTTACAACTGGACAATGACCCGAAGCATACTGCCAAAATAGTTACGAAGCGGCTTAAGGACAACAAAATCAATGTTTTAGAGTGGCCATAACAAAGCCCCGATCTCAATCCCATTGAAAATTTGTGGGCAGATCTGAAAAGGTGTGAAATTAATCTAGAAAATATTTTAAACTTTGTTTTTTAAGGCGAGTTTCACCTCCAACACTCTCGGGACTCTATGGTTAAATGTGTGCACTGTTTTTAAGATGCCTTTTCTTTCAGTCTCAGCTGACTTTGTGCTAATAAGTTTATATTAGAATGCTAATAAACCACAAACCAACATTGGAGAAGATTAAGCAAGAGTAGCAGTGAACGCAGATTCGCTCTGCCTTTGCTCTTTGCACCACCCACTGATATTTAACTCAAGCATTGATGCTATTTCCACCACCTCTGCTTCTCAACAGTCACACAGGAAGAGACCACTTCTCACTTTACACTTCAGTCTGATGTTCAGTCAGTCAGCGGCAAGACAACATGGAGGTCAGAGCTTTCAGCATTGCACTGTGTAAGTACTGGCTCCTTTCCACATTAAAACTTAATTAATAAAGACTTTATTTACAATTAAAAAGCTCATGCATGTGTAAATCTTTTAACATAATTTAGTGAGTGAACTTACATGTAACACTTTTAACTCAAGTATTATTCTTCACCAGCTATGACATTTAATAGTAATTATGCTGAACATCATGAGCAGCTGTAGGAGACGACAAAACTGTTATTGATTTATTTATTTTCTTTGCGTATTCAGTGACTGTGATGATCCTGCTGTGTGCACAGGATCAGGAAGTTGGTGAGTAAATGTTTTGTTGGGCAGTTGTAGAAAAGAGGCAAATTGGTGTGTTTAATCATCACAGGAGTTCCTCTGTTACTTCTCTACTTTAAAATGTTGTAGACGTCGTCCAGCAGTTCACAGGAGTAAATGTCTAAACTGAATTTCTCTGTTTTTCTTTGTCTCAGATGCAGCTTATCTTCATATCTCTCCAAACAGACTGCAGTTCTTTGAATATGAGTCGGTCACTTTTTACTGTGAGGGAGTCTTTTACTGTGATATTGAAGATAAGTCAGTTGCGAAGACGCCCTCGTGTTGCACCACTAGTGACAGAACATTAAGAGGACCAAGCTGCAGCATTGAAAATCTTTATCGAGATGATTCTGGAAAGTATTGGTGTGAGGAAGGAGGAGAGAGAGGAAACATCATCAGCATCAATGTCACTTGTATGTTTGCAGTGAAGCAGTGATATTTTGTGATTATCAACGTGACTTCAAGATAAAATTAAATATGATTGTGTTCTTCAGCTGGTTCTGTGATCCTGGAGAGTCCTGCTCATCCTGTGAACGAGGGAGAAGATGTGACTCTGAGCTGCAGAACGAAAATATCTTCCTCCAACATTGAAGCTGATTTCTATAAAGATGGAGTCCGCAATTCGACAAGCTCCACAGGAAATCTGAGACTCAGAACAGTCTCCATGCTTGATCAAGGACTCTACAAATGTCACATCTCTGAAGTTGGAGAATCACCACAGAGCTGGCTGTCTGTTGGAGGTGAGACACGTGGTTTTTTAGAAAAAATAAGATTCATAAAGTAAGGTTCACGTATGTGTTTACACTCTCAAACAATTCCCATCTCCTTAAGTTTCATCTTTTTCTACCGTTGATACAGAAGATCACGAAGACTCTAATCCTGCTTCCTCTTCCTCCGCAAGCACACCATGGATCATCATCTCTGTCTTATTGATGCTTCTCTTGTTGGTTGTTGGACTACTTCACTTTGGCAGATTTCCCTTTCTCAGAGGTGAAGAACATCAAGTGAACTTTACTCAATGCACTCAATGGTTTTGCTATGTCATAACACAATTCTTCCATGTACACAAAAGTAACAGAGGAGGAGTTCCTCAGAGTTGCTCGGGCCAAAGTTTTTCACATTACAAATGCTTCTGTTGTTTAATAATTTCAGGAAACTCTTTCCAAATTAAATGAACTTCCCTGTTGTGTAACTATTGTTACTTAAGAAATCAATTCTCAGGTTACTTTCCGCCACCACGTTCAAAATATCTTCTTTTTTCACAGATATTTGTTCACAGTCACCGGCAGTGCCTGATTCAGACTCATCAGAGCATCAGACAAGTAGGTTTAACGTTAAGAGATAAAACATTTAGCAGAAAGGATATTATATGTGTGTGTATATGCATATATATATAGTTTTTTTTGTTTTCCAGTCTCTGTACAGGCCAGTGCAACTGAAGCAAGCCCAGCAATGTATGCTAATGTAACAAAGAACAGGAACAAGAAAGGTATTTCTTCTAACTTTATATTATTTTGGCCCAGACCACAGTTAGCATGCTACTCAGCATTTACATTGTTTGGCATGACGGTGCTGATGATAAAAGTCTTGGTGCTGGTGTTAACTTTAGCATCCTGCATAATCAAATCAAATCCATATATTTCAGCTGTGATTGTTTCTCTCTCTCAGATGAAAATGGAGAGTCGTCCGTTTACTACGCTTTGGTCCAGAATGTCGCTCCACAGCTGGGTCAGAATTAAAATAATTCATAACATTGTTAATCCCAATATCTGTTAATGACTTATTGTTCTATTTAAGAAAACACTCATGTAGTAGGGAGTATTTCATTTGTCTTCAAAGCAGCAGAGTCCAGCGTTCCCTCACAGGCCCTAGACCCCGTTGACAGTGCCGTCTACTATTCTACAATTAAGATTGTGAGTCAAATACAGTCTTTTATGTCCTAGTTGCTACACAGTTGTCTTTCTATGAGCACATTCTTGCTGTCCACTCATAGTTGCTGAAAGAAAAGTCTAAAAGAAACTCAAAAACTTTGAGGCATCGAGCTTCTGTTGGTGCAGTGTCTACACATCTTGTATGAATGTCTAATTAGGATTAGCCTGTCTCCAAACACTGATTCTAGTATTATATATACATGTAAACCTGTAAGATGGTGTCATTTAAGTGGGTTAAAGATTTTAAGTCATACTTTGGTTAGTAAAGTAAATTTGTGCAACAACTTCTTTTCTTTATCAAATCTACAACTTCCTTGATATGTGTCTTCTATATCCTGTCTGTTACAGGTTGGTGAGCACTGACTGAAAGGAGGAGCTTCATGATCTTCATGAAAACCAGGAAATGACACAGTTAGGGCCACAGTTGTTGTTGTTGTTGTTGTTGTTGTTGTTGTACAAGCGATAGAAGAAAAAAGAAAAGTTAATATTCTTTTGACCTCAGGTCTGTTTGCTGTGTATCACATTTAAAATACTTTCTGTTCAAAAAAAAAAAAAAAAAAACGTGTTTGACAGCGTGTGTGCTTTAACCAACACATCAGAGAAGTTTCGGTTGATTTTCATCAGGCAGTTTAACCAACTTCATTAGCTTTTTCTGTTCACACAGTTGCTCACCAGTCAAGCGTTGCTTCTGCTGCTGTTTCTAAATGCTCCCGCGGTTAGCTGCATATCTGACGTTGTTGCATTGCTTTTTTAGGTTTGTGGTCAGCAACAAGATGAGAGTTTGTTGTGTTTCACAGATGAGAATAAAAGTCATGTCCTACACGTCAGAGCGTCTGTTTGAGTTTGTTCTGTGGTACAAAATGTCAGTGTTTTCTCACCTGTGTCATAATAATTATAACTATAGCAGAACGTTCCTTGGTTTTCTGAGAGAAATTCATGCACGCCCTCATGAAGTAATCTGTGGTACACTCACGTTCACATTGACAATGGTCTTGAGGGTTATGTCTTTTGAAAGCACAATCGGTCGATCTTCCCATGTTCTGACAGGACAGTCAGAGACGGATCCATTACTCATCTTTTTTCATCTTTTGAATTTCTACAGTCATCAGTAGTTTGAAGATTCTCCAGCCTCGGTCAACAAAAAGGTCATTGCTTGGCCTCACTTCCTGTTTTATTTCTGGTGGGTTTACCCCTCACCTGTGTCTTGTCAACTCTTCTTCCTTGTCTGTGGTTTGCTTGCTCCTCTGGTATTAGTTTCACCGGTCTCTCTTTACTCTGTGTATGTATATATGGTCCGGTCTTATCCCTTATCACTTTTTCTGTGCAGTTAGTACCTGTTGTGCTCTCCTGCTATTGCCTGTGTTCCTTTGCTTCTTGTGTTTTTCAGTGTCCTTTGGTTTTTGGATTACTTTGCTTCTTGTGCTCCAGTAACAATCAATGGGTCATTGAGCTCCCCCTTATGGTGAGGAAAGGTGTAATACAGACTGGCTGGGCCATGTTGAGTTTAATCAAACCACTTATAATGATGCATATTTATCTTTCTGTCTTGCTGGGCCCCCACACTATGTGCCAGAGATTTGGAGGCATGAAGTCTAGTTGTAGGGCTAGTTGGTGAAGAGAGGAGACCACCCCTTTCATCAGAGAGTCTGTCCCTGAAATCATCACATTGACGATGTGTGGATCATCCACATCCTCTGGTGCCCCCACCATGATGACTCCGATGTCCTCTGAACATCTGATGGAGTTTTCAAATACAACATTTACAGTAGCATGGAAAGCTCCATCTGTCAGGCTTTCTGTGATGTCACTGGAGGGGACATCCCTGTCAGAGTTACACCTGACTTCACATAGGCCATAGTGAAAGAGGTCATCAATGAGATTAACTCTTCCACAACTCTGACCACACAAGTTGCTAAAGCGAAGGGAGGACGATCCAAGAGAACCTTGGGTGGAGCTATTTCAACCATGAAGACCTTCCTGTGGCCGTGCACTAAAGAAAAAGGTCAAAGAGACACAAACTGATCATGAGCCTTTCAATGTAGAGCAGAGAACGAGGATCCATCCATCACTGAGTCAGAGGCAGGATTCAACCAGGCTGCAAGTGGTTTTGTTTGCACTCTCCATTATTGCCCTATGTGTGAATTTCCATGGGGATATGAATGGGGGAGCTGTGGAGTAGTGGCAAGAGATACAGCTTGGGACCAGTGTGTCCTATGTTCACTTCCCCCCATGTCCATGACTGAGGCACTTTGAGCTACACAAGTGACTGCTCTGTCCTCCATGGAGGTATACACTACTCAGTGAGTGAACGACTGGATAGGTCAAATGCAGGAAAAAAAAAAAGAAAATTCCCATATGTGATCAATAAGGGAATTATAATTATTATTATGTGGGATCTAACTGCACTTTAGATGGTGGCAATCTGGGCAATTTGAATTAGACCCATATGGGTCCCACTTGTGCCTTAAACAAGGATCTCACTGGGCCATAGGCGGGACCCAGACAGATTGCAGTATGGGTTATCAGTGGGTTTGTCCACAGTTTCCACAGCAGCCCAACCTGTGAATTCCCATACGGGGTATAAGTGGGATCTAACTGGTTTTCAGGTGAGGCTAATCCAGGTTTTTTTAACATCAGATACTTGAAGTCCCCACCCATACATTGAAGTAGCTGGGCCCCTGGGCTGAGCTTTCACATAAACCCAGCCCCCTCTTCTTCTCACTTTACACTTCAGCCTGATGTTCAGTCAGTCAGCGGCAAGACAACATGGAGGTCAGAGCTTTCTGCATCGCGCTGTGTGAGTACTGGCTCCTTTCCAGATTAAAACTTGATGATAAAGACTTTATTTATTATTGAAAAGCTCATGTACGTGAAAGTCTTTGAATGTTATTTAGTGAATGAACTTAAATTTAACACTTTTAACTTGTCAACGTGTTACTCTTTACCAGCTACGACATTTAATAGTTAATATGCTGAACATCTTGAGCAGCTGTAGGAAACGACAAAACTTTTATTGATTCGTCTATTTTCTTTGCGTCTTCAGTGACTGTGATGATCCTGCTGTGTGCACAGGATCAGGAAGTTGGTGAGTAGATGTTTCGTTGGGCAGTTGTAGAAAAGAGGCAAAAATATCTTGAGACTGGTGTGTTTAATCATCACAGGAGTTCCTCTATTACTTTCCTACTTTTAAATGTTGTAGACGTCGTCCAGCAGTTCACAGGAGTAAATGTCTAAACTGAATTTCTCTGTTTTTCTTTGTCTCAGATGCAGCTTTTCTTCGTATCTCTCCAAACAGACAGCAGTTCTTTGAATATGAGTCGGTCACTTTGTACTGTGAGGGAGTCTTTTACTGTGATGTTGAACATAAATTGATTGGAGGGAAGCCCTTGTGTTGCACCACTAATGACAGAACATCAAGAGGGCCTAACTGCACCATTAAAAGAGTCGTTGCAGATGACACTGGAAAGTATTGGTGTGAAGAAGGAGGAGAGAGAAGAAACATCATCAACATCAATGTCGCTTGTATGTTTGGAGTGAGGCAGTGATATCTTGTGATTATCTCAACGTGATTTCAAGATAAATTAAATATGATTGTATTCTTCAGCTGGTTCTGTGATCCTGGAGAGTCCTGCTCGTCCCGTGATGGAGGGAGAAGATGTGACTCTGAGCTGCAGAACCAAAATATCTTCCTCCAACATTGAAGCTGATTTCTATAAAGATGGAGTCCGCAAGTGGAGAAGCTCCACAGGAAATCTGAGACTCAAAACAGTCTCCATGCTTGATCAAGGACTCTACAAATGTCACATCTCTGGAGTTGGAGAATCACCACAGAGCTTGCTGTCTGTTGAAGGTGAGACGCGTCACTTTTACGAAGTTGAATAACGTGTATACATGTGATCTTAGTTCCTGTTACGTTTTTTTATTATTTTTTTTTTATTTCAGCTTTACCATCTTCAACTACACCATATTTTGACAAAGAGATGAGTCTTACCTCCTCCTCCAAGCTTGATGGTAAGAAAATAATCTGAACTACACTGTCTAACTGTTGAATCACTGAACAAATAACCTGGGAACCATCTTGTTGGATCCAAGGCCTTTTGAGAGATAAATGGATTGCTCTTTGCTTCTTTCACTTCTATTTAGTCACAACCACTTTCTGTCTCATAATGTCTTTTCTCTCTGACGAAACTCCCACGGAACATCCTCCCTCCTCAGATTACGGCTGTCACGTTTTCCCCATCCTAAGGACTATGTTCACCATCATCATGGTGGCACTGCTGCTGCTGCTGCTTGGATGTCTTCACTGTGTAATAGTCAGAGTTACAAAACATGACTCATCTCCAACAGAAGAGAGAGCTGTCTGTTATATTAAACAAAAAGATGGCCTGGATGACAACCAACTGGAGAATAAAAGCTAGCTTAGTCGCTGAGATTGTGGAGTTAATATTTTGTCAAGGCTACTTTCACATTTCATCTAGAATTAAGTCCGCTGCTATCAAGCTGCTTCCTATGCTTCTTGACACAGGGTTAGATGCTGTAACTGGATAAGGAAATGAGCGTCTTGCTGAGAAACTTGTCTAACGTGTCTGCAAATGTGTTTTTTAAACCTTTCGCACTGGCCATAACTCTGACATAGGGTGTTTAAAATAAGCACAGCGTCTAAGCGCTTCTATTAATTGATGCTGGTTTGTCGAAAGTGTGTCTCCACCATTTGGTCTCTTCCTCTGTTTGCAATTTTGTAAACTATAAAGAAAAATAAACTAGAAATACGTTAAAAACGATTTAATGTGGTGTTTTTTTCATTTTCATAAGTATTTTTTAAAAAAGTAAAAAAAAAAAAGTTTTTAACCTGTATGGTGCACAGAGGCAGATGGCAGAGTAAGGCAGAAGTGAGGTAAAGACAGATGTAAAAAGAAGGGATGTAAGAGAAAATGAAAATCATGATAGTCATAATTGACCCTTTTTTCAGAAGAAGCTTTAATAGATGAGTGTGGATTCAAGACGGAAGTCTGACAAGTCTCCTTTATTGCAGAAAAACATATATGTTATAATGTTTATGCAAAGCGTTTCAGTTTTTATGCAGTCTTGGCAAGAAATGTTTTGATTTATAAACTATTATCAAAGGCCTTCAAGACTTATTGCCGAGAGCTTGCAAAAGTGGAAATTCTTTGCATAAATTCTTTGCATATACAATATTTACATGTGTGTCCGCAGGAATGGAGGCTTGATTACAATCTGCATTTGGAACTTTGACTATTTATAAAAGGAAGAGACCAGCAGTGATGTGGCAACCAGATAATTCGTTAATACCGAGGATTAGATCTTACAATCCTTTGTGCCAAAATCCCAGGCACAACACATTTAGAGGCCCTGTCCAACTGAAACTAACCAACAAGAAGATATCAGATACCTGGTCTAGTCAACGGCAGTATGCAGCATGTAATTTCAAACCTCATACTTCATACTTTCTCCTGCACCTGGCCATTTGATCCTTGGTTTCTGACCACTGATTTTCTCCCTCTTTGGCTGGCTGGCCTCTCTGTCTGCCTCAGTGCTAGTACCTGCCTCGATGTTAGGGGTGCTGATTTCCTGTGAACTGTGGGTTACTTTCTGTCGCTGGACTTCAACCGAAGACTTTATCATCATCATCAGAAATTTATTTAATAGGATAAACCCCTTGAGAGGAATCCTCTCGTTTTCGAGGGGGTAAATGGTAAATGGCCTTGCTTTTATATAGCGCTTTTCTACCTATTGATACTCAAAGCGCTTTACAGTCAGAGACACATCTACCCATTCGCTCACACAAGCACTCACACATTCACACACCAGTGCCACGCACTGGGAACAACTGGGGGTTCAGTGTCTTGCTCAAGGACACTTCGGCATGTGGCACATTCCGGGGCTCGGACCGCTAACCCTCTGGTTCGTGGACAACCCGCTACCTACTGAGCCACAGCCGCCCTTTACTTTACACACTTCTTAAGAAGTAGCTATCAATGTGGGGTCCCTGTGTTCCCTCTGCCAAGCACTGTTTCCTCCCCTGATGGATTCTGAGGCCCTTTACTGTTGTTACCTTTTGCCAGCCACAAACCTGCTGCTTCTTCCCACCTAGATTTGAACTAGTGGCTTCCAATAACATGCTTTGCCAACTCAGTGTCAAATTTGTTCCAGAGTCAAAAACCGTATTAATCGTGAGAACCGTGAGTCATCTTTCGCCTGTGCTCTCGCTGGCTCTAGGGGTATTTTTTTTTATTTATTTTTTTATCAGTATTCAAGTTTGTAGTGAAGTAGGGTGTAGCCAATGGCTTACTAAAGCCTGGGCTGCTGCCACAATGAGCTGCTAACCCATTTTGGCCCCGGACTGTTCCCTCCTGTCAAAATACATTTTGTCTACAGGGACTATTAATATGAATGAAATTTAATTAGTTGTGGTGATGATAGGAGAAAATAACCTTTGTGCTTTTGTATAATGTGCACAATGACAGAATTTGATGATGTACAGGGTAAACAAAATGACCAAAGGTTGAATTGTGTGTACAATGTCTCCCTTAGTGGGAATCAGTAGTATATTGTAACCAGATTCCCTTTCAAGAGGTAAACATGGCATTTGCTGTCAGCTCTGGGCCTGGATGAACGGAGAAAGAAACAAGCAGCTCGTAGGATGGGGGAGGAGGCGGAGAGAGCCTTGTGTTGGATGTGGAGTAAGCGAGAGGAGGAAAGCTGATGGCCAGTAGTAGACAGTTGGCCAACACTGTCAGACCCTCCAACTGGAGAGAGTTGTGGTTGAGGACCGAAACGCTCTAAAAAGGTTGTATACCATCTGATGATATCTGCTCTTTGCAAACAGCAACAGTTACCTATTAAGGTACCCACATGTGTATGTCACATGTAGTTCCATTACAATATTCAAAATACCTTTTTTTTTTTTTACAGATTTTCTTTCACAGTCACCAGCAGTGCCTGATTCACACTCATCAGACCATCAGACAGGTAGGTTTAACTTTAAGAGATTAAACATTTAACAGAAGTCATATTAAATTTATATTTATTTATTTATTTATTTATTTTTATTTTTTATTTTTTTCCAGTCTCTGTACAGGCCAGTGCAGCTGAAGCAAACCAACCAATGTATGCTACTGTAACAAAGAACAGGAAGATGAAAGTTATTTCCTCTAACCTTATATTTTTTTAGCCCAGACCACAATTAGCATGCCACTCAGCGTCTACACTGTTTGATGTGACGGTGCTGGTGTTTACTTTAGTTAACAATTCTAGGTAAGTTATTAACAAGCCAAAGCTCTAAAGAGACTCTACTACACTTTGGGAAATATGGTTATTGAAATTAAAGCCAAAAGTTGGATGTTAACTGGAACCTGGGGGTGGTTAGCTTATTCATAACATAGCTCTAATTAAAAAGACACACGTGCAGTGGGGATTTCATTTGTCTTCAAAGCAGCAGAGTCCAGTGTTCCCTCACTGATCACGTTGACAAAGATATTTGTCTTCTGTGTCCTATGTGTTACAGGTTGCTAAGTGCTGACTGAATAGAGGAGCTTCATAGTCTAGGTGAAAACCAGGAAGTGACACAGTTAGTGCCCATATTGTTATTGTCATTGGACAAGTTAAAACAGAAAAAAAAAATCTTTTGACCTCAGGTCTGTTTGCTGTGTTACAAATTTAAAATAGTTTCTGTGCAAAAACAAACGTGTGGAGTTTGACAGCGTGTGCGCGTTCACCAACATATCAGAGAAGTTTCGGTTGATTTTCATCAAGCAGTTTAACCAACTTTTTCCATCAGCTTAGTCTGTTCACATCGTTGCTCACCATATGAGCGCTGCTGCTGCTGCTTCTAAATGCTCCGTGGTTAGCTGCATATCTGAAGTTGTTGCATTGCTTTTTTAAGTTTGAGGTCAGCAACAAGACGAGAGTTTCTTGTGTTTCACCAATGAGAATAAAAGTCATGTCCTACACGTCAGAGCGTATCTTTGAGTTTGTTCTGTGGTACAAAATGTCAGCGTTTTCTCACGTGTCATGATAATTATAACTACAGCAGAACGTTCCTCGGTTTTATGAGTGAAATTCATGCACGTCCTTGCAAATAACCTGTGGTACAATCACGTTCACACTGACAATGGTCTTGAGGGCTATGTCTTTTGAAAGCACAATCAGTTGATCTTCTCACGCTCTGACAGGACAGTCAGAGACAGATATAACTGGTTTATAGATTGGGCCCAATGGTTTATTTATATGAGGCTCATGTCGGCCCCACTTATCACTTTAACAAGGATCTCACTAGGTACGACCCAACCAGGCTGTACAGGACTACAAGTGGGTTTGTCCGCACTTTCCATAGTTGCCCCACCCATGAATGCCCATATCAGGTATATATGGAATCTAACTGGACTTTAGATGGTGGCTATTTGGGGAATTTATATAAGACTCACATATGTCCCACTTATGCCTTGAAGGATCTCACTATGTCATAGGCAGAACCCAACCGGGATACAGTACGTTTAAAAGTGGATTTGTCCGCAGTTTCCACAGTGGCTAAACCTATGAATGCCCATATGAGGTATAAGTGGGATCTAACAAGTTTTCAGGTGAGGCCTATCCGGGTTTTTTCATATCAGAAACATGAAGTCCCCACCTATGCACTGAATTATCTGGACCCTTGGGTTGAGCTTTTACATAAATGCAGCCTCCTCTTTTAGCTTCTAACCTGTTTACGGTCAAAATCTACTGGTGTCATGCACTAGCAGCCATCTTCCTGACAGTATGTTAATGCCTGTTTACTTTCCTCTAGCCTGACCTCTATCTAGGTACCATTGTGTGTTGGTCATTGCTTAGCTGCTTTTTTAAAAAACAGGCAAAGGTTTTTAAACTCCTTCAAGAATTCTTAATGTGAACTCTTTCGAAGATGACTCGTAGATTCGCTCTGCCTTCGCTCTTTGTACCACCCACTGATATAAACTAAAACACTGAAGCTATTTCCACCACCTCTGCTTCTCAGAAATCTGCCACACAGGAAGACATCACTTCTCATTTTGCACTTCAGTCTGATGTTCAGTCAGTCAGCAGCAAGACAACATGGAGGTCAGAGCTTTCTGCATCGCACTGTGTGAGTACTGGCTCCTTTCCAGATTAAAACTTAATGATAAAGACTTTATTTACAATTAAAAAGCTCATGCATGTGAAAGTCTTTGAACATTACCTAGTGAGTGAACTTAAATTTAATGCTTCCACCTTAAGTATTGTTCTTCACCAGCTACGACATTTAATAGTAAATATCCTGGACATCACGAGCAGCTGTAGGAGACGACAAAACTTTTATTGATTCATATATTTTCTTCAGTGACTGTGATGATCCTGCTGTGTGCACAGAATCAGGAAGTTGGTGAGTAGATGTTTTGTTGGGCAGTTTTAGAAAAGAGACAAAAATATCTTGAGATTGGTGTGTTTAATCATCACAGGAGTTCCTCTATTACTTTTCTACTTTTAAATGTTGTAGACATCATCCAGCAGTTCACAGGAGTAAATGTCTAAACTGAATTTCTCTGTTTTTCTTTTTCTCAGATACAGCTTTTCTTCGTATCTCTCCAAACAGACTGCAGTTCTTTGAATATGAGTCGGTCACTTTATACTGTGAGGGAGTATTTTACTGTGATGTTGAAAGTTCATCTAAAGGGAGGAAGCCCTCGTGTTGCACCACTAATAACAGAACATCAAGAGGACCTAACTGCACCACTGAAAATCTTTATCGAGTTGACACTGGAAAGTATTGGTGTGAGGAAGGAGGAGAGAGAGGAAACATCATCAACATCAATGTTACTTGTATGTTTGCAGTGAGGGAGTGATATTTTGTGATTATCTCAACGTGATTTCAAGATAGATTAAATATGATTGTGTTCTTCAGCTGATTCTGTGATCCTGGAGAGCCCTACTCATCCTGTGATGGAGGGAGAAGATGTGACTCTGAGCTGCAGAACCAAAATATTTTCCTCCAACATCCCAGCTGATTTCTATAAAGATGGAGTCCGCAAGTGGAGAAGCTCCACAGGAAATCTGAGACTCAAAACAGTCTCCATGCTTGA
Organism: Chelon labrosus; assembly: GCF_963514085.1. NCBI lineage: Eukaryota > Metazoa > Chordata > Actinopteri > Mugiliformes > Mugilidae > Chelon > Chelon labrosus. Next base: position 30,849,047 of record NC_140337.1, read on the forward strand.
TCAAGGACTCTACAAATGTCACATCTCCGGAGTAGGAGAATCACCACAGAGCTGGCTGTCTGTTGGAGGTGAGACACTTCAATTTTAAAATTGAATAAAGTGCATACAGTTATGATCATAAGTTTACATACAACGGCAGACTTTGTGATTTTTTTGGCCATTTTTCTGAGAATATAAATGATAAGAGAAAAACTTTTTTTTTTCACTCATGTTTCATGATTTGACATTATATTGTCAAACAACTGAATTTACTCTTTTTAAATCATAATGACAACAGAAAGTACCCAAGTGACCCTGATCAAAAGCTTATTTTGGCATGATAACATGCACACAAGCTTACACAAATGAGTTTGAATGGCTACCAAACGTAACCATCCTCACCTGTGATGTGTTTGCTAGTAATCACTGTGTGCGTAGAAAAGGTCAGTCAGTTTCTGTGCTCCTGACAGACCCTTGCATGTTTCACCCAGTGCTGCACTGACATTTCTGAATTCTGAGTCATGGGGAAAGCTAAGGAATTGTTAAAGAATCTGCGGGAAAAGGCAATTGAACTGGACAAAACAGGAAAGGGATAAAAAAAGATATCCAAGGTCCAGCATTTGGAGGAGTCAACAAGGCCTTTGATGAAAGGATAGATAGATAGATAGATAGATAGATAGATAGATAGATAGATACTTTACTGATCCCGAAGGAAATTCAAACATCCAGTAGTACTGGATGCTTGAAAGGTACACCATTCCTACTGTGAAACACAGAGGTGGATCGCTGATGTTTTGGGGATGTGTGAGCTACAAAGGCACAGGAAACTTGGCCAAAATTGATGGCAAGTTGAATGCAGCTTGTTATCAGAAAATACTGGACGAAAATTTGCACTCATCTGCCCGGAAGCTGCGCATAAGACGTACTTGGATGTTCCAACATGACATTGATCCAAAACACAAGGCCAAGTCGACCTGTCATTGGCAGAATAAAATGAAGGTTCTGGAGTGGCCATCTCAGTCTCCTGACCTCTATATCATTGAGCCACTCTGGGGAGTTGTAAAACGTACAGTTCATGCAAGACAGCCCAAGAATTTACAGCAACCGGAGGCTTTTTGCCAAGACGAATGGGCAGCTTTACCATCTGAGAAGATAAAGAAGCTCCTCCACAACTACCACAAAAGACTTCAAGCTGTCATTGATGTTAAAGGGGGTAATACACGGTACACGGTATTAGAACAGAATAGAATAGAAATAGAATAGAAAGCCTTTATTGTCATTATACACAGTACAATGAGATTTAAGCAGCTCCTTAAAAGTGCACCCAGCGCAATATAAATACGTAAATAAAAGAAACTATAACTATCAAACACCTACTACGGTACACAGACAGACAAATAAAAACAGAGGTAGTGTAGAGGCAATTTCAGTGCAAATAATTATGTCAGTTTTTTTCAGTGCAAGTTTGAGTTCAGTATGGTGACAGCTTTGGGGAAGAACCTGTCCCTGAGTCTATTTGTTCTGGTGGATATGGACCTGTAACGCCTGCTAGAAGGCAACAGGTTGAAGAGATGGAAACCGGGGTGAGTATTGTCCTTTAGAATGTTCCTGGCCCTGCTGAGACAGCGGGAGTTGTAGATGGAGGTTATGGAAGGCAAAGGGCAGCCGATGATTTTTTGTGCTGTGTTGGTCACCCTCTGCAGCCTCTTCCTGTCAGCCTCTGTGCAGCTGGAGTGCCACACTGACACAGCATAGGTCAGCAGGCTCTCGATGGTGGCACGATAGAAGGTCACCAGCAAGCTTGTGTGTAGTTGCTGCTTCCCGAGCACCCTCAGGAAGTGTAGTCGCTGCTGGGCCTTTTTAACCATAGCTGAGGTGTTGACTGACCAGGAGAGGTCTGCAGAGATGTGGACCCCGAGGAATTTGAAGGACTCCACTCGCTCCACACGTTTGCCGTAGATGTACAGGGGGGCAGGGGCGGCTCTGTTCCGCCGGAAGTCCAGGATGAGTTCCTTAGTCTTGGTGATATTCAATGCCAGGTTGTTAGATGCACACCACTCACCAAGTTTCAGGACCTCATCTCTGTATGCCGCCTCGTTCCCCCCTGTTATCAGCCCCACCACCATTGTGTCATCAGCGAATTTAAGATATTATTAAGTATATTATTATATTATTATTATTAATATTAAAAACCAGGGTATGTAAACTTTTGATCAGGGTCACTTGGATATTTTCCATTGTCATTATGATTTAATAAAGGGTAAACACAGTTCTTTGACAATATATGGCTTCACCTAACCACTAACCATGGGTGGAAGAAAAGCTTTTGTGTTATCATTCATATTCTCTGAAAAATGGCCAAGAAATCATAAATTCGTCCAGGGTATGTAAACTTATGATCACAACTGTATGTGATTTTTTTTTTTTTTAGCTTCCGTGTCTTCAAACACACCATATTTTGACAAAGAGATGAGTCGTACCTCCTCCTCCAAGCATGATGGTAAGAAAACCTAATCTGAACTACACTAATTGTTAAATCACTAAACAAATAACCTGGGAACTGTCCTGTTGGATGCATGGCCTTTTGAGAGATAAATAGATTGCTCTTTGCTTCTTTCACTTCTATTTAGTCACAACCACTTTATCAACCACCATGTCTCATTATGTTTTTTCTCTCTGCCGAAATTTCCCACGGGACATCATCCATCCTCAGATCACCACTGTCACGTTTACCCCATCCTAAGGACCGTGTTCACCATCATCATGGTGGCGCTGCTGCTGCTGCTGCTCGGATGTCTTCACTGTGTGATAGTCAGAGTTATAAAACATGACTCATCTCCAACAAAATTGAGAGCTTCCTGTTACATTAAAGAAAAAGATGGCCTGGATGACAACCAACAGGAGAATAAAAGCTAGCTTAAACGCTGAGATCGTGGAGTTAATATTACATCATGCCTAGTCTCATATTTCATCTTGAATTAAGCCCGCTGCCATCAAGCTGCTTTCTATGCTTCTAGACACAGGGTTAGAAACTAACTGGATCAGGAAATCTGAGGTCCTGCTGAGAAACTTGTCTCACGTGTCTGCAAATGTGGTTTTTAAACCTTTCGCACTGGCCATAACTCTGACACATGGTGTTTAAAATAACCACAGTGTCTGAGCGCTTTTATTAATTCATGCTGCTTTGTAGAAACGTGTGTCAGCACCATTTGGTGTCTTCCACTGTTTGCAATCTTGTAAAATCTAAAGAAAAATAAACTTGCAATAACATGCTGTTCTTTAAAGTGGTTGTTTTTCATTTTCTTCCAAATTTCTTTTGTGTTCTTTTTTGAGTATTTTTTTAAAAAATGTTTTTAACCTGAATGATACCAGCAGATAAAAGAGTAAGATGAGAGAGTAAGGCAGAAGTGAGGTTAAGACAGATGTAAATAGCATGTATGTAAGAGAAAATGAAAATCAATTAATTTGAGCATTTTATTTCAAAAGAAGCTTTTATAGATGAGTCTAGACTGAAGATGGAAGTCTGACAAGTCTCCATTACTGCAGAAACACTTTTCATTCATTCGTTCATTTTCTGTACTCGCTTATTCCTGTTAAGGGTCCCGGGGGTCTACTGGAGCCTATCCCAGCTGTAATCGGGCGAGACAGGTTGCCAGTCTATCACAGGGCTAACACAGAGAGACAGAAAACCATTCACACTCACACACACTTAAAAAAATGTTTTTAAGGATAGCCACTGGAGGACACTGTTGATGCATCTTTCTGTGGAACAATTATTTAAATTTAGGTCTAGATTGTCTAAACTTTATCATACAAAGATTAAAATCATCTCATTGTGATCCTATGTACTTCCTGAAAAACAACATATGACTTACCAGATGACTACAATTTTGATTGACATAGTATCAAACTTTACAGAGAAGGGAAGACCAGGATTTTACACTGGGAAGTAAGGAATTTACGACCCTGGGGCCTCATGTACGAAGGTTGTGTGCGTACAAAAATGTTCCATCATACGGAAAAGTTCAGATGTATCAAGAGTAAAATGTCCGCTAACTTATGCCAACGCCATGGCTACGTGCACGATGTTGATGTTGATCCTTTGGCGACACTTAGAGGTGATACTGGGAAACTGTCATAAATGTGAAAACTATTACTCTGACCGTTTGGAACTGTGCCGGTCGACCCTGAGCAGAGCCATGCAAGCCGTGTGGGACTGAATTATCCTCCTTTCAGCCAGGTATATCAAATTCCCATACAATGCATCTGAACAGGTGAACATTAAAGCGCAATTTGCAGCGAGAGTCAGTTTTCCAAATGTAATCGGAGCTATCGACTGCACACACATTGATATAAAAGCTCCATCACATGATGAATTCGTAAATGTCAACAGGAAAAATTGTCATTCAATCAATGTACAGATCATATGTGATGCACAAATGCAATTAACCAACATTATGCCAGGACAGCTGCCAAAGAGTACATTTTTGTGCGCTTCCAATCCAAAGGAGTGCAAGTTCGGTCCGTGTAGCCGATAGTAAGTTGGACCTGTTCCCAGTGAGGGTTGGACTCCGCCAGGGCTACCCTTTGTCATGGTTCTGTTCATAATTTTTATGGACAGAATTTCTAGGGGAGGGGAGGGTGTTGGGTTCGGTGATCGGAGGATCTCGTCCCTTGCTTTTGGCGGATGACGTGGTCCTCTTAGTTTCATCGAACAACGACCTCTATCTCTTGCTGGGGCGGTTCGTAGCGTGAGTGTGCAGCGGCTTGGATGGAGATCAGCACCTCCAAGTCTGAGGCCATGGTCCTCAGTCAGAAAAGGGTGGATTGACCACTCCTGGTCGGGGAGGAGGTCCTGCCTCAAGTGGAGAAGTTCAAGTATCTCGGGGTCTTGTTCACGAGTGAGGGTAGGAGGGAGTGGGAGATCGACAGGCGGATCGGAGCGGCATCTGCAGTAATGTGGATGCTTAACCGGTCTGTCATAATGACGAGAGAGCTAAGCCGAAAGGTGAAGCTCTCAATTTACCGGTAGATCTATGCTCCAACTATCACCTATGGTCATAAACTTTGGGTAATGACTGAAAGAATAAGATCGCGCATACAAGCGGCCACTTGGTTAGGCTGCTTGTATACGCTTGTATTGACTACAAGCCTGGGTGACCTCTGTGCATGATATTGATGTATTCTTGCTGCAGGGAGTGTGGAATGACAGTTCTTTGACCCTTAACAACAATGCCATCCTCCATTGCTAACTCGTCTCTGTAGGGGAAGAAAGGACGAATGGGGAGTGGAAGCTCTTTGTGGTGATCATTGTCAGGCCAAGCCTGTTGAATGACAGTGTTGCGAGTCTGTAAGACTTGGCCTTGTGCTGTGTGGGCCCATAGCTCCTCTAGCCTGCTAGTTGAGATGTGGCTGACTGACATTACGTCAAATGTGTCACCTGTAACTGACGCTATGGAAGCACCTATGTCTGGGGACCGTGACAGGGTGTCGGCTAGGTACATGTGCTTACCCTTCTTGTATACCAGTGTGATGTCATAGGCTTGTAACTGCAGCAGCATTCTTTGCAGACGGGCATGACCTGCGTGGATCGGCTTCTTTAAGATTGTGACGAGAGGTTGGTGGTCAGTTTTGACGACTGTTGCCTTCCCATAGATATAGTCTCTGAACTTGGTGCATGCAAACACTACCACCAACAGCTCCTTCTCAATCTGAGCATAACGGGTTTCTGTGTCTGTGAGTGTAGGAGACACGTAAGCCTCCAGCCTCTCATCCTGTAGACATGCAGGTCCAAGGTGGTAACGTGATGCATCACAAGTCCATGCAGTGTCTCTGTGTGTGAGCTGTCTCAGAGGTGCTGCAAGCTCACTGAGTTTTGGGATAAACTTCCCAAGATAGTTCACCATGCCGAGGAATCCCTCTGGGACTGGCATTTTTGTAATCGCCTCTGTCTTTGCCCTTGAAGCCCTCTTTTGTCAACACATGACGCATGAAGCAGACCTAGTCAGGGGTCAAGCGTTTAATCTGAGTCTTATCTCTCGTGCAAAACCGTATGGCGTTTGACAGCGTGTGTATTTACACACATCAGAGAAGTTTCGGTTGATTTTCATCAGACAGTTTTAACCAACTTGTTCCATCAGCTTTGTCTGTTCACACAGTTGCTCACCATATGAGTGTTGCTGCTGCTTCTAAAAACGTGTCATGGTTGACTGTGTATGTGAAGTTGTTGCATTGCTTTTTTAAGTTTGAGGTCAGCAGCGAGGCGAGAGTTTCTTGTGTTTCAAAGATGAGAATAAAAGTCATGTCCTACACGTCAGAGCGTCTGTTTGAGTTTGTTCTGTGGTACAAAATGTCAGTGTTTTATCACGTGTGTCATGATAATTATAACTATAGCAGAACGTTCCTCGGTTTTATGAGTGAAATAACCTGTGGTACAAACACTTTCACACTGACAGTGGTCTTGAGGGTTATGTCTTTTGTAAGTGCAATCAGTCGATCTTCCTACACTCTGACAGGAAATTCAGAGACAGATCCATTACTCTGAATTCTTCTTCTAGAATTTGCAGGGTCATCAGTAGTTTGAAGACGCTACAGTCTCAGTCAACGAAAAGGTCATTCCTTGACCTCACTTCCTGTTTTATTTCTAGTGGGTTTACTTCAAGACACCTCAAGACACCTCACCTGCGTCTTGTCAACCCTTCTTGTTTGTGGTTTGCTTGCTCCTCCATTATTAGTTTCACCTCATTACTCATTGTGTACGTATATAGAGTCCTGTCTTAGCCCTTGTCAGTTTGTTTGTCCACTTACTGTAGAAATACCTGTTGTGCTCTCATGCTATTCCCTGTGTCACTTTGCTGCTTGTGTTTCTCAGCGTCCTTTAGTTTTTGGATGACTTTGCTTTTTCAGCTGCAGTTACTATGAATACAACAATAACAACAAAAACAAAAATGGACCTTCTGTTGGACTTCCTGCCATGTCGTTGCAATGCCTGTTATTCTCCATAACACAAATATTCACTAAGGTTTTGTTTTTTCCTCCCCTTCTTCCCCACTACATGTTGTGACAATCTGAGTAGCAACTCAAAAGTCCGGGTTATTGAGCTCCCCCTTGTGGGGAGTTTATTCAAACCACTTATAATGATTAATATTTATCATTCTGTCTTGCTGGGGACCCACACTATATAGAGCTGTTTTGATGAAGAGAGGAGACCACCGCTTTAATCAGAGAGTCTGTTCTTGAAATCGTCACAGTGTTCATGTGTGGATCATCCACATCCTCTGGTACCCCCACTATGATGGCTCCGATGTCCTCTAAACATCTGATTCAGTTTTTCAACTTTGACATTTACAGTAGCGTGGAAAGCTCCATCTGTCAGGCTTTCTGTGATGTCACTGGAGGGGACATCCCTGTCAGAGTTACACCTGAGTTCACAGAGGCCATAGTGAAAGAGGTCATCGATGAGTTCAACTCTTCCCCAACTCTGACCACACAAGCTGCTAAAGTGAAAGGAGGATGGTACAAGAGAACCTTGGGTGGAGCTATTTTAACAAATGAAGACCTTCCTCACTGGACGTGGCTCTGGACTAAAGAAAAAGGTCAAAGAGACAAAAACAGATCTTGAGCCTTTCGGTGTAGAGCAGAGAATGAGGATCCATCCTGTCCCAAGTGAAGATTCTTGCAAAAGCAGAAAGAAAACAGGTCCAACTTGTGCCTTAAACAAGATCTCACTGGGCCATAGGTGGGACTCAACCAGGCTGCAAGTGGGTTTGTTCACACTTTCCATAGTTGCCCCACCTGTGAATACCCATATGGGGAATAAGTGGGATCTAACTGGTTTTCATGTGAGGCCTACCCAGGTTTTTATCATATCAGATTCTTGAAGTCCCCACCCATACATTGAAGTATCTGGGCCCCTGGGCTGAACTTTCACATAAACCCAGCCCCCTCTTCTTCTCACTTTACACTTCAGTCTGATGTTTTCAGTCAGTCAGCGGCAAGACAACATGGAGGTCAGAGCTTTCTGCATCGCACTGTGTGAGTACTGGCTCCTTTCCAGATAAAAACACAATGATAAAGACTTTATTTATTATTGAAAAACTCATGCACGTGAAACACTGAAAGTTATTTATTTAAATTTAACACCTTTAACTTAATTATTATTCTTCACCAGCTACAACATTTAATAGTAAATATGCTGAACATCGTGAGCAGCTGTAGGAGACGACAAAACTTTTATTGATTCATCTATTTTCTTTGCGTCTTCAGTGACTGTGATGATCCTGCTGTGTGCACAGGATCAGGAAGTTGGTGAGTAGATGTTTTGCTGGACAGTTGTAGGAAAGAGACAAAAATATCTTGAGCTTGGTGTGTTTAATCATCACAGGAGTTCCTCTATTACTTTTCTACTTTTAGATGTTGTAGACGTCGTCCAGCAGTTCACAGGAGTAAAATGAATTTCTCTGTTTTTCTTTGTCTCAGATGCAGCTTTTCTTCGTATCTCTCCAAACAGACTGCAGTTCTTTGAAAATGAGTCGGTCACTTTTTACTGTGAGGGTATCTTTTACTGTGATATTGAACATAAATTGATTGGAGGAAAGCCCTTGTGTTGCACCACTAATGACAGAACATTAAGAGGACCTAACTGCACCATTAAAAGTCTTTATCGAGATGATTCTGGAAAGTACTGGTGTAAGGAAGGAGGAGAGAGAAGAAACATCATCAACATCAATGTTGCTTGTATGTTTGCAGTGAGGCAGTGATATTTTGTGATTATCTCAATGTGATTTCAAGATAAATTAAATATGATCATGTTCTTCAGCTGGTTCTGTGATCCTGGAGAGTCCTGCTCATCCTGTGATGGAGGGAGAAGATGTGACTCTGAGCTGCAGAACCAAAATATCTTCCTCCAACATCAGAGCTGATTTCTATCAAGATGGAGTCCGCAATTGGAGAAGCTCCACAGGAAATCTGAGACTCAAACCAGTCTCCATGCTTGATCAAGGATTGTACAAATGTCACATATCTGGAGTTGGAGAATCACCACAGAGCTGGCTGTCTGTTGAACGTAAGACGTGTAGTTTTTTTCAAAATAAGATTCATAAAGTATTTATCACGTATCTGTTTACACTCAAACAATTCCCATCACCTTAAGTTTCATCTTTTTCTGCCACTGATACAGAAGATCACGAAGACTCTAATCCTGCCTCCTCTTTCTCCGCAAGCACACCATGGATCACCGTCGTGTTGATGCTTCTATTGTTGGTTGTTGGACTACTTTGCTCTGGCAGATTTCCATGTGGCAGAGGTGAAGAACATAAAGTGAACTTTACTCAGTGCGCTCACTGGTTTTGCTTTGTCACAAAACAATTCTTCCATGTACACTAAAGACATGGAGGAGTTCCTCAGGGTTCGGTGCTAGGGCCAAAGTTTTTCACATTATAAATGCTTCCACTGGGTTATAATTTCTGGGAACACTGCACAATTTTCCAAATTCTGCTCTTTTATCTCCTCGTTTCTCACAGTTGTCTTCCTATGAGCACTGTGCTGTCCACTCATAGTTGCTGAAAGAAAAGTGAAAAAGCAACTGATAAACCTTGAGCCATCGAGTTCCTCATCTTCTGTCAGTGCAGAGTCTACATATCTGTATACATCCGTATGAATGTCCAAAACTGTAATTAGGGCTAGCCTGTCTCCAAACATTGATTCTAGTATTATATATACATGTAAACCTCTAAGATGGTGTCATTTAAGTGGTCGAGGGGTTCTGAATATTTTCCAGTAGAGGGGTAAGGGCAGAGATTTTAAGTCATGCTTTGCGTAGTGCAGTAAATTTTCTGGTACAGAGTTCTTTTCTTTCTATAATCTACAACTTCCTTGATATTTGTCTTCTGTGTCCTATATGTTACAGGTTGCTGAGTGCTGACTTAAAAGAGGAGATTCATGGTCTACGTGAAACCCAGGAAGTGACACAGTTAGGGCCAATATTGTAGTTGTTTCTGTACAAACTAAAGAAGAAAAAAGAAAAGTTGTTTGCTGTGTTACAAATTTAAAATAGTTTCTGTGCAAAAACAAATGTGTGGAGTTTTACAGCGTGTGCACTTTAACCAACACATCAGAGAAGTTTCGGTTTATTTTCATCAGGCAGTTTAACCAACTTGTTCCATCAGCTTAGTCTGTTCACACAGTTGCTCACCAGATGAGCACTGCTGCTGCTACTGTTTCTAAACGGGCCGCGGTAAGCTGCATATCTGACGTTGTTGCATTGCTTTTTTAGGTTTGAGGTCAGCACTGAGACGAGAGTTTGTTGTGTTTCACCAATGAGAATAAAAGCCATGTCCTACACGTCAGAGCGTCTGTTTGAGTTTGTTTTGTGCTACAAAATGTCTGTTTGCTGACGAGTCTCATGGTAATTATAACTACAGCAGAACGTTCCTCGGTTTTATGAGTAAAATTTATGCATGTCATTATAAAATAACCTGTGGTACAGTCACATTCACACTGACAATGGTATTGAGGTTTATGTCTTTTGAAACCAAAGTGAGTCGATCTTCCTACTTTCCGACAGGACATTCAGAGATGGATCCATTACTCTCAATTTTCTTCTTTTAAATTTCTTGGGTCATCAGTAGATTGAAGACACTCGAGCCTCGGTCAACGAAAAGGTCACTCCTTAACCTCACTTCTTGTTTTATTTATGGTGGTTGTACTTCACCACCAAGACACCTCACATGTGTCTTGTCTGCTCTTCCTCGTCTTTGGTTTGCTTGTTCCTCCATTACTAGTTTCACCTCATTGCTTTGTGTATGTTTATCATTTGTCACTATGTCTGTCCACTTACTGTGGAAGTACCTGTTGTGCTCTCCTGCTATTGCCTGTGTTCCTTTGCTGCTTGTGCTGCAGTTACCATGAATCCAACAAACAATAGACTGGACCTTTTGTTGGACTTTAGCTAACCGACGACCTGCCATGTTGCTGCAGTGCCTGTTGTTTTGCGTTATACAGATATTCATTAAATTTCCTTTGTTTCCTCCCCTTCTCTCCCGCTACACCTTATGCCAGTCTTAGTAGTTTCAAGGGGTTAGTGGGTAATGAGGTAGGACCCAAACTCAGGTCAGGGTGGGCTGAGGTAGGAGTTGGCACCAAAACATATTTAATACTTGACGAGAACAAAAAACTACTTTGGGACATGTATCCAAGAATGTGACGATAAAAAAACTTCTATGCGACATGAACATGCAAGGAAACAAGTGACAAGTATGCGGACAGGTTCAACGTGACAGAGAACAAACGGGAATGCAGGGCTATTTTTACATACAGGAGACAGAGGGGTGACGAGACACAGGTGAAACAAATCAGTGCAGAGCACACAAGGAGAAATCTATCAATCAATCAAAGACGGGGAGTAACACAAGACAGGAAACCACTTATAGTGATGAATAGTTATCATTCTGTCTTGCTGACGACCTTCGGGAAAGCCCCCTTGGACAGGGCTTGGGGGAGAGACGGATCCTAGGGCCGGCTGCAGGGGGCGGCAGGGAGACATCCCTGCCGCTGCTCCACCACTCGGAGATGTTCCGGGATTAAAGGAGCGAAACATCAGTGAAGGGTGGCTCCTGGCTGACGACCCTGCAGCAGGAACTACAAGGCACTGGCGGAAGTGCGTCAGGCAGAAGTGCCTAGCAGGTGGTCTCACCTGTGCTAACAACTATTTACCCTGGCTTACCAGTGACTACTGTGAATAGAGCAGTTGGCTTCCAGGAAAGACTGGTGGGCTGCCAGGGAAGACTGCACGAAGGGCGGAGGGGCTAGTTACCCTGCCCGCACGTTTGTGAAGCAACAACCTCGCAGACTCCCTAACTAACTACAAGCAAAGCAAAGAGAAAACAGCCCGATGGTCCACTGAGAGGCGGGATGGAAGATGGACCAAACAGGACGGATAACACGGCTACGACTGCAATGGACACTACGAACAAGGAAAGGATCCTAAGAGAATGTGGCTGTGGATGGACCAAAGTGACCACATACCTTGGCCTGCAGATCCATCAGGGGAAGGCAAAGTGCGGCGGAAACACCCAGGCGCAAACTTGCACTGCAGTAGCAGATCAGACAAGGAGGAACAGTAGCCTGGTTGAGCACCACAGCACTACAGAGCCCACCATTGCACCTGGGAGAACAACGCCAGACTAGACCCTGCAAGAGGATACGCATCACCCGTCACAAATCCAGCAGCCAGAACATCTTGACACCGCAAGCGACGAGCCAAGAAGAGCTACCAGCACGAAATCTTGCCAAAAAGCCAAGGTCAAATGGCCGAAAGCCAACGAAAAGGACAAGTGGAGAAGCTTCGACGAGAGCCTGCACACAATCCTCCAGAATGCCCTGAAAGGCAACACAATCACTAAGCTAAACACCTTTGGTGACATCATCTACGAAGAAGGCAAAGCAAGATTCGGTGAGCTGCAGCAAAGGAAGATTCCTCCAAAGCAGACCGAAAGGCGAGAGAGGGAAATACACCACCCAGTGAAGGAGTGTCACCTTCTATGGAAAGCATGGAAGAGATCCGAGAACCATCAAAAGGAAGGCCTTAAAAAACCTGTGGGACCAGATTCGATCCAAACTTGGACTATTAAGGAGAGCAGAAAGAGTCCGGAGACGTAGAAGCAGCAAGGAGAGAGCAAGGTCGAGCTTCTTCCGTGACCCCTTCAAGTATGCCCGAGGGTTGCTATTGGAAAAGATAACCGGGACGCTGCACATCACTGAACGGGAGCTGGAAGACCATATAAAAACCCAGACAAGCGATGACCTTCGGGAAAGCCCCCTTGGGCCACCTGGTTACATTCCTAAACCACCTGAGCCAGCATCAGAGTTCGATACCACCCCCCCCCCCGAAATGGTCTGAAATCAACCAAGTGGTGTCTCGGGCAAGAGCTGCATCTGCAGCCGGGCCAAACGGGGTGTCTTACAAGGTCTATAAGAGCTGTCCCATGACCTTGAGGCTCTTGTGGAAGATGATGAGTGTTGCCTGGAAAACTAAATCTATCCCAGCTGCATGGTGCAAGGCAGTCACCACTTTCATCCCAAAAGAAGAAGACTCCCGAAACATCAACCAGTTCAGAGGCATTGCACTTCTAAATGTGGAAGGGAAAATCTTCTTTTCAGTGATGGCAAGACGCTTGGCTACCTACCTAATGGCCAACAAGTACATAGACACCAGCTGTCAGAAGGCAGGCGTACCAGGGTTCTCAGGCTGCATAGAGCACTCCATGATGATCTGGGAACAGATTCAAACAGTCAAACGCACCAAGTCAGACCTTCACATAGTTTGGCTGGATCTAGCTAATGCCTATGGGTCTGTTCCCGACCAGCTCATCTGGTACGCCCTCAGTTTCTTTCACATTCCACCTTGCATCCAGAGCCTCATAACCACCTACTTCAATAACCTCCAGGTGTGGTACTCCACACCAACAGTCACAACTGGGTGGTACCAGCAGCAGAAGGGATTGTTCCAATGGGTTGTTCCATCTCCCCAATTCTCTTCACAGCAGCCTTTGAGGTCATCTTAATTGGAGGAAGACAAATGGTAAAAGGAGTCAGATCCCCAGCAGGGCAGCGACTTCCAGCCATCCGTAGCTACATGGATGACGTCACCACTCTACTCCAGACAGCAGCATGCACCCACAGACTCCTAAAGAGATTCGAGGAACTGCTGACATGGTCCAGGATGAAGATCAAGCCATCCAAGTCCTGCAGCGTCTCAATCCGCAAAGGAGCCAGGAGAGATGACATCTCCTTCTCAGTGGATGGCGAGGAGATTCCACGCCTGGCAGAACAACCAGTTAAAAGCCTGGGAAGGATATACACAGCTGACCTGTCAGATAAAAACATGGCTGCCTCTGTCACTGCACAGCTCACAAGTGGCCTAAAGATGATCGACCAAAGTCCACTACCTGGCAAGTTTAAGGTCTGGTGCTACCAGTTTACCCTATTCCATCGCCTCATGTGGCCCTTAAAACTGTGTGACATCCCCTCTTCAGCAGTCCTGAAGATGGATGCTAAGGCAAACAATTACATCCAGAAGTCGCTAGGCCTTCCCCGATGCCTGTCAAGTGCAGCTCTATTCGGAAGAAACACCTTAAGACTTCCGCTGATAACCATCACCTTGGGATACAAACTGGAGAAGGTGAGACTGCTGTTCGAACTGAAAGACTCACCTGACCCAGTGGTACAGAGTGCCAAAGTCCAAGTCTGAACAGGAAGAAGATGGGATGCATCACATGCAGTAGACCAGGCCATAACCCGACTGAAACACCAGGAGGTCGTAGGTATGGTGTAACATGGCACAACAGGTCTTGGATGGCGAACACCATCCAAGCCATGGTCCAGAGCCTCAAGAGAAGAAAGGAAACAGCTTGTGATTACAGAAGTCAGGAGGGAGGAGGACGAAGGCTACAAGATCATGGCTGTGGCCCAATCCCAGCAAGGCAGATGGACCACCTGGGAGGCTGTCACCAACAGGACTATCAAGTGGTCTGATCTATGGAAGTTGCCCCAAGCAAGGCTGAGTTTCCTGATCAGAGCCACTTATGACACTCTCCCAAGCCCCCAAAACATGCACCGCTGGTACGGCACAGATGACCCATGCCAACTTTGCGGCCACCAAAATCCCAGCCTCCAACACATCCTCTCTAGTTGCAAGACTGCGCTGACCCAGGGGCGATATGGGTGGCGTCACGACAGGGTCCTGCGAAAGCTAGCTGAAGCCATCGAAGCACGCAGACTTGAAGCGAACCATGCCAGCCCACCAACATTACATCAGCCCATCCAATTTGTTAGACGGGGGAAAGGCTCTCAGTAGCACTGTGAGAGAGAGGTCTTTGCTGACACCAGGAGGGGAGTGGGCCTTAAGAGCTGACCTGGATCGCCAGTTGAAATTCCCTCAAGAGATCGTAATAACCTCCCCCTGGCCAGACATCGTGATTTGGTCCATCACCATGAAGACGGTCATAATGGCGGAGCTGACCGTCCCATGGGAGGATGGGCTGGAGGCTGCCTTTAAAAGGAAAAAAGAGAAGTATGTGGAACTGACAGCTGCATGCGCACAAGCTGGGTGGAGAGCACATACCTACTGCTGAAGGAAAAAACAATCCAAGTCTTAGTTCCAAGTTTGTGGTGGTGGAGGTTTATTGGAGTTCCAGGTCATGGTGAGCCTACCGACACAGAGTGGTTCTGAGACCAGAGACTGACCCTGAATGCAGGGTCAGAGCACAGATATTTTCTGTCCCCATCTGTGGTTGCAGACAGTTCCTGATTAGATCGTATAGTGGATGTATATTGGTCAGCTGAGGGCAACTTTACACAGGAGGGTGAACTCAGTAGGAGGCAGGGGTGGTTCCCAGACATGGTCAGAACAAAGGGCAAAAGGACAAAAGTAGAGACACTCAGGTAGCTGATCAAGGCTCTGATCAGCAGGGGAGAGGAGATGAGGAGGGTAGACAAAGGAGTTTGATCAGGAAGCTCTGATTGGCAGGGGAGCAGAGACAGGAGAGATCAACATATGGTTGGAATTGCCCCAGACGTGTCAATTGCTAATGTCTCTTCAAAGTTTACTTCTTCACTACCCAGTGGAAGTTGGTTGTAGGGGCTTCATTGGGACCTCCATCCAGCGATTCCTCAAGACAATTGGCATTCGAGGCGCCAGACTGGAAAGATCCCTCAAAGAGCTGGCAGAGGAGGCAGAGCAAGGGAGCTTTTGGCTCTGGCTCCGCAGAAAGGACAGGGCTTGGGGGAGAGACGGATCCTAGGGCCGGCTGCAGGGGGCGGCAAGGAGACGTCCCTGCCACTGCTCCACCACTCGGAGATGTTGCGGGATTAAAGGAGCGAAACATCAGTGAAGGGTGGCTCCCGGCTGACGACCCTGCAGCCGGAACAAAAAGGCACTGGCGGAAGTGCGTCAGGCAGAAGTGTCTAGCAGGTGGTCTCACCTGTGCTAACAACTACTGCTGGGGACCCAAACTATGTGCCAGAGATTTGATGGGATGAAGTCTGGTTGTAGGGCTAGTTGGTGAAGAGAGGAGACCACACCTTTAATCAGAGAGTCTGTCCTTGAAATCGTCACACTGTCGATTTGTGGATCATCGATGAGATCAACTCTTCCCCAACTCTGACCACACAAGCCGCTAAAGTGAACAGAGGACGGTCCAAGAGAACCTTGGGTGGAGCTATGTCAACCATGAAGACCTTGATCACTGGACATAGCCATGAGAAAGAGGAAGGTCAAAGAGACACAAACACATCTTGAGCCCGGAGACAGAAAAAGAGCCAGGACACCAGCCCATATGGTTTAGGTAAAAGTGCGTCATAACTGGTTTATAGATGGGGCCCAACTGGTTTATTTATATGAGGCCCATGTCGGCCCCATCTATCACTTTAACAAGGATGTCACTGGTGCAAAGGCGGGACTCAACAGGGCTGCAAGTGGGTTTGTCCGCACCTGCCGCACTCCATAGTTGCCCAATCTGTGAATGTCCACATGGAGCATAAGGGGAATCTAACTGGGCTTTAGATGGTGGCTATCTGGGAAACTTAAATGGGGCCCAGCTCAGCCCAGTCTATTTCTTTAACAAGGATCTCACTCGGTCGGCCCGTATGAGGTATAACAGAATAGAAATAGAAACTTGAAGTCCCCACCTATACACTGAAGTATCTGGGCCCTTGGGATGAGCTTTCACATAAACCCAGACCCCTCTTGTAGCGTGTAACGCCTTTTCAGTCAAAATCTACTGGTGTCATGCACTAGCAGCCATCTTCCTGACAGTATGTTAATATCTGTTTACACTCCTCTAGCTGACGTCTATCTAGGAACCATTACGTGTTGGAGATTGTTTAACTGCTTTTTTTTAAAAAAAAAAAAAAAAAAAGGCAAAGGGTTTTTAAACTCCTTCAAGTTTTTGTAATGTGCGCTCTGTCGAAGATGACTTGCAGATTAGCTCTGCCTTTGCTCTTTGCACCACCCACTGATATAAACTAAAACACTGAGGCTATTTCTACCACCTCTGCTTCTCAGAAATCTGCCACACAGGAAGAAACCACTTCTCATTTTACACTTCAGTCTGATGTTCAGTCAGTCAGCGGCAAGACAACATGGAGGTCATTGCTTTCTGCATCGCACTGTGTGAGTACTGGCTCCTTTCCACATTAAAATTTGTTAAAGACTTTATTTACAATTAAAAAGCCCTTGTGCATGAAAGTCTGTGAAGGTTACTTAGTGAGTGAACTTAAATTTAACACTTTTAACTTAAGTATTATTCTTCACCAGCTACAACATTTAATAGTAAATATGCTGAACATCCTGAGCAGCTGTAGGAGACAAAAAAACTTTTATTGATTCGTCTATTTTCTTTGCGTATTCAGTGACTGTGACGATCCTACTGTGTGCACAGGACCAGGAAGTTGGTGAGTAGATGTTTTGTTGGGCAGTTGTAGAAAAGAGGCAAAAATATCTCGAGATTGGTGTGTTTAATCATCACAGGAGTTCCTCTATTACTTTTCTACTTTTAAATGTTGTAGACGTCATTCAGCAGTTCACAGGAGTAAATGTCTAAACTGAATTTCTCTGTTTTTCTTTGTCTCAGATGCAGCTTTTCTTCGCATCTCTCCAAACAGACTGCAGTTCTTTGAATATGAGTCGGTCACTTTGTACTGTGAGGGAGTCTTTTACTGTGATGTTGAATATAATTTGAGTCGGGGGAAGCCCTCATGTTGCACCACTAATAACAGAACATCAAGAGGACCTAACTGCACCATTAAAAATCTTTATCGAGATGACACTGGAAAGTATTGGTGTGAGGAAGGAGGAGAGAGAAGAAACATCATCAACATCAATGTTGCTTGTATGTTTACAGTGAGGCAGTGATATTTTGTGATTATCTCTACGTGATTTCAAGAGAAATTAAATATGATAGTGTTCTTCAGCTGGTGCTGTGATCCTGGTGAGTCCTGCTCGTCCTGTGATGGAGGGAGAAGATGTGACTCTGAGCTGCAGAACCACAATATCTTCCTCCAACATCGCAGCTGATTTCTATCAAGATGGAGTCCGCAAGTGGAGAAGCTCCACAGGAAATCTGACCATCAAAACACTCTCCATGCTTGATCAAGGACTCTACAAATGTCACATCTCTGGAGTTGGAGAATCACCACAGAGCTGGCTGTCTGTTGGAGGTGAGACATGTCAATTTTTTAAGATTTTAAAATGAATAAAGTGCATACATGTGATATAAGTTGTTGTTATCTAACTTTCTTGTCTTCAACTACACCATATTTTCATGAAGAGACAAGTCTTACCCCCTCATGCAAGTGTAATGGTAAGAAGACTTCATCTGAACTACACTGTCTAATTGTTAAATCACAAAAGAAATAATCTGGGAACCATCCTGTTTAATGTAAGGCCTTTTGAGAGATAAATGGATTACTCTTTGTTTTATTTTTCACTTCTTTTACTCATTTTAGTCACAACCACTTTCTGTCTCATAATGTCTTTTCTCTTTGTCAAAACTCCCACAGAACTTCCTCCCTCCTCAGATCACGGCAGTCACATTAATCCCATCCTAAGGACCGTGTTCACCATCATCATGATGGCGCCGCTGCTGCTCTGATGTCTTCACTGCGTATTAGTCAGAGTTGTCTAATTAAGCATTGTATCAAGCTTTGTATCATTTCTGGAGACAAAGACTCCTACAGGAGGTAGCTGGAGGCCAGACTTCATCAGAAGAACATTGGGGAGGAGTGATCAGGAATAAAGGATATCACGGGCTATGGGGGGAGAAGAAGGTTGTCTGAAGGCAACATTGATAGAGTGAACACTTTCTTCAATAGGTTTAGCTCTCAGACTCCTGTCTCCTTTACCCCATCCCCCCACACCTCCCCACTACCTTCAATGCTCCCATATCTCATGTCTCCTGTTCCTCCTGCAGTGCCTCCTCAGCCTCCTGTGTCCACCTCCTTACGTGAAGTAATAGGGATGCACCGCAGGGTGAGACAGCCCTGATGGCATTAACCCCCTGGATACTAGGGACCTGTGCCAGCCAGATGTCTGCTGTTCTCCAGCATCTCTTTAATCTGAGCTTCAGCCTGGAGAGGATGCCGTTTCTCTGGATGACCTCCTGCCTGGTTCCCGTGCCCAAGATGTCTCCATCTGGCCTCAGTGATTACAATCCAGTTGCCCTTACATCCCATGTGATGAAGATGCTGGCAGAGGTTGATGTTGGCCCACGTGAGACCACAGGTGAGATCATCTTTAGGCCCCCTAAAGTGTGCCCACCAGACGTGTCTGGGTGTGGATGACGCTGTCATGTATCTGCTGCAGCTCACTAACTCACACCTGGATGGTGGTGGAGGCTCGATGAGAATCATATCCTTTGATTTCTCCAGTGCATTCAACCCCATCCAGCCTTTGTTGCTGGGTGACAAGGTGCAGTCGATGGGCGTCGGTGCGTCCACTGTCTCCTGGATCACTGACTACCAGACAGACAGGCCACAGTTCATTCCTTTGGGTCATGTCCTGTCTGATGTGGTGGTGAGTGGTGTGGGAGCCCCACAGGGCACTCTGCTTTCTCTGTTCCTGTTCATCTTATACACCACTGACTTTCAGCACAACTCAGAGTCATGTCACATACAGACATTTTCTGAAGACTTTGCAGCTGTAGGGTGTATAAGTGTTGGATGGGAGGAGGAGGACTATAAAAGGCTGCTGGACAGATTTGTGGGGTGGGCTGGAATAAATCACCTGCTGCTTAATATGGACAACACCAAAGAGATGGGGCCTAACTTCAGGAGGAAGGGAACAGCTCCTATGCCCCTCAGCATCCTTGGAAGGGATGTGGAGATGGTTGAGGATTACAAATACCTGGGAGTTACCATCAACAACAGACTGAACTGGAGGACCAACAGTACAGCTGTGTACAAGAAGGGCTGCAGCAGACTCTATTTCCTAAGGAAGCTGAGGTCCTTCAATGTGTGCAGCAAGATGCTGGATAATTTTAACAGTGTGTCGTGGCCAGCACCCTCTTTTCCTGCTGTAGTCTGCTGGGGGAACAGCACTGAAGCTCCACAGGAACTCAGAGAATATAGTCTCAATGCTTGATCAAGGATTCTACAAATGTCACATCTCTGGAGTTGGAGAATCACCACAGAGTTGACTGTCTCTTGGAAGTGAGACACATAGTTTTTTTTTTTTTCAAAATAAGATTCATAAAGTATTGATCTCATATGTGTTTACACTCTCAAACAATTCCCACCTCCTTAAGTTTCATGTTTTTCTACCGTTGATACACAAGATCACAAAACCTCTAATCCCGCCTTCTCTTCCTCCGTAAGCACACCATGGATCATCACCTCAGTCTTGTTGGTGCTTCTCTTGTTGGTTGTTGGACTACACTTCACTTTGGCAGATTTCCCTGTGGCCGAGGTGAAGAACATGAAGTGAACTCTACCTAATGTGCTAACTGGTTTTGCTTTGTCACAATATGATTTTTCCATGTACACAAAGTCACTGAGGAGATCCTCAGGGTTAGGTGCTAGGGCCGAAACGTTTTACATTATAAATGCTTCCACTGGGTAATAATTTCATGAAATACTATAATTTTCCATATTAAATGAAGTTCCCTCAAATATTGTTACTTGGGAAATAAGTCGTCAAGTTACTTTAGTTCCACCACAATATTCAAAATACCTTCTGTTTAAAAAAAAAAAAAAAAAGATATTTGTTCAGTCACCGGCAGTGCCTAATTCAGACGCATTGGAGCAGCAGAGATAACAGTCTGTTATCTGCTCCTTGCTATGGTTCCAGAAAGAAAAGTGTAAAAGGAACTGAAAAACCTTGAGCCATCAAGCACCTCATCTTCTGTCAGTGCAGTCTACACATCTTGTATGAATGTCCAAAACTCTAATTAGGTCGACCCTGTCTTAAAACACTGACTCAAATATTATATATAGAGACGTATATATATATGTGTGTAAACCTCTAAGATGGTGTCATTTAATTATTATTCAGCATATTTCCCAGTAGAGGGGTAAGGGTAGAGATTTTAAGTCATGCTTAAGTCATGCATACAGTAAATTTCTGCAACAACTTCTTTTCTTTCTACAATATACAACTTCCATGATATTTGTCTTCTGTGTCCTGTATGTTACAGGTTGCTAAGCGCTGACTGAATAGAGGAGCTTCATGGTCTACGTGAAAATCAGGAAGTGACACAGTTAGGGCCAGTATTGTTGCTGTTATTGTACAAGAAAAAAAATCTTTTGAACTCAGGTCTGTTTGCTGTGTATCCAGTTTAAAATAGCTTCTGTCCAAAAACGTGGAGTTTGACAGTGTGTGTGCTTTAACCAACACATCAGAGGAGTTTTGGTGTATTTTCATCTGGCAGTTTAATCAACTTGTTCCATCAGCTTAGTCTGTTCACACAGTTGCTCACCAGATGAGCACTTCTGCTGCTGCTGTTTCTAAACTTGCCGTGGTTAGCTGCATATCTGATGTTGCTGCATTGCTTTTTTAGGTTTGAGGTCAGCAACAAGACGAGAGTTTCTTGTGTTTCACCAATGAGAATAAAAGTCATGTCCTACACGTCAGAGCGTCTGTTTGAGTTTGTTCTGTGGTACAAAATGTCAGCGTTTTATCACGTGTGTCATGATAAGTATAACTACAGCAGAACGTTCCTCAGTTTTATGAGTAACATTCATGCACGTCATCATGAAATAACTAGGGCCGGAACTTTAACGCGTTAATTAACATTAATTAATTACACAAAAATAACACGTTAAACATTTTTTACGCATTTTATTCACACTTATTTTGGCACCGCGGAAGGTTTCTCACTGGATGAGTTTCGGCGGACCGATTATACTAGAGCACCAACTAGCGTTCATTACTTCAGTCAACAACAAACCACAGTGAACATGAACGAAGAAGCTGATGAGACCGCTTTGGTTGGCCCCATGGATGGGAAATTTTGTTATAAAAAACGAATGGATGGAAGCGTCGATAAGAGCATGGTTGTGTGCAAGCTATGCAACAAGGAATTCGCATATCACCGCAGCACATCGAGCCTCAAGTATCACCTCAATGCTAAACATATAACAGCTAGCTATATAAATTTTATATGCGATTAATTTCGATTAATTAATTACAAAGCCTCTAATTAATTAGATTAATTTTTTTAATCGAGTCCCGGCCCTAGAAATAACCTGTGGTACAGTCACACTCACACTGACAATGTATTGAGGGTTATGTCTTTTGAAAGCGCAATCAGTCGATCTTCAGTCAGAGACAGATCCATTACTATGAATGTTCTTCTTTAAAATTTCTTGGGTAGTAGTTTAAAGATTCTCCAGCCTTAGTCAACAAAAAGGTCATTCCTTGACCTCACTTCCTGTTTTATTTCTGGTGGTTGTACTTCACCACCAAGACAACTCTCCTGTGTCTTGTCAGCTCTTCTTCCTTGTCTTTCGTTTGCTTGCTCCTCTGTTATTACTTTCACTTCATTACTCTGTGTATGTATATATAGTCCTGTCTCATCCCTTGACAGTTTGTTTGTCCAGTTACTGTGGAAGTACCTGTTTTGCTCTCCTGCTATTTCCTGTGTTCCTTTTCTTGTGTTTCTAACTCGACAAGAACAAAAAAACTACTGGGAGACATGTATCCAGCAATGTGAAAATAAAAAACTTCTTTGAGACATAAAGATGGCAAGGAGACAAGTGACAAGCAACAAGCATACAGAAAGGTACAACGTAACAGAGTACAAAGGGGAAGGCAGGGCTATATATACACACAGGGGACAGAGGGGTGACGAGACACAAGTGAAACAAATCAGTGCGGAGCACACAAGGAGAAATCAATGAATCAATCAAAGGGGAAAACACAGGGAGTAACACAAGACAGGAAACCAAGAACTTAACAAAATAAAACAGGAAACACAACCCCAACTCAAAAACCCGGGTCAGTAAGCTCCCCTTTATGGTGAGGTTTAATCAAACCACTTATAATGATGAATAGTTATCATTCTGTCTTGCTGGGGACCCAAACTATGTGCCAGAGATTTGGTGGCATGAAGTCTGTTTGTAGGGCTAGTTGGTGAAGAGAGGAGACCACTCCTTTAATCAGAGAGTCTGTCCTTGGAGTCTTCACACCGCCGGTGTGTGGATCATCGATGAGATCAACTCTTCCCCAACTCTGACCACACAAGCTGCTAAAGTGAAGAGAGGACGGTCCATTCATTAATACACAGGATTAGATGTTAAAATCCCTTGTGCCAAGATCCCAGGCAAAACACATCTAGAGGCCCTGTCCAACTGAGAAACCCTAACAAACCTACGGTCATGTGATATGATAAGTAAATGCTGCTGGCTTGTAGGCCCACAGAGCAGCAGAGGATGAATTCAAACCTTGTGAAATATAAGCTAGCTAAATGCTGCTGGCTTGTATGGACAGCTCAGCAGCTAACCAAACAAAGAAATATCGCTACCAACCAACATGAAGACATCAGGTACCTGGCCTAGTTAACAGCAGTATGCAGCATGTCATGGGGGTTTTCAAGTGGGCACCTCCCTTCACCGATGTTCCGTTAAGTTAGGCCCACAACACCTCAAGAAGTCACCCCCCTCCACACAACCAGTGCACAACCCCATTTTTCTCACCATTCAGTGACTATCAACAACTAATATTTCAATAATTAGCCTAGTCCTCTTATGAATCACGACCCAAACAAACAAATCTACCGTGGTTCGCCTTATTGATGCGGACTGAACCACGAACCAATTTACGACATCTATCATGATTTGCAAACTAAAGTCTAAAGTCACGCAGCCATGCTTACATTTAGTGAGCTCCCCAGCTAGCATGCTTCCTACGTGCCCAAAGCCACTCGCTCGCTCGCTCTGTCTGCTGCCCGGGCAGACTGTCCTCCTCTACAGAACGACCACAGTTGTCGTTTTTCCTGCACCCAAATTACGACCCAGTGTTACGTTTGGGGGTGACTAGCCGCGCTGGTGCCCTCTAGCGGCATCGTAATAAGTAGGCTAAAAGCTGTTTTAATTCCCGCTCTATAGCTGTTAATACGTCACTTTATTAAGTTTTAATATTTTTTCATGCTAGAAAGTAACGGTGCAGATCCCCAATATGTGATCAGTTTATCCAAATAACGCCTGGTTGGAAGTTTGCGCCGATGTTTTCGGAGAAGTGAAGCGCCACCTGTGGAACAGGAGCAGCGAGTCATCTCAGAGACGAACGGCCGGCCTTATGAGGAGATCCGCCGGTCAACCACCGTCGTTATCCCGGGGTAGAAAACGAGCTGATTAGTGTAAAAATACTACCCACTGCGTTCGGTTTTTGCCGCTCAACCAAGCTACAGCAAAGCTTCATAATATTTTCAAATAAACGACTCAAATGCAGTGTTGTGTGTCATTTCTTAACTTAAAGCAACTATAATCACTGCTGTTACAAGTTCGGCTGTAGTAAATATTTCATGTGTTCAGCAGATAAACCAATCCAAACCCTGCCTACTGTAAACCTACTGAAGCGGGAGAACCAAACTGCATTGCTGTTTGGCGTAAATCTATATTGCGCGGTTCTAAACACATCCTAAATAAACTCTCTTTACTTTTTCTTAACATATATCGACTTAAAGCAATGTCATCGCTAGTTCGGCAATACTAGATATTCGATGTAATCAGTATATATATCTTTTTACAACCCTATTTTAACATATGTTTGAAAACTGAAAAAACTACAAATATCACGTGACTTGGTATCAAGCTACATGTCGCAGCTCAAGGGATTTGTAGTTTCTACCACGATTAGTGATTTCCTCGAATAGGAGGTTATAAATAATAAAATGAATACATAGCCGGGGGTTTAAGGGTGTGGGAAACACATTTCTTAACAGAATTTAAGCATATAATTGTCAAGTGGGTGAAAAGATACCATTTTGGACAGCACTCCCACTTTCTGTCTATATCCACTAGGTATAGTCACACAGGCACAAAAGGCAGAGTTCATAAGCTTTCTACAGCACTTTGTCCCATGTCTATAGCCCCTTTTGATGCAGAATTACTTTAGCCTTAAGCCTTCAAAAATTCTCAGAAGTCAGGGTTCAAAGGTCAATAGTTCAAAGAAGGAGTCAACCCCTAAACTAACATATGTTATTCCCAACGTTGAGACCTTTCCAACAATATCTTTATTATAGTCCTACAACACATTTTCACATTTCATGGACACAGCTGTGCACAGGCTTAGATTCAGAGAGCCTTTTGAGGGCTCAGCCCATGATATAAGTATTTTTTTTAAACAATGAGAAAAAATCATGGAAGGTAATCATATCTGACAGATTTACATCTGAATTAGTAATTTATATTGTATCTGCTCATTTGTTTTTGCCAATTAATTCCACCAGACATTTTGAACCTGTGTGTAAACTAACATCACAACAGCTATTTGTCAAGGGACTTTGAGTAAATCAGTTACACATACCGTTGTTATGATGTCCAATAGGTCATTTCTGACATCTGTGTGTTTCAATGAAAAAACAGCATCTCAACAAAACACTACTGAGGATATGCGACAGGGGCATTCCTTGATTTCAGAATATTGTAACTTCTATCCTCACCTATAGTGTAACTACTGGTTCACGGCTTATGCCTTTACTTCTCAGTATTTTTTTAAATAAAATGTTTAACCTGAATGATACACAACAGATGAGAGAGTAAGGTGAAGACAGATGTAAAAAGAAAGGATGTAAGAGAAAATGAAAATCATGATATTCTTAATCAATTTGACCCTTTTATTTCAGAAGAAGCTTTTATAGATGAGTCTCGACTGAAGACAGAAAAACACTCATGAACATGTTATTATATTTATGTAAAGCGTTTCAGTTTTCATGCACTCTTGGCCAAAAATCGTTTGATTTATAAACTGCTATTATGTCAAATGTCTACAGGATTTATTGACTTAAGTGTTTGTACAAACAAAATTATTTGCACAATTATATACAAGGCGACCTGTTCAGGATGTACCCCCGCCTCTCACCTGATGACAGCTGGGATAGGCTCCAGCAGGCCCCCGTGACCCTTAACAGGAATAAGCAGTTACAGAAGATGAATGAATAATATATAAAGCCTACTTTTTAGACATTCAACTCTGCTTTACCACAGCAGAGTACACTACAGCATGGCAGCAGCTGGAGGTAGGCATCATGGCAGGGTGTACAATCTCTCCACTAGCCTTTACAATGGCAATGAAGGTTATTATTAGGGCTTCCAAATGGGTGGTAGGTGGAGAAAGGCTACAGGGAGGGCTTCGCCTCCCCCCAATTAGGGCCTACATGGACGACATGACGACTACAACGTCAACCGCTCCTTGTACCAGAAGATTGCTGGATAAGCTAAATAGCAACCTGCAGTGGGCTCAGATGAAAGTGAAGCCTATTAAATCTGGGAGTATTTCTATTGTTAAAGGAAAGGCAGTAGATAAGAAGTTTGTTATAAATGATGAGGTGGTTCCCACAGTGCTGGAGAAGCCAGTGAAGAGTTTGGGAAGATGGTATGATGCAAGTCTTAGTGATAAGGTGCAGTTTGAAGGGTTGAGGCAGGAAATAATTCAAGGCATTTCAAGCATAGACCGGTCAGGGCTACCAGGGGAGTTAAAATTATGGTGCTTGCAATTTGGTTTACTGTCCGGGCTAATGTGGCCCCTAACAGTTTATGAGGTTGCCCTGTCAAAGGTAGAAAAGTTAGAAAGGATGATTAATTTATTTATCAGAAAATGGCTCGATGTCCCACGCTACTTCAGCGGCACAGCCTTGTATGGGAAAGGCATATTGGAACTCCCAGTTACCAGCCTAACAGAGGAATTTAAGTGTGCTAAAGTTAGACTGGAAATGACTCTTACTCAGTCAAAGGATCCAGTGGTTAGGAGCGCAGCACCCACTGTTAAGACAGGGAGGAAGCGGAACCCAAAAGAGGCAGTACAGCAAGCACAGGCAGCTCTTAGGCATAGGGATATCATAGGCAATGTACAGCAAGGGCGTGGAGGCTTAGGGCTGTGTGCAGGGAAACCTCTGTGGAGCAAGGCATCAGCAGTAGAAAGGAGAAAGATGGTAGTGGAAGAGGTACAGAAACAAGAGGAAGCAGTTAGATGCACTAAGGCAGTGTTGCAGGCTAAGCAGGGTCAATGGGTGAATTGGGAGAGTGTGGAGAAAAGGAAGTTGAAGTGGAGAGGGCTTTGGAGCATGGAGGCTAGCAGGATTAGATTTATGTTAGGGGCTACTTATGATGTGCTGCCAACTCCCCAGAACCTAAACCAATGGGTAGGTGAGGATGCTGCCTGCCCACTGTGCACTTGTGTATGCACGCTTAGCCATATTCTGACAGGTTGTAAGGTTAGTCTTTCCCAAGGACGTTATACCTGGTGTCACAACCAGGTACTGAAATGTTTAGCAGCTGTAATTGAGGAAAAACGGGTAAATGTAAATTCCATGGCCGTTAACAGAGAGAATAGATGTATTAAGTTTGTACGAGAGGGAGAAAAGGCGAGACCAGCAGGCATCAGGCATAACACGGGACAGCTAAGAGTAGGAGGAGCCTGGAAGATGAGGGCGGATTTAAATGGACAACTGGTTATTCCAGCCTAGATAGCTAGCACCCGACTACGGCCAGATCTGCTGTTGTGGTCTGAGCCAGAGAAAGTAGTCTATTTCATAGAGCTGACTGTCCCGTGGGAAGATAGAGTCGAGCACTGCAAAAAAAACAACTTGGATTTTTTGGGCTAAAACAGTAATTGAAGTTGGTCAAACTTGAAAATATAAATTATTGACATTTAAGGCAATAATGTTAGTTAGCACAACAAAGCAAGCAAGTTGTTTTCTCCCAAAAAAAATGGTTAGTTGTTAATACTTGTATCTTCATGTCAGGGTTCAATACAAGGGACAACAATTCAGCTAACTCTTATTTCTTTGTTGAGAAATGCGGGAAAGCCAACTTTCCGAGTTGGCACTTGTCACTTGAAGTCTCATTGTGGCTGTGCTGCGTCGAGCTGTAGTCCACACGGGTAAGTTTTAACCAACCTTTAATTAAATTAAGTTAAAATGATACGGTAATTGTATTCTGAGGAGTATTGTGCAGTATGTTGTAGATGAATAGAGAAGGCAATCTACACATTTTCAATATTTAAAAACAAACTTTTCAGTCATTATAAGCTAGTCGTGAGCTAAACCGTGCTGCTAACTTGTTTCAGCTAGCCATTAGGGTATTAATGCTAACTCAAAATTGTGGTCGCAATGTTAGATTACATTTCATGTCATCTTTCAGAAGAATTGTTGATGTTACTACAGCGGTAATAACACTCATGCTACGTCGCTGCTCCAGGACCACGGCAGGTGAAGAGGTTTGACACTAGGGCCAGAGAGAGAGAGAGCGCAGTCGGCCACAGGCAGTGGCTCGGTCCGCTGTGCCGTTAGTTTGCTGTCTGCCTCTCTACTCAGTTCGCTGCCGTCTGCTGGTCTCAGTAAATGACTGTATGTTGAGACAGTGGTGATTTAATAAGTTAACTTTAAACTATAACATGATTATTATCTGCGCGGTGTTTGAAAAGGTTGAAATGCATTTAATTGGCTGTTCTGTTTTATACTGACTGCTGACTTTCTTAACCTAGACAGTTGTGGGGTTTGGTTTGTTGAGTAGTGTCTTTAATTAATATGTACAATAATTGTAATTCATCTTCACTACTGTTGTGTCCTGTAATTGTTAGTACACTGTTGCGACACTAGGTGGCACTACAGAAATTTTTGTTAGGTGTTGAGATTGAAAAAGGAGGTAAGAAGAAAAAAAACATTGTTTGTGGAGAATACGACCGTAAGCATGTCTCTCTGCCGCTACGTTAGTGGTGTTCAGTAAACTTGGTTGCTACCAGTTTACATTACAACTGCAGCAAAATGTATTAAAAATGGGACGGAATATTTTATTGTCAGTCTTCTCAACCCTACTGTCCAGTCTACTGTTTACATTTTAATTAAATTGCTAAAATGTTCAAAATTTCTACTAGATGCTTTACTAATCCCCATCGTGTCATCGTTGTTTTTCAGATTGAAATTAATGCAGTGCAAGTTCTGCAAGTTCACCCACGGCGTTGAAGCAGTTCTGCTGAAACACTATCGACTGCATCACAGAGGTTCAACCTGGCCTTGCATCCACAGGGACTGCTGTTGCACGTTTAGAACCATTAGTGCTTTGAAATCACATCTTTCAAGATTGCACAGGACTGGCCAAAGGCAAGAGAACTTATCATTTCAGTGCTGGTTGTGTGAATACAAGGACATTTGCTGTAAAAAGACAATATTAATTCATTTGCATCATCACCTTAAACGCAGAGAGATAGTGTGTTGCCCATTCGTGGGGTGCAGCCTTAATAGTTTTACTGGACATACATCACGGAATCATAAAAACCATAAGCTGAGGGATTTTCTGACACCAGTCAGGGTAGTTAGTGATTTTCAGTTTAATGACACAGACCAGCCATGTAATGTTGATCCTGAAGCTGGATTTTCATTGACAAGTAGTCCTAGATTGGATTCCACAGAAAAAGGTGAACCCGACTGTGTACAGAATGTAGACTCCGAAATACTTGTGCACAGATTAGCTTCCCTTTTTCTTCATATGCAATGTCTGCTACATGTGTCGAAACATGCAATACAGGCAATTATAGAAGAATTAAATTATATTTTGTCCCTTTCCAAGTTTCATACAACTGAAATTCTCAAAGAGGTTTTTGCAAAACATAATATTGAAGTTGAGGAAGAAGTTGTTCGAGAGATAACTAACGTCGTGTTTGAAAAAAATCCAGTACTTGTTACTACATCGGAAAAAGGTACATTATCAACAGATTATAGGAGAAACAGATATTTCAGGGAGCATTTCCCCATCATTGACCCAACTGAGTTATTGTATGACCGGACTTCAAGAAAAGCCTTTGTTTATGTTTCTGTGAATCAGGTTATTGAGCTTTTATTGAACAGAGCAGAGTTTCTGGAAAAACTTATTTTCAGTGAAGAGTCTACTCCAGGGTTTTACAAGACTTTTCAAGACGGTTCTTACTTTAAGCAAAATGAACATTTTGGAGAGCAAGAGCCGCTCATTGCATTAGGCCTATATATAGATGATTTTGAGTTGTGTAACCCATTAGGTACATCGAAGAAAATTCATAAGATTACTGCTGTTTATTGGGTTATTCTTAATTTACCCTCAAAGTTTCGTTCCAATTTACACTCAATTCATCTAGCTCTTCTTGGAAAGACTTGTGATGTTAAGCAGTTTGGTTATGAAAAGTTTCTCAGTCCTTTAATTAAGGATTTAAAGTCACTGGAAGAAACAGGGGTCTTTGTGCAAACCCTTAATAACTACATAAAAAGTTTAGTATTTTGTGTGTGTGCAGATAATTTAGGAGCTCATGCACTTGCTGGCTTTCAGGAGAGTTTCAATGTAAATAATTTCTGTAGATTTTGTTTAACAAATCGAGGTGAAATAGCAACTACTGCAATTTCAGATTTTCAGCTACGCTCCAGAGAACAGCACAATACATGTCTGCTACAACTTCGTCATGAAAATGTTACACATGTAAATGGTGCTAAAAGGGAATGTGTTCTAAGTAAGCATCTGTCATATTTTCACCCTGTCACTGGTTTTCCTCCAGACATATTGCATGACTTTTTTGAAGGTGTTATTCCTGTTGAACTCTCTTTGTGTCTGAAGAAGTTTATTTCAAACGGCTATATTACTTTGGACAGAGTGAATAGCCTAATCAATTCATTTCCTTACAAATATTCGGACAGGGTGAATAAACCAAAGGCAATTTCTAAAGCAAACATTGAAAAGGGCAGCATAGGTGGCAATGGCCATGAAAATTGGACTCTGTTACGATTTCTCCCTCTTCTCGTTGGAAAGAGCATACCAGAACAAGAACCTGCATGGGAAATACTGATGGACCTCAAAGAAATTGTTGAAATTGTTGTCTCACCTGTTCTTTCAGAGGAAATATTGCACTACTTGGAGATCAAGTTGTCTGATCACAGAACGCTGCTCATAGACACTTTTCCCAATTTTAGCTTGCGCCCAAAGCACCATTTTGCTGAACATTATCCTTACCTTCTACGCTGCTTTGGTCCATTGGTGGAATTATGGACAATGAGGTTTGAGTCAAAACATAGCTTTTTCAAGAAGACTATGCATGATGTTCAAAACTTCAAGAATGTACTCCTCACACTGTCCTTAAAACACCAGGAGATGATGGCATGCCAGTTTGATAGCCAGAGTCTTTTCAAGCCAGTGTTACATGTGGAGAAAGTAACGGACATCAAAATATCTTCTTTGGATGCTACCTTGTGCACAGTGATTAAGAGAAAGTATCCACATCTTGAAACTGTCTCCCTTTCTAAAGACATTTATTTTCATGGGACCCGATATGTGGAGGATATGATTCTGTCATCTGGACACTGCAGTGGACTGCCAGAATTCTATAAAATCGTGACCATAGTAGTTAACCCTGAAAAAGTAGCATTTGTTGTCAAAAAGCTCACATCTTGGTACCTTGAACATTTTAGGTCTTTTGAGCTTGTGGAGAGCGTCTATGCAGACATTGAAATCTTTGATCCTCAGTCTCTCAACGACCATCATCCATTGGTTGCATACACAGTGGGAGGGAAGGTGCTAGTGACTCCAAAAGTGTGCCTGCTCCATTGAAGTGACAAAGAATGGTAAGTGAACTCTGATTACACTTTATAGACAAAACTCTGTTGCTCTAACTCTCATTTTCACTCTTTCTCCCATTCAAACAAGATGCAATCACATCCTGTCATTTTCTTTTGATTTTTTTTCTGTATGGCTTTCTGTTTTACTTCCTGTGTTTTCCCTCCTGAGTTGATTACTTGATTTGTTTCACCTGTGTCTCATTTCATTCACCTGTGTCCTGTTTGCAATCACCCTGATATGTGTATATAGGTTTGGTTTTCAGTTCAGTCTTGAGTGTTTTCTTGGCTGTAGCAGCTTGCTCTGTCTATCAACAGCTGCTTTTCTTGTTAACATTTGAGCTGCTTGTTAGAACTGCATATGCATTTATTATAACAATACTTTGAAAATTGAACTAACACAATGTAAGATGTTGCTACATTGTTTATGAATTTAATTTTCAAGAAATTGTTTTGTTTTTTACCCTCTGTAACATAACCCTGTTTTGTCCTTATTTCTTGTGACACAGGCTGGATTATTGCTGCTGGTGAAAATCTCCCCAAGAATGTCCCGTAAGGTGGCACTTCCTGAAGTACCTGAATCAGTTGAACAGTTGCAAAACATTCTTCAGGAAAGACTTCAACTTCAAGGAAGCTTCACACTACAATATGAGGACCCAGACTTTAATAATGCACTCTGTAATTTGATTGACATCCATGACTTGCCACCTGAGCGTGCCATCTTGCATATTCTTTGGGATCAGTCTGCACTTGTTCAGCAAGAGTCAGACTCTTTTGATTCAGGGTCTTCACTGGACACAGCCAGTTTATCCAGCAGAGAGTCACTCCAGAGTCCCTCAGCTTTAATCAAGAACTATCTGCGAAGTGTCTCAGAGTGGCCTTCACCTTTTCCCATCCCATCCTTCTCTTATGATGTGGAGTTAAAGTTACGCAAAGGCAATGAGACATACGAAAAGACCAAGAAAGGTATCAGCATAACAAGAGACATGAAGATAGAAATTTTGGACAAGATTGCTCAGGCAGTTTTTGAAGTGAAAGCCTATCCTGATCAAGACCAGATTGAGTCAGTTGCTTCTGCTCTCATTGATCGACACCCCTGCCTTCGAGAACCAGGCAGTGAAACTGGGTATGATGGATGGAAAATGAGCATAAAATACAAACTTGGCAATTACAGGTCCAAGCTGCGTCAGGCAGGCTGTATTGAGGTTAGTATTAACCAGAAAAAGAGCTGTGAAGATGATGGTGCAGGTCCTTCTCTGAAGAGACCAAAGCGAGGTGAAATTAACCATGTCCCTGACCATCCAAAAAACCATAGTGATGATTCACTTGAGGATGAAAGACTGGCCCTGGTTGAGGAGTTTAAGAAGAAGAATAAGAATGTTGCACTCATCAGACAAAAGATGGAGCTAACTTTCTCCTTGAGGCGCAAGGAGATCGTAGAGTTGCAGCCGATGGTGTCAGAGGTTCTGGGACGATGGCCTGCTCTGTTTTGTGAGGCGGAGGTAAGCAGGTGAACTAAGAATATATTATGTTGTGTTTATATTTAGTCTTGTTTGGAACAGTTATGTGTGATTACAAAGCCCATTTTAACATGATGGTGTCAATTGTTTTGACTTTGTATTGAGGATTTAAATTTCCTGGTCATTTAACAGATTAGCGAGGAGTTTTATCGCATCACAAACAAGAACCTAATGGACAACTTCAGAGCAGCCCTTCATCAGCACACCTGCAGGCTCCTGAGACTCTATCGGGTGAGAAGAACGGCTTTTTCATCTGAGATGGATCAGCTCCTTGATGGCCTGGATCAAGAGGTGAATTCTAGAAGTAGTAATTTAATAACTCTGAACATTATAGATATTTAAAGGAATTTTGTCTTTTTTATGAAGCTGTAGTAATTTTGGTAGCAGTTGTTACAATGTTAAGTTATCCTTGTATGACAAACCCTCAAAATAATGCATGGGTATCTAAGGGACTGACACAATGGCACAAAGAAGCAAACCAATTTACAAAAATATCTTGCTCTGTAGAGATCATTTTCATAATGTTGTCACACTGATGATGATCTTGGCCTGTACGCAAATGACACCAACAAGCGCTTTCAGTGAACATGCCTGGACAGTGAGCAACCATAGGGCCCAAATTGAAAAATGGCAAATTACCCTTTAAAATGAGTAAACCTTTGATGTGCAATTAACAGGAATTCTCTGAATATAGAAGACAGCTGCATGCATGTTTACTCAACTTCTTATATATCAATTACATCTTGTAATGTTTCATGCAACTCTTTGTTTCAGACGTCTGACATGACTGCACACCGACAAACTGCAGCATTAAAGGGCCTTCCCTTGTATCTCCGTGACAGTCAGGAGAAGCTCTTCAGGACCTGTCTTGTGAGTAGTTATGAACAGAAATTGTAAATGTTATTTATAGTGCTGTATTTCAACATTGACTTCAACCATTACCTGTCTTCCTTGATCCCTTCCTCTTTCCTGATGTCCACAGTGTCTTCAATAATTGTACTGTCCTGGCTATGACTTGATGTAGCCTAATTGATGTCAGTTGATGTGTGTATGCGGGTTCAGTTTGTGGTTGTGGGATATGAAATGGTTAATGTCAAACTTGTAGTTCTATTTGCAGAAAAAATGTTTATCCAATAATTTGGAATTAATTTAGTAATAGCTTATTCTGATATACAATATTTTAATGACTGTCTTGCAAGTCACGTGTTGGTCTTTTCTTGTCTGTCAACACAAGGACACTGATCCAGAAGAGGAGCAGACAAAGGGCCTCACTGTGGGTATCCTCACTGTGTTGGAGGATGATGATAGCACAGCTCCTACAAGTGTTGTGAGTGTTGCTGTTGTTGTGGAAGAAGAGATTGTCCTTCAAGATCTCCCTGACCTGCCAACTGCTTTTGCTTACCTCTTTGGGTTGATCTACACTTTAAATCTCAAGTACCCAAAAGATCTCAGGTACACTTTCGAAACTGTTCAGAAGGTTTTTATGGAACTTGGTACGGACCTCACTTCAAGGGTCAGATCCCTCAAAAACAAACTCCTTCAGTAAACCCACAAGTTAACTGATAATGTTGGGTCTGGAATTGTTGACCTAAAAGTTCCCTTCTGTCCAGCCAACACCATGATAATTTACTGTTTACATTTATTTTGCACTTCACTGGGTTTTTCATCAACATGTTAAGATTCAGTGTTCAGTATGCTGTCAGAGTATTGAGCAGTGTTACAAAAAATTGCTGATTATTTTCAGACTGGAAGTTATGGTGCCCAGTAACCTTGTAAACGAATTTATTATATTCATAGTTGTGTATCGTACTGGTTCTGTGAAGTCTTGTAGACATGACTCATGTACTTTTTTTCTTTTTCAGTCCAAGTTTACAAGTATACAATGTGGCACAAGTTGACTGCTAGGACTGGGACAGTTGGGTCCCATTCATTTTCATTTACTTGGCCCTGCTGGAAGGGATTTGATGCTGCTGGTTTAAATAAATGTTTTGAATGTATATGTTGCATCTGTAATTATTTATACATTTGATAAAGTTATCAGTTCTAAATTTTGAAGTTGGGTTACACTATAAACTACTGCAGTGTGCAATTTTAAATATATTATGCTATACTAAACCAAATTAAAGTGTATTCTGTATAAGAATTTTTACCATGTAAAATGTACAGGTGAGTTAGCAGAAGTAAGGATTAAAAGTTTTTCCAACGTAAAATTAAACATTAGTACAACTAATGGGAGAATTGGCAGAAGTAAGGATTAAAAGTTTTCCAACGTAAAATTAAACATTAGTACAACTAATGGGAGAATTGGCAGAAGTAAGGATTAAAAGTTTTTCCAACGTAAAATTAAAAGTTGGTACAACTTATAGTTGAGTTGACAAATCAGAATTCAGAGTTGAGCAAACTCAAAAGCAAATCAAAATATTGAGTTTAACTGCCCAACTTAAAATTTTATCGAAGTTTGTTGCCTTGAAATTTTGAGTTCATCCAGCTTTTCTTTTTTTGCAGTGAGGAGGCTAACGAGCGTAACAGAGTTAGCAGAAGATGCAGAGCAGAATGGATGGAAGGTTTATCTCCGCCAGGTAGAAGTGGGATGCCGTGAATTTGTTCTCTTCTGAGCGAGCTGGGCATACGGGGAAAAAGCCAGAGGACTGCGGTACCTAACATGTCTCGGGCAGCAGAGAGAGCGAGCGAGTGGCTATGGGTACGTAGAAAGCATGCTAGCTGGGGAGCTAGCTAAAGGTAAGGATGGCTGCGTGACGTTAGTGTGCTTGCAAATTATTATAGATGTGGTCGATTGGTTCGTGTTTCATTTGTTTGTTTGTGTCATGTTTCAGCCCACATTAACGGGGCGATTCAAAGTAGATTTGTTTGTTTGTTTCGTGTTTCATAAAGGACTAGGCTAATTATTGAAATATTAGTTGTTGTCTAATATTAATGGTGAGAAAAAACAGGTTTTGCAGTGGCAGTGTGGAGGGGGGTGACTCCAGGACGCTGGAATTCACTGTTAAGCCTTCTTGAGGTGTCGTGGGCCTAACTTAACGAAACATCGGTGAAGGGAGGTGCCCACTTGAAAACCCCAATGACATGCTGCATACTGCTGTTGTTTAGGCCAGGTTCCTGATGTCTTACAAGCCAGCAGCGTTAGGTTAGCTTATGTTTCACAATGTTTGAATTATCCTCTGCTGCTCTGTGGGCCTACAAGCCAGCAGCATTAACTTAGTTTATTTAGATTTTAGGTTAAGCTAGCCATTAGCATTTGGTTAGCTTATATTTCACAAGGTTTGAGTTAGCGTCTGCTGCTGAGTGGGCCATACAAGCTAACAGCGTTTACTTAGACTGTAGGTTAAGCGTCATATTATATGACTGTAGGTTTGTTAGGATATAGACTTAGACTTAGATAAACTTTATTGATCCACAAGGGAAATTGCTTGGTTACAGTAGCTTAATTGTACATAAAAAAAAACACACTCTTAAGAACCTCAGATCCGCTGCCCCTCTATAGTCTGGTGTAGTGGATGTGACAGATTGTCCATGATGGAGAGCAGTTTGTCCAGTGTCCTCCTGTCCCTCACTGAGACAAACGTCTCCAACTTACTGCCAATCACATGACCAGCCTTTCGGATCAATTTGTCGATCCTACTTATGTCCTTTTTGCTGGTGCTGCTCCCCCAACAAACCACAGCAAAGTACAGGGCACTCGCAACAACAGACTGGTAGAAAATATCCAGCAACTTGCTGCACACGTTAAAAGACCTGAGCTTCCTCAGGAAGTAGAGTCACAGCATCACTGTTGTCCCTCCAGTCCAGTCTGCTGTTCATGTGGACTCCCAAGTACTTATAGTGGTCCACTACTTCCACATCCAGTCCCTGGATGGTGATGGGCTCCACTGGTGTCCTCTTCTTCCTGAAGTCAATGACCAGCTCCTTGGTCTTGTCCACATTCAGGAGTAGGTGGTTTGTCTGGGACCACTCCACAAAGTCCCCGATCAGTGTCCTGTACTCCACCTCCCGTCCATCTCTAATACACCCAACCACTGCAGAGTCATCAGAGAACTTCTGCAGGTGGCAGGACCCAGAGCTGTACTGGAAATCAGAGGTGTAAAGAGTGAACAGAAATGGAGACAGGACAGTCCCCTGTGGTGCCCCCACATTACTGACAACAGTATCAGACAGGGAGCCCCCCAGCCGCACAAACTGGGGCCTGTCAGACAAGTAATCAGTAAGCCAGGAAACAATGGAAGAGCTGACACCCATCCTGAGCAGCTTCTCACTCATCAGAAAGGGCTGAATGGTGTTAAAAGCACTGGAGAAATCAAAGAACATGATCCTCACAGAGCCCTTTCCACCATCCAGGTGAGAGTGAGCACGGTGCAGCAGGTAGATGACAGCATCATCCACACCAACATGAGGCTGATACGCAAACTGAAGAGGGTCCAAGACAGGGGTCACCAGGGGTCTCAGCTGAGCCAGGACGAGTCTCTCCAGGACCTTCATGACATGTGACGTCAGTGCAACCGGTCTGAAGTCGTTGAGGCCAGATGGGATGGGCTTCTTGGGCACCGGCACTACACAGGATGTTTTCCATAGCACCGGTATCCTTTCCAGCTTCAGACTCAGGTTGAAGATGAAGTGCAGGATGCCAGACAGCTGTGAAGCGCAAGTCCTCAGGACCCAGGGGTTGACACGATCGGGGCCTGCTGTCTTGCCTTGTTTGACTCTCTCCAGCTGTCTTCTCATCTGGCCAGGCATCACAGTCATAGGGCTGGTCTTCTCAGTGGGGGTGGGAGTAGGGGGAAGAGCAGAGGTGATAGGCAGGAAGGGATCAGTGGTGAGTTGTTGATTGGCCGTCTGGGGGGGTGTAAAGACTGGAGTGGTGGGGGGTGGAGGGCCAGCAGGTGGTCCAGTGGTGAATCTATTGAAGAAGACATTAAGCTTGTTGGCTATGTCTGGGCCACCGTCCTGTTGTTTGGCTTTGATGTTGAAGCCAGTGATCAGCTTCATGCCCCTCCACACGTCCCGGGTGTTGTTCTGCTGGAGCTTGGCCTCCAACTTCCTCCTGTAGGCGTCCTTACAGCTGGACCTTGAGTTGCCACTGTATCCTCTTCAACTCGTCCTT
This sequence comes from Chelon labrosus, assembly GCF_963514085.1. NCBI lineage: Eukaryota > Metazoa > Chordata > Actinopteri > Mugiliformes > Mugilidae > Chelon > Chelon labrosus. The sequence goes on from NC_140337.1 coordinate 30,887,443, forward strand.
ATCTCCAGATCTGAAGGCCTGCTTCTCCTTGTTCAGCAGATCCTTCAGCTGGCTGGTGATCCAGGGCTTGTTGTTAGGATAACAGCGGACAGTCCTTGTAGGGATTACTGTATCCTCACAGAAGTTAATATAGTCCGTGATGCAGTCTGTCATGCTGTCAATGTCATTCCCATGGGGCTGGCAGAGCACGTCCCAGTTGGTGGTATCAAAGCAGTCCTGCAGAGCGCTGCTAGCCTCCTCACTCCACCTCCTAACTGTCCTCGTGGAGACAGGCTGTCTCTTCGCTGCAGGGACATACTCAGGTGTTAACAACACCAAGTTGTGATCAGACCGTCCCAGTGGGGGCAGGGCAGTGGCACTGTATGCATCCTTTGAATTAGCATACAGTAGGTCCAGAGTTCTATTTTCCCGGGTTGCACAATGAACAAACTGGTGGAAAGTGGGTAAAACAGTGTCCAAGGTGATGTGGTTAAAATCCCCAGAAATGACAACGAGGGCCTCCTGGTGTTTGGACTGTTGCCTGGCAACAGTGGCGTGGATGGTGTCACTCGCTGCTGCCTTGTCCGCTGAGGGAGGGATGTAAACTCCCACAAAGATGACAGACGTGAATTCCCTCGGTAAATAATATGGACGCATTCCCACAGCTAAAAGTTCAATGTCCGGCGTACAGACACGCTCCTTCACAGTCAAATGAGCGGGGTTGCACCATCTCTCATTCACAAAAACAGCAATCCCGCCGCCGTTCTTCTTACCCCTCAGGACCGTGTCTCTATCCGCCCGTAGAGTCTTGAAGCCGGGTATAGATGCACTGTGGTCCGGGAAGTTCGCGTGCAGCCAGGTCTCCGTAAAACACAGAATACTGCTCACGGCGTAGCTACTCCCTCTGGGTCCTAACAAGCGCACATAGTTCGTCCATCTTATTAACCAGAGACCTCACGTTCCCCATAAGGATAGATGGTACCGCTGGTTTGAATTTCCGTCTCCGTTCTTTCACTTTCGCTCCAGCACGACATCTCCGGCGCTTCTTCCTAAGTTCCTCGGAAATCTCAGGCCTCGATCTGGAGAGCGCAGGGGGTATGGACAGCGCTAGCAGTTGCTCTCGTGTATATACGAAAGGACGGCCACTCTGCTGAGCGCTACAGCGCAACACTGAAAGTCCAGAAAAAATGAAAAAAAGCAGCTTAAAAAGACAAAAGCGGTCAAAAAACATGGTGATTGTTTTTTGGCATAGCATTCAAGAATAAGTTAGAAAAAAAAGATTGAAGGAACACACAAACATTGTAAGAATCACGGAGCTACTGTGACCTGCTGCCACTCTTTCAGGCGCTCAACACCTTTTTCTCAGCTGGACAGGGCCTCTAAATGTGTTTTGCCTGGGATTTTGGCACAAGGGATTGTTACATCTAATCCTGTGTATTAATGAATTAATGAATATACAAGAAACTGTTTTCAGTAAACTTTGTTTTACTGAAGTTTATATACTACAGAGGTACATGCCTTTGTTCAATTCAAGTTGTCTGTGTTACTCATGCAAACAACTCACTAAAAGTCATAATGTCATTTAGTTTGACTTATTGAGAACAGTGTCATTCGAAACTAGAGAAGCTACTCTTTCCATTGACACAAAGCATCACATAACTGGAGCTAAACAGCTAGCCTCAGCCGTCAGAGAAAAGACCAAAACTTCGACTTGCAAAGTCAACATGGCAGAATTTTTTCTTAAGACATTTATGAAAACAACTGTCAACTAATACTGTTTTTATTACCTGTTGTGTCCATTTGAGTTAATTCACAGGATTATCCATCAACTGTGCAACACATGGTGACTTGCCTGACAGAATCTGGACCCTGTGCCCTAATTTCATACATGGTCCTTTGCTCCATCTACTGGGCTTATGGTGATACTATTGAAAGTACACAAATTATCGCTGTTTTGTATAGAATGAGACCTTTACGAACCTTACCTTACTCTGGATACCATTATTGTAGGTGGATGCCTGTTGCTGCATTTCTTTCTGTTTTTTTGTCACTTTTTTGTTTTTTATCTTGAACTCTTTGTCAGAAATATAGTGCAACAATGGTTTCTGTGTGCCTCAAAACTTTTCTTTTACTTACTTTCGTTCTTTTTGTAACAGAGTGTTATGAACAGGGTGGCATGGCCATTGTTTACACACATGACCAGCTGTTAGCATTATGTAAAACTGTACTGCCTCTTTGGGCCAGGTCTGAAAACCCGAGGGAGATACAGAGGAGGTCTTGAAAGAAAGTGAATGGAAGGAAGAGGTGATATATGCCTGCTGTTCCTGCAATTATCATGGGGAACACAAGATGGACGAAATGGCAGCGCTGATTGAGACCCAGAGCGAATTCAGCTAGTGCAGCTTTTTGAGTTTTACCGTGACATGGCTGCAGTTGCAAAAAGCGCCGCAACGCTTGGCTTTGTGACTGTGTGGGCGGACAGAGACATGGCTGCTAGCGGTAATAAGAGGGGATGCGGGATTGCGGTCCTGGACTGCACCACCGCTTATTCACATACAGTGGACACTGGATCTGTGTGAAGGAACATCTGTGTCGCCCAAATGTGGAACTGCTGGCTGTAGGGTTACGTCCCTATTATTTGCAGAGGGAGTTCACGTCCACCATTGTGATTACCATCTACACCCCCCCCATCCACTGAGGCTGAAGTGCCTGCTGACGTCATCAATACCACCATCTCCCATCTGCAGACACAGCAGCCAAACGCCTTTATGGTCATCAATGGGGACATTAATCTTGTCACCTTGTGTATAACTCTTACAGACTTCATCCTGTTCACTCCAAAGTATGTCCTTATTGTTCAATGGCAGCCTGTGTCCTGAAAGATTGTAAGGAGTGTGGACACAGGAGGCTGAGGAGGCCCTGCAGGACTGCTTTGAGTACACTGACTGGGAGGGACTCTGCCAGCTTCATGGGGATTACATCAGCAACATGATTGACTGCATCACAGAATACATCAGATTCTGTGAGAATACTACCATGCCCTCCCAGACTGCTCGTTGTTTCTCCAACAACAAGGAGTGGATCACTAGCGATCTGAAGACTGTTGAATGACAAGAGGAGAGCCTTCAGGGAGGAGCTAAGGAGGGTACAGCACCAATGGCAGGACAAGCTAAGGGAGTGTAAAGACTTCTACAGGAGGTAGCTGGAGGTCAAACTTCAGCAGAAGAACATTGGGAAGGTGTGGTCAGGAATGAAGGATATCACGGGTTGTGGGGGAGAGGCAGGTTGTCTGAAGGCAACATGGAGAGAGTGAACACCTTCTTCAATAGGTTTAGCTCTCAGACCTCTGTCTCCTCTACCTCATCCCCCCACACCTCCCCACTGCCTCCAATGCTCCCACATCTCACGTCTCATAATTCTCCTGCAGGGCCACCTCAGCCCCCTGTGTCCACTTCCACCTCATCCTACTGAGGACCTGCGCCAGCCAGATGTCTGGTGTTCTCCAGCATCTCTTCAATCTGCCTCCTGTCTAGTCCCTGTGCCCAAGAAGTTGTCTCCAACCATCCTCAGTGATTACCATCCAGTTGGCCTTACATCCCATGTGATGAAGATGCTGGAGAGGTTGGTATTGGCCTATGTGATGTCACAGGTGAGATTGTCTTTTGACCTCCTACACTTACTAGCCACGTCTGGATGCCGTGGATAATGCTGTCATCTATCTGCTGCAGCTCACTAACTCACACCTGGATGGTGGTGGAGACTCAATGAGAATGATATTCTTTGATTCCTCCAGTGCCTTCAACCCCATCCAGCTTTTTTTGCTGGGTGAGAAGCTGTAGTTGATGGGCGTCGGTGCATCCAGTGTCTCCTGGATCACTGACTACCAGACAGACCGGCCACAGTTCATTCTTTTGGGTTATGTCCTGTCTGATGTGGTGGTGAGTGGTGAGGGAGCCCCACAGGGCACTGTGATTTCTCTGTTACTGTTCACCTTATACACTACTGACTATCAGCACAACTCATGTCACATACAGAAATTTTCTGATGACTTTGTGGTGTGGGGTGCTGCTTAACGTGGACAAGACTTAAGAGATGGTGATTGACTTCAGGAGGAAGTGAACAGATCCTCTGCCCCTCAGCATCCTTGGTAGGGATGTGGAGGAGGTGGAGGATTACAAATACCTGGGAGTTACCATCGGCAACAGACTGAACTGGAGGACCAACAGAACAATTGTGTACAAGAAGGGCTGCAGCAGAATATATTTCCTAAGGAAGCTGAGTCTATGTGAGAGTACTGTTTGTTGACTACAGCTCAGCATTCAATACCAGAGTCTCCTCCAGACTGGCCTCTAAGCTGCATGAACTGGGTCTGGACTCCTCCCTGTGTAGGTGGATCTACTGCTTCCTGACCAGCAGACCACAAGTGGTCCGAGTGGGTCACCACGCTTCAGCCCCCCTGACTCTCAACATCGGATCCCCCCAGGGCTGTGTGCTCAGCCCTCTGCTGTACTTGCTGTACACACATGACTGCGAGGCCACGTCAGACTCCAACATCATCATTAAGTTTGCTGACGACACTGCTGTTGTGGGACTAATCTCCCACGACGACGAGACAGCCTCGGGAGAGAGGTCTCCCACCTGGAAAAAAAAAAAGGTGATTTTCACAGTGCTGCCGGGCTTTTCCAGGTGAGAGAGAGCTCGGTGTAGCAGGAAGATAATGGTGTCCTCCACTCCAACATTAGGACGGTAGGCAAACTGCAGTGGGTCCATGGAGGGGCCCACCTCAGACCGGAGATGTCTCAGTATCAGTCTCTCCAGTGTCTTCATCGGGTGGGATTTTAGACCCGCTGAGCAAATGAGGGAAGGGCTACATGGGGTGAGGAGCGGGTCCTTGATCAAACCCACTGAAATCTAGATTCAGATCGTTGACGCACTGAACCTGTGCATGGGGTGTTTTGTATAGATAGTTTCCAGGCTTCTCCACACCCCTCTGATGTTCTGCCGCTGCAGCTGCTCCTCCATCTTCCTCCTGTAGCTGGCCTTTCCCTCCCTGATCTTCCTTCTCAGCTCCTTCTGTACCGTCCTCAGTTCCTCCTTATTCCCTGATCTGAAAGCTCTCGTCTTCTCTTTCAGCAGAGCTTTAATATCAGGGTTAATCCACGACTTGTTATTTGAGGAGCACCGTACCACCCTGGAGAGAACGGTGTTCTCAAAGCAGAAGTTTATGTAGTCAGTTATGCAGTCTGTCATGGCATTGATGTCCTCCCCATGTTGATCACAGAGTTCTGTCCACACAGTGGTGTTGAAGCAGTCCCTGAGAGCTGCCTCGCTCTCCACAGTCCACCTCTTCACCGTGCATTGGGACCACAGGCTGCAGGTGTACAGGAGGCTTATACACAGGCTGCAGGTGCACAGTGTTGTGGTCAGCTCTTCCTCGGGGAGGGAGGGGGGATGCAGAATATGCCTCCTTGGTGTTGGCATAAAACCAGTCCAGTGTTTTCTTGTCTCTTGTGGGGCAGGTGACATACTGAGTGCTGTGTCTGCAGCTTGCTGGTATCTGAGAGCAGGGCATCAGAAGCTGTGTCCGCCTTAGCAGATAGGGGGACGTACACCGCTATCACAATAGCATGTGAAAACTCCCATGACAGATAGTATGACCTCATGCTAACTGCTAACAGTTCAATGTCCTTGCTACACAGTTGTGCTTCAACACTGCAGTGTGTAGGTTTACACCACCTCTCGTTCACCAACACAGCCAGGCCTCCTCCTTTCCCCTTAAGGATGTCCACTGTTCTGTCCGCCTGCAGAAAATGAAAGTTGTCCATCATAACAGTGGCATCCAGGATGCTCGGTGTAAGTCAGATCTCCATGAACAGAATGACGCTGCTCTTTCTGTAAGGTTGAATGATCTAGATCTGTGTACATCGCCTCCTGTAGTGGGTATTAGTAATATTTTGTTGCCAGATTCACTTTTAAGAGGTAAAAACTCAACGTGGGTACTTTGGTTTCGTTCAAATGTCCAAATGCAGAGACGGTCTGGTTCTAATTTTACTAGAACCTTTCTTGAATATGTGTGCTTTGTGGTATTTTGCTATAAACCCTTGGTTTACTCACTTCTAGTCAAGGGGTTGCTGAATGAGTTCAGAATGATATCATTGCTATCAGGGTGTTTTCTACTATCTAATCCAGAAGACATTTTAAATTTTGTGTTTTTAGGCGAGTTTCACCTCCAGCACTCTAGAGACTCAGTGGTTAAATGTGTGCATTGTTTTTAAGTTGACTTTCCTCTCAGTCTCAGCTGTACTTTAGACTTTGCACCAATAAGTATATGTAACATGTAAGACAGGAAACATCAAATTTATACTGAGCGCAGATTCGCTTTGCCATTGCTCTTAGCACCACCCACTGATGTTTAGGCTATATTCACCACTTCTGCTTCTCAGAAATCTGCCACACAGGAAGAGACTGCTTCTCACTCTACACTTCAGTCTGATGTTCAGTCAGTCAGCGGCAAGACAACATGGAGGTCAGAGCTTTCTGCATCGCATTGTGTGAGTACTGGCTCCTTTCCAGATTAAAACTTGATGATAATGACTTTATTTACAATTAAAAAGCTCATGCACGTGGAAATCTTTGAAAGTTATTTAGTGAGTGAACTTAAATTTAACACTTTTAACTCAAGTATTATTCTTCACCAGCTACGACATTTAATAGTAAATATGCTGAACATCGTGAGCATCTGTAGGAGATGACAAAACTTTTATTGATGCATCTATTTTCTTTGCGTCTTCAGTGACTGTGACGATCCTGCTGTGTGCACAGAATCAGGAAGTTGGTGAGTAGATGTTTTGTTGGGCAGTTGTAGAAAAGAGGCAAAAATATCTTGAGATTGGTGTGTTTAATCATCACAGTTCTTTTATTACTTTTACTCTTTTAAATGTTGTAGACGTCATCCAGCAGTTCACAGGAGTAAATGTCTAAACTGAATTTCTCTGTTTTTCTTTGTCTCAGATGCAGCTTTTCTTCGTATCTCTCCAAACAGACTGCAGTTCTTTGAATATGAGTCTGTCACTCTGTACTGTGAGGGAGTCTTTTACTGTGATGTTGAAGATAAAATGATTCGGGAGACGCCCTCGTGTTGCACCACTAATGACAGAACATCAAGAGGACCGAGCTGCACCATTAAAAATCTTTATCAAGATAATTCGGGAAAGTATTGGTGTGAGGAAGGAGGAGAGAGAAGAAACATCATCAGCATCAATGTCGCTTGTATGTTTGGAGTGAGGCAGTGATATTTTGTGATTATCTCAATGTGATTTCAAGATAAATTAAATATGATTGTGTTCTTCAGCTGGTTCTGTGATCCTGGAGAGTCCTGCTCATCCTGTGATGGAGGGAGGAGATGTGACTCTGAGCTGCAGAACCAAAATATCTTCATCCAACATCTCAGCTGATTTCTATAAAGATGGAGTCCACAAATGGAGAAGCTCCACAGGAAATCTGAGACTCAAAACAGTCTCAATGTCTGATCAAGGACTCTACAAATGTCACATCTCTGGAGTTGGAGAATCACCACAGAGCTGGCTGTCTGTTGGAGGTGAGACATGTAGTTTTTTTTTGAAAATAAGATTCATAAAGTATTGATCACATATGTGTTTACACTCTCAAACAATTCCCATCTCCTTAAATTTCATCTTTTTCTACCGTCAATACAGAAGGTCATGAAGACTCTAATCCTGCCTCCTCTTCCTCCGTAAGCACACCATGGATCGTCATCTCGGTCTTGTTGATGCTTCTCTTGTTGTTTGTTGGCAGATGTCTCTGTGGCAGAGGTGAAGAACATAAAGTGAACTTTACTCACTGGTTTTGTCACAACACAATTCTTCCACATACACAAAAGTCACGGAGGAGTTTTCACATTATAATTTTTTCCTTTGTGTAATAATTTCAGGCTACTTCACGTTACTTTAATTCCACCACCATGTTCAAAATACCGTCTTTTGTTTTTACAGATTTTTGTTCACAGTCACTGGCAGTGCCTGATTCAGACTCATCAGAGCATCAGACAGGTAGGTTTAACGTTAAGAGTTTCAGCAGAAAGTATATTAAATATATATATTAATTGTTTAGTTTTTTCCAGTCTCAGTACAGGCCAGTCCAGTTGAAGCAAGCCAAGCAATGTATGCTACTGTAGCAAAGAACAGGAAGAAGAAAGGTATTTCCTCTAACCTTACATTATTTTAGCCCAGACCACAGTTAGCATGCTACTCAGCCTTTACATTGTTTGACGTGATGGTGCTGGTGTTAACTTTAGCATCCTGCATAGTCAAATTCACAGCGTCAGCTGGGATGAGCTACACATGGGTGTCTGTACAACTTGTCTGTGAATGATTTATTGTTTGAATTAAAAAGACACATGTAGTAGGGAATATTTCGTTTGTCTTCAAAGCAGAGTCCAGTGTTCCCTCACCAGCCCAAGACCCTGTTTACAGTGCCGTCTACTATTCTACAATTAAGACTGTGAGTCAAATACAGTCTTTTATCTCCTCGTTGCTACACAGTTGTCTTTCTTTCAGCACGTTCTTGCTGTCCACTCATAGATGCTGAAAGAAAAGTCAAAAAGCAACTCAAAAACCTCCTCATCTTCTGTCGGTGCAGTGTCTACACATCTTGTATGAATGTCCAAAACTCTAATTAGGACTAGCCTGTCTCCAAGCACTGATTCTAGTATAAAATATAGAAATGTAAACTTCTAAGATGGTGTCAGTTAAGTGGTCGAGGGGTTCAGAATATTTCCTGGAGAGTTAAGGGTAAAGATTTGAAGTCATGCTTTGCTTAGTATAGTAGACTTTTGCAACGACTTCTTTTCTTTCTAGAATCTACAACTTCCATGATATTTGTCTTCTGTGTCCTATGCGTTACAGGTTGCTAAGCGTTGACTGAAAAGAGGAGCTTCATGGTCTACGTGAAAACCAGGAAGTGACCAAGTTAGGGCCAGTATTGTTGTTGTTATTGTACAAGTTATAACAAAAAGAAAATCTTTTGACCTCAGGTCTGTTTGCTGTGTTACAAATTTAAAATAGTTTCTGTGCAAAAACAAACGTGTGGACTTTTACAGCGTGTGCGCTTTAACCAACGCATCAGAGAAGTTTCAGTTGATTTTCATCAGGCAGTTTAACCAACTTGTTCCATCAGCTTAGTCTGTTCACACAGTTGCTCACTAGATGAGCGCTGCTGCTGCTTTTTCTAAGCTTGTCGCGGTTAGCTGCATATCTGATGTTGTTGCATTGCTTTTTTAGGATTGTGGTCAGCAACAAGACGAGAGTTTCTTGAGAGAGTTTCATCGATGAGAATAAAAGTCATGTCCTTCACGTCACAGCGTCTGTTTGAGTTTGTTCTGTGGTACAAAATGTCAGCATTTTCTCACGTGTCATGATAATTATAACTACAGCAGAACGTTCCTCCGTTTTATGAGTGAAATTCATGCACGTCCTCATGAAATAACCTGTGTTCACACTGACAATGGTCTTGAGGGTTATGTCTTTTGAAAGTGCAATCAGTCGATCTTCAGTCAGAGACAGATCCATTACTATGAAGTTTTTTCAATAGAATTTCTTGGGTAGTAGTTTGAAGATTCTCCAGCCTTAGTCAACAAAAAGGTCATTCCTTGACCTCACTTCCTGTTTATTTCTGGTGGTTGTACTTCACCAAGACAACTCTCCTGTGTCTCGTCAGCTCTTCTTCCTTGTCTTTCGTTAGCTTGCTCCTCTGTTATTAGTTTCACTTCATTACTCTGTGTATGTATATATAATCCTGTCTCATCCCTTGACAGTTTCTTTGTCCAGTTACTGTGGAAGTACCTGTTAGGCTCTCCTGCTATTCCCTGTGTCCCTTTGCTTCTTGTGTTTCTCAACGTCCTTTGGTTTTTGGATTACTCTCCTTTAATCAGAGAGTCTGTCCTTGAAATCGTCACACCGCTGATGTGTGGATCATCCATGAGATCAACACTTCCGCAATTCTGACCACACAAGCTGCTAAAGTGAAGAGAGGATGTTCCATTCATTAATACACAGGATTAGATGTTACAATCTCTTGTGCCAAGATCCCAGGCAAAACACATTTAGAGGCCCTGTCCAAACCCTAACAAACCTACGGTCATGTGATATGGCGATTAACCAACAATCTAAATGAACCAAGTAAATGCTGCTGGCTTGTAGGCCCACAGAGCAGCAGAGGATAATTCAAACCTTGTGAAATATAAGCTAGCCAAATGCTACTGGCTTGTATGGCCCACTCAGCAGCTAACCAAACAAAGAAATATCACTACCAACCAACATGAAGACATCAGGTAACTGGCCGAGTCACCAGCAGTATGCAGCATGTCATTGGGGTTTTCAAGTGGGCACCTCCCTTCACTGATGTGCCGTTAAGTTAGGCCCACAACACCTCGAGAAGGCTTAACAGTGAATTCCAGCGTCCTGGAGTCACCCCCCTCCACGCTGCGAAACCCCGTTTTTCTCAGCATTCAGTGACTATCAACAACTAATATTATAATAATTAGCCTAGTCCTTTTATGAATCACGACCCAAACAAATAAATCTACTGTGGTCCACCCCGTTGATGCGGACTGAACCACGAACCAATCTACGACATCTATCGTGATATGCAAACACACTAAAGTCACACAGCCATCCTTTACCTTCCAAGAGAACCTTGGGTGGAGCTATTTCAACCATGCAAATCCTGATCACTGGACGCGGTAAAGACAAAGGTCAAAGAGACACAAACACATCTTGAGCCTGTTGAAGAACTTGATTTTGGCCTGCACCTATCTTTTTTCCCATCTCCCACCCAAAGACTGAAAAAAAGCCAGGGCACAACTAGTATGGGTGACAAGTGGGTTTGTCCACAGTTTCCACAGTGGCCCAACCTATGAATGCCGATATGGGGTTTAAGTGGGATATAACTGGTTAATAGATGATGCCCAATGGGTTTATTTATGGCCCATGTCAGCCCCACCTATCACTTTAACAAGGATCTCAACAGGGCCGCTAGTGGGTTTGTCCGCACTTTCCAGACTTGCCCTCGCCATGAATGCCCATATGAGGTATACGTGGAATCTACCTGGGCTTTAGATGGTGGCTATCTGGCAAATTTAAATAAAACCCACATAGTCCCACTTGTGCTTTGAACAAGGATCTCACATAGGCGGGACCCAACTGGGATGCAGTATATTTAAAAGTTAGTTTGTCCACAGTTTCCACAGTGCCCAAACCTATGAATGTTAGGTATGAAGGTATAAATGTTCGGTATCCCATTTATACCCATATTAGGTATAAATGGGATCTAACAGGTTTTCAGCTGAGGCGTATTCGTTTTTTTCATATCAGACTGTTGAAGTCCCCACCTATGCACTGAAGTAACTGGTCCCTTGGGATGAGCTTTCACATTAACTCAGCCTCCTCTTTTAGCTTCTGACCTGTTTACGGTCAAAATCTACTGGTGTCATGCACTAGCAGAAACCTTCCTGACAGTATGTTAATGCCTGTTTACATTCCTCTCGCCTGACCTCTATCTAGGTAGCATTATGTGTAGGTCATTGCTTGGCTGTTTTTTTTTTGTTTTTTTTAAAGACAGTCAAAGGTTTTTAAACTCCTTGAAGACTTATTAATGTGAACTCTAACGAAGATGACTCGCAGATTCACTCTGCATTTGCTGTTTGAAACACCCACTGATATAAACAAAAACATTGAGGCTATTTACATCACCTCTGCTTCTCAGAAATCTGCCACAGGAAGAAACCACTTTTCATTTTGCATTTCAGTCTGATGTTCAGTCAGTCAGCGGCAAGACAACATGGAGGTCAGAGCTTTCTGCATCACACTGTGTGAGTACTGGCTCCTTTCCACATTAAAACTTAATGATAAAGACTTTATTTACAATTAAAAAGCTCATGCACGTGAAAGTCTTTTAACATCATTTAGTGAGTGAAATTAAATTTAACTCTTTCAACTCAAGTATTATTCTTCACCAGCTACGACATTTAATAGTAAATATGCTGAACATCGTGAGCAGCTGTAGGAGATGACAAGACGTTCATTGATTCATCTATTTTCTTTGCATCTTCAGTGACTATGATGATCCTGCTGTGTGCACAGGACCAGGAAGTTGGTGAGTAGATGTTTTGTCAACACAGTCTCACACCTTGTCGTCACATGCTGCCGTTTGGTCATTTAGCCCTGACGTCCTAAGCCGACGTCTAGGGGGCCCCCTCTTCGTCGCTTGACGCCGTAGAGGGTCATCCGATAGATTTGAATGCAAATCCCTCATCTTTGTATTTTGACGGAAAGGGGGTTAGCCATCCAGCGGTTTGCTTGCGCTGGAAATATGTTTTTTGGCGATTGATTTTGTGTTACAAATGTGTATTTTGCAGTACCGTGCGGCGCATATGCTGAACAATCATTGGTGCGGTGAACATACATTTTCGTGGGGCAGAAACCCTTGTCTTCGTTACCACGACTTTTTTTTTTTTAAAGTATACATTAAAATGACATAATTACTGGAGTTACAGGACTGCATATTTGCAACCGTTGCTATGGGTAAACAAAACCAGCAGACTCTGCCCTAGAATTCTGTATTCTGTCTGGTCAAGTTTGCTCACTTATCTAATATTTTGTTGTGTAGTTGGGTTTTGTAACTGCAACTCAAAACACCAACAAGTCCTCCAACTTATACGACCAGAGTGGTCGTTTGTACATGCACTACATCGGTATGTCATAGTTGGACGAATTAAGGTAAGTACAGCAAATGTGTTTAATTAACATTTGAGAACAATATAACATGTTGTCAGCTCGTTTTAATGTTGATTCGCCTTCTAGTATACTATCTAGAATTACTACGGGGGATAATTAACGTCATAAGAGCTAACGTTAAATTAAAACAACTAGCCAAAAGTTATTTTTTTTTAAAAGGTAGCTAGCTAGCTAGCTATCATGATAATAGTTACGTAAATATGACTTTTAGAAGACGTCAGGACATGCACAGGTGAATATCATGTTTGTAACCAAAAGCTAAAGCTAAATGAAGTTGTTTAAAAAGTGAAAACCTGGAATGGAAAAGGACAGACAGATAAGACAGGTGTCCATTGCGTCTGTAAGCAGATTTTCAAATGTTATTATCATACTTAACATATGTAATTTACCAATCACAGTATCTATTGTTCTGAAGACAAAGCGTGTGTTGAAGTAGTTAAGTAATATATTAATATATAACTGCCCTATGTCTGAAATCAGGCATGGTCCCTGAGAACCTGAGGCCCTCATGACAGGTCAGAGTGATCATTGGATCATTTAAAAGTGTGAAGTAATACACAATGTACATACTAGATTGTGTACTACATGCATACTGTGTTACATAATGCACCTTTTTATCTAACTTGGCTACACTAATTTATCGCGTCATCTTCAAATACAGGCTGTTGCATACATAGCCAGGTATTATGATTACAAAATATCTGCATACCTGAGGAATGTGTCGTTGTACATTTTCGAATAATCTTAAAGCAATTTAACAGTAATACTTAATGCTGTCTATCTGTCTGTCTTGCAGTGGGACAAAGTGGAAAAACTCCTGGGAGCCAAAAGACAACATTCAAAGGTAACATCGTGAAATAGACTGTTACTGTGTCATAGTGATTTTGTTATTGTTGCTGTGTTGTATGCCAGTTATGGAGACTGACAGTTATTATATATTATTTGATATAACTGCTTTATGATCTGTTTTGCTTGATCTTTGAGGAGACAGGCTACATGAATTCATTCATTCATTCATCTTCTATAACCGCTTATTCCTGTTAAGGGTCACAGGGTCTGCTGGAGCCTATCCCAACAGTCATTGGGCGAGAGGCGGGGTACATCCTGGACAGGTCACCAGTCTATCGCAGGACTAATATAGAGAGATAGACAACCATTCACACTCACGTGCACACCTATGACCAATTAGAATCACCAATGAACCTAACCAGCATGTCTTTGGACGACGGGAAGAAGCCGGAGTACCCGGAGAGAACCCACGCAGACACAGGGAGAACATACAAACTCCACACAGAAAGGAACCAGTCGGCCCATGGATTCGAACCGGTGACCTTCTCGCTGTGAGGCATCAGTGCTAACCACCCTGGCTACGTGAATGATAAATGTTAATGTCTGGTAATGTTTTAAAATAAAATTCCTGCCACCTGTCTCTGTCTGTGTTCATTTCCATTCAATTCAGTTTCACGATTGTTTACAGTTTATAAATTAGCAGCCTGAATAGGTTTGTTTTCACAAAAAAAAAGGTGAGGGGTTAACAGACAACTTCATCCAATCACACCCATTACAGTAGTACAATTTTTGTGCTTATATTGCTTGTTAATTACTCAGAATTTATTTAGTTTTGATTAACATTTATTGTTAAAGGCATAAGCTGTGAACTAGTAGTTACACTATAGGTGAGGATAGAAGTTACAATATTCTGAAATCAAGGAATGCCCCCTGTCGCATATCCTCAGTAGTGTTTTGTTGAGATGCTGTTTTTTCATTGAAACACACAGATGTCAGAAATGACCTATTGGACAACATAACAACGGTATGTGTAACTGATTTACTCAAAGTCCCTTGACAAATAGCTGTTGTGATGTTAGTTTACACACAGGTTCAAATTGTCTGGTGGAATTAACTGGTAAAAACAAATGAGCAGATACAATATAAATTACTAATTCAGTTGTAAATCTGTCAGATATGATTACCTTCCATGATTTTTTCTCATTGTTTAAAAAAAAATACTTATATCATGGGCTGAGTCCTCAAAAGGCTCTCTGAATCTAAGCCTGGGCACAGCTGTGTTCATGAAATGTGAAAATCCATACTTTGTTGTAGGACTATAATAAAGATATTGTTGGAAAGGTCTCAACGTGGGGAATAACATATGTTAGTTTAGGGGTTGTAACTGACTCCTTCTTTGAACTATTGACCTTTGAACCCTGACTTCTGAGAATTTTTGAAGGCTTAAGGCTAAAGTAATTCTGCATCAAAAGGGGCTATAGACATGGGACAAAGTGCTGTAGAAAGCTTATGAACTCTGCCTTTTGTGCCTGTGTGACTATACCTAGTGGATATAGACAGAAAGTGGGAGTGCTGTCCAAAATGGTATCTTTTCACCCACTTGACAATTATATGCTTAAATTCTGGTAAGTTTCCCACACCCTTAAACCCCGGCTATGTATTCATTTTATTATTTATAACCTCCTATTCGAGGAAATCACTAATCGTGGTAGAAACTACAAATCCCTTGAGCTGCGACATGTAGCTTGATACCAAGTCACGTGATATTTGTAGTTTTTTCAGTTTTCAAACATATGTTAAAATAGGGTTGTAAAAAGATATATATACTGATTACATCGAATATCTAGTATTGCCGAACTAGCGATGACATTGCTTTAAGTCGATATATGTTAAGAAAAAGTAAAGAGAGTTTATTTAGGATGTGTTTAGAACCGCGCAATATAGATTTACGCCAAACAGCAATGCAGTTTGGTTCTCCCGCTTCAGTAGGCAGGATTTGGATTGGTTTATCTGCTGAACACATGAAATATTTACTACAGCCGAACTTGTAACAGCAGTGATTATAGTTGCTTTAAGTTAAGAAATGACACACAACACTGCATTTGAGTCGTTTATTTGAAAATATTATGAAGCTTTGCTGTTGCTTGGTTGAGCGGCAGAAACCGAACGCAGCCAATCCACGGCGGACAGCTATAGCAGAGCCCGTCTACGGAGAGCCTTGCCACTCTCTATTAAGTCCCATTGTAACGAATTTTGGTTGCAGTTCCACCAGATTTCCACTGGGGGCGATCGCCATGAGTGCAACATGAATGGGACTCTATGGAGCTAAACGGCTAAATGTGTCTCTTTCACCCGATTGTCGTTGAGAAATCTCAGATTTGATTGTAGGTTTTGCAGGTTCAACATGGGTTATAGGTCAAAAGTTGAATGAACGAGAACTTGTCCTTTCGTTTTCTTACAGGTTGAGTTGTTGTTGCCCATAACACGCTAGCATTGTGCTAATGAACGCTGATTGGTCAGTGAAGGACTGATTACGACCAGATCCCGCTTGACGGCATCGTGGCATCCGAAGCGGGACCAGAATGTTAAGGCGGACTTTTTCGCCCAAGTTTTTTTTTTTCGGCCCGGTCTTTTAAAACAACAAAACAGAAACTCTTCTAGCACGATTATGTACCCGTGTCAGCTGTGTTGTCCATGCCTCGAGAGAAAAGAAAGTGCAGAGCGCGAAAGCACCAAAGCAGTGACTGAAGGATTACCGTAAAGCAGTATCTGGTCGTACGATGTGTATGACGTCATTGACATTTTAAAATACTTTTTAAAGCAAATAAGTGACTCTAAAAAATCTAACACCCAGCAGTGTGTAATTTCTTTGCATCTCCTTTCAAATACAATATTCAAATTACTGCACAAAAACTTATATCCTGAGAAAAGTGGATTTTGAGGGGTACTGCTCCATAGACCGCCATTCATTCTGCACTCGTCCTGAGAGCGCCCTCATATGGAACCAGAGTGGAACTGCAACCAGTTCAGAAGCCGGAAGTTCAGTGAGAGTGGCACTTCTCCCCATATTAGACATTCTCTGGCTATAGTCAGGATTGGAATGAGTCCAACTACGTCACTAGGCTTTCTGCCGATCTCATAAGCCTTCTTTTAATAATACTGTTCAAAATGCACCAGGTTTAACGAATGCACTGAGTAATACGGCATTACTAGCATTCACTTTGAGGATGGGGGTAGTATTTTTACACTAATCGGCTCGTTTTCTACCCCGGGATGACGACGGAGGTTGACCGGCCGATCAGCTCAGGAGGCCGGCCGTTCGTCTCTGAGATGACTCGCTGCTCCTGTTCCACAGGTGGTGCTTCACTTCTCCGAAAACATCGGAGCAAACTTCCAACCAGGCGTTATTTGGATAAACTGATCACATATTGGGGATCTGCACCGTTACTTTCTAGCATGAAAAAATATTAAAACTTAATAAAGTGACGTATTAACAGCTATGGAGCGGGAATTAAAACAGCTTTTAGCCTGCTTATTACGATGCCGCTAGAGGGCACCAGCGCGGCTAGTCACCCCCAAACGTAACACTGGGTCGTAATTTGGGTGCAGGAAAAACGACAACTGTGATCGTTCTGTAGAGGAGGACAGTCTGTGTTTTGAGTTGCAGTTACAAAACCCAACTACACAACAAAATATTAGATAAGTGAGCAAACTGGACCAGACAGAATACAGAATTCTAGGGCAGAGTCTGCTGGTTTTGTTTACCCATAGCAACGGTTGCTATGCATCGCAGGTTGAAAATGAGATCGTAGAGACAAGTAAAAAAAAAAAAAAACAGGTAAAGAAAAAGTAGTTTTAAGCCTACAGCAAATATATGGAAGCCCATTTCCGCCACTTGATGAAAAAAAATATGAGACACTAAGTCATAATTATGAGCTACTAAGTCAAAATTATGAGATAGCTAAGTCATAATTATGAGATACTAAGTCATAATTATGAGATACTAAGTCGAAATTATGAGATAGCTAAATCGAAATTATGAGATACTAAATCGAAATTATGAGATAGCTAAGTCGAAATTATGAGATACTAAGTCATAATTATGAGATACTAAGTCATAATTATGAGATACTAAATCGAAATTATGAGATAGCTAAATCGAAATTATGAGATACTAAGTCGAAATTATGAGATAGCTAAGTCGAAATTATGAGATACTAAGTCATAATTATGAGATACTAAGTCGAAATTATGAGATAGCTAAGTCGAAATTATGAGATAGCTAAGTCGAAATTATGAGATACTAAATCGAAATTATGAGATAGCTAAATCGAAATTATGAGATACTAAGTCGAAATTATGAGATAGCTAAGTCGAAATTATGAGATAGCTAAGTCGAAATTATGAGATACTAAGTCATAATTATGAGATAGCTAAGTCGAAATTATGAGATAGCTAAGTCAAAATTATGAGATAGCTAAGTCATAATTATGAGATACTAAGTCAAAATTATGAGATAGCTAAGTCATAATTATGAGATAGCTCAGTCAAAATTATGAGATACACTCTTGCTGTGTCTTAAAGTCATACTACATTTTGATGTGATGGGGTTTGTGTGAATCATCCCGAACAACATTGTGTGATCCACTGATTTATCACTTAGGCCACTTACTTATTATGACAGGAGCTGGACCGATTCACGCAAACCCCATCACATCAAAATGTAGTATGACTTTAAGACACAGCAAGAGTGTATCTCATAATTTTGACTTACCGTAAATCCTCTAATACAGGCCCGGGCCTTTATTTTACTCAAGCGCATCGCGGTCCAGGCCTTTATTGGAAGGAGGCCAGAATTAGAGGCAGGCCTCAGTTTCTATTTGAGCAAAACGAACTACCAGTAGAATGAATAAAAACAAGATTTTGTGTCTATTTGAACCTATAAAATACTAGGTTCATTTATTGAAAACGTACAGTTACCATAACATGGTATGCATACAGAACATTAACAACAAATGAGCGGCGCGACGCGGTCGGGGCGCACTGAGGACAGTCCGCAGCCGGTCGGCAGTCGCGCCGGGAGCGAGGGGGCCCCGTCCCTCCCCGCAGGGAGAGAGGGCGCAGTGAGCACTGATTCCACGACCACAGGGAAGCGGCGAGGTGAGATGCGGGGGGTCGCTGTAAAGCTCGCGGCCGGAGCCGGCGAGCCACCTTCGCCCCGAGCACTTCCAGGCCGACCCAGGGCCGGTCGCGGCGCACCGCCACGGAAGAAATGCGCCCGGCGGGGGCCGGCCGACGCCAGGGAGAGGTCCCGCTGAGGGGATCCTCCCACACCGTGCCGCCGAAATCCTGACCCGCCGAGATGGTTCTAATAATAGCCCCAGCCACTATTAGAGACCGCCCTTTATTTACCTCCGCTGACAGCGACCGGCCAATGTTGGAGACCCGGCCGCTAATGGAATACAGGCCAATATTAGAGGATTTACGGTAGCTATCTCATAATTATGACTTAGCTATCTCATAATTATGACTTAGCTATCTCATAATTATGACTTAGTATCTCATAATTTCGATTTAGTATCTCATAATTTCGACTTAGTATCTCATAATTATGACTTAGCTATCTCATAATTTCGACTTAGTATCTCATAATTATGACTTAGCTATCTCATAATTTCGACTTAGTATCTCATAATTATGACTTAGCTATCTCATAATTTTGACTTAGTATCTCATAATTTTGACTTAGTATCTCATAATTATGACTTAGCTATCTCATAATTTTGACTTAGTATCTCATAATTATGACTTAGTATCTCATAATTATGACTTAGCTATCTCATAATTTTTTTTCATCAAGTGGCGGAAATGGGCTTCCATACAAATATGCAGTCCTGTAACTCCAGTAATTATGTAAGGGATAATGCCCGACGAGGTGTCCATTAAGTAAAGGATAATGCCCAACGAGGTGTCCATTAAGTAAAGGATAATGCCCGACGATGAATGGACGACGCGGAGGCGTGAACCGTGCTTCCGCGAAGTGTTTAGAGTTAAAATCGTGAGTTTTTTTTTTTATTTTTACAAGTCGAGCGCACTATTTAATATTTCCCGTATGCAGGCGTTGGCCATAGCGACCCGACCGCAGCAGTTGATCAGTGATGGGAAGTGAGGTGATGGCTTAACCTTACGTTATGTGATACGAAGTATCATTTCAGAAGGCCAGTGCTACTTGTGTGTGTCCAGAGGATGATGCGAAATTTTGTTTCAAAGAATCAAAGTTCACAGATAGTTTCCTAAATCGTTTTCTTTGTGCTTATCCCGTCCTTGTCATCCTCTAATTCGTTCAATTCCTCCGGTGTCACCTCCTTGCGTCGCTTCCCCTTTTTCTTTTCATATTCTCTTCTCTCTTTTTCTTCTGCTGCATCCCAGTCTTCAAAGTTGTCAAACTCACCAAATAATTTAAAAGAAATGATAAAATCACTCATGTTTTGTCTGTCTTGCTGTTGCGATGAATAAACTGAAATAACGTTGAGTCTCCGTTGCCATGGTTACCATCTAGCGTTTGAGCCAGCGCATAATTTAGAACTGTCATCAGGCAATCTGACGGGACGTCTTTCCTAGGTGTACATTATCACTTTTTAACCTACACCCTCCAGCCAATCAGAATCGAGTATTCACCCAGACCATGGTATAAGTCATTTTAATGTATACTTTAAAAAAAAAAAAAAAAAAGTTGTGGTAGCGAAGACAATTGTTTCTGCCCCACGAAAATGTTCACCGCACCAATGATTGTTCAGCATATGCGCCGCATGGTACTGCAAAATACACATTTGTAACACAAAATCAATCGCCAAAAAACATATTTCCAGCGCAGGCAAACCGCTGGACGGCTACCTCCCTTTCCGTCAAAATACAAAGATGAGGGATTTGCATTCAAATCTATCGGATGACCCTCTACGGCGTCAAGCGACGAAGAGGGGGCCCCCTAGACGTCGGCTTAGGACATCAGGGCTAAATGACCAAACGGCAGCATGTGACGACAAGGTGTGAGACTGTGTTGGTTTTGTTGGGCAGCTATGACATTTAATGGTAAATATGGTGAACATCATGAGCAGCTGTAGGAGATGACAAAACTTTTATTGATTCATCTATTTTCTTTGCGTCTTCAGTGACTGTGATGATCCTGCTGTGTGCACAGGATCAGGAAGTTGGTGAGTAGATTTTTTAATGGGCAGTTGTAGAAAAGAGGCAAAAATATCTTGAGATTGGTGTGTTTAATCATCAACGGAGTTCCTCTATTCCTTTTCTACTTTTAAATGTTGTAGACGTCGTCCAGCAGTTCACAGGAGTAAATGTCTAAACTCAATTTCTCTGTTTTTCTTTGTCTCAGATGCAGCTTTTCTTCGTATCTCTCCAAACAGACTGCAGTTCTTTGAATATGAGTCGTCACTTTTTACTGTGAGGGAGTCTTTTACTGTGATGTTGAAGATAAGTCGGTTGGGAAGACGCCCTTGTGTTGCACCACTAATAACAGAACATCAAGAGGACCTAACTGCACCATTGAAAGTGTCTATGCAGAGGACACTGGAAAGTACTGGTGTGAGGATGGAGGAGAGGGAAGAAACATCATCAACATCAATGTCACTTGTATGTTTGCAGTGAGGCAGTGATATTTTGTGATTATCTCAACGTGATTTCAAGATACATTAAATATGATCGTGTTCTTCAGCTGGTTCTGTGATCCTGGAGAGTCCTGCTCATCCTGTGATGGAGGGAGAAGATGTGACTCTGAACTGCAGAACCAAAATATCTTCCTCCAACATCACAACTGATTTCTTTAAAGATGGAGTCCACAAGTGGACAAGATCCACAGGAAATCTGAGACTCAAAACAGTCTCCATGCTTGATCAAGGACTAGGACAAGCTACATGAGGCGATTTCCACCCTTCAGACTAACCATCGTGAAGCGGCCCTTATTGTAACCGGGGACTTTAACAGTGCTAACTTGAAGAAGGTGATACCGGAGTTCACTCAACACATCGACTGCCCCACCAGAGGAGTACGGACTCTAGACCACTGCTACTCCCCATTCAAAGAAGGCTACAAAGCGAAACCTCTCCCCCCCTTTGGAAAATCGGATCACGCTGCTGTCTTTCTCATGCCCAAATACAAACAACGGCTGAAGCAGGAACCCCCTGCTGTGAGAGAAGTGACGCGGTGGACAGATCAATCGGAGGCCGCTCTGCAGGGTGAGCTGGATTCAGCCGACTGGGACATGTTTCACAGCAGTGCGGGTGGAGACATCGAGGAGTTTACTGAAGCGGTTGTGGGATTTATCGGGAAAATTGTGGATGACACCACGCCGAGGAGAACCATCAGGACTTTTCCCAACCAGAAGCCGTGGATGGATCGATCTGTCCGCGACGCCCTGCGTTCCCGCACCGCTGCCTACAACTCCGGACTCGCCTCTGGGAACATGGAGGAATACAAGTCGGCCTCTTACAGTGCTCGCAGAGCGGTGAAAGAGGCTAAACACCGCTACGGCCAAAGACTGGAGAAACTGATGGGACAGTCTGATTCCAGGGGACTGTGGCAGGGACTACGTACAATCACGGACTACAAAGCAGCACCCGCCCCCCCGTTGAGTGCCGACGCCTCTCTGGCTGACAAACTGAACAACTTTTTTGCGCGTGAGGAGGGTGTTTAAAAGTGTGAACACCAGGAAAGCGGCTGGACCAGACGGGATTAGTGGGCGTGTCCTCAAAACCTGCGCTGATCAGCTGGCACCTCTGTTCACAGTGATATTTAACCTCTCACTCAGACAGTGTGTGATCCCAACCTGCTTCAAGAAGTCCATAATAGTCCCTGTCCCAAAGAAACCACATCCCAGCAGCTCCAATGACTTCAGGCCCATAGCCCTCACATCTGTGGTGATGAAATGTTTTGAGAAACTGATCAAGACATTCATCACCTCCACACTGCCCGCCACCCTGGATCCACTACAGTTTGCATACAGGCCGGACAGATCTACAGATGACGCCATAAACCTCCTCCTCCACAAGACCATCTCCCACGTGGACACTGGTAAGAGAGGTGTCCCACCTGGAGGACTGGTGCACGTCAGCAAAACAAAGGAACTGATTGTGGACTTCAGCAGGAAACAGCAGAGGGACTTCCATCCACTCACTATCTGTGGCTGTGAGGTGGAAAGAGTGGACACCTTCAGATACCTGGGAGTGACCATCTCACAGGACCTGTCATGGACTCACCATCTGAACACCATCGTGAAGAAGGCCAGACAGCGTCTCTACCTCCTCAGACGCCTCAGAGACTTTAAGCTCCCTCTCAAGGTGCTCAGAAACTTTTACACCTGCACCATCGAGAGCATCTTGTGTGGGAGCATCACCACCTGGATGGGAAATTGTACCAGGCAGGACTTCCTGGCCCTCAAGAGGGTGGTCCGTTCAGCGGAGCGGACCATCAGAACCCCCCTCCCCAACCTGCAGGACATTTACACCAAACGTTGCAGGTTGAGGGCCACAAAGATCCTGAAACAGCCCAGTCAACCCGGACACTCTCTCTTGTCTCTACTGCCATCAGGCCGGCGTTTCCGTTGCCTGAGGACAAAGGCTGAGAGGCTGAAGAAGAGTTTTTATCCCCATGCCATCCGCCTGCTCAACTCTGAGCCTTAACTGGACTTAAAATATCACTGCACTTTATTCATGTAGCTGCTTAATATTTAATATTTAATACTGTAAATTATGTACATATACAACTACCCCCCCACCTCCCAAGTTAACCAGTCTATATTTTTATTCAGTCGATATTTTTATTTTTATTCTCATTTTTTTTATTTTATTTTTTTTTATATTCTATTTCTCTATCGGTGTACATTACACTTATATCGCTTACCTTGTGTGCAACTACTGTTTACTGTAGTAACTACTGTTTACTGTAGTACTTATATATTTTCTTACTACTGGCTGCAGGTACAACAGTACATTTCACTGTGCATTGTACTATGTATAACTGTGCATGTGACAAATAAAACCTATCTATCTATCTATACAAATGTCACATCTCTGGAGTTGGAGAATCACCACAGAGCTGGCTGTCTGTTGGAGGTGAGACATGTAGTTTTTTTTTATTTTATTTTTTTTTAATAAGATTCATAAAGTATTGATCACGTATGTGTTTATACTCCCATTTCCCATCTCCTTAAGTTTCAGCTTTTCCTACCGTCGATACAGAAGATCACGAAGACTCTAATCCTGCCTCCTCTTCCTCCGCAAGCACACCATGGATCATCATCTCTGTCTTGTTGATGCTTCTCTTGTTGATTGTTGGACTACTTCACTTTGGCAGATTTCCTTGTGGCAGAGGTGAAGAAAATGAAGTGAACTTTACTGTTGGTTGGAGGTGAGTGTCTCACCTCATTCATTTTCAGATGAATAAAGTGTATAAATGTGATCTTAGTTTCTGTTACTGTTATTATTTTCATTTTTTTAGCTTTCCTGTCTTCAACTACACAATATTTTCATGAAGAGATGAGTCTTAACTCCTCCTGCAAGTGTAATGGTAAGAAGACTTAAAGCAACACTAAAGAGTTTTTAGTACCTTAAAATAATGTTTCAAAAATAGTTTCAGTGATTTATCACCTCAAAACCGGGTGAAAGCCAATTCTGTATTCGCTTTGCGGCCCTCTATTGGCTGTAACCGCACTATGTAACTTTGCTTCGTCGGGTAGCGTTTTTGTAGTTCTAAAAAGACTACAAATTTGACCTGCTTTACGGCAACGCGGCTACAAAAGCCGGTAGGTTGAGGCTCAAATCAGTGAGAGAGTGAATCAGATCAGCGAGAGAACACTCAGCAGGTGTGTGGAAGATACCAGCTAGATAGTTTTTAAATTTTCGCCATGACAGAGCCTGCAAAGAAAAGGAGGAGTGTAGTGTCCGATGAGGCGAAGAAAAGAAAACGAGAGCATGATAAAGAAAGAGCTAAAACGAGAGTGAATATCGGACCGGCTCATACTCGTTGGCGAGAGCTGAAGGAGGCAACAAAATGCAAGACGGATGGTGACTTGGCTTTGCTGCTGCTGGACTTGTAAGTAATACCGGTAATCTTTTTTTTTAAACAGTGTGCATCGGTGTACAATACATTGTCAATTATTTTATCAGCTCATCTTAGCTAAGGCGTTAGCTATTGTGCTAATATATATGTAACTATCGCTATGGCTCATGTTAGCTAAACCTAGCTAAGGTGTTCGCTATTGTATGTAACTATCGCTATGCTCATGTTAGCTAAACCTAGCTAAGGTGTTCCAAAGCCGGTTCTGCATAAACAAATAACGTGCTTGCGACAGTAGGATGCAGTAGGCATACTTATTTACGACGGAAGTAATGGACAATTCCACTTCCAACCAGTAGGGGGACCGAAGAGGAAAACTTCTTTAGTGCTGCTTTAATCTGAACTACACTGTCTAATTGTTAAATCACTAAACAAATAACCTGGGAATAGTCCTGTTGGATGTGAGGACTGTTGTCCACCGTGTTCACCATCATCATGGTGGCGCTGCTGCTGCTCGGATGTGTTCACTGTGTGATAGAGTTATAAAACATGACTCACCTCCAACAGTATAGAGAGTTTTCTGTCATATTTAAGAAAAAGATGGCTTGGATGACAACCAACAGGAGAATGAAAGCTAGCTTAGTCGCTGATATTTTCGAGTTAATATTTCATCAAGGCTACTCTCACATTTCATCTAGAATTAAGCCTGCTGCTATCAAGCTGCTTTCTATGCTTCTAGACACAGGGTTAGACGCTGTAATTGGATCAGGAAATGAGCCTCTCGCTGAGAAACTTGTCTAATGTGTCTGCAAATGTGGTTTTTAAACCTATCGCACTGGCCATAAGTCTGACACATGGTGTTTAAAATAAGCACAGCGTCCAAGCACTTCTATTAATTGATGCTGGTTTGTAGAAACCTGTGAGCTCTTACAGTGTGTCAGCACCGTTTGGTGTCTTCTGCTGTTTGCAATTTTGTAAAATCTAAATAAAAATAAAAATACATTAACATGCTTTTCTTTAACGTGGTGGTTTTTCATTTTCTTCTCAATATCTTTTCTAGAGTATTTTTATTTTTTTTTTAATGTTTAACCTGAATGGTACACAGCAGATGAGAGAGTAAGGCAGAAGTGAGGTAAAAAGAGATGTAAAATGAAAAGATGCAAGAGAAAATGAAAATCATGATATTCTTAATCTATTTAACCCTTTTATTTCAGAAGAAGCTTTTATAGATGAGTCTAGACTAAAGATGGAAGTCTGACAAGTCTCCATTACTGCAGAGACACTTATGAACATGTTATTATATTTATGCAAAGCGTTTCAGTTTTCATGCAGTCTTGGCAAAAAATCTTTTGATTTATAAACTGCTATTATGTCAAATGTCTACAGGATTTATTGACTTAAGAGTTTGTACAAACAAAATAATTTGCATAAATATAATATATACAAGAAATTGTTTTCAGTAAACTTTGTTTTACTGAAGTTTATATACTACATAGGTGCATGTCTTTGTTCATTTCAAGTTGTCTGTGTTACTCGTGCAAACAACTCACTAAAAGTCATAATGTCATTTAGTTTGACTTATTCAGAACAGTGAACAGTGTGAAACTGGAGAAGCTACTCTTTCCATTAACACAAAGCATCACATAACTGGAGCTAAACAGCTAGCTTCAGCCAACACAGAAAACACCAAAACTTCGACTTGCAAAGTCAACATGGCATTTTTCTGAAGACATTTATGAAAACAACTGTCAACTAATATTGGGCCTCATTCACCAATATCTTCTTAAGAATCTTCTTAGATTCTCTCTTAAGCTATTCGTAAGAAGATTCTTAAGAAAACTCCACGTCGCATTCATCAACGTGTTCTTAAGCCGCAGAATTGTTCGCAGCTGTGTTCTTAAATTGATGAATGCCATTTCCTCGTAAGTTGAGAGCGCGTGCCAGGTGAGTCTAATTAACATAGGATTAGCATATGTAACCGCCCATCAATGCCCATAAAAGGGACTGCAGGGCCATGAGTTGACACAGATGTCGAACAGAGAAAACTACAATAAAAATGCCAAAAGCAAAACGTAAGTCAATTGGAGCGCAGCAGGCAAAGCGAAAAAAAAACTTTAGTAATTCAGAGGTGGAGGTACTGCTGCAGGAAATAACCCGCAGGAAAAAAATTATATTCAGTAGTCTCAGTACAGGTTACACCAATACACACAAAAAGGAAGCATGGGAGGCAGTCACACATGCAGTAGAAGCAGTATCTGGAGAAGGACGGACAATAGAGGAAGTTAAAAAAAAATGGTTTGACCTAAAATCCGAAACCAAGAAAAACATAGCAAAATTTCGACGGGAGATGCAACAGACTGGAGGAGGAACATCGGAGACCCAAAACCTGTCTGAGATGGACCAGCGCATCGGGGCCATCATCGGGGAGACTGCACTCTCAGGTAGCTAGACTATATGGGAAAACTCTAAATCATTTTTCTTAAATTCATTTATTTAATTGATAGTTTAATTTCCCCCACTTACTTTTTAGGAGTACCATCGACTGAGAGTCTAGATACAGACCTTGACCCCGAGGCAACGCTTTCATCCCCTCCCTGTGCTGCTGGTACTCCAGAGGAATCGGGAGGTAATTTATTTATTTAATATTTATTTTCTGAAAGAAAGTTATTTTAAACGTGTGTCCTAAAGGCAGGAGTTTGTCATAGTGTGTGTAAGATCAAAATACGTCTTAGTATTGGACTGAGTGTCGCTACAATGGCTTGATTTATTATTTATTCACAGATGAAGTCCCGCAGAGCCAAATAACAACAGAACTACAACCATCCTGCAGCAGTACCTCCACCCGTACTTGGTCCTGTGCCTCTCCACGCCTGATCACAGAAGCGGTGTTGAACAATCAACAAAGGATAGTGGACACTTTAGATAAAATTGCCTCAACGCTAACAACCATATCCAGCACACTAAAAGAAATGAATGAAAATTTAAAGAAATAAAGATGTGCACAGAAACTGGTCCGTCCTCATTTTTTAAGTGAATCAGACTGGTGGATTCAAGCTGTAATTAATGAGACTTTATTTACAAACGGGCAATTAATTGCTCCCGAACTTGAATAGCGCGCCTGCAGTCTGGTCCCATCAATGCATCAGGACGCACATCTTCACGGTGTGGTGGCTCAGGGGGGAGAGGCACACCACGCTTCATGGCGATGTTGTGCAGGACACAGCAGGCCATGATTATCCTACAGACCTGTAATGGTGAGGGAGAAACATAAATTAAGATGCAAGGTGTTTGAATAAACTTGATCTTAGTCTAAGCGGTTTTTACAAGAATAAAACAAATCATCAGTTCTCTTACTTTCTCCGGTTTGTAGAGCATTTTGCCACCTGCTGTGTCCAAACACATCCAGCGTCCCTTTAAAACGCCGATGGTGCGTTCGATGGTGGAGCGAGTGCGTGCGTGCATCTGATTGTATAAAACCTCCTGAGGAGTCTGAGGGTTGGTCAGTGGTGTCATTAACCATGGGGCTAGGGCATATCCTCGATCCCCTAATAAAACAAATCAAGATCAAAGACACTTTTGTGGAAAATAATTAAATATAATAAAAAGATGCGTACCAATGAGCCATGCGTCACCAGCTGCGCCTTGTTCGAGGCGCATACCCACGGAGCTGTTCTGCAAAATATAGGAGTCGTGTGCTCCTCCTGGGAACCGGGAGACCACGTTCAGCAGGTGGTTATTGGAGTCGCATATGAGTTGGACATTTATTGAATGGTATTGCTTGCGGTTGAGGTATGGGAAGGGGTCTGGAGAGGGTGCCTTGATGCGCACGTGCGTGCAGTCTATTGCGCCAATGGTGTTGGGGAGGCCAGCGATGTTATGAAATGCAGTCTTGACTGTGACTTGCTCTTCTGCTGCGTATGGAAACCTGATGTAGTGCGTGGCCAGTTGATTTATGGCATTCACGACTCGCGGGAGAGCGCGGCTGATTGATGGCTGTGATATGCCAACCCTGTCCCCCAGCTCCCGTTGAAATGATACAGTGGCCAAAAAGCCGAGGGTCGATAGTACCTGAACATGCGGGGGGACAGGGTTGGACCGATGCGTGTGGCTCCGAAGTGCTGGCTCCAAATGGTTGCAGAGATCCACGAGTACAGCTCTTGGGAGCCTAAAGCGTCCAAAAAGGAACTCGTCACTCTCGGCGAACAGGTCAACGTGGTCCTGAAACATTCGTTCCCTCCGTAGGGCACGGTCAGCTATCTCTTGCAGCAACAATATATATGCCATTGTTTTTGCAGGCCTTGGATGGAGAAATGCCACATATAAATAGGGTGGGATTACTAATTGATGGCGTGGTTTCCAATTTTCTAAATTAATGTTAAAGCGCTGGTACGTTTAAGTTATTTTAAAATAAAAAATGCTCTGTAAATTAACCAAAAAATAAAATGAATAAATTAATAAATAAATATGACAGAAATATCACTGTAGTATCGTATTTTAATGAACTGCACAAAAGAAGACAACACAACCATGCCAACATGTCGGCACTGAAATGTGCGTAAGAGTACTCCTGAGTGTTCGTAGGATTTGTTCTTACCTAAGAACAAAGGGAAGATAAGAAAACATTCATGAATGCCACAATCTTCGTAAAAACTTCGTAAGTAGGACTTAAGAACAAATTTGTTCTTAAGAACGGTTCGTGAATGAGGCCCATTGTTTTTATTACCTGTTGTGTCCATTTGAGCTGATTCACAGGATTATCCATCAACTGTGACAGGATCTCTAATTTCATGCAAGGTCCTTTGCTCCGTCTAGTGGGCTTATGGTGGTACTATCGAAAATACACAAATTATCACCATTTTGTATAGAATGAGACCTTTATGAACCTTACCTTACTGTGGAACGGCACTGTTGTAGATGGATTTAACTCTTTGTCAGAAATATAATGCAGGAATGGCTTTTGTGTGCCTCAGAACTTTTCTTTTTCTTACTTTCGTTCTTTTTGTAACAGAGTGTTATGCACAAGGTGGCATGGCCATTGTTTACACACATGACCAGCTGTTAGCGCTATGTAAACCTGTAATGCAATCCCAGACACATCTGTGCGAAGGAACGTCCGTGTAGCACAAACATGGACCTGCTGGCTATAGGGTAACATCCTTATTATTTGCCAAGGGAGTTCATGTCCACCATTGTGATCACCATCTACATCCCCCCATCAGCTGAGGCTGAAGTGGCTGCTGACGTCATCAATACCACCATCTCCCGTCTGCAGATGCAGCAGCCAAATGCCTTTATTGTGATGAATGGGGACTTTA
Organism: Chelon labrosus; assembly: GCF_963514085.1. Lineage (NCBI taxonomy): Eukaryota > Metazoa > Chordata > Actinopteri > Mugiliformes > Mugilidae > Chelon > Chelon labrosus. Next base: position 30,917,405 of record NC_140337.1, read on the forward strand.
ATCATGTGACATTGGACAGAACCCTCACAGACTTCACCCAGTACGTGGATTGCGTGTGTGACAACCCGTGACAACAAAACCATGGACCTATTGTATCCAGATGGACTCAATGCATACAGTACCACTGCCTTTCCCGCCCTAGGCAGGACAACCTTGTCCTGTTCACTCCAAAGAATGTCCCTCTTGTTAAAAGGCAGCCTGTGTCCAGAAAGACAGTAAGGAGTGTGGACACAGGAGGCTGAGGAGGCCCTGCAGAACTGCTTTGAGTACACTGACTGGGAGGGACTCTACCAGTCTCATGGGGAGGACATCAGCAACATGATTGACTGCATCACAGAATACATCAAATTCTGTGAGAATACTATCATGCCCTAACAGACTGCTCATTGTTGCTCCAAGAACAAGCAGTGGATCACTTGTGATCCAAAGACAAGAGGATGACAAGAATGACAAGATGAGAACCTTCAAGTCTGGAGACAAGGAGGAGCTAAGAAGGGTACAGCACCAATGGCAGAACAAGCTGAGGGAGTGTAAAGACTCCTACAAGAGGTAGCTGGAGGTCAAACTTCAGCAGAAGAACATTGGGAAGGTGTGGTCAGAAATGAAAGATATCACGGGCTGTGGGGGGAGAGGCAGGTTGTCTGAAGGCAACATGGAAAGAGTGAAAACCTTCAATAGGTTTAGCTCTGAGAACTCTGTCTCCTCGACCCCATCCCCCACACCTCCCCACTGCCTCCAATGCTCCCACATCTCACGTCTCCTACTCCTCCTGCAGGGCCTCCTCAGCCTCCTGTGTCCACTTCCACCTGATCCTACTGAGGACCTGTGCCAGCCAGATGCCTGTCTAGTTCCCATGCCCAAGAAGTTGTCTCCAACCATCCACAGTGATTACCATCCAGTTGGCCTAACATCCCATGTGATGAAGATGCTGGAGAGGTTGGTGTTGGCCCATGTGATGTCGCAGATGAGATAGTTTCTAGACCCCCTACAGTTTGCCTACCAGCCGCGTCTGGATGCCTTGGATGATGCTGTCATCTATCTGCTGCAGCGGGCTCACTCACATCTGGATGGTGCTGGAGGCTCGATGAGAATCATATTCTTTGATTTCTCCAGTGCCTTCAACACCATCCAGCTTTTTTTGCTGGGTGAGAAGCTGCAGTCGATGGGCGTCCGTGCGTCCACTGTCTCCTGGATCACTGACTGCCAGACAGACAGGCCACAGTTCATTCGTTTGGGTCATGTCCTGTCTGATGTGGTGGTGAGAGGTGAGGGACCCCCACAGGGCACTATGCTTTCTCTGTTACTGTTCACTACTGACTATCAGCACAACTCATGTCACATACAGAAATTTTCTGATGACTTTGTGGTGTGGGGTGCTGCTTAACGTGGAGAAGACCAACGAGATGGCGATTGACTTCAGGAGGAAGGGAACAGCTCCTCTGCCCCTCAGCATCCTTGGTAGGGATGTGGAGGAGGTGGAGGATTACAAATACCTGGGGGTTATCATCGGCAACAGACTGAACTGGAGGACCAACAGAACAATTGTGTACAAGAAGGGCTGCAGCAGAATCTATTTCCTAAGGAAGCTGAGTCTATGTGAGAGTGCTGCTCGTTGACTACAGCTCAGCATTTAATAGTCCCCTCCAGACTGGCATCTAAGTTGTATGACCTGGGTCTGGACTCCTCCCTGTGCAGGTGGATCTACTGCTTCCTGACCAGCAGACCACAGGTGGTTTCATCATTAAGTTTGCTCACAACACCGCTGTTGTGGGACTAATCTCCCACGACAACGAGACAGCCTACAGAGAGAGAGGTCTCTCACCTGGAAAAAAAAAAAAAAGGTGATTCTCAAAGTGCTGCCGGGCTTTTCCAGATGAGAGAGAGCTCGGTGTAGCAGGAAGATAACGGCGTCCTCCACTCCAACATTAGGACGGTAGGCAAACTGTAGTGGGTCCATGGAGGGGCCCACCTCAGAGCGGAGATGTCCCAGTATCAGTCTCTCCAGTGTCTTCATCAGGTGGGATGTTAGAGCCACTGGTCTGTAGCTGCTGAGGTCTTTAAGGTGCGATGTTTTAGGCACCGGTACCACGCACAAGGTCTTCTAAATCTGTGGTACCACTCTCAGCTCTAGGCTCAGGTTGAAGACATGCTCCATAACTCCACACAGTTCATCTGCACAGGACTTAAGGAGCCTGGAGCTGATACCATCCGGTTTTCTGGTTTTATCTTTCTGAGGTCTTTTCTCACCTGGTCTGCTGTGAAGGACAGGGGTGGGGGATGAGTGGATCCATCTTGTATGAAGTGGTTGTATGGTCTGATGAGCCAGAGGTGTGAGGGGCTGAGAGAGGAGGGCATAAGCCAGGTGTCAGCAAGTGAGGGAAGGGCTGCATGGGGGGAGGAGGGGGTGCTTGATCAAACCCACTGAAATGTAGATTTAGATTGTTGACCCACTGAACCTGTTCATGGGGTGTTTTGTAGCCTGAGATGTTTTCCAGGCTTCTCCACACCCCTCTGATGTTCTTCCTCTGCAGCTGCTCCTCCTTTCCCTCCCTGATCTTCCTTCTCAGCTCCTTCTGTACAGTCCTCAGCTCCTACTTATTCTCTGATCTGAAAGCTCTCTTCTTCTCCTTCAGCAGAGCTTTAATATCAGCGTTAATCCACGGCTTGTTATTTGAGGAGCACCGTACCACCCTGGAGAGAACGGTGTTCTCAAAACAGAAGTTAATGTAGTCTGTAATGCATTCTGTCATGGCATTGATGTCCTCCCCACGTCGATCACGGAGTTCTGTCCACACAGTGGTGTTGAAGCAGTCCCTGAGAGCTGCCTCGCTCTCCACAGTCCACCTCTTCACTCACCGTGCATTGGGACCACAGGCTGCAGGTGAACAATGTTGTGGTCAGCTTCCTAGGGGAGGGAGGGGGGATGCAGAAAATGCCTCCTTGGTGTTGGCATAAAACCAGTCCAGTGTTTTCTTGTCTCTTGTGGGGCAGGTGACATACTGAGTGCTGTGTCTGCAGCTTGCCGGTAACTGAGAGCAGGGCATCAGAAGATGTGTCTGTCTTAGCAGATGGGAGGACGTACACCGCTATCACAACAGCATGTGAAAACTCCCGTGGCAGATAGTATGGCCTCATGCTAAACGCTAACAGTTCAATGTCCTTGCTACAGAGTTGTGCTTTTATAGTGCAGTGTGTAGGTTTACACCACCTCTCGTTCACCAACACAGCCAGGCCTCCTCCTTTCCCCTTACCGCTGTCAGCTGTTCTGTCTACCCTCAGAAGGTAAAAGTTGTCCATCATAACAGTGGCGTCCGGGATGCTCAGTGTAAGCCAGGTCTCCATGAACAGAAGGACGCTGCTCGCTCTGTACTCCCGCTGGTATCGTGTTAGCGCAGCCAGCTCGAACATCTTGTTTGGCAAAGATCTCACGTTTCCAATGGTGACGAAGGGGAGAACAGGTCTGAAGCGTCTCTTCTTTTCGCAACGTTGTTTACCTGTGCAGCATCCACGGCGGGTCTTATGAAGTACCTCCGGGATCTCGTGTCTGTCCTGAGGGAGCATCAGATGCTCACTCCTGTAAACAAAGAACACGCGGGCCGCTTCATGCATTGTTACTCCGGCCGGTCTGGATATTGTTACAAATACGTAGACTACGGCTATGGTGAGATTCCCAATAACTGTGTACATTTCATTGGTTTCGTCCAAATGTCCAAAGGCACAGATGGTCTGGTTCTAATTTTACTAGAACCTTTCTAGAATATGTGTGCTTTGTGGTATTTTGCTATAAACCCCTGGTTTACCCCTGATATCATTGCTATAAGGGTGTTTTCTACTATCTAATCTAGAAGACATTTTAAATTTTGTCTTTTTAGGTGAGTTTCACCTCCAGCACTCTAGGGACTCGGTGGTTAAATGTGTGCACTGTTTTTAAGTTGACTTTCCTCTCAGTCTCAGCTGTACTTTAGACTTTGTGCCAATAAGTGTATGTGAAACTGCTAATAAACCACAAACCAACATGTAAGACAGGAAACATCAAATTTACACTGAGCGCTGATTGGCTTTGCCATTGCTCTTAGCACCACCCACTGATGTTTAGCCGATATTCACCACTTCTGCTTCTCAGAAATCTGCCACACAGGAAGAGGCCGCTTCTTATTTTACACTTCAGTCTGATGTTCAGTCAGTCAGCGGCAAGACAACATGGAGGTCAGAGCTTTCTGCATTGCACTGTGTGAGTACTAGCTCCTTTCCAGATTAAAACTTAATGATAATGACTTTATTTACAATTAAAAAGCTCATGCACGTGAAAATCTTTGAAAGTTATTTAGTGCGTGAACTTAAATTTAACACCTTTATCTCAAGTATAATTCTTCACCAGCTATGACATTTAATGGTAAATATGCTGAACATCATGAGCAGCTGTAGGAGATGACAAAACTTTTATTGATTCATCTATTTTCTTTGCGTCTTCAGTGACTGTGACGATCCTGCTGTGTGCACAGGATCAGGAAGTTGGTGAGTAGATTTTTTAATGGGCAGTTGTAGAAAAGAGGCAAACATATCTTGAGATTGGTGTGTTTAATTATCACAGGAGTTCCTCTATTACTTTTCTACTTTTAAATGTTGTAGACGTCGTCCAGCAGTTCACAGGAGTAAATGTCTAAACTGAATTTCTCTGTTTTTCTTTGTCTCAGATGCAGCTTTTCTTCATATCTCTCCAAACAGACTGCAGTTCTTTGAATATGAGTCGGTCACTTTTTACTGTGAGGGAGTATTTTACTGTGATGTTGAAGATTCAGTTGGGAAGTGTTGCACCACTAATAACAGAACATCAAGAGGATCTAACTGCACCATTAAAAGTGTCTATGCAGAGGACACTGGAAAGTATTGGTGTGAGGAAGGAGGAGAGAGAAGAAACATCATCAACATCAAAGTCACTTGTATGTTTGCAGTGAGGCAGTGATATTATGTGATTATCTCAACGTGATTTCAAGATAAATTAAACATGATCGTATCCTTCAGCTGGTTCTGTGATCCTGGAGAGTCCTGCTCGTCCTGTGATGGAGGGAGAAGATGTGACTCTGAGCTGCAGAACCAAAATATCTTCCTCCAACATCGAAGCTGATTTCTATAAAGATGGAGTCCACAAGTGGACAAGCTCCACAGGAAATCTGAGCATCAAAACAGTCTCCATGCTTGATCAAGGACTGTACAAATGTCACATCTCCGGAGTGGGAGAATCACCACAGAGCTGGCTGTCTGTTAGACGTGAGACCTGTAGGTTTTTTCAAAATAAGATTCATAAAGTATTGATCACGTATGTGTTTATACTCTCAAACAATTCCCATCTCCTTAAGTTTCAGCTTTTCCTACCGTTGATACAGAAGATCACAAAGACTCTAATCTTGCCTCGTCTTCCTCCGCAAGCACACCATGGATCATCATCTCCATCTTGTTGATGCTTCTCTTGTTGGTTGTTGGACTACTGCATCTACTTCGTCTAATCTACTTCAGCAGATTTCCCTGTGGCAGAGGTTTTTCACATTATAAATTATTCTATTGGGTAATAATTTCAGGAAACACTACAATATTTTCCAAATTAAATGAACTTCCCTCTTGAGTAACTATTGTTACCTAAAAAATCAGTTCTCAGGTTACTTTAGTTCCACCACCATGTTCACAATATTTTTATTTATTATTATTTTTATTTTTTTTTACAGATATTTGTTCACAGTCTCCAGCAGTGCCTGATTCAGACTCATCAGAGCATCAGACAGGTTGGTTTAACGTTAAGCGATTTAGCAGAATATATACTAAATGTTTAATAATTTAATATATTTATTGTTTTTTTTTTGTTTTTGTTTTTTTCCAGTCTCTGTACAGGCCAGTTCAGCTGGAGCAAGCCAAGCAATGTATACTACTGTAACAAACAGGAAGAAAAAAGGTATTTCCTCTAACCTTATATTATTTTAGCCCAGACCACAGTTAGTATGCTCCTCAGCATTTACATTGTTTGACATGACGGTGCTGTTGATGAACGTCTTGGCGTTGGTAAAAGAACTTTAGCGTTCTGCATAATCAAATCCACAATGTCAGCTGGGATGAGCTACACATGAGTGTGTGTACAATTTGTCTGTGAATGATTTCTTGTTCTAATTAAAAAGACACATGTAGTAGGAAGTATTTCATTTGTCTTCAAAGCCAGGGATCCATCACCGGCCCAAGACCCTGTTTACAGTGCCGTCTACTATTCTACAATCCAGATTGTGAGTCAAATACAGTCTTTTATCTCCTTGTTGCTACACAGTTGTCTTTCTATGAGCACATTCTTGCTGTCCACTCATAGTTGCTGGAAGAAAAGTCAAAAAGCAACTCAAAAACTCTGAGCCATCAAGGTCCTCATCTTCTGTCAGTCTACACATCTTGTATTAATGTCCAAAACTCTAATTTGGACTAGCCTGTCTCCAAACATTGATTCTAGTATTATTTATATATGTAAACCTCTAAGATGGTGTCATTTACGTGGTTGAGGGCTTCAGAATATTTCCTGGTAGAGGAGTAAGGGTAGAGATTTTAAAGCATGCTTTGCTTAGTAAAGTAAACTTCTGCAACAACTTCTTTCTAGAATCTACAACTTCCATGATATTTGTCTTCTGTGTCCTATGTGTTACAGGTTGCTAAGCGCTGACTGAAAAGAGGAGCTTCATGATCTACGTGAAAACCAGGAAGTGACCAGTATTGTTGTTGTTGTTATTGTACAAGTTAAAAAAAAAAAAGAAATCTTTTGACCTCAGGTCTGTTTGCTGTGTATCAAATTTAAAATAGTTTCTGTGCAAAAACAAACGTGCAGAGTTTGACAGCGTATGCGCTTTAACCAACACATCAGAGAAGTTGAGGTTGATTTTCATCAGGCAGTTTAACCAAATTGTTCCATCAGCTTTGTCTGATCACACAGTTGCTCACCGGATGGGCACTGCCGCTGTTTCTAAACCCGCTGTGGTTAGTTGCATATCTGAAGATCTTGCATTGCTTTTTTATGTTTGTGGTCAGCAACAAGACGAGAGTTTCTTGTGAGAGTTTCACAAATGAGAATAAAAGTCATGTCCTACACGTCAGAGCGTCTGTTTGAGTTTGTTCTGTGGTACAAAATGTCAGCGTTTTCTCACATGTGTCATCACAATCATAACTACAGCAGCCCATGTCTTGTCAACTCTTCTCCCTCATCTGTGGTTTGCTTGCTCCTCCGTTATTAGATTCAACTCATTACTCTGTGTATGTATATATAGTCCTGTCTCATCCCTTGTCACTTTGTCTGTCCACTTATGTGGAAGTACCTGTTGTGCTCTCCTGTTATTCCCTGTGTTCCTTTGCTTCTTGTGTTTCTCAACGTCCTTTGGTTTTTGGATTTCTTTGCTTCTTGTGTTGCAGTTACCATGAATCCAACAAAAAATAGACTGGACCTTTTGTTTGTTTAGCTAATGGACTTCCTGCCATGTTGCTGCAGTGCCTGTTGTTCTTCATTATACAAATACTCATTAAAGTTCTTTTGTTTCCTCCCCTTCTCCCCCACTACACCTTGTGCCAATCTTAGTAGTGTCAAGGGGTGAGTGGGTAATGTGTTAGGACCCAAATGCAGGACAGAGTGGGCTGAGGTGGGAGTTGGCACAAAAATATATTTAATAAAAAAGCAAGACAAAACAAAAAGCACTGCAGAGACGTCAGGAACTCCTAACTTGACGAGAACAAAAAACGACTGGGAGACTAGAGATGTTATGCTCGAAGCAGACGCTCGAAACAGTGTCGAGCTTTCAAAGGAGAAGTATCGCGACAAGATGTTTCAATGCCTCGCTTCATCAGTCGAAACATCACATGACTCCCCAAATGAAGCTTCATTGTGTCACAAGCGTATCAGCCGTCATTGGTGACATGTCACGGGATTGTCAAACTCACAATGCTTATAAATGGGCACAATCCCTCAGATGGTTGTGGGTTTTTGAGAGGAGAGTTTTGCATACGTTATGTAGTTTAATTGATTTAGAACGAGGGAAAGTGAAGTTTAAGGTAAGATTGGTAAAACATTAGATTAACTTGCATACTCATATTGGCACATAGGCATTCACACACTAAACATTGAGAGGGACATACTAAACCCTAACTCAGCTGAAATTACCTTGTTTTTAAATAAAAATCTCTGAACCACCCAAATTCCCTTCCCAGTTTCACAAGCATTTTGTACAACTGCTGTCATCACCATCCCTAGATGCACAAGCATTTCACTTATTTTGTAAATATATTTTTGTATTTCTATCAATCTTATAAAAGCATATATTTAAAACATACAGTATTATATGATGGCAAACTCATACAAGTATATTATTATTTTCTATAAAAGAAAAAAAATCAATCTGTCAATCCTTTATTGTTAAGTAAAACACAACTTTGTGTTTCACGACCCTTCGGTTCATGCAAATGCTGTGTATCATATTATCCAGCAGATGTCGCCACATTTAATTGTATCAAATGCTTAGAAATACCTGAACTATTTCAACACGATTGCTTCAGATTGATTCAGTGGTTCAGAAAGCTTCGGTTTCTCCATCACTATGGGAGACATGTATCCAGGAATGTGAAGACAAACTCTATGAGACATGAACATGGCAAAGAGACAAGTGACAAGTATACAGACAGGTACGATGAAACAGAGAACAAAAGGGAAGGCAGGGCTACATATACACACGGCGGACAGAGGGGTGACGAGACACAGGTGAAACAAATCAGGATGGAGCACACAAGGAGAAATCAATGAATCAGTCAAAGGGGAAAACACAGGGAGTAACAAAAGACAGGAAACCAAGAACAAAACAGAACAGGAAACAGAACCCCAGGAAAACTAATCACAAAACCATGACAAGTACCAACTCGAACGAGAACGCAAGCGCGAAACAGCAGTTTTAATTTTTGTTTGTTTGAAGGGTTTTAGTTTAGTTTTGTTTGTTGGTTTAATTTTTTGTTAGGTGTGTTTTTGCATACCTCGAGGGATTCGAACCCACGTCTCCTGCGTCCAGATGCAGCGTCGCTCCTCACTCGACCATCTTCAGTACTGAAGATCCCATCGCTGTGACATAACGGGGTTGGGAAGATGACAACAGGACATCTTTAAATCAAGACTATACAGGACGCGGCTGTGATAATGACAATAAAATATCCTTTCACCCCTGGAGGCAACATTAAGCCTGAATTTTACCTGAGATTTTGTATGATACGTTTTCTCGTAGATTACAGAAGACAACTGTGTCCTGGAAAGTAATAAAACAAAAAAGCTAATAAAACGCCCAAAAAAATAAATAAATAAATAATTGCATAGACACTGTCACAGTGAACAAACGCATCCGGGTCTACCCCAACCAGAAGCACTGAATGACACAGGGGGGTCCAGCAGCTGCTAAAAGTGAGGAACACCGCATGGAGGTCCGGCAACTAAGACCTCTACAGCAGTCCACTGTCCCACCCTGCCTGAAATCCTCAACTATAGTCCCCCTGCCCAAGAAACATCACATTTTTAGCCTCAACGACTACTACACTTTGTCGAAGGTCAAAGAGACACAAACAGATACAAAATCAAAAAGTGGTATACATCGCACACTGGAGAGTATTTTTGCTGACTTTATTTGCCGTGAACAACGCGTTTCGCAATTTGCTTCATCAGGTTCACGTTCACAATCAATCTGACATCCGCAGGTGAAATAGATGGTAGCAACATCACATGACCACACCAGACCCAGTGAGAATACTCCCCACACTAACACACCAGAGAATACAATAAATATCATCAAATCCATGTCTTGCATATTATAGCTTGCATGTACATATACCCAATCTACATAATTTAAGCACATTTGTATCTAAGTTATACTGTATGTTAAAAAGTACATTAGATTTTAATTTTAATTTAGGTCATTATCCATATCAACCAACAACAATTCATTTATATAGAAAAACATACTTTTTACAAAAATATACAAAAGTATAATCTATATACAAAAATAAACTTTACATACACATCTTATCCCAAGAATACACTTAGATCCAGTACCTCATTCAGACCGTATGGTTCTACTGTGTTGAGTTTATGTATCCAGAAGGCCTCTCTCTGCAAAAGTTGTTTGATTAAATTACCTCCTCGTGGTTGGGGTTTGATTCTTTCAATGCCTATGAACTTGAGGGAGGTTGCTGGTCCATGACTCTTATCTCGGTAATGCCTTGCAATTGCATAATCAAAGTTACCATTTCTAATTGCTGCTTTGTGTTCCGCAATTCTTAATTTTAAATTGCGTTTAGTTTGGCCTATGTACATTAGTCCACAAGGACATTTTAACATATATATGACATGAGTTGAGAGGCAATTAATAAAATCTTTAATTTCATAGTTTCTGCCAGAATGAGGGTGACTAAAAGATTTTGTGTCAAATGTATTTGAACAATGTGCACATTTCCCACATCTGTAATTGCCATACACCTGTTGAGCAAGCCAATTCTTCCTGGGGGGCTCCTGAAATGTGGAGCTGACCACCATATCTTTAATGTTTTTGCCTCTTTTAAAACAAAAGTGTGGTTTTGAAGACGACAGGTGACTAAGGCTGGGGTCACATTTTAAAACTTCCCAATGTTTGTTGACAATTTGTTTAATCTGTTTGGAAGCTGTACAATATTCCGACACAAAGGTTCCCTGTCTACGCTCTGAATTTTTGGGCAAGGTATTCAGTAGGTCTATCCTCTCTCTTTTGTTGGCCTTTTCAATCGTTTGGTCGATAAGGGTCTGATCATATCCTCTTTGAATGAATCGTTGGGACATTTCTTTGGCTTTGATTTTGTAATCTTTTTCATCACTGCATATTCTTTTCAATCTTATGAACTGTCCATATGGAATGTTTTTAATGGTATGTTCAGGATGATAACTTGATGCATGTAAGATAGTATTCCTATCAGTACTCTTTCTAAAGATCGATGTTTCTAATTTTCTATTTGCATTAACAGTTATCTGTAGGTCAAGAAAATGTATTTTGTCACAACTATGCTCCATAGTGAAGCGCAAAGACGGATGAGTACCATTTATGTGATCATTAAACATCAACAATTCATCTTTAGACCCAGCAAATATTACCAAAATGTCATCAATAAAACGCTTAAAAAACAGGATATTATCTTTAAATGGGTTGTTATTAAAAATATGCCGGTCTTCCCACAAACCCATAAATAAATTAGCATAATTAGGGGCAAATGGAGAACCCATGCTTGTTCCTTGGGTCTGTAAAAAGTATTTGTTATTGAACATGAAATAGTTGGACTTCAAAATAAACTTCGTCAACAACATCAGTAACTCAGTTGGGGAAGCATCATCATGTCTAGATGTAAGGTAAAAATTCATGGCCTCCAATCCACCCTCATGAGGGATGTTAGTGTATAAGCTTTCAACATCAAAAGTTACAAGGAAGGACTTTTCTGGTATATGTAAATCATCCAACAGTTTCAAAACATCTCTGGTATCAGCAATGTAAGAAGGAAGAGTTTGCACTATAACCTTAAGGGAATAATCCACAAATTGGGACAGGTGCTCAGACAGAGAATCTTTACTTGCTACTATAGGCCTCCCTGGGGGGTTTTCTAATCTTTTATGGATTTTCGGTAGTAAGTAAAAGACAGGAGTGACCGGATGTTCAGTTTTTAAGAATTCCTATTGACTTTTTGTTACCCATTTATTTTCTAGAGCATTAATTAGCAATGCATCCCTTTCCTTCATGTATTTCTCAATTGGGTTCTGTGGTAGCTGTTCATAGAAATTGATGTTGTTTAATTGTCTCATTGCTTCAATCACATAGTCTGTAGTATTTTGTATTACAATTGCCCTACCATTATCTGCAGATTTTACGATAATATTGGCGTTTCCTCTTAATTCGTCCAAGGCTTTTCTCTCTTGCATGAACCTGATGAAGCAAATTGCGAAACGCGTTGTTCTCCAGTGTGCGATGTATACCACTTTTTGATTTTGTAATAGTTATATTGCACAACATCAGCACCTGGAGGAAGAAGGGCTGTGCACAGGGACTTTGTACCTTGATAGACACAAACAGATCTTGAGCCTTTCAGTGAAGAGCAGAGAACGAGGATCCATCCTGTTTATTTTATTTTATTTTTATGCTATAGTTTCTATTTTTTATTGTTCCAGAACCAAAGAGCAGCAAAACTGTATTTGCTTTTAACCGGACAATGACAATAATTTTTTTTTATTCTTGTTCTATTCTCAAGTGGACCAAAAGTGTGTTTGTCCGCATTTCACGTAGTGCCCTGCCTGTGAATGCCCAAATGGTATAAGTGGGATCTAACTGTTTTTCAGGTGAGGCATATCCGGGTTTTTTCATATCAGACTCTTGAAGTCCCCACCTATGCACTGAAGTATCTGGGCCCTTGGGATGAGCTTTTACATAAACTCAGCCTCCTCTTTTAGCTTCTAACCTGTTTACGGTCAAAATCTACTGCTGTCATGCACTAGCAGCCACCTTCCTGACAGTATGTTAATGCCTGCTTACATTCCTCTAGCCTGCCCTCTATTTCGGTACCATTATGTGTGGGTCATTGTTTAGCTGCTTTTTGAAAATAGAGCAGGCAAAAGGGTTTTTAAACTCCTTCAAGACTATTCAATGTGCACTCTATCAAGGATGAATCGCAGATTTGCTCTGCCTTTGCTCTTTGCACCACCCACTGATGTTGAACTAAAACACTGAAGCTATTTCCATAACCTCTGCTTCTGTACAGTCGAACAGGAAGAGAACGCTTCTTGTTTTATACTTCAGTCTGATGTTCAGTCAGTCAGTGGCAAGACACCATGGAGGTCAGAGCTTTCTGCATTGCACTGTGTGAGTACTGGCTCCTTTCCACGTTAAAACTTAATGATAAAGACTTTATTTACAATTAAAAAGCTCATGCACGTTAAAGTCTTTGAACGTTACTTTGTGAGTGAACTTAAATTTAATACTTTTAACTGAAGTATTATTTTTCATCAACTATGACATTTAATAATAAATATGCTGAACATCATGAGCAGCTGTAGAAGACGACAAAACTTTTATTGATTTGTCTATTTTCTTTGCATCTTCAGTGACTGTGATGATCCTGCTGTGTGCACAGGACCAGGAAGTTGGTGAGTAGATGTTTTGTTGAGCAGTTGTAGAAAAGAGGCAAAAATATCTTGAGATTGGTGTGTTTAATCATCACAGGAGTTCTTCTATTACTTTTCTACTTTTAAATGTTGTAGACGTCGTCCAGCAGTTCACAGGAGTAAATGTCTAAACTGAATCTCTCTGTTTTTCTTTGTCTCAGATGCAGCTTTTCTTCGTATCTCTCCAGACAGACTGCAGTTCTTTGAATATGAGTCGGTCACTTTCTACTGTGAGGAAGTCTTTTACTGTGATATTGAACATAAATCGACTGGGGAGATGCCCTCGTGTTGCACCACTAATGACAGAACATCAAGAGGACCTAACTGCACCATTAAAACTCTTTATCGAGATGATTCTGGAAAGTACTGGTGTGAGGAAGGAGGAGAGAGAAGAAACATCATCAACATCAATGTCACTTGTATGTTTGCAGTGAGGCAGTGATATTTTGTGATTATCTCAATGTGATTTCAAGATAAATTAAATATGATCGTGTTCTTCAGCTGGTTCTGTAATCCTGGAGAGTCCTGCTCATCCTGTGATGGAGGGAGAAGATGCGACTTTGAGCTGCAGAACCAAGATATCTTCCTCCAACATCGCAGCTGATTTCTATAAAAATGGAGTCCGCAAGTGGAGAGGCTCCACAGGAAATCTGAGACTCAAAACAGTCTCCATGCATGATCAAGGATTCTACAAATGTCACATCTCTGGAGTTGGAGAATCACCACAGAGCTGGCTGGCTGTTGGAGGTGATTCACTTTTAAGATGAATGAAGTGTATACATGTGATCTTAGTTCCTGGTACTGTTTTTTTTTTAGCTTTCCTGTCTTCAACTACACCATATTTTCACGAACAGACGAGTCTTACCTCCTCCTGCAAGTGTAATGGTAAGAAGACTTAATCTGAACTACACTGTCTAATTGGTAAATCACTAAATAAATAACGTGGGAACCTTCCTGTTGGATGCAAGGCCTTTTGAGAGATAAATGTATTGCTTTTTTGCTTCTTTCACTTCTATTTAGTCACAACCACTTTCTGTCTCATAATGTCTTTTCTCTTTTCAGAAACTCCCACAGAACATCGTCCCTCCTCAGATCACGGCTATCACATTTACCCCATCCTAAGGACTGTGTTCACCATCATCATGGTGGCGCTGCTGCTGTTGCTCGGATGTCTTCACTGTGTGATAGTCAGAGCTATAAAACATGACTCATCTCCAACAGAAGAGAGAGCTTTCTGTTATATTAAAGGCCTGGATGACAACCAATAGGAGAATAAAAGCTAGCTTAGTCGCTGATATTTTGGAGTTAATATTTCATCAAGGCTACTCTCACATTTTGTCTAGAATTAAGCCCGCTGCTATCAAGCTGCTTTCTATGCTTCTAGACACAGGGTTAGATGCTGTAACTGGATAAGGAAATGAGCGTCTTGCTGAGAAACTTGTCTAACGTGTCTGCAAATGTGGTTTTTAAACCTTTCGCACTGGCCATAACTCTGACATACGGTGTTTAAAATAAGCACAGCGTCTGAGCGCTTCTATTAATTGATGCTGCTTTGTAGACACCTGTGAGCTCTGACAGTGTGTGAGCACCATTTGGTGTCTTCTGCTGTTTGCAATTTTGTAAAATCTGAAGCAAATTAAACTGAGAAATCCATTAACATGCTGTTGTTTAATGTGGTGGTTTTTCAATTAATATCATTATATTCTTCATCAATTTGACCCTTTTATTTCAGAAGAAGCTTTTATAGATGAGTCTGGATTGAAGACAGAAGTCTGACATGTCTCCATTACTACAAAGACACTTATGAACACATGTTATTATATTTATGTAAAGCATTTCAGTTTTTACACACTCTTCACTATTATGTCAAATGCTGCTTTTTGACTTATTACGAAGAGTTTGTGCAAACAAAATAATTTGCATAAATATGATATAAACAAGAAATAGTTTTCATCTGCTCAACTCTGAGCCTTAAACTGGACTTAATACCTCTGCACCACTGCACTTTAGTCACATAGCCATTTCCAAATACTGCAGATATGTATATATACGTGCTACCCCCTCTAAGTTTGCATTTCAAGTTTACAGTCTGTATTTTAATGTTATTTTACAGTTATTTTGTCAGTTTTACATTTACACTATTGTTTGCCTTGTGAGTTATCTGCAATTGTTCTACTGGCTGCAGGTATAAAAATACATTTCACTGTGCATAAGAATGCGAATAAGAATAAGAAAAACCTTTATTTGTCCCACAATGGGGAAATTGCAGTTTGCAACAGCGTACAGAAAAGGCAAAAAGAGTTGCGTATAAAAGATAAATAATGAAATAGAAAAGAATAATTAAAAAAAAATAATAATTGCACAGACTGATGTGAAACTGGTGTTTTGAAGTTTTTACACCTTGTGGTGTAATACTATTGCACATATTAAGAGTGTTGGTTGTGAAGCCTAACAGCAGCAGGAAGGAAAGAGTATCTGTATCTTTCCTTCACACATAGAGGGTGAAGCAGTCTGTTACTGAGGCTGCTCCTCAGTTCTGTCAGGTCACCATGCAGGGGGTGGGACTCATTGTCCAGCATGGAGGACAGTTTAGCCAGGACTCTCCTGTCACTCACCTCACTCACCAAGTCCAGAGAGCAGCCCAGGACAGAGCTGGACTTCCTGATGATCTTATCCAGCTTCTCCCTCCCCCTCTCTGTGATGCCACTGTTCCAACAGACCACTCCATACAGGATGGCTGATGCCACTACAGAGTCATAGAAGGTCTTCAAGAGTGCCTCTTTCACTCCAAAAGACCTCAGTCGCCTCAGAAGGTAGAGCCTGCTCTGTCGCTTCCTGTAGAGTGCGTCAGTGTGGTGAGTCCCTTCCAGTTCGGTGTTAAGGTGAACACCCAGGTACTTAAAAGACTCCACTTGCTCAATGTCCATTTTAACTGAAGTATTATTGCCCAAATTGTCGCTTAAGATAAACACTCACGAACTTGAAAGGACATCTGCAAGAACAGTATCCTTCTCGCGCACATGTTGGATGTCCAGATTAAACCCATGCAAGACTAAACTCCATCGCATTAGCTGATGGTCGGAGTTTTTCATCCTGTTGAGAAAAAGCAAAGGGTTATGATCGGTGCAGGCCACTAGGGTCTGGCTGGAGAAAACATAAACACCAAAATGATCCAGGGCTAGAATAATGGCTAATGCCATCTTTCTCTATAGTAGAATAGTGTTTTAGATGCAAGTTAAATTTTCTTGAAAAGTAAGAAACAGGAGAGAGAACACCTCCAACACCAGCATCACTTGCATCAACCGCTAGTTTAAAAGGCCTGCTAAAATAAGGTGCAACAAGAACAGGACTATTAGCCAACAGCGCTTTCAGGCTCTCAAAGGCAAACTGACACATATCAGTGCAAACAAATGGAACTTTAGGGCTAAGCAAGTTAGTCAAAGGGGCCGCAACTCGCAAAATTCTTGCAAAAACTCCTGTAATAACCTGCCATGCCAAGGAAACGTTTCAAGTCACGCCTCAAACCGGGCACACCAAAGTTCACAATGGCCTCCACTTTGGCTTCAATAGAACAAAACTTTCCACGACCAACCATTTTTCCCAAATATGTTATTGTGGCCTGTCCAAATTCACACTTTGCCATTTTTTAATTTTTTTTCTCTTCTTTCTTTTCTTCTCTTCTTTTTGTCTTCCTTGTAATATATGCTCGAAAGGTCCCCCGATAGCCGGAATGGGGTGTAAAGGTGCAGGAGGTATTTTCTGATTAGGTTTACCAACAGTTTGGCACACATGACATGTTCTACAGTACTGGGCAGCATCATTTTTTCACACCAGGCCAAAAAAAAAATGCCTCAACACACGGTCCAAAGTCTTCCTAAATCCCATATGCCCCGCAAGACAATGATCATGGGCCAGATGCAAGATGTCAGGACGGTAAGCACTTGGAACAACAACTTGAAACACACAGCTCCAATCATCCTGACAAGACATTTTAGGAGATGTCCACTTTCTCATCAACACTCCATCATTCACAAAATACCCACATGAGACAGCTGTAAGTTCATCCTCAGAAATAGCCTCTCCAAAAAAGTTAGACAGAGTTGCATCCTTCCCCTGTTCAAGCTTAAGTTCTTCTCGAGAGGGGAACACTTTACCAAATCCTGGGGTCTCAAGCTTTACCAGGAAGGTGTCCGAAAGGGCAATGTCAGGATCAGACTTTTTGCCTTGGTCTTTCCTGAACATGGCACGTGTAGTAACACATACTGGGAAAGTGTCTGGAAATTTCTTCTCAAGCTCTCTGAGCTTTTGATAGCTACAGGGGATGAAACTAATTCAGGGCAGCAAGTACTTTACCCCCAGCCAAGTCATTCCCTAGGATAAAGGACACACCTTCAATTGGGAGATATGGACAAATGGCTACCACTACCTCTCCTGAGACCATAACTGTTTGAAGATTAAGGGTGTGTAAAGGACAGGACAGATAACCCCCTCCAAACCCCTCGACAAGGATGTTAGAGCCCAAAGCAGACTCATCTGTAAACTGGAGGACGTCCTTGAGGATCAAAGACTGAAAAGCTCCAGAGTCTCTCCAGATCTTAACAGGCCGCCTGTTTGAAGGGTCAGAATCAAAGGAAACAAAACCATCCATAAGAAAAACCGAAGAGCCAGCTAACTCTTTTGAGTTTTATGCTCCATAACTGAGGTTACAGTAGAAGCTTTTACAGTTTTATTAAAGCTACAGACTTAGACTTTTTTTTCCTACACAAGACAGGACAATTGGTCAATGAGATGGCCAGGTTTCTTACAATAGAAGCAAGCCTTCTCTGACGAAATGCCCCCAACAGCTGGTTTACCAGCAAAGGAGGCGTAAGTCTACGCAGGCTTTAAAAACAAAATGAGGTCTATGGAACAAAGCTCTCCCCTTTTGCTCGCCCTGCCTGTCAAAGACAGTCTTATGGGTCAAGATAAATAAGTTAAACAAAGCAGCATGTTTAAGCTCCTGTTCTTTAAGGAGACATTCATGCTCTAAGTGCATTCGCTTCTCTTTTAGTAACCACTCCTCTTGCTTATCTTGCAGTTGCAATTCTTGTATGGCCAACTCCAACTTAAGCCTCAACTCAAGAGCATCATCTGTTTGAGGAGGTTCTGAAACAGTTTCTTGAGAAACTGACAGAGGCACAGGCTTTAGAAGAGGCATTGTCTCCTAACACCTTTCTCAATCAACATAGCCTTAAGAGCCTCTTTAATGCTCTCTTTCAGATGCCTCTCATTACTAGCAATCTCAAACTCATAGTGGCTGGCGAGTTTTAGGAGCTTTCAGTAATACACAGGATAAGATGTTATAATCCCTTGTGCCAAAATCCCAGGCAAAACACATTTAGAGGCCCTGTTCAGCTAAGAGACCCTACCAAACCTATGGTCATATAATATGACAATTAACCTATAATCTACATAAACTAAGTAAAAGCTGCTGGCTTGTAAGCCCATTGAGCAGCATAGTTCAGACATTGTAAAACATAAACTAACTAAACGCTGCTGGCTTGTATGGCCCGCTCAGCAGCTAACCATAGCTACCACGTAACAAGAAAACAACAGCAGTATGCAGCATGTCATTGGGGTTTTCAAGTGGGCACCTCCCTTCACCGATGTTTCGTTAAGTTATGCCCACGACACCTCGAGAAGGCTTAACAGTGACTTCCAGCGTCCTGGAGTCACCCCCCTCCACACCGCCACTGCACAACCCTGTTTCCCTCACCATTCGATGTCTATCAACAGCTAATATAGAAACTAATAACCACGTAACAAACAAACAAATCTACCATGATTCGCCCCGTTGATGCGGACTGAACCACGAGCCAAACAAACAAATCTACCATGATTCGCCCCGTTGATGCAGACTGAACCACGTAACAAACAAGCAAATCTACCGTGATTCGCCCCGTTGCTGCGGGCCGAAGACACGTAACAAACAAATCACGTAACAAACAAATCGAGGCCTACATGCGGCCTTCCTTACCTTAGCTAGTTCCCCAGCTAGCATGCTTCCTGCGCACCCATAACCAGTCGCTCGCTCTCTCTGCTGCCCGGGACATGTTGCTAACCGCAGTCCTCTGGCTCCTTCCCCGTATGCCCAGCTCACTCAGCAGAGCAATCACCGACTTTGCCACAAATCCACGGCAACCCATTTCTACCGGGCGGACATAAGCCTTCCATCCATTCTGCTCTGCATCTGCTGCTAACTCTGCATACTTAGCTCTTTTTCGCTCATTAGCCTCCTCAACTCTATCTTCCCACGGGACAGTCAGCTCTATGAAATACACTACTTTCTCTGGCTCAGACCACAACAGCAGATCTGGCCGTAGTCGAGTGCTAACTATCTCAGCTGGAATAACCAGTTGTCCATTTAAATCTGCTCTCATCTGCCAGGCTCCTCCTACTCTTAGCTGCCCCGTGTTATGCCTGATGCCTGATAGTCTAGCCTTTTCTCCCTCCCGTACAAACTTAATACATTTATTCTCTCTGTTAACAGCCATGGAATTTAAATTCACCCGTTTTTCCTCATTTTCAGCTGCTAAACATTTCAGTACCTGATTGTGACGCCAGGTATAACGTCCTTGGGAAAGACTAACCTTACAACCTGTCAGAATATGTCTAAGCGTGCAGACACAAGTGCACAGTGGACAGGCATTATCGTCACCTACCCACTGGTTTAGGTTCTGGGGAGTTGGCAGCACATCATAAGTAGCCCCTAACATAAATCTAACCCTGCTAGCCTCCATGCTCCAAAGCTCTCTCCACTTCAACTTCCTTTTCTCCACACTCTCCCAGTTCACCCACTGACCCTGCTTAGCCTGCGACACTGCCTTTGAGCATCTAACTGCTTCCTCTTGCTTCTGTACTTCTTCCACTACCATCTTTCTCCTTTCTACTGCTGATGCCTTGCTCCACAGAGGTTTCCCTGCACACAGCCCTAGGCCTCCACGCCCTTGCCGTACATGACCTATGATATCCCTATGTTTAAGAGCTGCCTGTGCTTGCTGCACTGCCTCTTTTGCCTTCCACTTCCTCCCTGTCTTAACAGTAGGCGCTACACTCCTAACCACTAGATCCTTTGACTGAGTAAGAGTCATTTCCAGTCTAACTTTAGCACACTTAAACTCCTCAGTTAAGCTGGTAACTGGGAGCTCCAGAATGCCTTTCCCATACAAGGCTGTGTCACTTAAGCAGCGTGGGACACCAAGCCACTTTCTGATAAATGAATTGATCATTCTTTCTAACTTTTCTACCTTTGAAAGGGCAACCTCATACACCGTCAGCGGCCACATTAGCCGAGGCAGTAAATCAAATTGCCAACACCACAATTTTAACTCCCCTGGTAGCCCTGACCGGTCTATGCTTGAAATGCCTTGAATCATTTCCTGCCTCAACCCTTCAAACTGCGCCTTATCACTAAGACTTGCATCATTCCATCTTCCCAAGCTCTTCACTGGCTTTTCCAGCACTGTGGGAACTACCTCATCATTTATAACAAACTTCTTATCTACTACCTTTCCTTTAACAATAGAAATACTCCGAGATTTAATAGGCTTCACTTTCATCCTAGCCCACTGCAGGTTGCTATTTAGCTTATCCAGCAATCTTCTGGTACAAGGAGCAGTTGACGTTGCTGTCGTCATGTCGTCCATGTAGGCCCTGATTGGGGGGAGGCGAAGCCCTCCTTGCAGCCTTTCTCCACCTACCACCCATTTGGAAGCCCTAATAATGACCTCCATTGCCATTGTAAAGGCTAGTGGAGAGATTGTACACCCTGCCATAATGCCTACCTCCAGCTGCTGCCATGCTGTGGAGTACTCTGCTGTGGTAAAGCAGAGTTGAATGTCTAAAAAGTAGGCTTTGACTAAGTTTTTTATACTACCTGGAACTCTAAAGAAGTCAAATTCTTCCCATAACAAACTATGTGGCACTGACCCAAAAGCATTAGCCAGGTCTAAGAATACAACATGCAGGTCTCTCTTCTCTTGCTTTGCTAACTGAATTTGGTGCCAAATCATACTGGTGTGCTCTAAGCATCCAGAGAAGCCGGGGATCCCAGCCTTTTGCACCGACGTATCAACTAGTCTGTTTTTCACCAAGTAACTGGACAACCTCTGTGCCACAAAACTGAAGAAAATCTTCCCCTCAACATTAAGCAGACTAATTGGTCTAAACTGGCTTATTTCCAATGAGTCCCTCTCTTTGGGAATAAAAATCCCCCCTGCCCTGCGCCATGCCTTGGGAATAACCTGTTTCTTCCATACTGCTTTCATCAATTTCCACAGGAACCTCAGCACATCTGGTGCACTCTTATACAGCCGGTAGGGGACCCCATTAGGTCCCGGGGCTGACGAGGCTCTTACACGTCTTACCACTTCTTGAACCTCTTTCCACCTTAGTGGGCTGTCATCACACTGGCTAACTATTTCACCAATAGGTGGAATATCAGAGGGTAGTGCCAACTTTCTAAACCTGTCCGTATCTTTATGCAAGTACTCCTCAAGCTTCTCTTTTGGTACCGTGAGGCTACCATTCTTTTCCTTACTAAATAGTGACTTCACAAACCTAAATGGGTCCTTATAAAATGCTAATCTAGCTCGCTCTTTCCTTTTCCTATTTTTCCTAATGTTCTCCGCCCTTCTTAATGCTGCCAATCGCTTCCTATCATCTGCCTGTAAACAATCAATACCTTCCTTCTCTTCAACTGTAGCTTTCCTCCACTGCCTCTTAAGGAGTCTCCTCTCTTGTACGAGCCTATCGATCTCTTGCTGACGCCTCGATCTAACCACCTGTCCCTCTTGCTTCTTCTGTTTCTCAGCCACACCAAATCTGTCCTTACCATAACCATAAATAAGATCTCCCATTTTCTCCAACTTACTCTCCGCCGTCCCTTTAAGTCTACCTAGTACACTAACCAAATCGCTATTGATGTCCTCCCACTGCCTAATATCTGATGCACCTGGCCATTTGATCCTTGCTTTCTGACCGCTAATTTTCTCCCTTTTTGGCTGGCTGGCCTCTCTGTCTGCCTCAGTGCTTGCACCTGCCTCAACATTAGGGGTGCTGATGTCCTGCGAACTGTGGGTTAACTCCTGTCGCTGGACTTCAACCGACTGACTTAATGCACTTCTTAAGAAGTAGCTATCAATGCGGGGTCCCTGTGTTC
The DNA here is from genome assembly GCF_963514085.1 of Chelon labrosus. Taxonomy (NCBI): domain Eukaryota; kingdom Metazoa; phylum Chordata; class Actinopteri; order Mugiliformes; family Mugilidae; genus Chelon; species Chelon labrosus. The sequence goes on from NC_140337.1 coordinate 30,939,817, forward strand.
CCTCTGCCAAACACTTTTTCCTCCCTTGGTGGATTCTGAGGCCCTTTACTGTTGTTATCTTTTGCCAGCCACACACACAAACCTGCTGCTTCTTTCCATCTCCATCTGAACTAGTAGCTTCCAGTAACGTGCCTTGCCTAGTCGGTGTCAAATTCATTCCTGGGTCAAAAGCTGTGTCAGTCCAAACTGAGTCATCTTCCGCCCCTGCTCTCGCTGACTCTAGGGGTATTTTATCGTTAATCGTACTTGTAGCAAGTTAGGGTGTAGCCCATGGCTTATTAAAGCCTGGGCTACTGCCACAATGAGCTGCTAACCCACTGTAGCCCCGGTGGGGACTGTTCCCTCCTGTCAGCTGTCTTTCCATGCTGTCACTAGGTCTTTCCCTAGTTGTCAGCTGCACTATTCGCAACAGTCACTAGCCTAGGCTAGATATAGCATTCAGTAATACACAGGATAAGATGTTATAATCCCTTGTTTTAGGAGCTGATCTTTAGTAAACTGCTCAAGCAGCTCCTCTAAAGGTGCACTAATGAAATTATCAAGCGTTGCCATCCTGGATAACATCTTCACATTTACACTGGTTAACTGCACCTTGCGCCAACCAATATATACAGTGCACACAGCACTACTCAGTGTCCCACACAAAAACAGCCAAATCACAAATGCTCTCTCTAATGACCACCAAAGTCATAGTCACAAATATGTAGGCCTAGAAATAACCTATCAAGCTACTTATGTAGCACCGAATATTACTCAAACAAATACCATTAAACAAATGGCACCTGCTAGCAATCAAAACCAAAGGCAACTATCTCAGGGAAAACTAGCCTACATAAAGTCAGGTTAACCTCCACTCAAACCTAAATATCTTCTGAGGCGTCCGGGCTCGAGGCGTCTTTAAAAGCAGAAAATCAGTGAACCATAGCCAAATGGCCAGGAACCTGAACACTTGCCCCCACCAGAGAATATGTCTCCACCCAGGATTACCTCAAAAACAAAAAAGGCAAAAAAATAAATGAATGAACCGATGGAGAAACTGATTACTCAGTCCCGCTGGCACACTCCCTACCTAACCAGATCACTGAAACCTCAACAACACTCAGACACTATACTCACCACATACTCACCAGGAGGACAAACAAAGCAGCCCCCAGCCACAATGCTGCAGCACACCACTCACAATATTACATTTAGGAAAATGCAAGAAAAACACTCATCAGGAGTGAACTGATCCAGGACGAGCCCCCAATATGTTACGACCCCGGCTCTTGAGAAGCAACACAGATAACAAAGGACAGCCAATGCAGCCAAAGTAACTTTTATTGTAGCCAAAAGTCAAAACCAAGGATAGCAATTGCAGGGGGTCGTGTCATCCTCTCTATTCTACCCCTCTCTTGAATTTAAATTTACAAAGTGGTTTTGCAGAAGAAATCTTCTAACAGATCAACCTTTTACACCTTAGCAATAAAGGTGCCATGTCCAAACACTGAACAGACCCATGCTATCAGATCTCCCTGATGCTGAGGACGTCATCGGAGCCAAAAAAGACAGATTTACACTTTTGTGGAATGTCCCACTCTTGTTTCTGGACTAATTAGTTCTGAATCGAAAGAACATCAACATGATCCTAGGAATTAAAGGGGACTCACCTCTTGGCTTCGTATGGACAAAATCAAGAAGCCTTAATGTTATTTTCATTATGTTTTAAGTTTGTGGTTCATTAATTCTTCCTTTTCAGAGACACACACATGCAAACATATCAAACACCTTCTTCTTTCCCCCTCCGAGAGTGACCAGGGAGTAAAACACAGATAAACAGGTCGTAAATAATTTTCTTTCCCCAGACCCAGACGCTGATCTGCATTCTCCTCTCTAAAAAGAGCCTAAGTTTGATAATATGACTATCGAAATTGTAATAACCTTGTAACGAAGCGCAGTTCGTTACTGGGAAACATTGCACAGGGGGGTAATTATATTCTTTTGCACAGCAACTTTTAATATACTTTACTAACGGCACTTTGCACTTTAGTCACGATGACACTTTATTTGCCAAGATTTGCACAGTACATTTTGCACATTGCGTATTTGCACAGTTTTATACAGATATTTTAAATGACTCTATTTATTGAATATTTAATGAGTTATATATTAGACCTCGTGACCGCAGGTGATTGAATGTCCTCGGGCAGGTGCGGCACTGGGCACTCGGCTCCGCCTACGAGAGAGGAGAGGCAAGTTGAGCTCCGACAAAACTGTATGATTGAATGGTAACAATACGTGAAGCATGTGCAGAGGTACGGGTAAATGTGTGGTGCAATATCGTGGCTTAAAGGGGTAAGTGAGTGCTGTATATTTATGTAAAGTTGTTTGTGTTAACACTTACCTGTTCGGTCAAAAGTCTGCTCCAGGGTGCGCTGCCAAAAACATTCCCCCGGTGGCAGGAGCATGGTGATAAACGTTCCGGGAGAGACCAAGTGGCCAGACAGGAAGGGGGGGGGGGGGGGGGGGGGGCTTCGAATTGGTGGTGGTTATCTTTATTTATTGTAATTAAATTTTATTGGTTTATTGGCAGGGTAATAACATGAACAGAGGTATTGTAAACTATGTGCTGAATATAAAATGTAAAATTGATAAAGCCTGTAGAACCTTAGATATGTTATTATACTAATAGTAGCTATAGGTTGAAATCATAACTATTGGAATTGTTATTGTAGAAACCCCAACCTTTTATTATTAGCAAAATGTCACTGTAAAGAGAACTTATTAATTTACTGATGCTTTTGAGTTATTTTGATTTTGCCATTCAGATATGTCATCTTGTCATGTTGTAATGTTGACTGTTGCTGCATAGGCAAGAACATCGCTAACGAGCCATGATGAGTGATGGAATGGTTAAATTAAATAATATAAAGTAGGTTATGAAGATCAGGCAATAAGACATCTCAAGACAAAGAAGTAGGTGTTCTCTTCTCTTTCCGCACGAAGACTTTGGAAACCCGATCCAAACACACCCTGAATAATTAACACATAAAACCAGAGGGACGCTCCCTCTTCTCCGCTTTTCTCCGGACTTTTATGCACTTTCTTTCTTCGTACTTTTAACTTTACTTCTTTCCATTTTCCGTGTCACTTTTATTTTAGTCTTCTTCTTTACGTACTTAGTCACGTTCATACTTAGTAATTTTGTTTTAAGAACAACTTGAATATTGTCCCGAAGCCAATTTCAAGCTCAGTTTGTTTCTCGTCAGACGTTTTTCCCGACGTACAATTTTTATAGTGACTTAAATATTTTTCTAGTTTTATTCATTTTTATACTCTACGAACCGAAGTACTAATCATCATCGTTTATAAGTTAGCCAGGGTAGTCAGCTGGGATATCAGAGAAAGACCCAATCTCTTCGACGGATCAAGAAACCAAGAAGCTGTTGCCATAGCAACGACACTGAAAAGACGTGACGATCCGGCTTCCTTCTTCAAACACAAAGACATTGCAAAGTGTCATCTACTGTCTTTGGCTGAACACCTACAACACTCTCAAGACGCTGGGTGTTGGAGTTGCAGATCAAGCAACAAGTCCCATCTACCGGTCCAAGAGAGACCTGCATCAGCTGTGCCGTTTCGTCACCACCTCGTCACACTGATGCTCCACCATCATCGTGCCGAAAAGACTCTACAGAAAAGTAGGCTGAATCGTTCCTACCACTTAAGACAAAGAGTTGGTGTCACTACTTTGAAACTCCCTATTAACATATTTTAGAGAAGATTGATTCGACTAGGTATCAAATCCATTCCCGTTAGATTCAACTTTAAACTATCTCCATCTCTCACCATCGCTTCATAAATTAACTATTTCATACCTTATCTTACTCATTTTATTTGATTACACTCCTATATTCTATTAGTCCCTCATTTATTCATAGTTGTCACTTCATTAAATAAATATTTGTTCACACTTAAGAAGTTGTTTGTGATGTTGTTTTACGGCAGAGAATGAATGGTACAAATTGTAGAAAAGGATTCACTCCTTCAGATATGCAAATTATTTAACTGAGACTGATAAATTGATTTAAACCGTGTTCTTCCTACGATAACAGGAGGTGGTGCCCTAACGAGACATTTAAAAAGTGTAGACTATCCTACACAATGAAGACAAAAGATGGAAGCTGGTGGTATTGCAGCAGGCCCAAGCTGCAGTGTGAGAGAGAGTGTGGGTGGAGCTACCCAGAACTCTTAAAGGCCTCCAAACAGGTGCCAGAGATCAGGAGGGAAACGATGAGGAGGACCCTCTGATCACCTGAAAACTTAGAGAGATAAGAGAAAACTTAGAGAGATTAGCCTTGGACATAACAAGCAGAATGGCGTCTGTGAAAATCCACCACCATCTCCTTGGTTTTCCCCGCGTTGATCAGGAGGTGGTTTCACTGACACCAGTCCACAAAGTTCTCCGTCAGTCCTCTGTAGTCTACGTTGTCATCATCTCTGATGAGGCCGACAATCACAGAGACGTCAGAGAACGTCCACAGTTCACAGCTGTCAGTGTTTTGTCTGAAGTCTGCTGTGTAGAGGGTGAAAAGAAAGGGGGCCAGGACAGTCCCCTGGGGGACACCCATGCTGCTGGTGAGCAGGTCAGACACACAGTTCCTGTTTCTCACAACCTACCTACCTACCTACCAAGATACCTACCTACATACCTACCTACCTACCTAATTTGACCAAAAGTTGAATTATCTAGATCTGTGTACATTGCCTCCTGTAGTGGGTATTAGTAATATTTTGTTGCCAGATTCACTTTTAAGAGATAAAAACTTTGGTTTCATCCAAATATCTAAATGCAGAGTCGGTCTGGTTCTAATTTTACTAGAACCTTTCTAGAATATGTGTGCTTTGTGGTATTTTGCTATAAACCCTTGGTTTACTCACTTCGAGTCAAGGGGTTGCTGAATGAGTTCAGAATGATATCATTGCTATCATGGCATTTTCTACTAACTAATCTAGAAGACATTTTAAATTTTGTCTTTTTAGGAGAGTTTCACCTCCGGCACTCTAGGGACTCCAGTTAAATGTGTGCACTGTTTTTAAGATGACTTTCCTCTCAGTCTCAGCTGTACTTTAGAGTTTGTGCCAATAAGTATATGTTAGAATGCTAATAAACCACAAACCAACATGTAGGACAGGAAACGTCAAATTTACACTGAGCGCAGATTCGCTCTGCCATCGCTCGTAGCACCGCCCACTGATGTTTAGGCTATATTCACCACCTCTGCTTCTCAGAAATCTGCTACACAGGAAGAGCCCACTTTTGATTTTACACTTCAGGCTGATCTTCAGTCAGTCAGCGGCAAGACAACATGGAGCTCAGAGCTTTCTACATCACATTGTGTGAGTACTGGCTCCTTTCCAGATCAAAACTTGATGATAAAGACTTTATTTACAATTAAAAAACTCATGCATGTGAAAGTCTTTGAAGGTTATTTAGTGAGTGAACCTAAATTTAACACTTTTGACTCAAGTATAATTCTTCACCAGCTACGACATTTAATAGTAAATATGCTGAACATTGTGAGCAGCTGTAGGAGACGACAAAACTTCTATTGATTCATCTATCTTCTTTACGTCTTCAGTGACTGTGATGATCTTGCTGTGTGCACAGGACCAGGAAGTTGGTGAGTAGATGTTTTGTTGGGCAGTTGTAGAAAAGAGGCAAAATATCTTGAGATTGGTGTGTTTAATCATCACAGGAGTTCCTCTATTACTTTTCTACTTTTAAATGTTGAAGACGTCGTCCAGCAGTTCACAGGAGTAAATGTCTACACTGAATTTCTCTGTTTTTCTTTGTCTCAGATGCAGCTTTTCTTCGTATCTCTCCAAACAGACTGCAGTTCTTTGAATATGAGTCAGTCACTTTTTACTGTGACGGAGTCTTTTACTGTGATGTTGAAGATAAGTTGATTGGAGGGAAGCCCTTGTGTTGCACTACTAATAACAGAACATCAAGAGGACCTAACTGCACCATTAAAAATGTTTATGGAGGTGACACTGGAAAGTACTGGTGTGAGGAAGGAGGAGAGAGAAGAAACATCATCAACATCAATGTCACTTGTATGTTTGCAGTGAGGCAGTGATATTTTGTGATTATCTCAACGTGATTTCAAGATAAATTAAATACGATCGTGTTCTTCAGCTGGTTCTGTGATCCTGGAGAGTCCTGTTCGTCCTGTGATGGAGGGAGAAGATGTGACTCTGAGCTGCAGAACCAAAATATCATCCTCCAACATCGAAGCTGATTTGTATAAAGATGGAGTCCACAAGTGGAGAAGCTCCACAGGAAATCTGAGACTCAAAACAGTCTCCATGCTTGATCAAGGATTCTACAAATGTCACATCTCTGGAGTTGGAGAATCACCACAGAGCTGGCTGTCTGTTGGAGGTGAGACACTTAAATTTAATATGAACAAAGTGTAGCCATGTGATCTTTGTTCCTGTTACTGTTTTTTTTTTTTTTTTACCTTTCTCATCGTCAGCTACACCGAGTCTTACCTCCTCCTGCAAGTGTAATGGTAAGAAGACTTAGTCTGAATTACACTGTCTAATTGTGAAATCACAACACAAATAACTAGGGAAAATGTCCTGTTGGATGCAAGGCCTTTTGAAAGATAAATGGATTGCTCTTTGCTTCTTTCACTTCTATTTAGTCACAACCACTTTCTGTCTCAAAATTTCTTTTCTCTCTTCAGAAACTCTCACAGAACATCGTCCTTCCTCAGATCACGGCTGTCACATTTACCCCATCCTAAGGACCGTGTTCACCATCATCATGGTGGCTCTGCTGCTGCTGCTGCTGCTCGGATGTCTTCACTGTGTGATAGTCAGAGTTATAAAACATGACTCATCTCCAACAGAAGAGAAAGCTTTCTGTTATATTGAAGAAAAAGATGGCCTGGATGACAACCAATAGGAGAATAAAAGCTAGCTTAGTCGCTGAGATCATTAAGTTAATATTTTATCAAGTCTGCTCTCACATATTATCTAGAACTTCGCACGCTGCTATCAAGCTGCTTTCTATGCTTCTAGACACAGGGTTAGACGCTGTAACTGGATGAGGAAATGAGCGTCTTGCAGAGAAACTTGTCTAACGTGTCTGCAAATGTGGTTTTTAAACCTTTTGCACTGGCCATAACTCTGACACATGGTGTTTAAAATAAGCACAGTGTCTGAACGCTTCTATTAATTGATGCTGGTTTGTAGAAACGTGTGAGCTCTGAAAGTGTGTCAGCACCATTTGGTGTCTTCTGCTGTTAGCAATTTTGTAAAATCTAAAGAAAAATAAACTTAAAAATGCATTAACATGCTGTTCTTTAATGTGATGGTTTTTCATTTTCTTCTCAATATCTTATTATTGAGTATTTCTAAAAAAAATATGTTTTAACCTAAATGGTACACAGCAGATGAGAGAGTAAGGCAGAAGTGAGGTTACGACAGATGTCACTAGAAAGGATGTAAGAGAAAATCAAAATTATGATATTCTTTATTTATTTAACCCTTTTATTTCAGAAGAAGCTTTTATAGATGATTCTAGAGTGAAGTTGGAAGTCTGACAAGTCTCCATTACTGCAGAGATACTTCTGAACATGTTATTATATTTAGGCAAAGCATTTCAGTTGTCACGCACTCTTGGCAAAAAATCTTTTGATTTATAAACTGCTATTATGTCAAATGTCTACATATTTATGTATTTGCATAAATATAATACATACAAGAAATTGTCTTTAGTAAACTTTGTTTTACTGAAGTTTATGGGAGGAGGAATATTTTCCTCTCCTTCAGCCCAAGTTCTTTATACCTATTGGAAAGGTTAGTTCAACTGTGAATAGATCACCCGACAACTTCTGTCCAATCAACAATTTATTTGACACGCAGAGAATAGGTACAGAGTCAGCGCTGAGACTTCAACTTAACCACCTTAAGGGTAGGAGAAGAGAAGCCCCCAACTAAGTGTACACACAGGTTTTATTCTATCTGGGCTCCACCCGAGTATAATAGGAGGAGCGCGGCCTTTCGTGTATCAGTGGTTTTCTATGTGTGGCCGAGGCCGGCCCTAACTGGTATCTTCAAGGTGAAATATGAGTGTGGTGCATCTTATCTAATGAGCAAGCTGAAGCGAAGCAGTAAATAACCCCGTATCTGAACAGGACAGAAAGGAGAAGAAAACTTCTTTCCGTCCTGTTCTGTTTCTTCCCATAACTCTTTTATATCTAACACTATTTAGGTACATGTCTTTGTTCAATACAAGTTGTCTGTGTTTCTCGTGCAAACAACTCACTAAAAGTCATAATGTCATTTAGTTTGACTTATACACTGACAAGCCTGGACAAAAGGGAGGACTCAGTCGCAGAGGCAGTTAGAAAAAAAGTCTTTAACAAAGTAACAAACAAAATAATATATATAGTACTTTCAAAATAAAACAGGAAATCACGACACAATAACGAAAACAATTCACCGCGGTGAGACATACACAACCGTGTCATTTTAAACTAGATTCAAGGATTCAAGGATTCTTTGTTATTGTCATTACAACACAAGTTGGTACATGGGAAGGAACGAAATTGGTTTCTCTGGTCCCGATTCAAGCCGTAAGTAAAAAAAAGTATAAATATAGGATACAGAATAAAATTATCTATCTAAGTATTGTACAATATAGCAAGGTGTGTATAAATATAGGCGGTAAAAAAAGTGTCAACACTAAAAATTAACTGCAATGAATGACCAGTGATATTCAGTCCTGTACCACTGAGGTAGTGTGCAAATGGAGTTAAAGTGACAAGTGCAAAACCAACTGCAGTCTGTGCAGATGCTCCGTAGCCTCCTGCCTGAGGGGAGAGGGACAAACAGTGTGTGTGTGGGGTGGGTGGGGTCTTTCCTGATGCAGGTGGCCCTTTTCCTGCATCTGGAGGTGTAAATGTCCATGTGGGTGGATAGACTGTGTCCCACAGTCTTCTGTGCAGCTATCACCACCCTCTGCAGAGCTTTCTTCTCTGCCGCAGAGCAGCTGCCGTCCCACACAGTGATGCAGGAGCACAGGACGCTCTCCACCACACACCTGTAGAATGATGTCAGGGCTGAGATCCCAAGTCTGGCGCGCCTCAACCTCCTGAGAAAACAGAGGCGCTGGTGTGCCTTCCTAATCAGGCAGGAAGTGTTGGTGCTCCAGGTGAGGTCGTCACTGATGAGGACGCTCAGGTACCTGTAGCAGGAGACCACTCCAAGTGTTTTTAGTTTATGTACCAAGGTCTGTGGTATGATGGTGTTAAAGGCTGATGAAATCCACAAACAGTAGGCGAACATAAGAGTCCTTGTTCTCTAAGTGGGTGAGGGCCGTGTGGACCACAGAAGATATGCCATCCTCTGTGGATTGTATGCATACTGGTGCAGGTCCACAGTGACGTCGATCTGGTCCTTGATGTGGGCCATGACCAGTCTCTCAAAGCACTTCAAGACTATCGGGGTGAGGGCTACTGGTTGATAGTCATTCAGGCTTGTCACTGTGAACGTTTTTGGAATGGGGATGATCATGGCGGTCTTCAGGCAGGTGGGGACCGCTGCCTGTTGGAGGGAGGTCAGCACCTCTGTGAGCTGGTGTGCACAGCCCCTGGGTCTGGTGATGGGGGGGGGGGATTATAAACACGTTGGTGTAAACACGGTCCAGCATGTTCTTTCCCTGTGTCGGTATGGTGACATGCTGATGGAACTTAGGCAGTGTGTCTGTCAGGTTTACGTGGTTGAAATCCCCCGCAATCACGTAAAAAGCCTCCGGGTGCTTGTTCTGGAGCGAGCTGATGTTGTTGTGGAGCTCCTTTAGCACATCGTTAGCATTACCATCCGGCGGAATGTAAACAGCCATAATAAACACCACCGTAAACTCATGAGGCACATAGTGTGCTCTATCGCCTCGGAGCAGTGGCTGTTCATCACAGTACAGCATAATCCGGCCCCGCGGGCTTTCCCCGACAGCTGGTTGTGGTCCGCACGGAAGAGAAGCCGGCCGTCGATCTGGAAAGCTTGGTCTGGCATGTTGTCGTTCAGCCAGGTTTCCGTCAGACAAAGCACCGCACAGTTCCTCATCTCTCGGGAACCCCCAGCTTCAGTCAAACTAGGTCCATCATATTGTCCAGGGAGCGGACATTGGACAGGAACAGGGATGGGATCGGTGGTCTCCCAGTGTTAGCCTTTAGCCCAGCCAGCAGTCTGCCCCATTTGCCCCTTACACGCACACTGCTTTTTTTTTTTGTCTTCTGCGGGCAAGCATTACCAACAAGCAGAGCATGTATCGTGATGCTGTGAATATAATATCAGAGGATTTTAATCATGTGGACTTAAGGCAGCACTCCTCAAATTCCATCAGCATGTGAAGTGTGCTACAAGGGAAAAAGCACCTTGGACAAGGTGTACTAACATCAAACTGGGTTACAGGGCCAGACCACTACCACACCTGGGTCAGTCCGACCACTTGTCCTTGCTGCTAATCCCCGCCTATGCCCCTCTCAGGAAAACTGCCCCAGCCATCACAAAGACCACATGGCCAGAGGGTATCTCCCAGCAGCTGCAGGACTGCTTTGAAAGGACCAACCTGGGGGTCTTTGAACACCAGGACCTGGAGGTGTTCACAGACAGTGTTCTGTGCTGCAATAAAAACTGCATAGACTTATTGTAGCACTGGTAGCCGGAGATGCACTGAGATCACGAGACCACGGAGACGAGATCTGCATTCAACATGGTGCCGGCCAACAGCTAGATCAGACTGAATATTTTCAATAAAAAAATGACAGAAAACTCTCAAACAACAACAACAACAACAAAAAGTCCAAGTCGTTACGAGATGCAAATTTTTTGAGAAGCACAATTACTGCACCCTATTTAGAGTGGAGGACCTGGAGGATTTTATCGACCAATACTACTTCGCTATGGAGGAAGACAACAATCACCCGGACCACCAAACTCCCAACCCGGCCAAAGGAAAAAAAAGGACTCTTCTATGGACATGGACGACCTAAACACCACCGACATACAGGTCAGTGTTCTCCAATCAATAAACAGAAAACTGGATATGGGCACACTACACCAAGAAATAAAAGACCTAAGATCCAGTCTCGAGTTCAGTCACCACCAAATAGGCGAACTCCAAAGAGACAACGCACAACTCCAAACCTCTGTAGAAACTACTCACGTCTCAGATGAACACAATTTAGAAAGAAAATAAAACACTATCCTTGACATTCAAACGTGCAGTATGCGAGACAACCTCATCTTTTCTGGAATCCCCGAGAACACAACTGACAACCCTGAGACACTCCTCAAAAACTGAGCTCAGCGCTGAAACTTCCATTACATTGTCTAGAAACCCGCATAGGAACTCCTCCTCGCCCCATCATTGCAAAATTTGAACATTATAAACAGAAGGATTTCGTGAAGAGCAAAGGGAGGGAGGTGAAAGGAACTCCGTACGGCATGAACGATCAATTCCCCGAGGAAATAAACGAACCACGGAAAATTCTATATCCAATATGAAAACAGCACAGACAGAAGGGTGAATGGGCAACCCTTGTAGTAGACAAACTATACTTCGAAGGTCAACTGTTCCGTGACTCCTACACCACACCGTGACTTCTATAACAAATAATTCATTGCAAAACTGAATATTAGAAATAAAAATCATGAAAGCATCTCAAGCATCTCGCAAACACCAACCGTAAATAACTCTCTGTATCCGCATTTCGGCATATATTTACTCATATCTCTCTCTCTCTCTCCCAACCCCCTAACCCCCGAATACCCCCACCTTCACTGTTTTGTCCTTGTCCTGTAAGTATTTTGCTTGTTTTTCTTTGTCAATAATAATAAAGACGGTAGCTAGCTTTCTTCAAGCTCGATAACTTCAGCTGGTTTTAATTTTTGTTTATTTGAAGGTTTTGGTTTAGTTTTGTTTGTTGGTTTAGTTTTTTGTTAGGTGTGTTTTTGCGTACCTCGAGGGATTCGAACCCACGTCTCCTGCGTCCAGATGCAGCGTCGCTCCTCACTGGAACATCTTCAGTACTGATGATCCCATCGCTGTGACGTAAGGGGGTTGGGAAGATGACAACAGGACATCTTTAAATCAAGACTATACAGGACGCGGCTGTGATAATGACAATAAAATATCCTTTCACCCCTGGAGGCAACATTAAGCCTGAATTTTACCTGAGATTTTGTATGATACGTTTTCTCGTAGATTACAGAAGACAACTGTGTCCTGGAAAGTCATAAAACAAAAAAAGCTAATAAAACTCCAAAAAAAAATCAATCAATCAATCAATCAATAAATAAATAATTGCATAGACACTGTCACAGTGGACAAACGCATCCGGGTCTACCCCAACCAGAAGCACTGAATGACACAGGGGGGTCCAGCAGCTGCTAAAAGTGAGGAACACCGCATGGAGGTCCGGCAACTAAGACCTCTACAGCAGTCCACTGTCCCACCCTGCCTGAAATCCTCAACTATAGTCCCCCTGCCCAAGAAACATCACATTTTTAGCCTCAACGGCTACCGCCCAGTGGCACTCACCCCAGTGGTCATCAAGAGCTTTGAAAAACTGATCCGTAACAATCCTCACTACTGCAAAAAAATAATATGCAAGATACTGTTTTTGCGTACCCCAAGGGATTCGAACCAACGTCTCCTGCAACGACGCTGCATTCTCCAGATGCAGCGTCGCTCCTCACTGGACCATCTTCAGTACGGATGATCCCATCGCTGTGACATAAGGGGGTTGGGCAGATGACAACTCTCTCCGCTACTATTGGCTATTTTCGTTGAACCTCTTGCAGCTGCCATTCGTCAAGCCACAGACATTACAGGACTACAAACACACCCTTCCCACCACAAAATCAGTTTTCCTGCAGATGACATCCTATTGTATATAACAGACCCCATAACTTCCCCTCTCAAAGCTAGAAACATTATATCGTCATTCTCAAGAATCTCTGATTATGCTATAAGCTGGTGAAAATCTAAAATCCTTCCAATCTGTCAGGAAGGCTGGAATGCTGTGACTAGAAAGCTCCCCTTGACAGTAACCGGTAACATCAGGAATCTTGGCATCAACGTTTCCACCAAACTGTCAATCTACCCATTTCACTAATTGGAAGAATAGCAGCAGTAAAAATGTCCATTTTACCTAAAATAAACTATCTTTTTGAAATGACCCCAGTCCAGCTTATATCTCAGTGGTTTAATGCAATAGACTCTGTCATAAATAAATTCTACTGGAAACACAAAAAAACACTAATCAAACTTTCCACTCTGCAGAAACCAAGAGACTATGGAGCACTGGCTGCCCCAAATTTCAAACTATATCACCTATCAAATCGCCTACAATATATATCCAAATGGTTACAATATCCACAGCTATCACAGCAACCCTGGGTAGACATAGAACAATACGACTGTCAAGAAATATCAATATCAGATCTCCCCTTTCTTACGCAATCAGTCAAAAAACACAACTGTTTCAAAAACCCATATATAGTAGTGACTCTGACAGCTTGCTGGAAATCCAACCAAATCTTAGGACATCCCATATCCCCCAGTAAACTCACTCCATTGTGGCACAATCCGGATTTTCAAATTACAAACAAGCCCTTATGTTTTCAGTCATGGATAGCAGCACGAATAACACATTTGGAGCATATATTTGATCACAACACACTCATACCTCATGACATACTAAAACAACATTATAACATTGGTAAAAACATTTTTTTTTTACAATATTCACAACTAAAATGCTGTCTAAAAGAGAAAATGAATATAATAAACAACACTTTGCAAATACGCCCATTGCTTAATCAAATAAAATTACTATCAACCCAAAAGAAAACATTTTCAAAAATATACAAACACCTAATACACATAGACAATAACCTCCCGCCAACCATAAAAGACTGGGAAAGGGACCTCGGAACCACAGAGGGGGTCTCGCCCGAGGCGTAATTCAATGTAGAACCGCCACTGCTGAGCCGTTTGTTGTTATTTCTTTTACGTGTTATTTATTGATTTATTCTTTTTTTTTTTTTTTTTCATATTCTCCTCCCTCTTTGAGCAAAACTGTCTCAATAGGTAAAGGTTCTGTCAGTTATGTTTCATTTCTTTTGGGATAAAAAAACACTATCCTTTAACACTGCTATACTAAACTTTCTATAATTCTTATCATTGAAAATATTACTTATCTTATTGTAATTAAGCAAAACATAATGTAACAGGAAGCACTGATTTCTTGTCACCCTCTCTTTGTTTACTGGTATTGCAATTTCTTTATTTACTTATTTATTTGAATATTTTTTTCTTCTCCCACCCACACAACACAATACCCATATTTTGCTTGTTTTTCTTTATCAATAAAAAAAAAAAAAAGAAGAAGAAGTTAGCTAGCTGGACTTACCTGGTGTTGTTCCCGAGATGAGAGAAGTCACAAATCGATGGCAGTTGAAATCGACGAGAACGCGAGCGCGAAAGAGCGGTTTTAGTTCGTTTGCGGTTCGATTTTTGTTTGTTTGAAGGTTTTAGTTTAGTTAGGTGTGTTTTTGCGTACCTCGAGGGATTCGAACCCACGTCTCCTGCGTCCAGATGCAGCGTCGCTCCTCACTGGACCATCTTCAGTACTGAAGATCCCATCGCTGTGACATAACGGGGTTGGGAAGATGACAACAGGACATCTTTAAATCAAAACTATACAGGACGCGGCTGTGATAATGACAATAAAATATCCTTTCACCCCTGGAGGCAACATTAAGCCTGAATTTTACCTGAGATTTTGTATGATACGTTTTCTCGTAGATTACAGAAGACAACTGTGTCCTAGAAAGTAATAAAACAAAAAAAGCTAATAAAACTCCAAACAAAAATCAATCAATCAATCAATGAATAAATAATTGCATAGACACTGTCACAGTGGACAAACGCATCCGGGTCTACCCCAACTAGAAGCACTGAATGACACAGGGGGGTCCAGCAGCTGCTAAAAGTGAGGAGCACCGCATGGAGGTCCGGCAACTAAGACCTCTACAGCAGTCCACTGTCCCACCCTGCCTGAAATCCTCAACTATAGTCCCCCTGCCCAAGAAACATCACATTTTTAGCCTCAACGGCTACCGCCCAGTGGCACTCACCCCAGTGGTCATCAAGAGCTTTGAAAAACTGATCCGTAACAATCCTCACTACTGCAAAAAAATAATATGCAAGATACTGTTTTTGCGTACCCCAAGGGATTCGAACCAACGTCTCCTGCAACGACCCCTGCATTCTCCAGATGCAGCGTCGCTCCTCACTGGACCATCTTCAGTACAGATGATCCCATCGCTGTGACATAAGGGGGTTGGGCAGATGACAACTCTCTCCGCTACTATTAGCTATTTTCATTGAACCTCTTGCAGCTGGGTGGTGGTGGGCGAGATGCTGAGGTAGTATCGCGAGACCCAAGCAGAGGTGAGATCGAACATGGCGGCGCACAGTTGCTGACAAACTTAACAGGACACTTTATACGATCCACAATTCAACTGCACCCTGGAGGATTTAACGGACTTGGAGACCTTTATCGACGTCTATTATCACCACCTGCATCCAACCATGGATAAAGCCGCCGACGCGCTCCAACCAGATTCCAAAAGAAGGAAGAGAGACTCCGCAACGGACACAGATGATCTGCAAACCACCGAAGTTGAGGTTAGTGTGCTGGCAAGCATTAACAAAAAACTGGATATGCTGGTTACAATTCACGACGAGTTAAGCGATATGCGGAGAAGCCTCGAATTTGCTCACAATCAAATCGAAACCCTACAACAAACAAATCAGGAGCTTCAAACTTCAGTAACAACACTCAACCAGCAAATGCAAAATGTTACCGCAGAAAACAAACTGATGAAGGAAACAATTCTAGATATCCAAACACGCTCGATGCGTGATAACCTCATCTTCTCAGGCATCCCAGAAACATCACCCGATAATCCGGAGTTACAGCTTCAAAACTTCATGCACTCTCAGCTCAAATTACCCGCTGACCTTGTTCAAAATATCACCTTCCACCGAGTTCATCGCCTCGGCAAACAACAGCAGGATAAAACTCGACCCATCATTGCAAAATTTGAACACTATAAACAAAAAGAACTGGTCAAAAGCAAAGGAAAACTACTCAAGGACACTCATTTTGGAATGAATGATCAATACCCACGGGAAATAAATGAACGAAGGAAAATTCTCTACCCCATATTAAAGGAAAATCGAAGAAACGACATACGTGCAGTATTGGCAGTGGATAAACTCTATATAAATGGACAGTTATTCCGAAGCTCTGAAAAAACACCATGGCTTTTCTGAATAGATAGGCAATTATGCTATATGTATACATTTTCTTTTTCTCTCTCACACACCTCTATTAGGCCTATCTCCACTCTCTAATTATTTTTTTTTCCTTTTTTTTTTTTTTTTCTTGGATTGTTGCTCTTTGTTATTTTCTTACTTAGCTCTCTCTCTCTCTCTCTCTCCCTCTTTCTCCTATCAATCTCAAATAAGGCATGTGCCTTTCTCTGCATAGGTCTATTGCTTATCCTTGTCTTGTTTCGTTGTCTGTTCTTGTCTATATGTGCAAAGTCCCCTTGTATTTCCGTCTTGTCTCTCTGTTTGTCCTTGTCTATATGTGTAAATTCCCCTTGTCTAGCATCTGTTTGTTAGTTTTGTATTCATGCTTAACACCACTCCTACCTCTTAGCTTTGCTCCAAGTAAAAAACGTTGGAAAACATGTTATACGAGATATGTCTCACATCCACCCAACACCGACAAGCAAAAACACTCACGCCATATTACTTTAACCGACCTGCTCTATCCCTCTCTCCCCTTCTTCACACTCGCTTTCTCCTCATCACCTCATACCTCTTCTAACTCACATATACTAGCCCACAACTCTGATATACCTGACATACACACATGCAACCACTTAACTTGATAACATGGAATGTACGCGGCTTCCGTAACCAAACCAAAAGACTTAAAGTAATTAATCATCTAATAAAATTGAAGGCTGATGTTTGCTTCCTTCAAGAAACACATTTAACAGACACAGAATTGCAACATCTTAACATTAAACAGTTTGACAAAATATACTCCTCAACATATAATAGCAAACAAAGAGGTGTTTCTATTTTGATAAATAAAGATATTCAGTTCTCATTAAACCAATCTATCATGGACCCAGACGGAAGATTCATAATCATTAATGCAACTCTAAACCATACAACATTCACACTGGCAAATATTTATGGCCCTAACAATGATGATCCATCTTTCTTCCACAATCTCTTCTCCATTCTATCAAATTTAAATTCAAATAACCTCATCATAGCAGGAGACTTCAACACAGTCATCAATCCCACAATTGACCGCTCAAGCACCTCTGGTAATTTAAGAAACTGGCACTCCACTGATATAATAAAGCAATATATGGAGGACTATGGCCTTGGCGACAGCTGGAGAATGAGGAACCCTTCTTTAAGAGAATATTCATACTTTTCAACAGTTCATCAATGTTCATCTAGAATCGACCTATTTATCATCAGCAACTCGCTAATAACTAAGATATTGGATAACACAATCCACCCAATTTTGATTAGTGATCACGCTCCTGTCTCTCTGTCTATAAATACTCAAACATATACTAAAGCTTCAACTACATGGCGCTTCAACACCTCTCTTCTGGAAGACCTCAACTTTACAACCCTTATAAGGCGAGAATGGGCATCCTTTCTGGAGATGAACGATTCTCCAGAAACCTCACCTGCACTATTGTGGGAAACTGGGAAAGCCGTAATCAGAGGAAAAATCATATCATATTCTTCATATAGGAAAAAACAGCAACTACAATTGGAAAATACATTAGAACAAAAAATTAAACACCTAACAAATGAAATTTCCCACCATCCCAGTGAACCAAAACAGAAGGAACTAAAGGAACTCAAAACACAAATTGACGATATCGTACAGAAAAAAACACAATTTCAAATTCAGCAACTGAAATATAATGGCTTTCAATACAGTAATAAAGTAAACACTAAATACCTAGCAAATCTACTCCAACATAAGAAAGAGCAATCAATCATCCCAGCCATTTTGGACTCCACAGGAAACATTAATCAAAACCCACAGGATATAAATAACATATTTCGGAATTTCTACAGCAAACTCTATTCCCCAACCCAGCAACCCACCCAATCAGAAATCGACGCCTTCTTGAACGGTCTGACATTGCCAAAATTAACTGCAGAACAAACCAACATTTTAGACGAACCCCTTAGCCTTAATGAACTTACCAAAGCACTCAATAAAATTCCTAGCAATAAATCTCCCGGACCAGATGGATTACCAGCCGAATTCTACCGACACTTTTGGGATATATTATCACCAGTATTCAACAGAGTAATTACAGACATTAAAACATCCTCCACCATACCCACACACATGAATACAGCAGCCATGACATTACTACTAAAACCCAACAAAGACCCATCTCACCCTTCTAGCTACCGACCTCTCTCTCTGTTGAATACTGACTTGAAAATTATCACCAAAGCATTAGCAACCAGAATAGAAATAGTCACCCCCACACTCATTCATCCAGATCAGACCGGGTTCATAAAAAATAGACACGCCACAGATAATGTCCGCAGACTTTTTAACCTATTCAATATATCACAAGAAAGACAACAGAAAACCATTATCATTTCACTTGATGCAGAAAAAGCCTTCGATAAAGTAAACTGGTCATTCTTATTCAATACACTTCACAGATTTGGTTTTGGAGAGTCGTTCATCCACTGGATTAAAATACTGTACACATCACCCAGAGCCACCATCACCACTAACAGAATCACTTCACAGAGTTTCACACTGCATCAGGGCACCAGGCAGGGATGCCCACTCTCGCCTTCCCTCTTTGCCATCTTCATTGAACCTCTTGCAGCAGCAATACGACAAAACACAATAATCAAAGGAATTCAGGTAGCCAACGTACAACACAAAATTAGTTTATACGCAGACGATCTTTTACTTTATTTACAAAACCCACAAGTATCACTTAAAGAAACGTTCAGCATTATCAGCAAATTCTCCCTTGTCTCACATTACACCATCAACTGGAACAAGTCAATTTTACTACCACTCTCAGTTGAGGCATGGGATTCTGGAGCTCAGGACACCTCCCTCCACTTTCACACAGGCAACATCAAGTACCTAGGAATTCAGATTTCCCCCAGGCTGTCAGAGCTTTTCACCCTCAACTACACTCCCCTCCTTAGGAAAATTGAAGATGAATATAAACGCTGGTCTAAACATCCACTCACACTCATTGGAAGAATAGCTGCTGTCAAAATGAAAACCCTACCCCAAATTAACTACCTTTTCTCTATGATTCCCATCACTCCTACAGATAAATGGTTCAAAACTCTCAATTCATTAACAACACAATTTTATTGGAAAAACAAAAAACCCAGAATATCACTCTCAACGCTACAAAATAAAAAATCACATGGGGGGCTTGAGGCACCAAACTTCCATCACTACTTCCTGGCAAATCAATTACAATACCTAGTCAAATGGATCAATATACACAACCAGAATTACCCATGGCTGGAACTGGAACAAAACCAATGCACAAATATCTCAATTGCAGACCTCCCCTTCCATTTACAATCAATCAAGAAATACAACTTTGGCCAATGCATTACCATCCAGTCAACTCTGGCAGCCTGGTGGAAAACAATCCAAATCACAAAATCACCACTAGAATTAAACAAGTTCACCCCACTCTGGCACAACCCGGTATTTAGGATACAGAATAAAACTCTTTATTTCCCCACATGGGCACAAAAAGGAATCACACATCTTCACCACCTATTTGAGAACCACAATTTCATGTCATTTAACACGCTCACACAGAAATATGGGGTTGGGAGAGAACAATTCCTTCAATACCATCAAATTAAACTTCTAATTAAAGATAAGACGACACTTACCAACAACACATTACAACCTTCTCAGCTCATAGATGAACTTATGGAAATCAACAACTTTAAAAAATTAACCTCACAGCTATATACAATAATCTCCAACCTAAACACAACAATAACACTCCCAACAACAAAGTGGGAAAACGACTTGGCCATCTCTCCCAACCCTGAGTACTGGGAACAAATATGCAAGAATACATTTCTCATGACCAATAACACAAACCTGCAACTTATACAATATAAAGTCATTCACAGAACTCATATCATCCAAAGTAAAATGTTTAAAATGGGACTACACAACACCGATATCTGTTCACAATGCACTTTAGGTAGCACAGACAACTATTTGCACGCCATGTGGCACTGCCAACCGATTCACTCCTTCTGGATCTCAGTCACGGAAACACTGTCCACAATCCTGAGCTACAGAATCCCAGCATCCCCAACACTCTGTCTCATTGGTGACCTCTCAGAAATCCATATCCAGGAAAAATACAGGAATCTGTTGCTCACTTCTCTAGCTGTCGCTAAGAAAGTAGTCCTCCAAAACTGGAAATCAAAGAAATCTTGCCATATCAACCACTGGATCAATTTAATCTCAGAACACATTTCAATAGAGAAACACAACGCACACACAAAGAAGCAAATATCAGCCTTTGAAGACACCTGGTCTCCTTTTTCTGCAATCCTCAATTCCACAAAAACATAACTACAAGCCGCGTACATTACATTACCAGACACATACCTCTCTCTTCCATCATGTATTAAGTTTATATCTTTTTTCTTTTTTCTTTATATATTTTTTTTTCTTTCCATCTAGACACCACTTTACACATACAGCCTACATACATACAGTACATACTCATACACACATGCACACACATACACGCATCACTCACATTCGAGTATAACTTGTTTCCATACCTCTCTCCCCTCACCCTCAAACCGTGACCAATGTGAACCTAAGATCAATAGCTAATATTCTGTCTTTGTGTTTGTCAACTGTCTTGTCCCTCTGTTGCCTGTCTGTTATCTTGTCATGTCTTATATGTTGTATATGTTGTTTTATGCGCTACATTGTATACTTGTCTTAGATGTATCTTATATGTGTTGCGTATTTTACACGTATCTCACTGTAAGTGGTGTTTTAATCTCCCCTCCCCTTATGTATCCTGGGTTCCACTAAAAGGGTTGTATGGTTACGGTAGGACAAAATAATGTACCTTTTCTTTTTCTGTTTGCTTTATTAAAAATAAAGTTGTCCTCCGAAGAGGGGGGGTGGTGGCGGGAAAAAAAAAAAAAAAAAAAAAAAAAGAAAAGTGCTAATTCTGTTGGAAATTAATAACATTTTCATGAATAAAAAGAATCAAGGTTAAAAAAAAAAAAAAAAAAAAAAAAAAGAACCTCTTGCAGCTGCCATTCGTCAAGCCACAGACATTACAGGACTACAAACACACCCTTCCCACCACAAAATCAGTTTTCCTGCAGATGACATCCTATTATATATAACAGACCCCATAACTTCCCTTCTCAAAGCTAGAAACATTATATCGTCATTCTCAAGAATCTCTGATTATTCTATAAGCTGGTGAAAATCTAAAATCCTTCCAATCTGTCAGGAAGGCTGGAATGCTGTGACTAGAAAGCTCCCCTTGACAGTAACCGGTAACATCAGGAATCTTGGCATCAACGTTTCCACCAAACTGTCAATCTACCCATTTCACTAATTGGAAGAATAGCAGCAGTAAAAATGTCCATTTTACCTAAAATAAACTATCTTTTTGCAATGACCCCAGTCCAGCCTATATCTCAGTGGTTTAATGCAATAGACTCTGTCATAAATAAATTCTACTGGAAACACAAAAAAAACACTAATCAAACTTTCCACTCTGCAGAAACCAAGAGACCATGGAGCACTGGCTGCCCCAAATTTCAAACTATATCACCTATCAAATCGCCTACAATATATATCCAAATGGTTACAATATCCACAGCTATCACAGCAACCCTGGGTAGACATAGAACAATACAACTGTCAAGAAATATCAATATCAGATCTCCCCTTTCTTACGCAATCAGTCAAAAAACACAACTGTTTCAAAAACCCATATATAGTAGTGACTCTGACAGCTTGCTGGAAATCCAACCAAATCTTAGGACATCCCATATCCCCCAGTAAACTCACTCCATTGTGGCACAATCCGGATTTTCAAATTACAAACAAGCCCTTATGTTTTCAGTCATGGATAGCAGCACGAATAACACATTTGGAGCATATATTTGATCACAACACACTCATACCCCATGACATACTAAAACAACATTATAACATTGGTAAAAACATTTTTTATTTACAATATTCACAACTAAAATGCTGTCTAAAAGAGAAAATTAATATAATAAACAACACTTTGCAAATGCGCCCATTGCTTAATCAAATAAAATTACTATCAACCCAGAAGAAAACATTTTCAAAAATATACAAACACCTAATACACAGTTCATAAAACTCAAATAAATAAATAAATAAATAATTGCATAGACACTGTCACACACAAACGCATCCGGGTCTACCCCAAGCAGAAGCCCTGGATGTCACAGGGGGTCCAGCAGCTGCTTAAAGCGAGGAACACCGCATGGAGGTCCGGCAACCAAGACCTCTACAGCACAGTCCAAACGCAGACTACAGGAGGAGGATGGAGGACCACCTGGGCAGTAACAACAGAAGGCAGGTGTGGGAGGGAGTTCAACATCTGACCAACCACAGGACCAACCTCGGAGTGGCTGAAGGTGACCCCGTGCTGGCATAGGAACTGAACACCTTCTTTACCTGCTTCGAGGTCACAGCACCAGAGACAGCACTACTACACCACACGGTCCACAGCGGCGTAAACCTCACAATTGAAGAGCACGAGGTGAGGCGCACTCTGTGGGCCATCAATCCGAGAAAGGCGGCTGGTCCTGATGGCGTCCTGGGAGGCGTGCTGAAGGACTGCGCAGATCAACTGGGTGGAATCTTCACAAAGATCTTCAACCAGTCCCTGGCACACTCCACTGTCCCACCCTGCCTGAAATCCTCAGCTATTGTCCACCTGCCCAAGAAATATCACGTTTCTAGCCTCAACGACTACTACACTTTGTCGAAGGTCAAAGAGACACAAACAGATCTTGAGCCTTTCAGTGAAGAGCAGAGAACGAGGATCCATCCTGTTTCAAGTGAAGACTCTGGCCAAAGCAGAAAGAAAGTGTGGAGAAGGCTCTTCTTCTGCTGTTGAAGAACTTGATTTTGGCCTGCAACTATCTTTTCCTATCTCTCGCCTCGAGATAGAAAAAGAGCCAGGACACAACTAGTATAGATTACAAGTGTGTTTGTCCACAGTTTCCACAGTGGCCCAACCCATGAATGCCCATATGAGGTATAAGTGGAATCTACCTGGGTTTTAGATGGTGGCTATCTGGGGAATTTAAATAATACCCACATATGTCTCACTTGTACCTTAAACAAGGGTCCCACTATGCCACAGGCAGGACCCAACCGGGATGCAGTATGGTTTAAAAGTGGGTTTGTCCGCAGTTTCCACAGTGGCCAAACCTATGAATGCCCATATTAGGCATAAGTGGGATCTAACAGGTTTTCAGGTGAGGCCTATTCAGGTTTTTTCATACACAGTTCCTGTTTCTCTCAAACTTTGGTCAGTTTGTGAGGTTGTCCAGGATCCATTTAGAAAGCTGGTGGTCCACACCCATCCTCTCCAGTTTGTCCCTCAGAATCAAAGGCTGGATGGTGTTGAATGTACTTGAGAAATCAAAAAAGGTGATTTGCACAGCGCTTACGGGCTTTTCCAGGTGAGAGAAAACTTGGCGTAACAGGAAGATAACAACGTCCTCCACTCCAACATTAGGACGGTAGTGGGTCCATGAGGGGCCCACCTCAGAGCGAAGATGTCACAGTATCAGTCTCTCCAGTGTCTTCATCAGGTGGGATGTTAGAGCCACCGGTCTGTAGCTGCTGAGGTCTTTAGGGTGCGATGTTTTAGGGTCTGGTACCACGCACAAGGTCTTCTAAATCTGTGGACATAAATGTAACTTTACATAGAAAAAGTAATTGGCAACTGGATGTTTATAAAAGTTCCTTAGGTCAGCGTTGGCTTTGCTGAATGAATTCTGTATTGATAATGTATAACATTTCAAACTTGATTGATAAAATCAGTCTCATCAGAAAACAAAGTCAGGACATTCCAAGACTGAGAAATGGCATCTAATGCATTTTTCTCCTCCTTTTCCTCTCATCTCAGCACTATTGTGTATAGCTGCTATATATATATATATATATATATTACATCTTTATGCTATAGTTTCCCTTTTTGGTAACGCTTTATAATACCATGTGCTTATTAACTCGGAACAGTGCATAATAAGCCGTTAACAATACATAACTAACAGCTTGTTAACAGTTATTCCCCGTCACTAACTGTTAACAAGCAGCTTGTAAGCAGCTTATAAGCATATTTTTTAAGAGTTTACAAGCAGCTTGTTAACTGTTAAAAAGCAGCTTGTAAGCGCTACTAAGTTGATTTTAAGTTACTTACAAGCATATTATAAAGAGTTAACAAGCAGCTTGTGTAGCTGAGTAAATATTTTATTTAAAAATAAATTGTTTTACATTATATTATTTTGGTGAACCTTCTCAAATCCTGTTTATAATCTCCGTTGCAAAAGCCAAATTTTCAATGTACTTTCAAACTTTGGATGTGAGTAATTTTTGTATATAAGTTAATTAGTTCTACATTACATGTTGTAGCGGGGGACGGTTATTAGCGAGACACACATGCGTGACGCAGTTGCGCATTCCCGGCAAAAAGCTATGAGGCTATAGGCTTATGTCTCACTTCCTGCTTCCGGAACGCAGAGTAGGGAAATAGAACTTCCGGTCGCTGCTAGTAACGCTACTGTAACGATAACAACAATGGCAGCCTCCACCCGCAGTTGTTCTTGTAGTGTTGTAATAATAATAATTCTCAACTAACATACAACTAACTCAACTAACAACTAACGTAACAACTTCACGTAGTGACCTGGAGCTTCTCTGACATGCTAGCTACATTTACATGTACAGCTGCTACCTAACTATGCTACCAATCTTGGGGCTCGTCAGGCAAGGTTTCGGAACCACTGAGAAACTAAATATGTATTCCCACCAATGATTGTAAATAAAACAAAATTCGATTAATTAAAAAGGATGTTTTATCTGACACATGTATTACACTTATCTCTGCTATATAAATACACTTGACTTTGACATTCAAGCTAGCTAACGTTAACGAAGGTGAGTCAGTGTAATTGAAAATGAATTTCTCCCAGAAGAACTTGTATCCCTTCCTCAGTTTGGACGTTTCTACTTGAGAGTGTTCATTTACAATCCGAACCACGTCATCGTAGGTGACTTCAGGCAAGTTACGGAGAGACTTGGTCCAGTGGTATTTATCGGCCTCTGCCATTGTAAAAAGCTAACTGGAAGTGTCGTCTCCCCACTCAGAGACGTTCTTCGATATTCAATTGTTGCGTGACATAGGCCTATTGAGCAGGTAAGACGTGTTGTGATGCTCTCTCTCATTGTTTTAAGCTAGCGTCTGTAAAAGTGATTAAACTTGTTTAAAACTGCATGAAACTATAACACAACTTCGTTGTGGACATTCATATGAGTTTTGCAGTAAGTCTTGGTTGGTCAAAAAGACGTTAAATTGTGTTGAAATCGCGGAGATTTTGCCTCATTTGCATATCGTTTCACTTGCTACAGGAGAGAGAGAAACCACTCCGTTGTCCGTGTGTGTGACTCATGTGCTCCCCTTTGTTGATTCGCAGGTGCGTTACACTGTTCATGTATGTTCATGTATTTTAATGCACTTTGAGAGAGATGGATTGCACACAATATGCATATAAGAACGATGCATTTTAATTGCTTTGTGGTAGTGTGTTTACATATGAGTTCATGAAGAAAGAGTTATTGTAAATGAGAGATTCATTTAAGTTTATCTTTACCCTGTATTTTTCTTTTTTTAAATATTGATGTAATACCAGTGAGTTAATTTGACACTGAAGTGTTAATATATTTCATATTGCATATTTTTAACGGTTAACAAGCAGATTTGCAGAGCCCGGATCTAAAGCGGGGACTACTTCCTATACTTTCACTACCTCAAACATTTATCCCTATATTTCACATGGCTCGTCTCTGAATGTCACTTTCAAAAGTACTGCTCCAACCAGGATTCGGACCCGGGTCTCCCACATCTGAGTCTCAGCAGTTACCAAGTGAGCTATATTCAGATGAAATGACTGTGACTCTTTCCTGTAATGACCTTGATACTGTGTATTCCATGTAATATAGTTAACTAACGGCAAGGGTGATGAACCCTATGCAGCGGTTGATATTTGATTCCTGTCCCTGTCTGTTAAAACGCAGCTTGTAACTTGTAACTACTGAGACTCAGATGTGGGAGACCTGGGTTCAAATCCTGGTTGGAGCAGTACAGAGACGAGCCATGTGAAATATAGGGATAAATGTTTGAGGTACACTCAAAAAAAGGAAATATCATTGTTGTTGGCTTTAAAACATAGTATTATATTTGAATTACTCAAAAACCATGAGTTTTTTATGTCAACTTAAGTTGGC
Organism: Chelon labrosus; assembly: GCF_963514085.1. Taxonomy (NCBI): domain Eukaryota; kingdom Metazoa; phylum Chordata; class Actinopteri; order Mugiliformes; family Mugilidae; genus Chelon; species Chelon labrosus. Next base: position 30,966,576 of record NC_140337.1, read on the forward strand.
TGTGATAGTTGAAAGCAAAAATATGCAATGTCAGGTTTACTAGGTTGTGTTAGTTAACTCTACTCAACTCTATTATGTAACAATTATGTAAAACCAAAAGCAGTAGTAGTTTGTCCCTCTGAGGACACCACTCATCCCTTCTTCACAATCACGCGAGATTACGTTACCTCCGCCATTTTCCTTTTCACGGCATAGAGGTAAGTAAACACATTTTTCCTGCCATTGTTTCAAAAAGTAAGTAGAGTTCTTCCAATTAGCTCGGTTATCTTCGTTAGCGTCGTTAGCTCGGTTAGCACGGCTACAGTCGAACGCGAGGGGCCTGTTTATGAAACGTAATGAGCAGCACTTTTTTTTTTCAAAAGTAGATGGCCCGCGCTTTTTATGGAACATGAAGCAAGTCTTGAATATTACTATTTGCAACAATTAAGATAGGTCTGTGTGTTGGGTTTTCTTTCAAATTCTTGCTCATTTGTCACAAATCAGGAGAGATGAGGGTTTTGAATTATATATTTGTACATTTTAGGTTGTGTGTTATTCTTCTGTACTTTGTGTTTTTGTCTGCGGAGTTCACGCGGATAATCACCATCCCACTCATCCCAAAGTTTATGTCGCAGCTGGACCACTACTATGACAAGTTGGCAAGAGTTCTCCATAAGAAAGGAGGAGCAGAAGGACGCAAAATCACAAACGTCATGGCTCTTATTGACCAGGTTTGTGTGTAATTACTGGCTGCAACACACACACACACACACACACACACACACACACACACACGCACACACACACACACAGTTGTTGCTAATTGGCAAGTGCACCTGTAGTTAACTATTTTATGAATGTCTGAGTGACCTGTGCATGAAGACTGGCTGGCCAACTGATATCTGATGTCAGTGACTTGTTATACAGTACATTTGTCTGTTGTGTTTCCAGAACGACTCCATCGAAACAAGGAGAGCTTGCAGCCTCCAAGCAGTAGCTTTGTATCTCAATGAAGACCCCGAAGAGCTAGTGAAGGAATACGGAGTAAGTGTTCAGTCGTTTTAAAGTGATATTTTCATTCACCATTGAATAGAGCGATAAATATGCTCTCATCAGTGTTTTTTATTTATTTATCTATTTTTATTTAACTGACTTAACTAGTGGAGTCAGTTATCAAGGTGAATATTAAAATGGTGTAATGTGTGAATTGTGTGAATTACGTGAATTATGTATTTTCAGTGGGAGACTTTTTATTAAATTATCTTGTCCCTTTTTGTCTGTTTTTAGAGTGAGGCCCCTGATGAAACCCAGAGAGATTTGGACCAGACAGTCATTGGCATCTATGTGATAAAACATCAAGGTGCAGATGTTGATCAACTTCCAGAAGATGTGGGCATCATCGTTGAAGGTGTGCAGGTGCTCTCTGGAATCAAAGATGTCGCCACAGCCTGTGCCTTACTGTTCGGTATCATCTACAGCTTGAACCTGAGCTATCCAACTGACCTCAGGTACACGTTTGAATTCATTCAAAAGATCGTGATGGAACTTGATGCACACAGACTTTCAACCATAATCCAGGTACTCAAAAACAAACTGCTGGAATGAATGCATGAAGCCGTGACAGTGATGTGACCTGGAGGCTATTCACTGTACTGAAATGGTTTTGTTATTTTGACTACTTGAGCTATAGTTTTGACTGTCTGTTAACATTTTTTGTAATTTCTTACGGTTACTGTTGTGCCTAAAAGGTAGAAGTTTCAAATGGGACACTAAAGCAGTGGTATCAAACTACTGACCGGAGACCAAATGCTGCTAGTTGATGCCTTTGCAAAGTCCTCTGTTAAGATTTTGTTGATTTGGCCCACAGACATAAGATTGCTTTAGTGATCTTCTTGTCATGATTTTTCTGTGGCATCATTATGTGTCAAATTACGTGTACAGCAGTTTCAATTGTTATAAGCTGCCTCTTATTATATCACTGTAAGCCCTAAAAGATTCTGGCAACTTCATGCTGTAAAAAAGCTTGTGCCCAAGAGGCATAACCCTTGCCATGGCTAGAGTTAAGAGTTTGAATTTATGGGCAATATGTTTATTGAAAATAAAAAACAATCTTGTGGCACTTTATAATGTTATGTTAAAATTTAGTTATGGGTGCTCTTTAAATTTCAGCTAATAACAATACATTAAACTAATTGGTAAACTTGTAATGTTCATGCATGTGCAAGTACAAGCATTTTTATGCAGTGTTTTTGTATAACAGGCTGCGTTGAGTGGTTAATAAAAGTGCTGTTTGGAGAAAAGTTGTGATTATTTCCCCCTCTGTTAACAGCTTTTTTCTATTTTTATCATTTTAATTGGACAAACTAAACTCAGTTAAGACTAACTTAACCACATCAAGTTACTCTGACTCAATAACCATGTATTGCAGTAATGTAAATCCAGTTCATTCGCTGAACTTAATCATATCACATAAATTTAATTTAGGCTTCATACATAAAAAGAAAGTAACCCGATTAAGTTAAAGTCACTTAAGTCACTGTTGCACAATATACTTAAATATATTGAGTAAAAGGTATGAAAACTGGTTTATTAACATCTACTTAACAAAGTTATGTGGAACCACTTGAAACAACATTTTTAAGTAAATCCAACATATCTTTTATTTGAGTGTAGTGAAAGTATAGGAAGTAGTCCCCGCTTTAGAGCCGGGCTCTGCAAACCTGCTTGTTAACTGTTAAAAAGCAGCTTGTAAGCGCTTATAAACTGCTTTTAAGATAGTTACAAGTTGCTTTTTAACACTTAACAAGCTGCTTATTAACTCTTTAAAATATGCTTGTAAGTGTTGATACTTTTTACCGCCTATATTTATAACTTTTTTTATACCTGTTATTTTGTATAATACATGGAAAGCTAATTTTATTCTATATTCTATATTTATTCATTCATTCATTCATCTTCTTTACCCGTTTAGTCCTGTTAAGGGTCACGGGGGTCTGCTGGAGCCTATCCCAGCTGTCATCGGGCGAGAGGCAGGGGTACACCGTACACCCTGGACAGGTCGCCAGTCCATCGCAGGGCCACACAGAGAGACAGACAACCATGCACACGCACACGCACACGCACACCTACGGCCAATTTAGAATCACCAATTAACCTAATGAGCATGTCTTTGGATGGTGGGAGGAAGCCGGAGAACCCGGAGAGAACCCACGCAGACACAGGGAGAACATGCAAACTCCACACAGAAAGGCCACCCGGCCCATGGATTCGAACCGGTGACCTTCTTGCTGTGAGGCATCAGTGCTAACCACCTCGCCACTGTGCCGCCCATTCTATATTTATACTTTTGTTTTTTTGTTTCTTTACTTATGGCTTGAATCAGGACCAGAGTAACCAATTTCGTTCCTTCCCATGTGCCAACATGTGTCGTAATGACAATAAAGAATCCTTGAATCACCCTTGCCGTTAGTTAACTATATTACATGGAATACACAGTATCAAGGTCATTACAGGAAAGAGTCACAGTCATTTCATCTGAATATAGCTCACTTGGTAACTGCTGAGACTCAGATGTGGGAGACCCGGGTCCGAATCCTGGTTGGAGCAGTACTTTTGAAAGTGACATTCAGAGACGAGCCATGTGAAATATAGGGATAAATGTTTGAGGTAGTGAAAGTATAGGAAGTAGTCCCCGCTTTAGATCCGGGCTCTGCAAATCTGCTTGTTAACCATTAAAAAGCAGCTTGTAAGCGTTTATAAGCTGCTTTTAAGTTACTTACAAGTTGCTTTTTAACGCTTAACAAGCTGCTTGTTAACTGGTAACAATATGCTTGTGAGTATTTAAAAAGCTGCTTATAAGCGCTTACAAGTTGCTTTTTAACACTTAACAAGCTGCTTGTAAACTCTTAAAAAATGTGCTTATAAGCTGCTTACCAGCTGCTTGTTAACAGTTAGTGATGGGGAATAACTGTTAACAAGCTGTTAGTTATGCATTGTTAACGGCTTATTATCACTGTTCCGAGTTAATAAGCACATGGTATTATAAAGCGTTGCCCTATTTTGTATTGCTCCAGAACCAAAGAGCAGCAAAACTGTATTTGCTTTTATCCGGACAATGACAATAAATTTTTTTTATTCTTGTTCTATTCTCAAGTGGACAACAAGTGTGTTTGTCCGCATTTCATGTAGTGCCCTGCCTGTGAATGCCCATATGGTATAAATGGGATCTAACTGGTTTTCAGGTGAGGCATATCCAGGTTTTTTCATATCAGACTCTTGAAGTCTCCACCTATGCACTGAAGTATCTGGACCCTTGGGATGAGCTTTTACATAAACTCAGCCTCCTCTTTTAGCTTCTAACCCAGTGTTTTTCAACCTTGGGGTCGCGACCCCACGTGGGGTCGCCTGGAATTCAAATGGGGTCGACTGAAATGTCTAGTAATTGATAAAAAAAATTACTGATAAAAATATTTTTCAACTAATTATTATTCTTTTTAAAATTATAATTAAAAACACCACACACAATCTTAAACAACTGTATTCTTTCACTTTTCATGGATATAAATCGAGTTCAAATAAAATCAAGCATATGAAAACATCCGACCTGGCGCATCTTGATTGACGGCTGCGATCACGTGACTGCACAGGCGAAAGCGCATCAGCGATTACATTCTGGAAGAATTCTGGTTTGGAGCAAGAGATAATTAACCAGAGATCTCACTGTGTGCCCAAAACGGTTCCTTTTGCAAGCACATATCTGTGTGAAGCTGGATCTAGACTAGTTCAGTGTATCCGCTAGAAACAAATAGCACTGGACAACGTGACCGGGAGGTTTTCAACTTACCGGACAAATGTTTGAAATTCCGGTCAAATATTATCTGAACTTATTGAGCTTAAAATGCTCAATGATATGCAGGCTATATAAGAATGGTTTTAAAGCATGTCAGTTTATAATCGTTTTATTGAAAGTGACGTTTTTATTAACGTTTTACGCATTTTCGCTAAGTTTGCAGCAGCTGAATTTCTGCTGCAGCGCTGTTTTGATTCGGTTCTGCAGAAACCTCTCTCTGCTGGCACACTGGAGACGGGGATCACGCAGACTATCTTGGCCAGTTTAGTCCACTCCAGGTAGATTTCGCTGAAATCTCTGATGAGAACTTCACTGGCTGTTCAAGCCTCCATAACCACAGAGCGTTGTCATTACAGCGGCGGCGTCTCCTTGCGCGCTTGATGGAATCCTAATTAACTTGGAGCTGTAGCAGGAGCCGACTCGTCCTTACTTGAAATTTCTTTGCCAAAATGACCAATAAAATTGCCTATTTTAATAAAATTTAAAATTTGCTTGGAGGGACATTTTGACCGGCGGGGTTAAAAATACCGGACATCAGCAGTGACCGGACTTTGGCCGGTAATTACCGGATAACGGAATGCGTGTATGAAATCAAAGTACCGTTCCCGACTGGATGTTACGTCAGATTTGAGATTCGCTCTGTCGACAGCACCTCATTTTGAAATGCTGCAGCGAGGTGTGCAGTCTCAGCCATCCCATTAAGATTATTTTATTAAATGTGGTGAGTTGGGACAATAATAATACACAGAAGACATGACAAACTGAAAAGGAAGCACTGTAATACTTTCCATCGTTCTAATCTTCACTTTGGCCAGTTTAAGCTGCAGTTCCTAGCTCTTTTCTCATAATTCATTGTTTGAGAGATTGTTTGTTCAGTATTATTTTTCAGCCTCGTAAAGACAAGCTCGCCTAACTGTACATGCGATCAGGGAAAATAAAATGTCACTTTGTGCAGTAATCTGGCTAGTAACAAACATTTTTTTCCTAGAATTAGTTTTTGATCATGTTTCTGGGGTCGCCAGAAATTTGTGACGTTAAAATGGGGTCACAACCCAAAAAAGGTTGGGAACCACTGGGCTAGAGGAATGTAAGCAGGCATTAACATACTGTCAGGAAGGTGGCTGCTAGTGCATGACAGCAGTAGATTTTGACCGTAAACAGGTTAGATTAGCCTGACCTCCATCTAAGTACCATTATGTGTAGATCATTGTTTAGCTGCTTTTTTAAAATAGAACAGGCAAAAGGGTTTTTAAACTCCTTCAAGACGAGTCAGTGTGCACTCTATCAAAACTCCTTTGAGCGTTCTTACAGTGCACTGTGTCGAAGATGACTCGAAGGTTGGTTCTGCCTTTGCTCTTTGCACCACCCACTGATGTTGAACTAAAACACTGAAGCTATTTCCATAACCTCTGCTTCTGTACAGTCGAACAGGAAGAGACCGCTTCTTATTTTACACTTCAGTCTGATGTTCAGTCAGTCAGTGGCAAGACAACATGGAGGTCAGAGCTTTCTGCATCGCACTGTGTGAGTACTGGCTCCTTTCCAGATTAAAACTTAATGATAAAGATTTTATTTACAATTAAAAAGCTCATGCACGTTAAAGTCTTTGAACATTACTTTGTGAGTGAACTTAAATTTAACACTTTTCACTTGAGTATTATTATTCATCAACTATGACATTTAATAATAAATATGCTGAACATCATGAGCAGCTGTAGAAGACAACAAAACTTTTATTGATTCGTCTATTTTCTTTGCATCTTCAGTGACTGTGATGATCCTGCTGTGTGCACAGGATCAGGAAGTTGGTGAGTAGATGTTTTGTTGGGCAGTTGTAGAAAAGAGGAAAAAATATCTTGAGATTGGTGTGTTTAATCATCACAGGAGTTCCTCTATTACTTTTCTACTTTTAAATGTTGTAGACGTCGTCCAGCAGTTCACAGGAGTAAATGTCTAAACTCAATTTCTCTGTTTTTCTTTGTCTCAGATGCAGCTTTACTTCGTATCTCTCCAAATAGACTGCAGTTCTTTGAATATGAGTCGGTCACTTTGTACTGTGAGGGAGTCTTTTACTGTGTTGTTGAACATAAATCAACTGAGGAGATGCCCTCGTGTTGCACCACTACTAACAGAACATCAAGAGGACCTAACTGCACCATTAAAAATCTTTATCGAGATGATTCTGGAAAGTATTGGTGTAAGGAAGGAGGAGAGAGAAGAAACATCATCAACATCAATGTCACTAGTATGTTTGCAGAGAGGCAGTGATATTTTGTGATTATCTCAACGTGATTTCAAATTAAATTAAATATGATTGTGTTCTTCAGCTGGTTCTGTAATCCTGGAGAGTCCTGCTCGTCCTGTGATGGAGGGAGAAGATGTGACTCTGAGCTGCAGAACCAAAATATCTTCCTCCAACATCGCAGCTGATTTCTATCAAGATGGAGTCCGCAAGTGGAGAAGCTCAACAGGAAATCTGAGACTCAAAACAGTTTCCATGCTTGATCAAGGATTCTACAAATGTCATATCTCTGGAGTTGGACAATCACCGCAGAGCTGGCTCTCTGTTGGAGGTGAGACGCGTCACTTTTAAGATGAATGAAGTGTATACACGTGATCTTAGTTCCTTGGGTTTTTCCAAATTAAGATTCAAAGTATTTATCACGTATGTGTTTACACTCTCAAACAATTCCCATCTCCTTAAGTTTCAGCTTTTCCTACCATTGATACAGAAGATCACAAAGACTCTAATCCTGCCTCCTCTTCCTCCGTAAGCACACCATGGATCATCATCTCCGTCTTGTTGATACTTCTCTTGTTGGTTGTTGGACTACTTTGCTTTGGAGGATTTCTCTGTGCCAGAGGTGAAGAACATAACTTGAACTTTACTCAATGCGATCACTGGTTTTGTTTGTCACAACACGATTCTTCCACATCTACAAAAGCCACAGAGGAATTTCTCAGGGTTGGGTGCCAGGGCCAAAGTTCTTCACATTATAAATGCTTTTCTTGGGTAATAATTTCAGGAAACACTTTCCAAATTAAATGAACTTCCCGCTTGTGTGACTCTTGTTACTTAGAAAATCAGTTCTCATGTTATTTTAGTTCCACCACAATGTTCAAAATATCTTCTTTTTTTACAGATATTTGTTCACAGTCACCGGCAGTGCCTGATCCAGACTCATCAGAGCATCAGACAGGTATATTTAATGTTAAGAGATTAAACATTTATCAGAAAGGATATTATATATTCTTTTGTTTTTTCCAGTCTCTGCACAGGCCAGTGCAGCTGAAACAAGCCAAGCAATGTATGTTAATGTAACAAAGAACAGGAAGAAGAAAGGTATTTCCTCTAACTTTATGTGTTGTTGGCCCGGACCACAGTTAGCATGCTTCTCAGCATTTACATTGTTTGACGTGACGGTGCTGGTGTTAACTTCAGTTAACAACTTTAGGTAATTTATTTACCCAAATTAAACAACTGATCAGAATTCAAAATGTGGAGAAAGCCAAAGCTCCATAGAGACTCTGCGACACTTGGGAAATATGATTATTGAATTTCAAGCCAAATTTTGGATGTTAACTCGAGTCTGGGGGTGGTTAGCTTATCCATAACAATGTTAATTCCAATGTCTGTAAATGATTTATTGTTCTAACTGAAAAGACACATGTAGTAAGGAATATTTCATTTGTCTTCAAAGCAGCAGAGTCCAGCGTTCCATCACAGGTTGACAATGACACCTACTATTCTACAATTCAGTTTGTGAGTGAAATACAGTCTTTTATCTACTTGTTGCTACACAGTTGTCTTTCTATGACCACATTCTTGTTGTCCACTTATAGTTGCTGAAAGAAAAGTCAAAAAGCAACTCAAAAACCTTGAGCCATCAATCTCCGCATCTTCTCTTGGTGCAGAGTCTACACATCTTGTATGAATGTCCAAAACTCTAATTAGGACTAGCCTGTCTCCAAACACTGATTCTAGTATTATGTATGTAAACCTCTAAGATGGTGTTCAGGGGATGGAGGGGTTCAGAATATTTCCTGGTAGAGGGCTAAGGGTAGAGATTTGAAATCATGCTTTGCCTAGTATAGTAGACTTCTTTTCTTTCTAGAATCTGCAACTTCCATGATATTTGTCTTCTGTGTCCTATGTGTTACAGGTTACTAAGTGTTGACTGTAAAGAGGAGCTTTATAGTCTACGTGAAAACCAGGAAGTGACACAGTCAGGGCCAGTATTGTTGTTGTTATGGTACAAGTTAAAACAAACAAAAAAAAACTTTTGACCTCAGGTCTGTTTGCTGTGTTACAAATTTAAAATAGTTTCTGTGCAAAAACAAACATGTGGAGTTTGACAGTGTGTGCGCTTTAACCAACACATCAGAGAAGTTTCGGTTCATTTTCGTCAGGCAGTTTAACCAACTTGTTCCATCAGCTTCGCCTGTTCACACAGTTGCTCACCAGATGAGTGTAGCTGCTGCTGCTGCTGTTTCTAAACTTGCCGCGGTTAGCTGCATATCTGATGTTGTTGCATTGCTTTTTTAAGTTTGAGGTCAGCAACAAGACGAGAGTTTGTTGTGTTTCACAGATGAGAATAAAAGTCATATCCTACACGTCAGAGCGTCTGTTTGAGTTTGTTCTGTGGTACAAAATGTCAGCATTTTCTCACATGTCATGATAATTATAACTACAGCAGTACGTTCCTTGGTTTTATGAGTGAAATTCATGCATGTTCTCATGAAATAACTTGTGGTACAGTCACGTTCACACTGACAATGGTATTGAGGGTTATGTCTTTTGAAAGCGCAATCAGTCGATCTTCAGTCAGAGACAGATCCATTACTATGAATGTTCTTCTTTAGAATTCATAGGGTCATCAGTAGTTTGAAGATTCTCCAGCCTTAGTCAACAAAAAGGTAATTCCTTGACCTCACTTCCTGTTTTGTTTCTGGTGGTTCTGCTTCACCACCAATACAACTCTCCTCTGTCTTGTCAGCTCTTCTTCCTTGTCTTTCGTTTGCTTCCTCCTCTGTTATTACTTTCACTTCATTACTCTGTGTACGTATATATAGTCCTGTCTCATTCCTTGACAGTTTCTTTGTCCAGTTACTGTGGAAGTACCTGTTAGGCTCTCCTGCTATTCCCTGTGTTCTTTTGCTTCTTGTGTTTCTCAACGTCCTTTGGTTTTTGGATTACTCTCCTTTTATCAGAGAGTCTGTCCTTGAAATCGTCACACCGCTGATGTGTGGATCATCCATGAGATCAACTCTTCCCCAACTCTGACCACACAAGCTGCTAAAGTGAAGAGAGGATGTTCCATTCATTAATACACAGGATTAGATGTTACAATCCCTTGTGCCAAGATCCCAGACAAAACACATTTAGAGGCCCTGTCCAACTGAGAAACCCTAACAAACCTATGGCCATGTGATATGACGATTAACCTACAATATAAATGAACTAATTAAATGCTGCTGGCTTGTAGGCCCACAGAGCAGCAGAGAATAATTCAAACCTTGTGAAATATAAGCTAACCAAATGCTGCTGGCTGGCATGGCCTGCTTAGCAGCGAACCAAACAAAGAAATATCGCTACCAACCAACATGAAGACATCAGATACCTGGCCTAGTCAACAGCAGTATGCAGCATGTCATGGGGGTTTTCAAGTGGGAACCTCCCTTCACTGATGTGCATTTAAATTAGGCCCACAACACCTCGAGAAGGCTTAACAGTGAATTCCAGCATCCTGGAGTCACCCCCCTTCACGCTGCGAAAAATCCTTTTATGAATCACGACCCACACAAAAAAATCTACCGTGGTTCGACCCGCTGATGCGGACAGAACCACGAATCTACTGCTGTTGAAGAACTTGATTTTGGCCTGCACCTACAGTATCTTTTCCTATCTCCCACCCAAAGATTGAAAAAGAGCCAGGACACAACCAGGATGGGTTGCAAGTGGGTTTGTCCACAGTTTCCACAGTGTCCCAACCTATGAATGGGGTTTAAGTGGGATATAATTGGTTAATAGATGACGACCAACGGGTTTATTTATATAAGGCCCATGTCAGCCCCACCCATCACTTTAACAAGGATCTCAACAGGGCTGCTAGTAGGTTTGTCTGCACTTTCCAGAGTTGCCCTAGCCATGAATGCCCATATGAGGTATAAGTGGAATCTAACTAGGCTCTAGATGGTGGCTATCTGGGGAATTTAAATAAAACCCACATATGTCCCACTTATGCCTTGAACAAGGATCTCACATAGGCGGGACCCAACTGGGATACAGTATATTTAAAAGTTTGTGTGTCCTCAGTTTCCACAGTGGCCAAAACTATGAACATCCATATGAGGTTTAAATGGGATCTAACAGATTTTCAGGTGAGGCCTATTTGTTTTTTTCATATCAGACCCTTAAAGTCCCCACCTATGTATTGAAGTATCTGGGCCCTTGGGATGAGCTTTCACACAAACTCAGCCCCCTCTTCTAGCTTCTAACCGAGAAATCTACTGCTGACAGTATGTTAATGCCTGTGTACATTCCTCTAGCCTGACCTATATCTAGATACAATAATGTCTACGTCATTGCTTAGCTGTTATTTAAAAAAAAAAAAAAAAAAAAATAGGTCAATATCAAATAAGTCAAAGGTTTTTAAACTCCTTCAAGCTTTCTTAGAGATGACTCGCAGATTCGCTCTGCCTTTGCTCTTCGCACCACCCACTGATATAAACTACAACACTGAGGCTATTTGAACACCTCTGCTTCTCAGAAATCTGCCACACAGGAAGAAACCACTTCTCACTTTACACTTCAGTCTGATGTTCAGTCAGTCAGCAGCAAGACAACATGGAGGTCAGAGCTTTCTGCGTCGCACTGTGTGAGTACTGGCTCCTTTCCACATTAAAACTTAATGATAAAGACTTTATTTACAATTAAAAAGCTCATGCATGTGAAAATCTTTGAAGGTTACTTAGTGAGTGAACTTAAATTTAACACTTTAATTTAATTTAACTCTTTCATCTCAAGTATTATTCTTAACCAGCTACGACATTTAATAGTAAATATGCTGAACATCGTGAGCAGCTGTAGGAGATGACAAAACTTTCATTCACTCGTCTATTTTGTTTGCGTCTTCAGCGACTGTGATGATCCTGCTCTGTGCACGGGATCAAGAAGTTGGTGAGTAGATGTTTTGTTGGGCAGTTGTAGAAAAGAGGCAAAAATATCTTGAGATTGGTGTGTTTAATCATCACAGGAGTTCCTCTATTACTTTTCTACTTTTAAATGTTGTAGACGTCGTCCAGCAGTTCACAGGAGTAAATGTCTAAACTCAATTTCTCTGTTTTTCTTTGTCTCAGATGCAGCTTTTCTTCGTACCTCTCCAAACAGACTGCAGTTCTTTGAATATGAGTCGGTCACATTGTACTGTGAGGGAGTCTTTTACTGTGATGCTAAATATAAAATGATTCAGGGGAAGCCCTCATGTTGCACCACCAATAACAGAACATCAAGAGGACCTAGCTGCACCATTGAAAGTGTCTATGCAGAGGATTCTGGAAAGTATTGGTGTAAGGAAGCAGGAGAGAAAAGAAACATCATCAACATCCATGTCACTTGTATGTTTGCAGTGAGGCAGTGATATTTTGTCATTATCTCAACGTGATTTCAAGATAAATTAAATATGATCATGTTCTTCAGCTGGTTCTGTGGTCCTGGAGAGTCCTGCTCGTCCTGTGATGGAGGGAGAAGATGTGATTCTGAGCTGCAGAACCAAAATATCTTCCTCCAACATCAGAGCTGATTTCTATAAAGATGGAGTCCACAAGTGGAGAAGCTCCACAGGAAATATGAGACTCAAAATAGTCTCCATACTTGATCAAGGATTCTACAAATGTCACATCTCTGGAGTCGGAGAATCACCACAGAGCTGGCTGGCTGTTGGAGGTGAGACACTTCAATTTTAAGATGAACAAAGTGTATACATGTGATCTTAGTTCCTGATAATGTTTTTTTTTTTTTTTTAGCTTTATCATTGTCAGCTACACCATGTTTTCATGAAGAGACGAGTCTTACCTCCTCCTGCAAGTGTAATGGTAAGAAGACTTAATCTGAACTACACTGTCTAACTGTTAAATCACTAAACAAATAACATGGGAACCGTCCTGTTGGATGCAAGGTTTTTTGAGAGATAAATGTATTGCTCTTTGCTTCTTTCACTTCTATTTAGTCACAACCACTTTCTGTATCATAATGTCTTTTCTCTCTTCGGAAACTCCCACAGAACATCGTCCCTCCTCAGATCACGGCTGTCACATTTACCCCATCCTAAGGCCCACGTTCACCATCATCATGGTGGCGCTGCTGCTGCTGCTGCTCGGATGTCTTCACTGTGTGATTGTCAGAGTTATAAAACATGACTCATCTCCAACCGTATAGAGAGCTTTCTGTTATATTAAAGAAAAAGATGGCCTGGATGACAACCAACAGGAGAATAAAAGACAGCTTAGTCGCTGAGATTGTGGAGTTAATATTTCATCATGCCTACTCTCACATTTCATCACCCACTGCTATCAAGCTGCTTTTTATGCTTCTAGACACAGGGTTAGACGCTGTAACTGGATCAGGAAATGAGCGTCTTGCTGAGAAACTTGTCTAATGTGTCTGCAAATGTGGTTTTTAAACTTTTCGCACTGGCCATAACTCTGACACATGGTGTTTAAAATAAACACAGCGTCTGAGCGCTTCTATTAATTGATGCTGGTTTGTAGAAACGTGTGAACTGTCAGTGTGTCAACACCATTTGGTGTCTTCTGCTGTTTAAAATTTTGTAAAATCTAAAAAAATAAATAAACTTACAACTGCATTTTTTTTTAACCTTTATTTAACCAGGAAAAGTCCCACTGAGTTACAGTAACTCTTCTCCCAGGGAGTCCTGGCCAAGACGGCAAAAAGTTAAAAAGAAGAATATATATATAGACAGGACAACGGTTACATACTACACCACAAATCTCTGTACATACATTATACATACTAAAACACAAACAAGACATTACACTTAACTTAAGCTAATACAGACATCATTAAAGGGCACTTAGTGTCATGGTTTGGTTTCTGTGTTCACGTTTTGAGTTTTGTTCATGTTTCTTGTCTCCCCGTTTCCTGTTTTACTTTGTTGAGTTTTTGATTTCCTGTTTTACTCCTTGTGTTTCTGTGTTGATTAGGTAATTGGTTTCACCTTGTGTCTGTTGATTTCTGTCACCTGTGTCTCGTCGCCCCTTGGTTCCTCGTGTGTGCATATATAGCCCTGCTTTCCCCTTTGTTCCTGTTGCGTCATTCCCAATGGTTTTTCACTGTGAGTCTCCATGTTTTTGCTCTTCCGTGTTTTTGATGTCTCCAGTGTTTCTAGTGTTTTAGTTTCTAGCCTCTTGTTAGCCTTTTTGTCTTTTGTAAGTTTGGATTTTTGATTTGTTTGGTTTTGGAGTTCCTGCTGTTCCAGCAGCGCCTTTTGTTCCTTTATTTTATTAAACACCAGTTTTGCCTACTTCTGCCTCGCCGCTTTTGTCCTGCACTTGGGTCCTACCTCACCCCCCTGGACAAAACCGTAACACTTAGTTAGTTTTCACACACTCTTGGAAAACAATCTTTTGCTTTAAAAACTGCTATTACATCAAATGTCTACAGGACTTATTAACTATTTGCATACATATAATATATACAAGAATTATTTGTTTTATTTTAGTAAACTTTGTTTTACTGAAGTTTATATACTACTTAGCTACATGTCTTTGTTCAATACAAGTTGTTCGTGTTACCCGTGGAAACAACTCACTAAAAGTCATAATGTCATTAAGTTTGACTTATACACAACAGTGTCATTTGACGCGAGAGAAGCTACTCTTTCCATTGACACAAAGTATCATATAACTGGAGCTAAACAGCTAGCCTCAGTCAACTTCACCATGGTGAATGTAAGGAAGGCCAGACAGCGTCTCTACTTCCTCAGGCGCCTCAGAGAGTTTAAGCTCCCTCTCAAGGTGCTCAGGAACTTTTACACCTGCACCATCGAGAGCATCACCACCTGGATGGGAAATGGCACCAGGCAGGACTTCATGGCCCTTAAAAAGGAGGGGCCATTCAGCTGAGCAGAAATTGCAGTTTGCAACAGAAAGAGCAGAAAAAAATAACAAGAGCAAAAAGAGCAGCATATAAAAGATAAATAATGAAATAGAATTGGGAAAAAAAAAATGCGCAGATTGAATAGTCAGATATTGCACAGACTGGTGGAGCTGGGTTATTGAGTTTTTACATCTTGTGGTGTAGTAATATTGCACATACCGTAAATCCTCTAATATTGGCCTGTATTCCATTAGCGGCCGGGTCTCCAACATTGGCTGGTCTCGCTGTCAGCGGAGGTAAATAAAGGCCGGTCTCTAATAGCGGCCAGGGCTATTATTAGAACCATCTCGGCGGGTCAGGGTTTCGGCGGCACGGTGTGGGAGGATCCCCTCAGTGGGACCTCTCCCTGGCGTCGCCAGCCCCCACCGGGCGCATTTCCTCCGTGGCGGTGCGCCGCGACCGGCTCTGGGTCGGCCTGGAAGTGCTCGGGGCAGAGGTGGCTCGCCGGCTCCGGCCGAGAGCTTTACAGCGACCCCTCGCATCTCACCTCGCCACTTCCCTGGGGTCGTGGAATCAGTGCTCACTGCACCCTCTCTCCCTGCGGGGAGGGACGGGGCCTCCTCGCTCCCGGCGCGACTGCCGACCGGTGGCGGACTGTCCTCAGTGCGCCCCGACCGCGTTGCGCCGCTCTTTTGTTGTTAATGTTCTGTATGCATACCATGTTATGGTAACTGTACGTTTTAAATAAATGAACCTAGTATTTTATAGATTCAAATAGACACAAAATCTTGTTTTTATTCATTCTACTGGTAGTTAGTTTTGCTCAAATAGAAATTGAGGCCTGCCTCTAATTCTGGCCTCCTTCCAATAAAGGCCTGGACCGCGACGCGCTTGAGTAAAATAAAGGCCCGGGCCTGTATTAGAGGATTTACGGTATTAAGAGTGTTCGTTGTGAAGCTGAACAGCAGCAGGAAAAAAAGACCTTCTGAATCTTTCCTTCACGCATCGAGGGTGAAGCAGTCTGTCACTGAAGCTGCTCCTCAGTGCTGTCAGGTCTCCATGGAGGGGGTGGGGCTGATTGTCCAGCATGGAGAACACTTTAGCCAGGACTCTCCTGTCACCCATCTCCCTCACCGAGTCCAGAGAGCAGCACAGGACAGAGCTGGACTTCCTGATGGTCTTATCCAGCTTGTTCCTCTCCCTCTCTGTGATGCCACTGTTCCATCAGACCACTCCGTACAGGATGGCTGATGCCACTACAGAGTCAAAGAAGGTCTTCAGGAGTGCCCCCCTTTCACTTCAAAAGACCTCAGTCTCCTCACAAGGTAGAGCCTGTTCTGTCCCTTCCTGTAGAGTGCCTCAGTGTGGTGAGTCCAGTTCAGTTTGGTGTTAAGGTGAACACCCAGGTACTTATAAGAGTCCACTTGCTCAATGTCCATTCCCTGGATGTTCACTGGTGAGGGGAGGGCAGAATGGAGTCTGTGAAAATCCACCACCATCTCTTTGGTCTTCCCCACGTTGATCAGGTTGTGGTTTTGCTGACACCAGTCCACAAAGTTCTCTGTCAGTCCTCTGTACTCTGCATCGTCATGATCTCTGATGAGTCCTACAATCACTGAGCCGTCTGAGAACTTCAGCAGTACACAGCTGTTGGTGTTGTGTCTGAAGTCTGCTGTATAGAGGGTGAAAAGAAAGGGGGCCATAACAGTCCCCTGGAGGACACCCATGCTGCTGGTGAGCAGGTCAGCCACACAGTTCCTGTTTATCACAAACTGTGGTCTGTCTGTGAGGTAGTCCGGGATCCATTTGGAAAGCTTGTGGTCCACACCCATCCTCTCCAGTTTGTCCCTCAGAATCAAAGGCTGGATGCTGTTGAACGTACTGGAGAAATCAAAAAAGGTGATTCTCACAGTGCTGCCGGGCGTTTTCAGGTGAGAGAGAGCTCGGTGTAACAAGAAGATAACAACGTCCTCCACTCCAACATTAGGACGGTAGTGGGTCCATGGAGGGGCCCACCTCAGAGCAGAGATGTCCCAGTATCAGTCTCTCCAGTGTCTTCATCAGGTGGAATGTTATAGCTTGTAGCTGCTGTTTCTATTTTTTATTGCTCCAGAACCAAAGAGCTGCAAAACTGTATTTCCTTTTAACTGGACAATGACAATAAAAATTCTTATTCTTGTTCTTATTCTCAAATGGACAACAAGTGTGTTTGCCCGCATTTCACGTAGTACCCTACCTGTGAATGCCCAGATGGTATAAGTGGGATCTAACTGGTTTTCAGGTGAGGCATATCCATTTTTTTTCATATCAGACCCTTGAAGTCCCCACCTATGCACTGAAGTATCTGGGCCCTTGGGATGAGCTTTCAAATAAACTCAGCCCCCTCTATAGCTTCTAACCTGTTCACGGTCAAAATCTACTGCTGTCATGCACTAGCAGCCACCTTTCTGACAATATGTTAATGCCTGTTTACATTAGTCTAGCCTGACCTCTATCGAGATACCATTATGTGTAGGTCAGTGTTTAGCTGCTTTTTTAACCTAGAACAGGCAAAAGTGTTTTTAAATTCCTTCAAGACTATTCAATGTGCACTGTATCGAAGATGAATTGCAGATTAGCTCTGCCTTTGCTCTTTGCACCACCCACTGATGTTGAACTAAAACACTGAAGCTATTTCCATCACCTCTGCTTCTGTACAGTTGAACAGGAAGAGACCGCTTCCTGTTTTATACTTCAGTCTGATGTTCAGTCAGTCAGTGGCAAGACACCATGGAGGTCAGAGCTTTCTGCATTGCACTGTGTGAGTACTGGCTCCTTTCCACATTAAAACTTAATGATAAAGACTTTATTTACAATTATGAAGCTCATGCACGTGAAAGTCTTTAAACGTTACTTTGTGAGTGAACTTACATGTAACACTTTTAACTTAAGTATTATTCATCAACTACGACATTTAATAGTAAATATGCTGAACATCGTGAGCAGCTGTAGGAAACAACAAAACTTTTACTGATTCATCCATTTTCTTTGCGTCTTTAGTGACTGTGATGATCCTGCTGTGTGCACAGGACCAGGAAGTTGGTGAGTAGATGTTTTGTTGGGCAGTTGTAGAAAAGAGGCAAAAATATCTTGAGATTGGCGTGTTTAATCATCACAGGAGTTCCTCTATTACTTTTCTACTTTTAAATGTTGTAGACGTCGTCCAGCAGTTCACAGGAGTAAATGTCTAAACTGAATTTCTCTGTTTTTCTTTGTCTCAGATGCAGCTTTTCTTCGTATCTCTCCAAACAGACTGCAGTTCTTTGAATATGAGTCGGTCACTTTGTACTGTGAGGGAGTCTTTTACTGTGATGCTAAATATAAACTGAATGGAGGGAAGCCCTTGTGTTGCACCGCTAATAACAGAACATCAAGAGGACCTAACTGCACCATTGAAAGTGTCTATGCAGATGACACTGGAAAGTATTGGTGTGAGGAAGGAGGAGAGAGAAGAAACAT
The DNA here is from genome assembly GCF_963514085.1 of Chelon labrosus. Lineage (NCBI taxonomy): Eukaryota > Metazoa > Chordata > Actinopteri > Mugiliformes > Mugilidae > Chelon > Chelon labrosus. The sequence continues at coordinate 30,985,019 of NC_140337.1, forward strand.
CATCAGCATCACTGTCTCTTGTATGTTTGCAGTGAGGCAGTGATATTTTGTGATTATCTCAACGTGATTTCAAGATAAATTAAATATGATTGTGTTCTTCAGCTGGTTCTGTGATCCTGGAGAGTCCTGCTCGTCCTGTGATGGAGGGAGAAGATGTGACTCTGAGCTGCAGAACCAAAATATCTTCCTCCAACAGCGAAGCTGATTTCTATCAAGATGGAGTCCACAAGAACAGAAGCTCCACAGGAAATCTGACACTCAAAACAGTCTCCATGTTTGATCAAGGACTCTACAAATGTCACATCTCTGGAGTTGGAGAATCATCACAGAGCTGGCTGTCTGTTGGAGGTGAGATATGTAGGTGTATTCAAAATAAGATTCATAAAGTATTGATCAAGTATGTCTTTTCACTCAAACTATTCCAATCTCCTTAAGTTTCATCTTTTTCTACCGTTCATACAGAAGATCACAAAGACTGTAATCCTGCCTCCTCTTCCTCTGCAAACACACCATGGATCATCATCTCCGTCTTGTTGGTACTTCTCGTGTTGGTTGTTGGACTACTTTGCTTTGGCAGATTTCCCTGTGCCAGAGGTGAAAAACATAAAGTGAACTTTACCCACTGGTTTTGCTTTGTCAGAAAACGACTCTTCCATGTACACAAAAGTCACGGAAGAGTTCCTCAGGGTTGGATGTTTTTCACATTATAAATGCACATTATTAAATGAACTTCCCTCTTGTGTGAGTCTTGTTACTTAGAGAATCAGTTCTCATGTTACTTTAGTTCCACAACAATGTTCAAAATATCTTCTTTTTTTACAGATATTTGTTCACACTCACATGCAGTGCCTAATTCAGACTCATCAGAGCATCAGACATCTAGATTTAATGTTAAGAGATTAAACATTTAGCAGAAAGGATATTAAATATGTACATTTATTCTTTTGTTTTTTTTTTTCCAGTCTCTGTACAGGCCAGTGCAGCTGAAACAAGCCAAGCAATGTATGCTAATGTACCAACGAACAGGAAGAAGAAAGGTATTTCCTCTAACTTTATATTTTTTGGTCCAGACCACAGTTAGCATGCTACTCAGCATGTACATTGTTTGACGTGATAGTGCTGGTGTTAACTTCAGTTGACAACTTTAGGTAATTTATTTACCCAAATTCAACAACTGATCAGAATTCAAAATGTTTAAAAAGCCAAAGCTCCATAGAGACTCTGTGACACTTGGGAAATATGATTATTGAATTTCAAGCCAAAAGTTGGATGTTAACTGGAGCCTGGGGGTGGTTAGCTTATTCATAACACTGTTCATCCCAATGTCTGTGAATGATTTATTGTTCTAATTGAAAAGACACACGTGTAGTAAGGAATATTTTACTTGTCTTCAAAGCAGCAGAGTCCAGCAGAGTCCAGCGTTCCCTCACCAGCTCAAGACCCGGTTGACAATGACACCTACTATTCTACAATTCAGATTGTGAGTCAAATACAGACTTTTATCTCCTCGTTGCTTCACAGGTGTCTTTCTATGAGCACGTTCTCGCTGTCCACTCATAGATGCTGAAAGAAAAGTCAAAAAGTAGACTTTTGCAACAACTTCTTTTCTTTCTAGAATCTACAACTTGCATGATATTTGTCTTCTGTGTCCCATGTGTTACAGGTTGCTAAGTGCTGACTGAATAGAGGAGCTTCATGGTCTATGTGAAAACCAGGAAGTGACACATTCAGGGCCAGTATTGTTGTTGTTATGCTATGCTATGCTAAGTTAAAACAGAAAAAAAAAAAATAAGTTTGACAGCATGTTAAGTTTGACAGTGTGTGCGCTTTAACCAACAGATCAGAGAAGTTTTGGTTCATTTTCGTCAGGCAGTTTAACCAACTTGTCCCATCGGCTTCGCCTGTTCACACAGTTGCTCACCAGTTGAGCGCTGCTGCTGCTGCTGTTTCTAAACTTGCCCCGGTTAGCTGCATATCTGATGTTGTTGCATTGCTTTTTTAGGTTTGAGGTCAGCAACAAGATGAGAGTTTGTTGTGTTTCACAGATGAGAATAAAAGTCATGTCCTACACATCAGAGCGTCTGTTTGAGTTTGTTCTGTGGTACAAAATGTCAGCATTTTCTCGCGTGTCATGATAATTATAACTACAGCAGAACGTTCCTCGGTTTTATGAGTGAAATTCATGCACGTCCTCATGAAATAACCTGTGGTAGAGTCACGTTCACACTGACAATAGTCTTGAGGGTTATGTCTTTTGAAAGCGCAATCAGTCGATCTTCAGTCAGAGACAGATCCATTACTATGAAGTTTTTTCTATAGAATTTCTTGGGTAGTAGTTTGAAGATTCTCCAGCCTTAGTCAACAAAAAGGTCATTCCTTGACCTCACTTCCTGTTTTATTTCTGGTGGTTGTGCTTCACCACCAAGACAACTCTACTGTGTTTTGTCAGCTCTTCTTCCTTGACTTTCGTTTGCTTGCTCCTCTGTTATTAGTTTCACTTCATTACTCTGTGTATGTTTATATAGTCCTGTCTCATCCGTTGACAGTTTCTTTGTCCAGTTACTGTGGAAGTACCTGTTAGGCTCTCCTGCTATTCCCTGTGTCCCTTTGCTTCTTGTGTTTCTCAACGTCCTTTGGTTTTTGGGTTACTCTCCTTTAATTCGAGAGTCTGTCCTTGAAATCGTCACACCGCTGATGTGTGGATCATCTATGAGATCAACTCTTCCCCAACTCTGACCACACAAGCTTCTAAAGTGAAGAGAGGATGGTCCATTCATTAATACAAAGGATTAGATGTTACAATCCCTTGTGCCATGATCCCAGGCAAAACACATTTAGAGGCCCTGTCCAACTGAGAAACCCTTACAAACCTATGGTCATGTGATATGATGATTAACCTACAGTCTAAATGAGCTAAGTAAATGCTGCTGGCTTGTAGGCCCACAGAGCAGCAGAGGATAATTCAAACCTTGTGAAATATAAGCTAACCAAATGCTGCTGGCTGGTATGGCCCACTCAGCAGCTAACCAAACAAAGAAATATCGCTACCAACCAACATGAAGACATCAGGTACCTGGCCTAGTCAACAGCAGTATGCAGCATGTCATGGGGGTTTTCAAGTGGGCACCTCCCTTCACTGATGTGTTGTTAAGTTAGGCACACAACACCTCCAGAAGGCTTAACAGTGACTTCCAGCGTCCTGGAGTCAGCCCCCTCCACGCTGCGAAACCCCGTTTTTCTCAGCATTCAGTGACTATCAACAACTTATATTTTAATAATTAGCCTAGTCCTTTTATGAATCACGACCCAAACAAATAAATCTACTGTGGTTCACCCCGTTGATGCGGACTGAACCACGAACCAATCTACGACATCTATCGTGATTTGCAAACACACTAAAGTCACACAGCCATCCTTTACCTTCCAAGAGAACCTTGGGTGGAGCTATTTCAAACATGCAAATCCTGATCACTGGACGTGGTAAAGACAAAGGTCAAAGAGACACAAACACATCTTGAGCCTGTTGAAGAACTTGATTTTGGCCTGCACCTATCTTTTCCCATCTCCCACCCAAATATTGAAAAAGAGCCAGGGCACAACTAGTATGGGTGACAAGTGGGTTTGTCCACAGTTTCCACAGTGGCCCAACCTATGAATTCCGATATGGGGTTTAAGTGGGATATAACTGGTTAATAGATGATGCCCAATGGTTTTATTTATATAAGGCCCATGTCAGCCCCACCTATCACTTTAACAAGGATCACAACAGGGCAGCTAGTGGGTTTGTCCGCACTTTCCATAGTTGCCCAATCTGTGAATGTCAATAAGGGGCATAAGTGGGATCTAATTGGGCTTTAGATGGTGCCTATTTGGGAAATTTATATGAGGCCCATCTCAGCCCAATCTATTACTTTAACAAGGATCTCACTAGGTCAGAGGCATGTCCAAAGCCGGGTGCAAGTGGGTTTGTCCGCACTTTCCAGACTTGCCCTCGCCATGAATGCCCATATGAGGTATAAGTGGAATCTACCTGGGCTTTAGATGCTGGCTATCTGGCGAATTTAAATAAAACCCACATAGTCCCACCTGTGCCTTGAACAAGGATCTCACATAGGCGGGAACCAACTGTATCGAAGATGACTCGTACATTCACTCTGCCTTTGCTGTTTATAACACCCACTGATATAAACAAAACACTGAGGCTATTTACATCACCTCTGCTTCTCAGAAATCTGCCACAGGAAGAAACCACTTTTCATTTTGCACTTCAGTCTGATGTTCAGTCAGTCAGCGGCAAGACAACATGGAGGTCAGAGTTTTCTGCATCGCACTATGTGAGTACTGGCTCCTTTCAAGATTAAAACTTAATGATAAAGATTTTATTTACAATTAAAAAGCTCATGCATGTGAAAGTCTTTTAACATCATTTAGTGAGTGAAATTAAATTTAACTCTTTGAACTTAAATATTATTCTTCACCAGCTACGACATTTAATAGTAGTAGAAGACGTTTATTGATTAATCTATTTTCTTTACATCTTCAGTGACTGTGATGATCCTGCTGTGTGCACAGGATCAGGAAGTTGGTGAGTTGATGTTTTGTTGGGCAGTTGTAGAAAAGAGGAAAAAATATCTTGAGATTGGTGTGTTTAATCATCACAGGAGTTCCTCTATTACTTTTCTACTTTTAAATGTTGTAGATGTCGTCCAGCAGTTCACAGCAGTAAATGTCTAAACTCAATTTCTCTGTTTTTCTTTGTCTCAGATGCAGCTTTTCTTCGTATCTCTTCAAACAGACTGCAGTTCTTTGAATATGAGTCGGTCACTTTATACTGTGAGGGAGTCTTTTACTGTGATGTTGAAGATAAGTCGGTTGGGAAGGCGCCCTCGTGTTGCACCACTAATAACAGCACATTAAGAGGACCTAACTGCACAATTGAAAGTGTCTATGCAGAGGACACTGGAAAGTATTGGTGTGAGAAAGAAGCAGAGAGAAGAAACATCATCAACATCAATGTCACTTGTATGTTTGCAGTGAGGCAGTGATATTTTGTGATTATCTCAACGTGATTTCAAGATAAATTAAATATGATCATGTTCTTCAGCTGGTTCTGTGATCCTGGAGAGTCCTGCTCATCCTGTGATGGAGGGAGAAGATGTGACTCTGAGCTGCAGAACCAAAATATCTTCCTCCAACATCACAGCTGATTTCTATAAAGATGGAGTCCGCAAGTGGAGAAGCTCCACAGGAAATCTGAGACTCAAACCAGTCTCCATGCTTGATCAAGGATTCTACAAATGTCACATCTCTGAAGTTGGAGAATCACAACAGAGCTGGCTGTCTGTTGGAGGTGAGTGTCTCACCTCATTCATTTTAGATGAATAAAGTGTATAAATGTGATCTTAGTATCTGTTACTGTTATTATTTTCTTTTTTTTTTTTTTTTAGCTTTCCCATCTTCAACTACACCATATTTTTATCAAGAGACGAGTCTTAACTGCTCCTGCAAGTGTAATGGTAAGAAGACTTTATCTGAACTTCACTGTCTAATTGTTAAATCACTAAACAACTAACCTGGGAATCGTCCTGTGGGTGGAAGGCCTTTTGAGAGATAAATAGATTGCTCTTTGCTTCTTTCACTTCTATTTAGTCACAACTACTTTCTGTCTCATATTGTCTTTTCTCTCTTCAGAAACTCCCACAGAACATCGTCCCTCCTCAGATCATGGCTGTCACATTTACCCCATCCTAAGGACCGTGTTCACCATCATCATGGTGGTGCTGCTGCTGCTGCTCGGATGTCTTCACCTTGTGATAGTCAGAGTTATAAAACATGACTCATTTCCAACAGAATAGAGAGCTTTCTGTTATATTAAAGCAACAGATGGACTGGATGACAACCAACAGGATTATAAATGCTAGCTTAGTCGCTGATATTGTGGAGGTAATATTTCATCAAGGCTGCTCTCACATTTTGTCTAGAATTGAGCCCGCTGCTATCAAGCCGCTTTCTATGCTTCTAGACACAGGTTTAGACGCTGTAACTGGATCAGGACATGAGCGTGTCGCTGAGAAACTTGTCCAATGTGTCTGCAAATGTGGTTTTTAAACCTTTCGCACTGGCCATAACTCTGATACATGGTGTTTAAAAGAAGTACAGCGTCTGAGCGCTTCTATTAATTGATGCTGCTTTGTAGAAACGTGTGAGCTCTGAGAATGTGTCAGCACCATTTGGTGCCTTCTGCTGTTTGAAATTTTGTAAAATCTAAAGAAAAAGAAAAATACATTAACATGCTGTTCTTTAATGTGGTGGTTTTTCATTTTATACTCAATATCTTTTCTAGAGTATTTTTTTTTTAAAAAAGTTTAACCTCAATGGTACACAGCAGATAAGAGAGTAAGGCAGAAGTGAGGTAAAGAGAGATGTAAAATGAAAGGAAGGAAGATGAAAATCATGATATTCTTATTCTATTTAACCCTTTTATTTCAGAAGAAGCTTTTATAGATGAGTCTAGACTGAAGACAGAAGTCTAAAGAGTTATGTTCATGCAAAGTGTTTCAGTTTTCATGCAGTCTTAGCAAAAAAAATTGATTTATAAACTGCTATTATGTCAAATGTCTACAGGATTTATTGACTTAAGAGTTTGTGCAAACAAAATAATTTGCATAAATATGATATATACAAGGGCGGCACAGTGTCGAGGTGGTTAGCACTGGTTCCTCACAGCAAGAAGGTCACCGGTTCGAATCCATGGGCTGGCTGACCTTTCTGTGTGGAGTCTGCATGTTCTCCCTGTGTCTGCGTGGGTTCTCTCCGGGTACTCAGGCTTCCTCCCACCATCCAAAGACATGCTCATTAGGTTAATTGGTGATTCTAAATTGGCCGTAGGTGTGCATGTGAGTGTGAATGGTTGTCTGTCTCTGTGTGTGGCCCTGCGATGGACTGGCGACCTGTCCAGGGTGTACCCCTGCCTCCCGCCCGATGACAGCTGGGATAGGCTCCAGCAGACCCCCGTGACCCTGAACAGGATTAAACGGGTATAGAAGATGAATGAATGAATGAATAATATATACAAGAAATTGTTTTCAGTAAAGTTTGTACATGTCTTTGTTCAATTCAAGTTGTCTGTGTTACTCGTGCAAACAACTCACTAAAAATCATAATGTCATTTAGTTTGACTTATTCAGAACAGTGTCATTTGAAACTAGAGAAGCTACTCTTTCCATTGACACAAAGCATCACCTAACTGGACCTAAACAGCTAGCCTCAGCCAAAAGAGAAAACACCAAAACTTCAACTTGCATAGTCAACATGTCAGCATTTTTTCTTGAGACATTTATGAAAACAGTTGTCAACTAATATTGTTTTTATTACCTGTTGTGTCCATTTGAGCGGATTCATAGGATTCTCCATCAACTGTGCAACACATGGTGACTTGCCTGACAGGATCTGGGCCCTGTGCCCTAATTTCATACATGGTCCTTTGCTCCGTCTAGTGGGCTTATGGTGGTACTATTGAAAGTAGTACTATTGAAAACACAAATTATCCCTGTTTTGTATAGAATGAGACCTTTATGAACCTTACCTTACTCTGGACACCATTAAATAGCGCTGTTGTAAGTGGATGCCTGTTGCTGCAGCTCCTGAGTGTGTGCATCTTTTTGTGTTTTTTTGTCAGTTTTTTGTTTTTTATCTTTAACTCTTTGTCAGAAATATAGTGCAGGAATGGTTTGTGTGTGCCTCAAAACTTTTCTTTTACTTACTGCCATTCTTTTTGTAACAGTGTTATTCACAAGGTGGCATGACCATTGTTTATATCCTACTGAGGACCTTTGCCAGCCAGATGTCTGGTGTTCTCCAGCATCTCTTCAATCTGCCTCCTGTCTAGTTCCAGTGCCCAAGAAGTTGTCTCCAACCGTCCTCAGTGATTACCATCCAGTTGGCCTTACATCCCATGTGATGAAGATGCTGGAGAGGTTGGTGTTGGCCCATGTGATGTTGCAGGTGAGATCATCTTTAGACTCCCTACAGTTTGCCTACCAGCTGCGTCTGGATGCCTTGGATGACACTGTCATCTATCTGCTGCAGCTCACTAACTCACACGAGGTGGTGGAGGCTCGATGAGAATCATATTCTTTGATTTCTCCAGTGCCTTCAACCCCATCCAACTTTTGTTGCTGGGTGAGAAGCTGCAGTCGATGGGCATCGGTGCATCCACTGTCTCCTGAATCACTGACTGCCATACAGACATGCCACAGTTCATTCGTTTGGGTTATGTCATGTCTGATGTGGTGGTGAGTGGTGAGGGAGCCCCACAGGGCACTGTGCTTTCTCTGTTACTGTTCATCTTTTACTCTATTGACTATCAGCACAACTCATGTCACGTACAGAAATTTCTCAGTGCTGCTGGGCTTTACCAGGTGAGAGAGAGCTTGGTGTAGCAAGAAGATAATGGCGTCCTCCACTCCAACATTAGGATGTTAGACATACTGCAGTGGGTCCATGGAGGGGCCCACCTCAGACCGGAGATGTCTCAGTACCAGTCTCTCCGGTGTCTTCATCAGGTGGGATGTTAGAGCCACTGGTCTGTAGTGTTAGGGAGGAATGTGTGGTGATGTATCTAACATTAACTACACAAACTATCTATAGGGAAGTGGAATTATTCTCTAACATGTAGCTGCTGAGGTCTTTAGGGTGTGATGTTTTAGGCACCGGTACCACGCACAAGGTCTTCTAAATCTGTGGTACCACTCTCAGCTCAAGGCTCAGGTTGAAGACATGCTCCATAACTCTAAACAGTTCACCTGCACAGGACTCAATGAGCCTGGAGCTGATACAATCCAGCTGCTTTCCTCGCTTTTTATCTTCTTGAAGTCTTTTCTCACCTGGTCTGCTGTGAAGGACAGGGGTGGGGGATGAGTGGCTCCATCCTGGTGTGAAGTGGTTGTGTATGGTCTGATGAGCCAGAGGTGTGAGGGGCTGAGAGAGGAGGGCATAAGCCAGGTCAGCAAGTGAGGGAAGGGCTACATGGGGGAAGGAGGGGGTCCTTGATCAAACCTGTTGAAATGTAGATTTAGATTGTGGACCCACTGAACCTGTGCATGGGGTGTTTTGTATAGATAGTTTCCAGGCTTCTCCACACCCCTCTGATGTTCTTCCTCTGCAGGTGCTCCTCCTTTCCCTCCCTCATCTTCCTTCTCAGCTCCTTCTATACAGTCGTCAGTTCCTCCTTATTCTCTGATCTGAAAGCTCTCTTCTTCTCTTTCAGCAGAGCTTTAATATCAGGGTTAATCCACGACTTGTTATTTGAGGAGCACCGTACCACCCTGGAGGGAACGGTGTTCTCAAAGCAGAAGTTTATGTATTCAGTAATGCAATCTGTCATAGCATTGATGTCCTCCCCATGTGGATCACAGAGTTCTGTCCACACAGTGGTGTTGAAGCAGTCCCTGAGAGCTGCCTCGCTCTCCACAGTCCACCTCTTCACCGTGCATTGGGACCACAGGCTGCAGGTGTATAGCAGGCTTATACACAGGCTGCAGGTGCACAATGTTGTGGTCAGCTCTTCTTAGGGGAGGGAAGGGGGATGCATCAGAAGCTGTGTCCACCTTAGCAGATAGGGGGACGTACACCGCTATCACAATAGCATGTGAAAACTCCCATGGCAGATAGTATGGCCTCATGCTAACTGCTAACAGTTCAATGTCCTTGCTACACAGTTGTGCTTTAACAGAGCAGTGGGTAGGTTTACACCACCTCTCATTCACGAACACAGCCATTCCTCGTCCTTTCCCCTTACCACTGTCAGCTGTTCTGTCTGCCTGCAGACGATGAAAGTTGTCCATCATAACAGTGGTGACCAGGATGCTCGTGAAAGCCAGGTCTCCGTGAACAGAAGGACGCTGATCTCTCTGTACTCCCGTTGTCGTGTTAGCGCGGCCAGCTCATCCGTCTTGTTTGGCAGAGATCTCAAGTTTCCCATGGTGACGGAGGGGAGAAGAGCTTTGAAGCGTCTCTTCTTTTCACAACGTTGCTTTCCCTGCACGGCATCCACGGTGGGTCTTACGAAGTATCTCTGGGGGGATCTCGTGTCTGTCCTGAGGGAGCATCAGCTGCCCCCTCCTGTAAACAAAGAACATGCGGGCCGCTTCATGCATTGTTACGTCGGCCGGTCTGGATATTGTTAAAAATACGTAGACTACGGCTATGGTGAGACTCCCAATAATTGTGCACATTGCCTCCTGTAGTGGGTATTAGTAATATTTTGTTGCCAGATTCACTTTCAAGAGGCAAAAACTCAACGTGGGTACTTTAGTTTTGTCCAAATGCGGAGATGGTCTGGTTCTAATTTTACTAGAACCTTTCTAGAATATGTGTGCATTGTGACATTTTGCTATAAACCCTTGGTTTACTCACTTGTAGTCAAGGGGTTGCTGCATGAGTTCAGAATGATATCATTGCTATCAAGGTGTTTTCTACTATCTAATCTAGAACACATTTTCAATTTTGTGTTTTTAGGCGAGTTTCACCTCCAGCACTCTAGGGACTCAGTGGTTAAATGTGTGCACTGTTTTTAAGATAACTTTCCTCTCAGTCTCAGCTGTACTTTAGACTTTGTGCCAAAAAGTATATGTTAGAATGCTAATAAACCACAAACCAACATGTAGGACAGGAAACGTCAAATTTACACTGAGCGCTGATTCGATCTGCCGTTGCTCTTAGCACCACCCACTGATGTTTAGGCTATTTCCACCACCTCTGCTTCTCAGAAATCACACAGGAAGAGACCAGTTCTCACTTTCCACTTCAGTCTGGTGTTCAGTCAGTCAGCAACAAGACAATATGGAGGTCAGAGCTTTCTGCATCGCACTGTGTGAGTACTGGCTCCTTTCCACATTAAAACTTAATAATAAAGACTTTATTTACAATTAAAAACGTCATGCACGTGAAAGTCTTTGGAAGTCATTTAGTGAGTGATTTTAAATTTAAACACTTTTAACTTAAGTAATATATCATGTTATACGAAGTTAACATAATATCATGAGCAGCTGTAGGAGACGACAAAACCTTTATTGATTCGTCTATTTTCTTTACGTCTTCAGTGACTGTGATGATCCTGCTGTGTGCACAGGATCAGGAAGTTGGTGAGTAGATGTTTTGTTGGGCAGTTGTAGAAAAGAGGTAAAAATAGCACAGGAGTTCCTTTATTACTTTTCTACTTTCAAATGTTGTAGACGTCGTCCAGCAGTTCACAGGAGTAAACGTCTAAACTGAATTTCTCTGTTTTTCTTTGTCTCAGATGCAGCTTTTCTTCGTATCTCTCCAAACAGACTGCAGTTCTTTGAATATGAGTCGGTCACTTTTTGCTGTGAGGGAGTCTTTTACTGTGATGCTGAATATAAATTGATTGGAGGGAAGCCCTTGTGTTGCACCACTAATGACAGAACATCAAGAGGACCTAACTGCACCATTGAAAGAGTCAATGCAGATGACACTGGAAAGTATTGGTGTGAGGAAGGAGGAGAGAGAAGAAACATCATCAACATCAATGTCACTTGTATGTTTGCAGTGAGGCAGTGATATTTTGTGATTATCTCAACGTGATTTCAAGATAAATTAAATATGATCGTGTTCTTCAGCTGGTTCTGTGATCCTGGAGAGTCCTGCTCGTCCTGTGATGGAGGGAGAAGATGTGACTCTGAGCTGCAGAACCAAAATATCTTCCTCCAACATCGCAGCTGATTTCTATAAAGATGGAGTCCAGAAGTGGAGAAGCTCCACAGGAAATCTGAGACTCAAAACAGTCTCCATGCTTGATGAAGGACTCTACAAATGTCACATCTCTGGAGTTGGAGAATCACCACAGAGCTGGCTGTCTGTTGGAGGTGAGACATGTAGGTTTATTCAAATAAGATTCATAAAGTATTGATCACGTATGTGTTTACACTCTCAAACTATTCCCATCTCCTTAAGTTTCAGCTTTTCCTACCATCAACACAGAAGCTGACAATGACTCTAATCCTGAACCCTCTTCCTCCCCAAACACACCATGGATCATCATCTCCGTCTTGTTGGTGCTTCTCTTGTTGGCTGTTGGACTACTTTGCTTTGGCAGATTTACCTGTCGCAGAGGTGAAGAACACGAAGTGAACTTTACTCACTGGTTTTGTCACAATATGATTCTTCCATGTACACAAAAGTCACGGACGAGTTTTCACATTATAATTGTTTCCTTTGGGTAATAATTTCAGGCTACTTTAGGTTACTTTAATTCCACCACCATGTTCAAAATACCATCTTTTGTTTTTACAGATATTTGTTCACAGTCACCGGCAGTGCCTGATTCAGACTCATCAGAGCATCAGACAGGTAGGTTTAACGTTAAGAGTTTTAGCAGAAAGTATATTAAACATATATATTTATTTTTATGTTTTGTTTTTTTCAGTCTCTGTACGGGCCAGTGCACCTGTAGCAAGCCCAGCAAAGTATGCTACTGTAGCAAAGAACAGGAAGAAGAAAGGTATTTCCTCTAACCTTATATAGTTTTTTAGCCCAGACCAGTTAGCTTGCTACTCAGCATGTACATTGTTTGACGTGATGGTGCTGGTGATAACTTTAGCATCCTGCATAATCAAATCCATAGCGTAAGCTGGGATGAGCTACACATGGGTGTCTGTACAACTTGTCTGTGAATGGTTTATTGTTCTAATTGAAACACACATGTAGTAGGAAATGTTTCATTTGTCTTTAAAGTAGCAGAGTCCAGCGTTCCCTCACCGGCCCAAGGCCCCATTCACAGTGCCGTCTACTATTCTACAATTAAGACTGTGAGTCAAATATCTCCTCTTTGCTACACTGTTCTCTTCCTTTGACCACATTCTTGCTGAAAGAAAAGTCAAAAAGCAACTCAAAAACCTCCTCATCTTCTGTCAGTGCAGTGTCTACACATCTTGTATGAATGTCCAAAACTATATATATAAAAAAAAACTATAACTATATATATATATATATACATATATGTAAACCTCTAAGATGGTGTCATTTAAGCGGTCGAGGGCTTCAGAGTATTTCCTGGTAGAGGGGTAAGGGTAGAGATTTTAAGTCATGCTTTGCGTAGTACAGTAGATTTCTGCAGTGACTTATTTTCTGTCTATAATCTACAACTTTCTTGATATTTGTTTTCTGTGTCCTATCTGTTACAGGTTGCTAAGCGCTAACTGAAAAGAGGAGCCTCAGGATCTACGTGAAAACCAGGAAGTGACACAGTCAGGGCCAGTATTGTAGTGGTTATTGTACAAAACTGTTTAAAAGAGAAAAAAAAAAAAAAAAAAACTTTTGACCTCAGGTCTGTTTGCTGTGTTACAAATTTAAAATAGTTTCCGTGCAAAACAAGCATGTGAACTTTGACAGCGTGTGCGCTTTAACCAACACATCAGAGACGTTTCGGTTTATTTTCATCAGGCAGTTTAACCAACTTGTTCCATCAGCTTAGTCTGTTCACACAGTTGCTCACCAGATGAGTGTAGCTGCTGCTGCTGTTTCTAAACGCTCCGCGGTTAGCTGCGTATCTGACGTTGTTGCATTGCCTTTTTAGGATTGTGGTCAGCAACGAGATTTTTGTGAGAGTTTCATCGATGAGAATAAAAGTCATGCCCTACATGTCAGAGCATCTGTTTGAGTTTGTTCTGTGGTACAAAATGTCAGCGTTTTCTCATGTGTCATGATAATTATAACTACAGCAGAAGGTTCCTAGGTTTTATGAGTGAACGCTCTGACAGGACATTCAGAGACTGATCCATTACTCTGATTTTTTTTGAAGTTTGAATTACTTGGGTCATCAGTTGTTTGAAGATGCTCCAGCCTTGGTCAACGAAAAGGTCATTCCTTGACCTCACTTTGTGTTTTATTTCAAAGCACTGCAGAGACATCAGGAACAGGAAAACGACTGGGAGACATGTATCCAAGAATGTGAAGACAAAAAAATTTCTATGAGACATGAACATGGCCAGGAGACAAGTGACAAGTATGCGGACAGGTACAACGTAAAAGCCAAGGGGAAGGCAGGGCTATATTTACACGCAGGGGACATAGGGGTGACAAGACACAGGTGAAACAAATCAGTGCGGAGCACACAAGGAGAAATCAATGAATCCATCAGAGGGGAAAACACAGGGAGTAACACAAGACAGGAAACTAAGAACTTAACAAAATAAAACAGGAAACAGAACCCCAGGAAAACCAATCACAAAACCATGACAATTACCAACTCAAAAGGCTGGATGCTAACGCGAGCCTGGCTATCAGACTTTTGCAGGCAAGCATTACCAACAAGCAGAGTATGTATCCTGATGCTGTGAATATAATATCAGAGGATTTTAATCATGTGGACTTAAAGGCAGCACTCCTCAAATTCCACCAGCATGTAAAGTGTGCTACAAGGGGAAATAACACCCTGGACAAGGTGTACTCTCACATCAAACTGGGTAACAGGCCAGACCACTGCCACACCTGGGTCAGTCCGACCGCTTGTCCTTGCTGCTAATCCCTGCCTATGCCCCTCTCAGGAAAACTGCTCCAGCCATCACAAAGACCACATGGCCAGAGGGTGCCTCCCAGGAGCTGCAGGACTGCTTCGAAAGGACCAACCTGGGGGGGGTCTTTGAACACCAGGACCTGGAGGTGTTCATAGACAGTGCATCTCCGGCTACCAGTGCTACAATAAGTCTATGCAATTCTTATTGTAGCACAGAACACTGAGATCATGAGACCACGGAGTCGAGATCTGGATTCAACATGGCGGCGGCCAGCAGCTAGATCAGACTGAGCGTTTTCTGTCATTTCTTTATTAAAAATACTCAACAACAACAACAAAAAGTCGAACTCATTACGAGATCCAAATTTTGAGAAGCACAATTACTGCACCCTATTAAGAGTGGAGGACCTGGAGGATTTTATCGACCAATACTACTTCACTATGGAGGAAGACAACAATCACCCCGACCACGAAAAGGAAAAAAAAGGACTCTTCTACGGACATGGACGACCTAAACACCACTGACATACAGATCGGTGTTCTCCAATCAATAAACAGAAAACTGGATATGGGCACACTACACCAAGAAATAAAAGACCTAAGATCCAGTCTAGAGTTCAGTCACCACCAAATAGGCGAACTCCAAAGAGACAACGCAAACCTCCGTAGAACTACTCATCTTCAAATGCGCAGTATGTGAGACAACCTCATCTTTTCTGGAATCCCAGAGAACACAACTGACAACCCTGAGACACTCCTCAAAAACTGAGCTCAGCGCTGAAACTTCCATCAGACACTGTAAATAAAATAATTTTTCATTGTGTACACCATCTAGGAAGCCGCATTGGAACTCGTCCTCGCCCCATCATTGCAAAATTTGAACATTATAAACAGAAGGATTTCGTGAAGAACAAATGGAGGGAGCTGAAAGGAACTCCATACGGCATGAATGATCAATTCCCTAAGGAAATAAACGAACCACGGAAAATTCTGTATCCAATATGAAACCAGCACAGACAGAAGGGTGAACGGGCTACCCTTGTAGTAGACAAACTATACTTCGAAGGTCAACTGTTCCGTGACTCCTACACCACAAATAATTCATTGCGTGACTGAATATTAGAAATAAAAATCATTAAAGCATCTCAAGCATCTCGCTATTGCCAACCGTAAATAACTCGCATTTCAGCATATATTTACTCATCTCTTTCTCTCTCTCAATCTCTCTCTCTCTCCCAACCCCCTTACCCCCAATACCCCCCCCCCCCTCACTGTTTTGTCCTTGTCCTGTAAGTATTTTGCTTCTTTTTTTTTTGTCAATAATAATAATAATAATGAAGATAATGTTCAAGCTAGCTAACTTCGGCTGGACTTACCTGGAGTTGTTCCAGAGATGAGAGAAGTCACAAATCGATGGCAGATGAAATCGACTAGAATCCACTAGAACGCAAGCGCGAAACAGCAGTTTAAGATGTTTACGGTTTTAATTTTTGTTTATTTGAAGGTTTTGGTTTAGTTTTGTTTGTTGGGTTAGTTTTTTGTTAGGCATGTTTTTGCGTACCTCGAGGGATTCAAACCCACTTCTCCTGCATCCAGATGCAGCGTCGCTCGTCACTGGACCATCTTCAGTACTGAAGATCCCATCGCTGTGACATAAGGGGGTTGGGAAGATGACAACAGGACATCTTTAAATGAAGACTATACAGGACACAGAAGCCTTATGTCCCATTGGGGGCGAAGAGGAGTAAGTAAGTAATACAGGACACGGCTGTGAAAATGACAATAAAATATCCTTTCACCCCTGGAGGCAACATTAAGCCTGAATTTTACCTGAGACATTTTCTCGTAGATTACAGAAGATAACTGTGTCCTGGAAAGTAATAAAACAAAAAAAGCTAATAAAACTCCAAAAAAAAAATTAAATAAAATTGCAGTGGACAAACGCATCCGGGTCTACCCCAACCAGAAGCCCTGGATGACACAGGGGAGTTAAACAGCTGCTAAAAGTGAGGAACACCGCATGGAGGTCCGGCAACCAAGACCTCTACAGCAGCCCACTGTCCCACCCTGCCTGAAATCCTCAACTATAGTCCTCCTGCCAAAGAAACATCACATTTTTAGCCTCAGTGACTACCACCCAGTGGCACTCACCCCAGTGGTCATCAAGTGCTTTGAAAAACTGATCCGTAACAATCCTCACTACTGCAAAAAAATAATATGCAGTATACTGTTTTGGGATACCTTGAGGGATTCAAACCCACTTCTCCTGAGTCCGGATGCAGCGTCGCTCCTCACTGGACCATCTTCAGTACTGATGATCCTGTCGCTGTGACATAAGGGGGTAGGGAAGATGACAACAGGACATCTTTAAATGAAGACTATACAGGACGTGGCTGTGATAATGACAATAAAATATCCTTTCACCTCTGCAGGCAACATTAAGCCTGAATTACCTGAGCTTTTGTATGATACATTTTCACATTTTAGTCGCACGTCCACTTCTCTCTTTGCTGTTCTCTTCTCTCTTTCTTCTGTCTGTACCCGGCTGGCCTTAGGCAGATGGGTCCCTCCATATGAGCTGGGTTCTGCTCGAGGTTTCTTCCTGTTAAAAGGGAGTTTTTCCTTGCCACCGTTGCCTTCAGGCTTGCTCTGGGGGTTTCAGGCCGGGTTTTTGTAAAGCGTCTTGAGACGATTTGTATTGTTATTGACGCTATATAAATAAAATTGAATTGAATTGAATTACAGAAGACAACTGCGTCCTGGAAAGTAATGAAACAAAATTAAAGTATGAGGAACCATACCCACACACATGAACACAGACCTCATCTCAGTCCTACTTAAACCGGAAAAAGATCCAACGCTTATCTCTAGTTACAGACCTATAGGCTTAATCAATTGCCAAAATTGCCTAAAAATGATCAGTAAAGCATTGGCCGACTGATTAGAAACAGTCATATTCACACTCATCCACCCAGACAAACAGGATTTATAAAAGACAGGATCGCGTCCAGGCCTTTATTGGAAGGAGGCCAGAATTAGAGGCAGGCCTCAATTTTGCTCTATTTGAGCAAAACGAACTACCAATAGAATGAATAAAACAAGATTTTGTGTCTATTTGAACCTATAAAATACTAGGTTCATTTATTGAAAACGTACAGTTACCATAACATGGTATGCATACAGAACATTAACAACAAATGAGCGGCGGGACACAGTCGGGGCGCACTGAGGACAGTCCGCCGCCAGTCGGCAGTCGCAACGGGAGCGAGGAGGCCCCGTCCCTCCCTGCAGGGAGAGAGGGCGCAGTGAGCACTGATTCCACGACCCCAGGGAAGCGGCGAGGTGAGATGCGGGGGGTCGCTGTAAAGCTCGTGGCCAGAGCCGGCGAGCCACCTTCGCTCCGAGCACTTCCATCCAGAGCCGGTCGCGGCGCACCACCGCCAATGCCGGGGAGAGGTCCCGCTGAGGGGATCCTCCCACACCGTGCCGCCAAAACCCTGACCCGCCGAGATGGTTCTAATAATAGCCCTGGCCACTATTAGAGACCGGCCTTTATTTACCTCCGCTGACAGCGAGACCGGCCAATGTTGGAGACCCGTTCGCTAATGGAATACAGGCCAATATTAGAGGATTTACGGTACTCACCTAGTTAGGACCAAACAAGACTGGTTGAATAAAACTGGTTGAAGGACTGGTTGGAAGAAACTTTTAGTAAAACCAACGTTATAGGCCTATGTCCAATTTCACACGTTTGTATGCATGCCCCTTGATGTCATACAGCTAATGAGTGTGAGATTTATCAATAGTTATTCTCATCAAGTCATTTTGATAGATTATCTCAGAATCTTTAAATTAAGAAAGATGCTTCATACTAAGTAGTGGCCTGTTACCACTCTTGAAATGTAAAATTGGGCCTCAGTATAGATTAAGTTTGTAGATTAGCCTTCATGTGTTTGCCTTAAGTTATGTGGATGCATTGATACAGCTGCTTTTCAGCAATGGTTATAAACAGACGGAAATCTGTTCAACACTGGCTTCATATGGATATAAAATAAGGTATGGGCTATGTTAGATACCAACACATTTCTTCTGTGCTCTTACACAGAAACACTTCTGCTTATGAAACCATTTTGTGTTTTTGATTGAACCATGCCCCTTCCCTTCATAGGAACCACCAGTGTAGCCTACACTATGCTAGAGGAATTTTGAAAGGAAGCATTGAAGCACATTTTGTAAGCATTTACAGAACCTGAATGTTCCTTACTATTAAATATTTCCAGGTCATTTCATTATAAACAGCAGCCAGTGTGGCTTCTCCTGCTGCTTTGCTTTGCATTAGTTGTTCAAACTCATCAACACCCTTAGGCAGAGATTGGTTTACCCCCCAAAACAAAACACCAAAACAATGCCTGGGATACAAGGTGAAACTTTGAATCTTCAAAAAGAAGTCTTAACTCCCTTACCACTTAGCACTCATGACTTTTAGTTTATAAGATATCATAAACTGTTGTTGTAGTAATTTTGTGTGTTTTTATAATCACATGCTTAGGGGATGATAGAGGCTGATGTGCTCTAACTGGACAATCCTGTGCACATGTAAGTTAAGCCTCACATACTGAGGTCTGTTGGTGAGGTAGTCGATCGTCCATGCAGTCAGTTGGCTGTTTACCCCTGCTCCCTCTAGCTTCCCCTTGAGCAGCGATGGTTGTATTGCGTTAAAGGCACTGGAGAAGTCAAAAAACATGACTCTCATAGCCCCTCTGGGCTCCTCAAGGTGCAAAAGGGATCTGTGCAGCAAGTAGATGACAGCGTCATCCACCCCAATGCTCGGTTTGTAGGCAAACTGCAGGGGGTCCAGCTTCAGGCTCACAAGGGGTTGGAGGTGGTTCAGGATCAGCCTCTCCATGGTCTTCACCAGGTGAGATGTTAAAGCCACAGGTCTGAAGTGGTTGGGCTCCCTGGCGTGTGTGATCTTTGGTACTGGGATCACACATGAAGTCTTCCACAGTACAGGAACTTTCTCCAGACTAAGACTCAGATTGAAGATGTACATGACCACCTGGCTGAGCTGGTCTGTGCAGTCCCTGAGTAGTCTGGGGTCAAATCTGTTGAAGAACAGATTAAGTTCGTCTGCCCGCCCTCTTTCTCCAGGTTCTGAGCTGTTCCCAATGACCTCATTTGAATCTGAAATAGTCTTCAGCCCTCTCCAGACCTCCCTGGTGTTTTTCTTCTGGAGTTGGTCTTCCACTTTCCTCCTGTAGATGTCCTTGCCCTCATTTATTTCTTTTTGAGTTCGCTCTGAGTCCTCTTAAGTTCCTCCTTGTCTCCAGATCTGAAGACCCTCTTCTTCTCGTTGAGGAGGGGTTTCAGCTCAGGGGTCACCCAGGGTTTGTTATTTGAATAACACCGCACTGTCTTGGTGGGCACGGTGTTCTCCACGCAGAAGTTGATATAGTCAGTGATGCAGTGGGTCAGGCTGTCTATGTCCTCCACGTCATGAGCTCCACACAGCACCTCCCAGTCAGTGGATTCAAAGCAGTCCCTCAGCCTCTCACTGGCCTCCTCTGTCCAAGTCCTCACAGTCCTTGTAGTTGGGGGTTGTTGTTTAACTACAGGTTTGTAGACAGGTATGAGGTGGACCAAGTTGTGATCAGAGCGACCAAGTGGGGGGAGGGTGGATGAGCTTTAGGCATCCTTTACGTTTACATACAGTAAGTCCAAAGTCCTATTGTCCCTGGTGTGGCATGACACATACTGCGTGAATGTGGGTAGAATGGGGGATAGAGAGGCATGGTTGAAGTCTCCTGTGATAAGAAGAAGAGAGTGGGGGTGCGATGTTTGCAGCCTTGACGCTGCGGTGTGGAGGAGCTCACAGGCCACTGTAGCGTTGGCAGAGGGGGAGACGTACGCAGTTATCAAGATAACATGCGAGAATTCCCAAGGCAGGTAGTATGGCCGAATCCCGATAGCCAGCAGTTCAATGTCCCAAGTGCAAAGTTTCTCCTTGACGCTTATATGCCCAGGGTTGCACCATTTGTTGTTCACGTACACCATATCATCATATTCCTCCCCCCTTCTTCTTACCGCTCTCTCTCGATGTCACTTTCCAAATTAAATGAACTTCCCCCTTGTGTGACTCTTGTTACTTAGAAAATCAGTTCTCATGTTATTGTAGTTCAACCACAATGTTCAAAATATCTTCTTTTTTTACAGATATTTGTTCACAGTCACCGGCAATGCCTGATCCAGACTCAGTGTTGCCAGATGTACGATAATTATTGTATTTGTACGATTTTGACCTCTGTACGATGTACGATCAATAATGAAAAAAATCCCATAATGTACGATAATTTCAGAATTTTCAGTCGTTCGTCCAAATATACATCCTACCGCTTCTCTCTCTGACCCCGAATCATTTCGCAGGCTCGCCTGCCTGCACGCAAGCACGTACAGTAGGCCTGCCCTATACACACACACACACAGGCACCACACGGTGTCGCTCGCACGTCAACACACTACAGTTTTGCCGAAGAAGAAAGTTCAGTTGCCTGTTTAACTTATTAGACATTGTCTGGTTTAGATCAGTTAAAAAAAGAAAAACAAGCAGTAGGCCTAAAGTGCTGAAGAATGAGTTCAGAAAGGGAAGGTGAGGACAGTGGTGAGCGTTAGTCGGCATATTTTTTGCACTTTGGCAAAGAAAACTTACTTCATCCAGTTAGTGTGAGCGTATTGCAGCTTGTTTAAATTAGCTGTAAAATCATTTGGAAAATAAAATTGTTTGAAAATCGCTATGTTGTATGCGTTTGGTTCGTGTACGATAATTTTTCTCAAAAAACGATAATTTTGAGGTTTTGGTACGATACTTCGACATTTCTAATCTGGCAACACTGTCCAGACTCATCAGAGCATCAGACAGGTAGATTTAATGTTAAGCGATTAAACATTTATCAGAAAGGATATATATATATATATATATATTCTTTTGTTTTTTTCCTGTCTCCGTACAGGTAGGTAGGTAATGTATTTACCCAAATTCAACAACTGATCAGAATTCAAAATGTCTAGAAAGCCAAAGCTCCATAGAGACTCTGCGACACTTGGGAAATATGAGGTAACACTTTACAATAACCATCATTTATAAATGGTAAACAGACCATTTATAAATGGTAAACAGATTAATGTTTAACTATCATTTATAAGCAGCATATAGACCATTTATAGATGTATATAGACCATATAGACATTTATAAATGCAAATAGATAATATATTAATGTAAGTTAACTGAGGTTTGTAAATGGTTAATAATTGGTTTATAAACCATCTATAAACATTACTTAGATGTTATTGTAAAGTTGTGACTGATGTTTATAATAATTATTTAATGATTAATAAACCATCAATTAACATTTATTTGACTTCTTTTAATGGTGATCTATAACAGAGTGATTATTTTGCATTGATAAAAGAATAGGGTCTGATCCTCGTATTGAACACATTTATGAACAGTCAATAACATGCAACACTGAACCACAGATAAACATGGTGGTAGACAGGAATGGTGGGATTACAACACAACAATGACAACTTAATTTTAAATACAATAAACAACAAAGCAATGAACAACATCACACACCCTGGAATGTCAATGTGTTGCCTTCTTGGCATCATTTATTTGTCTATTTGTACTGCTTTGCAATATCATGGAGCACGCGTCCCAATGGACCATTATAGTGTTTTTTACCCAGCCATTCATTCCACTCAATTGTAATCAAGTGATCTCTTAGTTGATCCTCAGTGCGATTCCCCCGGAGTCTCCCAATGGTCTCCTTGTAATTCCTCCAGGCCCTCTCAATGTGCTGAGTGTAGCAGCCTGTATCAGAATTCACATACTCCACACTGTGGTTGACTGTATAATGTTGGTATCCAAATTCAGGCAGAGCCTGACGGTAGGTCCGCCACTCATCACTCAGTATTGTGGAACCCATCCGAACATGGTGCAGAACCAGTGGGATCAGCTCTCGTCAGGTCCATCTTTCCACCAAGCGGAGAACAGGCATTGTCTTCTGTCCTCTGTGCTTCACACCCAGCATTCCAAACACCCACTTTTTCCGTGTCCACCCACCAACCATTCTTCCACGTCCATACTGTCAAAATATTCAATAGAACACATATTAAAATGGTATTCACATGATGATGTGTGACTAATATATGGTAATCATTTGACCATTAAAACAAAAAAAATAACTCAAAATCTAAATTTAATTTACTTAAATGAGTTATAAAAATTATTATATCCCTGTAGGTATGGATTCACCCCCACCATTGTATCAGCAAATCCTTCCTCGTGTGCAAATAGTTTTCTCATGACAGTGTTTTCAAATTTAGTGTCAGCATTAGTTTGCAGTATGTGGCAGTCTCCTTACCCGTTATTCATACAGTGACAAAACCCAAGTATACAATGATCTATTGAGTCCACCATTTTGGATTTTCCACCATTTCAAACAGTAATATAAAAGCACATCTTCCCCTACTCATACTACTGTTGACTGTACATCTGTTTCACCCAAAATTAAAGCGAAATATATTTTTCCTCTTGCCCGGAGTGCTATCTGTCCGCCCAGATAGTTTTGGTGTGATTTGCCATTTTTGGAGATATCTGCCCTATAGATGTCTGCCTTCACTCCAATACAATGGAGCTGAAAGGTCCTGGGTTTGTAGCAGGAATTCCCACTGAAATTTTAGACATATGGCTGTTTCCACAGAGTTTGCATGTTCTCTCTGTGTCTGCGTGGGTTCTCTCCAGGTACTCCGGCTTCCTCCCACCATCCAAAGACATGCTCATTAGGTTAATTGGTGATTCTAAATTGCCCGTAGGTGTGAATGTGAGTGTGAATGGTTGTCTGTCTCTGTGTGTGGCCCTGCGATGGACTGGCGACCTGTCCAGGGTGTACCCCTGCCTCTCGCCCGATGACAGCTGGGATAGGCTCCAGCAGAGCCCCGTGACCCTTAACAGGACTTAACGGGTTTAGAAGATGGAAGATGGATGGCTGTTTCCACTTACCTTCCTTTTGTGTCTAAAATGGCTTTCATCGATAACCACAAACTCTTTCCGCCCTCCCAGTCTCTGTCCTTTTCTTCTCTTCCTTTTCTCCATTGCCTCAACACAGACATTTCGTAGCTTTTTGGCCATCTTTGACAGTGTTCTTGAACTCCCAGCAGTGCTGTCATCATGTCAATTTGTCTCAATCGTAGTCCTTGTGTAAACCTTAAAAATACATAAAATGAAAATGATGTGGCCTTATGCAGACAATACTTCAGCAGTTACACTTGGGAGGGCATTCTTTACTATGACAATGGGCATGACAGTGATTCAAGGTACAGCCCAGCAATGACAGCATTACCGATGTGGGTCATTTCGTACTTTTATGGCGTATGTTATGTCCTTATTGTCTTTGTTCTTCGTGATCAAAATAAAATACTTAAAAAAAAGCACATCTTTCCTGTACTTCTCAGAGGGGACCTCTACGAAAATCCTCTGGGATGGTTATCTTTTAACAGAGTGCTTATGCTGTTAGCATATGCGACTATATACCATAACCCACCTCTGGCTTTGGTGTAATAGGACATAGGAAATCTAAATCACAGGCAATGTGATTGTTTCTATTAATGTAGATTATTTCTCTATAATTTTTAAAATATGCAGTACATATTTTAGTATTATTTCCATACCTGTACAAGAATCGCATCCAGTTGAAAAGGCTCATCTTGGATTTGCTGAAGATAGACTTGTGCCGGACTGATTTTGTGACAATGCCTTTGTGGTTGGTCCTCCGTTGACAAACCCTATGGACAACACAGCTACTTGTGAGTGATCCATTGAAATTCGAAGATAAATCATAATTTCTGTGATCTTTATTTAAGACCTTTCCAAAAATTTGTTTCAATGTGATACCAATCTAAAAATTAGCATTTTTGAAGGATTAGACAGACAGACAGACAAACAGAAATATTATTACAGATAAGGCAGTAAATACATGAAGAATAAATAAATACATAAATAAATAAATATATACTGTGATATAATCTGGTGAAGATTAAGTAAATTCAAGAGAGATTGGGTAACTTTACTTACCGTCTACAGAAATCTCCACGACTGCAGTCCTTCATCTCCATTTTGTGTTGGCACATGTTGCATTTTATTTTCTTTTTGAGAAGCTTTCTTTTTTGTAGCCATTTTATAAGTTTCAAGTGTTTTCTTTTAGATCTAGAACCTTCAATTAACTCCCTCAGTTCAGTAGATAAACCCGGCATTTTTCCATACATGAGCTTCAGCTATTCAGAATTCCTGTTTGCGCCAAAATGTGCCATGAGGTCACAGGTCATAGGCGAAGTACAGGGGGGTATTCCAGAAAGCGGGTTATGTGAAAACTCTGAGTTTGTTAACCCTGAGATGAGGGAAACTCTGAGTTATCCGTTCCAGAAAGAGAGGTAACTTAAACTCTGGGTCTGTTACTGCGGTAACTTACTCTGTGAACAAAACCTGCTCGCTGTCAGGTTTACTATAAGAAACCCAGAGTTTCTACCTGTCTCCTCCCACACGAAGAAAGCAGTTAGACATGGATTGCCCATTCATTAGAAATCCAATCGACATCGAAGCCGTATTGATTAGAAATGCATTACGTCGTGAGAGCATCTTCCGACCCAGATTAGACGTTTTATCATTTCCCGAGGATTTTCTTTTTGAACGCTACCGCTTTTAATCCAACAGTATCATTTATCTCAATAACCTTCTCCGGCCATATATCACCAACCTCACACACCGCGGACGAGCACTCACATCAGAGCAAACTTTATGCATAGCGCTACGTTTTTTTGCAAACGGCAGTTTTCTTTATAACATCGGGGATGCAGAGCATTATGGAAAGGCAACGGTGTGTAGAGCTGTGAGGAAGGTAACCCTCGCACTGAAACGCCTGTTACCAGTGATGGTGGTGTTCGCACCATCAAAGAGGAATTCCACAGGATTGCAGGTTGTGACTGATGTAGAAATCATATATTCTGTTATTTTAAATGATGATATAGGCCTACATTCTGCTGCGGCCTCAGAGTGGGGTCAGTAGCTTAATTAGCTGTCATTTTGCAGGCCTTCCAAATGTGATAGGATGCATAGATGGGACACAAATCCCTATTACCGCGCCTACACAAAATGAAGGGGACTATGTGAATCGAAAATCCTTTCACAGCATCAATGTCCAGGTATGTGACCTACCATCTTAAAAAATATGTACATGAAAATGTATACATTACAATACAACTAACTCATGTCATTCTCTGCACTGTAAAGATCATATGTGATGCAGCTTCTCTTATTACAAATGTAGAAGCTAAGTGGCCTGGCTCAGTTCATGATTCCCGGATCTACCGGGAGTGTAGTCTGAGCAACAGATTTGCACGTGGTAAGGAAGCTAAAGCTTTGTATAAATGTTCTTTGTCTCCCTTTCTAAATGCACTCAAATGTGTCCTCTATAATTACAGGAGAGTTTGATGGCTACCTGCTGGGGGATCGAGGCTATCCATGCCAGCCCTCTCTGTTGACCCCTTACCCTGACCCTGAGCCGGGGCCCCAACAACGTTTTAATGTGGCCCACTGCAGGACTAGAGCTGAGATGACCATAGGCATACTCAAATCCCGGTTCCAGTGCCTGCGTAAGCTCAGGGTCACCCCAGAGAGGGCATGTGACATTATTGTGGCATGTGTTGTTCTCCATAATACACCCTGCCGTACAAATCAACGACGCTAAGGATGACCATCCCATCCCTGCAGATGTTCAGGATGGAAGGGCTGTAAGGGACCTCATCGCCCGAAACCACTTTTGATTAAAAATAAAAGACAAATTCACATGCGATTTGGTTCTTCTTTATTCCCTAAAAGTACAAAAGCAACAGTCAGGATTTGTAATATAGTTCCAACCATTAACATACTTCACATATTCACCTGTTTCACCATGACAATGCACCCACCTCAACTGGCGTTCAAGTAATAGAATTTCCAAGTCTGTTTTTCTGATTTGCCGGTCCAGGTACACCATTTCTTTTTCGTTTTTTTAATGGTTTTCATTAGGTGCACCCTGTACAACTCTTTTACCGGCAACTGGGAAACATATAGACGACATTTAATTCCTGCAGTTCTACATACAGATTTAACATGGTATTGACCGAAAATCTCACTGTGTCAAGCTGTGCTCTAGAAGTTGATGGACCCTCCTCTTGGTGATGCCCAGCCATGTTCTGTTGAAGGACAAGAATGTGCTAGTTTGTCCATTATCTATGCTCATCACTTCAGTGTACATGTCAAACTCCAAATTCCACTCAAGAATGTAAATGAATTTAGGCTACATAGAGGTACACGACAAGGATGTTGCCTCTCACCATTTTTATTTGATCTAGCCATTGAACCGCTGGCTACATCCTTAAGAATGCAACAATGCATTACAGGTATTACCAGAAACCAAACAGTACATAAAGTTTCACTGTATGCAGATGATCTCTTACTATACATATCAAACCCAGTGGAAT
Organism: Chelon labrosus; assembly: GCF_963514085.1. Classification (NCBI taxonomy): domain Eukaryota; kingdom Metazoa; phylum Chordata; class Actinopteri; order Mugiliformes; family Mugilidae; genus Chelon; species Chelon labrosus. The sequence continues at coordinate 31,012,129 of NC_140337.1, forward strand.
CAATCCCCAAACTTATACACACACTAGAACAATTTGGAAGACTATCAGGCTACAGCCTTAACCTATCGAAGAGTTTGCTTTTTCCCATAAATCATCTTGCGAAATCCACAGATTACAGCAGCTTCCCATTCAAATTAGAACAACAGGCTTTCATCTACTTGGGTATAAATGTTACGCGATCATATAAGGACCTCTATGATCACAACTTTAAAACTCTGTTAGAACGCACTAAACTAGACTTCCTTAAATGGTCAGCTCTCCCCATCACGTTAGCGGGCAGAGTTAATACAATCAAAATGACAGTGCTACCGCGCTTTTTATACTTGTTTCAGATGATTCCGGTTCTACTTACTAAGTCATGGTTTAAACAATTGAACAGTCATATCACTGGTTTCATCTGGGGCACCTCCTCCCCAAGGATTAAAAGAAGATCGCTGGAGATGCCCAGGAGTGCAGGGGGACTGGGCCTGCCTAACTTTCTGTTTTATTATTGGGCAACTAATATCTCCAAGCTGAATTACTGGATTTCGACGCATGAATGCCGGGCAGGACCAATGTGGGCCACAATGGAATTAGAATCCAATTCGCTTTTTTCACCAATCTCTATTCTAAGTAGCCCCCTGCCCATTAATTCAAATCTTCAAGACTTGGGACCGGTTGTTAAAGATTCCCTTAAGATATGGTTCCAATTCAGGAAGCATTTTCACTTTAATCAGGCAATCACACTGCTTCCCCTGGTGCGAAATCACATCTTTCTTCCATCCCAAACTGATACCGCTTTCGAAGCATGGCACAGAAATGGGTTGGTGTTCTTCAAAGATCTTTTTGTAGATGGCACATTTGCTTCTTTTGATTTACTACAGAAAGACAATAATATTCCTAAGAGCCACTTCTTCAGATATTTGCAGGTGCGCAGCTTTGCTAGGAAGCATTTCCCATTTCCTCACTTACCACCTAAGAATGTGTTGAACACCATGTTGGAGCTGGATCCCAGTGGGAGGAGAAGGGTATCCAAGATTTACCAAATGTTACAAGACTTCAACCCACTATCATGGGAAAACACCAGGTTGGCGTGGGAAGAGGACATAGGCATTGCACTCTCTGGTGAGATATGGCAAAATTGTTTGAAACGTATACACACCACATCTCTCTGCATAAGGCATGGTCTTATTCAGTTTAAAGTTGTGCATCGTTTGCATTATTCAAATGAGAAGCTGGCCAGAATATCCCGCGACGTTAACCCTGAATGTCCAAGATGCAGTCACAATCCAGCTACAGTGGGTCATATGTTTTGGACGTGCAGATCTCTGAACAGTTTTTGGACAAACATCTTTGAAACTATTTCTTATATACGTGGTGCCAATGTAGACCCTAATCCATTAATCGCAATCTTTGGAACGACACCCTCAGGTGAAAATTTTACTACTTCACAGTCCAATGCCATAGCTTTCTTAACACTGATGGCACGGAGGCTAATTCTTTTGCAGTGGAAGTCGGTAAGACCTCCCTCATTCAAACACTGGGTTAAGGAGGTGCTCTCTATGATTCCACTGGAGAAGCTGAAGTATAGTCGCAGCAGACGCAAGGATAGATTTATTCAAACCTGGACTCCCTTCATAGAGTTTGTTGAGAACTTATCTTTCATTTGATTTCTCTCTACCACATTAATCTTTACGCATATGAAATGACCAGCTGGATCTGTGCGTTTGATTGCAGGTGTCCCTACCATGTATTTTTTGTTTGTTTGTTTGTTTGTTTTTTGTTTTTTTTAATTTTTTATTTTTTTGGCCTTGGGGTGGGTGGGTGGGGTTGATTCGTTGTTGTGTGTTCGCTGTTTTGTGACCTTGAAAATGAATATAAATAAAGTTCTTAAAAAAAAAAAAGAATGTAAATGAATATGAATGGGTAGAGCACTGCCAGTAGCTATACATAATATTAAGACACACTTCAGTAGGCCCCTCCGGATCTCTCCCTGTGGCAGCAGACAGCGTTTCCTCATCATCATCATCCTCCTTCACCTCCTCCTCCTCCTCCTCCTGTGATGTTTTATTTTTAAAAAAGACATAAGTGTATACTTGCATCTGATGTAGGCACTTGTGTCCTGGGGGGTGACAGGCTCAGATGAGCTTCCCCCGGGGATGCCTTCAGCCACAGGGCGACCCCTGTTTTGGCTGAGAGCCAGCTCCTCAGCCTCTGTCAGAGGTGGTGGAGGTGGCCCTCCACCCGTTTTTCGGGCCTCTGCCTTCTTTCTGTTGGCTGAGCAGAACTCAATGTTTGCAATCTGAATTAATATTTACTTTACGTTTAATAGCCTAAGTCAATTAAAAAAAAAAAAAAAAAATCAAAGTGAGGTGCAATCATAGCCTAGCAAAATATGCCTTACCTTTTTGAATGATGTTTTTATGTTTCATTTTGAGCTGCTTCCAAGTCCTCATTTCTCCTGTTGGATTGCACCTAAATGAAAAACTCAGATTTCATTCCTACTTATATTCATAACTATAGGCTATGCTACGATCTTACGGTTAATTGTTACGTCAATGGAATAGTACATTCAAACTTACGCGTTGACTCGGGCAGCAATTTTCTCCCATGCCGTCTCTCTCTCCTTCGCTGCTGCAGCTGTGTTGCATTTGCAGCATAAGGATCTCCAACTCCTTCTCACTGAAATAAGTTGATCTTTTTTTTTTCTCGGTTGTCATGGTGACTCGTGGTATCGGGGCTCCATTGATGATGGCTTTTTATAGTGGTTGTGCACGCGCATAACTCGAGGTTAACATACTCAGAGTTGATTGAACTAACTCAGATCAGCTGTTCTGGAACCGGATATTCAGAGTTTCCCGACTCAGAGTAAGTCAACTCAGAGTTCAGGGATAGACTCAGAGTTTGTTGAACCTGCTTTCTGGAATACCCCACAGGTAATGCTGCGTTCGTTTATGGTCGAAGGTGGCAAATACGTCATCTCAGACCTAGGGGGGTTTGAGTAACAAAGTCAGAGGTTGAGGTGATTAAAATTATTAAAAACTCACAAAATGTACATTTTTTTCACTGTTTATGATGTGGGCGGCCATGGTGAAATTACGTCATATGACGAACTGGGGGTTGAGAAAACATAATAAAATACTGTTATTTTATTTTTCCTACTCGAAAGTCGGAATTTACGACCTCCGAGTTATACTTGAACACAGCACCACTATTCATTGTGATTCAGGCCATTCAGACCTGTCTCTCATACCAACAACAGCCTCCTGCCTCCTGTGTGCATGCAACTTGACAGATTTTTTCTGTAACATTTTGTTTCACCATGCCCAAAGGACCTTTCACCAGATCTGGAGAAGCCTTAAAAGAAGACATGTTGGCGACACCGCCGTCGTGGAAAGAAAAAACTCAGCCAACAGCACCTGAGGTTACCATCAAGGCGGACGATAGTAGCGATGGCGGTGAATGCAAGAATTTGGCAGAAACTAACGCTATCCAAGATGACGAAGATGATTTTTGTATTTCTAGCGACACCAAAAATGCTGACAGGAGAGACGAATCTTAGACTGTCGGTAAGTTAGCTAATGTTGACCTGTTAGCACTTGTTTTAGCTTAACTAGGTTAACGTTAGCTGCTAACGTTTATTTCTTAAGGGTGTTTTCACATCTTAAAGTCCGGGGTAAAAAAGGAGAGAAAAAAAAAAAGATACTCTGCAAATTAGTTTTCGTCCGGTACACACTGTTCCTTGTTAAAGGTACAGTCTGGAGGTTTGTTTGTAGCAGTTTGTAAACAAAACATTACACCAGCTATTTTAATCCAGACCACAATCTTTCCCTAACCCTAACTAAGTGGTTTGTATTGCTAAACCTAGCCAGACCTTAAAGGTGACATACTCCTCTACAAGTTCACATAGGTCTCTGAGGTCCTACAACAGAGTTTTTGAGGTGTGTTGCCCAAAACCCACCTTGGTCCTGGATTTAATACAGCCATAAAAGTACTTGTAGAATGCCCTACTGAAAACAGGCCATTGTACTGTATAGCCTTACATAGTAAAGCAACACAAAATGGTAAAACTTCCACATTTGATAATGTGTCAAGTACAGGTCCATGCTCCGTCGTCCGTAATATGGTGGACGCACACGTAAAACATTTCGGGGAGTTTTGAGGGTACATCTCTGTTTAACATGATGGGCTCAGATGAAAAACAGGCAAGACATTTTTATTAGGTAGCTTGAGTACTACATATTAAACTTGTTATTTTTTCTTTATTACCCATTCCAGGGTTTCCCACAGAAAAGTTGTTAGGCCTGGTAGTATAATAATCTCTAATTAGAGCTCTGTAATATGATTACATTTTAACACACTACATTAAAGAACTGAAGATTTAATTGTGTCTTAAAAATTCGAATATATATATAAAATACATTTTGTACAGTATCATTACCCCTTAGTCACAATCATGGGGACGGTTTGTACTTAGAAAAGTTTCATTGATGTTAGATTAGAAATCTTAAACATTTGTGCTTAGGGATGTACATTTTTTTTTGAAATTCTAACCACTGTATTCCCAAAGTGGTTGTACTCATCTAGCATAACCTATCATTTAAAGGAGAAGTTCGCAAAAAAACAAAAAAAAACAACAACCAACATATTTTTCCTCTTTCCCAGAGTAACATCAATCCATCAAGATAGTCTCTGTGTGATATTGCAAGGTTTAGAGACATCAGCTGTAGATGTCTATCAACCCAATACAATGGAGTTGAATGGCATTGGGTTTGTGGTGCTCAAAGTGTGAAAAAATACATTGGACAAACTCAAAGGCAATGTTTCCTTACAGAAATCATGACCTGGTAATTCAAGATTATCCACAGTCATTGTTGTGAGCAGTTTCATAGAGAACTACTTTCTACCAAAAATGACTGCCATAATAGTTTTCAATGAAACTGTTCATGAGGTTTGTGGATTATCTTGAGTAACCATGTTTGGATTTCTGGAGAGAGATGTGCTTTTCAAATGTAATTATTGAGCTAATTTGTTTTACTACTGTAAGCATAGTAAGCATAGCAGCTAGATATGCCAACAAATATAAATACTTGTGATAGTAAGAGACTAGTCACAGCTGTAGAAGTTGAATTGGATATGGTGAATTATCAGCTGTGCCTATAGGGTTTGTAAATTGAGATGTCCCAGTACAGTAGTTGTGCGCTACTTTGATTTGTTGATTTACCAGTTCATCCTTATTAACTAACTCTTCTCTTACTTTTGTAGCCTGTCGTCCCACGGAGATCATTGCCAGATACAAGAGGGTGTTGAGAGCATACAACAGTGGAAAGAAATTGGGTGAAGCATGTGCATTGGCTGGTGTAACAGAGCTGACGGTGAGATGTAAAGCACCAATCCTGGAGCTTGCCATAGCTTGCCCAGATTAGTTTGAAAAACTACTGGCAAGATTCTGTAAAAGAGATAGGATAGCTGACTTTGTCAGCAAATGTGAACACGTGATTAAAAATGATGCAGAAGTCAGAGCCAAAATAGCTTCAAATAAAGCAGTGGGTAAGCTCATACCATACACCAAGAGGGAGCAGAAGTAATCGGTTGGGCTGTCGTGATGTTAGAAGTTATGTATGGTATGCAAAAAGCTTAAACATGAACATTAGCCACTGTATGTTATTTATCAATACAGAATAGTAGGCTACTGTTACGTCATTTTCACTGTTATTTTTCCTTTCCTTATCTTTTCCTTTGGTCAGGCCAGCCATAATTTTTTTTTTCACATTCATGTTAAATATTTGAAAATAATGTTTGCATGGCAATTGCAGTTTTGTAATAAAGGTTTTATTGATTATCTGTTGTTTTGACGTTTTTAAGTCTCTCTCTTTCTCCCATCCTGTTTATTTGTAGGTCAGTGCTGCAAATCATCATTGACTTTAAGGTTTGTTCAGAAATGTGTTTAAAGTTGATCATAAAAATCAACTGCAATTCTGTTATGGGTGAACAAATGACCTCTCCAAGAGATCACCAATAAAAGATTGAATGGAGTCAAACAAATGTTAATTGATGGTTTACAAACAGCTTATTAATCATTAAATAATTATTATAAACATCAGTTGCAGCTTTACAATAACATCTAAGTAATGTTTATAGATGGTTTATAAACCAATTATTAACCATTTACAAATATCTATTTGCATTTATAAATGGTCTATATACCATCTATAAATGGTCTATATGCTGCTTATAAATGATAGTTAAACATTAATAAACTATCTCTTTACCATTTATAAATGGTCTATGTACCATATAAATGATGGTGTTACGACCGGCTCGTTGGCCGCAACAAAATAGGAGTTGTACACTTAGATGAAGTTTAAGAAAGTAACATTTATTAACACAAAGCTCAAAATGAGATGGGATGTGGAAATCAGTGTCAGCGGTGTAGGTGGATGTATGGATGTGTTGGTTAGTGTGTGGTGCATGTTGTTAGTGCGAAATAAGATAAATCAAACAAAACACAGGCACGCTGGTTTGGTGCCACCGGCGAGTGCAGAGCATGTCGAGAGAGAGAGCGAGAGATGGGAAGGCGGGGCTATATAGGGCCGGACAGGAAATACTGGCCAGGTGCTCCTCGTCAGCCCAATATACAGCTTCCAACCTGCAACAAGTAAATACACCCACAGCACACCGCACAACAATACCCTGAACCCAGGCCTGGGGCCGTCACAGATGGTTATTGTAAAGTGTTACCAAATATGATTATTGAATTTCAAGCCAAAAGTTGGACGTTAATCGGAGCCTGGGGGTAGTTAGCTTATCCATAACAATGTTAATTCCAATGTCTGTAAATGATTTATTGTTCTAATTGAAACGACACACATGTAGTAAGGAATATTTCATTTGTCTTCCAGCATTCCATCACCGGTTGACAATTTCACCTACTATTCTACAATTCAGATTGTGAGTCAAATACAGTCTTTTATCTCCTCGTTGCGACACAGTTGTCTTTCGATGACCACATTCTTGTTGTCCACTCATAGTTGCTGAAAGAAAAGTCAAAAAGCAACTCAAAAACCTTGAGCCATCAATCCCCGCATCTTCTCTTGGTGCAGAGTCTACACATCTTGTATGAATGTCCAAAACTCTAATTAGGACTAGCCTGTCTCCAAACACTGATTCTAGTATTATATATGTAAACCTCTGAGATGGCGTCATTTAAGTGGTCGAGGGGTAGAGGGCTAAGGGTAGAAATTTGAAATCATGCTTTGCTGAGTATAGTAGACTTTTGCAACGACTTCTTTTCTTTCTAGAATCTACAACTTCCTTGATATTTGTCTTCTGTGTCCTATGTGTTACAGGTTGCTAAGTGTTGACTGTAAAGAGGAGCTTCATGGTCTACATGAAAACCAGGAAGTGACACAGTCAGGGCCAGTATTGTTGTTGTTATGGTACAAGTTAAAAAAACAAAACAAAAAAAAAACAAAAAACTTTTGACCTCAGGTCTGTTTGCTGTGTTACAGATTTAAAATAGTTTCTGTGCAAAAACAAACATGTGGAGTTTGACAGCGTGTGCGCTTTAACCAACAGATCAGAGAAGTTTCGGTTCATTTTCGTCAGGCAGTTTAACCAACTTGTTCCATCAGCTTAGTCTGTTCACACAGTTGCTCACCAGATGAGTGTAGCTGCTGCTGCTGTTTCTAAACTTGCTCCCGCGGTTAGCTGCATATCTGATGTTGTTGCATTGCTTTTTTAAGTTTGAGGTCAGCAACAAGACGAGAGTTTGTTGTGTTTCACAGACGAGAATAAAAGTCATGTCCTACACGTCAGAGCGTCTGAGTTTGTTCTGTGGTACAAAATGTCAGAATTTTCTCACGTCATGATAATTATAACTACAGCAGAACGTTCCTCGGTTTTATGAGTGAAATTCATGCACGTCCTCATGAAATAACTTGTGATACAGTCACGTTCACACTGACAATGGTCTTGAGGGTTATGTCTATTGAAAGCACAATCAGTCGATCTTCAGTCAGAGACGGATCCATTTCTATGAATGTTCATAGGGTCATCAGTAGTTTGAAGATTCTCCAGCCTTAGTCAACAAAAAGGTCATTCCTTGACCTCACTTCCTGTTTTATTTCTGGTGGTTGTGCTTCACCACCGAGACAACTCTCCTCGGTCTTGTCAGCTCTTGTTCCTTGTCTTTCGTTTGCTTGCTCCTCTGTTATTAGTTTCACTTCATTACTCTGTGTATGTATATATAGTCCTGTCTCATTCCTTGACAGTTTCTTTGTCCAGTTACTGTGGAAGTACCTAAATTAGACCCACAACACCTCAGGAATGCTTCACAGTGAATTCCAGCGTCCTGGAGACACCCCCCTCCATGCTGCGAAAAATCCTTTTATGAATCACGACCCACACAAACAAATCTACCATGGTTCGACCCGTTGATGCGGACAGAACCACGAATCTACTGCTGTTGAAGAACTTGATTCTGGCCTGCACCTATCTTTTCCTATCTCCCACCCAAAGATTGAAAAAGAGCCAGGACACAACCGGGATGGGTTGCAAGTGGGTTTGTCCACAGTTTCCACAGTGGCCCAACCTATGAATGGGGTTTAAGTGGGATATAACTGGTTAATAGATGACACCCAACGGGTTTATTTATATAAGGCCCATGTCAGCCCCACCTATCACTTTAACAAGGATCTCAACAGGGCTGCTAGTAGGTTTGTCCGCACTCTCCAGAGTTGCCCTAGCCATGTGAGGTATAAGTGGAATCTAACTAGGCTCTAGATGGTGGCTATCTGGAGAATTTAAATAAAACACACATATGTCCCACTTGTGCCTTTAACAAGGATCTCACATAGGCGGGACCCAACTGGGATATAGTATGTTTAAAAGTTAGCTTGTCCTCAGGTTCCACAGTGGCCAAAACTATGAATGCCCATATGATGTATAAATGGAATCTAACAGGTTTTCAGGTGAGGCATATCCAGGTTTTTTTTTTCATATCAGACCCTTAAAGTCCCCACCTATGTATTGAAATATCTGGGCCCTTGGGATGAGCTTTCACATAAACTCAGCCCCCTCTTCTAGCTTCTAACCGAGAAATCTACTGCTAACAGTATGTTAATGCCGGTTTACATTCCTCTAGCCTGACCTATATCTAGATACAATAATGTCTACGTCATTTCCTACCTGTTTTTTAAAAAAATTAAATTAAAAAAATAGGTCAATATAAAATAAGTAAAAGGTTTTTAAACTCCTTCAAGCTTTTTTAGAGATGACTCGCAGATCCGCTCTGCCTTTGCTCTTCGCACCACCCACTGATATAAGCTAAAACACTGAGGCTATATGAACACCTGCTTCTCAGAAATCTGCCACAGGAAGAAACCACTTCTCACTTTACACTTCAGTCTGATGTTCAGTCAGTCAGCGGCAAGACAACATGGAGGTCAGAGCTTTCTGCATCGCACTGTGTGAGTACTGGCTCCTTTCAAGATTAAAACTTAATGACAAAGACTTTATTACAATTAAAAAGTTCATGCATGTGAAAGTCTTTGAAGGTTACTTAGTTAGTGAACTTAAATTTAACTTTTTTAACTTAAGTATTATTCTTCACCAGTAATATTTAATAGTAAATATGCTGAACATCGTGAGCAGCTGTAGGAAACAACAAAACTTTCATTCACTCGCTTATTTTCTTTGCGTCTTCAGTGACTGTGATGATCCTGCTGTGTGCACAGGATCAAGAAGTTGGTGAGTAGATGTTTTGTTGGGCAGTTGTAGAAAAGAGGCAAAACTATCTTAAGATTGGTGTTTTTAATCATCACATGAGTTCCTATATTACTTTTCTACTTATAAATGTTGTAGACGTCATCCAGTAGTTCACAGGAGTAAATGTCTAAACTCAATTTCTCTGTTTTTCTTTGTCTCAGATGCAGCTTTTCTTCATATCTCTCCAAACAGACTGCAGTTCTTTGAATATGAGTCGGTCACTTTTTACTGTGAGGGAGTCTTTTACTGTGATGCTAAATATAAATTGATTCAGGGGAAGCCCTCGTGTTGCACCACCAATGACAGAACATCAAGAGGACCTAACTGCACCATTGAAAGTGTCTATGCAGAGGACACTGGAAAGTATTGGTGTAAGGAAGCAGGAGAGAAAAGAAACATCATCAGCATCCATGTCACTTGTATGTTTGCAGTGAGGCAGAGATATTTTGTCATTATCTCAACGTGATTTCAAGATAAATTAAATATGATCATGTTCTTCAGCTGGTTCTGTGATCCTGGAGATTCCTGCTCGTCCTGTGATGGAGGGAGAAGATGTGACTCTGAGCTGCAGAACCAAAATATCTTCCTCCAACATCAGAGCTGATTTCTATAAAGATGGAGTCCACAAGTGGAGAAGCTCCACAGGAAATCTGAGACTCAAAACAGTCTCCATACTTGATCAAGGATTCTACAAATGTCACATCTCTGGAGTTGGAGAATCACCACAGAGCTGGCTGTCTGTTGGAGGTGAGACACTTCAATTTTAAGATGAACAAAGTGTATACATGTGATCTTAGTTCCTGATAATGTTTTTTTTTTTTAGCTTTATCATTGTCAGCTACACCATGTTTTCATGAAGAGACGAGTCTTACCTCCTCCTGCAAGTGTAATGGTAAGAAGACTTAATCTGAACTACACTGTCTAACTGTTAAATCACTAAACAAATAACTAGGGCACTGTCCTGTTGGATGCAAGGCCTTTTGAGAGATAAATCAATTGCTCTTTGCTTCTTTCACTTCTATTTAGTCACAACCACTTTCTGTCTCATAATGTCTTTTCTCTCTTCAGAAACTCTCACAGAACATCGTCCCTCCTCAGATCACAGCTGTCACATTTACCCCATCCTAAGGACCGTGTTCACCATCATCATGGTGGCGCTGCTGCTGCTGCTGCTCGGATGTCTTCACTGTGTGATAGTCAGAGTTATAAAACATGACTCATCTCCAACCGTATAGAGAGCTTTCTGTTATATTAAAGAAAATGATGGCCTGGATGACAACCAACAGGAGAACAAAAGACAGCTTAGTCGCTGAGATGGTGGAGTTAATATTTCATCAAGGCTACTCTCACATTTCATCTAGAATTAAGTCCGCTGCTATCAAGCTGCTTTCTATGCTTCTAGACACAGGGTTAGACGCTGTAACTGGATCAGGAAATGAGCGTCTTGCTGAGAAACTTGTCTAACGTGTCTGCAAATGTGGTTTTTAAACTTTTCGCACTGGCCATAACTCTGACACATGGTGTCTAAAATAAGAACAGCGTCTGAGCGCTTCTATTAATTGATGCTGCTTTGTAGACACCTGTGAACTGTCACACTGTGTCAACACCATTTGGTGTCTTCTGCTGTTTAAAATTTTGTAAAATCTAAAACAAATAAATAAATAAACTTACAACTGCATTTTTTTTAAACCTTTATTTAACCAGGAAAAGTCCCACTGAGTTACAGTAACTCTTCTCCCAGGGAGTCCTGGCCAAGACGGCAAAAAGTTAAAAAGAAGAATATATATACAGTATAGACAGGACAACGGTTACACGTTACACCACGAATCTCTGTACATACATTACTGTACATACATACTAAAACACAAACAAGACATTACACTTAACTTAAGCTAATACAGACATCATTAAAGGTCACTTAGTTAAAAACAATTACACTGTTCTGTCAGAGTTGACTTTAAAAGGTTTTTAAAAGTATTGAAAGGTGGAAGTGATTCTAGATTTAGGGTGTTTTGAAGTTCAGTGAGGTAAAGACGGATGTAAATAGAAAGGACTTAAGAGAATTCTTAATCTATTTAGCCCTTTTATTTCAGAAGAAGTTTTTATAGATGAGTCTAGGCTGAAGACGGAAGTATGACAAGAGTTATTATATTTATGCAAAGCATTTCAGTTTTCATGCAGTCTTGGAAAAAAATCTTTTGCTTTAAAAACTGCTATTACATCAAATGTCTACAGGACTTATTAACTATTTGCATACATATAATATATACAAGAATTTTTTTTTAGTAAAATTTGTTTTACTGAAGTTTATATACTACTTGGGTACATGTCTTTGTTCAGTACAAGTTGTCTGTGTTACCCGTGCAAACAACTCACTAAAAGTCATAATGTCATTTAGTTTGACTTATACACAACAGTGTCATTTGACGCTAGAGAAGCTACTCTTTCCATTGACACAAAGTATCACATAACTGGAGCTAAACAGCTAGCCTCGGCCAACTTCACCATGGTGAAGAAGGCCAGACAGCGTCTCTACCTCCTCAGGCACCTCAGAGACTTTAAGCTCCCCCTCAAGGTGCTCAGGAACTTTTACACCTGCACCATCGAGAGCATCACCACCTGAATGGGAAATGGCACCAGGCAGGACTTCATGGCCATCAAAAAGGATGGGCCATTCAGCCGAGCAGAAATTGCAGTTTCCAACAGAAAGAGCAGAAAAAAATAACAAGAGCAAAAAGAGTAGCGTATAAAAGATAAATAATTAAATAGAATTGGATAAAAAAATTGCACAGATTGAATAGTCAGATATTGCACAGACTGGTGTAGCTGGGTTATGACGTTTTTACATCTTGTGGTGTAGTAATATTGCACATACCGTAAATCCTCTAATATTGGCCTGTATTCCATTAGCGGGTCTCCAACATTGGCCGGTCTCGCTGTCAGCGGAGGTAAATAAAGGCCGGTCTCTAATAGTGGCCAGGGCTATTATTAGAACCATCTTGGCGGGTCAGGGTTTTGGCGGCACAGTGTGGGAGGATCCCCTCAGCGGGACCTCTCCCCGGCGTTGGCCGGCCCCCGCCGGGCGCATTTCACTGCATGAAAAGTGTGATTTTCGTCAGTATGTGGCACTGTAGATTGTCGTGAAAGTTCAGGTTAATGGCAGTTCACGGCAATTTGCAGGCAATGCCAAAAACTGCCATGAATGGTCAGAAATTGACGTGGGCCTTGCTTGGCAGTCATCCCCCATGACCCCCCTCCTCCTAATTCTAGGGGAGGCCAATTCAAATGCAAATCAGGGTTGCAGGGGGAGTTTTACCCCAGGTGACAGTTTTCTAAAAGGTAAGAAAATCTCTGGTACAAATAGATCAGGCTCAGTATAGCCTAATTATAGTCTCTTAAATTTTAGCTTAAATTGATTTATTTAATGAAAGTATGCTAGATAACTGTATATGTCATTAGCAATGGCAAATGTTACACAACAGAAAAAAGAAAATGATACACAACAGAATTTATTTGAACAATTAGTTTCAATCAGCCTTTGCCACAAAGGTAAAATGTGCATTCCATGCAAACAACATTAGAATCAGAATGAGGGGTCTGCAGAGATCAGTCTCCTAGATCTCAACCACTGTGCATAGTGGCATGACTACAGTGACCTTTTCTTTGGTCTTACTTAGGGGGTGCGCAAGATGAAAAATGCAATGGCATTAGAACCATTAGCGAGATCTCACGCGTCATGGTATGTTAACGACAATTTGTGGCAAAGACAAACCCGACGTTCGCGGGTTGCAAATTGTCATTAACTGCCGAAAATTAGGGAGATCTCTGGGCGTTTACGGGGACGAAAATCACACTTTTCACCCAGTGTTTCCTCCATGGTGGTGCGCCGCGACCGGCCCTGGGTCAGCCTGGAAGTGCTTGGGGCGAAGGTGGCTCCCCGGCTTCAGCCGCGAGCTTTACAGCGACCCCCCGCATCTCACCTCGCCGCTTTCCTGGGGTCGTGGAATAAGTGCTCACTGCGCCCTCTCTCCCTGCGGGGAGGGACGGGGCCTCCTCGGGCCTCCTCGCTCCCGGCGCGACTGCCGACCGGCGGCGGACTGTCCTCAGTGTGCCCCGACCGCGTCGCGCCGCTCATTTGTTGTTAACGTTCTGTATGCATACCATGTTGTGGTAACTGTATGTTTTCAATAAATGAACCTAGTATTTTATAGGTTCAAATAGACACAAAATCTTGTTTTTATTCATTCTACTGGTAGTTCATTTTGCTGAAATAGAAATTGAGGCCTGCCTCTAATTCTGGCCTCCTTCCAATAAAGGCCTGGACCGCGACGCGGTTGAGTAAAATAAAGGCCCAGGCCTGTATTAGAGGATTTACCGTATTAAGAGTGTTCGTTGTGAAGCTGAACAGCAGCAGGAAAAAAAGACCTTCTGAATCTTTCCTTCACACATCGAGGGTGAAGCAGTCTGTCACTGAAGCTGCTCCTCAGTGCTGTCAGGTCACCGTGCAGGGGGTGGGGCTGATTGTCCAGCATGGAGGACACTTTAGCCAGGACTCTCCTGTCACCTATCTCCCTCACTGAGTCCAGAGAGCAGCCCAGGACAGAGCTGGACTTCCTGATGATCTTATCCAGCTTTTTCCTTTCCCTCTCTGTGATGCCACTGTTCCATCAGACCACTCCGTACAGGATGGTCGATGCCACTACAGAGTCAAAGAAGGTCTTCAGGAGTGCCCCTTTCACTTCAAAAGACCTCAGTTTCCTCAGAAGGTAGAGCCTGCTCTGTCCCTTCCTGTAGAGTGGCTCAGTGTGGTTAGTCCAGTCCAATTTGCTATTGAGGTGAACACCCAGGTACTTATAAGAGTCCACTTGCTCAATGTCCATTCCCTGGATGTTCACTGGTGAAGGGAGGGCAGAATGGCGTCTGCGAAAATCCACCACCATCTCTTTGGTTTTCCCCACGTTGATCAGGAGGTGGTTTCGCTGACACCAGTCCACAAAGTTCTCCGTCAGTCATCTGTACTCTGAGTCATCATCGTCCCTGATGAGGCCTACAATCACCGAGTCGTCTGAGAACTTCAGCAGTACACAGCTGTTGGTGTTGTGTCTGAAGTCTGCTGTGTAGAGGGTGAAAAGAAAGGGGGCCAGGACAGTCCCCTGGGGGACACCCATGCTGCTGGTGAGCAGGTCAGACACACAGTTCCTGTTTCTCACAAACTGTGGTCAGTTTGTGAGGTTGTCCAGGATCCATTTACAAAGCTGGTGGTCCACACCCATCCTCTCCAGTTTGTCCCTCAGAGTCACCGGCTGAATGGTGTTGAACGCACTGGAGAAATCAAAAAACGTGATTCTCACAGTGCTGCCGGGCGTTTCCAGGTGAGAGACAGCTCGGTGTAACAGGAAGATAACAACATCCTCCACTCCAACATTAGGACGGTAGGCAAACTGTAGTGGGTCCATGGAGGGGCCCACCTCAGGGCAGAGATGTCCCAGTATCATTCTCTCCAGTGTCTTCATCAGGTGGGATGATATAGCTTGTAGCTGCTGTTTCTATTTTTTATTGCGCCAGAACCAAAGAGCTGCAAAACTGTATTTCCTTTTAACCGGACAATGACAATAAAACTTCTCATTCTTGTTCTTATTCTCAAGTGGACAACAAGTGTGTTAGTCCGCATTTCACGTAGTGCCCTACATGTGAATGCCCATATGGTATAAGTGGGACCGAACTGGTTTTGAGGTGAGGCATATCCGTTTTTTTTTTTTTTTTCATATCAGATTCCTGAAGTCCCCACCTATGCACTGAAGTATCTGGGCCCTTGGGATGACCTTTCACATTAACTCAGCTCCCTCTTTTAGCTTCTAACCTGTTTATGGTCAAAATCTACTGGTGTCATGCACTAGCAGCCACCTTCCTGACAGTATGTTAATGCCTGTTTACATTCCTCTACCATGACCTTATGTGTAGGTCATTGTTTAGCTACTTTTTTTAAATAAAAGGGGCAAAGTGTTTTTAAACTCCTTCAAGCTTTCTTAATATGCGCTCTATCGAAGATGACTCGAAGATTCGTTCTGCCTTTGCTCTTTGTAACACCCACTGATATAAACTAAAACACAGAGGCTGTTCGCACCACCTCTGATTCTGTACAGTAGAACAGGAAGAGACTGCTTCTTATTTTACACTTCAGTCTGATGTTCAGTCAGTCAGCAGCAAGACAACATGGAGGTCAGAGTTTTCTGCATCGTGCTGTGTGAGTACTGGCTCCTTTCCAGATTAAAACTTAATGATAAAGACTTTATTTACAATGAAAAAGGTCATGTACGTGAAAATCTTTGAATGTTATTTAGTGTGTGAACTTAAATTTAACTCTTTCATCTCAAGTATTATTGTTAACCAGCTATGACATTTAATAGTAAATATGCTGAACATCGTGAGCAGCTGTAGGAGACGACAAAACCTTTATTGATTCATCTATTTTCTTTGCGTCTTCAGTGACTGTGATGATCCTGCTGTGTGCACATGATCAGGAAGTTGGTGAGTAGATGTTTTGTTGGGCAGTTGTAGATAAGAGGCAAAAATATCTTGAGATTGGTGTGTTTAATCATCACAGGAGTTTCTCTATTACTTTTCTACTTTGAAATGTTGTAGACGTCGTCCAGCAGTTCACAGGAGTAAATGTCTAAACTGAATTTCTCTGTTTTTCTTTGTCTCAGATGCAGCTTTTCTTCGTATCTCTCCAAACAGACAGCAGTTCTTTGAATATGAGTCGATCACTTTTTACTGTGAGGGAGTCTTTTACTGTGAGGGCGACAGGAAGACGCCCTCGTGTTGCACCACTAATGACACCACATTAAAAGGACGTAGCTGCACCATTGAAAATCTATATAGAGATGATTCTGGAAAGTACTGGTGTGAGGAAGGAGGAAAGAGAAGGAACGTCATCAACATCCATGTCACTTGTATGTTTGCAGTGAGGCAGTGATATTTTGTGATTATCTCTACGTGATTTCAAGATAAATTAAATATGATCGTGTTCTTCAGCTGGTTCTGTGATCCTGGAGAGTCCTGCTCGTCCTGTGATGGAGGGAGAAGATGTGACTCTGAGCTGCAGAACCAAAATATCTTCCTCCAACATCGAAGCTGATTTCTATAAAGATGGAGTCCACACGTGGAGAAGCTCCACAGGAAATCTGAGACTCAAAACAGTCTCCATGTTTGATCAAGGATTCTACAAATGTCACATCTCTGGAGTTGGAGAATCACCACAGAGCTGGCTGTCTGTTGGAGGTGTAATATGTAGGTTTTTCCAAATTAAGATTCATAAAGTATTGATCACGTATGTGTTTACACTCTCAAACAATTCCCATCTCCTTAAGTTTCAGCTTTTCCTACCATTGATACTGAAGATCACCAAGACTCTAATCCTGCCTCCTCTTCCTCCGTAAGCACACCATGGATCATCATCTCCGTCTTTTTGATACTTCTCTTGTTGGTTGTTGGACTACTTTGCTTTGGAGGATTTCTCTGTGCCAGAGGTGAAGAACATAAAGTGAACTTTACTCGATGCGATCACTGGTTTTGCTTTGTCACAACACGATTCTTCCACATACACAAAAGCCACAGAGGTGTTCCTCAGGGTTGGGTGCTAGGGCCAAAGTTTTCCATGTTATAAATTCTTCTGTTCGGTAATAATTTCAGGAAACACCAAATTAAATGAATTTCCCTCTTTTGTGATTTTTGTTACTTAGAAAATCAGTTCTCATGTTACTTTTGTTCCACGACCATGTTCAAAATATCTTCTTTTTTTACAGATATATGCTCACAGTCACCGGCAGTGCCTGATTCAGACTCATCAGAGCATCAGACAGGTAGATTTAATGTTAAGAGATTAAACATTTAGCTGAAAGGATATTAAATATGTATATTTATTCTTTTGTTTTTTTCCAGTCTCTGTGCAGGCCAGTGCAGGTGAAGCAAGCCAAGCAATGTATGCTAATGTAACAAAGAACAGGAAGATGAAAGGTATTTCCTCTAACTTTATATGTTTTTGGTCCAGACCACAGTTGCTTGTGCTGTCAGCATGCCACTCAGCATTTACATTGTTTGACATGATGGTGCTGGTGTTAACTTCAGTTAACAACTTTAGGTAATTTCTTCACCGAAATTCAACAACTGCTTAGAATTCAAAATGTGGAAAAAAAAACAAAGCTCCATAGAGACTCTGCGGCACTTGGGAAATACGATGACTGAATTTCAAGCCAAAAGTTGGATGTTAACTGGAGCCTGGGGGTGGTTAGGTTATTCATAACATTGTTAATCCCAATGTCTGTGAATGATTTATTGTTCTAATTGAAAAGACACACGTGTAGTAGGGAATATTTCATTTGTCTTCAAAGCAGCAAAGACCAGCGTTCCCTCACCGGCTCAAGACCCGGTCGACAATGATGTCTGCTATTCTACAATTCAGATTGTAAGTCAAATACAGTCTTTTATCTCCTCGCTGCTACACAGTTGTCTTTCTATGACCACATTCTTGCCGTAAACTCATAGCTGCTGAAAGAAAAGTCAAAAACCTTGAGCCATCAAGCTCCTCATCTTCTATCAGTTCAGTGTCTACACATCTTGCATGAATGTACAAAACTCTAATTAGGGTTAGCCTGTCTCCCAATACTGATTAATAAATATATATATCAAAACGTCCCTCTCACCCTCTTGGGGTGGTATCTGTGTCATCCTCAAGCTCGGGTCCTCTACCAGAGGCCTGGGAGTTTGAGGGTTCTGCGCAGTATCTTAGCTGTTCCTTGGACTGCACTCTTCTGGACTGAGGCTTCTGATGTTGTTCCTGGGATCTGTTGGAGCCACTCCCCCAGTTTGGGGGTCACTGCCCCGAGTGGTCCTACTACCATGGGGATCACGCTCGCCTTGACCTTCCACATCTGCTCCAGCTGTTCTTTCAACCCTTGGTACTTCTCAACTTTCTCGTGTTCCTTCTTTCTGATGTTGGCGTCTGCTGGTATCGCCACATCTATCACCACCGCCTTCTTCTGCTCTTTGTCTACCACCACTATGTCCGGTTGGTTAGCCAGGACCTGTTTGTCAGTCTGGAAGCTGAAGTCCCACAGCACCTTGGCCCTGTTGTTCTCAGCCACCTTCTGTGGTGCGGCCCATTGGGATTTGGGTACTTCTATTCCATACTGGGTACAGATGTTCCTGTACACTATTCCAACCACTTGGTTGTGTCTCTCCATGTACACTGTCCCGGCTAGCATCTTACACCCTGCTATTATGTGCTGGACTGTTTCAGGGGCATCTTTGCATAGTCTGCACCTGGGATCTGATCTACTCTTGTAGATCTTGGCCTCTATGGCTCTTGTACCTAGGGCCTGTTCTTGTGCTGCCATGATTAGTGCCTCTGTGCTGTCTCTGAGTCCAGCCTTTTCTAGCCATTGGTAGGTCTTCTCGATATCAGCCACTTCTTCAATTTGGCGGTGGTACATGCCATGTAGGGGCTTGTCCCTCCAGGTGGTCTGCTCCTCTTCCTCTGCACTCTTATCAGGTTTCAGTTGCCTGAGTTATTCACTTAGCAGTTCATCCTTTGTGGCCATTTTTCTGATGTACTCTTGGATTTTTGATGTTTCATCCTGGATAGTGGCCTTGATGCTCACTAGTCCTCGGCCTCCCTCTTTCCGCTTAGTGTACAGTCTCAGGGTGCTGGATTTGGGGTGGAACCCTCCGTGCATGGTGAGGAGCTTTCTTGTCTTGATGTCTGTGGCTTCTATCTCCTCCTTTGGCCAGCTTATGATCCCAGCGGGGTATCTGATGACTGGTATTGCGTACATGTTGATGGCTTGGATCTTGTTCCTGCCATTCAGCTGACTTTTCAGGACCTGCCTCACTCTCTGGAGGTATTTGGTTGTGGTTGACTTCCTTGTGGCCTCCTCATGGTTACCATTAGCCTGTGGGATACCAAGGTACTTGTAGCTGTCTTGGATGTCACCTATGTTGCCCTCTGGTAGGTCGACCCCGTCAGTTCTGATCATCTTGCCTCTCTTTGAGACCATCCGGCCACACTTGTCCAATCCGAATGACATCCCTATGTCGTTGCTGTAGATCCTGGTGGTGTGGATCAGTGAGTCAATTTCTCGCTCATTCCTGGCGTACAGCTTGATGTCATCCATGTAGAGCAGGTGGCTGATTGTTGCTCCACTTCGGAATTGGTACCCGTAACCACTCTTTGTGATGATCTGACTGAGGGGATTCAGGCCTATGCAGAACAGCAGTGGTGATAGTGCATCTCCTTGGTATATGCCGCATTTGATGTTGACTTGGGCAATTGGCTTTGAGTTGGCCTCTAGGGTTGTCTTCCACATTCCCATCGAGTTCTGGATGAAGGCCCTTAGGGTTCCTGTTGATCTTATACAGTTCCAGACATTCCAGTATCCATGTGTGTGGCATTGAGTCGTAAGCTTTCTTGTAGTCGATCCAGGCGGTGCACAGGTTGGTCTGTCTGCTCTTACAGTCTCGGGCGACTGCTCTATCGACCAGTAACTGGTGCTTGGCTCCTCTGGTGTTGCTACCAATTCCCTTCTGAGCCCCGCTCATGCATTGAGCTACGTGCTTACTCATCTTAGCTGCAATTATGCCTGACAGGGCTTTCCATGTTGTGGAGAGACAGGTTATTGACCGGTAGTTGGATGGGATAGGCCCCTTCTGGGGGTCCTTCAGGATTAGGACTGTCCTGCCCTGGGTTAGCCACTCTGGGTGGGAGCCATCCCTTAGCAGCTGGTTCATCTGTGCTGCTAGGCGTTCATGGAGTGCTGTTAGCTTCTTCAGCCAGTAGGCATGGATCATATGGGGGCCTGGTGCCATCCAGTTCTTCATCTTTGACACTCTTTCTTGGATGTCTGCCATTGAGATGGTTACTGGTTCTTGTTCTGGGAGGTTGCTGTGGTCTGCTCTTAGATCCACTAGCCACTGGGCATCTGAGTTGTGTGATGCCTCTTTTTCCCATATACCTTTCCAGTATTCTTCCACCTCAGATCTTGGTGGGTCTGACCGGTTGTTATTTCCTCCCTGCCACTGAGAATACACCTTGGCTGGTTCAGTATATATATATATATATATATATGTGTGTGTGTGTGTGTGTGTAAACCTTCAAGATGGGGTCATTTTAGTGGTCGAGGGGTTAAGAATGTTTCCCAGTAGAGGGGTAAGGGTAGAGATTTGAAGTCATGCTTTGCTTAGTACAGCAGACTTTTGCAACAACTTCTTTTCTTTCTAGAATCTACAACTTCCATGATATTTGTCTTCTGTGTCCTATGTGTTACAGGTTGCTAAGCGCTGACTGACAAGAGGAGCTTTATGGTCTACGTGAAAACCAGGAAGTGACACAGTCAGGGCCACTATTGTTGTTGTTATGGTACAAGTTAAAACAGAAAAAAATAAATTGACCTCAGGTCTGTTTGCTGTGTTACAGATTTAAAATAGTTTCTGTACAAAAACAAACATGTGGCGTTTGACAGTGTGAGCGCTTTAACCAACAGATCAGAGAAGTTTCGGTTTATTTTCATCAGGCAGTTTAACCAACTTGTTCCATCAGCTTAGTCTGTTCACACAGTTGCTCACCAGATGAGTGTAACTTCTGCTGCTGTTTCTAAAATTGCCGCAGTTAGCTGCATATCTGCTGTTGTTGCATTGCTTTTTTAAGTTTGAGGTCAGCAACAAGACGACAGTTTGTTGTCTTTCATAGATGAGAATAAAAGTCATGTCCTACACGTCAGAGCGTCTGTTTGAGTTTGTTCTGTGGTACAAAATGTCAGCATTTTCTCACGTGTCATGATAATTATAACTAAAGCAGAACGTTCCTCGGTTTTATGAGTGAAATTCACGCACGTCCTCATGAAATAACCCGTGGAACAGTCACGTTCACACTGAAAATGGTCTTGAGGGTTATGTCTTTTAAAAGCGCAATCAGTCAGAGACAGATCCATTACTATGAATGTTCTCTTTAGAATTCATAGGGTTAGCTCCTCTGTTATTAGTTTCACTTCATTACTCTGTGTATGTTTATATAGTCCTGTCTCATCCGTTGACAGTTTTTTTGACCAGTTACTGTGGAAGTACCTGTTAGGCTCTCCTGCTATTCCCTGTGTCCCTTTGCTTCTTGTGTTTCTCAGCGTCCTTTGGTTTTTGGATTACTCTCCTTTAATCAGAGAGTCTGTCCTTGAAATCGTCACACCGCAGATGTGTGGATCATCCATGAGATCAACTCTTCCCCAACTCTGACCAGACAAGCTGCTAAAGTGATGAGAGGACGGTCCATTCATTAATACACAGGATTAGATGTTACAATCCAATCTAAATGAACTAAGTAAATGCTGCTGGCTTGTAGGGCCACAGAACAGCAGAGGATAATTCAAACCTTGTGAAATATAAGCTAACCAAATGCTGCTGGCTGGTATGTCCCGCTCAGCAGCTAACCAAACAAAGAAATATCGCTACCAACCAACATGAAGACATCAGGTACCTGGCCTAGTCAACAGCAGTATGCAGCATGTCATTGGGGTTTTCAAGTGGGCACCTCCCTTCATTGATGTGCCGTTAAGTTAGGCCCACAACACCTCGAGAAGGCTTAACAGTGATTTCCAGCGTCCTGGAGTCACCCCCTAGCCTGGTCATCACCATCCTACGTTTCCGCCCGAAATTTGATTTCGGTCTGCCACGGACTCTGGCCAAACTGCCCTTCTAAGGCTCGCGTTTGATGGGACCAATCAGCGAACAGTTGAGTGATGACGCGAAACTCGCATGCCGAGTTGCTTCTGTAGTCCAGCGAAGCTTGTAGTTCATAACATAGCAACAATGGCGATGGAGGAAGAGACGCTAGAAGCCATCTGCAAAGTTGTCTCAACTCTCGAGAGCATCACGGAATTAAAACCAGTACAAGAGGCTTGTCTTGTCAAATTTATAAATGGCAAGGACGTCGTAGCTCGCCTTCCAACTGGCTTTGGGAAAAGTTTGATTTATTTAACTGGAAACGGAAGTGGTAAGCGTAAGAGCCTGAACTCCGGCGCAAAATATACGTGCGCTGATACCAAACGTTGCTGATTGGTTAAGGGAACTCCAATGATTTTAAACCTCAAAATAAGCATCCGCCCTTTACGGAGACGGATTTCTATTACATTGGGCCAGACTAACGTGCAGACCGAAATCAAATTTCGGACGGAAACGTAGGATGGTGACGACCAGGCTAGTCACCCCACTCCACGCTGCGAAATCCTGTTTTTCTCAGCATTCAGTGACTATCAACAACTACAATTTTAATAATTGGCCTAGTCCTTTTATGAATCACAACACAAACAAACAAATCTACCATGGTTCGCCCCATTGATGCAGAGTGAAACACAAATGTACTACTGTTGAAGAACTTGATTTTGGCCTGCACCCATCTTTTCCTATCTCCCACCCAAAGATTGAAAAACAGCCAGGACACAACCAGGATGGGTTCCAAGCGGGTTTGTCCACAGTGTCCACAATGGCCCAACCTATGAATGGGGTTTAAGTGGGATATAACTGGTTAATAGATGAAGCCCAATGGTTTTATTTATATAAGGCCCATGTCAGCCCCACCTATCACTTTAACAAGGATCTCAACATCGCTGCTAGTGGGGTTGTCCGCACTTTCCAGTGTTGCCCTACACTCTAAGAAATGAAACATCACATTTACTTAAAATAGTTATGGCAACCGGTCCCACGAAACTAGGCTGAATAAATGGGAAGAATACTAGAAAACTAATTATTACTACATGCTTTTAAGCAAATCCCACCAAATCGTCTTAATTAAATGCTACTCAACACGCTTATGTTGAAGTTACTCAACGCGTTTATGTTGAATTTACTCAACGCGCTTATGTTAAAGTTACTCAACGCGCTTATGTTACTTGACTCAAATGAGTTGTATTTATGTTGTAGTGTTTTGTTGATTGTACTCAGGGCCATTACTAGCTTTGTGGGGGCCCTAAGCAAGATGCTGTTTGGGGGCCCCTAGTTTGTCAAACTACGATGAAGAGATTACTAACCCTTAGATGGATTCAAGGGTTCAGTAACCGCACGGAGAACTACATGGAGAGAGCTATGAGCGCACTGGCTGTGGCTATAAATCGCAACATGGATAACACCTTGGAGAGATTGACTGTGATTATTAACCGCAACATGGATAACAACTTGGACAAGGCTGTTCGTGCTCTGAATGTGGTCAGTAACCGCAACATGGAAAACATCTTAGAGAAGCTTTCGGCCTGCAAGGCCGATGAACAGATTTGAAGACCAGAATGGTGAAACAGAGTAAGTTGTGTCTATTGAAATGCGACTACTCGCCCTAACCCAGTGTTTTTCAACCTTGGGGTTGCGACCCCACGTGGGGTCGCCTGAAATTCAAATGGGGTCGCTTGAAATGTCTAGTAAAAAAAAAATAAATAAATAAAATAAAAAATCAACAAATTATTATTCTTTTTAAAATTAGGATTAAAACGCCACAGACAATATTAAACAACTGTATTCTTTCACTTTCATTAATATAAATCGAGTTCAAATAAAATGCAGCATATAAAAATATCAGCGCTGGTGCATCTTGATTCACGGCTGCGATCACGTGACTGCACGAGCGACAGCTACTTGAGTTCCCGCTCTTCAGCGAGTCTAAACAAACTACAGTAGAGAACAACAGAAAACAAAATGGAAAGATTTCTTCACCAGCCTGACACTGTAAATACACACTGCAAATTATTTGGTTCTTAACAAGATAAAAAAACTTAGATTTAGAGGTGTTAGATATTTTATCTTGTTTTAAGAGTTAATTTCTTATTTTAAGTGTTCAACTTTACATTATAATCTTAAATCAAGCACAACCTTATCTTTTTGTCTCAAATAGGCAGGAAATCTTAAAATGAGGTAAATAACTGTTAAAATAAGATATATTACATCTCTCCCCCAAAGTCTCATCAACATAAATCTTGTTTTAAGATTCAGTAAGAAACTCAAGTTGCTTGATTCAAGAGTCACACAAAAAGCATACAACCTGATACAATTACATTTTCAGATGCAACAGGCTGATGTTCAACAATCAGATCTTAATCTGGTGTTTTAAAATATTGAGATAGCTGATTCTGTATTACTTTAATTTTTTGTCTGTTTTTCACATGAGCTATGATATTTTATATAGTATGTCGGTGACTGACAAGCAGGCTGCTCCCCCTTTAACCCTTTATGGCAAAGTAGTTGTGTATCAGAGCAAAGGTCATGGGGTCACCACCAACATCATCAGGGTTCATCATCTAAGGGTCATTATTGAAACAATTTAGATGAAAGCTATATTTTAAATAAATAAACAGAGTCGTTCTCCATTCGCTTGGCGGGCACGCAGTCGTCAAATACAGAGGGTGCGTCAGTTTGATATGGCGAAAGAATGAGTTGAAAACTCTGAAGTCCTGGTCACAGCTATCAATTCCACAGTAAACCCAAAAGTCTGGACTATGACTATGAACTGCATTTATGTGGCTAAGGAGCACCTTTACACTCAGCAACAAAGACAAGACAGATCAAACATCTCCACACAGCCATGATGAACCCTCTGCACGCTTTCCTCAACAACTTCAAATTCGTATTCTTCTTCCTCTGTGTTTAATGGTGGATGTATGATGGGAAGGGTTAGGTAATTATTTTCTAAGTACTATTTTTATACTAAATAACTCCCATTTAACATACATTTTAATGAACAGATTTTAAGGGTAAATGTGGTATTTTAAAACGTATGTTTAATATTTTTAGTATTATTTAGCATTTTCTGCGCATGCTCAGTTCATAATATCAGTCATTTGCGTCTAGCGCATTAGCGTGGTTGATGTGATTTCCCGCACTTATTGAACCAATAAAGTTTTGTTAAAAAAAAAAAGACGAAGAAGAAGAAGCGATTTCCCGACTTGAAAGAAACGACACCGCTGAAAAACTTGTGGTTCAACGAGGGGAACAAAAGTTCAAGGTAAGTACGTTAACCTTCTTAACCCAGAAATGCCTTTTTATTCAGAGACAAAACCGCGGTATACACAAGTAGCCGCACTGTAATGCACGAAGGCGGCTGGTCGCAAGCTAGCTATCATTAGCCTTTGTCCGCTTTTGCTAACGTTAGCTTACTCCGGCTGTGGATTTGTTTCAGGTAAACGTGCTTGGAAAGCGAGACGGAGAGCTTTGATGACCCAACATGGAGGAGTCTGAGGACACCATATTGTCGGTGTTGGAAGGTAAATCATCTTTTTCATTCATGTTAACTGATTAGCTGAGCAACATTAGCATCTGTATTTGTCTGTATCTTTGAAAGGGAAATTGTTGATGTAATAACTAATGTTAGTGTGCCGTTAGCGGGATGTCACTAGTGTTTAATCCTTAATTAACCACCCTCACTTTTTTTAAGTTATAAAAATATTTGGCAAAAAAGGTCCTCAATATTTACAATCTGTAAAGTAACCAGTTTATCATAGAAATTGTACTGCAGTATTAGCCTTTACAATGTGATGGAGTGAAATACAAAGTAGCAGAAAAATGGAAATAAGTGATGTAAGAACAAGAAACCTAAATTACATGCATGTACAATACTTGAGTGGAGTTAGCTGCATTACATCAAGGACAAAATATGGCTAAATCAAGTTTATTAACCTCTTAAGCGCTGGTGCCCCCACAGGTAACTGATAAGTTAATCAATGACTGTGTTGAGTGAACATATTCTTTTAAGCAGTTTTGATGCACAGCATGTTAACACTCTCCACCATATTGTCCTTATCGTTCTGTTCCAGCCTGGCGAGGACCCTGGGCTCTATTTGGAGAAGCGGCCTCTCTCCTCCCCAGTGCTGCTTTCTGATGGAATGACCAGCATCGTTGCCGTGGGAAACAGGCCAGTGTGCAACCCCCCAGGAGGATTTTTGGGAAGGAATTTTAGTGTTAATGGCGTACTATTACACTTTGCACTTGACGTACCCAAAATGTGTTGCAACGGTCCTCTCTGTCATTCAGACCGTGGTCATTGGTAATGCCATCCACGGTCAAGACGCATATAAAAAAGCAATAGTATGTACAGTGTATTAGATGTGATTTACACTGTTGACACTGCAGTGTTAAATTTTTGTTGTGTGGGACTTAAAATGTGTTTGATTTTATGATGTTGGAACGCTGACAGTGTTTAAATAAATGTGGATGTTTATCATGCAGTTCTGTGATTTCTGTAGAAACCGTTAAGATGAATATTCTAAAAATAAGGACAGACTTTAGGTTTTAAGGTTTAGTTTTAAGATGAAGTAAGCCTTGTTTCAAGATAAACCAGCTTGGATTAGGACAGAGCTTAGTCATTCTTCACTAATACTGAGTATTTTTTCTCTAAATTTAACATATATTTTTTACTAATCTTTAGCTTGATTTGCTAAAACTAAGAAAACAAAATATGTAATTGCTTATATTTAGTGTATTTCACTTATTTTGAGGCAGTAAAAAGTTCCATTTTTAAGTAATCTCATCTTAAAACCAGCCTTTTTGGCTTATTTTAGGCCTTTTACATACATCTGTAGACATGCTTATTTCTAGATTTAACAATCTTAATTCAAGAAATCTTATCAAGTGAAATTATCTTGCTGCATGGACAGATAATTTGACTTGTTTTGAGTACATTTTCCCTCAGATTTAGTGCTTTTATCTTGTTTTCAGACACCCCTTTTTTGCAGTGCAGTTCCAAGAACGGAGGAACAGACACCAAAAAGACAGAGAAAATACGACGAAAGTTTCCTTCAGTATGGATTTACTAGCGTCATTGAAAGCAACGAGGAGAAGCCGAAATGTCTGCTGTGTGGTAATGTCCTGCCTGCCGAGAGCATGAAACCTAACAAACTTAAAAGACACTTTGAGACAACACACAAAGAACATGTCGGCAAACCAAAATCTTTTTTCGAAAATAAATGTGCCGAGCTGAATAAGCAGCGAGTGTACTTTAAAAAAGCCGGTGGGTGAGCGGGCTCTAAAAGCCTCTTTTGAGGTGAGCTATCTCATTGCCAAGACTATGAAGCCGCATACCATTGCTGAGATCGAAATGGTAAGAACGATGTGCGGGGAGGAAGAAGCTCAAAAACTGAAGACCATACCATCGTCCGATAACACTGTGAAAAGACGGATTGACGCAATGGCTGATGACCAAGAGAGCACGCTGACAGAAAAACTTCGCAATTCCCCAGCTTATGCTCTTCAAATGGATGTTAGCACAGAAGGAAAAAATGCCCATGCTTTGACATTTGTTCATTTCATGCAGGAGAATGCAATTCACAAGGATATTTTGTTCTGCCTCCCTCTTCCTGAACATGAGACTGCCCAACCAATGCACGATGTCCTTCAACATTATATGGAGGAAAACAGAATTCCCTGGGAGCGTATGGTGGGATTTTGCACTGACGGGGCTCCGTCTATGGCGGGACGACGAAATGGTTTGCGTACACCCAGCGGGCCCCATCTGCAATATGGAATCACTGCATGATTCACCGTGAACATCTGGCATCTAAAGAGCTGAGTGCGCCCATCGCAGACATACTGCAGTAGGTCGTAACCATGGTGATCAAGCCACATCCTCTGCGCGCACGTCTGTTCGCAAAACTATGCGCCGACATGGGCTCTGAGTATGAAAATTTACTGTTTCAGACAGAGGCACGGTGGTTGTCCAGAGGTAACGTGTTGGAGCGGTTTTTCAATATGAGAAACGAACTGTTAGCGTTTTCCATGGATGTGAAAAAAACTGATTTTGTTGACTTTCTGTGTGACCAGCAGAAAATGTGTCTCCTTGCATATGTAACGGACATCTTTGGAAAACTAAACGAACTAAACACAAGCATGCAGGGGAAAAGCAAGAATCTCATGCAGATGAGTGATCGTATTGATGGATTCAGGGGGAAACTCGCTTACTGGCGAGAAAGCCTTTCAAAGGCAAACTTCGCTCCTTTCCCCCAGATGAGTCAGTTTTTAAAAGACAACAGCATCGATAAGTGCCCCACAACGGAGATGTGCAGCCACCTGAAACGCCTAGAAGAGAACTTCGCCACTTATTTCCCAGACGTGGATATGTCAAAGTCTGACTGGGTGAGGGACCCATTTCACTGTGATGCAGGCACAGCTGACCTGCCTTCCACCGCTGTTGAACAGCTGATCTGTCATATGACAAAGCGCAACAGCGATTCCATTCGCGAGTGCCGGTGGAGGAATTCTGGTTTGGAACAAGAAATGACTACCCAGAGATCTCACTGTGTGCTGTAAAAATATGTGCTTTTGGAAGCACATATTTGTGTGAAGCTGGATTTAGTGCCCTTGTGTGTATGAAGTCGAAGTACCGTTCCCGACTGGATGTGACGTCAGAGATGAGATGCGCTGTGTCTACTACAGCACCTGACTTTGCAAGCCTGCAGCGAGGTGTGCAGGCTCAGCCATCCCATTAAAATTATTTTATTATTTAAATGTGGTGAGTTGAAAGAGACAACAATAATACACAAAAGACAAACTGCAGCTGAAACGGAAGCACTGTAACTTTCCATTGTTCAAATTTTCACTGTGGCCAGTTTAAAATGCTGCACTACTTTTTCATAATTCATTGTTTGAGAGATTGTTCAGTTTTAATATTCAGCCTTGTTAAGACAAGCACACCTAACTGTACATTTAAAATAAAATGTCACTTTGTTTACTAATCTGGATACTCTGTATTTGCAACTCGGTATAACAAACATGATCAAAAACTAATTCTAGAAAAAAAAAAAATGTCTCTGGGGTCACCAGAAATTTCTGATCTCAAAATGGGGTCGCAAGTCAAAAAAGATTGGGAACCACTGCCCTAACCCAAACAATCATATTCTAATCTGTATTCTGGAGCCAGCCGGCCTTGGCCAAGGCCGCTGCTGGATCAACAACCCCAGGAGATCGCTGCAGTGAGACGCTCTGTCCCATCCCTGCCCCCCTTTCTTCATGGACACCTGCGATGGTCGACTTCGTCTGGGACCCAATCAGGGACGTCTCCATGGCAACCTGCTGTGTTATCGCGATGACATCCTGTGAACTGAGACACTGACTGGGAGGCTAGACAAAGCGACTCTCTAGGCTTATGTACACACATGCGCACAAGGACACTCACACACATGCACATATGCAACACACCTCCCTAGCCCAATCCCACGCCTTCGCAGCTTTACCCATCCATTATTGTGTTTGTTTTGTTTAATATTCTCGCTAGCGGGAAGGATGAGTAGCTGTCAATCATGCCCATCACACCTGTCGGTGGCCCGCTACGTCACTCACATTGCGACACTGCGGTTCAACGAATATGACGCAGTATTGCTACAAAAACACCAGTCACTGCTTATTATTGCAGTTTATTTTATTTATATCATACGATGTTTATTTTAAAGCATAAAAAGGGATGTAACAAACACACGAGATAGCTACAGATAAAGACAGGACATTTTAAGTCACAGATGAGGATGAACATGCAGCTTTGGGCCCCCTGGTGGCTTGGGGGCCCTAAGCATTTGCCTAGTTCGCCTATATCAAGAAACAGCTCTGCTGTAACATAAACATTAAGTGTAAACCACCAAAGGTAGAGTGTATTAGTGACGTAGATCAACGTCAAACACGCAAAACGAAAGGGGTTAGTGGTACATTGAAAAAACAACGGTCTTTCGTTAGTGAAGCAAGGGTTTGATTCCCATTGATTGCCTTTTATGTATTTTATTGTAATACGTATATAATTTATTTATTATCAGCTTTAAACCACATATCCATGTGGTGTAGTAGAACAGGAATGTGCATGGCAAATCAACTTCCATACAAGCATGAAGACACGTCTCGATTGTACTGCATTTTATTCTCCACTATGTCCTAATAGAGCACTGTGTCATTGAAGCTTCGACTAATGAACCTTTTTTTGAATCACGTGTCGAGGCCATCACTACGTATATATGTCTATGGGCGTGTCTTCCAAGGCGTCCTCAGCCACACTGCGCATGTGCAAGACAGTACGGAAAACGCGTTGGGGCGGTCTTCATTGATTTTAACGCCTGCAGTGTGTTTTAAATAACTTGATTACATAGATTCAATTCAGCACAATTTTGTAATCCCAAAACCTTTTTGTATTACATTAATGCAATGAAACTCTCTTGATTTATTTTTCAAAAGTGGAATTATTCAATAGTTTCACCTTACAAAAATGATGTAATGCAAACAACATCCAAGTTTCACTTCTTAGAGTGTAGCCATGAATGCCCATATGAGGTATAAGTGGAATCTAACTGGGCTTTAGATGATGGCTACCTGGGAATTTAAATAAAACCCACATATGTCCCACTTGTGCCTTGAACAAGGATCTCACATAGGTGGGACCCAACTGGGATACAGTATATCTAAATCTTAGTTGTCCTCAGTTTCCACAGTGGACAAAACTATGAATGCCCATATGAGGTATAAATGGGATCTAACAGGTTTTCAGGTGAGGCCTATACATTTTTCCATACTGAAGTATCTGGGACCTTGGGATTAGCTTTCACATAAACTCAGCCTGCTCTTTTAGCTTCTAACTTGTTTACGGTCAAAATCTACTTGTGTAATGCACGAGCAGCCACCTTCCTCACAGTATGTTAATGCCTGTTTACATTCCTCTAGCCTGACCTTATATGTAGGTCATTGTTTAGCTGCTATATATTTTTTTTAAATAAAACGTGCAAAGGGTTTTTAAACTCCTTCGAGCTTTCTTAAATGACTCAAAGGTTCGTTCTGTCTTTGCTCTTTGTAACACCCACTGATATAAACTGAGACACTGAGGCTGTTTGCACCACCTCTGATTCTGTACAGTAGAACAGGAAGAGACTGCTTCTTATTTTACACTTCAGTCTGATGTTCAGTCAGTCAGCAGCAAGACAACATGGAGGTCAGAGTTTTCTGCATCGCACTGTGTGAGTACTGACTCTTTTCCAGATTAAAACTTAATGATAAAGACTTTATTTCCAATTAAAAAACTCATGTATAATAATAATAAATATTTAAACGTTATTTAGTGAGTGAACTTAAATTTAACTCTTTCAACTCAAGTATTATTCTTCACCAGCTACGACATTTAATAGTAAATATGCTGAACATCATGAGCAGCTGTAGGAGACGACTAAACTTTTATTGACTCGTCTATTTTCTCTGTGTCTTCAGTGACTGTGATGATCCTGCTGTGTGCACAGGACCAGGAAGTTGGTGAGTAGATGTTTTGTTCGAAAGTTGTAGAAAAGAGATAAAAATATCTTGAGATTGGTGTGTTTAATCATCACAGGAGTTCCTCTATTACTTGTCTACATTTAAATATTGTAGATGTCGTCCAGCAGTTCACAGGAGTAAATGTCTAAACTGAATTTCTCTGTTTTTCTTTGTCTCAGATGCAGCTTTTCTTCGTATCTCTCCAAACAGACTGCAGTTCTTTGAATATGAGTCGCTCACTTTGTACTGTGAAGGAGTCTTTTACTGTGATGCTAAATATAAATTGAATGGAGGGAAGCCCTTGTGTTGCACCGCTAATAACAGAACATCAAGAGGACCTAACTGCACCATTGAAAGTGTCTATGCAGATGACACTGGCAAGTATTGGTGTGAGGAAGGAGGAGAGAGAAGAAACATCATCAACATCAAAGTCACTTGTATGTTTGCAGTGAGGCAGTGATATTTTGTGATTATCTCAGCGTGATTTCAAGATAAATTAAATATGATTGTGTTCTTCAGCTGGTTCTGTGATCCTGGAGAGTCCTGCTCGTCCTGTGATGGAGGGAGAAGATGTGACTCTGAGCTGCAGAACCAAAATATCTTCCTCCAACATCACAGCTGATTTCTATCAAGATGGAGTCCGCAAGTGGACAAGCTCCACAGGAAATCTGAGACTCAAAACATTCTCCATGCTTGATCAAGGACTCTACAAATGTCACATCTCTGGAGTTGGAGAATCACCACAGAGCTGGCTGTCTGTTGGAGGTGAGATATGTAGGTTTATTCTAAACAGGATTCATAAAGTATTGATCACGTATGTGTTTACACTCTCAAACTATTCCCATCTCCTTAAGTTTCAGCTTTTCCTACCATCAATACAGAAGATCACAAAGACTGTTATTCTGCCTCCTCTTCCTCTGCAAACACACCATGGATCATCATCTCCGTGTTGTTGGTGCTTCTCGTGTTGGTTGTTGGACTACTTTGCTTTGGCAGATTTCCCTGTGGCAGAGGTGAAGCACTTAAAGTGAACTTTACTCACTGGTTTTGCTTTGTCACAAAATGATTCTTACATGTACACAAAAGTCACGGAAGAGTTCCTCAGGGGTGGGTGCTAGAGAAGAAGTTTTTCACATTATAAATGCACATTATTAAATGAACTTCCTTCTTGTGTGAGTGTTGTTACTTAGAAAATCAGTTCTCATGTTACTTTATTTCCACCACAATGTTCAAAATATCTTCTTTTTTTACAGATATTTGTTCACACTCACATGCAGTGCCTCATTCCAACTCATCAGAGCATCATACATCTAGATTTAATGTCAAGAGATTAAACATTTAGCAGAAAGGATGTTAAATATGTACATTTATTCTTTTGTTTTTTTCAGTCTCTGTACAGGCCAGTGCAGCTGAAACAAGCCAAGCAATGTATGCTAATGTACCAACGAACAGGAAGAAGAGAGGTATTTCCTCTAACTTTACATTGTTTGACGTGATGGTGCTGGTGTTAACTTCAGTTAACGACTTTCAGTAATTTATTTACCCAAATTCAACAACTGATGAGCATTCAAAATGTGTGAAAAGCCAAAGCTCCATAGAGACTCTGTGACACTTGGGAAATATGATGATTGAATTTCAAGCCAAAAGTTGGATGTTAACTGGAGCCTGGTTGTAGTTAGGTTATTCATAACACTGTTCATCCCAATGTCTGTGAATGATTTATTGTTCGAATCAAAAAGACACACACGTAGTAAGGAATATTTTATTTGTCTTCAATGCAGCAGAGTCCAGCAGAGTCCAGCGTTCCCTCACCGGCTCAAGACCCGGTTGACAATGACACCTACTATTCTACAATTCAGATTGTGAGTCAAATACAGACTTTTATCTCCTCGTTGCTACACAGGTGTCTTTCTGTGAGCACGTTCTTGCTGTCCACTCATAGATGCTGAAAGAAAAGTCACAAAGTAAACTTTTGCAACAACTTCTTTTCTTTCTAGAATCTACAACTTCCATGATATTTCTCTTCTGTGTCCTATGTGTTACAGGTTGCTAAGCGCTGAATAGAGGAGCTTCATGGTCTAGGTGAAAACCAGGAAGTGACACAGTCAGGGCCAGTATTGTTGTTGTTATGCTACAAGTTAAAACAGAAAAAAAAAAAAGTTTTGACCTCAGGTCTGTTTGCTGTGTATCAAATTTAAAATAGTTTCTGTACAAAAACAAACATGTGAACTTTGACAGCGTGTGCGCTTTAACCAACACATCAGAGAAGTTTCGGTTCATTTTCGTCAGGCAGTTTAACCAACTTGTTCCATCAGCTTAGTCTGTTCACACAGTTGCTCACCAGATGTGTGTACCTCCTGCTGCTGTTTCTAAACTTGCCGCGGATAGCTGCATATCTGATGTTGTTGCATTGCTTTTTTAGGTTTGTGGTCAGCAACAAGATGACAGTTTGTTGTGTTTCACCGATGAGAATAAAAGTCATGTCCTACATGTCAGAGCGTCTCTTTGAGTTTGTTCTGTGGTACAAAATGTCAGCATTTTCTCACGTGTCATGATAATTATAACTACAGCAGAACGTTCCTCGGTGTTATGAGTGAAATTCATGCACGTCCTCATGACATAACCTGTGGTACAGTCACGTTCACACTGACAATGGTCTTGAGGGTTATGTCTTTTGAAAGCGCAATCAGTCGATCTTCAGTCAGAGATAGATCTATTACTATGAATGTTCTTCTTTAGAATTCATAGGGTCATCAGTAGTTTGAAGATTCTCCAGCCTTAGTCAACAAAAAGGTCATTCCTTGACCTCACTTCCTGTTTTATTTCTGGTGGTTGTGCTTCACCACCTAGACAACTCTCCTCTGTCTTGTCAGCTCTTCTTCCTTGACTTTCGTTTGCTTGCTTCTCTGTTATTAGTTTCACCTCATTACTCTGTGTATGTATATATAGTCCTGTCTCATCCCTTGACAGTTGTTTTGTCCAGTTACTGTGGAAGTATCTGTTAGGCTCTCCTGCTATTCCCTGTGTCCCTTTGCTTCTTGTGTTTCTCAACGTCCTTTGGTTTTTGGGTTACTCCCCTTTAATTCGAGAGTCTGTCCTTGAAATCGTCACACCACTGATGTGTGGATCATCCATGAGATCAACTCTTCCCCAACTCTGACCACAAAAGCTGCTTAAGTGAAGACAGGATGGTCCATTCATTAATACACAGGATTAGATATTACAATCCCTTGTGCCAAGATCCCAGGCAAAACACATTTAGAAGCCCTGTCCAACTGAGAAACCCTTACAAACCTATGGTCATGTGATATGATGATTAACCTACAATCTAAATGAACTACATAAATGATACTGGCTTGTAGGCCCACAGAGCAGCACAGGATAATTCAAACCTTGTGAAATAAAAGCTAACCAAATGCTGCTGGCTGGTATGGCCCACTCAGCAGCGAACCAAACAAAGAAATATCGCTACCAACCAACATGAAGACATCAGGTACCTGGCCTAGTCAACAGCAGTATGCAGCATGTCATTGTGGTTTTCAAGTGGGCACCTCCCTTCACTGATGTACCATTATGTTAGGCACACAACACCTCCAGAAGGCTTAACAGTGAATTCCAGCATCCTGGAGTCACCCCTCTCCATGCTGCGAAACCCCGTTTTTCTCAGCATTCACTGACTATCAACAACTTACACTGGGTGAAAAGTGTGATTTTCGTCCCCGTAAACGCCCGGAGATCTCCCTAATTTTCGGCAGTTAATGACAATTTGCAACCCGCGAACGTCGCGTTTGTCTGTGCCACAAATTTTCTTTAACGTACCACGACGTGTGAGATCTCGCTAATGGTTCTAATTAGCATATGAATGCAGCGAAACCGTGCCTGGCCAGGTCTGGCTTGAGTATCCTTAGTCAGTATTGGATGAAACCACTACTTTCAAACAAGTAAAATCACTCATGATTGGCAGCGAAACCGCGCCTGGTCAGGCAGGCTTGAATGTCCTTACACAGTATTGGATGAAACCACAACTTTCAAACGAGTAAAATCACTCGTGATTGGTTGGCACACCGGTGGTCACACCGGCTCATAATAAATGTAAACCTCAATAATAATTTATATATTATATATATTTATTTATTAATGTATTTATTTATTTGATATGTTATTATGCTGTATATTCATGTCATTGTTATCCTAGGCTACTACACTATTATTACCATCAAGGACATTAATGAATTTATTGAGGAAAAGAACATTTGCCAAGAACATGTTTAAGCAAAAAAAGAGCTTTATTAAAGGAAGCGCTTTATCAAAACAAACACACAACTATAAGTGAGGTGCCCACACAACATATGGGTAGCTCACAAGCAGCCCAAAAGTTACAGCTCTGTTAGCTGGCTGTTTGCTGGCGGCGTTCTCTCTGAGGGAGGCCCGTTTTGCAGACGTCTATGGTGCGTGACTCTGTACTTAGGATTCGCCTCTAAACGGGACTGCAGCGTGGCACAGAGTTCAGAGAGCTCCGGGCTGCGAAAGGATGGAGCTCTCACAATCCATCCAGACACGCCGCCAACAACGCCGTCTTCCTCATCAGACATCATGTCTACGGTGGCGGACTTCCAGAGTTCAACCTCGTCCTCTGCTAGCACACTCTGTCTCGCTTCCAACAGCTGTAAAAAGCAATCAGTTAAGACAATCAGTACTGTGCGATGCACTGCATATGAACACAATACATCTATCAATGCACCTGAAAAATAGTCACCAAAAAAAGTCTTACCCTCTTTCTTCTCGACCGACCCCGAGCTGAACTCTTCGCAGCCTCCGCCTGCGATGCAAATTCAGGCTGGTTATATCTGAAGTTCCTGCGTAGGCCCTACTGTCTCGTAGTAGGTCTTACAGGCGGCTGGAAAACAATTAAATGAGAGTGGTATGAATAAAAATCAAACGTAAGCCACAGTAACATTAATCAAGGAAGGGGAAACAGTAAATAAGTTAATAAGCATATTATTTAAGCTTAAATCTTACCCTTGCTCCGGTTCGTAGAACATGCGATTGGTCTCTGAGTTGTGAAGACGGCGTAGCCTACTGCTTCCTGTAAATTACAAGACAGAAAAATACACTTTAATAAAGCAACTTTCACTGGTTCTGCTCACTTGTTCTTTTGCAAGGCTACTAGGCTACTCTTAGCTTTGGTTTTAGGCTAGGATACTTTTAGCTTAGCTAGCAGTCATCGAACATATTCTTACCGCAGTCTTGGGATTGTGCACCCGTCTTCTCTTCCTAGAGTCAGTCTCTCCAGCACAGTTTTTCGTCTCCAGAGCAGCCAACTTATCCTCTATGGACAGCAACCTGGAGTTTACCGTATCGCTGAGTTGAGTTAACTGCTCATTCATCTCGGCAGCAACTCGATTAAGTTGACGAGAAAATCCACTGATAGCAACCAGCAGTTTCTTCTCGTCAGTCTGCGGACTGCCTGGAAGTTGTTGATCGCGTCCAAGAGGAGTTGAAGGCGAGTTGAACGCGAGACGCCGTCCAGCCATTGGTAAGGAAGCGACAGCCTTTATTCACCAACAACTATGACATAAACTGTACCTTTATTGCTAAATTCCCTAATGGCTGTGCTAACCAGTCTCGCTGTTACTTCCATTCACCGGCGCACTCGCTCTACTCTCGCTCTACCACCCACACACACGTTACGGTCGCACATGCGCACTGTACTACCCCCTTAAAGGAGCCACGCTACTCTTATAACAATATAATGAAACAAAGTTACGCACAAGCTTCCACTTTTAAGAGCAAAGACAATGAGGACAGGCTCAGAGGCAGAAAGCAGATAAGTTGGAGGAAATATGGATAATATTTTCAGCCGAACTGAACAAAAATTGCAGCAACTGTAAATGACCGTGGAGCTAACACAACGACGTCATCATAACACAGCGGTTTTGGAAATAAAATTAGAACGCCAGTAATTTTAACTAAATTGTAATAAAGTTACACAAGACCCACAGCATAAATAACAAAGAGCATAGGCTCAGGAACAGATATAAAAAATGAGGATCCATCTGACGATTTTCAAGTGCAGCGCAGCTGGCTCTGTTAGTTGCGCATATACGGTGCGTAGAAGAAGATAACTTCTTCTCCGCCATTGCATTTTTCATCTCGCGCACCCCCTAAGTAAGACCAAAGAAAAGGTCACTGTAGTCATGCCACTATGCACAGTGGTTGAGATCTAGAAGACTGATCTCTGCAGACAGCTCATTCTGATTCTAATGTTGTTTGCATGCACATTTTACCTTTGTGGCAAAGGCTGATTGAAACTCATTGTTCAAATAAATTCTGTTGTGTATCATTTTCTTTTTTCTGTTGTGTAACATTTGCCATTGCTAATGACATATACAGTAATCTAGCATACTTTCATTAAATAAATCAATTTAAGCTAAAATTTAAGAGACTATAATTAGGCTATACTGAGCCTGATCTATTTGTACCAGAGATTTTCTTACCTTTTAGAAAAATGTCACCTGGGGTAAAACTCCCCATGCAACCCTGATTTGCATTTGAATTGGCCTCCCCTAGAATTAGGAGGAGGGGGGTCATGGGGGATGACTGCCAAGCAGGGCCCACGTCAATTTCCGACCATTCACGGCAGTTTTTGGCATTGCCTGCAAATTGCCGTGAACTGCCGTTAACCTGAAGTTTCACGACAATCTACAGTGCCACATACTGACGAAAATCACACTTTTCATGCAGTGTTATATTTTAATAATTAGCGTAGTCCTTTTATGAATTCCACCCAAAACAAATCAATCTACTGTGGTTCACCCCGTTGATGCGGACTGAACCACGAACAAATCTACGACATCTATCGTGATTTGCAAACACACTGAAGTCACACAGCCATCCTTTACCTTCCAAGAGAACCTTGGGTTGAGCTATTTCGATCGTGCAAATCCTGATCACTGGACGTGGTAAAGACAAAGGTCAAAGAGACACACGCACGTCTTGAGCCTGTTGAAGCACTTGATTTTGGCCTGCACCTATCTTTTCCCATCTCCCACCCAAATATTGAAAAAGAGCCAGGGCATAACTAGTATGGGTTACAAGTGGGTTTGTCCACAGTTTCCACAGTGGCCCAACCTATGAATGGGGTTTAAGTGGGATATAACTGGTTAAGAGATGAAGCCCCATGGGTTTATTTATATGAGGCCCATGTCAGCCCCACCTATCACTTTAACAAGGATCTCAGCAGGGCCGCTAGTGGGATTGTCCGCACTTTCCATGGTTGCCCAATCTGTGAATGTCCATAAGGAGCATATGTGGGATCTAATTAGGCTTTAGATGGTGCCTATTTGGGAAATTTATATGAGGCCCATCTCAGCCCAATCTATTACTTTAACAAGGATCTCACTAGGTCAGAGGCATGCCCCAAGCCGGCCGCAAGTGGGTTTGTCTGCACTTTCCAGACTTGCCCTCGCCATGAATGCCCACATGAGGTATAAGTGGAAACTACCTGGGCTTTGGATGGTGGCTATCTGGCGAATTTAAATAAAACCCACATAGTCCCACCAGTGCCTTGAACAAGGATCTCACATAGGCGGGACCCAACTGGGATGCTGTATATTTTAAAGTTATTTTGTCCACAGTTTCCACAGTACAAAACCTATGAATGTTAGGTATAAAGGTATAAATGTTAGGTATGGGTATAAATGGGATCTAACAGGTTTTCAGCTGAGGCGTATTCGATTTTTTCATATCAGACTGTTGCTTGCCTGTTTTTTTTTTAAATAAATTAATAAATAAATAACAACAGTCAAAGGTTTTTAAACTCCTTCAAGACTTATTAATGTGAACTCTATCGAAGATGACTCGTACATTCACTCTGCCTTTGCTGTTTGTAACACCCACTGATATAATCAAAACACTGAGGCTATTAACATCACCTCTGCTTCTCAGAAATCTGCCGCAGGGAGAAACCACTTTTCATTTTGCACTTCAGTCAGATGTTCAGTCAGTCAGCGGCAAGACAACATGGAGGTCAGAGCTTTCTGCATCACACTGTGTGAGTACTGACCTTTCAAGATTAAAACTTAATGATAAAGATTTTATTTACAATTAAAAAGCTCATGCACATGAAAGTCTTTTAACATCATTTAGTGAGTGAAATTAAATTTAACTAGTTCAACTCAAGTATTATTCTTCACCAGCTACGACATTTAATAGTAAATATGCTGCACATCGTGAACAGCTGTAGGAGACGACAAGACGTTTATTGATTCCTCTATTTTCTTTACGACTTCAGTGACTGTGATGATCCTTC
This sequence comes from Chelon labrosus, assembly GCF_963514085.1. Taxonomy (NCBI): domain Eukaryota; kingdom Metazoa; phylum Chordata; class Actinopteri; order Mugiliformes; family Mugilidae; genus Chelon; species Chelon labrosus. The sequence continues at coordinate 31,052,477 of NC_140337.1, forward strand.
TGTGTGCACAGGACCAGGAAGTTGGTGAGTAGATGTTTTGTTGGGCATTTGTAGGAAAGAGGCAAAACTATCTTGAGATTGGTGTGTTTAATCATCACAGGAGTTCCTCTATTACTTTTCTACTTTTAAATGTTGTAGACGTCGTCCAGCAGTTCACAGGAGTAAATGTCTAAACTGAATTTCTCTGTTTTTCTTTGTCTCAGATGCAGCTTTTCTTCGTATCTCTCCAAACAGACTGCAAATGTGGTTTTTAAACCTTTCGCACTTGCCATAACTCTTAAACATGCTGTTTAAAATAAGTACAGTGTCTGAGCGCTTCTATTAATTGATGCTGCTTTGTAGAAACCTGTGAGCTCTGACAGTGTATCAGCACCATTTGGTGCCTTCTGCTGTTTGCAGTTTTGTAAAATGTAAAGAAAAAGAAAAATACATTAACATGCTGTTCTTTAATATGGTGTTTTTTCATTTTATACTCAATATCTTTTTTTTGAAAAAAAGTTTAACCTGAATGGTACACAGCAGATGAGAGAGTTAGGCAGAAGTGAGGTAAATAGAGATGTAAAATGAAAGGAACCAAGAGAAAATGAAAATCATGATATTCTTATTCTATTTAAGCCTTTTATTTCAGAAGAATCTTTTATAGATGAGTCTAGACTGAAGACGGTGGTGTGTTGGTCTTAATGACCATTCATTCATTTTGTGTTTCTTTGGTTATTTACAGTGCGTTAACGCCATCTACTGGCCACTTGTGGTAACGGCAGGTGTGGTATATGATTTCTACTTCCCGTTGTATTCTCGTGCGGAACGAGATTTGTGTTCAGTCAGTTCAAGGCTTTTATAGAGCAAGCTGGGCTTCGTGTCTGCTTTCAAGTTTCGTTCAAACTCCGCACAGTCGTGTTTCCCACGGGGGCAATGCCGGTGAGTGACGCTGTGTGTAATATGTTTTATATTAGACGTTTTCTTAAGAGTATCGGGATGTGTAAGAAGGAAATGAATGTGTTGCATTTGGAAATTATTGAAAAAGACGATATGAGCTAAAAGCTATTTTTGTTTGTGTTTACAGTTTTACAGCTTGTTTTTTGCACTGCTGTGTGTAAAATAAAGGAGAGGAGAAAAAGACCTCGGGATGAAGCAGTATCCGTTTTTCTTTGTTCACCTCACCTGGCTGTTTATACGCGCTGGATAGCTAAATACGCATACGTTTAGTGAGGCCAGTACAGTAAAACGGCAAACCCTCGCCTGTCAAGAAGAAGGCAGAACTTCAACTGCTAGCAAGAAAAAACAACGTTGCTCGTCAGGACGACGCCATTAACCTGCGCTCACCAAGCCTGCACGTAACTTGCAAAGACTTGTCCCCTGCTCCATAAGACATGGATTCTCCGACCGAAATGCGACTTCCCTCTGGTGTGACTGAAGCTGAAGCCGGTGAATGGGAGGTGAGATCAGAGCTATTTGCACCAGGCTCTGTTCGAGTGCTGTCTCAACACGGATCATCATGCAGCTCTCGAAGGAGCACCGTGCTAGCGACTGCTAAAGCCAAAGCTCAAGCAGCAAGAACCAAAGCAGCCTTTTCTGAAAGGGAAATGGCACTGAAACTTCAGAAAGCTGAATCAGAACTACGAACTGCCAAAGCAGAAGCTGAATTGGAGGCATTGCAGTGTAGAAAAGAAATGGAGGCTGCAATAGCTGAAGCAGCAGTTCTTCAAGCAGAATTAGATGACGACAACAGCCTCGGGGAACCAGGGTCAGAACTGAACCAAAGGTATTTCACTGCATGCAACGTGCCACAGCAGAGAGACATAAAGCAAGAAAGCTATAACACTTCGCCCAACCTGCACAGCCACCTGCTTCCACCAGCATGTCCTCCAACGCAGCCAGCCATAAGTCCTCCAGCACAGCATCCAGTGATATCACCTGCGCAGCTACCGATACACCCACCGGCAGAGTCCCTGAGACCGACACCAGCTCCAAGACGGCTGCTAACCCCGTCACAGGTAGCACTACAGCCACAGCAGCCATCCATGTCACCTACAAGTCCGTCCTACATACCACTCCAAGCCAGCAACCAAGCATGGCAGGGAAGAAAAGACTATGGGCTACCCAGTCCTGCCCCACATCCTACCTTGCCTCGTCACACACCTGCCCAAGATGGACACAGCTCCCCGACAGCTGACCTGGCGAAGTTCATCGCTAGAAACCAGATCGTCTCTACAGGGCTGATGAAGTTCGACGATAAGGCAGAGAATTACTGGGCGTGGAAAGCCTCATTCTGCAATGCCATAGACAATATAGGCTTGTCAGTAGCAGAAGAGACTGACCTTCTGATTAAATGGCTCGGCAAAGAGTCGTCCGAGCAAGCACGCAGGCTCAGAGCAGCCTTCATCAGAGACCCCCAGGGTGGCCTCCAAGCCATCTGGCAGCGCATTGAAGAGTGCTATGGCAACCCGAAGCCATCGAAGGGGCGCTGTTTGCCAGACTGGAAAGCTTCCCGAAAATCTCCAACAAAGAGCCAGCCAAGCTACGTGACTTAGCCGACCTGCTACAGGAACTGTACGCAGCAAAGCAGGATGGATTCCTTCCAGGACTAACTTACCTGGACACTGCTAGGGGAGTAGCCCCAATCGTAGAAAAGCTCCCGTATAATTTACAGGAGAAGTGGATGTACTACGGCTCTCAGATAAAGCAACAGCAACAGATTCCCTTTCCCCCATTCAGCGTGTTCGTGAATTTCATTCAGAACCAAGCCAAAGCAAGAAACGATCCCAGTTTCAGAGTCACCATACCACCTCCGCCTGCCACAAACAGAGACAAACTCAAAAGCATCCAGAGTAAAGTCAACCAGCCCGTTGCAGTCCACAAGACTCAAGTCTCCGAGTCCAGTCAGAAAGGTGAGCCTGAAGCTGACTCTCTAGATCTCACCAAGCAATGCCCAATCCACAAAAAGCCTCATTCATTAGGAGCATGCAGGAGCTTTAGAGACAAACTGCTAGCTGACCGTAAGCAATATCTCAAAGACAATTACATCTGCTACCGCTGTTGTGCTTCAACCACACACATTGCAAGGAACTGTGATAAAACCATAACATGTGCAGAATGTCAGAGCATCAAGCACGTCGAAGCCCTCCACCCAGGTCCATCACCATGGAAAGCAAAGCCACCCCCACCTACGTCAGAGAACGGCAGGGAGGGCAGTGAGAACCAGCAGCCTCCAGAGACGGTCTTCTCCAAGTGAAGAAGAACCTGCCATGAAAGAACATTACATGCAATTCATGCAAAAGATGATTGACAGTCAGCATGCAGAGATTGCCCCAGTCCTCCAAGAAGGACAAGAAAGCTGGTATTTGCCATCCTTTGGCATCTACCATCCCAAGAAACCCGAACAGATTCGAATAGTGTTCGATTCAAGTGCACAGTATGAAGGGATTTCACTGAACAATGTCCTGCTCAAAGGCCCAGATCTGAACAATGACCTGTTAGGCGTCCTCATCAGGTTCAGAAAAGAGAAATTTGCTGTGACTGCAGATATTCAACACATGTTTTACTGCTTTGTAGTCAAGGAGGAGCACAGAGACTACCTGAGGTTTCTGTGGTTCCGCGACAACAACTGGGACAGTGACATTGTGGACTACAGAATGCGTGTGCATGTGTTTGGCAACACACCTTCTCCAGCTGTAGCAATCTACTGCCTCAGGAGAGCAGCGAAAGAAGCAGAATCTGAATTCGGCTCTGATGTCAGAGCATTCATTGAAAGAGACTTTTACGTTGACGATGCTCTTAAGTCGTTTGTAACAGAGTCTGAGGCCATCTGCGTGGTGAAGCGGGCACAGGAGATGCTCTCCCACAACAGCCTCCGGTTGCACAAGATCACGTCAAACAGTGCAGCTGTCATGGCTGAGTTCCCCCCTGAAGATCGTGCAAGCAGCATCAAAGACCTGGACTTCGCCACTGATAACGTCCCCATGCAGCGTAGCCTGGGTATCAGCTGGAACATAGTCACAGACACATTCACCTTTCAAGTACAGCGAGACGAGAAGCCTTTCACACGCAGAGGCGTGCTCTCAACCATAAACAGCATCTTCGACCCACTCGGCTTTCTCTCACCTGTCACCATACAGGGGAGATCGCTGCTGAGAGAGCTGACCATGGAAAACGGGGAGTGGGACTCGCCGTTACCTGGACACCTCCAAGCAGAGTGGGTGAGATGGAAGTCCTCTCTAACAAGAATTATTATATTCATGCAAAGCATTTCAGTTTTCATGCAGTCTTGGCAAAAAAAAAAATTGATTTATAAACTTCTATTATGTCAAATGTCTACAGGATTTATTAACTCAAGAGTTTGTGCAAACAAAATAATTTGCATAAATATAATATATACAAGAAATTGTTTTCAGTAAACTTTGTACATGTCTTTGTTCAATTCGAGTTGTCTGTGTTACTCGTGCAAACAACTTTGACTTATTCTGAACAGTGTCATTTGAAACTAAAGAAGGTACTCTTTCCATTGACAGAAAGCATCACATAACTGGAGCTAAACAGCTAGCCTCAGCCAAAAGAGAGAACACCAAAACTTCAACTTGCATAGTCAACATGTCAGAATTTTTTCTTGAGACATTTATGAAAACAGCTGTCAACTAATATTGTTTTTATTACCTGTTGTGTCCATTTGAGCGGATTCATAGGATCATCCATCAACTGTGCAACACATGGTGACTTGCCTGACAGGATCTGGGCCCTGTGACCTAATTTCATACATGGTCCTTTGCTCCGTCTAGTGGGCTTATGGTGGTACTATTGAAAGTACACAAATTATCACTGTTTTGTATAGAATGAGACCTTTATGAACCTTACCTTACTCTAGACACCATTAAATAGCGCTGTTGTAAGTGGATGCCTGTTGCTGCAGCTCCTGATTGTGTGCGTCTTTTAGTGTTTTTTCGTCAGTTTTTTTGTTTTTTATGTTTAACTCTTTGTCAGAAATATAGTGCAGGAATGGTTCATCATGAATGAATGCCTTTATTGTCATTGCACAGTGAGATTCATAGAGCCACTCCAGTAAAGTGCGTCAACATATATACACTAATACAACACATTCATTGCAATATTTACACCCTCCTCCACACACACACACATACATATGCATACACACGTTTCAATACATCCACCCACCATCCATTGCAACATTGCAAACATCCTCCATGCAGCCTGTGTAATAAATAATAAAAACATGTAATAAATAATAGTAAAGAAATAAATGAGCGTAAAGTGCTGAGTAACAATGCAAATAGCATTATTAAAAAAGTTTAGCTCCATTCAAAATTGATATTGCCTTGGGAAAGAAGCTATTCCTAAACCTGCTAGTCCCTGTTTTTAGACATCTATAGCGTCTCCCTGAGGGCAAGAGTTCAAACAGTGAGTGACCAGGGTGAGAACAGTCCTGTGTGATTTTTGTGGCTTTTGAGAGCAGTCTTGAGTTGGCAATTTCCTCTAGTGAGGGTAGAGAACAGCCAATGATCTTCTGTGCTGTGTTGATCACTCTCTGTATACGTTTTTTGTCTGCTACAGAGCATCCAGTATACCATACTGACACACAGTACACCAGGATGCTCTCTATGGAGGAGCGGTAGAAGAGCACCATCAGCTTTTCAGACAAGTTGTTTTTTTTAAGAAGTCTGAGAAAATGCAGGCGCTGTTGTGCCTTCTTTACCACTGCTGTAGTGTTGTCCATCCACGTGAGTCGGTCCGAGATCAGGGTTCCCAGGTATTTGAAGTTGTGTACCCTCTCTACAGGGTCCCCATTGATGAAGAGAGGGAGGGGGTCGGCGCTGCACTTTCTGAAGTCTAGTCTAGTTCTTTGGTTTTCCCAGTGTTGAGAGACAAGTTGTTTTCTGTGCACCATGTGACTAGTCTTTAGACCTCAGATCTGTAGGCCGCCTCATCTCCTCCTGTAATGAGTCCGACCAGTGTGGTGTCGTCTGCGAACTTTATGATGGTATTGCTGGGGTTTGTGTGTGCCTCAAAACTTTTCTTTTACTTACTGCCATTCTTTTTGTAACAGAGTGTTATTCACAAGGTGGCATGACCATTGTTTATATCCTACTGAGGACCTTTGCCAGCCAGATGTCTGGTGTTCTCCAGCATCTCTTCAATCTGCCTCCTGTCTAGTTCCCGTGCCCAAGAAGTTGTCTCCAACCGTCCTCAGTGATTACCGTCCAGTTGGCCTTACATCCCATGTGATGAAGGTGAGATCATCTTTAGACTCCCTACAGTTTGCCTACCAGCGGCGTCTGGATGCCTTGGATGACACTGTCATATATCTGCTGCAACTCACTAACTCACACAAGGTGGAGGAGGCTCGATGAGAATCATATTCTTTGATTTCCCCAGTGCCTTCAACCCCATCCAGCTTTTGTTGCTGGGTGAGAAGCCGCAGTCGATGGGCATCAGTGCGTCCACTGTCTCCTGGATCACTGACTGCCAGACAGACATGCCACAGTTCATTCGTTTGGGTCATGTCCTGTCTGATGTGGTGGTGAGTGGTGAGGGAGTCCCACAGGGCACTGTGCTTTCTCAGTTCCTGTTCATCTTTTACTCTATTGACTATCAGCACAACTCATGTCACATTCAGAAATTTCTCACAGTGCTGCTGAGCTTTACCAGGTGAGAGAGAGCTTGGTGTAGCAAGAAGATAATGGCGTCCTCCACTCCAACATTAGGATGTTAGGCATACTGCAGTGGGTCCATGGAGGGGCCCACCTCAGACCGGAGATGTCTCAGTACCAGTCTCTCCGGTGTCTTCATCAGGTGGGATGTTAGAGCCACTGGTCTGTAGTGTTAGGGAGGAATGTGTGGTGATGTATCTAACATTAACTACACAAACTATCTATAGGGAAGTAGAATTGTTCTCTAACATGTAGCTGCTGAGGTCTTTAGGGTGTGATGTTTTAGGCACCGGTACCACGCACAAGGTCTTCTAAATCTGTGGTACCACTCTCAGCTCAAGGCTCAGGTTGAAGACATGCTCCATAACTCTAAACAGTTCACCTGCACAGGACTCAATGAGCCTGGAGCTGATACCATCCAGTCCAGCTGCTTTCCTCGCTTTTTATCTTCTTGAAGTCTTTTCTCACCTGGTCTGCTGTGAAGGACAGGGGTGGGGGATGAGTGGCTCCATCCTGGTGTGAAGTGGTTGTGTATGGTCTGATGAGCCAGAGGTGTGAGGGGCTGAGTGAGGAGGGCATAAGCCAGGTGTCAACAAGTGAGGGAAGGGCTACATGGGGGAAGGAGGGGGTCCTTGATCAAACCCACTGAAATGTAGATTTAGATTGTTGACCCACTGAATCTGTGCATGGGGTGTTTTGTATAGATAGTTTCCAGGCTTCTCCACACCCCTCTGATGTTCTTCCTCTGCAGGTGCTTTCCCTCCCTCATCTTCCATCTCAGCCCCTTCTGTACAGTCCTCAGCTCCTCCTTGTTCCCTGATCTGAAAGCTCCCGTCTTCTCTTTCAGCAGAGCTTTAATATCAGGGTTAATCCACGGCTTGTTATTTGAGGAGCACCGTACCACCCTGGAGGGAACGGTGTTCTCAAAGCAGAAGTTTATGTAGTCAGTTATGCAGTCTGTCATGGCATTGATGTCCTCCCCATGTGGATCACAGAGTTCTGTCCACACAGTGGTGTTGAAGCAGTCCCAGAGAGCTGCCTCGCTCTCCACAGTCCACCTCTTCACCGTGCATTGGGACCACAGGCTGCAGGTGTATCGCAGGCTTATACACAGGCTCCAGGTGCACAATGTTGTGGTCAGCTGAAGCTGTGTCCACCTTAGCAGATAGGGAGACGTACACCGCTATCACAATAGCATGTGAAAACTCCCATGGCAGATAGTATGGCCTCATGCTAACTGCTAACAGTTCAATGTCCTTGCTACACAGTTGTGCTTTAACAGAGCAGTGTGTAGGTTTACACCACCTCTCATTCACGAACACAGCCATTCCTCATCTTTTCCCCTTAAGGCTGACAGCTGTTCTGTCAGCCTGCAGACGATGAAAGTTGTCCATCATAACAGTGGTGTCCAGGATACTCATGAAAGCCAGGTCTCCGTGAACAGAAGGACGCTGATCTCTCTGTACTCCCGTTGTCGTGTTAGCGCGGCCAGCTCATCCGTCTTGTTTGGCAGAGATCTCAAGTTTCCCATGGTGACGGAGGGGAGAAGAGCTCTGAAGCGTCTCTTCTTTTCACAACGTTGCTTTCCTGCACGGCATCCACGGTGGGTCTTACGAAGTATCTCTGGGGGGATCTCGTGTCTGTCCTGAGGGAGCATCAGCTGCCCCCTCCTGTAAACAAAGAACATGCGGGCCGCTTCATGCATTGTTACGTCGGCCGGTCTGGATATTGTTAAAAATACGTAGACTACGGCTATGGTGAGACTCCCAATAATTGTGCACATTGCCTCCTGTAGTGGGTATTAGTAATATTTTGTTTCCAGATTCACTTTCAAGAGGTTAGAACTCAACGTGGGTACTTTGGTTTTGTCCTAATGCAGAGATGGTCTGGTTCTAATTTTACTAGAACCTTTCTAAAACATGTGTGCTTCGTGGTATTTTGCTATAAACCCTTGGTTTACTCACTTCTAGTCAAGGGGTTGCTGAATGAGTTCAGAATGATGTCATTGCTATCAGGGTGTTTTCTACTATCTAAACTAGAAGACATTTTAAATTTTGTCTTTTTCTGTGAGTTTCACCTCCAGCACTCTAGGAACTCGGTGGTTAAATGTGTGCACTGTTTTTAAGATGACTTTCCTGTCAGTCTCAGCTGTACTTTAGACTTTGCACCAATAAGTATATGTTAGAATGCTAATAAACCACAAACCAACATGTAAAGCAGGAAACATCAAATTTACACTGAGCGCCCATTCGCTCTGTCTTCGCACCACCCACTGATGTTTAGCCTATATTCACCGCTTCTGATTCTCAGAAATCTGCCACACAGGAAGAGGCCGCTTCTTATTTTACACTTCAGTCTGATGTTCAGTCAGTCAGTGGCAAGACAACATGGAGGTCAGAGCTTTCTGCGTCGCACTGTGTGAGTACTGGCTCCTTTCCAGATTAAAATTTAATGATAAAGACTTTATTTACGATTAAAAAGCTCATGCATGTGAAAATCTTTCAAAAGTTGTCAGTGAGTGAACTTAAATTTAACACTTTTAACTTAAGTATTATTCTTCACCAACTATGACATTTAATAGTAAATATGCTGAACATTGTGAGCAGCTGTAGGAGACGACAAAACTTTTATTGATTTGTCTATTTTCTTTGCATCTTCAGTGACTGTGACGATCCTGCTGTGTGCACAGGACCAGGAAGTTGGTGAGTAGATGTTTTGTTGGGCAGTTGTAGAAAAGAGGCAAAAATATCTTGAGATTGGTGTGTTTAATCATCACAGGAGTTCCTCTATTACTTTTCTACATTTAAATATTGTAGTCGTTGTCCAGCAGTTCACAGGAGTAAATGTCTAAACTCAATTTCTCTGTTTTTCTTTGTCTCAGATGCAGCTTTTCTTCGTATCTCTCCAAACAAACTGCAGTTCTTTGAATATGAGTCGGTCACATTGTACTGTGAGGGAGTCTTTTACTGTGATGCTAAATATAAAGTGAATGGAGGGAAGCCCTTGTGTTGCACCACTAATGACAGAACATCAAGAGGACCTAACTGCACCATTAAAAGTGTCTATACAGATGACACTGGAAAGTATTGGTGTGAGGAAGGAGGAGAGAGAAGAAACATCATCAACATCAAAGTCACTTGTATGTTTGCAGTGAGGCAGTGATATTTTGTGATTATCTCAACGTGATTTCAAGATAAATTAAATATGATTGTGTTCTTCAGCTGGTTCTGTGATCCTGGAGAGTCCTGCTCATCCTGTGATGGAGGGAGACAATGTGACTCTGAGCTGCAGAACCAAAATATCTTCCTCGAACCTCACAGCTGATTTCTATCAAGATGGAGTCCACAAGAACAGAAGCTCCACAGGAAATCTGAGACTCAAAACAGTCTCCATGTTTGATCAAGGACTCTACAAATGTCACATCTCTGGAGTTGGAGAATCACCACAGAGCTGGCTGTCTGTTGGAGGTGAGATATGTAGGTTTATTCAAAATAAGATTCATAAAGTATATCTTTTCACTCTCAAACTATTCCAATCTCCTTAAGTTTCATCTTTTTCTACCGTTTATACAGAAGATCACAAAGACTGTTATCCTGCCTCCTCTTCCTCTGCAAACACACCATGGATCATCGTCTCCGTCTTGCTGATGCTTCTCGTGTTGGTTGTTGGACTACTTTGCTTTGGCAGATTTCCCTGTGGCAGAGGTGAAGCACATAAAGTGAACTTTACTCACTGGTTTTGCTTTGTCACAAAACGATTCTTCCATGTACACAAAAGTCACAGAAAAGTTCCTCAGGGGTGGGTGCTAGAGAAGAAGTTTTTCACATTATAAATGCACATTATTAAATTAACTTCAATCTTATGTGATTCTTGTTACTTAGAAAATCAGTCCTCATGTTACTTTAGTTCCACAACAATGTTCAAAATATCTTCTTTTTTTTACAGATATTTGTTCACACTCACATGCAGTGCCTCATTCCAACTCATCAGAGCATCATACATCTAGATTTAATGTTAAGAGATTAAGAATTTAGCAGAAATGATGTTAAATATGTACATTTATTCTTTTTTTTTTTTCAGTCTCTGTACAGGCCAGTGCAGCTGAAACAAGCCAAGCAATGTATGCTAATGTACCAACGAACAGGAAGAAGAGAGGTATTTCCTCAAACTTTATATTTTTTTTGGTCCAGACCATAGTTAGCATGCTACTCAGCATGTACATTGTTTGACGTGATAGTGCTGGTGTTAACTTCAGTTGACAACTTTAGGTAATTTATTTACCCAAATTCAACAACTGATCAGAATTCAAAATGTTTAAAAAGCCAAAGCTCCATAGAGACTCTGTGACACTTGGGAAATATGATTATTGAATTTCAAGCCAAAAGTTGGATGTAAACTGGAGCCTGGGGGTGGTTATCTTATTCATAACACTGTTCATCCCAATGTCTGTGAATGATTTATTGTTCTAATTGAAAAGACACGTGCAGTAAGGAATATTTTACTTGTCTTCAAAGCAGCAGAGTCCAGCAGAGTCCAGCGTTCCCTCACCGGCTCAAGACCCGGTAGACAATGACACCAACTATTCTACAATTCAGATTGTGAGTCAAATACAGTCTTTTATGTCCTCGTTGCTACACAGGTGTCTTTCTATGAGCACGTTCTCGCTGTCCACTCATAGATGCTAAAAGAAAAGTCAAAAAGTAGACTTTTGCAACAACTTCTTTTCTTTCTAGAATCTACAACTTGCATGATATTTGTCTTCTGTGTCCTATGTGTTACAGGTTGCTAAGCGCTAACTGAATAGAGGAGCTTCATGGGGTGCATCCAAATACCCATACTAACGTACTGTTCAGTAGGCGAGACGCAGTACGCCACAGTAGTAGTACGTCCGAATTCTTAGTAGACATCGACTAGTAGGCGAAAAATACCCGGATGGCCTACGACCTCCACAGTATACAACGGTAGCTCACTACGCTATCCCACAATTCAGCGGGAGCCCGCTAAGCGTAGAAGAAGACGACCCGCCGTGAATATCAAATCAGACAAAATGGCTGAGACCGTTGTGACAGCTACAGCTACAACAAAAGAAGTTTATAAATGTAAGTATATTAGGATAAATGTTGAGTTTAAAATGTTGGTTGTTTCGAAAATACTTCTCCGAGGTGGCTTTAAAATTTCGCGGCATCCGCCGGTGTGCATCATATGTGTCGGCGTCACATGTAAACATCCGGGGTCTAAGGACAGGCAAGATGGCTGCCCAGTACGTCCGAATTGTATGCCTACTACTCGCTCGCATACATAAATAACGTACTAAATTTACGGTTGAGTAGTACGTTCTAACCGATGTTAGTATGTACTGACTATTCGGATGTACCCATGGTCTATGTGAAAACCAGGAAGTGACACATTCAGGGCCAGTATTGTTGTTGTTATGCTACAAGTTAAAACAGAAAAAAAATAAAAAGTTTGACAGCATGTGCGCTTTAACCAACAGATCAGAGAAGTTTCGGTTCATTTTCGTCAGGCAGTTTAACCAACTTGTTCCATCAGCTTAGTCTGTTCACATAGTTGCTCACCAGATGAGTGTAGCTGCTGCTGCTGTTTCTAAACTTGCCGTGGTTAGCTGCATATCTGATGTTGTTGCATTGCTTTTTTTAGGTTTGAGGTCAGCAACAAGACGAGGGTTTGTTGTGTTTCACAGATGAGAATAAAAGTCATGTCCTACATGTCAGAGCGTCTGTTTGAGTTTGTTCTGTGGTACAAAATGTCAGCGTTTTCTCACGTGTGTCATGATAATTATAACTACAGCAGAACGTTCCTCGGTGTTATGAGTGAAATTCATGCACGTCCTCATGAAATAACCTGTGGTACAGTCACGTTCACACTGACAATGGTCTTGAGGGTTATGTCTATTGAAAGCACAATCAGTCGATCTTCAGTCAGAAACAGATCCATTACTATGAATGTTCTTCTTTAGAATTTCTTGGGTCATCAGTAGTTTGAAGGTTCTCCAGCCTTAGTCAACAAAAAGGTCATTCTTTGACCTCACTTCCTGTTTTATTTCTGGTGGTTGTGCTTCACCACCAAGACAACTCTCCTCTGTCTTGTCATCTCTTCTTCCTTGTCTTTTGTTTGCTTGCTCCTCTCTTATTAGTTTCACTTCATTACTCTTTGTATGTATATATAGTCCTTTCTCATCCGTTGACAGTTTGTTTGTCCAGTTACTGTGGAAGTACCTGTTAGGCTCTCCTGCTATTCCCTGTGTCCCTTTGCTTCTTGTGTTTCTCAACGTCCTTTGGTTTTTGGGTTACTCTCCTTTAATCAGAGAGTCTGTCCTTGAAATCATCACACCGCTGATGTGTGTGTGTTAACAGTGAATTCCAGCGTCCTATAGTCACCCCTCTCCACGCTGCGAAACCCCGTTTTTCTCAGCATTCAGTGACTATCAACAACTTATATTTTAATAATTAGCCTCATCCTTTTATGAATCACGACCCAAACAAACAAATCTACCGTGGTTCGCCCCATTGATGCGGACTGAACAACGAACCAATCTACGACATTTATCATGATTTGCAAACCCACTAAAGTCACACAGCCATCCTTTACCTTCGAAGAGAACCTTGGGTGGAGCTATTTCAACCATGCAAATCCTGATCACTGGACGTGGTAAAGACAAATGTCAAAGAGACACAAACACATCTCGAGCCTGTTGAAGAACTTGATTTTGGCCTGCACCTATCTTTTCCCATCTCCCACCCAAAGATTGAAAAAGAGCCAGAACACAATCAGGTTAGGTTGCAAGTGGGTTTGTCCACAGTGTCCACAGTGGCCCAACCTATGAATGGGGTTTAAGTGGGATATAACTGGTTAATACATGACGCCCAGTGGGTTTATTTACATAAGGCCCATGTCAGTCCCACCTATCACTTTAACAAGGATCTCAAAAGGGCCGCTAGTGAGTTTGTCCGCACTTTCTATAGTTGTCCAATCTGTGAATGTCAATAAGGGGCTTAAGTGGGATCTAATTGGGCTTTAGATGGTGCCTATTTGGGAAATTTATATGAGGCCCATCTCAGCCCAATCTATTACTTTAACAAGGATCTCACTAGGTCAGAGGCATGACCCGACCCAGCCGCAAGTGGGTTTGTCTGCACTTTCCGGACTTGCCCTCGCCATGAATGCCCAGATGAGGTATACGTGGAATCTACCTGGGCTTTAGATGGTGGCTATCTGGCAAATTTAAATAAAACCCACATAGTTCCACTTGTGCCTTGAACAAGGATCTCACATAGGCAGGACCCAACTGGGATGCTGTATATTTAAAAGTTAGTTTGTCCGCATTTTCCGCAGTGCCCAAACCTATGAATGTCCATATGAGGTATAAATGGGATCTAAAAGGTTTTCAGGTGAGACCTATTCGGTTTTTTCATATGGGACTCTTGAAGTCCCCATCTATGCACTGAAGTATCTGGTCCCTTGCTTTCACATGAACTCAGCCTCCTTTTTTAACTTCTGACCTGTTTACGGTCAAAATCTACTGGTGTCACGCACTAGCAACAACCTTCCCGACAGTATGTTAATGCCTGTTTACATTCCTCTAGCTTGACCTCTATCTAGGTACCATTATGTGTAGGTCATTGCATTGTGAGGGAGTCTTTTACTGTGAATTTGAAGATAAGCTGACTGGGGAGACGCCCTCGTGTTGCACCACTAATGACAGAACATCAAGAGGACCCAGCTGCACCACTGAAAGTGTTTATCGTGTTGATACTGGAAAGTATTGGTGTGAGGAAGGAGGAGAGAGAAGAAACATCATCAACATCAATGTCACTTGTATGTTTGCAGTGAGGCAGTGATATTTTGTGATTATCTCAACGTGATTTCAAGATCAATTAAATATGATCGTGTTCTTCAGCTGGTTCTGTGATCCTGGAGAGTCCTGCTCGTCCTGTGATGGAGGGAGAAGATGTGACTGCACAGAGCTGCAGAACATCGCACATCCCGGACCACAGCGTTGCAACACCTGGCTTAGAGACTGTGCGGGCGGACAGAGACATGACTGATAGCGGCAAGAAGAAGGGATGAACGGTGGTGCAATCCTAGACACATCTGTGCGAAGAAACGTCCGTGTAGCACATACATGGAACTGCTGGCTATAGGGTTATGTCCTTTTTATTTGCCAAAGGAGTTCATGTCCACCATTGTGATCACCATCTACAACCCCCCCTCACAGCTAAGGCTGAAGTGGCTGCTGACGTCATCAACACCACCATCTCCGGTCCGCAGATGCAGCAGCCAAATGCCTTTATTGTGATGAATGGGGACTTTAATCATGAGACATTGGACAGAACCCTCACAGACTTCACCCAGTATGTGGATTGCGTGTGTGACAACCTGTGACAACAAAACCATGGACCTGCTGTATCCAGATGCATTCAATGCATACAGTACCACTGCCTTTCCTGCCCTGGACAGGACAACCTTGTCCTGTTCATTCCAAAGAATGTCCCTCTTGTTTAAAGGTAGGCTGATATGAATGACTGAGCTGTTTGTTGTTATTTGTGTGATGTATGTTTTTTTCTTAACCGTTATTTATTTATTCTTTTTTTTTCATATTCTCCTCCCTCTTTAAACAAAACTGTCTAAGTTTCTAAGGTTCTGTCAGTTATGTTTCATTTCTTTTGGGAAAAAAACACTATCCTTTTACACTGCTATACTAAACCTTCTATAATATTAATCACTGAAAAATATTATTCATCTTATTGTAATTAAGCAAAACATAATGTAACAGGTAGCACTGATTTCTTGTCACCCTCTCCACTCTTTGTTTACTGGTATTGCAATTTCTTTATTTACTTATTTATTTGAATATTTTTTTTTCTTCACCCACCCACACAACACGCACAACTAGCAGTTTATTTTATTCAGTGTTCTGCACTGTTTTGTCCTTCTCCTGTAAGTATTTTGCTTGTTTTTCTTTATTAATAAAAAAAAGAAGAAGTTAGCTAGCTTTGTTCAAGCTAGCTGGACTTACCTGGAGTTGTTCCAGAGATGAGAGAAGTCACAAATCGATGGCAGATGAAATCGACGAGAACGCAAGCGCGAAACAGCGGTTTTAGTTGTTTGCGGTTCGATTTTTGTTTGCTGGTTTTGAAGGTTTTAGTTTAGTTTTTTTGTTAGGTGTGTTTTTGCGTACCTCGAGGGATGCGAACCCACGTCTCCTGCGTCCAGATGCAGCGTCGCTCCTCACTGGACCATCTTCAGTACTGAAGATCCATCGCTGTGACAAGAGGGGGTTGGGAAGATGACAACAGGACATCTTTAAATGAAGACTATACAGTACGCTGACAGAGGAACTGAACGTCTTCTTTGTCCACTTCGAGGTCACAGCACCAGAGAACGCACAACTACACCACACGGTCCACAGTGGCGTAAACCTCACAGCTGAAGAGCACGAGGTAAGGCGCACTCTGTGGGCCATCAACCTGAGAAAGGCGGCTGGTCCTGATGGCGTCCCGGGACGCGTGCTGAAGGACTGCGCAGATCAGCTGGGTGGAATCTTCACAAAGATCTTCAACCAGTCCCTGGCACAGTCCACTGTCCTACCCTGCCTGAAATCCTCAACTATAGTCCCCCTGCCCAAGAAACATCACGTTTCTAGCCTCAATGACTACTACACTTTGTCGAAGGTCAAAGAGACACAAACAGATCTTGAGCCTTTCAGTGAAGAGCAGAGAACGAGGATCCATCCTGTTCCAAGTGAAGACTCTGGCCAAAGCAGAAAGAAAGTGAAGACCAAAGTATCTCTGTGGAGAAGTCTCTTCTTCTGCTGTTGAAGAACTTGATTTTGGCCTCCAACTATATAAGAGCCAGGACACAACTAGTATGGATTACAAGTGGGTGTGTCCACAGTTTCCACAGTGGCCCAACCCTTGAATGCCCATATGAGGTATAAGTGGAATCTACCTGGGCTTTCGATGGTGCATTTAAATAATACCCACATATGTCCCACTTGTACCTTAAACAAGGGTCCCACTATGCCACAGGCAGGACCCAACCGGGATGCAGTATGTTTAAAAGTGGGTTTGTCCGCAGTTTCCACAGTGGCCAAACCTATAAATGTCCATATTAGGTATAAGTGGGATCTAACGGATTTTTCATACACAGTTCCTGTTTCTCTCAAACTTTGGTCAGTCTGTGAGGTAGTCCAGGATCCATTTGGACAGCTGGTGGTCCACACCCATCCTCTCCAGTTTGTCCCTCAGAATCAAAGGCTAGATGGTGTTGACCGTACTTGAGAAATCAAAAAAGGTGATTTTCACATCGCTTCCAGGCTTTTCCAGGTGAGAGAGAGCTTGGTGTAACAGGAAGATAACAACATCCTCCACTCCAACATTAGGATGGTAGTGGGTCCATGATTTGGAGACCAGAATAGACAAACAGAGTAAATCGTGTCTATTGAAATGCAACTACTCGCCCTAACCCAAACAATCATAATCTAATCTGCATTCCGGCCCCCGGTGCAAGTTGTTTTTATGAGTATTTATGCTGTAAAGTGTGCTCAAATGTGCCTATGTTGCTTAGGTTTTTTCCCGGTCCCACACTGTACTACCCCAGAGGAGTGTAGTCTGGGAGCTGCTTTTTTTTAATCCTCCCCTCTCCTTTTGTTCTTCTCCCCTTCCCCCCCCCCCCCCCCACTATTACCTAACACTCATCCCATATGTCTGTCTTATTGTATGTATTGTCTGTATATGTACGGACGGGTTGAGTGCTGTAATTTCGCTGTACTTGTTATAGTGACAATAAAGTTCATTCCATTCTATGGAGGGGCCCACCTCAGAGCAGATATGTCACAGTATCAGTCTCTCCAGTGTCTTCATCAGGTGGGTTGTTAGAGCCACCGGCCTGTATTTGCTGAGGTCTTTAGGGTGCGATGTTTTAGGGCCGGTACCACGCACGAGGTCTTCTAAATATGTGACATGCATGTAACTTTACGCAGAAAAAAAGTCAGAAATTGGCGATTGCATGTTTATGAAAGTTCCTTAGGTCAGCGTTGGCTTTGCTGAATACATTCTGTATTGATAATGTATAACATTTCAAACTTGATTGATATAATCAGTTTCGTCGGAAAACAAAGTCAGGACATTCCAGGACTGAGAAATGGCATCTAATGCATTTTTCTCTTTCTTTTCCTCTCGTCTCAGCACTATAATGTATAGCTGCTATATATATATTTTTTTTTTCATCTTTATGCTATAGTTTCTATTTTTTATTGCTTCAGAACCAAAGAGCAGCAAAACTGTATTTGCTTTTAACAGGACAATGACAATAAAAAAAAATTTATTCTTGTTCTATTCTCAAGTGGACAACAAGTGTGTTATGCCTTCCTGTGAATTCCCATATGGTATAAGTGGGATGTAACTGTTTTTCAGGTGAGGCATATCCGGGTTTTTTCATATCAGACTCTTGAAGTCCCACCTTCCTGACAGTATGTTAATGCCTGTGTACATTCCTCTAGCCTGACCTCTATCTAGGTACCAATATGTGTAGGTCATTGTTCAGCGGCATTTTGAAAATAGAACAGGCAAAAGGGTTTTTAAACTCTTTCAAGACAATTACATGTACACTCTATCGAAGATGACTCGCAGATTTGCTCTGCCTTTGCTCTTTGTACCACCCACTGATGTTGAGCTAAAACACTGAAGCTATTTCCATCACCTCTGCTTCTGTACAGTTGAACAGGAAGAGACCTCTTCTTATTTTACACTTCAGTCTGATGTTCAGTCAGTCAGTGGCAAGACAACATGGAGGTCAGAGCTTTCTGCGTTGCACTGTGTAAGTACTGGCTCTTAAAACTTAATGATAAACACTTTATTTACAATTAAAAACCTCATGCACGTTAAAGTCTTTGAACGTTACTTTGTGAGTGAACTTAAATTTAATACTTATAACTTAAGTATTATTCTTTATCAACTATGACATTTAATAATAAATATGCTGAACATCGTGAGCAGCTGTAGGAGATGACAAAACTTTTATTGATTCATCTATTTTCTTTGCGTCTTCAGTGACTGTGATGATCCTGCTGTTTGCACAGGACCAGGAAGTTGGTGAGTAGATGTTTTGTTGGGCAGTTGTAGAAAAGAGGCAAAAATATCTTGAGATTGGTGTGTTTAATCATCACAGGAGTTCCTATATTACTTTTCTACTTTTAAATGTTGTAGACGTTGTCCAGCAGTTCACAGGAGTAAATGTCTAAACTGAATTTCTCTGTTTTTCTTTGTCTCAGATGCAGCTTTTCTTCGTATCTCTCCAAACAGACTGCAGTTCTTTGAATATGAGTCGGTCACTTTCTACTGTGAGGGAGTTTTTTACTGTGATATTTAACATAAATCGACTGGGGAGACGCCCTCGTGTTGCACCACTAGTGACAGAACATCAACAGGACCTAGCTGCACCATTAAAACTCTTTATCCAGATGATTCTGGAAAGTATTGGTGTGAGGAAGGAGGAGAGAGAAGAAACGTCATCAACATCAATGTCGCTTGTATGTTTGCAGTGAGGCAGTGATATTTTGTGATTATCTCAACGTGACTTCAAGATAAATTAAACGTGATCGTGTTCTTCAGCTGGTTCTGTGATCCTGAAGAGTCCTGCTCATCCTGTGATGGAGGGAGAAGATGTGACTCTGAGCTGCAGAACTAAAATATCCTCCTCCAGCATCGCAGCTGATTTCTATCAAGATGGAGTCAGCAAGTGGAGAAGCTCCACAGGAAATCTGAGACTCAAAACAGTCTCTATGCTTGATCAAGGACTCCACAAATGTCACATCTCTGGAGTTGGAGAATCACCACAGAGCTGGCTGTCTGTTGGAGGTGAGACACGTCACTTTTAAGATGAATGAAGTGTATACATGTGATCTTAGTTCCTTAGGTTTTTCCAAATTAAGATTCATAAAGTATTGATCACATATGTGTTTACACTCTCAAACAATTCCCATCTCCTTAAGGTTCAGCTTTTCCTACCATTGATACTGAAGATCACAAAGACTCTAATCCTGCCTCCTCTTCCTCCGTAAGCACACCATGGATCATCATCTCCGTCTTGTTGATACTTCTCTTCTTGGTTGTTGGACTGCTTTGCTTTGGAGGATTTCTCTGTACCATAGGTGAAGAACATAACTTGAACTTTACTCACTGCGACCACTGGTTTTGTTTGTCAGAACACGATTCTTCCACATACACAAAAACCACGGAGGAGTTCCTCAGGGTTGGGTGCTAAGGCCAAAGTTTTTCGTGTTATAAATGTTTCTGTTGGGTAATAATTTCAAGAAACACTTTCCAAATTAAATGAACTTCCCTCTTGTGTGACTCTTGTTACTTAGAAAATCACTTCTCATGTTTCTTTAGTTCCACCACAATGTTCAAAATATCTTCTTTTTTTACAGACATTTGTTCACAGTCACCGGCAGTGCCTGATCGAGACTCATCAGAGCATCAGACAGGTAGATTTAATGTTAAGAGATTAAACATTTAGCAGAAATGATATTAAACATCTATTTATTCTTTTGTTTTCTCCAGTCTCTGTACAGGCCAGTTCAGCTGAAACAAGCCAAGCAATGTATGCTACTGTAACAAAGAACAGGAAGAAGAGAGGTATTTCCTCTAACTTTATATGTTTTTGGCCCAGACCACAGTTAGCATGCTACTCAACATTTACATTGTTTGACGTGACAGTGATGCTGTTAACTCAAGTTAACAATTTTAGGTAATTTATTTACTCAAATTCAACAACTGATTAGAATTCAAAATGTGGAGAAAGCCAAAGCTCAATAGAGACTCTGTGACACTTGGGAAATATGACTATTGAATTTCAAGCCAAAAGTTAGTTGGATGTTAACTGGAGCCTGGGGGTGGTTAGCTTAGCAATCCCAGTGTCTGTGAATGATTTATTGTTCTAAGTGAAAAGACACGTGTAGTAAGGATTATTTCATTTGTTTTCAAAACAGCAGAGTCCAGCGTTCCCTCACAGGCTCAAGACCCGGTTGACAATGATGGCTACTATTCTACAATTCAGATTGTGAGTCAAATAAAGTCTTTTATCTCCTTGTTGCTGCACAGCTGTCTTTCTATGACCACATCATGTATCTTGTATGAATGTCCAAAACTCTAATTAGGACTAGCCTATCTCCAAACACTGATTCTAGTATTATGTATGTAAACCTCTAAGATGGCATCATTTAAGTGGTTGAGGGGTTCAGAATATTTCCTGGTAGAGGGGTAAGGGTAGAGATTTGAAGTCATGCTTTGCTTAGTATAGTAGACTTTTGCAACGACTTCTTTTCTTTCTAGAATCTACAACTTCCATGATATTTGTCTTCTGTGTCCTATGTGTTACAGGTTGCTAAGTGTTGACTGTAAAGAGAAGGTTGATGGTCTACGTGAAAACCAGGAAGTGACACAGTCAGGGCCACTATTGTTGTTGTTATGGTACAAGTTAAAACAGAAAAAAAAAAGTTTTGACCTCAGGTCTGTTTGCTGTGTCACAAATTTACAATAGTTTCTGTGCAAAAACAAATGTAGAGCTTCATAGCGTGTGCGCTTTAACCAACACATGAGAGAAGTTTCGGTTTATTTTCATCAGGCAGTTTAACCAACTTGTCCCATCGGCTAAGTCTGTTCACACAGCTCATCTTACCAGATGAGCACTGCTGCTGCTATTCCTAAACTTGCCGTGGTTAGCTGCATATCTGATGTTGTTGCATTGCATTTTTAGGTTTGAGGTCAGCTCTGAGACAAGAGTTTCTTGTGTTTCACCAATGAGAATAAAAGTCATGTCCTACATGTCAGAGCGTCTGATTGAGTTTGTTCTGTGGTACAAAATGTCACCATTTTCTCACGTGTCATGATAATTATAACTACAGCAGAACGTTCCTCGGTTTTATGAGTGAAATTCATGCACGTCCTCATGAAATAACCTGTGGCACGTCACGTTCACACTGACAATGGTCTTGAGGGTTATTTCTTTTGAAAGCGCAATCAGTCAATCTTCAGTCAGAGACAGATCCATTACTATGAATGTTCTTCTTTAGAATTCAGAGGGTCATCAGTATTTTGAAGATTCTCCAGCCTTAGTCAAGAAAAAGGTCATTCCTTGACCTCACTTCCTGTTTTATTTCTGGGGGTTGTGCTTCACCACCAATACAACTCTCCTCTGTCTTGTCAGCTCTTCTTCCTTGTCTTTCATTTGCTTACTCCTCTGTTATTAGTTTTGCTTCATTACTCTTTGTATGTATATATAGTCCTTTCTCATCCGTTGACAGTTTGTTTGTCCAGTTACTGTGGAAGTACCTGTTAGGCTCTCCTGCTATTCCCTGTGTTCCTTTGCTTGTTGTGTTTCTCTAAGGCCTTTGGTTTTTGGATTACTCTCCTTTAATGAGAGAGTCTGTCCTTGAAATTGTCACACCGTTGATGTGTGGATCATCCATGAGATCAACTCTTCCCCAACTCTGACCACGCAAGCGGCTAAAGTGAAGAGAGTACAGTCCATTCATTAATACACAGGATTAGATGTTACAATCCCTTGTTGCAAGATCCCAGACAAAACACATTTAGAGGCCCTGTCCAAACCCTAACAAACCTACGGTCATGTGATATGGCGATTAACCAACAATCTAAATGAACTAAGTAAATGCTGCTGGCTTGTAGGCCCACAGAGCAGCAGAGGATAATTCAAACCTTGTGAAATATAAGCTAACCAAATGCTGGTGGCTGGTATGGCCCGCTCAGCAGCTAACCAAACAAAGAAATATCGCTACCAACCAACATGAAGACATCAGGTACCTGGCCTAGTCAACAGCAGTATGCAGCATGTCATTGGGGTTTTCAAGTGGGCACCTCCCTTCACTGATGTGCAGTTAAGTTAGGCCCACAACACCTCGGGTAGGCTTAACATTGATTTCAAGCGTCCTGGAGTCACCCCCCTCCACGCTGCGAAATCATGTTTTTCTCAGCATTCAGTGACTATCAACAACTAATATTTTAATAATTGGCCTAGTCCTTTTATGAATCACGACCCAAACAAACAAATCTACCGTGGTTCGCCCCGTTGATGCAGACTGAAACACAAATGTACTACTGTTGAAGAACTTGATTTAGGCCTGCACCTATCTTTTCCCATCTCCCACCCAAAGATTGAAAAACAGCCAGGACACAACCAGGATGGGTTCCAAGCGGGTTTGTCCACAGTGTCCACAATGGCCCAACCTATGAATGGGGTTTAAGTGGGATATAACTGGTTAATAGATGACGCCCAATGGGTTTATTTATATAAGGCCCATGTCAGCCCCACCTATCACTTTAACAAGGATCTCAACATCGCTGCTAGTGGGTTTGTCCACACTTTCCAGAGTTGCCCTACACCCTAAGAAATTAAACATCACATTTACTTAATATAGTTATGGCAACTGGTCCCACGAAACTAGGCTGAATAAATGGGAAGAATACTCGAAAACTAATTATTACTACATGCTTTTAAGCAAATCCCACCAAACCGTCTTAATTAAATACTACTCAACACGCTTATGTTGAAGTTACTCAACGCGTTTATGTTGAATTTACTCAACCCGCTTATGTTGAAGGTACTCAACGCGTTTATGTTGAATTTACTCAACGCGCTTATGTTGAAGGTACTCAACGTGCTTATGTTGAAGGTACGCAACGCACTTATGTTGAATTTAGTTGGCACAAATGAGTTGTATTTATGTTGTAGTGTTTTGTTGATCGTACTCAGGGCCATTACTAGCTTTGTGGGGGCCCTAAGCAAGATGCTGTTTGTCAAACTACGATGAAGAGATTACTAACCCTTAGATGGATTCAAGGAGTTTTATTGTCATTACACATATGTTGGTACATGAGGTGGAATGAAATTAGTTACCCTTGTCCCACTGCAAGCCAAAGCAGAAACAGTAAAATTAAGAGTATAAAAATAGAATAAAATTAGCAAACTAAGTATAAAAAATAGGCAAGTAAGTACTATAAATATAGAAAGTGACAATTGTGCATTACTGGAGTCTGTGCAAAACGACTGCATTCAGTGCAAAATGTATCTGTGATTGGTTGTCGGGGAGGGGGGGCAATCAGACAAGTTAAACTGATAAAAAACTATAATACAAGGAAAACAACAATCCTCTATATGTCAATAAATAAAACATATTTTGAGTGTTTATAAAAATGTTTACATAAGAAAATACAACAAACCAACACTGATGCGACAAAGTGCAACAATGAAATTCAGGAGCTTCCTGGTCAGGAAGCTCAGTAGATCTTCTGGCTCAATGTCTGGAGCTCCAAAACATTCTAGAGTTGCTCCTGCAAAGACAAGGCTGTTCCTTAGGTTATCACGTAAAATAGATCATTAGTGCATATTCCTATTTTATAACTGCAGTGATGCTGCTGTAATACAGAAAATTAAAATGTTTTTATATGAAACACTGTGATGTACAGTGTGCCCAATAACAAAGTTGTCACTTTTAAGAGTTTTCTGCATTAATTTACACATAGGACTAGTGAAAGAAATAAATAAGATAAATGATCCACTGCCACAATAGTCTAAAATAAACACAATGCGTCATATGTATAAATCACTTAAAAGACAAACCTTTCAAATATTTATTTAAATTATAAAACTGTAGCACATTTCTAATTAGAGGCCTATATAATACACACAAACTTGAAAATGACCATGACAGGATAGACTGTCCATTCACATGCGACATTTTCATTTTACATTTGTGAGTTTGTGACGAACAAATCCTAGCCAGCGAGCTAACATTTATCCAGGGCTAGCTAGCTAACATGTATCCAGGGCTAGCGAGCTGGCTAGCAGGACAAATAAACAAACTTGCTATCCATTCAGCTGTCCCACCAGGGAAGACAGAACTTTGGACCACTGCTACACCACAGTCAAAGATGCCTTTCACGCTGTCCCCCGTGCGCCACTGGGCGAATCGGACCATGTCATGATCCACCTGATTCCAGCATATAGACAGAAACTTAAACTCTGTAAACCTGCTGTGAGGACATCTAAGATGTGGACCAGTGAAGCTGTGGACCGCTTAAGGGCATGTTTGGACTGTACTGACTGGGACACTTTCAAGGCGGCAACAAACAGTTTGGATGAGTACACGGAAGCAGTGACATCATACATCAGCTTCTGTGAGGACTGCTGTATTCCAACACGCACCAGGGTGAGTTATAACAATGACAAACCCTGGTTCACAGCCAAACTCAGGCACCTCAGGTTGGAGAAGGAGAAGGCATTCAGGAGTGGAGACAGAGAGAAATTCAAAGAGTCAAAGTACAAGTTTAGCAAAGCGGTGAGGGAAGCTAAACGACAGTACTCAGAAAAGCTGCAGAGCCAGTTTGCAGCCAACGACTCGAGCTCTGTCTGGAGGGGCTTCAAGAACATCACCAACTACAAGCCCAAACCCCCCCACTCTGTGAACGACTCACGCCTGGCCAACAACCTGAATGAATACTTCTGCCGCTTTGAAAGACAATGGGACAGTACCACGTCCACCACCCCCCACGATGACACCTCTCCCACCAGCACTGGTATCTGTGAAACCTCACAGGCCCTCACACCAGTGCCCCCCTCCTCCCCGACAACAACAGTGGCCAAGGCTCCTTCACAGCCGGTGGTCTCAGAGCCTCCCTCCTCCATCTCACCTCTCACCATCCTGGAGAAGGACGTGAAGAGGCTGTTTACGAGGCAGAACCCCCGCAAGGCTGCTGGACCAGACGCTGTGTCTCCATCCACCTTGAAGCACTGTGCTGATCAACTTTCTTCAGTGTTCACGGATATATTCAACATCTCACTGAAGTCATGTCACGTGCCAGCTTGCTTCAAGGTCTCCACCATCATCCCAGTCCCCAAAAAGCCAAGGACTACTGGACTCCATGACTTCCGCCCTGTTGCCCTGACATCGGTTGTGATGAAGTCTTTTGAACGCCTTGTGCTTTCACACCTCAAGGACTTAACAGACCCATTCCTGGACCCCCTGCAGTTCGCCTACAGATCAAACAGATCTGTGGATGACGCTGTCAACCTCTCCCTCCACCTCATCCTCCAGCACCTGGACTCCCCCAGATCATATGCCAGGGTCCTGTTTGTGGATTTCAGCTCGGCCTTCAACACGGTCGTTCCATCTCTACTACAGGACAAACTCTCCCAGCTGACCGTGCCTGACTCCATCTGCAGGTGGATTACAGACTTCCTGTCTGACAGGAGGCAGCATGTGAGGCTGGGAAAACACATCTCAGACTCCCGTACCATCAGCACGGGTTCCCCTCAAGGCTGTGTCCTTTCTCCTCTGCTCTTCTCCCTGTACACCAACAGCTGCACCTCCAGTCACGAGTCTGTCAAGCTCCTGAAGTTTGCGGATGACACCACCCTCATCGGGCTCATCTCAGGTGGAGATGAGAGCACCTACAGATTGGAGATTGACCGCTTGGTGACTTGGTGCAGCCGCCATAACTTGGAGCTGAACGCCTCCAAGACAGTGGAGATGATTGTGGACTACAGGAAGAACACAGCCCCACTCCTCCCCATCATCCTGTGTGACTCTACAGTCAACGCTGTGGACTCCTTCCGTTTCCTGGGCACCATCATCTCCCAGGACCTCAAATGGGAACTGAACATCAGCGCCCTAATTAAAAAAGCACAGCAGAGGATGTACTTCCTGCGGCAGCTGAAGAAATTCAACCTGCCAAAGACAATGATGGTTCACTTCTACACTGCCATCATTGAGTCCATCCTCACCAACTCCATCACCACCTGGTATGCTGCAGCCTCTGCTAAGGACAAGAGCAAACTGCAGCGTGTCATTCGCTCTGCAGAGAAGGTGATTGGCTGCAGTCTGAAGTCTCTCGACGAGCTGTACGCTTCCAGGACTCTGAAGCGTGCAGCTAAGATTGTGGCTGATCCCTCTCATCCTGGACACGGACTATTCAACAGACTCCCCTCTGGCAGACGGCTGCGATCCATCGAGTGCAGGACCACTCGCATGGCGAACAGTTTTTTTCCATCCGCAGTGCGTCTGCTGAACAATGCCAAGCCCCCCCCATGAACACATCAAACCCACTACCATCCCACAGTAAATGTTCTGGTGGAATATACATATATATACTGTGTATATATTTTTGTATTTTGTTGTATTTCTATGTTTACATATCTGAGAGCAAGTTTCTATATTTATTCTATAATATAGTTTCTATATTTTATTTTATTTTATTTTATTTTAGGCGTAACAACACCAAAGCAAATTCCTTGTATGTACGATCATGCTTGGCAATAAAGTCTATTCTGATTCTGATTCTGATTCTGATATCTTTTGACCGTTGTTCTTCCACCGTTTTCTTTTTCTTCCGTTTTCCACATAACTGAGAAAACTTCTGTTTGATGCCATTATTGTGTTTGTTTTGTTTATATTCTCGCTAACGGGAAGGATGAGTAGCTGTCAATCATGCCCATCACACCTGTCGGCGGCCCGCTACGTCACTCACATTGCGACACTGCGGTCCAACAAATATGACGCAGTATTGCTACAAAAACACCAGTCACTGCTTATTATCGCAGTTTATTTTATTTATATCCTACGATGTTTATTTTAAAGCATAAAAAGGGATGTAACAAACACACGAGATAGCTACAGATAAAGACAGGACATTTTAATTCACAGATGAGGATGAACATGCAGCTTTGGGGCCCCCTGGTGGCTTGGGGGCCCTAAGCATTTGCCTAGTTCGCCTATATCAAGAAACGGCTCTGCTGTAACATAAACATTAAGTGTAAACCACCACAGGTAGAGTGTATTAGTGACGTAGATCAACGTCAAACACGCGAAACGAAAGGGGTTAGTGGTACATTGAAAAAACAACGGTCTTTTGTTAGTGAAGCAAGGGTTTGATTGCCATTGATTGCTTTTTATGTATTTTATTGTAATACGTATATAATTTATTTATTATCAGCTTTAAACCACATATCCATGTGGTGTAGCCGAACAGGAATGTGCATGGCAAATCAACTTCCATACAAGCATGAAGACACGTCTCGATTGTACTGCATTTTATTCTCCACTTTGTCCTAATAGAGCACTGTGTCATTGAAGCTTCGACGAATGAAACTTTTTTTGAATCATGTATCGAGGCCATCACGACATATATATGTCTATGGGTGTGTCTTCCAAGGCGTCCTCAGCCACACTGCGCATGTGCAAGACAGTACGGAAAACGAGTTAGGGCGGTCTTCATTGATTTTAACGCCTGCAGTGTGTTTTAAATAACTTGATTATGTAGATTCAATTCAGCACAATTTTGTAATCCCAAAACCTTTTTGTATTACATTAATGCAATGAAACTCTCTTGATTTATTTTTCAAAAGTGGAATTATTCAATAGTTTCACCTTAAAAACATGATGTAATGCAAACAACATCCATGTTTCACTTCTTAGAGTGTAGCCATGAATGCCCATATGAGGTATAAGTGGAATCTAACTGGGCTTTAGATGATGGCTACCTGGGGAATTTAAATAAAACCCACATTTGTCCCACTTGTGCCTTGAACAAGGATCTCACATAGGCGGGACCCAACTGGGATACAGTATATTTAAAACTTAGTTGTCCTCACTTTCCACAGTGGACAAAACTATGAACGCCCATATGAGGTATAAATGGGATCTAACAGGTTTTCAGGTGAGGCCTATACATTTTTCCATACTGAAGTATCTGGGACCTTGGGATTAGCTTTCACATAAACTCAGCCTGCTCTTTTAGCTTCTAACCTGTTTACGGTCAAAATCTACTTGTGTAATGCACGAGCAGCCACCTTCCTGACAGTATGTTAATGCCTGTTTACATTCCTCTAGCCTGACCTTGTGTGTAGGTCATTGTGTAGCTGCTTTTTTTTTTTTTTAAATAAAACGTGCAAAGGGTTTTTAAACTCCTTCGAGCTTTCTTAAAGTGCACTCTGTCGAAGATGACTCGAAGGTTCGTTCTGTCTTTGCTCTTTGTAACACCCACTGATATAAACTGAGACACTGAGGCTGTTTGCACCACCTCTGATTCTGTACAGTAGAACAGGAAGAGACTGCTTCTTATCTTACACTTCAGTCTGATGTTCAGTCAGTCAGCAGCAAGACAACATGGAGGTCAGAGTTTTCTGCATCGCACTGTGTGAGTACTGGCTCCTTTCCACATTAAAACTTAATGATAAAGAATTTATTTACGATTAAAAAGCTCATGTATAATAATAATGAATCTTTAAATGTTATTTTGTGAGTGAACATAAATTTAACTCTTTCAACTCAAGTATTATTCTTCACCAGCTACGACATTTAATAGTAAATATGCTGAACATCATGAGCAGCTGTAGGAGACGACAAAACATTTATTGATTCGTCTATTTTCTTTGCGTCTTCAGTGACTGTGATGATCCTGCTGTGTGCACAGGATCAGGAAGTTGGTGAGTAGATGTTTTGTTGGGCAGTTGTAGGAAAGAGATGAAAATATCTTGAGATTGGTGTGTTTAATCATCACAGGAGTAAATGTCTAAACTGAATTTCTCTGTTTTTCTTTGTCTCAGATGCAGCTTTTCTTCATATCTCTCCAAACAGACTGCAGTTCTTTGAATATGAGTCGGTCACTTTGTACTGTGAGGGAGTCTTTTACTGTGATGCTGAATATAAACTGGTTCAGGGGGAACCCTCGTGTTGCACCACTAATGACAGAACATCAAGAGGACCTAACTGCACCATTGAAAACCTTTCTCAAGATGATTCTGGAAAGTATTGGTGTGAGGAAGGAGGAGAGAGAAGAAACATCATCAACATCAATGTCGCTTGTATGTTTGCAGTGAGGCAGTGATATTTTGTGATTATCTCAACGTGATTTCAAGATAAATTAAATATGATCGTGTTCTTCAGCTGGTTCTGTGATCCTGGAGAGTCCTGCTCGTCCTGTGATAGAGGGAGAAGATGTGACTCTGAGCTGCAGAACCAAAACATCTTCCTCCAACATCAGAGCTGATTTCTATCAAGATGGAGTCCGCAAGTGGAGAAGCTCCACAGGAAATCTGAGACTCAAAACAGTCTCCATGTTTGATCAAGGACTCTACAAATGTCACATCTCTGGAGTTGGAGAATCACCACAGAGCTGGCTGTCTGTTGGAGGTGAGATATGTAGGTTTATTCTAAATAGGATTCATAAAGTATTGATCAAGTATGTCTTTACACTCTGAAACTATTCCAATCTCCTTAAGTTTCATCTTTTTCTACCGTCGATACAGAAGATCACAATGAATGTAATTCTGCCTCCTCTTCCTCTGCAAACACACCATGGATCATCATCTCTGTCTTGTTGATGCTTCTCGTGTTGGTTGTTGGACTACTTTGCTTTGGCAGATTTCCCTGTGGCAGAGGTGAAGCACATAAAGTGAACTTTACTCACTGGTTTTGCTTTGTCACAAAACGATTCTTCCATGTACACAAAAGTCACGGAAGAGTTCCTCAGAGTTGGGTGCTAGAGAAGACGTTTTTCACATTATAAATGCACATTATTAAATGAACTTCCCTCTTGTGTGAGTCTTGTTAGTTAGAAAGTCAGTCCTCATGTTACTTTATTTCCACCACAATGTTCAAAATATCTTCTTTTTTTACAGATATTTGTTCACACTCACATACAGTGCCTAATTCAGACTCATCAGAGCATCATACATCTAGATTAAATGTTAAGAGATTAAGAATTTAGCAGAAAGGATGTTAAATATGTACATTTATTCTTTCATTTTTTTTCAGTCTCTGTACAGGCCAGTGCAGCTGAAACAAGCCAAGCAATGTATGCTAATGTACCAACGAACAGGAAGAAGAGAGGTATTTCCTCTAACTTTATATTTTTTTGGTCCAGACCACAGTTAGCATGCTACTCAGCATTTACATTGTTTGACGTGATGGTGCTGGTGTTAACTTCAGTTGACAACTTTAGGTAATTTATTTACCCAAATTCAACAACTGATGAGAATTCAAAATGTGTAAAAAGCCAAAGCTCCATAGAGACTCTGTGAAACTTAGGAAATATGATTATTGAATTTCAAGTCAAAAGTTGGATGTTAACTGGAGCCTGGGGGTGGTTATCTTATTCATAACACTGTTCATCCCAATGTCTGTGAATGATTTATTGTTCGAATCGAAAAGACACACATGTAGTAAGGAATATTTTATTTTTCTTCAAAGCAGCAGAGTCCAGCAGAGTCCAGCGTTCCCTCATCGGCTCAAGACCCGGTTGACAATGACACCTACTATTCTATAATTCAGATTGTGAGTCAAATACAGACTTTTATCTCCTCGTTGCACATAGGTGTCTTTCTATAAGCACGTTCTTGCTGTCCACTCATCGATGCTGAAAGAAAAGTCAAAAAGTAGACTTTTGCAATGACTTCTTTTCTTTCTAGAATCTACAACTTCCATGATATTTGTCTTCTGTGTCCTATGTGTTACAGGTTGCTAAGCGCTGACTGAAAAGAGGAGCTTCATGGTCTACGTGAAAACCAGGAAGTGACACAGTCAGGGCCAGTATTGTTGTTGTTACGCTACAAGTTACAACAGAAAAAAAATAAAAAGTTTTGACCTCAGGTCTGTTTGCTGTGTTACAAATTTAAAATAGTTTCTGTGCAAAAACAAACATGTGAAGTTTGACAGCGTGTGCACTTTAACCAACACATCAGAGAAGTTTCGGTTCATTTTCATCAAGCAGTTTAACCAACTTGTTCCATCAGCTTAGTCTGTTCACACAGTTGCTCACCAGTTGAGCGCTGCTGCTGTTTCTAAACTTGCCGCGGTTAGCTGCATATCTGATGTTGCTGCATTTCTTTTTTAGGTTTGAGGTCAGCAACAAGACGAGAGTTTGTTGTGTTTCACAGATGAGAATAAAAGTCATGTCCTACATGTCAGAGCGTCTGTTTGAGTTTGTTCTGTGGTACAAGATGTCAGCATTTTCTCACGTGTCATGATAATTATAACTACAGCAGAATGTTCCTCGGTTTTATGAGTGAAATTCATGCACGTCCTCATGAAATAACCTGTGGTACAGTCACGTTCACACTGACAATGGTCTTGAGGGTTATGTCTATTGAAAGCACAATCAGTCGATCTTCAGTCAGAGACAGATCCATTACTATGAATGTTCTTCTTTAGAATTTCTTGGGTCATCAGTAGTTTGAAGGTTCTCCAGCCTTAGTCAAGAAAAAGGTCATTCTTTGACCTCACTTCCTGTTTTAATTCTGGTGGTTGTGCTTCACCACCAAGACAACTCTCCTCTGTCTTGTCATCTCTTCTTCCTTGTCTTTTGTTTGCTTGCTCCTCTCTTATTAGTTTCACTTCATTACTCTTTGTATTTATATATAGTCCTTTCTCATCCGTTGACAGTTTGTTTGTCCAGTTACCGTGGAAGTACCTGTTAGGCTCTCCTGCTATTCCCTGTGTCCCTTTGCTTCTTGTGTTTCTCAACGTCCTTTGGTTTTTGGGTTACTCTCCTTTAATCAGAGAGTCTGTCCTTGAAATCGTCACACCACTGATGTGTGTGTGTTAACAGTGAATTCCAGCATCCTATAGTCACCCCTCTCCACGCTGCGAAACCCCGTTTTTCTCAGCATTCAGTGACT
Source organism: Chelon labrosus (assembly GCF_963514085.1). Classification (NCBI taxonomy): domain Eukaryota; kingdom Metazoa; phylum Chordata; class Actinopteri; order Mugiliformes; family Mugilidae; genus Chelon; species Chelon labrosus. Next base: position 31,084,852 of record NC_140337.1, read on the forward strand.
ATCAACAACTTATATCTTAATAATTAGCCTAGTCCTTTTATGAATCACGACCCAAACAAACAAATCTACCGTGGTTTGCCCCGTTGATGCGGACTGAACAACAAACCAATCTACGACATTTATCATGATTTGCAAACACACTAAAGTCACACAGCCATCCTTTACCTTCGAAGAGAACCTTGGGTGGAGCTATTTCAACCATGCAAATCCTGATCACTGGACATGGTATAGACAAAGGTCAAAGAGACACAGACACATCTTGAGCCTGTTGAAGAACTTGATTCTGGCCTGCACCTATCTTTTCCCATCTCCCATCCAAAGATTGAAAAAGAGCCAGAACACAATCAGGTTAGGTTGCAAGTGGGTTTGTCCACAGTGTCCACAGTGGCCCAACCTATGAATGGGGTTTAAGTGGGATATAACTGGTTAATACATGACGCCCAGTGGGTTTATTTACATAAGGCCCATGTCAGTCCCACCTATCACTTTAACAAGGATCTCACTAGGTCAGAGGCATGCCCTCGCCATGAATGCCCAGATGAGGTATACGTGGAATCTACCTGGGCTTTAGATGGTGGCTATCTGGCAAATTTAAATAAAACCCACATAGTTCCACTTGTGCCTTGAACAAGGATCTCGCATAGGCAGGACCCAACTGGGATGCTGTATATTTAAAAGTTAGTTTGTCCGCATTTTCCGCAGTGCCCAAACCTATGAATGTCCATATGAGGTATAAATGGGATCTAACAGGTTTTCAGGTGAGACCTATTCGGTTTTTTCATATGGGACTCTTGAAGTCCCCACCTATGCACTGAAGTATCTGGTCCCTTGGGATGAGCTTTCATATGAACTCAGCCTCCTCTTTTAATTTCTGACCTGTTTACGGTCAAAATCTACTGGTGTCACGCACTAGCAACAACCTTCCTAATAGTATGTTAATGCCTGTTTACATTCCTCTAGCCTGACCTCTATCTAGGTACCATTATGTGTAGGTCATTGCATTGTGAGGGAGTCTTTTACTGTGAATTTGAAGATAAGCTGACTGGGGAGACGCCCTCGTGTTGCACCACTAATGACAGAACATCAAGAGGACCTAGCTGCACCATTGAAAGTGTTTATCGAGTTGACACTGGAAAGTATTGGTGTGAGGAAGGAGGAGAGAGAAGAAACATCATCAACATCACTGTCACTTGTATGTTTGCAGTGAGGCAGTGATATTTTGTGATTATCTCAACGTGATTTCAAGATAAATTAAATATGATCGTGTTCTTCAGCTGGTTCTGTGGTCCTGGAGAGTCCTGCTCGTCCTGTGATGGAGGGAGAAGATGTGACTCTGAGCTGCAGAACCAAAATATCTTCCTCCAACATCACACCTGATTTCTATCAAGATGGAGTCCACAAGTGGAGAAGCTCCACAGGAAATCTGAGACTCAAAACAGTCTTCATGCTTGATCAAGGACTCTACAAATGTCACATCTCTGGAGTTGGAGAATCACCACAGAGCTGGCTGTCTGTTAGAAGTGAGACACAATTTTAAGATGATTAAAGTGTACACATGTGATCTTAGTTCCTGTTAATGCTTTTTTTTAGCTTTCCCATCGTCAGCTACACTGTTTTCATGCAGAGACGAGTCTTAACTCCTCCTCCAAGTGTAATGGCAAGGATACTTAATCTGAACTACACTAATTGTTATATTACTAAACAAATAACCTGGTCACCATCTTGTTGGATGCATGGCCTTTTTGAGAGATAAATGGAATGCTGTTACGTCCCCTGAATGCTAGGGGAAATGGGGAGTAACATACAGGCAAAATACTACTAAAGAGGAGCGACGCAACACAGGAATGGGCAGGAAAAACAAGAGGTTTATTTACAAAAGTAAACATAAGCGAAAAACACCAACCAAAAAATACAATTAAACTAAAGTTGAATTCTCCATACGGAAGGACAGCAATGCCTAAAACCATCACACAGCTCACATGCTGCCAAAACGTCTGCTCCCCACACAGGTCTTGCCTCCCTCCTAGATATAACCTGCTGATTAGTGATAGCCTTCACCTGTGAAAATCCAGAGAGGAGGGAGAGCACCTGAAACACATAAAGGAACACATGGGGGAGGAGAGAGCAACCAAACACACGGTCCATGGGCCGTAACAAATGCTCTTTGCTTCTTTCACCACTTTATGTACCATAATGTGTTTTCTCTCTTCAGAAACTGTTACAGAACATTGTCCCTCCTCAGATCACAGCTGTCACGTTTACCCCATCCTAAGGACCGTGTTCACCATCATCATGGTGGCGCTGCTGCTGCTGCTGCTCAGATGTCTTCACTGTGTGATAGTCAGAGCTATAAAACATGACTCTTCTCCAACTGAATAGAAAGCTTTCTGTTATATTAAAGAAAAAGATGGCCAACCAACAGTAGAATAAAAGTCAGCTTAGTCGCTGAGATTGTGGAGTTAATATTTCATCAAGGCTACTCTCACATTTCATCTAGAATTAAGCCCGCTGCTATCAAGCTGCTTTCTATGCTTCTAGACACAGGGTTAGACGCTGTAACTGGATCAGGAAATGAGCGTCTTGCTGAGAAACTTGTCTAACGCGTCTGCAGATGTGGTTTGCTGGCATGTGTGTAAAAACACTGGCTCTGATTGGCTACCATGAAACATGACTCTGCCTTAGCCAATCATAATTGCTTACCTCGTTATTAACCCACCTCCTCACTAGTGGTGAACCAGGGCTGCATTCGGATTACACAGTTTATTCAATCAATGCATAGTAACGCACCGCATTTAATGTCCAGTAACGTTAACGGCGTTATAGCGATGGGAAAAGTAATTAATTATATTACCCCGTTACTGAAAAAATAACGTCGTTACCTAACGCCGTTCTTTTAAACAGCGTTATTCCAAACACTGCAAAATAGACAAACAGAGTAAATCGTGTCTATTGAAATGCAACTACTCGCCCTAACTCAAACAATCATAATCTAAGCTGCATTCTGGCCCCTGAGCAGCACCGGCCTTGGCCAAGGCCGCTGCTGGAACAAGTAAGTAAAGTAAGTAAGTAAAGTTTATTTATAGAGCACATTTAACCACAGCTCACACTGTCCAAAGTGCTGTACATAGTGCATAAGCTAAAAATAGTAAAATAGGATAAAAAAGAATAGGTAAGAAAATATATACATATACAGAACAGTGATTTTGGCTGAGAAGACATCAACAGACAACACTTAATTACAGACATAACAGGGTAAGACAATTAAAGCACAGGGAAGGCCAATGTAAAAAGGTGTGTTTTAAGCCTGGATTTGAAAAGAGTTATTGAGGGGGCATTTCTGATGTCAAGTGGCAGTTGATACCACAGCTGGGGGCCAGCAACAGAAAAGGCTCTGTCACCTTTTTGCTTAAGCCGGAACCGTGGGACATGGAGGAGGCCTTGGCTGGAGGATCTGAGGGACCTGGGGGCTACATGGGGATGAATGATGTCAGCTATGTAGCTGGGTGCCAGGCCATGAAGAGCTTTAAAAACCAAAAGCAGCGTTTTAAATTGTATCCTTGACTGGACTGGGAGCCAGTGCAAGGAGGCTAGGACTGGTGTAATATGCTTACGCTTTTTTGTGTTGGTGAGCAACCTAGCTGCTGCATTTTGGACCATCTGAAGTCGTGCCACCAGTGTCAGAGGGAGACCAAGGTAGAGGGAGTTACAATAGTCTAGACGGGAAGTTATGAAGGCATGGATGACTTTTTCCAGATCATTGTAGGATAGAACAGACTTGAGTTTGGAGATTATTCTTAATTGATAAAAACTGGTCTTTACAACAGATGAAATTTGCTTGTCCAGGTTAAGGTGAGAGTCTAAAATGACACCCAGGTTACGTGCATGGGATTTCACATAGGGGGCAAGGGCACCAAGGTTGGCAGGGATGGAGTTTTTGGGTCTTGAAGGCAAAGACAATGACTTCAGTTTTGTTGGCGTTTTAACTGAAGGAAATTGTTAGCCATCCAAATTTTTATTTCTTCCAAACAGTCTAAAAGAGACTGGATGGAGCTGCCAGACTTACGTGGGATATACATTTGAGAGTCGTCTGCATAGAAATGAAATGAAATATTGAATTTCCTGATGATGTTACCTAGGGGGAGCATGTACAGGCAGAAAAGTACAGGACCCAAAATGGATCCCTGGGGAACACCATAGGACACAGGGGCAGATGATGACGTGTACTGGCCTATAGAAACAGAGAAGGTTCTCTGGTGGAGGTAGGAATGAAACCAGTTTAGAGCTGTACCCTTAATGCCAACCCACTGTTCAAGATGCTTTAGCAGTGTACCATGGTCTACAGTGCCAAATGCAGCGCTGAGATCCAACAGGATCAGAATGGCATTATCACCTGAGTCAAGGGTGAGCAATAGGTCATTTGTCACCCTTAACAGGGCTGTCTCAGTGCTGTGACGGGCTTTGAAACCAGATTGAAATGGCTCTAGGATCTCTGTTGTGTTGAGGAATGGCAGCAGCTGTGTTAACACCACCTTCTCCAGAATTTTTGAGAGAAATGGCAGTTTTGAGATAGGCCGGAAATTATTAGGACATTTAGTATCCAGATTATGTTTCTTAAGCATAGGCTGGACAACCGCATGCTTGAAACATACAGGAACGGTGCCGGTGGCAAGGCAGGAGTTAAGAATAAATTGAATGGAGGGACCAATAGCATCAAAAGCATCTTTGATGATCTGTGAAGGGATAGGATCGTGTGGGGCTGTTGATGGTTTCATGTGTTTTACAATGTCCCATAGATCAGTGCAGGATACTGCTTGGAACCTGTCAAAAGTAGCTGTAGAAATGGGGAAATGGGGTGGAGTGTCAGATACAACAGGTGTGAACTGTGCTCTGATGTGGTCAATTTTCTCAATAAAAAACTTCAAGAACTCTTCACAGCTATTGGCAGAAGCCTCAACCTCTGGAGAGACTTGGGGGTTTACAATTGAGTTTATGGTGTTAAACAGGATTCTAGGGCGATTGGAATGTTTGCTTATGATATCAGAAAAATGCTTAGCCTTGGCTTTTTTTGCTGCAGCTTGGAAGTTGGTCAGTGAGTTTCTGAAAATTTCTAGAGAGACTAGAAGGTGATCTTTTTTCCACTTGCGCTCAGCTCTGCGGCAAACCTGCCTAAGATGGTGGGTGGAGATGTCAAGCCACTGTTTAGGTTTAAAATTAGGGCGTCTGAATTTAAGAGGGGCCACAGTTTCAAGGATAGCTGAGCAGGATTTGTTGAAGTTTGATATTAGCTCATCAGGGCTGGAGCAGGGATCATGGGCAGTGATGGAGGCTGTGATAGCATTTTCCAAGTAACATTCAGAAAACTTATTTGCCGTAGAAGAGTTAATATGACGAGAGTAGTGACCAGAAGATCTGGCTGTAAACCGTGAGTTAAGTAGTTGAACATTGAACACAATAGGCATATGGTCAGAGAAGGATGCATCCTCGATGCTTATGTTATCAATGGAAAACCCATGGGATAAAATCAGATCGAGGGTGTGTCCATGTACATGGGTTGCCTGATTTATGTGCTGGAGGAGACCGAATGACTCCATTACATGACAAAACTCGCTAACCAAGGGTTTGCCTGGACAACAGACATGAATATTAAAATCACCCAAAATCAACAAACGGTCATAAGATGATGCAAAATGAGACAGAAAGTCCGAGAATTCTTTTATGAAATGTTTGTCTGATTTGGGAGGCCTGTAAACAAGTGCGCACATTAGTGGTGCAGTAGCAGATTCTACTTTTACGCACTGTACTTCAAAGGAAGAAAAGCTCCCGGCAGAGAGTGTTTGTACCTTAAGCCGATTTTTAAAAATCAATGCCACTCCACCTCCTCTTCCTGAACTCCTCAGAGTGCTTATGAAAGAACAGTTTGTAGGGCAGAGATCGCCAAAAACAGAGGTCTCACCGGTGCCGGAGCCAATCCATGTCTCAGTTAAAAACAGCATGTCCAGATCTCGCTGCGTGAAAAAGTCGTTTAAAATGAAGGTCTTGTTAGACACGGACCTACAGTTCAGTAGCGACACTTTAGCCGCAAGGTAGTCCGAAGGCTGTGTAAGTTGAGAGCACTGCAATGGGCGAATGTTCAGTAAGTTCACACCGCCGCTTCGGACGCGCAGTCTTGGTGGAGCTGCAGGGCAATCAGGCGTCGTTGACCGAGCAGGAGAGATGGAGAGATGGCAGGAGTATCTCAGATCCCACGATCGACGGGCCAGGTAGAGGCCTCTGCTACTTCCAGGAAATCGCTGCAGTGACACGCTCTGTCCTATTCTTCCCTCCCTTCCTTCACGGACACCTGTTGATAGTTGACTCCGTCTGGGACCCGTTCAGGGATATCTCCATGGCAACCTGCTGTGTTACCGCGATGACATCCTGCGAACTGAGGCACTGATTGGGAGGCTAGACAAAGCAACTCTTCGGGCTTATTTACACACGCGCAACCACGGACACTTACACACATGCACATATGCAATACACCTCCCTTTCCCCAATCCCACGCCTTCGCCACTTTGCCCCACACCAGTGCAACAGGCGGGGTCCGCTGGCAGCGCCGAAGGGCCGTGGCTGAGGCTGCGGCTGGCTGCCTGTCTGCGCTGGAACACCTGCACATCCCTTTCCCCTCTCCCCCGGTGTAAAGTGTGCTCAAATGTGCCTATGTTGCTGAGGGTTTTTTTTCCCGGTCCCACACTGTACTACCCCAGAGGAGTGTAGTCTGGGAGCTGCTTTTTTTTAATCCTCCCCTCTCCTCTTGTTCTTCTCCCCTTTTCCTCCCCCCACTATTACCTAGCACTCATCCCGTATGTCTGTCTTATTGTATGTATTGTCTGTAAATTTACAGACGGGTTGAGTGCTGTAATTTCGCTGTACTTGTTATAGTGACAATAAAGTTCATTCCATTCAATGGAGAGGTCCACCTCAGAGCGGATATGCCACAGTATCAGTCTCTCCAGTGTCTTCATCAGGTGGGTTGTTAGAGCCACCGGCCTGTAGCTGCTGAGGTCTTTAGGGTGCGATGTTTTAGGGCCGGTACCATGCACGAGGTCTTCTAAATCTGTGACATGCATGTAACTTTACGCAGAAAAAAAATCAGAAATTGCCGATTGCATGTTTATAATAGTTCCTTAGGTCAGCGTTGGCTTTGCTGAATACATTCTGTATTGATAATGTATAACATTTCAAACTTGATTGATATAATCAGTTTCGTCGGAAAGCAAAGTCAGGACATTCCAGGACTGAGAAATGGCATCTAATGCATTTTTCTCTTTCTTTTCCTCTCGTCTCAGCACTATAGTGTATAGCTGCTATATATATATATATATATATATTTTTTTTTTTCATCTTTATGCTATAGTTTCTATTTTTTATTGCTCCAGAACCAAAGAGCAGCAAAACTGTATTTGCTTTTAACAATGAAAAAAAAATCTTATTCTTGTTCTATTCTCAAGTGGACAACAACTGTGTTTGTCTGCATTTCATGTAGTGCCCTACCTGTGAATGCCCATATGGTATAAGTGGGATGTAACTGTTTTTCAGGTGAGGCATATCCGGGTTTTTTCATATCAGACTCTTGAAGTCCCCACCTATGCAATGAAGTATCTGGGCCCTTGGGATGAGCTTTTACATAAACTCAGCCTCCTCTTTTACCTTCTAACCTGTTTACGGTCAAAATCTACTGCTGTCATGGACTAGCAGACACCTTACTGACAGTATGTTAAGGCCTGTGTACATTCCTCTAGCCTGACCTCTATCTCGGTACCATTATGTATAGGTCATTGTTTAGCTGCTTTTTGAAAATAGAACAGGCAAAAGGGTTTTTAAACTCTTTCAAGACAATTAAATGTACACTCTATCGAAGATGACTCGCAGATTTGCTCTGCCTTTGCTCTTTGTACCACCCACTGATGTTGAACTAAAACACTGAAGCTATTTCCATCACCTCTGCTTCTGTACAGTTGAACAGGAAGAGACATCTTCTTATTTTACACTTCAGTCTGATGTTCAGTCAGTCAGTGGCAAGACAACATGGAGGTCAGAGCTTTCTGCGTTGCACTGTGTAAGTACTGGCTCCTTTCCACTAAAACTTAATGATAAAGACTTTATTTACAATTAAAAAGCTCATGCATGTGAAAGACTTTGAACGTTACTTTGTGAGTGAACTTAAATTTCACACTTTAAACTTTAGTATTATTCTTCATCAACTGCGACATTTAACAGTAAATATGCTGAGCATCATGAGCAGCTGCAGGAGACGACAAAACGTTTATTGATTCATCTATTTTCTTTGCGTCTTCAGTGACTGTGATGATCCTGCTGTGTGCACAGGACCAGGAAGTTGGTGAGTAGATGTTTTGTTGGGCAGTTGTAGAAAAGAGGCAAAAATATCCTGAGATTGGTATGTTTAATCATCACAGGAGTTCCTCTATTACTTTTCTACTGTTTACTGTTGTAGATGTCGTCCAGCAGTTCACAGGAGTAAATGTCTAAACTGAATTTCTCTGTTTTTCTTTTTCTCAGATGCAGCTTTTCTTCGTATCTCTCCAAACAGACTGCAGTTCTTTGAATATGAGTCGGTCACTTTGTACTGTGAGGGAGTCTTTTACTGTGATATTGAACATAAATCTACTGGGGAGACGTCCTCGTGTTGCACGACTAATGACAGAACATCAAGAGGACCTAGCTGCACCATTAAAAATCTTTATCGAGTTGACACTGGAAAGTATTGGTGTGAGGAAGGAGGACAGAGAAGAAACGTCATCAACATCACTGTCACTTGTATGTTTGCAGTGAGGCAGTGATACTTTGTGATTATCTCAATGTGATTTCAAGATAAATTAAATATGATTGTGTTCTTCAGCTGGTTCTGTGATCCTGGAGAGTCCTGCTCGTCCTGTGATGGAGGGAGAAGATGTGACTCTGAGCTGCAGAACCAAAATATCTTCCTCCAACATCACAGCTGATTTCTATCAAGATGGAGTCCACAAGTGGAGAAGCTCCACAGGAAATCTGAGACTCAAAACAGTCTCCATGCTTGATCAAGGACTCTACAAATGTAACATCTCTGGAGGTGAAGAATCACCACAGAGCGGGCTGTATGTTGGAGGTGAGACATGTAGGTTTTTCCAAATTAAGATTCATAAAGTATTGATCACGTATGTGTTTACACTCTCAAACAATTCCCATCTCCTTAAGTTTCAGCTTTTCCTACCATTGATACTGAAGATCACAAAGACTCTAATCCTGCCTCCTCTTCCTCCGTAAGCACACCATGGATCATCATCTCCATCTTGTTGATACTTCTCTTGTTGGTTGTTGGGCTACTTTGCTTTGGGCGATGTTCCTGTGCCACAGGTGAAGAACATTAAGAGAACTTTACTCAATGCGATCACTGGTTTTACCTTGTCACAACACGATTCTTCCACATACACAAAAGCCACAGAGGAGTTCCTCAGGGTTGGGTGCTAGGGCCAAAGTTTTTCACATTATAAATGCTTCTCTTGGGTAATAATTTCAGGAAACACTTTCCAAATTAGATGAACTTCCTGCTTGTGTGACTCTTGTTACTTAGAAAATCAGTTCTCATGTTACTTTAGTTCCACCACAATGTTCAAAATATCTTCTTTTTTTTTTTACAGATATTTGTTCACAGCCACTGGAACTGCCTGATCCAGAGTCATCAGAGCATCAGACAGGTAGATTTAATGTTAAGCGATTAAACATTTAGCAGAAAGGATCTTATATATTCTTTTGGTTTTTGTTCCCCAGTCTCCGTACAGGCCAGTGCAGCTGAAGCAAGCCAAGCAATGTATGCTGATGTAACAAAGAACAGGAAGAAGAAAGGTATTTCCTCTAACTTTATATTTTTTTGGCCCAGACCACACTTAGCATGCTACTCAGCATTTAAATTGTTTGACGTGGCGCTGCTGGTGTTAAGTTCAGTTAGCAATTTTAGGTTTCTTCACCCAAATTCAACAACTGATCAGAATTCAAAATGTGGGAAAAGCCAAAGCTCCATAGAGACTCTGCGAGACCTGAGAAATATGATTACTGAATTTCAAGCCAAAAGTTGGATGTTAACTGGAGCCTGGGGGTGGTTAGCTTATCCATAACATTGTTAATCCCAATGTCTGTGAATAATTTATTGTTCCAATTGAAAAGACACGTGTAGTAAGGAATATTTCATTTGTCTTCAAAGCAGCAGAGTCCAGCGTTCCCTCACAGGCCCAAGACCCGGTTGACAATGATGGCTACTATTCTACAATTCAGATTGTGAGTCAAATAAAGTCTTTTATCTCCTCGTTGCTACACAGTTGTCTTTCTATGACCACATTCTTGATGTCCACTCATAGTTGCTGAAAGAAAAGTCAAAAAGCAACTCAAAAACCTTGAGCCATCGAGTTCCTCATCTTCTCTTGGTGCAGAGTCTACACATCTTGAATGAATGTCCAAAACTCAAATTAGGACTAGCCTGTCTCCAAGCACTGATTCTAGTATTATATGTAAGATGGTGTCATTTAAGTGGTCGAGGGTTTCAGAATATTTCCTGGGCGAGGGGTAAGGGTAGAGATTTGAAGTCATGCTTTGCTTAGTATAGTAGACTTTTGCAACGAATTATTTTCTTTCTAGAATCTACAACTTCCTTGATATTTGTCTTCTGTGTCCTATGTGTTACAGGTTGCTAAGTGTTGACTGTAAAGAGGAGCTTCATGGTCTACGTGAAATCCAGGAAGTGACACAGTCAGGGCCAGTATTGTTGTTGTTATGTTACAAGTTAAAATAGAAAAAAAAAAGATTTTGACTTCCGGTCTGTTTGCTGTGTTACAAATTTAAAATAGTTTCTGTGCAAAAAGAAACATGTGAAGTTTGACAGCGTGTGCGCTTTAATCAACACATCAGAGAAGTTTCGATTTATTTTCATCAAGCAGTTTAACCAACTTGTTCCATCAGCTTGGTCTGTTCACACGGTTGCTCACCAGTTGAGCGCTGCTGCTGCTGCTGCTGTTTCTAAACTTGCCGCGGTAAGCTGCATATCTGATGTTGTTGCATTGCTTTTTTAGGTTTGTGGTCAGCAACAAGACAAGAGTTTGTTGTGTTTCACAGATGAGAATAAAAGTCTGGTCCTACACATCAGAGCGTCTGTTTGAGTTTGTTCTGTGGTACAAAATGTCAGCATTTTCTCACGTGTGTCATGATAATTATAACTACAGCAGAACGTTCCTCGGTTGTATGAGTGAAATTCGTGCACATCCTTATGAAATAACCTGTGGTACAGTCACGTTCACACTGACAATGGTCTTGAGGGTTATGTCTTTTGAAAGTGCAATCAGTCGATCTTCAGTCAGAGACAGATCCATTACTATGAATGTTCTTCTTTAGAATTTCTTGGGTAGTAGTTTGAAGATTCTCCAGCCTTAGTCAACAAAAAGGTCATTCCTTGACCTCACTCCCTGTTTTATTTCTGGTGGTTGTGCTTCACGACCAAGACATCTCTCCTGTGTCTTGTCTGCTCTTCCTCTTTGTCTTTCATTTGCTTGCTTGTTATTAGTTTCACATCATTACTCTGTGTATGTGTATATAGTCCTGTCTCATCCCTTGACAGTTTGTCCGTCCAGTTACTGTGGAAGTCCCTTTTGTTCTCTCCTGCTATTTCCTGTGTTCCTTTGCTCCTTGTGTTTTTCACCGTCCTTGGTTTTTGGATTACTTTGCTTCTTCTTTTGCAGTTACTATGAATCCAACAAAAGATAGACTGGATCTTTTTTTGGACTTTAACTAATGGACTTCCTGCCATGTTGCTGCAGTGCCTTTTGTTCTCCGTTATACAAATATTCATTAAAGTTATTTTGTTTCCGCCCCTTCTTCCCCGCTACACCTTGTGACAATCTTAATAGTGTCAAGGGGTTAGTGGGTAATGAGGTAGGACCCAAATGCAGGACAGAGTGGGCTGAGGCAGGAGTTGGTACAAAAATATATTTAATAAAAAAGCAAGACAAAACAAAAAGCACTGCACAGATGTCAGGAATCCCTAACTTGACAAGAACAAAAAACTACTGGGAGTCATGTATCCAGCAACGTGAAGATAAAAAACTAGTACACAGACAGGTGCAACGTAACAGAGAACAAAGGGTAAGGCAGGGCTATATATACACAAAGGGGACAGAGGGGCAACGAAACACAGGTGAAAGAAATCCGTGCAGAGCACACAAGGAGAAATTAATGAGTCAATCAAAGGGGAAAAAACAGGGAGTAACACAAGACAGGAAAGTAAGAACTTAACAAAATAAATCAGGAAACACAACCCCAGGAAAACTAATCACAAAGCCATGACACGTACCAACTCAAAACCTGGGCCAGTAAGCTCCCCCTTCTGGTGAGGTTTAATCAAACCACTTCTAATGATAAATAGTTATCATTCTGTCTTGCTGGGGATCCAAACTATGTGCCAGAGATTTGGCGGCATGAAGTCTGGTTGTAGGGCTAGTTGGTGAAGAGAGGAGACCACTCCTTTAATCAGAGAGTCTGTCCTTGAAATCGACATACCGCTGATGTGTGGATCATTGATGAGATCAACTCCTCCCCACCTCTCACCACACAAGCCGCTAAAGTGAATGGAGGACGGTCCAAGAGAACCTTAGGTGGATCTATTTCAACCATGAAGACCTTGATCACTGGACGTGGCCATGAGAAAGAGTAAGGTCAAAGAGACACAAACACATCTTGAGCCCGGAGATAGAAAAAGACCCAGGACACCAGCCCATATGGGGTATGAGTGGGGTATAACTGGTTTATAGACGGGACCCAACTGGTTCATTTATATGGGCCCATGTCGGCCCCACCTATCACTTGCACTACCCATGAATGCCCATATGAGGTATACGTGGAATCTACCTGGGCTTTAGACAGTAGCTCTTTGGGGAATTTAAATAAGACCCACATATGTCCCACTTGTGCCTTGAACAAGGATCTCACTATGCCATAGGCAGGACTCAACCGGGGTTCCAGTATGTTTAAAAGTTAGTTTTGCAGTTTCCACAGTGGCCAAACCTATGAATGCCCATATGAGGTATAAGTAGGATCTAACAGGTTTTCAGGTGAGGCCTATTCGGTTTATTCATATCAGAAACTTAAAGTCCTCACCTATGCACTGAAGTATCTGGGCCAATGGGCTGATCTTTAACATAAACCCAGCCCCCTCTTCTTCTCACTTTCCACTTCAGTCTGATGTTCAGTCAGTCAGCGGCAAGACAACATGGAGGTCAGAGCTTTCTGCATCGCACTGTGTGAGTACTGGCTCCTTTCCAGATTAAAACTTAATGATTAAGACTTTATTTACAATTAAAAAGCTCATGCATGTGAGAGTCTTTGAATGTTACTTAGTGAGTGAACTTAAATTTAACACTTTTAACTCTTCATCATCGACGACATTTAATAGTAAATATGCTGAACATCATGAGCAGCTGTAGGAGATGATAAAACTTTTATTGATTCGTCTATTTTCTTTGCATCTTCAGTGACTGTGATGATCCTGCTGTGTGCACAGGATCAGGAAGTTGGTGAGTAGATGTTTTGTTGGGCAGTTGTAGAAAAGAGGCAAAAATAGATTGAGATTGGTGTGTTTAATCATCACAGGAGTTCCTCTATAACTTTTCTACTTTTAAATGTTGTAAATGTCATCCAGCTGTTCACAGGAGTAAATGTCTAAACTCAATTTCTCTGTTTTTCTTTGTCTCAGATGCAGCTTTACTTTGTATCTCTCCAAACAGACTGCAGTTCTTTGAATATGAGTCGGTCACTTTTTACTGTGAGGGAGTCTTTTACTGTGATGCTGAATATAAATTGATTGGAGGGAAGCCCTCGTGTTGCACCACTAATGACAGAACATCAAGAGGACCTAACTGCACCCTTGAAAGTGTCTATGCAGATGACACTGGAAAGTACTGGTGTGAGGAAGGAGGAGAGAGAGGAAACGTCATCAACATCAATGTGACTTGTATGTTTGCAGTGAGGCAGTGATATTTTGTGATTATCTCAACGTGATTTCAAGATAAATTGAATATAATCGTGTTCTTCAGCTGATTCTGTGATCCTGGAGAGTCCTGCTCATCCTGTGATGGAGGGAGAAGATGTGACTCTGAGCTGCAGAACCAAAATATCTTCCTCGAACATCGCAGCTGATTTCTATAAAGATGGAGTCCAGAAGTGGAGAAGCTCCACAGGAAATCTGAGACTCAAAACAGTCTCCATGTCTGATCAAGGATTCTACAAATGTCACATTTCTGGAGCTGGAGAATCACCACAGAGCTGGCTGTCTGTTGGAGGTGAGACACATCAATTTTACTACGAATAAAGTGTATACATGTCATCTTAGTTCCTGTTACTGTTTTTTTTAGCTTTCCTGTCTTCAACTACACCATATTTTTACGACGAGACGAGTCTTATCTCTTCCTGCAAGTGTAATGGTAAAAATACTTAATCTAAACTACACTGTCTAATTGTTAAATAACTAAACAAATAACTGGGAACCATCCTGTTGGATTCAAGGCCTTTTGAGAGATAAATGGATCTATTCTATCTAGTCACAACCACTTTCTGTATCATAATGTCTTTTCTCTCTTCAGAAACTCTCACAGAACATCGTCCCTCCTCAGATCACGGCCGTCACATTTACCTCATCCTAAGGACCGTGTTCACCATCATCATGGTGGCGCTGCTGCTGCTGCTGCTCGGATGTCTTCACTGTGTGATAGTCAGAGTTATAAAACATGACTCATCTCCAACAGAAGAGAGAGCTTTCTGTTATATTAAAGAAAAAGATGGCCTGGATGACAACCAGCAGGAGAATAAAAGTTAGCTTAGTTGCTGATATTTCATCATGCCTACTCTCACATTTCATTGAGAGTTAAGTCTGTTGCTATCAATCTGCTTTCTAGTCTTCTAGACACAGAGTTAGACGCTGTAACTGGATGAGGAAATGAGCGTCTTGTTGAGAAACTTGTCTAACGTGTCTGTAAATGTGGTTTTTTAACCTTTCGCACTGGCCATAACTCTGACATACGGTGTTTAAAATAAGCACAGCGTCTGAGCACTTCTATTAATTGATGCTGCTTTGTAGAAACGTGTGAACTGTCACAGTGTGTAAACACCATTTGATGTCTTCTGCTGTTTGAAAATGTGTAAAATCTAAAGAAAAATAAACTTATAAATGCATTAATATGCTGTTCTCTAATGTGGTGGTTTTTCATTTTCTTCTCAATATCTTTTCCAGAGTATTTAAAAAATATACATTAACCTAAATGGTACACAGCAGATGAGAGTGTAAGGCAGAAGTGAGGTAAAGACGGATGTAAATAGGAAGGATGTAAGAGAAAAAGAAAATCATGATATTCTTCATCAATTTAATCCTTTTATTTCAGAATAAGCTTTTATAGATGAGTCTGGATTGAAGACAGAAGTCTGACAAGTCTCCATTACTGCAGAGACATGTTATTATATTTATGCAAAGCGTTTCAGTTTTTACACACTTTTATCTAGAAATCTTTTGCTTTAAAAACTGCTATTATGTCAAATGTCTACAGACTTATTGACTATTTGCATAAATATAATATATACACGAAACAATTTTTAGTAAACTTTGTTTTACTGAAATTTATATACTACTTAGGTATATGTCTTTGTTCAATACAAGTTGTCTGTGCTACTCGTGCAAACAACTCACTAAAAGTCATAATGTAATTTATTTTGACTTATTCAGATCAGTGTCATTTGAAACTAGAGAAGCTACTCTTTCAACTGACACAAAGCATCACATAGCTGGAGCTAAACAGCAAGCCTCAGGTTAGTGGACGTGTCCTCAAAACCTGCGCAGATCAGCTGGTGCCTCTGTTTCCAGTGATGTTCAACCTCTCGCTCAGACAGTGTGTGATCCCAACCTGCTTTAAGAAATCCATAATAGTCCCTATCCCAAAGAAACCATAGCCCTGCAGTTCCAATGACTTCAGGCCCTCACATCAACGGTGATGAAATGTTCTGAGAGACTGATCAAGACATTCATCACCTCTACACTGCTCACCACCCTGGATCCGCTACAGCCTGCATACTGACTGGACAGATCCACAGACGACGCCATAACCTTCCTCCTCCGCAAGACCCTCTCCCATGTGGACACTGGTAAGGGAAACTATGTGAGAGTGCTGTTTGTTGACTACAGCTCAGCATTTAATACCATAGTCCCCTCCAGACTGGCCTCTAAGCTGCATGGCCTGGGTCTCGACTCCTCCCCGTGCAGGTGGATCTACAGCTTCCTGACCGGCAGACCACAGGTGGTCCGAGTGGGTCACCACACTTCAGCCCCCCGACTCTCAACACTGGATCCCCCCAGGGCTGTGTGCTCAGCCCTCTGCTGTACTCGTTGTACACACATGACTGCAAGGCCACTTCAGACTCCAACATCATCATGGAGTTTGCTGACGACACCGCTGTTGTAGGACTGATCTCCCATGACAACGAGACAGCCTACAGGAGGGAGGTGTCCCACCTGGAGGACTGGTGCAGGGAGAACCACCTTCTGCTGAACGTCACCAAAACAAAGTAACTGATTGTGGACTTCAGCAGGAAACAGCAGAGGCACTTCCATCCACTCATCATCTGTGGCTCTGAGGTGGAAAGAGTGGACACCTTCAGATGAGTGACCATCTCACAGGACCTGTCATGGACTCATCACCTGAACGCCATGGTGAAGAAGGCCAGACAGCGTCTCTACCTCCTCAGACGCCTCAGAGACTTCAAGCTTCCTCTCAACGTGCTCAGGAACTTTTACACCCGCACCATCAAGAGCACCACCCACTGATGTTTAGTACTGTAGTACTTTTTTACTACTGGCTGCAGGTATAAAAATACATTTCACTGTGCATAAGAATAAGAATAAGAATAAGAAAAACCTTTGTTTGTCCCACAATGAGGAAATGGCAGTTTGCAACAGCATACAGAAAGGGTAGAAAAAATAACAAGAGCAAAAAGAGTAACGTATAAAAGATAAATAATGAAATAGAATAGGATAAAAAAAAATTGCACAGACTGAAAAGTCAGATATTGCACAGACTGCTGGGTTATAAAGTTATTACATCTTGTGGTGTAAAACTATTGCACATATTAAGAGTGTTTGTTATGGAGCCTAACAGCAGAAGCTGCTCTATCTATCTATCTATCTATCTATCTATCTATCTATCTGTCTATCTATCTATCTATCTATCTATCTTGAATTATCTAGACCTGTGTACATTGCCTCCTGTAGTGGGTATTAGTAATATTTTGTTGCCAGATTCACTTTTAAGAGATAAAAACTTTGGTTTCATCCAAATGTCCAAATGCAGACTCGGTCTGGTTCTAATTTTACTAGAACCTTTCTAGAATATGTGTGCTTTGTGGTATTTTGCTATAAACCCTTGGTTTACAAACTTCTAGTCAAGGGGTTGCTGAATGGGTTCAGAATGATATCATTGCTATCAGGGTGTTTTCTACTATCTAATCTAGAAGACATTTTAAATTTTGTTTTTAAATTTAAATTTTTAGGCGTGTTTCACCTCCAGCACTCTAGGGACTTTTTAAGATGACTTTCCTCTCAGTCTCAGCTGTACTTTAGATTTTGCACCAATAAGTATATGTTAGAATGCTAATAAAACACAAACCAACATGTAAGACAGGAAACGTCAAATTTACACCGAACGCAGACTGCTCTGCCGTTGCTCTTAGCACCACCCACTGATGTTTAGGCTATTTCCACCACCTCTGCTTCTCTACAGTCACACAGGAAGAGACCGCTTCTCACTTTACACTTTACTCTGATGTTTAGTCAGTCAGCGGCAAGACAACATGGAGGTCAGAGCTTTCTGCATCACACTGTGTGAGTACTGGCTCCTTTCCACATTAAAACTTAATGATAAAGACTTTATTTACAATTAAAAAGCTCATGCAAGTGAAAATCTTTGAACGTTACTTAGTGAGTGAACTTAAATGTAACACTTTTAACTTAAGTATTATTCTTCACCAGCTACGACATTTAATGGTAAATATGCTGAACATCGTGAGCAGCTGCAGGAGACGACAAAACTTTTATTGATTTATCTATTTTCTTTGCGTCTTCAGTGACTGTGATGATCCTGCTGTGTGCACAGGACCAGGAAGTTGGTGAGTAGATGTTTTGTTGGGCAGTTGTAGAAAAGAGGTAAAAATATCTTGAGACTGGTGTGTTTAATCATCACAGGAGTTCCTCTATTACTTTTCTACTTTTAAATGTTGTAGACGTCGTCCAGCAGTTCACAGGAGTAAATGTCTAAACTCAATTTCTCTGTTTTTCTTTGTCTCAGATGCAGCTTTTCTTCGTATCTCTCCAAACAGACTGCAGTTCTTTGAATATGAGTCGCTCACTTTATACTGTGAGGGAGTCTTTTACTGTGATGCTAAATATAAATTGAATGGACGGAAGCCCTTGTGTTGCACCACTAATGACAGAACATCAAGAGGACCTAACTGCACCATTGAAAGTGTCTATGCAGAGGACACAGGAAAGTATTGGTGTGAGGAAGGAGGAGAGAGAAGAAACATCATCAACATCAATGTGGCTTGTATGTTTGCAGTGAGGCAGTGATATTTTGTCATTATCTCAACGTGATTTCAAGATAAATTAAATATGATCGTGTTTTTCAGCTGGTTCTGTGATCCTGGAGAGTCCTGCTCGTCCTGTGATAGAGGGAGAAGATGTGACTCTGAGCTGCAGAACCAAAATATCTTCCTCCAACATCACAGCAGATTTCTATCAAGATGGAGTCCACAAGTGGAGAAGCACCACAGGAAATCTGAGACTCAAAAGAGTCTCCATGCTTGATCAAGGACTCTACAAATGTCACATCTCTGGAGTTGGAGAATCACCACAGAGCTGGCTGTCTGTTGGAGGTGAGATTTGTAGGTTTATTCAAAATAAGATTCATAAAGTATTGATGACGTATGTGTTTACACTCTCAAACTATTCCCATCTCCTTAAGTTCCAGCTTTTCCTACCGTCAATACAGAAGATCACAAAGACTCTAATCCTGCCTTCTCTTCCTCCACAAGCACACCATGGATCATCATGTCCGTCTTGTTGATGCTTCTCTTGTTGGTTGTTGGACTACTTTGCTTTGGCAGATTTCCCTGTGCCAGAGGTGAAGTACATATAGTGAACTTTACTCAATGCGACCACTGGTTTTGCTTTGTCACAAAATGATTCTTCCATGTACACAAAAGTCACGGAAGAGTTCCTCAGGGTTGGGTGCTAGGACCAAAGTTTTTCACATTATAAATGCACATTATTAAATGAACTTCCCTCATGTGTGACTCTTGTTACTTCGAAAATCAGTTCTCATGTTACTTTCGTTCCACCACCATGTTCAAAATATCTTCTTTTTTTACAGATATTTGTTCACACTCACAGGCAGTGCCTGATTTAGACTCATCAGAGTATCAGACAGGTAGGTTTAATGTTAAGAGATGAAATATTTATCAGAAAGGATATTAAATATATATATTTACTGTTTTTTTTTTTTTTTTCCAGTCTCTGTACAGGCCAGTGCAGCTGAAGCAAGCCAAGCAATATATGCTAATGTATCAAAGAACAGGAAGAAGAAAGGTATTTCCTCTAACTTTATATTTTTTGGTCCAGACCACAGCTCACATGCTTCTCAGCATTTACATTGTTTGACATGGTGGTGCTGGTATTAACTTCAGCTAACAACTTTATGTAATTTATTTACCTGAATTCACTGTTCAGAATTCAAAATGTGGAAAAAGACAAAGTTAGAGACGCCACAACACTTTGGGAAATATGCTTATTGAAATTCAAGTCAAACGTTGGATGTTAACTGGAGCCCAGGGGTGGTTAGCTTATCCATAACATTGTGAATCCCAGTGTCTGTGCATGATTTACAGTAATTGAAAAGACACAGTAGTATGGAATATTTAATGTGTCTTCAAAGCAGCAGAGTCCAGCGTTCCCTCACCTGCCCAAGACCCTGTTGACAATGACATCTGCTATTCTACAATTCAGTATGTGAGTCAAATATAATCTTTTATCTCCTCGTTGCTACACAGTTCTCTTTCTTAGAGCATGTTCTTGCTGTCCACTCATCGTTGCTGAAAGAAAAGTCAAAAAGCAACTCAAAAACCTTGTGCCATTGAGCGCCTCTTCTTCTGTCAGTGCAGTCTACACATCTTGTATGAATGTCCAAAACTCTAATTAGGATAAGCCTCTCTCCAAACATTGATTCTAGTATTATATATATATATATATATATATGTAAACCTCTGGTGGTGTAATTTAAGTGGTCGAGGGGTTCAGAATATCGTGGTAGAGGGGTAAGGGTAGAGATTTTAAGTCATGCTTTGCTTAGTACAGTAGATTTCTGCAACGACTTATTTTCTTTCTATAATCTACAACTTCCATGATATTTGTCTTCTGTGTCCTATGTGTTACAGGTTGTTAAGCGCTGACTGAAAAGAGGAGTTTCATGGTCTATGTGAAAACCAGGAAGTGACCCAGTTAGGGCCAGTGTTGTTGTTGTTACTGTACAAGTTAAAACAGAAAAAAAAAAAAAATAATAATCTTTTGACCTCAGGTCTGTTTGCTGTGTTACAAATTTAAAATAGTTTCTGTGCAAAAACAAACGTGGAGTTTGACAGCGTGTGCGCTTTAACCAACACATCAGAGAAGTTTCACTTTATTTTCATCAGGCAGTTTAACCAACTTGTTCCATCAGCTTCGTCTGTTCATACAGTTGCTCACCAGATGAGCGCTGCTGCTGCTGTTTCTAAAGGGGCCGCGGTTAGCTGCATATCTGATGTTGTCGCATTGCTTTTTTAAGTTTGAGGTCAGCAACGAGACGAGAGTTTGTTGTGTTTCACCAGTGAGAATAAAAGTCATGTCCTACACGTCAGAGCGTCTGTTTGAGTTTGTTCTGTGGTACAATATGTCAGCGTTTTCTCACCTGTGTCATGATAATTATAACTACAGCAGAATGTTGTTCGGTTTTAAGTGTGAAATTCATGCACGTCCTCACGAAATAACCTGTGTTCACACTGACAATGGTCTTGAGGGTTATGTCTTTTGAAACCGAAGTGCGTCGATCTTCCTACTTTCTGACAGGACATTCAGAGACGGATCTATTACTCTGAATTCTCTTCTTTTGAATTTCTTGGGTCATCAGTAGATTGAAGATGTTCCTGCCTTGATCAATGAAAACTTAATTCCTTGACCTCACTTCCTGTTTTATTTCTGGTGGTTGTACTTCACCACCAAGACCTGTGTCTTTTCAACTCTTCTTCCTTGTCTTTGGTTTGCTATTAGTTTCACCTCATTACTCTGTGTATGTGTATCCCTTAACAGTTTGTCTGGCCAGTTACTGTGGAAGTACCTGTTGTGTTCTCCTGTTATTCCCTGTGTCCCTTTGCTTCTTGTTCTACAGTTACCATGAATCCGACAAACGACAGACTGGACCTTTTGTTGGACTTTAGCTAATGGACTTCCTGCCATGTTGCATCAGTGCCTGTTGTTCTCCGTTATACATTCATTCATTCATTCATCTTCTATAACCGCTTATTCCTGTTGAGGGTCGCGGGGTCTGCTGGAGCCTATCCCAGCTGTCATCGGGCGAGAGGCGGGGTCCACCCTGGACAGGTCTCCAGTCTATCACAGGGCTAACACAGAGAGACACGCACACCTACGGCCAATTTAGAATCACCAATTAACCTAACCAGCATGTCTTTGGACGGTGGGAGGAAGCTGGAGTACCTGGAGAGAACCCACGCAGACACAGGGAGAACATGCACAGAACTCCACACAGAAAGGCCCAGTCGGCCCATGGATTTGAACCTGGTACCTTCTCGCTGTGAGGCATCAGTGCTAACCACCTCGCCACAGTGACGCCCTCTCCGTTATACAAATATTCAATAAAGTTCTTTTGTTTCCTCCCCTTCTTCCTCACTACACCTTGTGACAATCTTAGTAGTGTCAAGGGGTTAGTGGGTAATGAGGTACGACCCAAATGCAGGACAGAGTGGGCTGAGGCAGGAGTTGACACAAAAATATATTTAATAAAAAAAAAAAAGAGGAGCTTCATGATCTACTTGAAAACCAGGAAGTGACCCAGTTCGGGCCAGTATTGTTGTTGTTATTGTACAAGAAAAAAAATCTTTTGACCTCAGGTCTGTTTGCTGTGTTTCAAATTTAAAATAGTTTCTGTGCAAAAACAAACATGTGGAGTTTGACACCATGTGCACTTTAACCAACACATCAGAGAAGTTTCGGTTTATGTTCGTCAGGCAGTTTAACCAACTTGTTCCATCAGCTTAGTCTGTTCACACAGTTGCTCACCAGCTGAGCGCTGCTGCTGCTGTTGTTTCTAAACGTGTCACGGTTAGCTGCGTATCTGACGTTGTTGCATTGCTTTTTTAGGTTTGTGTTCAGCAACAAGACGAGAGTTTCTTGTGTTTCACTGATGAGAATAAAAGTCATGTCCTACACATTAGAGTGTCTGAGTACACCTTGTGACAATCTTAGTAGTGTCAAGGGGTTAGTGGGTAATGAGGTACAACAATGAGCAAGACAAAACAAAAAGCGCTGCAGAGATGGATAAAGTTCCTAACTTGACACGAACAACAAAACCACTTTGAGAGATGTATGCAGGAACGCGGGGATACACAAATCTTTGTGACATGAAGATAGCAAGGAGACAAGTGACAAGTATACGGACAGGTACGACGTAACAAAGGCTATATATACACACAGGGGCAGGGCTATATATACACACAGGGGACAGAGGGGTGACGAAACACGGGTGAAACAAATCAGTGCGGAGTACACAAGGAGAAATCAATGAATCAATCAAAGGGGAAAACACAAGGAGTAACACAAGACAGGAAACCAAGAACTTAACAAAATAAAACAGGAAACAGAACCCCAGGAAAACTAATCACAAAACCATGGCAATTACCAACTCAAAAGCCAGGGCCAGTAAGCTCCCCCTTATGGTGAGGTTTAATCAAACCACTTGTAATGATAAATATTTACCATTCTTTCTTGCTGGGGACCCACACTATGTGCCAGAGATTTGGTGGCATGAAGTCTGGTTGTAGGGGTATTTGGTGAAGAGAGGAGACTACTCCTTTAATCATCGATGAGATCAAGTCTTCCCCAACTCTGACCACACAAGCCGCTGTAGAACCTTGGGTGGAGCTATTTCAACCATGAAGACCTTGATCACTGGACGTGGCCATGAGAAAGAGTAAGGTCAAAGAGACACAAACAGATCTTGAGCCTTTCAGTGTAGAGCAGAGAACAACGATCCATCCTGTTCCGAGTGAAAACTCTGGCCAAAGCAGAAGAAGACCAGTGAAGACCAAAAGATCTCTGTGAAGGAGACTGCTGTTGAAGAACTTCATTTTGGCCTTTTAGGTCTCTTTTCATCTTCGACACCCGGAGATAGAATAAGAGCCAGGACACCAGTCCATATGAGGTGTAAGTGGGGTATAACTGGTTTATAGATGGGGCCCAGCTGGTTTATTTATATGAGGCCCATGTTGGTCCCACCTATCACTTTAACAAGGATCACATAGGGCTGCAAGAGGGTTTGTTGGCACTTTACACACTTGCCCAATCTGTGAATGTCCATACGGGGCATAAGTGGGATCTAATTGGGCTTTAGATGATGGCTATCCACGAGGCCCATGTCAACCCAATCTATTACTTTAACAAGGATCTCACTAGGTCAGAGGCATTGTGCAACCGGGCTACAAGTGGACTACAAGTGGGTTTGTCCACAATGTCCAGACTTGCCCTAGCCATGAATGCCCATATGAGGTATACATGGAATCTACCTGGGCTTTAGATGGTGGCTATCTGGGGAATTTAAATAAGACCCACATATGTCCCACTTGTGCCTTGAACAAGGATCTCACATAGGCGGGATCCCACCGGGATGCAGTATGGTTTAAAAGTTAGTTTGTCCGCAGTTTCCACAGTGGCCAAACCTATGAATGCCCATATGAGGTATAAATGGGGTCTAACAGGTTTTCAGGTGAGGCCTATTTGGTTTTTTCATATCAGAAACTTGAAGTCCTCACCTATGCACTGAAGTATCAGGGCCAATGGGCTGAGCTTTCACATAAACCCAGCCCCCTCTTCTTCTCCCTTCACACTTCAGTCTGATATTCAGTCAGTCAGCGGCAAGACAACATGGAGGTCAGAGCTTTCTGCATCGCACTGTGTGAGTACTGGCTCCTTTCCAGATTAAAACTTAATGATTAAGACTTTATTTACAATTAAAAAACTCATAGATGTGAAAGACTGAAAGTTACTTAGTGAGTGAACTTACATTTAACACTTTTAACTTAAGTATTATTCTTCACCAGCTACGGCATTTAATAGTAAATATGCTGAACATCGTGAGCAGCTGTAGGAGACGACAAAACTTTTATTGACTTGTCTATTTTCTTTGCGTCTTCAGTGACTGTGATGATCCTGCTGTGTGCACAGGATCAGGAAGTTGGTGAGTAGATGTGTTTTGGGCAGTTGTAGAAAAGAGGCAAAAATATTTTGAGATTGGTGTGTTTAATCATCACAGGAGTTACTTTATTACTTTTCTACTTTTAAATGTTGTAGACGACGTCCAGCAGTTCACAGGAGTAAATGTCTAAACTAAATTTCTCTGTTTTTCTTTGTCTCAGATGCAGCTTTTCTTCGTATCTCTCCAAACAGACTGCAGTTCTTTGAATATGAGCCAGTCACTTTGTACTGTGAGGGAGTCTTTTACTGTGATGTTGAACATAAGTCGACAGGGGAGACGCCCTCGTGCTGCACCACTAATAACAGAACATCAAGAGGACCTAACTGCACCATTAAACCTCTTTATCAATATGACACTGGAAAGTACTGGTGTGAGGAAGGAGGACAGAGAAGAAACATCATCAACATCAAAGTCACTTGTATGTTTGCAGTGAGGCAGTGATATTTTGTGATTATCAACGTGATTTCAAGATAAATTAAATATGGTCGTGTTCTTCAGCTGGTTCTGTGATCCTGGAGAGTCCTGCTCATCCTGTGATGGAGGGAGAAGATGTGACTCTGAGATGCAGAACCAAAATATCTTCCTCCAACATCACAACTGATTTCTATAAAGATGGAGTCCGCAAGTGGAGAAGCTCCACAGGAAATCTGACCATCAAAAGAGTCTCCATGCATGATCAAGGACTCTACAAATGTCACATCTCTGGAGTTGGAGAATCACCACAGAGCTGGCTGTCTGTTGAAGGTGAGACACATCAGTTGTAAGATTTTAAGATGAAGTGTATACATGTGATCTTAGTTCCTGTTAATGTTTTTTTTTTTTTAGCTTTCCCATCGTCACTTGCACCATGTTTTCATGCAGAGACAAGTCTTACCTCCTCCTGCAAGTGTAATGGTAAGAAGACTTAATCTGAACTACACTGTCTAATTGTTAAATAACTAAACAAATAACTGGGAACCGTCCTGTTGGATGCAAGGCCTTTTGAGAGATAAATGGATTGCTCTTTGCTTTTTTCACTTCTATTTAGTCACAACCACTTTCTGTCTCATAATGTCTTGTCTCTCTTCAGAAACTCCCACAGAACATCGTCCCTCCTCAGATCAGGGCCGTCACATTTACCCCATCCTAAGGACCGTGTTCACCGTCATCATGGTGGCGCTGCTGCTGCTGCTGCTCGGATGTCTTCACTGTGTGATAGTCAGAGTTATAAAGCATGACTCATCTCCAACAGAATAGAGAGCTTTCTGTTATATTAAAGAAAAAGATGGCCAGGATGACAACCAATAGGAGAATAAAAGGTAGCTTAGTCGCTGAGATCATGAAGTTAATATTTTATCATACCTACTCTCACATTTCATCTAGAATTAAGCCCGCTGCTATCAGGCTGCTTTCTATGCTTCTAGACACAGGGTTAGACGCTGTAACTGGATCAGGAAATGAGCGTCTTGCTGAGAAACTTGTCTTACGTGTCTGCAAATGTGGTTTTTAAACCTTTCACACTGGCCATAAGTCTGACACATGATGTTTAAAATAAGCACAGCGTCTGAGCGCTTCTATTAATTCATACTGGTTTGTAGAAACGTGTGAACTGTCACAGTGTGTCAACACCATTTGGTGTCTTCCTCTGTTAGCAATTTTGTAAAATCTAAAGAAAAATAAACTTAGAAATGCATTAACATGCTGTTCTTTAATGTGGTGATTTTTCATTTTCTTCTCAATATCTTTTCTAGAGTATTTTAAAAAACATATTAACCTGTATGGTATACAGCAGATTAGAGAGTAAGGCAGAAGTAAGGTAAAGACAGATGTAAAAAGAAAGGATGTAAGAGAAAATGAAAATCATGATATTCTTAATCCATTTATCCCTTTTATTTCAGAAGAAGCTTTTATAGATGAGTCTAGACTGAAGACGGAAGTCTGACAAGTCTCCATTACTGCAGAGACACTTGTGAACATGTTATTATATTTATGCAAAGCGTTTAAGTTTTCATGTATTCTTGGCAAAAAATCTTTTGATTTATAAACTGCTGTTATGTCAAATGTCTACAGGACTTATTGACTTAAGAGTTTGTACAATCAAAATCATTTGCATAAATAGAATATATACAAGAAATTGATTTCAGCAAACTTTGTTTATATATATAGTTTATATACTACTTCGGTACATGTCTTTGTTCAATACAAGCTGCCTGTGTTACTCGTGCAAACAACTCACTAAAAATCATGATGTCATTTAGTTTGACTTATTCAGAACAGTGTCATTTGAAACTAGAGAAGCTACTCTTTCCATTGACACAAAGTATCACATAACTGGAGCTAAACAGCTAGCCTCAGCTAACCGAGAAAACACCAAAACTTTGACTTGCTAAGTCAACATGGCAGATTTTGTTCTTGAGACATTTGTAGGGATTGGTTATGCGAATTTGGTTAAAATTAGATAATAAATAATTGTTATTAATAATTATGAATTATTAAATCAAATTAAATTAGTATTAATCAAAATTAATAGTACGCGGCACCACCCTGCTTACAGGGAACCTTAACCAAATGCGATACAGTCTCAAATCGCAAATATTGAAGTTATGAAATCCAAACACAGACTCTCTCAACCAGCTTGACACAATGTAAACACACAATAATCACTAGGTCTAGCTTAACTTTAAGTACAATGAGGTTTATAACAATAAAGGTTAATCAATAATTAACAATATCAAATCCACTTGATGTACCCTACAAACTACTCGTAATCGTCATAACATTCCAACACGGAGATGCAGGTATGTGTGTGCGTGTGTATGTGAATGAGGATGGGAAAAGGGGGAAGAGCGTGATGATGTAAGAAAGGAGAAGGAGAAAGGGGAGAGGCAAGATGGCTGACTCCGCCCACGAGTGGGTTTACGTCACCAATGATCCTTACCCTAGAAAATGGGGGACAATTCAAAATGGTGTGGCTGATGGCGTGCTGATCAGCCGGCAACTCACTTTATAGCTCAAAAAGAGAGGGAGATTTTACCGCTGGGTAATCTAGCTCTCTTTGACTATTAAGAACCGGGAGGGTACACATGTATCTCGGTGTGTATATGTGTGTGTGTGTGTGTGTGGTTAGCAGAAAGCTCCAAGGGAGGAGAGAAAGGCAAAGTTTACCAAACCGATCTCGTGAGGGTCACGATGATTGTCTTTTATCTGACCGGAATAGAGAGACACGGACAGATACGAAGCAATCAATCATTTCACACACGAGAACAAAGGAGCACGCCGGCTCACACACTTGCGCTGAGCGCGACTGGAGGTTACATGATAACAATAACACTGACAGACTCGCGGTCCGTAAACACACACCAAATAAAAGGGGATCACACGAAATACAAATAAAAATAAAGATAAAATCCTGACTCTGCCCAGACATTAAACTCTTACTTGGTCGGTGATAGGGGAGCGGATAGCGTGTGTCCTTGGCGTCGTTTGCGATTCAGCTCCGTGCGGCTCGAATACGACGGGTCTGTTGTGCGCATCACTGGCGGACAAACGGCAGCTGATCCTCGGCGGTGGCGCAGGGGAACTCAGCGGAGTCGACTTGATGAAGAATCTAGTTCTTCCTTCTGCAGGCAACGAGGGATCGCAGTGGCGGCGTCCTCGGGAAATCCGGATGATAGCTCAGGATGAGCGTAGATAGAAGACAGGAATCTTAGTCTCGTTCAGCGAGATGAAGATGGCGTGGTCTTTAGGCGTAAAGTTACGTTTGCACCTCCAAGGTAACGAAGTTACAATGGGAAGCAATGTGTTCAGAGTCTGCGGGGTTATTTATATCCAATTTGACATCATAGAACTCTGCGGGAGTTCTGAGGGCTCTCTGCCAATCAGAGTCAGTGAGTCGACTCTGCCGGATATTGTACCTGGCAATAAAACCGCTAGGCCTGATGGGAAACGGAGTCCCTTTAGGACTCCCATTGTTCTCATCTGGCCCCTCTGGCGTGGCTGCCAGGCTTTATGGGGTACAACAGGCCTCACTCAGGCTCTGTAGGCCCAACACATTCATGAAAACAACTGTCAACTAATATTGTTTTTATTACCTGTTGTGTCCGTCCAGAGTAAGGTAAGGACAAGCTGAGGTAGTGTAAAGACTTCTACAGGAGGTAGCTAGAGATCAAACTTCAGCAGAAGAACATTGGCAAGGTGTGGTCAGGAATGAAGGATATCACGGGCTGTGGGGGGAGAGGCAGGTTGTCTGAAGGCAACATGGATAGAGTGAACACCTTCTTCAATAGGTTTAGCTCTCAGACCTCAGTCTCCTCTACCACATGCCCCCACACCTTCTCACTGCCTCCAATACTCCCACATCTCACGTCTCATAATCCTCCTGCAGGGCCTCCTCAGCCTCCTGTGTCCACCTCCTTACATGAAGCCCCTCGGCAAATAATAGGGATCCACTGCAGGGTGAGACAGCCCTGATGGCATTAACCCCCTGGATACTAGGAACCTGTGTCAGCCAGATGCCTGGTGTTCTCCAACATCTCTTCAATCTCCATCCAGATTCAGGCCCATAGCCCTCACATTTGTATGTCTTGATCATTCTCTCAAAGCATTTCATCACCTCCACACTGCCCACCACCCTGGATCCACTACACTTCGCATACCTGTGGGACAGATCCACAGATGACGCCATAAACTTCCGCCTCCACAAGACCCTCTCCCATGTGGACACTGGTAAGGGAAACTATGTGAGAGTGCTGTTTGTTGACTGCAGCTCAGCATTTAATACCTTAGGCCCCGTCCACACGTATCAAAACAATCTTTTCCCTCTCCGTTTTCCCTGGCATCGTTTCAAGAATATCCGCGTCCACACGGATCTGTTTAAACACGACTGAAAACGCTACTTCATATTCCAGGCCTATAGGTGGCGCTGTTTCAGTTTCAGAAATTCACCAAAAATGGAGAGGAAGAGGGGGAGCATGCACATAAAGCTTGAGCGCTGTTTACAAAATGTTGCTTATGTGGTTGTCCATCAGCCTTTTTTGCTCAGCGTGGTGGCACAGGAGCATGATATTTTGCCCTAGTAAACCCTAATCTCCAGCAGGAACACGAGCATGTAGTCTGCCATTGTTGTTGATGTTGTTATGAGACGTCTCGCGGGAGGTGGAACGCTGCTCGAGGGGTGTGGCGATGACATCATCGAAACGCACTCCTCCATTTTCGCCGTCCACACGAACACGCAAGAGCTACGTTGCGAATTTTTCCACCCTGGGACCAGGTTTCAGAAAAGTGCGTTTTAGGGCGATGCGTTTACAGGATTCGTGTGGACGATTGGCCAAAACGATGCAAAACATCTGCGTTTAAACCAAAAAGCGTCTCCGTGTGGACGGGCCCTTAGTCCCCTCCAGACTGGCCTCTAAGTCAAAGGAACTGATAGTGAGGTGGAAAGAATGGACACTTTCAGATACCTGGGAGTGACCATCTCACAAGACCTGTCATGGACTCATCGCCTGAACACCATGGTGAAGAAGGCCAGACAGTGTCTCTATCTCCTCAGATGCCTCAGAGACTTTAAGCTCCCTCTCAAGGTGCTCAGGAACTTTTACACCTGCACCATCAAGAACATCTTGTGTGGGAGCATCACCACCTGGATGGGAAATTGAACCAGACATGACTTTGTCCCCCCACAGCCCATACAAAAGAGCTACCCCTCTAAGTTTACATTTCAAGTTTACAGTCTATATTTTATTTTATTTTTCTCAGTTTTACATTTATACTTATACTTTTATACTACTGGCTGCAGGTACAAAAATACATTTCACTGTGCATTGTACTATGTATAACTGTAAATCTATCTATCTAGATAATTTGACCAAAGGTTGAATTGTGTGTTCGTTGGCTCCTGTAGTGGGTATCAGTAATATTTTGTTTCCAGATTCCCTTTCAAGAGGTAAAAACTAAATGTGGTTACTTTGGCTTTTTATTTTTACTCACTTCTAGTCAAGGGGTTGCTGAATGAGTTCAGAATGATATCATTGCTATCAGGGGGTTTTCTAGTATCTAATCTAGAAGACATTTTAAATTTTGTCTTTTTAGGCGTGTTTCACCTCCAGCACTCTAGGGACACAATGGTTAAATGTGTGCACTGTTTTTAAGATGACTTTCCTCTCAGTCTCAGCTGTACTTTAGACTTTGTGCCAATAAGTATATGTGAAACTGCTAATAAACCACAAACCAACATGTAGGACAGGAAACGTCAAATTTACACTGAGCACAGATTCGCTCTGCCATCGCCCTTAGCACCACCCACTGATGTTTAGGCTATTTCCACCACCTCTGCTTCTCTACAGTCACACAGGAAGAGACCGCTTCTCACTTTCCACTTCAGTCTGATGTTCAGTTAGTCAGCAGCAAGACAACATGGAGGTCAGAGCGTTCTGGATTGCATTGTGTGAGTACTGGCTCCTTTCCACATTAAAAGTTAATGATAAAGACTTTATTTACAATTTAAAAGCTCATCCATGTGAAAGTCTTTGAACGTTATTTAGTGAGTGAACTTAAATTTAACACTTTTAACTCAAGTATTATTCGTCACCAGCTACGACATTTAATAGTGAATATGTTAAATATTGTGAGCAGCTGTAGGAGACGACAAAACTTCTCTTGATTCGTCTATTTTCTTTGCGTCTTCAGTGACTGTGATGATCCTGCTGTGTGCACAGGATCAGGAAGTTGGTGAGTAGATGTTTTAATGGGCACTTGTAGAAAAGAGACAAAAATATCTTGAGACTGGTGTGTTTAATCATCACAGCAGTTCCTCTATTACTTTTCTACTTTCAAATGTTGTAGACGTCGTCCAGCAGTTCACAGGAGTAAATGTCTAAACTCAATTTCTCTGTTTTTCTTTGTCTCAGATGCAGCTTTTCTTCATATCTCTCCAAACAGACTGCAGTTCTTTGAATATGAGTCGGTCACTTTTTACTGTGAGGGAGTCTTTTACTGTGATGCTGAACATAAATCGACTGGAGGGAAGCCCTCGTGTTGCACCACTAATAACAGAACATCAAGAGGACCTAACTGCACCATTAAAAATCTTTATGGAGATGATTCTGGAAAGTATTGGTGTGAGGAAGGAGGAGAGAGAAGAAACATCATCAACATCAATGTCACTTGTATGTTTGCAGTGAGGCAGTGATATTTTGTCATTATCTCAACGTGATTTCAAGATAAATTCAATATGATCGTGTTCTTCAGCTGGTTCTGTGATCCTGGAGAGTCCTGCTCATCCTGTGATGGAGGGAGAAGATGTGACTCTGAGCTGCAGAACCAAAACATCTTCCTCCAACATTGAAGCTGATTTCTATAAAGATGGAGTCCACAAGTGGAGAAACTCCACAGGAAATCTGACGATCAAAAGAGTCTCCATGCTTGATCAAGGATTCTACAAATGTCACATCTCTGGAGTTGGAGAATCACCACAGAGCTGGCTGTCTGTTGGAGGTGAGACACATCAGTTGTAAGATTTTAGGATGAATAAAGTGTATACATGTGATCTTAGTTCCTGTTAATGTTTTTTTTTTTTTTTTTTTTAGCTTTCCCAACGTCACCTGCACCATGTTTTCATGCAGAGACGAGTCTTACCTCCTACTGCAAGTGTAATGGTAAGAAGACTTAATCTGAACTACACTGTTGTTAAATCACTAAACAAATAACTGGGAATCGTCCTGTTGGATGCAAGGCCTTTTGAGAGATAAATGGATTGCTCTTTGCGTCTTTCACTTCTATTTAGTCACAACCACTTTCTGTCTCATAATGTCTTTTCTCTCTTCAGAAACTCTCACAGAACATCGTCCCTCCTCAGATCAGGGCCGTCACATTCACCCCATCCTAAGGACTGTGTTCACCATCATCATGGTGGCGCTGCTGCTGCTGCTGCTCGGATGTCTTCACTGTGTGATAGTCAGAGCTATAAAACATGACTCATCTCCAACAGAAGAGAGAGCTTTCTGTTATATTAAAGAAAAAGATGGCCTGGATGACAACCAATAGGAGAATAAAAGCTAGCTTAGTCGCTGAGATTGTGGAGTTAATATTTTATCATACCTACTCTCACATTTCATCTAGAATTAAGTCCGCTGCTATCAAGCTGCTTTCTATGCTTCTAGACACAGGGTTAGACGCTGTAACTGGATCAGGAAATGAGTGTCTTGCTGAGAAACTTGTCGAATATGTCTGCAAATGTGGTTTTTAAACCTTTCACACTGGCCATATCTCTGACACATGGTGTTTAAAATAAGCACAGCGTCTGAACGCTTCTATTAATTGATGCTGCTTTGTAGAAACGTGTGAGCTCTGACAGTGTGTCAACATCATTTGGTGTCTTCTGCTGTTTGCAATTTTGTAAAATCTAAAGAAAAATAAACTTAACATGCTCTACTGCAATGTGGTGGTTTTTCAATTTCTTCTCAATATCTTTTCTAGAGTATTTTAAAGAAAAAAAACTGTATGGTATACAGCAGATGAGAGAGAGGTAGAAGTGAGGTAAAGATGAATGTAAAAAGAAAGAATGTAAGAGAAAATGAAAATCATGATATTCTTCATCAATTTGACCCTTTTATTTCTTAAGAAGCTTTTATAGATGAGTCTAGGTCGGAGACAGAAGTCTGACAAGTATCCATTACTGCAGAGACACTTATGAACATGTTATTATATTTATGCAAAGCGTTTCAGTTTTTACACACTATTGGCTAGAAATCTTTTGATTTCTAAACTGCTATTATGTCAAATGTCTACAGGACTTATTGACAAACAAACTTTTTTGCACAAATATAATACAAGAAAAGGGCGGCACAGTGCATGTTCTCCCTGTGTCTGCATGGGTTCTCTCCAGGTACTTGGGCTTCCTTCCACCATCCAAAGACATGCTAGTTAATTGATGATTTTAAATTGGCCGTAGGCGTGCGTGTGAATGGTTTTATGTGTCTCTGTGTTTGCCCTGTGATAGACTGCTAACTGGCAGAGTGGACCCCGCCTCTTTCCCCGATGACAGCTGGGATAGGCTCCAGCAGTCCCCGCAACCCTTAACAGGTATAAGCGGGTACAGAAGATGAATGAATGAATGAATAATACAAGAAACTGTTCTTAGTAAACTTTGTTTTACTGGAGTTTTTATACTACTTAAGTACATGTCTTTGTTCAATACAAAATTTTGTTCAGTACAAATCCAAAATTTCAACTTGCAAACCCAACATGGCAGAATTTTTTCTTAAGACATTTATGAAAACAACTGTCAACTAATATTGTTTTTATTACCTGTTGTGTCCATTTGAGTTAATTCACAGGATTATCCTTCAACTGTGCAACACATGGTGACTTGCCTGACAGGATCTGGGCCCTGTGCCCTAATTTCATACATGGTCCTTTTCTCCGTCTAGTGATCTTATGGTGGTACTATCGATAGTACACAAATTATCGCTGTTTTGTATAGAATGAGACCTTTATGAACCTTACCTTACTCTGGACACCATTAAACAGCGTCGTTGTATGTGGATGCCTGTTGCTGCAGCTCCTGAGTGTGTGCATCTTTTTGTATTTTTTTTCGTCACTTTTTTGTTTTTTTTATCTTGAACTTTTTGTCAGAAATATAGTGCAGGAATGGTACCAGTCTCATGGGGAGGACATCAGAAACATGATTGACTGCATCACAGAATACATGAAATTCTGTGATAATGCCGTCATGCCCTCCCAGACTGCTCGTTGTTTCTCCAAGAACAAACAGTGGATCAATAGTGATCTGAAGACTCTGCTGAATGACAAGAGGAGAGCCTTCAGGTCTGGAGACAAGGAGGAGCTAAGGAGGGTACAGCACTAACAGCAGGACAAGCTGAGGGAGTGTACAGACTTCTACAGGATGTAGCTGGAGGTCAAACTTCAGCAGAAGAACACTGGCAAGGTGTGGTCAGGAATGAAGGATATCACGGGTTGTGGGGGGAGAGGCAGGTTGTCTGAAGGCAACATGGAAAGAGTGAACACCTTCAATAGGTTTAGCTCTCAGACCTCTGTCTCCTCTACCCCCTCCCCCCACACCTCCCCACTTCCTCCAACACTCCCACATCTCACGTCTCCTACTCCTCCTGCAGGACATCCTTAGCCTCCTGTGTGCACTTCCACCTTATCCTACTGAGGACCTGTTCCAGCCAGATGTCTGGTGTTCTCCAGCATCTCTTCAATTTGCCTTCTGTCTAGTCCCTGTGCCCAAGAAGTTGTCTCCAACCACCCTCAGTGATTACCATCCAGTTGGCTTTACATCCCATGTGATGAAGATGCTGGAGAGGTTGGTGTTGGCCCATGTGATGTCGCAGGTGAGATCATCTTTATACTCCCTACAGTTTGCCTACCAGCCGCGTTTGGATGCCATGGATGACGCTGTCATCTATCTGCTGCAGCGGACTCACTCCCATCTGGATGGTGGTGGAGGCTCGATGAGAATCATATCCTTTGATTTCTCCAGTGCCTTCAACGCCATCCAGCCTTGTTGCTGGGTGAGAAGCTGCAGTCGATGGGCGTCGGTGCGTCCACTGTCTCCTGGATCACTGACTGCCAGACAGACATGCCACAGTTCATTCGTTTGGGTCATGTCCTGTCTGATGTGGTGGTGAGTGGTGTAGGAGCCCCACAGGGCACTGTGCTTTCTCTGTTACTGTTCACCATATACACCACTGACTTTCAGCACAACTCAGAGTCATGTCACTTACAGACATTTTCTGAAGACTTTGCAGTTGTAGGGTGTATAAGTGGTGGATGGGAGGAGAAGAAGCATAAAGGGCTGGTGGACAGACTTGTGTGGTGGGCTGGAAAGAATCACCTGCTGCTTAACTTGGACAAGACCAGGAGGAAGGGAACAGCTCCTCTGCCCCTCAGGGTTGAGGATTACAAATACGTGGGAGTGACCATCGACACAGACCAAACTGGAGGACCAACTGAGCTGCTCTGAGCTGCAGAACCAAAATATCTTCCTCCAACATCGAAGCTGATTTCTATCAAGATGGAGTCTGCAAGTGGAGAAACTCCACAGGAAATATGAGACTCAAAACAGTCTCCATGTTTGATCAAGGACTCTACAAATGTCACATCTCTGGAGTTGGAGAATCACCACAGAGCTGGCTGGCTGTTGGAGGAGAGACGTGTAGGTTTTTTCAAAATAAGGTCCATAAAGTATTGGTCACGTATGTGTTTACACTCTCAAACTATTCCCATCTCCTTAAGTTTCAGCTTGATACAGAAGATCACAAAGACTCTAATCCTGCCTCCTCTTCCTCCGTAAGCACACCATGGATCATCGTCTCCGTCTTGTTGATGCTTCTCTTGTTGGTTGTTGGACTACTTCGCTTTCGCAGATTTCCCTGAAGGTGAAGAACATAAAGTCAACTTTACTCAATGTGCTCACTGGTTTTACTTTGTCACAATACGATTCTTCCATGTACACATAAGTCACGGAGGAGTTCATCAGGGTTGAGTGCTAGGGCCAAAGTTTTTCACATTATAAATGCACATTATTAAATGAACTTCCCTTTTGTGTGACTCTTGTTACTTAGAAAATCAGTTCTCATGTTACTTAATTCCACCACAATGTTCAAAATATCTTCTTTATTTTTTACAGATTTTCTTTCACACTCACTGGCTGGGTGTGAAAGATTCAGTGATTCAGTGATTCAGACTCATCAGAGCATCAGACAGGTAGATTTAATGTGAAGAGATTAAACATCTAGCAGAAAGGATATTATATGTATATATATTTATTGTTTTGTTTTTCCAGTCTCTGTACAGGCCAGTGCAGCTGAAGCAAGCCAAGCAATGTATGCTACTGTAACAAAAAACAGGAAGAAGAAAGGTATTTCTTCAAACTTTATATTTTTTTGGTCCACACCACAGCTAGCATGCTACTCAGCATTTACATTTTTTGACGTGATGGTGCTGGTGTTGTTTCATACACCCTAATGGTGCAGCTCGGACACATCCTCAGTGATGAACCCAGGGTCATAGGGTATTTCGGGTCTCAGATCATCAGAGACCCTCTCCTGGGCGACCCAGCCAGGGGTGATCAGTCCCCGACTTGTGTCCGAGCAGCGCTACACCATGGATCTGCCCTTTTGATCCACAGCCACCTTGAGGCTTTTTCCGCGGCCTCACTGATGGTTCTGATGGCTTTCCTTTCCTGCAACCTTCTGATCCCGAAGAGCCTGAGTGCCCGGTGCAGAGATTGCCCTGGGAAGCCCCTGCAGCCCACCTCGAAACGCTCGCAACGAGCCCTCCAGACATTCTCCCTGCATGCTTCCACTAGCTCCAGGTATTTGGCCTTCTTGCGCTCATAGGCCTCGCTCATCCGGTCTTCCCAGGGGACTGTAAGTTCCAGCAGCACAACTTGCTTTGTGGAGTCAGATGATAAAACCAAGTCTGGCCTGAGTGATGTCTTAGCAATGTGCTCTGGAAACTTCAGCTTCTCCCCATTCCCACCTTTAGTTGCCAATCACGAGCTGAAACTCGCAGCCCGGTTGAGGCCATCCGCTCTACTTGAGGTTTCTCTCCTGAGTCTAGCTGGTTCTGACTTCCACAGTTCTGTCCAAGTGATCTTCCAGGTAGATGCATGGTCCCAACTCGTCCATGCACCTTGCTGGCGCATGGCCACTGTCCTGCTGCGGCGTTTCTCTTCCACCTCTGCACGGATCTCTTCCTGCACCAGCTGATGTCTCTTCCTTCCCTGGGCTCTGTCAAACTGTGGTTTTGTGTGGCTACCAAGACCCGCCCGCCCCACTGCCACAGTGCCTACCAAGACACCATGCCGCAGTCTTGCTTCTGCCCGTGCAACTGCCTCCTTTGCCAGCCACTTCCTTCCCGTCCTCATCATGACGCCTGCAGAGGAGACCTTGGTGTCTTTTGATTCTCTGTAAAGTAACACCTCTCTGGCTCTGATGACTTTAAACTCCTCTGTCAGGCCAGTGAAGGGAAGTTGTAGCTTGTTGGAGTGCCCATAAAAGGAATTGCTGCTTAGACTCCTTGGCAGGCCCAGCCATCTGTGCAGGAACTGGGTGATGTTACGTTCAAAGCTCTCCACGGTGGAAATTGGGACTTCATATATCAACAGTGGCCACAGGAGTCTTGGCAGGATACCATGTTGATAAATCCATGCTTTGAACTTGCCTGGAAGTCCTGACTTGTCCACTGCGATAGCCAGGTTTTCATTTCCTTGTGTGTTGCCTCTACCGATGCCTTGTCCTTCAGGGTCGCGTCGAAGACCTTACTCAGGCTTTCTACTGGCGTTTCTGACACTGATGGCATTTGGACTCCGTCCAATTGGAAGCGGTACTTGTCCTCCACCCTCATCTTCTCAGGGCCAGGGACCTCGACTTCGCTGGCTTGAACAGCATTCTTGTCCATGTTATGAGCCTCTCCAGTCCTTTGAGGAGCTGGGGACACCCTGCCACTCATGTTGATGTGGCGGTCAGGTCGTCCATGAAGGCTCGAATTGGTGGTTGGCGCATGCCTGATCTTGACAGGGGGCCACTGCATTCCACTTTGGCTGCCTTGACAAGCAAATTCATTGCTAGGGCAAACAGCACCACTGATATCATACAACCAGTGATGATGTCTTTTTCCAGGTGATGCCACGCAGATGTTGTTGTGCCAGAGGTGAATCTCAAGACTAAAACTGCTGTAATAGTCCTGTATCAGTTCTTTGATCTTCTCTGGGACATGGTCAGTCGTCAAAGCCGTTGTTACCAGTCTATGCAGGATGGCATTGGCAAGGTTAAGCCAAATGACTGACAGGTCTCCTCGGTTTTCCCTTGCCTCCCGGATCAACTGGGTAACCACTCGTGTGTGCTCTAAGCAGCCTGGCATGGCTGGAACTTCGCCATTCTGCACTGTGGTGTCAATATAAGAGTTCCTCAGGAGGAACTCAGTCAGCTGGTCAGCAAGAACCTTAAAAAAGGTATTGCCTTCCACACTGAGTAAGGAGATGGTGCGCAACTGTGTGATGTCACTTGCATCCTCCTCCTTTGGAATCCAGAACCTTCAGCATACCGCCACTGCTTGGGTATCTTCCCCCTCTGCCATATCACTCTGAAGAGTCTCCACAGCCTCTCCAAGAGTCTTGGGCAGTGCTTGTACACTCTGCATGGCACTCCGCTCGGCCCTGGGACAGCACTGGTCCGTGCAGCTCTGATTGTGTCCCTCACCTCTGCCAAAGTGGGCTCTTTGATGTTGAACTGGATGGAAGGATCTGGATGTTTAATAAGCTCCCTGCAGGGGGGAAGATCTTCCTCCCTCCTCCTATCGCTGTATATATCGCTGAGGTGCTGATTGAGTGAGGTGCTGTGTTAACAACTTTAGGTTATTCATTTACCCAAATTCAACAACTGATCAGAATTCAAAATGTGGAAAAACCCAAAGCTCCATATAGACTCTGCGACACTTTGGGAAATATGATTATTGAATTTAAGCAAAGTTCAGAATATTTCCTGGTAGAGGGTTACGGGTAGAGATGTTAAGTAATGCTTTGTTTCGTATAGTAGATTTTTGCAACGACTTCTTTTCTTTCTAGAATCTACAACTTGCATGATATTTGTCTTCTGTGTCCTATGTGTTACAGGTTGCTAAGCGCTGACTGAAAACAGGAGCTTCATG
Source organism: Chelon labrosus (assembly GCF_963514085.1). NCBI lineage: Eukaryota > Metazoa > Chordata > Actinopteri > Mugiliformes > Mugilidae > Chelon > Chelon labrosus. The sequence continues at coordinate 31,124,133 of NC_140337.1, forward strand.
ATCTACATAAAAACCAGGAAGTGACACAGTTAGGGCCAGTATTGTTGTTGTTATGGAACAAGTTAAAACAGAAAAAAATAAACTTTTGACCTCAGGTCTGTTTGCTGTGTTACAAATTTAAAATAGTTTCTGTGCAAAAACAAACATGTGGAGTTTGACAGCGTGTGCGCTTTAACCAACACATCAGAGAAGTTTCGGTTTATTTTCGTCAGGCAGTTAAACCAACTTGTTCCATCAGCTTAGTCTGTTCACACAGTTGCTCACCAGATGAGTGTAGCTGCTGCTGCTGTTTCTAAACGCGCGCAGTTAGCTGCGTATCTGACGTTGTTGCATTGCTTTTTTAGGTTTGAGGTCAGCAACAAGACGAGAGTTTGTTGTGTTTCACCAATGAGAATAAAAGTCATGTCTTACATGTCAGAGTGTCTGTTTGAGTTTGATTCTCACGTGTCATGATAATTATAACTACAGCAGAACGTTCCTTGGTTTTATGAGTGAAATTCATGCACGTCACCATGAAACAACCTGTGTTAACACCGACAGTGGTCTTGAGGGTTATGTCTTTTCAAAGCGCAATCAGTCGATCTTCAGTCAGAGACGGATCCGTTACTATGAATTTTCTTCTTTAGAATTTCTTGGGTCATCAGTAGTTTGAAGATGCTACAGCCTCAGTCAATGAAAAGGTAATTCCTTGACCTCACTTCCTGTTTCTGGTGGTTGTACTTCACCACCAAAACACCTCACCTGTGTCTTGTCAACTCTTCTTCCTTGTCTTTGGTTTGCTTGATCCTCCATTATTAGTTTCACCTCATTACTCTGTGTATGTGCATCCCATTGTGCATTGTCAGTTTGTCTGGCAGTTACTGTGGAAGTACCTGTTGTGCTCTCCTGTTATTCCCTGTGTTCCTTTGCTTCTTGTGCTGCATTGACCATGAATCCATCAAACGATAGACTGGACCTTTTGTTGGACTTTAGCTAAAGGACTTCCTGCCATGTCACTACAGTGCCTGCTGTTCTCTGTTATACATTCATTCATTCATCTTCTAACCACTTATTCCTGTTAAGGGTCGTGGGGTCTGCTGCAGCCTATCCCAGCTGTCATCGGGCGAGAGGCAGGGTATACCCTGGACAGGTCGCCAGCCCATCACAGGGCTAACACAGAGAGACACTCACACCTACGGCCAATTTAAAATCAACAATTAAACTAACGGGTATGTCTTTGGACGGTGGGAGGAAGCTGGAGTACCTGGAGAGAACCCACGCAGACACAGGGAGAACATTCAAACTCCACACAGAAAGACCCAGACGGCCCATGGATTCAAACCCAGGACCTTCTTGCTGTGAGGAATCAGTGCTAACCACCTCACCACTGTGCCGTCCTCTCCATTATAAAAATATTCATTAAAGCTCTTTTTGTTTCCTCCCTTTCTCCCCCGCTACACCTTGTGCCAAACTTAGTAGTGTCAAGAGGTACGACCCAAATGCAGGACAGAGTGGGCAGAGGCAGGAGTTGACACAAAAATATATTTAATAAAAAATCAAGACAAAACAAAAAGCGCTGCAGAGACGGATAGAATTCCTAACTAACAAGTATGTGGACAGGTACGACGTAACAGAGAACAAAGGGGAAGGCAAGGCTATATATACACAAAGGGGACAGAGGGGCGACAAGACACAGGTGAAACAAATCAGTGTGGATCACACAAAGAGAAATCAATGAATCAATCAAAGGGGAAAACACTGGGAGTAACACAAGACAGGAAACTAAGAACTTAACAAAATAAAAAAGGAAACACAACCCCACGAAAACTATTCACAAAACCATGACAAGTAGCAACTCAAAAGCCCGGGCCCTTGTGGTGAGGTTTAATTAAACCACTTCTAATGATGAATAGTTACCATTCTGTCTTGCTGGAGACCTAAACTATATGCCAGAGATTTGGTGGCATGAAGTCTGGTTGTAGGGCTATTTGGTGAAGAGAGGAGACCACTCCTTTAATTAGCGAGTCTGTCCTTGAAATCGACACACCGCCGATGTGTGGATCATCAATGAGATCAATTCTTCCCCAATTCTGACCACACAAGCTGCTAAAGTGAACGGAGGACGGTCCAAGAGAACCTTGGGTGGAGCTATTTCAAACATGAAGACCTTGATCACTGGACGTGGCCGTGACTTGTCGGCACTTTCCATAGTTGCCCAATCTGTGAATGTCCATATGGGGCATAGAAGGGATGTAATTGGTCTTTCGATGGCGGCTATCTGGAAAATTTAAATGAGGCCCATGTCAACCCAATCTATTACTTTAACAAGGATCTCACTAGGTCAGAGGCATGACACAACACGGCCACGAGTGGGCTACAAGTGAGTTTTTCCGCACTTTCCAGAGTTGCCCTACCCATGAATGCCCATATGAAGTATACATGGAATCTAACTGGGCTTTAAATGGTGGCTATCTGGGGAATTAAAATAAGACCCACATATGTCCCACTTCTTCCTTCAACAAGGATCTTACTATGCCATAGGCAGGACCCAACCGGGATGCAGTATATTTAAAAGTCAGTTTGTCCACAGTTTCCACAGTGGCCAAACCTATGAATGCCCATATGAGGTATAAATGGGATCTAATAGGTTTTCAGGTGAGGCCTATTCGGTTTTTTCATATCAGAAACTTGAAGTCCTCACCTATGCACTGAAGTATGTGGGCCCCTGGGCTGAGCTTTCACATAAACCCAGCCCCCTCTCTGTCTCACTTCATACTTCAGTCTGATGTTCAGTCAGTCAGCAGCAAGACAACATGGAGGTCAGAGCTTCCTCCATCTCACTATGTGAGTACTGGCTCCTTTCCACGTTAAAACTTAATGATTAAGACTTTATTTACAATTAAAACTCATGGATGTGAAAGACTGAAAGTTATTTAGTGAGTGAACTTAAATTTAAAACTTTTAACTTAAGTATTATTCTTCACCAGCTACGACATTTAATAGTAAATATGCTGAACATCATGAGCAGCTGTAGGAGACGACAAAACTTTTATTGATTCGTCTATTTTCTTTGCATATTCAGTGACTGCGATGATCCTGCTGTGGGCACAGGATCAGGAAGTTGGTGAGTAGATGTTTTGTTGAGCAGTTGTAGAAAAGAGGCAAAAATATCTTGAGACTGGTGTGTTTAATCATCACAGGAGTTCCTCTATTACTTTTCTACTTTTAAATGTTGTAGACGTCGTCCAGCAGTTCCCAGGAGTAAATGTCTAAACTCAATTTCTCTGTTTTTCTTTGTCTCAGATGCAGCTTTTCTTCATATCTCTCCAAACAGAGTGCAGTTCTTTGAATATGAGTCGGTCACTTTTTACTGTGAGGGAGTCTTTTACTGTGATGCTGAATATAAATTGAATGGAGGGAAGCCCTCATGTTGCACCACTAATGACAGAACATCAAGAGGACCTAACTGCACCATTGAAAGTGTCTATGCAGAGGATTCTGGAAAGTATTGGTGTGAGGAAGGAGGAGATAGAAGAAACATCATCAACATCAATGTTGCTTGTATGTTTGCAGTGATATTTTGTGATTATGTCAATGTGATTTCAAGATAAATTAAACATGATCATGTACTTCAGCTGGTTCTGTGATCCTGGAGAGTCCTACTCATCCTGTGATGGAGGGAGAAGATGTGACGCTGAGCTGCAGAACCAAAATATCTTCCTCCAACATCGCAGCTGATTTCTATCAAGATGGAGTCCACAAGTGGACAAGCTCCACTGGAAATCTAAGCATCAAAACAGTCTCCATGTTTGATCAAGGACTCTACAAATGTCACATCTCTGGAGTTGGAGAATCACCACAGAGCTGGCTGTCTGTTGGACGCGAGACATGTAGGTTTTTTAAAAATAAGATTCACAAAGTATTGATGACGTATGTGTTTACACCCTCAAACTATTCCCATCCCCTTAAGTTTCAGCTTTTCCTACCATCAATACAGAAGATCACAAAGGCTTTAACCCAGCTTCCTCTTCCTCCGTAAGCACACAATGGATCATCCTGTCCGTCTTGTTGATGCTTCTCTTGTTGGTTGTTGGACTACTTTGCTTCGGCAGATTTCCCTGTGCCAGAGGTGAAGTACACATAGTGAACTTTACTCAATGCGCTCACTGGTTTTCCTTTGTCACAACACGATTCTTCCTCATACACAAAAATCACGGAAGAGTTCCTCAGGGTTGGGTGCTAGGACCAAAGTTTTTCACATTATAAATGCACATTATTAAATGAGCTTCCCTCATGTGTGACTCTTGTTACTTAGAAAATCAGTTCTCATGTTACTTAAGTTCCACCACCATGTTCAAAATATCTTCTTTTTTTACAGATATTTGTTCACACTCGCAGGCAGTGCCTGATTCAGGCTCATCAGAGTATCAGACAGGTAGGTTTAATGTTAAGAGATTAAGTATTTATCAGAAAGGATATTAAATATATATATATATATTTACTGTTTTTTTTTTTTCCAGTCTCTGTACAGGCCAGTGCAGCTGAAGCAAGCCAAGCAATATATGCTAATGTAACAAAGAACAGGAAGAAGAAAGGTATTTCCTCTAACTTTATATTTTTTGGTCCAGACCACAGCTCACATGCTTCTCAGCATTTACATTGTTTGACATGGTGGTGCTGGTGTTAACTTCAGCTAACAACTTTATGTAATTTATTTACCCAAATTCACTGTTCATAATTCAAAATGTGGAAAAAGCCAAAGTTAGAGACTCCACAACACTTTGGGAAATAAGCTTATTGAAATTCAAGTCAAACGCTGGATGTTAACTGGAGCCCGGGGGTGGTTAGCTTATCCATAACATTGTGAATCCCAGTGTCTGTGCAATTGAAAAGACACAGTAGTAAGGAATATTTAATTTTTCTTCAAAGCAGCAGAGTCCAGCGTTCCCTCACCTGCCCAAGACCCCGTTGACAATGACGTCTGCTATTCTGCAATTCAGGATGTGAGTCAAATACAGTCTTTTATCTCCCTGTTGCTACACAGTTGTCTTTCTATGAGCACATTCTTGTTGTCCACTCATAGTTGCTGAAAGAAAAGTCAAAAAGCAACTCAGCAGATTTTTGCAACGACTGCTTTTCTTTCTATAATCTACAACTTCCTTGATATTTGTCTTCTGTGTCCTATGTGTTACAGGTTGCTAAGCGCTGACTGAAAAGAGGAGCTTCATGATCTACATGAAAACCAGGAAGTGACCCAGTTAGGGCCAGTATTGTTGTTGTTATTGTAGAAGAAAAAAAATCTTTTGACCTCAAGTCTGTTTGCTGTGTTACAAATTTAAAATAGTTTCTGTGCAAAAACAAACATGTGGAGTTTGACAGCGTGTGCGCTTTAACCAACACATCAGAGAAGTTTCAGTTTATTTTCATCAGGCAGTTTAACCAACTTGTTCCATCAGCTTAGTCTGTTCATACAGTTGCTCACCAGATGAGCACTGCTGCTGCTGTTGCTGTTTCTGAATGCTCCGCGGTTAGCTGCATATCTGAAGTTGTTACATTACTTTTCTAGGTTCGTGGTCAGCAATGTGACGAGAGTTTCTTGTGTTTCACAGATGAGAATAAAAGTCATGTCCTACGCATCAGAGCGTCTGAGTTTGTTCTGTGGCACAAAATGTCAGCGTTTTATCACGTGTCATGATAATTATAACTACAGCAGAACGTTCCTCGGTTTTATGAGTGAAATTCACACACGTCATCATGAAAACCTGTGGTACAGTCACGTACACACTGACAATGGTATTGAGGGTTATGTCTTTTGAAAGTTCAATCAGTCGATCTTCAGTCAGAGACAGATCCATTACTATGAATGTTCTCCTGTAGAATTTCCTGGGTAATCAGTAGTTTGAAGATGTTCCAGCCTCAGTCAACAAAAAGGTCATTCCTTGACCTCACTTCCTGTTTTATTTCTGGTGGTTGTATTTCACCACCTGTGTCTTGTCAACTCTTCTTCCTTGTCTGTGGTTTGCTTGCTCCTCCACTATTAGTTTCACCTCATTACTCTGTGTATGTGTATCCCTTAACAGTTTGTCTGGCCAGTTACTGTGGAAGTACCTGTTGTGTTCTCCTGTTATTCCCTGCGTTCCTTTGCTTCTTGTTCTGCAGTTACCATGAATCCAACGAACGACAGACTGGACCTTTTGTTGGACTTTAGCTAATGGACTTCCTGTGTCGCATCAGTGCCTGTTGTTCTCCGTTATACATGAATTCATTCATCTTCTATAACCGGTTATTCCTGTTAAGGGTCATGAGGTCTGCTGGAGCCTATCCCAGCTGTCATCGGGCGAGAGGCAGGATACACCCTGGACAGGTCGCCAACCCATCACAGGGCTAACACAGAGAGACACTCACACCTTCGGCCAATTTAAAAACATCAATTAACTTAACCAGCATGTCTCTGGATGGTGGGAGGAAGCTGGAGTAGCTGGAGAGAACCCATGCAGACACAGGGAGAACATGTAAACTCCACACAGAAAGGCCTAGTCGGCCCATGGATTTGAACCTGGTACCTTCTCGCTGTGAGGCATCAGTGCTAACCACCTCACCACAGTGCCGCCCTCTCCGTTATACAAATATTCAATAAAGTTCTTTTGTTTCCTCCCCTTCTTCCTCACTACACCTTGTGACAATCTTAGTAGTGTCAAGGGGTTAGTGGGTAATGAGGTACGACCCAAATGCAGGACAGAGTGGGCTGAGGCAGGAGTTGACACAAAAATATATTTAATAAAAAAAAAAAAGAGGAGCTTCATGATCTACTTGAAAACCAGGAAGTGACCCAGTCAGGGCCAGTATTGTTGTTGTTATTGTACAAGAAAAAAAAATCTTTTGACCTCAGGTCTGTTTGCTGTGTTACAAATTTAAAATAGTTTCTGTGCAAAACAAACATGTGGAGTTTGACTCCATGTGCACTTTAACCAACACATCAGAGAAGTTTTGGTTTATTTTCATCAGACAGTTTAACCAACTTGCTCCATCAGCTTAGTCTGTTCACACAGTTGCTCACCAGATGAGCACTGCTACTGCTGCTGTTTCTAAACGTGTCACGGTTAGCTGCGTATCTGACGTTGTTGCATTGCTTTTTTAGGTTTGTGTTCAGCAACGAGACGAGAGTTTCTTATGTTTCACTCATGTCCTACACATTAGAGTGTCTGAGTACACCTTGTGACAATCTTAGTAGTGTCAAGGGGTTAGTGTGTAATGAGGTACGACAATGAGCAAGACAAAACAAAAAGCGCTGCAGAGACGGATGGAGTTCCTAACTTGACAAGAACAACAAAACTACTTTAAGACAAGTATGCAGGAACGCGACGATATACAAATTCTATGAGACATGAAGATAGCAAGGAGACAAGTGACAAGTATACAGACATGTACGACGTAACAGAGCCTATATATACACACAGGGGACAGAGGGGTGACGAAACACAGGTGAAAGAAATCCGTGCAGAGCACACAAGGATAAATCAATGAATCAATCAAAGGGGAAAACACAGGGAGTAACACAAGACAAGAAACCAAGAACTTAACAAAATAAAACAGGAAACAGAACCCCAGGAAAACTAATCACAAAACCATGGCAATTACCAACTCAAAAGCCCAGGCCAGTAAGCTTCCCCTTATGGTGAGGTTTAATCAAACCACTTATAATGATAAATATTTACCATTCTGTCTTGCTAGGGACCCACATTATGTGCCAGAGATTTGGTGGCATGAAGTCTGGTTGTAGGGCTATTTGGTGAAGAGAGGAGACCACACCTTTAATCAGAGAGTCTGTCCTTGAAATCGACACACCGCCGATGTGTGGATCATCAATGAGATCAATTCTTCCCCGACTCTGACCACACAAGCCGCTGCAGAATCTTGGGTGGAGCTATTTCAACCATGGAGACCTTGATCACTGGATGTGGCCATGAGAAAGAGTAATGGTGCGTTCGAGCGCCCATCCAAACCAGTGGGACGTGGGACTTATCCTGCCTCCAACTAGGAAAAGTGCACTGGAATGCCTGTCGAAGTGGAACCTCCTACCGGCGAACTCGGGGGAGCTCGACCTACCCCGACCTCACCAAAATTAAGTCGGAGGATAATGGCGGCGCCCATGGGGTCTTACGTCGTTTATGTTGTGCGCTCAAACTCATTGATTCAATATTGATTGACATTACATCAGGACAATTTTGTCATAAACATACAATTGGTTTACTGTCATATAGTTTTGTGGCGTTTAATAGGGGAACGGGTAAGACAACACGTAGCTATGCAAATGGATAACGTTACATATTTTGTATGTGACCTTTAGATGATTTTAGACTTTTTAGAAGCAATTTAGCAACGACGAAGGCTACAGTGCATAATTACTCATCCGCAGTTTGGCCTCTTCCATCTCGTTTGTGTATGTGAGTAGACTGAAGTGAGTTTAGCGCGGCGGTCGTCCATGTTTTCTGTTTACATTCCACTTCAATTGCCTCGAACGCTTAGAAGTAGGAGCTAGTACATTTCAGGTAGGATAAGTCCCACGTCCCACTGGTTTGGATGGGCGCTCGAACGCACCATAAGGTCAAAGAGACACAAACAGCTCTTGAGCCTTTCAGTGTAGAGCAGAGAACGAGGATCCATCCTGTTCCAAGTGAAAACTCTGGCCAAAGCAGAACCAGTGAAGACCAAAAGATCTCTGTGAAGGAGACTTCTCTACTGCTGTTGAAGAACTTCATTTTGGCCTTTTTGGCCTCTTTTCATCTCCGACACCCGGAGATAGAAAAAGAGCCAGGACACCAGTCCATATGAGGTGTAAGTGGGGTATAACTGGTTTATAGATGGGGCCCAGCTGGTTTATTTATATGAGGCCCATGTTGGTCCCACCTATCACTTTAACAAGGATCTCACTGGGCCGTACGGATACAAGAGGGTTTGTTGGCACTTTCCACACTTGCCCAATCTGTGAATGTCCATACGGGGCATAAGTGAGATCTAATTGGGCTTTAGATGGTGGCTATCTAGGAAATTTAAACGAGGCCCATGTCAACCCAATCTATTACTTTAACAAGGATCTCACTAGGTCAGAGGCATTGCGCAACCGGGCTGCAAGTGGACTACAAGTGGGTTTGTCCACACTTTGCAGAGTTGCCCTACCCATGAATACCCATATGAGATATACGTGGAATCTACCTGGGCTTTAGATGGTGGCTATCTGGGGAATTTAAATAAGACTCACATATGTCCCACTTGTGCCTTGAACAAGGATCTCACATAGGTGGGACCCCAACGGGATGCAGTATGGTTTAAAAGTTAGTTTGTCCGCAGTTTCCACAGTGGCCAAACCTATGAATGCCCATATGAGGTTTAAATGGGATCTAACAGGTTTTCATATCAGAAACTTGAAGTCCTCACCTATGCACTGAAGTATCTGGGCCCCTGGGCTGAGCTTTCACATAAACCCAGCCCCCTCTTCTTCTTACGTAACACTTCAGTCTGATATTCAGTCAGTCAGCAGCAAGACAACATGGAGGTCAGAGCATTCTGCATCTCACTGTGTGAGTACTGGTTCCTTTCCAAATTAAAACTTAATGATAAAGACTTTATTTACAATTACAAAACTCATAGACGTGAAAGACTGAAAGTTATTTAGTGAGTGAACTTAAATTTAACACTTTTTACTTAAGTATTATTCTTCACCAGCTACGACATTTATTAGTAAATATGTTAAACATTATGAGCAGCTGTAGGAGACGACAAAACTTTTATTGATTCATCTATTTTCATTGTGTCTTCAGTGACTGTGATGATCCTGCTGTGTGCACAGGACCAGGAAGTTGGTGAGTAGATGTGTGTTGGGCAGTTGTAGAAAAGAGACAAAAATATCTTGAGATTGGTGTGTTTAATCATCACAGGAGTTACTTTATTACTTTTCTACTTTTAAATGTTGTAGACGTCATCCAGCAGTTCACAGGAGTAAATGTCTAAACTGATTTTCTCTGTTTTTCTTTGTCTCAGATGCAGCTTTTCTTCGTATCTCTCCAAACAGACTGCAGTTCTTTGAATATGAGTCGGTCACTTTGTACTGTGAGGGAGTCTTTTACTGTGATGCTGAATATAAATTGAATGGAGGGAAGCCCTCATGTTGCACCACTAATAACAGAACATCAAGAGGACCAAACTGCACCATTAAAAGTGTCTATGCAGATGACACTGGAAAGTATTGGTGTGAGGAAGGAGGAGAGAGAAGAAACATCATCAACATCAATGTCACTTGTATGTTTGCAGTGAGGCAGTGATATTTTGTCATTATCTCAACGTGATTTCAAGATAAATTAAATATGATCGTGTTCTTCAGCTGGTTCTGTGATCCTGGAGAGTCCTGCTCGTCCTGTGATGGAGGGAGAAGATGTGACTCTGAGCTGCAGAACCAAAATATCTTCCTCCAACATCAGAGCTGATTTCTATAAAGATGGAGTCCACAAGTGGAGAAGCTCCACAGGAAATCTGAAGATCAAAACAGTCTCCATGCTTGATCAAGGACTCTACAAATGTCACATCTCTGGAGTTGGAGAATCACCACAGAGCTGGCTGTCTGTTGAAGGTGAGACATTTTAATTTTAAGATTTTAAGATGAAGTGTATACATGTGATCTTAGTTCCTGTTAATGTTTTTTTTTTTTTTTTAGCTTTCCCATCGTCAGCTACACCATGTTTTCATGCAGAGACCTCCTCCTGCAAGTGCAATGGTAAGAAGACTTAATCTGAACTACACTGTCTGATTGTTAAATCACTAAACAAATAATCTGGGACCCGTCCTGTTGGATGCAAGGTTTTTTGAGAGATAAATGGATTGCTCTTTGCTTATTTCACTTCTATTTAGTCACAACCACTTTCTGTCTCATAATGTCTTTTCTCTCTTCAGAAACTCCCACAGAACATCGTCCCTCCTCAGATCATGGCTGTCACATTTACCCCATCCTAAGGCCCGTGTTCACGATCATCATGGTGGCGCTGCTGCTGCTGCTGCTCGGATGTCTTCACTGTGTGATAGTCAGAGCTATAAAACATGACTCATCTCCAACAGAAGAGAGAGCTTTCTGTTATATTAAAGAAAAAGATTGCCTGGATGACAACCAATAGGAGAATAAAAGCTAGTTTAGTCGCTGAGATCATGAAGTTAACATTTTATCATACCTACTCTCACATTTCATCTAGAGCTGAGCCCGCTGCTATCAAGCTGCTTTCTATGCTTGTAGACACAGGGTTAGATGCTGTCACTGGATCAGGAAAAGAGCGTCTTGCTGAGAAACTTCTCTAACGTGTCTGTAAATGTGGTTTTTAAACCTTTCACACTGACCATAACTCTGACACATGGTGTTTAAAATAAGCACAGCGTCTGAGCGCTTCTACTAATTGATGCTCCTTTGTAGAAACGTCTGCGCTCTGACAGTGTGTCAGCACCATTTGGTGTCTTCTGCTGTTTGCAAAATTTTGTAAAATCTGAAGGAAAATAAAAATGCATTAACGTGCCGTTCTTTAATGTGGAGATTTTTCATTTTTTTCTCAGTATGGAGAAGAAAGTGTTTTTTTTTTTTTTTTTTTTTTTTTTTTTTAATGTTTAACCTGAATGGTACACAGCAGATGAAAGAGTAAGGCAGAAGTTAGGTAAAGGCAGATGCAAAAAGCAAGGATGTAAGAGAAAATTCATTTTGACCCTTTTATTTCAGAAGAAGCTTTTGTAGATGAGTCTAGACTGAAGACGGAAGTCTGACAAGTCTCCATTACTACAGAGACACTTATGAATATGTTATTATATTTATGCAAAGCGTTTCAGTTTTCACGCACTCTTGCCTAGAAATCTTTTGCTTTAAAAACTGCTATCACGTCTAATGTCTACAGGACTTATTGACTATTTACATAAATATAATATATACAAGAAATTGTTTTTAGTAAACTTTGTTTTACTGAAGTTTATATACTACTTATTTACATGTCTTTTTTCAATACAAGTTGTCTGTGTTACTCGTGCAAACAACTCACTAAAAGTCATAATGTCATTTAGTTTGACTTATTCAGAACAGTGTCATTTGAAACTAGAGAAGCTACTTATCCATTGACATAAAGCATCACATAACTGGAGCTAAACAGCTAGCCTCAGCCAACAGAGAAAACACCAAAATTTCATCTTGCATTTTCATTATGAAGTCAACATGGCAGAATTCCTTCTTAAGACATTTATGGAAACAACTGTCAACATATATATATTGTTTTTATTAAGTGCTGTGTCCATTTGAGCTAATTCACAGGATTATCCATCAACTGTGCAACACATGGTGATTTGCCTGACAAAATCTGGGCCCTGTGCCCTAATTTCATGCAAGGTCCTTTGACTCCGTCGAGTGGGCTTATGGTGGTACTATAGAAAGTAAACACATTATCGCCATTTTGTATAGATTGAGACCTTTATGAACCTTACCTTACTCCATTAAACGGCGTTGTTTGTCAGAAATATAGTGCAATATACTGCCTCCTGCAGCCAGGTCTGAAAACCTGAAGGAGATATGGAGGAGGGCTGGAAAGAAAGTAAACGTAAAGACGAGGAGATATAAGCCTGCTGTTATCATGGGGAACATGCGCCCTCTTGCAAACAAGACGGATGAACTGGCGGCACTGATCAAGACCTAGAGCGAATTTCGGGAGTGCAGCTTGTTGAGTTTTACGGTGACATGGCTGCACTCGCACATCCCGGACCACAGCGTTGCAACACCTGGCTTTGTGACTGTGTGGGCGGACAGAGACATGACTGCTAGCGGTAAGAAGAAGGGATGAATGGTGGTGCAATCCCAGGCACATCTGTGCAAAGGAACGCCCATGTAACACAAACATGGACTGACTGGTTGTATCAGCTGAGGCCGAAGTGGCTGCTGACGACATCAACACCACCATCTCCCGTCCACAGATGCAGCAGCCAAATGCCTTTATTGTAATGAATGGGGACTTTAATCATGAGACACTGGACAGAACCCTCGCAGATTTCACCCAGTACGTGGATTGCGTGTGTGACAACCCGTGACAACAAAACCGTGGACCTGCTGTATCCAGATCCACTCAATGCATAGAGTACCACTGCCTTTCCCGCCCTAGGCAGGACGACGTTGTCCTGTTCACGCCAAAGAATGTCCCTCTTGTTTAAAGGTAGCCTGTGTCCAGAAAGACTGTAAAGAGGAGGCTGAGGAGGCCCTGCAGTACTGCTTTGAGTACACTGACTGGGAGGGACTCTGCCAGTCCCATGGGGAGGACATCAGCAACATGACTGATTGCATCACTGAATACATCAAATTCTGTGAGAATACTATCATGCACTAACAGGCTGCTCGTTGTTTCTCCAAGAACAAGCAGTGGATCAATAGTGATCTGAAGACTCTGCTGAATGACAAGAGGAGAGCCTTCAGGTCTGGAGACAAGGAGGAGCTCTATTTGAGTGGGGCTCTATTTGAGCCCCACTTGAACTATTGCAATGTTATATGGTGTAATTCATATCCCAGTTACCTTGAGAAACTAAAGACCTTACAAAAGAAGGTAATTAGAGTAAGATCATGGACCAAGCTAAATGCCCCCTCTGATCCTCTTTTCTACAGATACAAACTCTTGAAACTCACTGAATGTAACACTTTCCATAATGCCTGTGTGATGTATGATGTAGCATTTAGACTCAATGACAGACTCTGTCATCTCATCCCAATTTTTCTACCCACTCATGAATACAACACGAGAGGAAAACAACTTATAAAGGGAAAGAGACGGAAACTAAAATGCACAAGTCTTAGTGTGACCGTTAAAGGACCACAGACTTGGAATGAGGTTGAGAGCACGATTAAAGAGTCTGCATCACTGTCTATTTTTAAAAAAAGATTAAAACAAAAACTGCCGCTAAATTATGTCTAAATCAAGCTCAGCTTGCTGTCTCTCGTTTCATCTACCGGTGCCTGATGTGTTGATATTTGTATCATTATTGTGTTGAACCATACCTTTTTGTACTGATGGAATTGCCTTAGATGGTTATGGTTAGGTTAGTTTGTTAGAAATAGGAATTGTTATTGTCATAATATACTATATTGCTGTTGATGTCTATGGGCCCCCGTTCATAAGCTACAGAAGCTTTTGGGGTTACCCCATTTTTACAAGATCATGTTTACTGTATATTGTGAATTTGAATTTGTATGTTGTATTTTAAAATGATTTGTAAAATAAAACGGACCTTGAAACGAACCTTGAACCTTGGAGGGTACAGCACCAACGGCAGGACAAGCTGAGGTAGTGTAAAGACTTCTACAGGAGGTAGCTGGAGGTCAAACTTCAGCAGAACACTGGGAAGGTGTGGTCAGGAATGAAGGATATCACGGGCTGTGGGGGGAGAGGCAGGTTGTCTGAAGGCAACATGGAAAGAGTGAACGCCTTCTTCAATAGGTTTAGCTCTCAGACCTCCTGTCTCCTCTACCACATCCCCCCACACCTTCCCACTGCCTCCAATGCTCCCACATCTCATATCTCATAATCCTCCTGCAGGGCCTCCTCAGCCTCCTGTGTCCACCACCTTACGTGAAGTCCCTCTGCAAATAATAGGGATGCACCGCAGGGTGAGACAGCCCTGATGGCATTAACCCCCTGGATACTAGCGACCTGTATCAGCCAGACAGCTGGTGTTCTCCAGCATCTCTTCAATCTGCTCCCTGCCTAGTTCCCGTGCCCAAGAAGTTGTGTCCAACCCTCCTCAGTGATTACCTTCCAGTTGGCCTTACGCCCCATGTTATGAAGGTGCTGGAAAGTTTGGTGTAAAAAGGGCTGGTGGACAGACTTGTGTGGTGGGCTGGAAGGAATCACCTGCTACTTAACATGGACAAGACCAGGAGGAAGGGAACAGCTCCTCCGCCCCTCAGCATACTTGGTAGGGATGTGGGGGTGGTGGAGGATTACAAATACCTGGGAGTGACCATCCTGGGAGTGACCATCCTGGGATTGACCATCAACAACAGACTGAACTGGAGGACGAACAGTACAGCTTTGTACAAGAAGGGCTGCAGCAGACTCTATTTCCTAAGGAAGCTAAGGTCCTTCAATGTGTGCAGCAAGATGCTGGAAAATTTCTACCAGTCTTTTGTGGTCAGCAGCCTTTTCTCTGCTGTGGTTTGCTGGGGGAACAGCATTACAGCCAGTGACGCCAACAGACTGAATAAACTGATCAGGAAGGCTGGTTCCGTCATTGGCTGCAGGCAGGGAATATTTCAATTAGTGGTGGAGAGGAGGGCGGCATAGTTTGCATGTTCTCCCTGTGTCTGCGTGGGTTCTCTCCGGGTACTCGGCTTCCTCCCATGGTTGAATGGTTGTCTGTCTCTCTGTGTTAGCCCTGTGATAGACTGGAGACCTGTCCAGGGTGTACCCCGCCTCTCGCCCGATGACAACTGGGATAGGATTCAGCAGACCCCACGACCCTTCACAGGAATAAGCGGTTACAGAAGATGAATGAATGAATGGTGGAGAGGAGGATTCTAAACAAACTGTTATCAATCATGTATAACCGTGACCACCAGGTGGAAAGAGTGGACACTGTCAGATACCTGGGAGGGACCATCTCACAGGACCTGTCATGGACTCATCACCTGAACACCATGGTGAAGAAGGCCAGACAGCGTCTCTACCTCCTCAGACCCCTCAGAGACTTTAAGCTCCCTCTCAAGATGTTCAGGAACTTTTACACCTTCACCATTGAGAGCATCTTGTGTGGGAGCATCACCACCTGGATGGGAAATTGTACCAGACATGACTTTGTGGCCCTCAAAAGGGTGGTCCATTCAGCGGAGTGGACCATCAAAACCAGCCTCCACAACCTGTAGGACATTTACACAAAACGTTGCAGGTTAAGGGCCAAGAAGATCCTGGAACAGCCCAGTCATCTTGGACACTCTGTATTCTCCCTACTGCCATCAGGCCAGTGTTTCCGCTGCCTGAGGACAAAGACTGAGAGGCTGAAGAAGAGTTTCTATCCACATGCCATCTGTCTGCTCAACTCTGAGCCTTAAACTGGACTTAATACCACTGCACCACTGCACTTTACTCACATAGCTGTTTTCAAATACTGTAAATATGTATATATACTAGCTACCTCCTCTAAGTTTACATTTCAAGTTTACAGTCTATATTTTGTCTTATTTTATTTTTCTCAATTTTACATTTATACTTATATTGTTTACCTTTTGTGCTATGTGCAATTATTACTGTTCTACTGTAGTACTTTTTTACTACTGGCTGCAGGTACAAAAATGCATTTCATTGTGGATTGTACTATGTATAACTGTGCATCTATCTATCTAGATAATTTGGCCAAACATTGAATTGTGTGTACGTCGCCTCCTGTAGTGGGAATCAGTAATATTTTGTTTCCAGATTCCCTTTCAAGAGGTAAAAAAAAAAACTAAATGTGGGTACTTTGGTTTCATCTAAATGTCCAACTGAAGAATCGGTCTGGTTCTAATCTTACAAGAACCTTTGTAGAATATGTGTAGTTTGTGGTATTTTGCTTGATTTTACTCACTTCTAGTGAAGGGGTAGCTGAATAAGTTGAGAATATCATTGCTATCACAGTGTTTTATACTATTTAATCTAGAAAAAAAATTAAAATTTTGTCTTTTTAGGCGAGTTTCACCTCCAGCACTCAAGGCCACTCAGTGGTTAAATGTGTGCACTGTTTTTAAGATGACTTTGCTTTCAGTCTCAGGTATACTTCAGACTTTGTGCCAATAAGTATATGTGAAACTGCTAATAAACCACAGACCAACATGTAAGACAGGAAACGTCAAATTTACAGTGACCGCAGATTAGCACCATCGCTCTTAGCACCACCCACTGATGTTTAGGCTATTTCTAAACAGGAAGAGACCAGTTCTCACTTTACACTTCAGTCTGATGTTCAGTCAGTCAGCGGCAAGACAACATGGAGGTCAGAGCTTTCTACATCGCATTGTGTGAGTACTGGCTCCTTTCCAGATTAAAACTTAATGATAAAGATTTTATTTACAATTAAAAAGCTCATGCATGTGAAAGTCTTAGAAGGTTATTTAGTGAGTGAAATTAAATTTAACACTTTTAACTCAAGTATTATTCTTCACTAGCTATGCCATTTAATAGTAAATATGCTGAACATCATGAGCAGCTGTAGGAGTCGACAAAACTTTTCTTTTCTTTGCATCTTCAGTGACTATGATGATCCTGCTGTGTGCACAGGACCAGGAAGTTGGTGAGTAGATGTTTTCTTGGGCAGTTGTAGAAAAGAGGCAAAAATATTTTGAGATTGGTGTGTTTAATCATCACAGGAGTTCCGCTCTTACTTTTCTACTTTTAAATGTTGTAGATGTCGTCCAGCAGTTCACAGGAGTAAATGTCTAAACTGAATTTCTCTGTTTTTCTTTGTCTCAGATGCAGCTTTTCTTCGTATCTCTCCAAACAGACTGCAGTTCTTTGAATATGAGTCGGTCACTTTGTACTGTGAGGGAGTCTTTTACTGTGATGTTGAATATAAATCGACTGGGGAGACGCCCTCATGTTGCACCACTAATAACAGAACATCAAGAGGACCTAACTGCACCATTAAAAATGTTTATGGAGAGGATTCTGGAAAGTATTGGTGTGAGGAAGGAGGAGAAAGAAGAAACATCATCAACATCAATGTCACTTGTATGTTTGCAGTGAGGCAGTGATATTTTGTGATTATCTCAACGTGATTTCAAGATAAATTAAATATGATTGTGTTCTTCAGCTGGTTCTGTGATCCTGGAGAGTCCTGCTCATCCTGTGATGGAGGGAGAAGATGTGACTCTGAGCTGCAGAACCACAATATCTTCCTCCAACATCACAGCTGATTTCTATAAAGATGGAGTCAACAAGTGGAGAAACTCCACAGGAAATCTGAAGATCAAAAGAGTCTCAATGCTTGATCAAGGACTCTACAAATGTCACATCTCTGGAGTTGGAGAATCACCACTGAGCTGGCTGTCTGTTGAAGGTGAGACACGTTAATTTTAAGATTTTAAGATGAATAAAGTGTATACATGTGATCTTAGTTCCTGTTAATGTTTTTTTTTTTTTTTTTTTTTTTTAGCTTACCCATCGTCAGCTACACCATGTTTTCATCCAGAGACGAGTCTTACCTCCTCCTGCAAGTGTAATGGTAAGTAGACTTAATCTGAATTACATTTTCTAATTGTTAAATCACTAAACAAATAACCTGGGAACCGCACTGTTGGATGCAAGGCCTTTTGAGAGATAAATGGATTGCCTTTTGCTTCCTTCACTTCTATTTAGTCACAACCACTTACTGTCTCATAATGTCTTTTCTCTCTTCAGAAACTCCCACAGATCATTGTCCCTCCTCAGATCACGGCTGTCACATTTCACCCATCCTAAGGACCATGTTCACCATCATCATGGTGGTGCTGCTGCTGCTGCTGCTCGGATGTCTTCACTGTGTGATAGTCAGAGTTATAAAACATGACTCATCTCCAACAGAAGAAAGAGGTTTGTGTTATATTAAAGAAAAAGATGGCCTGGATGACAACCAATACGAGAATAAAAGCTAGCTTGAGTCGCTGAGATCGTGGAGTTAATATTTTGTCAAGGCTACTCTCACATTTCATCTAGAATTAAATCCACTGCTATCAAGCTGCTTTCTATGCTTCTAGACACAGGGTTAGACGCTGTAATCAGGAAATGAGCATCTTGCAGAGAAACTTGTCTAACGTGTCTGCAAATGTGGTTTGTAAACCTTTCGCACTGACCATAACTCTGACACATGGTGTTTAAAATAAGCACAGTGTCTGAGCGCTTCTATTAATTGATGCTGGTTTGTAGAAACGTGTGAGCTCTGACAGTGTGTCTGCACCATGTGGTGCATTCTGCTGTTCGTAATTTTGTAAAATCTAAAGAAAAATAAAAATGCATTAATATGCTGTTCTTTAATGTGGTGTTTTTTCATTTTCTTCTCAATATCTTTTGTACAGTATTTTTTCAAAAAAAAAAAAATGTTTAACCCGAATGGTACACAGCAGATGAGAGAGTGAGATAAAGATGGATGTAAGTAGAAAGGATGTAAGAGAAAATGAAAATCATGATATTCTTCATCAATTTGACCCTTTTATTTCAGAAGGAGCTTTTATAGATGAGTCTCCATTACTTACATGTACTCTTGGCAAAACCCTTTTGATTCATAAACTGCTATTATGTCAAATGTCTAAAGGACTTATTGACTTAAGAGTTTGTACAAACAAAATTATTTGCATAAATATAATATATACAAGAAATTGCTTTCAGTAAACTTTGTTTTACTAAAGTTTATATACTACTTAGGTACATGTCTTTGGTCAAGACAAGTTGTCAGTGTTACTCGTGCGAACAACTCACTAAAAGTCATAATGTCATTTAGTTTGACTTATACACAACAGTGTCATTTGAAACTAGAGAAGCTACTCTTTCCATTGACACAAAGCATCACATAACTGGAGCTAAGCAGCTAGCTCAGCCAACAGAGAAAACACTAAAACGTTGACTTGCAAAGTCAACATGGCAGAATTTCTTCTTCCATCCATCAACTGTGGAACACATGGTGACTTGCCTGACAGGATCTGGGCCCTGTGCCCTAATTTAATACAAGGTCTTTTGCTCCATCTAGTGGTCTTATGGTGGTACTATAGAAAGTAAACACATTATCGCTGTTTTGTATAGAATGAGACTTTTATGAACCTTACCTTACTCTGGACACCATTAAACAGTGCTGTTGTAGGTGGATGCCTGTTGCTGCAGCTCCTGAGTGCATGCGTTTGTTTGTGTTTTTTTTGTCACTTTTTTGTTTTTATCTGTAACTCTTTCTCAGAAATATAGTGCAGGAATGGTTTTTGTGTGCCTCAAAACTTTTTTTTTTTACTTACTTTTGCTCTTTTTGTAACAGAGTGTTACGCACAAGGTGGCATGGCCATTGTTTACACACATGACCAGCTGTTAGTACTATGTAAACCTGTACTGCCTCCTGGAAAAACACTCAGCGCTGATCAACACCCAGAGCGAATTCTGCTAGTGGAGCCTTTTGAATTTTACTGTGACATGGCTGCACTCACACATCCCGGACCACAGTGTAGCAACACTGGCTTAGTGACTGCGTGGGCGGACAGAGACATGACTGCTCGCGGGAAGAAGAGGGGATGTGGGATTGCGCTGTATGTGAATGAGCGGTGGTGCAGTCCTGGACACATCTGTGTAGCCCAAATGTGGAACTGCTGACTGTAGGGTTACGTCCCTATTATTTGCCGAGGGAGTTCACGTCCACCATTGTGATTACCATCTACATCCCTCCCCATCCGCTGAGGCTGAAGTGCCTGCTGATGTCATCAATACCACCATCTCCCATCTGCAGACACAGCAGCCAAACGCCTTTATGGTCATCAATGACTGCGTTTACATGGTCTTTAGTATCCCGATTTTGAGGCTTATCCCGGCTTTGAGCATATCCGGGATATGGTGTTTACATGGAACACAAAGAAACCCGGTTATTCATATCCCCGTATACATGATAAATACCAGTAACCCGTTTTCCGATCACTGTATCCTATCTGCGCATGCGTGTTTCACGTCTTTTTCAATGTTTTCCAACGCGACCTAACTTGTTCAACGGAGCGAGGTGGAAAACCAGCGTCACGTAGCTTTTCCGCAACAGATTTGAATACATAAGCATTTCTGTGTTTTCTGCCATCTAAACACGTAGTTGTGTTTAGTTCTTTCTTTACTTTAAGGGAAAATTCTGTCTCTTCATCGCTCCAAAAGTGAGAAGTTCTCGTTGCCGCCATGTTGTTTGTATATCTAGTGCGTCACTTGGCGTCACTCGCGCCTGCGCAGACAGTGGGCAGCCGTCAGAAATCGGGATAAGGTGTATACATGCTCCAGTATCCCGGCTTCTATCGGAGTACTACAGGTAGCAAAACCAGGTTTCTTGAAATTGGGAAATGAGCATATACCGATTTCTGAATTCGGGATATGGTGTTTACATGGACAAACACAAAAACGGGACACTTCAAAAACCCGATCAAAATCGGGATACTAAAGACCATGTAAACATGGTCAATGTTGACTTTAAACTTGTCACGTTGTGTAGAACTCTTGCAGACTGCACCCAGTATATGGACTGCCACACCTGTAACATCAAAACCCTGGACCTGCTGTATGCAAATGCACTCAATGCATAGAGTACCACTGCCCTTGCCACCCTAGGCACGACAATTTTGTCCTGTTCATTCCAAAGTATGTCCTTCTTGTTCAACAGCAGCCTGTGCCTTGAAAGATTGTAAGGAGTGTGGACACAGGAGACTGAGGAGGCCCTGCAGGACTGCTTTGAGTACTCTGCGAGTCTCATGGGGAGGACATCAGCAACATGACTGACTGCATCACATTCATTCATTCATTCGTCTTCTATGAGGGTCAGGGTCTGCTGGAGCCTATCCCAGCTGTCATCGGGCGAGAGGCAGGGGTACACCCTGTACAGGTCGAACTGGTGACCTTCTTGCTGTGAGGCACACATCCACAAGCAGGAGCAGGAGAGCCTTCAGATCTGGAGACAAGGAGGAGCTAAGGAGGGTACAGCACCAATGGCTGGACAAGCTGAGGGAGTGTAAAGACTCCTACAGGATGTAGCTGTGGTCAGACTTCAGCAGAAGAACATTGGGAAGGTGTGGTCAGAAATGAAGGATATCACGGGCTGTGGGGGGAGAGGCATGTTGTCTGAAGGCAACATGGAAAGAGTGAACACCTTCTTCAATAGGTTTAGCTCTCAGACCTCTGTCTCCTCTACCCCATCCCCCCACACCTCCCCACTGCATCCAATGCTCCCACATCTCACAGCTCATAATTCTCCTGCAGGGCCTCCTCAGCCTCCTGTGTCCACTTCCACCTCATCCTACTGAGGACCTGTTCCAGCCAGACGCCTGGTGTTCTCCAGCGTCTCTTCAATCTGCCTCCTGTCTAGTCCCTGTGCCCAAGAAGTTGTCTCCAACCATCCTCAGTGATTACCATCCAGTTGGCCTTACATCCCATGTGATGAAGATGCTGGAGAGGTTGGTGTTTGCCCATGTGATGTCGCAGGTGAGATTGTCTTTAGACTCCCTACAGTTTGCTTACTAGCTGGATGCCGTGGATGACGCTGTCATCTATTTGCTGTAGCTCACTAAGTCACATCTGGATGGTGGTGGAGGCTCGATGAGAATCATATTCTTTGATTTCTCCAGTGCCTTCATTCCCATCCAGCTGTTTTTGCTGGGTGAGAAGCTGTGGTCGATGGGTGTTGGTGCATCCACTGTCTCCTGGATCACTGACTACCTGACAGACAGGCCACAGTTCATTCGTTTGGGTTATGTCATGTCTGATGTGGTGGTGAGTGGTGTGGGAGCCCCACAGGGCACTGTGCTTTCTCTGTTACTGTTCACCATATACACCACTGACTATCAGCACAACTCAGAGTCATGTCACATATAGAAATTTTCTAATGACTTTGTGGTGTGGGGTGCTGCTTAACGTGGACAAGACGAAAGAGATGGTGATAGACTTCAGGAGGAAGGGAACAGCTCCTCTGCCCCTCAGCATCCTTGGTAGGGATGTGGAGGAGGTGGATTATTACAAATACCTGTGAGTTACCATCAGCAACAGACTGAACTGGAGGACCGACAGAACAATTGTGTACAAGAAGGGCTGCAGCAGAATCTATTTCCTAACGAAGCTGAGTCTATGTGAGAGTGCTGTTTGTTGACTACAACTCAGCATTTATTACCATAGTCCCTTCAAGACTGGTCTCTAAGCTTCATGACCTGGGTCTGGACTCCTCCCTGTGTAGGTGGATCTACTGCTTCCTGACCAGCAGACCACAGGTGGTTTCATCATTAAGTTTTCTGACGACACCACTGTAGTGGGACTAATCTCTCACGACGAGACAGCCTACAGGAGGGACAGTGCTGTCGGGCTCTTCCAGGTGAGAGAAAGCTTGGTGTAGCAGGAAGATAACGGCGTCCTCCCCTCCAACATTAGGACGGTAGGCAAACAGCGGGTGGGTCCATGGAGGGGCCCACCTCAGACCGGAGATGTCCAAGTATCAGTCTCTCCAGTGTCTTCATCAGGTGGGATGTTAGAGCCACTGGTCTGTAGCTGCTGAGGTCTTCAGGGTGCAGTGTTTTAGGAACCGGTACCACGTACAAGGTCTTCTAAATCTGTGGTACCACTCTCAGCTCAAGGCTCAGGTTGAAGATATGCTCCATAACTCCACACAGTTCATCTGCACAGGACTTAAGGAGCCTGGAGCTGATACCATCTTGTCCAGCTGCTTTCCTCGGTTTTATCTTCCTGAGGTCTTTTCTCACCTGGTCTGCTGTGAAGGACAGGGGTGGGGGATGAGTGGCTCCATCTTGGTTGGAAGTGGTTGTATGTTCTGATGAGCCAGAGGTGTGAGGGGCTGAGTGAGGAGGGCATAAGCCAGGTGTCAGCAAGTGAGGGAGGGGCTGCATGGGGGGAGGAGGATGTGCTTGATCAAACCCACTGAAATGTAGATTTAGATCGTTGACCCACTGAACCTGTTCATGGGGTGTTTTGTAGCCTGAGATGGTTTCCAGGCTCCTCCACACCCCTCTGATGTCCTGCCACTGCAGCTGCTCCTCCATCTTCCTCCTGTAGCTGGCCTTTCCCTCCCTGGTCTTCCTTCTCAGCTCCTTCTGTACAGTCCCCAGCTCCTCCCTGATCTGAAAGCTCTCTTCTTCTCTACTTTTCGGCTTACACCGAGCATCACTGAGCACAGTAGGCTTGTACACAGCCTACTGTGCTCAGTGATGCTCCGTGTAAGCCAGGTCCCTGTGAACAGAAGGACGCTGCTCTCTCTGTACTCCCGTTGGTATCGTGTTAGCGCGGCCAGCTCGAACGTCTTCTTTGGCAGAGATCTCACATTTCGCATGTTGATGGAGGGGAGAACAGGTCTGGAGCGTCTCCTCTTTTTTTTATAAAGTATCTCCAGAGGGATCTCGTGTCTGTCCTGAGGGAGCACAATCAGCTGTTCCCTCCTGTAAACAAAGAAAACGCTGGCTGCTTTGTGTATTGTTACGCTGGCCTGTCTGGATATTGTTAAAACTATGTAGATTATCGACATAATTCGACATAATCCAGATTCCCTTTCAAGAGGTAAAAACTCAATGTGTGTACTTTGGTTTCATCCAAATATCCAAGTTGGTCTGGTTCTAATGTTACTAGAAACTTTCTAGAATATGTGTGCTTTGTGGTATTTTGCTATAAACCCTTGGTTTACTCGCTTCTAGTCAAGGGGTTGCTGAATGAGTTCAGAATGATATCATTGCTATCAGGGTGTTTTCTACTATCTAATCTAGAATACATTTTAAATTTTGTCTTTTTAGGCTAGTTTCACCTCCAGCACTCCAAGGACTCAGTGGTTAAATGTGTGCACTGTTTTTAAGTTGACTTTCCTTTCAGTCTCAGCTGTACTTTAGACTTTGTGCCAATAAGTATAAGTTAGAATGCTAATAAACCACAAACCAACATGTAAGACAGGAAATGTCATATTTACACTGAGCACTGATTCGCTCTGCCATTGCTTCTAGCACCACCCACTGATGTTTAGGTTATTTCCATCACCTCTGCTTCTCAGAAATCTGACACACAGGAACAGACCACTTCTCACTTTACACTTCAGTCTGATGTTCAGTCAGTCAGCGGCAAGACAACATGGAGGTCAGAGCTTTCTGCATCACACTGTGTGAGTACTGGCTCCTTTCCACATTAAAACTTAATGATAAAGACTTTATTTACAATTAAAAAGCTCATGCATGTAAAAATCTTTGAAAGTTATTTAGTGAGTGAACTTAAATTTAACACTTTTAACTTAAGTATTATTCTTCACCAACTATGACATTTAATAAATATGCTGAACATCGTGAGCAGCTGTAGGAGACGACAAAACTTTTATTGATTCATCTACAGTCTCCATGCTTGATCAAGGACTCTACAAATGTCATCACTGGAGTTGGAGAATCACCACAGAGCTGGCTGTCTGTAGGAGGTGAGACATGTCGATTTTAAGATGAATAAAGTACATGTGATCTTAGTTGCTGTTACTGTTACTTTTTTGTTTAGCTTCCCTGTCTTCAACTACACCATATTTTCATGAAGAGATGAGTCTCAACTCCTCCTACAAGTGTAATGTTATGAAGACTTAATCTGAACTACACTGTCACTGTCTACACGTTTAATTGTTAAATTACTGAACAAATAACCAGGATACCGTCCTATTGGATGCAAGGCCTTTTGAGAGATAAATGGATTGCTCTTTGCTTCCTTCACTTCTATTTAGTCACAACCACTTTCTGTCTCATAATGTCTTTTCTCTCTTCAGAAACTCCCACTGAACACTGTCCCTCCTCAGATCACGGCTGTCACATTTACCCCATCCTAAGGACCATGTTCACCATCATCATGGTGGCGCTGCTGCTGCTGCTCGGATGTCTTCACTGTGATAGTCAGAGCTATAAAACATGACTCATCTCCAACAGCTTTATGCAAAGCTGTCGAAGGAGGAATATTTTCCTCTCCTTCAGCCCAAGTTCTTTATACCTATTGGAAAGGTTAGTTCGACTATGAATAGATCACCCAACAACTTCTCTACAATCAACAATTTATTTGACACGCAGAGAATAGGTACAGAGTCAGCGCTGAGACTTCAACTTAACCACCTTAAGGGTAGGAGAAGAGAAGCCCCCAACTAAGTGTACTCACAGGTTTTATTCTATCTGGGCTCCACCCGAGGACAATAGGAGGAGCCCGGCCTTTCGTGTATCAGTGGTCTTCTATGTGTGGCCGAGACCGGCCCTAACTGGTATCTTCAAGGTGAAATATGAGTGTGGTGCATCTTATCTAGTGAGCAAGCTGCAGCAAAGAAGTAAATAATCCCGTATCTGAACAGGACAAAAAGAAGAACACTTCTTTCTGTCCTGTTCTGTTTCTTTCTATAACTCTTTTATATCTAACAAATCCCCCTGTTGGCGTGCCTTAAGGGCACGCCACCCCTTATCTAGTCCTGTCACATAAAATCATAAAAGCGGGTGTATGGATGCAACGTAACCTATATGTGTAACCTGGGCCTCCTTCCAGCGGTCACGTGAACGTGCTCCCCCAGACACGTTGCCATCTCTCCGGTAGACTCAGGTTGTGTATGTAACAGCCTGGAAAATCAACTAACATTGACTATGTGTACATAAAAATATGGATATAACTCAAACTAAGCAGAAAAGCAAGCAGCAGAGCAAAATACTATTCTAACAATGTGAGATCAGTTATTGTAGACCCTAACTCAGACTACATCTTCCAGTGCAAGTTCATCATCGTCAGATCCTGGATAATGGAGCGGCCTCTCCTGGTTCTCGGTGTACTCGCTCGAATCGATCAAGGGCACATTCTCAGAGAGGTTCATCTGATAGGCTGGAGGCGCTCCTTTTAACTCCATATTCCCAGCGCCTTGTCGATACATCGCACGATGAGTGCCCTAATACAGGGAATGGAACAACAACCACACAGAGCAAACACTACAAATACAATGGCTAATGACAAGGCTACACTAGCTGCTAAGTTGCCCCATTTTCCAAAGAATTTATCAAACA
The DNA here is from genome assembly GCF_963514085.1 of Chelon labrosus. Lineage (NCBI taxonomy): Eukaryota > Metazoa > Chordata > Actinopteri > Mugiliformes > Mugilidae > Chelon > Chelon labrosus. The sequence continues at coordinate 31,150,867 of NC_140337.1, forward strand.
GGCCAATTAAGGGATCAGAGACCCTGGAATGTTCTTTTAGCTCATATGAGAGGGCTCTGAGGCCTCTCAGGGTTTTAGTCAGAGATCCGTCAGGGGCCACAGGTGTTATTCGGGATAAACGTACAGCACATTTCTCCAAACATGCTATAAACACCTCCTCTGTCAGCCAGTATCAACAATCGAATAATCAATCATAACAATCGAATTTTGAGTCCCCCTGTTGAGATATTTGTTCCAGGTGGAATGGTTATATTTTGGTAACACATCACTTGACTGAGTTTGTAATTTATCTATCACATCCTGCCATAAAATTGCAGAACGATTACCAGACCTACCACTGCCAGACAGGCCAGCGTAGGCCACGACCCAAAGGTCAACATTTTATTCTTCCTGTTTCTTCGCCTATATCCCTTAGGTGCTTTCTGATTTCTCTAAGGTTTCTCTAAGGTTTCTTTCTGTAGATCCACTCTCCCTCTTTTATCCCCTCCGATTTTGGTTTCATCACATATTTTAGCCAGTTGTTGTTTAATTGACTGATTAGCTCTCTCTACCAGCCCCTGTGATGTGATGCAGGGTGGTAGGCAGACCCAAAGCGGTGTTGAATTCCAACGTATTTCTCAACTTCTTTCAAGGACTCCGCTGTAAAATGTGTCCCGTTATCAGAACGAATACATTCAGGGACACCATAGCGAGGTATCAAGTCATAAATCAGCCAATTGATGACTTCTTAAGCTGTTTCAGTTTTGGTGGGTTTTGCATCCACCAATCGAGTAAAAGTATCAACACAAACAAGCAAATATCTACAGCCTTTTACTCTGTGATTCATCCCCATGTCAGTAAAGTCAATCACCACTTCCTGCCATGGTCTATTTGGGATGGGGAACGCCCCCATCCCCATCTTAAGAGTCGCTTGAGGATTAAACTTAGAGCAACTGGAACACGTATCTATAAAATATTTACACACTTCTGATAGATAGGGATGCCACCATTTTTGTCCTCTCATCTCAGTAAGTCTTCTTCCTGATTGATGTCCCCGTTTATGTCCTTCTTCACACAACATCATCAGTAAGGTAGAGGAAGTTGCACTCCTCCTATCATGTGACCTCCATATGCCCGTTGTTTTATATTTAGTGGCTCCTTTTTTAACCCACGCCTGTTTTTCATGAGAGGCTGCTTCATTCTGCATGCTCAACACTACACAAATTACTTTTTTGTTACCTAATGCTATCATACCTGTCCCTGTCTGGTGTCCTGAACAGTTAATGATGGCTGCTTTACGGGGTTTGGAGAGAGCGTCTTCTAGTGTTATCATCTGAGTCATGTGTTTTACAGGTTTACCTATGCTGGTAAGGAAATCTGTCCTCATCCATTGTTTTAGTTCTACGTGTACGGCTTTTGCAGCATGAGCGGAGTCAGTATAGATGTTAACCTCTTTCCCTTCGCTCAGTTCACAGGCTCAGGTTATAGCTATGATTTCTGCCAGTTGTGCGGAGGTGGGGGGTGGTATGATATCAAATTTCAAGGTTTCGCACAGGTGTTCTCTTATCGGTGAGGCCTTCCTGCTGACTACAGCGTAGGAGGCTATTATTCCTCCTCCAGGCCCCACGTGGCTGTGGCCATCCGTGAACAGACTGTCAGCGTAGTTTATGGCTTCAGTAACTATGTTGGGAAAAGTATTCATCTCTTCTCTGACCAAGGCTTCACACTTATGAGGTACTTCACTGGTTATAGTAGCGGTCATATTATTATCTGAGCTGACATAATGCACATTTGGCTGGAGCAATATTTCCTGCATTCTGCTGGTTCTTTGTTGACTTAAAGTAAACTTTTGGATCGAAATATAGTTTGTTACTGCATGGTTTAAGCTGTTCCTTTCAGCACTTTAGCTATAGCTGTTTCTAATTTAGTGCTATAATAACATAACACTTTCCTCCCTTGAGCTCCGGGCTGCTACAGTACGGAGCTCACAAAACTATCTTTTTCTTTTACATCTAGTTCAAACATTTTACCCAAATCCTCATAAGGTCCAGTAGCCCACACTTTGTCAGATATTTTTTCGAGGAGTTGCGTAGCTAATTTAGAATCAGTGTATTCTCTGTCATGTGTCCTGTTCTTTTCTACCCTTTCTAACTCACACCTAATTGGGCCGTGGTATTTCAGTTTATAACATTTGCATGATGGACTAAACTCCATTAAAGTAGTCCCTTTCACTATTTGCCAATCATTTGCTTCTTTAGCTTGTTTCACCATGGGCCCCAGGTTTTTTGCTTCTCCCCCACTCACTATCTTTAAGGTAATGTGGGGAGACATTTTAGGTCTTAATTTGTACAACATGTCTAATTCTTCAGTTAGTTCAACAACAGCAGCCGCCCCCTGTTCGCCAATATAAACATTATCACATTTTAGCTCAGGTTTTTGGGTCTCGAGAGACCCCGATTAGGATATTTAGTATTGTTTCCCATAGTTCTTCATATTTTTCTAATTCCTCACTGTGCTCCGGACGACGCAGATAATTTAGAGTGACATAGGGTGCTGGATCCTACGGGTCCTGATACGAGCGCAGATGTAGATGTAGTAAAACATGCCATCATGGTTTATCACATCAAATAGATCAGTTTGTTCTGGTTCACATATCTTTCCCTACCATAGCAAGGCATTACTTTGTACTGTAGGAACTGTTTGGAGCATTTGAGTATCTATGTCCGTATGTGTTCTGATAATCTTACCGTTAGGGAAAACAACATCAGTAGAGTGGTGAGAACAGACGACTGTAGCTCCCATTTCTGCAATCAAGTCTCAAGCAAACAGATTTACTGGGCATTGCTGCTGCATTAAAAACTCATGGGTGAATAGGAAAGTTTCACTGCCTAAATCTAACTCACATTTTAACGGGCAAGTGAAATAGCATTTTTGTTTTTCTCCGGAAAGTCCCATCACTTCGGTGTATTTAGGAGAGTTGGGGAGATCAGCATTTAAACGGATAAAGCCTACCACCGATCATAGCATCTTACATTGGCGCTGGAAATTCCTCTAGCTGTACTTCTCCTAAGATGGGGACACCGGGACCCCTGGTACTGTGGCATCTTATTCGAGTTAGGGGCCATGTGGGGTGGATTGCCACCCTGGCCTGGATTATGTGGGTACTGGTGTGGTGGTGGAACCGCCTGTCTTACACCTGGGGCTCCACGGGGTACGTGTCTATGTGGGCAATGTCGGGCCATGTGTCCTGCCTCCCCACACTTCCAGCAATCAAAAGGCCCTGGACCTCCTCTGTGAGCCGGGCTCTGGCCAGAGTACATTCCTGGGGCCTGTCTGCCTCGTCTCCTCCACTGGAACCCTCTGCCTCTCCCCCTGTACTGGCCTCCTATAGGGTATTGCTGATACAATTGATATATGGGTATCGTTTCTCCCTGAAGTGGTTCTGTTTGCTGTGGTAGGGGAATCAGAATTGGACCACTAGATGTGGTGTTAGGCACATCAGCCATTTGGGTTTTGGGCACTTTAGTCTCCTTCTTTTTCTCATTAACCTTCTCTCTCAGCTCTTTTAATTGTTCTTCCAACAGTTGTATGTTAAGGTTTTCAAGCTCCCTCTCACTCCTCTCTTTACTCTCATCTTCTCTGTCTAAGTGATGAACCAGAGTAGCCAGGCGATTTGTGTATTCCTTTCCTGTTTCCCCACTTCTACGATTAGTGTCATTCATTAAAATTGAGTCAGTTTTTATTGGATATTGGTTTCTCAGAGCGGCCCAAATATCAGGAGCCCAACTTTCCAGAGGCTCAGCCATGGTGACCTGTGCGGTCCCAGCTGCAGTCTCCAGACGGGCTAATTCGTGTGGTTCCAAATGGGCCGCTAAACACGCTCTCACATCCCCTATAGATAGCACTTGTCCACTAAAGGCTTTCAAAAATTCCCGAACCCAATTATTGCCTCCCTCTTTAGGGTCTGGTAGTATAGATTGCAACAGGGATTGGTCTGCATAAGATAATAGACAGCATTTTGTTTCTCTAATTTGTCCTGTCCTAGTCCTAGTTTCTACCAAAGGAAACATACCCGGGATTTTATCATTTTTTCTGGGTCTGAGGTTATGGTGACATGCAGTACTTGCTTTGCTATAAGCTGCTGAAGTATTTTTAACCATCTCAGGTGGATACAGGCCATCGCTTGGGGTTTCCATTTGTTTAATATCGCTGTCAGGATCTGGGCTCGAATCATCGGTGTGGGTAATTAAGTCACGAGCTTTCCGACCAGTACTGGTGTATTTAGGGTGTGTTACTCTAAAGCTGACCTGTAACGCTCCCTCTTCCCTTTCTAGTTCTGTCATCTTCTGCTCTCTCCTTGCCCCTCCTATTTCATCTGCTCTGACCCCCAGCTGCGTTCCTCTTGCCTCGTTCCTTTCTACCCCATCATTCAGTGACACTGTCTTTCCCTTGCTAGCTTTGACAGTTAACTGGGCCATTCCCTCCTTTAGTTCACTCAACATGGTTTTTATTTCTTTTAAATCCTGCTCAGTAGCCTCCTCCAGCGTGGGTTTTAGTTCATATGTAAACATACCTTTGGTTATATTTACTTGTGGCATCTGTACAAATGAATTATTGAGGCTGTATTGGTTGTTAGGGTTTTCCTGTCCTGCTCCTTCCATCATAGCTCTAGCTTCTGCATATAATTTTTCAGGTGTCGGTACACTAGCTTGCGCTCTCGGTGTTGTGTATGGAGGTGGTACAAGACCAGGTGACTCACCGGTAGTTGCGATGGTAGTCTCACTTACATCGGGCTTGTTCTTTTGTTTTTCTTCTGTCTGGACCGTTTGCACTGGAGCGCTGGTGTGGCTAGGAAAGCAGTTGCTAAAATGCAGACGTGCACGTTTCATATGCTCTTCTATTTTTTCTTTTTCTTTCCTTCCCGCTTTTGTAATTTCAGTTGTCAATTGGTTTACTTTATTTTGGAGGGTCTTCGTATAATATTTTCGCTGCGTGGCTGTCGATGGGGGGCCCCAAAATCACCGAACAACCCGTCAGCTCTCATATCGTTACACCATTTTTCAAAATCTTTTAGTTCTCCTTTGACCTTTTTTGCTGGGAAGGATCGTTTTATTTATTTATTTATTTATTTTTCATTAAACATGCTCCTAATGACCCTGGTTCTAATGGTTCTGACTCACACATCCTATGTTCTCTCTCACACGATCTGGCCAGCTGAGAAATGCGGCACGCTATGTCCAAAGTACTCAGCCTCAAAGACCGATCACGTAAGGATTCGGTCCCGATACCAAAACTTATTCAGACCCTTTGAGCAGCCTACTTCAACAGACAGTGAACTTGTGTTAGCACCGTTAGGTTTCCGTTCACCCGCTGCTTCAGCGTGCTCTCTGGATCTCACACACAACAGTAAATACACAAAGACACCGATATACTTATTTTCCCCGTGACTTTTTTTTTTTAATTTTTTTTTTTTTTCTGGTACCGTAAAACTTATTTATTTCTATCTCTACTAGTCATTTTTCTTATGAGTCTAAACATTTGACTAAGCTATTTCTTTTTTCACCATCCCCAAACGAGGGAATTCTAACCCGAACTGCTAGACTGGGGGGGCTGATCAGACCCCTCCGGCCTTTTCTTTACTACTCCTGATGGGTGTTTTTACACTGAGATACTCAGGCAGATTCAAGCCTAAATATCTAAATGAAGGACCTTTAAACCCAACCTCTTTAACACTTTATTTTTGAGGGGCGCTTTAACATCCAGAAAATATCTGGATGAGGGACCTTTAAACCCAACCTCTTTAACACTTTATTTTTTGAGGGGCGCTTTAACATCCAGAAAATATCTGGATGAGGGACCTTTAAACCCAACCTCTTTAACTCTTTTTATCTCTAATCCGTACAAATTATCTGCGTTTATAGCTCTTTTTAAAACAACACTACTGTTGGATCATACTCTCACAGCCAAAGAATGTCTCGAAAGACATGCAGAAATTGGTTTAAAAAGGTTTTCTGCTTACCTATTATTTAGATGCGGCCGCTGGCTGTAAGAGACGTTCCTCCAGTGTAACTATTCCTTTCCAGGTATCCCGGACGAGCCCCCAATTTGTCGAAGGAGGAATATTTTCCTCTCCTTCAGCCCAAGTTCTTTATACCTATTGGAAAGGTTAGTTCGACTATGAATAGATCACCCAACAACTTCTCTACAATCAACAATTTATTTGACACGCAGAGAATAGGTACAGAGTCAGCGCTGAGACTTCAACTTAACCACCTTAAGGGTAGGAGAAGAGAAGCCCCCAACTAAGTGTACTCACAGGTTTTATTCTATCTGGGCTCCACCCGAGGACAATAGGAGGAGCCCGGCCTTTCGTGTATCAGTGGTCTTCTATGTGTGGCCGAGACCGGCCCTAACTGGTATCTTCAAGGTGAAATATGAGTGTGGTGCATCTTATCTAGTGAGCAAGCTGCAGCAAAGAAGTAAATAATCCCGTATCTGAACAGGACAAAAAGAAGAACACTTCTTTCTGTCCTGTTCTGTTTCTTTCTATAACTCTTTTATATCTAACAAAGCGTTTCAGTTTTCACGCACTCCTGGCAAAAACATTTTTTGATTCATGAACTGCTATTATGTCAAATGTCTACAGGACTTATTAACTATTGAATAAATATAATATATACAAGGAAAGTCATAATGTCATTTAGTTTGACTTATACACAACAGTGTCATTTGAAGGTAGAGAAGCTACTCTTTCAACACGAATTCCCCCAGGGCTGTGTGCTCAGCCCTCTGCTGTACTCGCTGTACACAAATGACTGTGAGGCTCTGAGGTGAAAAGAGTGGACACTGTCAGACACCTGGGGGTGACCATCTCACAGGACCTGTCATGGACTCATCACCTGAACACCGTGGTGAAGAAGGCCAGACAGCATCTCTACCTCCTCAGGCGCCTCAGAGACTTTAAACTCCCTCTCAAGGTGCTCAGGAACTTTTACACCTGCACCATCGAGAGCATCACTATCTAGATGGGAAATAGCACAAGGCAGGACTTCGTGGTCCACAAAAGGATGGTCCAGACCACTCCATACAGGATGGCTGATGCCACTACAGAGTCCTAGAAGGTCTTCAGGAGTACCCCTTTCACTCAAAAAGACCTCATTCTCCTCAGAAGGTAGAGCCTGCTCTGTCCCTTCCTGTAGAGTGGCTCACTGTGGTGAGTCCAGTCCAGTTTGGTGTTGAGGTGAACACCCAGGTACTCATAAGAGTCCACTTGCTCAATGTCCATTCCCTGGATGTTCACTGGTGAGGGGAGGGTCTCGGTTTTCCCCGGGTTAATCAGGAGGTGGTTTTGTTGACACCAGTCCACAAAGTTCCCCGTCAGTCCTCTGTACTCTGCGTCGTCATCGTCTCTGATGAGGCCAACAATTGCAGAGTCGTCAGAGAACTTCAGCAGTACACAGCTGTTGGTGTTGTGTCTGAAGTCTGCTGTGTAGAGGGTGAAAAGAAAGGGGGCCAGGACAGTCCCCTGGGGGACACCCATGCTGCTGGTGAGCAGGTCAAACACACAGTTCCTGTTTCTCACAAACTGCGGTCAGTCTGTGAGGTAGTCCAGGATCCATGTAGACAGCTGGTGGTCCACACCCATCCTCTCCAGTTTGTCCCTCAGAATCAAAGGCTGGATGGTGCTGAACGTACTGGAGAAATCAAAAAAGGTGATTCTCACAGTGCTGCCGGGCTCTTCCAGGTGAGAGAGAGCTCGGTGTAGCAGGAAGATAACAGTGTCCTCCACTCCAACATTAGGATGGTAGGCAAACTGCAGTGGGTCCATGGAAGGGCCCACTTCAGAGCGGAGATGTCCCAGTATCAGTCTCTCCAGTGTCTTCATCAGGTGGGATGTTAGAGCCACCGGTCTGTAGCTGCTGAGGTCTTTAGGGTGCGATGTTTTAGGCACCGGTACCACGCACAAGGTCTTCTAAATCTGTAGACATAAATGTAACTTTACGCAGAAAAAAAAATCGGAAATTGGCAACTGCATGTTTATAATAGTTCCTTAGGTCAGCGTTGGCTTTGCTGAATGAATTCTGTATTGATAATGTATAACATTTCAAACTTGATTGATAAAATCAGTCTCATCAGAAATCAAAGTCAGGACATTCCAGGACTGAGAAATGGCATCTAATGCATTTTTCTCTTCCTTTTCCTCTCGTCTCAGCACTGTTGTGTATAGCTGCTTTAGTTTTTTTTTTTTTTTTTCATCTTTATGCTACTACAGTTCCTATTTTTTATTGCTCCAGAACTGAAGAGCTGCAAAACTGTATTTGCTTTTCACTGAACAATGACAATTAAAAAACTTGTGCCTTGAACAAGGATCTCACTATGCAAATAGGCAGGACCCAACTGGGATGCAGTATGTTTAAAAGTGGGTTTGTCCACAGTTTCCACAGTGGCCAAACCTATGAATGCCCATGTGAGGTATAAGTGGGATCTAACAGGTTTTCAGGTGAGGCCTATCCAGGTTTTTTCATATCAGAAACTTGAAGTCCCCACCTATGCAGTGAAGTTCCTGGGCCCTTGGGATGAGTTTTCACATAAACTGAGGCCCTTCTGTTGGCTTCTAACATGTATATGGTCAAAATCTACTAGTGTCATGCACTAGCAAACACCTTCCTGACAGTATATTAATGCCTGTTTACGTTCATCGAGCCTGACCTTATGTGTAGGTCATTGTTTAGCTGTTTTTTTATTTTTTATTTTTTTTAATAAAACGGGCAAAGGGTTCTTAAACTCCTTCAAGCTTTCTTAATGTACTCTCTATCGAAGATGACTCGACAAGTCGCGCGGCCTTTGCTCTTTGTACCACCCACTGATATGAACTAAAACACTGAGGCTATTTGCACTACCTCTGCTTCTGTACAGTAGAACAGGAAGAGACTGCTTCTTATTTTACACTTCAGTGTGATGTTCAGTCAGTCAGTGGCAAGACAACATGGAGGTCAGAGCTTTCTGTATCGCACTGTGTGAGTACTGGCTCCTTTCCACATTAAAACTTAATGATAAAGACTTTATTTACAATTAAAAACCTCATGCACATGAATGTCTTTGGACGTTATTTAGTGACTGAACTTAAATTTAACTCTTTCAAATTAAGTATTATTCTTTACCAGCTACGACATTTAATAGTAAATATGCTGAACATCATGAGCAGCTGTAGGATTCGTATTGATTTGTCTATTTTCTTTGCGTCTTCAGTGACTGTGATGATCCTGCTGTGTGCACATGATCAGGAAGTGGGTGAGTAGATGTTTTGTTGGGCAGTTGTAGAAAAGAGGCAAAAATATCTTGAGATTGGTGTGTTTAATCATCACAGGAGTTCCTCTATTACTTTTCTACTTTTAAATGTTGTAGACGTCGTCCAGCAGTTCACAGGAGTAAATGTCTAAACTGAATTTCTCTGTTTTTCTTTGTCTCAGATGCAGCTTTTCTTCGTATCTCTCCAAACAGACTGCAGTTCTTTGAATATGAGTCGGTCACTTTGTACTGTGAAGGAGTCTTTTACTGTGATGTTGAAAGTACATCCAAAGGGAGGAAGCCCTTGTGTTGCACCTCTAATAACAGAACATCAAGCGGACCTACCTGCACCATTGAAAATGTTTATCGAGATGATTCTGGAAAGTACTGGTGTGAGGAAGGAGGAGAGAGAAGAAACATCATCAACATCAATGTCGCTTGTATGTTTGCAGTGAGGCAGTGATATTTTGTGATTATCTTAACGTGATTTCAAGATAAATTAAATATGATCGTGTTCTTCAGCTGGTTCTGTGATCCTGGAGAGTCCTGCTCGTCCTGTGATGGAGGGAGAAGATGTGACTCTGAGCTGCAGAACCAAAATATCTTCCTCCAACATCACAGCTGATTTCTATCAAGATGGAGTCCACAAGTGGAGAAGCTCCACAGGAAATCTGAGACTCAAAACAGTCTCCATGCTTGATAAAGGATTCTACAAATGTCACATCTCTGGAGTTGGAGAATCACCACAGAGTTTACTGTCTGTTGGAGGTGAGACATGTAGGTTTTTTCAAAATAAGATTCATAAAGTATTGATCATGTATGTGCTTACACTCTCAAACAATTCCCATCTCATTAAGTTTCAGCTTTTCCTACCATTGATGCAGAAGATCACAAAGACTTTAATCTTGCCTCCTCTTCCTCTGGAAGCACACCATGGATCATCATGTCCGTCTTGTTGATGCTTTTCTTGTTGGTTGTTGGACTACTTCACTTTGGCAGATTTCTTTGTGGCAGAGGTGAAAAACATGAAGTGAACTTTACTCAACTGGTTTTGCTTTGTCACAACACGATTCTTTCACATACACAAAGGCCACGGAGAAGTCGCTCAGGGTTGGGTGCTAAGGCCAAAGTTTTTCACATTATAAATGCTTTTGTTGGGTAATAATTTCAGGAAACACTCTCCAAATTAAACGAATTTCCCTCTTGAAAATCAGTTCTCGTGTTACTTTAGTTCCCCTACAATGTTCAAAATATCTTCTTTTTTTACAGATATTTGTTCACACTCACATGCAGTGCTTGGTTCAGACTCATCAGAGCATCAGACAGGTAGATTTAATGTTAAGAGATTAAATATTTAGCGTAAAGGATGTTAAATATATATATATATACTGGGTTTCTTTTGTTTGTTTGTTTCTCCAGTCTCTGTACAGGCCAGTGCTGCTGAAGCAAGCCAAGCAATGTATGCTAATGTAACAAAGAACAGGAAGAAGAAAGGTATTTCCTCTAACCTTATATTTTTTTGGTCCAGACCACAGTTAGCATGCTACTCAGCATTTACATTGTTTGACGTGATGGTGCTGGTGATAACTAAGTAATTAATTTACCCAAATTCAACAACTGTTCAGAATTCAAAATGTGGAAAAAATCCAAAGCTGCATAGAGACTCTGCGACACTTTGAGAAATATGCTTACTGAAATTCAAGCCAAAAGTCGAATGTTAACCATAACATTGTTAATCCCAGTGTCTGTGCATGATTTATTGTTCTAATTGAAAAGACACAGTAGTAAGGAATATTTAATTTGTCTTCAAAGCATCATCGGCTCAAGACCCCGTTGACAATGACGTCTGCTATTCTACAATTCAGATTGTGAGTCAAATACAGTCTTTTATCTCCTTGTTGCTACACAGTTGTCTTTCTATGACCACGTTCTTGCTGTCCACTCATAGTTGCTGAAAGAAAAGTCAAAAAGCAACGACTGCTTTTCTTTCTATAATCTACAACTTGCATGATATTTGTCTTCTGTGTCCTATGTGTTACAGGTTGCTGAGTGCTGACTGAAAGGAGGAGCTTCATGATCTACGTGAAAACCAGGAAGTAACACAGTTAGGGCTGGTATTGTTGTTGTGATGGTACAAGTTAAAACAGAAAAAAAAAATAATCTTTTGACCTCAGGTCTGTTTGCTGTGTATCAAATTTAAAATAGTTTCTGTGCAAAAACAAACATGTGGAGACAGCGTGTGCGCTTTAACCAACACATCAGAGAAGTTTCGGTCTATTTTCATCAGGCAGTTTAACCAACTTGTTCCATCAGCTTAGTCTGTTCACACAGTTGCTCACCAGATAAGCGCTGCTGCTGCTGCTGTTTCTAAACGGGCCGCGGTTAGCTGCATATCTGATGCTGTTGCATTGCTTTTTTAAGTTTGAGGTCAGCAACGAGACGAGAGTTTCGTGTGTTTCACAGATGAGAATAAAAGTCATGTCCTACACGTCAGAGTGTCTGTTTGAGTTTGTTCTGTGGTACAAAATGTCAGCGTTTTCTCACGTGTCAATATAATTATAACTACAGCAAAATGTTGTTCGGTTTTAAATGTGAAATTCATGCACGTCCCCACGAAATAACCTGTAGTACAGTCACATTCACACTGACACCCCTGAGGGTTATGTCTTTTGAAACCGAAGTGCGTCAATCTTCCTACGTTCCGACAGGACATTCAGAGACAGATCCAGTACTCTGAATTCTCTTCTTTTGAATTTCTTGGGTCATCTGTAGTTTGAAGATGTTCCAGCCTCGGTCAATGAAAAGTTCATTCCTTGACGTCACTTCCTGTTTTATTTCTGGTGGTTGTACTTCACCACCAAGACACCTCACCTGTGTCTTGTCAACTGTTCTTCCTTGTCTTTGGTTTGCTTGCTCCTCCATCATTAATTTCACTTCATTACTCTGTGTATGTGTATCCCTTGTCAGTTTGTCTGGCCAGTTACTGTGGAAGTACCTGTTGTGCTTTCCTGTTATTCCCTGTGTTCCTTTGCTTCTTGTACTGTAGTTACCATGAATCCAACAAACGACAGACTGGACCTTTTGTTGGACTTTAGCTAATGGACTTCCTGCCATGTCGCATCAGTGCCTGTTGTTCACCGTTATACATTCATTCATTCATCTTCTTATTCCTGTTGAGGGTCGCGGGGTCTGCTGGAGCCTATCCCAGCTGTCATCGGGCGAGAGGCGGGGTCCACCCTGGACAGGTCTCCAGTCTATCACAGGGCCCACACAGAGAGACACTCACACTTACGGCTAATTTAGAATCACCAGTGAACCTCACCAGCATGTCTTTGGACAGTGGGAGGAAGCCGGAGTACCTGGAGAGAACCCACGCAGACACAGGGAGAACATGCAAACTCCACACATAAAGGCCCAGTCGAACCTGGGACCTTCTCGCTGTGAGGCATCAGTGCTAATCACCTCGTCACCGCCCTCTCCGTTATACAAATATTCCTTAAAGCTCTTTTTGTTTCCTCCCCTTCTCCCTCGCTACACCTTGCGCCAGTCTTAGTAGTGTCAAGGGGTTAGCGGGTAATGAGGTACGACCCAAATGCAGGACAGAGTGGGCTGAGGCAGGAGTTGACACAAAAATATATTTAATAAAAAAGCAAGACAAAACAAAAAGTGTTGCAGAGACGGATGGAATTCCTAACTTGACGAGAACAAAAAACTACACTGTGTCAGGATGGGTGTCAGGGAAGGGGAGTTTTAGGACCCAAATGCAAGACTCAGAGAGGCAGGAGTAGCTTGCTGGGAGCTGGCTGGCCGGTGGCCTGCAGGCCAGGGAGACGCTACCAAGTGGCCGGCAGTGCGGGACTCCAGAGGCCGCCTGCCAGCACACCTCCCTCCATGGCGTCCACATGGACCAATCCTCCCTGTCGGGGCCTCCATGGCCAAATGCGTCCACCAATAAAACAGCAACAACTTGGGCATGAGCCACGGTCCGTACCCCAGTCTTCGTTCCAGATAATTCGCAACATCTCGCCTTTTGTCCTCCTCCTCATCAAAAAGAACAAAGTCTGCTGGGTCCATTCGTGGTCGTGTCATTCTCCAGCTCTGCTTCCTGCTCCTGTTTCGGCCCCGAGGGGTCCACTCATGTCCTGTTCCTGTTCCGGCCCCGACGGTCAGCTCATGTCCTGCTTCAGCTCTGCTTCCTGTCCCTGTTCTGGCTCCCAGGTTGGCCTCTTCTCTGGCTCCTGTTCTGGCTCCCAGGTTGTCCTCCGCTCTGGTTTCTGTTCTGGCTCTGAGGGTCGCCTCTTCTCCGGTTCATGTTCCCGAGGTTTCTCGGACTCCGGCTCCTGCTCCTGTTCCTGTTCCTGAGGTGACTTCTGAAACTACTCCTGTTCCTGTGCTAGCTTCAGTTCCTGCTCCAGTTCCCGAGGTGGCTCGGGAGTCCCCCCCTTTTCCTGAGGTGAGTCCGACTTCTGCTCCTGTCCCGGCTCCGGCTCCTGAGCGGTTTGTCCAGTCTGCCCAGCCTCCTGACCGCCCCCCAGAACTGTCATGTCAGTAACAGAGAACAAAAGGGAAGGCAGGGCCACACTTTCCATAGTTGGCCTACCCATGAATGGCCATAAGTGATATAAGTGGAATCTAACTGGGCTTTAGATGGTGGCTTTCTGGGGAATTTAAATAAGACCCACATATGTCCCACTTCTGCCTTGAACAAGGATCTCATTATGCCACAGGCAGGACCCAACCGGGTTTCCACAGTGGCCAAAACTATGAATGCCCATATGAGGTATAAATGGGATCTAACTGGTTTTCATGTGAGGGCTATTCGGTTTTTTCATATCAGAAACCTGAACCTCACCTATGCACTGAAGTATCTGGGCCTGTGGGCTGAGCTTTCACATAAACCCAGCCCCCTTTCTTCTCACTTTACACTTCAGTTTTATGTTCAGTCAGTCAGCGGCAAGACAACATGGAGGTCAGAGCCTTCTGCATCGCACTGTGTGAGTACTGGCTCCTTTCCAGATTAAAACTTAATGATTAAGACTTTATTTACAATTAAAAAGCTCATGGATGTGAAAGACTGAAAGTTATTTAGTGAGTGAACTTAAAATTAACACATTTAACTTAAGAATTATTCTTCACCAGCTACAACATTTAATAGTAAATATGCTGAACATCGTGAGCAGCTGTAGGAGACGACAAAACTTTTATTGATTAATCTATTTTCTTTGCGTCTTCAGTGACTGTGATGATCCTGCTGTGTGCACAGGACCAGGAAGTTGGTGAGTAGATGTTTTGTTGGGCAGTTGTAGAAAAGAGGCAAATATCTTGAGATTGGTGTGTTTAATCATCACAGGAGTTCCTCTATTACTTTTAAATGTTGTAGACGTCGTCCAGCAGTTCACAGGAGTCAATGTCTAAACTGAATTTCTCTGTTTTTCTTTGTCTCAGATGCAGCTTTTCTTCGTATCTCTCCAAACAGACTGCAGTTCTTTGAATATGAGCCGGTCACTTTTTACTGTGAGGGAGTCTTTTACTGTGATGTTGAACATAAGTCGACTGGGGAGACGCCCTCGTGTTGCACCACTAATAACAGAACATCAAGAGGACCTAACTGCACCATCAAAACTCTTTATCGATATGACACTGGAAAGTATTGGTGTGAGGAAGGAGGACAGAGAAGAAACATCATCAACATCAAAGTCACTTGTATGTTTGCAGTGAGGCAGTGATATTTTGTGATTATCTCAACGTGATTTCAAGATAAATTAAATATAATCGTGTTCTTCAGCTGGTTCTGTGATCCTGGAGAGTCCTGCTCGTCCTGTGATGGAGGGAGAAGATGTGACTCTGAGCTGCAGAACCAAAATATCTTCCTCCAACATCACAACTGATTTTTATAAAGATGGAGTCCACAAGTGGAGAAACTCCACAGGAAATCTGACCATCAAAAGAGTCTCCATGCATGATCAAGGACTCTACAAATGTCACATCTCTGGAGTTGGAGAATCACCACAGAGCTGGCTGTCTGCTGAAGGTGAGACACATCAGTTGTAAGATTTTAAGATGAATAAAGTGTATACATGTGATCTTAGTTCCTGTTAATGTTTATTTTTTTAGCTTTCCCATCGTCACCTGCACCATGTTTTCATGCAGAGACAGGTCTTACCTCCTCCTGCAAGTGTAATGGTAAGAAGACTTAATCTGAAATACACTGTCTAACTGTTAAATAACTAAACAAATAACCTGGGAACCATCCTGTTGGATTCAAGGCCTTTTGAGAGATAAATAGATTGTTCTTTGCTTCTTTCGCTTCTATTTAGTCACAACCACTTTCTGTCTCATAATGTCTTTTCTCTCTTCAGAAACTCTCACAGATCATCGTCCCTCCTCAGATCACGGCTGTCACATTTACCCCATCCTAAGGACCGTGTTCACCATCATCATGGTGGCGCTGCTGCTGCTGCTGCTCGGATGTCTTCACTGTGTGATAGTCAGAGTTATAAAACATGACTCATCTCCAACAGAAGAGAGAGCTTTCTGTTATATTAAAGAAAAGGATGGCCTGGATGACAACCAATAGGAGAATAAAAGCTAGCTTAGTTGCTGAGATATTGGAGTTAAGATTTTCATGCCTACTCTCACGTTTCATCTAGAATTAAGCCCGCTGTTATCAAGCTGCTTTCTATTCTTCTAGACACAGGGTTAGACGCTGTAACTGGATCAGGAAATGAGCATATTGCTGAGAAACTTGTCTAATGTGTCTGCAAATGTGGTTTTTAAACCTTTTCGCATACGGTGTTTAAAATAAGCATAGCGTCTGAGCGCTTCTATTAATTGATGCTGCTTTGTAGAAACCTGTGAGCTCTGACAGTGTGTCAGCACCAGTTGGTGTCTTCTGCTGTTTGCAATTTTGTAAAATCTAAAGAAACATAAACTTAGACATGCATTAACATGCTGTTCTTTAATGTGGTGGTTTTACATTTTCTTCTTAATATCTTTTCTGGAGTATTTAAAAAAAAAAAAAATTAGCAGATTAGAGAGTAAGGTAGAAGTGAGGTAAAGACAGATGTAAAAAGAAAGAATGTAAGAGAAAATTAAAATCATGATATTCTTCATCGATTTGACACTTTTATTTCAGAAGAAGCTTTTATAGATGAGTCTAGATCGAAGACAGAAGTCTGACAAGTCTCCATTGCTGCAGAGACACATATGAACATGTTATTATATTTATGCAAAGCGTTTCAGTTTTCACGCCGTCTTGGCTAGAAATCTTTTGATTTCTAAACTGCGATTATGTCAAATGTCTACAGGACTTATTGACTTATTGACAAACAAAAGTATTTGCACAAATTTAATACAAGAAAAGGGCAGCACAGTGCATGTTCTCCTTGTGTCTGCGTGGGTTCTCTCCAGGTACTCCGGCTTTCTTCCACCATCCAAACACATGCTAGTTAATTGGTGATTCTAAATTTGCCATAGGTGTACGTGTGAATAGGTTTAGCTCTCTCCTCTACCACATCCACCACAACGTGGAGTTATGTCACATACAGAAATATTCTGATGACTCTTCAGTTGTAGGGAGCAGTATAAAGGGCTGGTGGACAGATTTGTGTAGTGGGCTGGAAGGAATCACCTGCTGTCATGTCCGTGTTCCAAGGATGAGGCCATGTTGTCAGCAAGTAACTTATTTTAATGACTCACATTCACACTCAACATACATTCATGTGTCTTCATGCAGTCTTGCTCTACCCCGTTATATGGTATGGTAAGTTGACTACAAAACAGTACTGCCGCCTAGTGGTCAAACATGTAATAACATCCAATCATAACACTTTGCGTGGACAACACCAGGAGGAAGCTCCTCTGCCCCTCAGCATCCGTGGTAGGGATGTGGAGGAGGTGGAGAATTACAAATACCTGGGAGTCACCATCAACAACAGATTGAAGTGGAGGACCAACAGAACAGCTGTGTACAAGGAGGGCTGCAGCAGACTCTATTTCCTAAGGAAGCTGAGGTCCTTCAATGTGTGCAGCAAGATGCTGGTTATCTTTTACCAGTCTTTTGTGGTCAGCAGCCTTTTCTCTGCTGTGGTCTGCTGGAGGAACAGCATTACAGCCAGTGACGCCAACAGACTGAACAAACTGATCAGGAAGGCTGGCTCCATCATTGGCTGCAGGCAGGAAATATTTGAATTCCTCCCACTGTCCAAAGACATGCTGGTTAGGACAAGCTGGTTAGGTTAGCTGGTTGGTGATTCTAAATTGGCCTTAGGTGTGAGTGTGAATGGTTGTCTGTCTCTCTGTGTTAGCCCTGTGATAGACTGGAGAAATGTCCAGGGTGTACCCCGCCTCTCACCCGATGATAACTGGGATAGGCTCCAGCAGACCCCCATAACCCTTAACAGGAATAAGTGGTTACAGAAGATGAATGTATGAATGGTGGAGAGGAGGACTCAAAACAAATTGTTCTCTTCACCACACAACAGACAGACAATGGAGCACCGTCTCCAGAAGGCTCAGACAACTAATTTAATAACTAATTTAGTTTTTTGTTATATATTACATGCTGAACATGCTGAGTGCCTGTTCATTGCAAAAGTGAAATTTCCAAGTTTGGGATTAATAAAGTATCTAGCAGTGAAGGAGGCTAAACACCGATATGGCCAAAAGACTGGAGAAACTGATGCAACAGTCTGACTCAGGGACTACGCACCGGTGAGTGCCGACGCTTTTCTTGCTGATAAACTGAACAACTTTATTTCACGCTTTGAGTCGAGGAACCGACTGCCCGCTGCGCCCCCAACCGGAGAGGAGGACACACTCCTTGTGACGGAGCATGACATGGGGAGGGTTTTTAAAAGTGTAAATACCAGAAAAGCGGCTAGACCAGACGGGATTAGTGGACGTGTCCTCAAAACCTGCGCTGATCAGCTGGCGCCTCTGTTTACAGTGATATTCAACCTCTCACTCAGGCAGTATGTGATCCCAGCCTGCTTAAAGAAACCCATAATAGTCCCTGTCCCAAAGAAACCACACCCCAGCAGTTCCAACGACTTCAGGCCCATAGCCCTCACATTTGTATGTCTTGATCAGTCTCTCGAAGCATTTCATCACCTCCACACTGCTCACCACCCTGGATCCACTACAGTTTGCATACTGGCCGGACAGATCCACAGATGACACCAAAACCTTCCTCCTCCACAAGACCCTCTCCCATGTGGACACTGGTAAGGGAAACTATGTGAGAGTGCTGTTTGTTGACTACAGCTCAGCATTCAATACCTTAGTCCCCTCCAGACTGGCCTCTGAGTCAAAGGAACTGATAGTGAGGTGGAAAGAATGAACACCTTCAGATACCTGGGAGTGACCATCTCACAGGACCTGTCATGGACTTATCACCTGAACACCATGGTGAAGAAGGCCAGACAGCGTCTCTACCTCCTCAGATGCCTCAGAGACTTTAAGCTTCCACTCAAGGTGCTCAGGAACTTTGACACCTGCACCATCAAGAGCATCTTGTGTGGGAGCATCACCACCTGGATGGGAAATTGTACCAGACATGACTTTGTGGCCCTCAAAAGGGTGGTCCATTCAGCGGAGCGGACCATCAGAACCAGCCTCCACAACCTGTAGGACATTTGCACAAAACATTGCAGGTTAAGGGCCAAGAAGATCCTGGAACAGCCCAGTCACCCCGGACACTCTGTCTTCTCCCTACTTCCATCAGGGGGGCGTTCCTGCTGCCTGAGGACAAAGACTGAGAGGCTGAAGAAGAGCTTCTATCCACATGCCATCCGTCTGCTCAACTCTGAGCCTTAAACTGGACCTAATACCACTGCACCACTGCACTTTAGTCACATAGCTGTTTTCAATACTGTAAATATGTATATATACAAGCTACCCCTCAAAGTTTACATTTCAAGTTTACAGTCTATATTTTATCTATATCTATATTTTATTTTTCTCAGTTTTACATTTATGCTTATATTGTTTACCTTTTGTGCTATGTGCAATTATTACTGTTCTACTGTAGTAGTTTTTTACTACTGGCTGCAGGTACAAAAATACATTTCACTGTGCATAGTACTATGTATAACTGTAAATCTATCTATCTAGATAATTTGATCCAAGGTTAAATTGTGTGTACTTCGCCTCCTGTAGTGGGAATTAGTAATATTTTGTTTCCAGATTCACTTTCAAGAGGTAAAAACTCACTGTTGGTATTTTGGTTTCATCTGGTCCAAATGGAGAGTCGGTCTGGTTCTATTTTTACTAGAACCTTTCTAGAATATGTGTGCTTTGTGGTATTTTGCTATAAACCCTTGTTTTACTCACTTCTAGTCAAGGGGTTGCCAAATGAGTTCAAAATGATATCATTGCTATAAGGGTGTTTTCTACTATCTAATCTAGAAGACATTTTAAATTTTGTCTTTCAAGGCTAGTTTCACCTCCAGCACTCTAGGGACTCAGTGGTTAAATGTGTGCACTGTTTTTAAGATGACTTTCCTCTCAGTCTCAGCTGTACTTTAGATTTTGCACCAATAAGTATATGTGAAACTGCTAATAAACCACAAACCAACATGTAAGACAGGAAACGTCAAATACACTGAGCGCAGATTCGCTCTGCCATCGCTTTTAGCACCACCCACTGATGTTTAGGCTATTTCCACCACCTCTGTTTCTCTACAGTCACACAGGAAGAGGCCGCTTCTGATTTTACACTTCAGTCTGATGTTCAGTCAGTCAGCGGCAAGACAACATGGAGGTCAGAGCTTTCTACATCACACTGTGTGAGTACTGGCTTCTTTCCAGATTAAAACTTAATGATAAAGACTTTATTTACAATTAAAAAGCTCATGCATGTAAAAATCTTTGAACGTTATTTAGTGAGTGAACTTAAATTTAACACTTTTAACTTAAGTATTATTCATCACCAGCTACGACATTTAATAGTAAATATGTTGAACATCGTGAGCCGCTGTAGGAGACGACCAAACTTTTATTGATTTGTCTATTTTCTTTGCGTCTTCAGTGACTGTGATGATCCTGCTGTGTGCACGGGACCAGGAAGTTGGTGAGTAGTAATCATCATAGGAGTTCCTCTATTACTTTTCTACTTTAAAATGTTGTAGACGTTGTCCAGCAGTTCACAGGAGTAAATGTCTAAACTAAATTTCTCTGTTTTTCTTTGTCTCAGATGCAGCTTTTCTTCGTATCTCTCCAAACAGACTGCAGTTCTTTGAATATGAGTCGGTCACTTTTTACTGTGAGGGGGTCTTTTACTGTGATGTTGAACATCAATTGATTGGAGGGAAGCCCTTGTGTTGCACCACTAATGACAGAACATCAAGAGGACCTAGCTGCACCATTAAAACTCTTTATCGAGATGACACTGGAAAGTATTGGTGTGAGGAAGGAGGAGAGAGAAGAAACATCATCAACATCAATGTCACTTGTATGTTTGCAGTGAGGCAGCGATATTTTGTGATTATCTCAACGTGATTTCAAGATAAATTAAATATGATTGTGTTCTTCAGCTGGTTCTGTTATCCTGGAGAGTCCTGCTCGTCCTGTGATGGAGGGAGAAGATGTGACTCTGAGCTGCAGAACCAAAATATCTTCCTCCAACATCGCAGCTGATTTCTATCAAGATGGAGTCCGCAAGTGGAGAAGCTCCACAGGAAATCTGAGACTCAAAACAGTCTCCATGCTTGATCAAGGACTCTACAAATGTCACATCTTTGGAGTTGGAGAATCACCACAGAGCTTGCTGTCTGTTGGAGGTGAGACGCATAGTTTTTTTTTTTTTTTTTCAAAATAAGATTCAAAGTATTGATCTCATATGTCTTTACAAACAATCCCCATCTTAAGTTTCAACTTTTTGTATTGTTGATACAGGAGATCACGAAGACTCTAATCCTGCCTCCTCCTTCTCCGCAAGCACACCATGGATCATCATCTCCATCTTGTTGATGCTTCTCTACAATTCAGATTGTAAGTCAAATACAGTTTTTTATCTCCTTTTTGCTACACAGTTGTGAGCACGTTCTCGCTGTCCACTTGTAGTTTCTGAAAGAAAACTCTGCTCAAAATATATATGTAAACCTCCAAGATGGTGTCATTTAAGTGGTCGAGCGGTTCAGAATATTTCCTGGTAGAGGTGTAAGGGCAGAGATTGTAAGTCATATTTTGCTTAACACTAGAAGTCCCAGCATTTTTTGCTCTACCTATAAAACCCAGAGGGCAGCCGATCGGCTGGAAGGCTTTTAGCTAATATCCTAATCACCTGTGAACCCTCCTTTAGTTATGTAAACGAGGCGATCACTGGGGCACCACAGGAGGGGACATGCTGAGCCACTTCAAGGAAACTTGTGGGGAGGGGAGGGGGAGTGGGCCCAGAGAGTTTATGGGGGAGAGGGTGGCTGTTCACTTCTAACCTGGCAACACCTTGAGACAGAAACTGGTTCATCCCAAAGACAAAACACCTTGACATAAAATGGGGGAGGGGGGGAATCAGAGAGGAGCAGGATTGCTGGGGGTTTGGAGGCCAGAGTGTGTGGGGGAGGGAGGCACACCTGAGGGCTGTGAACTCATTTGCTCTGTCCAGGCTGCTAGTGACTGTCTGTCTTTCACCAGTTTCACCAGGTGGCAGCCTGGGCAGAACAAATGAGCTGAATCAAAATGTAATATACACTATATTACCAAAAGTATTCGCTCACCCATTCAAATGATCAGAATCAGGTGTTCTAATCACTTGGCCTGGCCCCAGGTGTATAAATTCAAGCACTCAGGCATGCAGACTGTGAAACAAGACATTTGTGAAAGAATGGGCCGCTCTCAGGAGCTCAGTGAATTCCAGCGTGGAACTGTCATAGGATGCCACTTGTGCAACAAATCCAGTCGTGAAATTTCCTCGCTCCTAAATATTCCACAGTCAACTGTCAGCTCTATTATAACAAAATGGAAGCGTTTGGGAAAAACAGCAACTCAGCCACGAAGTGGTAGGCCACGTAAAGTGACGGAGAGGGGTCAGCGGATGCTGAAGCGCATAGTGCAAAGAGGTCGCCGACTTTCTGCACAGTCAATTGCTACAGAGCTACAAACTTCATGTGACCTTCAGATTAGCCCAAGTACAGTACGCAGAGAGCTTCATGGAATGGGTTTCCATGGCCGAGCAGCTGCAGCCAAGCCACACATCACCAAGTGCAATGCAAGGCGTCGGATGCAATGGTGTAAAGCACGCCGCCACTGGCCTCTAGAGCAGTGGAGACGCGTTCTCTGGAGTGATGAATCACGCTTTTCCATCTGGCAATCTGATGGACGAGTCTGGGTTTGGAGGTTGCCAGGAGAACGGTACATTTCAGATTGCATTGTGCCAACTGTGAAATTTGGTGGAGGAGGAATTATGGTATGGGGTTGTTTTTCAGGAGCTGGGCTTGGCCCCTTAGTTCCAGTGAAAGGAACATTGAATGCTTCAGGATACCAAAACATTTTGGACAATTCCATGCTCCCAACCTTGTGGGAACAGTTTGGAGCGGGCCCCTTCCTCTTCCAACATGACTGTGCACCAGTGCACAAAGCAAGGTCCATAAAGACGTGGATGACAGAGTCTGGTGTGGATGAACTTGACTGGCCTGCACAGAGTCCTGACCTGAACCCGATAGAACACCTTTGGGATGAATTAGAGCGGAGACTGAGAGCCAGGCCTTCTCGACCAACATCAGTGTGTGACCTCACCAATGCGCTTTTGGAAGAATGGTCAAAAATTCCTATAAACACTCTCCTCAACCTTGTGGACAGTCTTCCCAGAAGAGTTGAAGCTGTAATAGCTGCAAAAGGTGGACCGACATCATATTGAATTCTATGAGTTAGGAATGGGATGGCACTTCAGTTCATAGAATGAGTAAAGGCAGGTGAGCGAATACTTTTGGTAATATAGTGTATGTAGAAGGATGTAGAAGTTATCAGGACCCTACAACACTGGGCTTCCAACATCCCCACCAGACACATAGGAAAAGTAAAAGAACAGAACCACATCAAAAAAGCACTCAAAATCTGTGGTTATCCCAACTGGGCCTTCATGATATTTACACATATTTACAAATAATAATAAAAAAAATGGAAGCTCAGGAAAACACAGGAAGCTCTGAAGACAACTCAAGATGGACCTCCTGGCCTTAGCCGTTGGCTCTCCATCTGCGTCGTATGGAGATGGAGGGGTGAAATGGAGACTTGTCCCCACCTGTTCTTCACACTACACTGTGCCATCTTTCGCCCGTCTCTGTCCGGTCAGTCCCCACCCGAGCTTACTGTTACTTACTGTTTATTTTTCCCTACTAGAGTTTTACTACAGCTTATTTTAATCCCACTCAAAGGAAGTTCACCGTTCATTATTTAATGTTCACCATTTTATTATTCAATCACTTTTTCTATAACTATTTGCAAACCACTGCTGTTGTTTGTCTGCAAACTGCTCTGCGTGCTTGCTGCTGCAGAAAACTCAAATTTCCCTGAGGGAGTCACCCCAAAGGGATCAATAAAGTTTTAAGTCTAAGTTCTAAGTCTAAGTCTCACTCACTTCCACTCTCTAACACTGTATCCTGATAATGCATTTTTTTAAATTATTATTTGTAAATATGTGTAAATATCATGAAGGCCCAGTTGGGATAACCACAGATTTTGAGTGCTTTTTTGATGTGGTTCTGTTCTTTTACTTTTCCTATGTCTCTGGTGGGGATGTTGGAAGCCCAGTGTTGTAGGGTCCTGATAACTTCTACATCCTTCTACATATATTACATTTTGATTCAGCTCATTTGTTCTGCCCAGGCTGCCACCTGGTGAAACTGGTGAAAGAAAGACAGTCACTAGCAGCCCGGACAGAGCAAATGAGTTCACAGCCCTCAGGTGTGCCTCCCTCCCCCACACACTCTGGCCTCCAAACCCCCAGCAATCCTGCTCCTCTCTGATTCCCCCCCTCCCCCATTTTATGTCAAGGTGTTTTGTCTTTGGGATGAACCAGTTTCTGTCTCAAGGGCTGCGTTCAGACTGCCAGCCAAAATCCGATTTTTAGCCCATTCAGATTTGAATCGGATCTCGATTTTGAAGTCTGAACAGTGACAGATCACATGAAATCCGATTTTTGCCAAACGGTTGCAAACCACATCCAGAGGTAGTTTCATATCGCATTCGTATCGGATATGGACAGATGCGTCTCAGTCTGAACAGCTCCCAACACTCAGATGGGTTTTGACTGTCCGTGACGTCACTTACGCGACGCCAGGCCAGAACCAATGCGCCAGACCGGGTGCCTATTTCCGTTGTGGAGGAGCCACGTTACGGCCACGGACAGTGATATTACAGCTATCACAATGGAGGAGGACTTTGAAAACAATTCGCCTTGGACAGAGGAAGAAACTGCATGCCCTATAAATCTTTACACTGACGTGACGTACATCCATGTGTTGTTTGTTGTTGTTTTGCTTGTCGCTGTCGCAATTATATGACGTCTGACAAATACACGTGCTGAATGACGCTTCCGCTCGTTGCTACAGCAACCTATCAGACCGGTGAAGAATGTGGCCCAGTCTGAACAGAACCATATCCGATTTGGACACTTGCTAAAGGCAGTGTGAACAGTCAGCCCTAAAAATCGGATATGAGAAGGAATCAGATTTGAATCAGATCCGTCTGCAGTCTGAACGCAGCCAAGGTGTTGCCAGGTTAGAAGTGAACACTGCTCTGTGTGCTTACCCCGTCCCCCATAAGCTCTCTGGGCCCACTCCCCCTCCCCTCCCCACAAGTTTCCTTGAAGTGGCTCAGCATGTCCCCTCCTGTGGTGCCCCAGTGATTGCCTCGTTTACATAACCAAAGGAGGGTTCACAGGTGATTTAGGATATTAGCTAAAAGCCTTCCAGCCGATCGGCTGCCCTCTGGGTTTTATAGGTAGAAAAGCCAAATGGCTGCTCTCTGGGACTTCTAGTGTTAATAAATTTCTGCAACAACTTCTTTTCTTTCTATAATCTACAACTTGCATGATATTTGTCTTCTGTGTCATGCGTTACAGGTTGCTAAGCGCTGACTTAAAAGAGGAGCTTCATGGTCTACGCGAAAACCAGGAAGTGACCTAGTTAGGGCCAGTATTGTTGTTGTTACTGTACAAGCTAAAACAACAACAACAACAAAATATCTTTTGACCTCAGGTCGGTTTTCTGTGTAACAAATTTAAAATAGTTTCTGTCCAAAAACAATCATGTGGAGTTTGGCAACGTGTGTATTTTCACCAGAGAGGTTTTGGTTTATTTTCATCAGACAGTTTAACCAACTTGTTCCATCAGCTTTGTCTGTTCACACAGTTGCTCACCAGATGAGCGCTGCTGCTGCTGTTCCTAAGCGGGCCGCGGTTAGCTGCGTATCTGACGTTGTGGCATTGCTTTTTTACGTTTGTGGTCAGCAACGAGACGAGTTTCTTGTGAGAGTTTCACTGATGAGAATAAAAGTCATTTCCTCCATATCAGAGCGTCTGTTTGAGTTTGTTTTGTGGCACAAAATGTCAGTGTTTTCTAATGTGTCTCATGGTAATTATAACTGAATTCTGTAGAGGACATACGCGGTGCCGACGAGCTGCTGCAAAAAAGCGCTGCAGAAAGTATTTAAGAAAGATTAAAAGAAGGCAGTGTCTCAAATTGCGTTATGCTGTCCTTACACATATACACTGCCTCACCAAAAAAAAAAGTCACCACCTGGATTTCACTAAGCAAATAGGTAGGAGCCTCCTATTGGATAATTACTGAATGGGTGATTATCTTTCAGCTGGCAACAAGTTATTTAACTCCAACTGATGCAATGAGTAGCTTCTCATTTCTTAAACAACCATGTCTAAAGACACATCCTGTGGTTGTGGAAAAGATGTTAGTCTGTTTAAGAAGGGTCAAATCATTGGCATGCATCAAGCAGAGAAAACACCTAAGGAGATTGTAGAAACTACTAAAACTGGGTTAAGAACTGTCCAACGCATTATTAAAAACTGGAAGGATAGTGGGGAACCATCAGGGTAAGAAGAGAGGCAGATGAAGTGATGCACCCATCATGCCTAGTGCCTACTGTACAAGCCTGTGGGGGCAGTGCTATGATCTGGGGTTGCTGCAGTTGCTCAGGTCTAGGTTCAGCAACATTATGTGCCCAAAGAATGAGGTCAGCTGACTACCTGGATGGAAATAAATCTTGTGACATTGCAGAGTCTTATCGAAACAATGCTACAGCGAATGCATACTGTAATCAAAGCTAAACTCGGTCCAACAAAATATTCGAGTGTGTGAGCTTTGTTTTTTGGTAGCGACTTTTTTTGGGGGGGGCCAGGCAGTGTATTTTGAGTTAGTAAAGACGGTAGCCAAGGAACAGACAGCACCAAAAAACTCTTACTTAAAGTGTATGTGTTTTTCTTTTCTTTAAGTACCATAATACTGCTGTCAGACAGAAGTCATCAGTACATCATTGGGTTATTTAGTCGTCTACCACAGGATGCGGCATGCTAGCATAAAGTTCCAATGTTTAATGAGTGAACGCTCTGACAGGACATTCAGAGATAGATCCAGTACTCTGAATTTTCGTCTGTTGACTTTCTTGGGTCATCAGTGGTTTGAAGATGCTCCAGTCTTGGTCAACGAAAAGCGAATATCAGGAACAGTCTGTCTAGTTTCGTCTTTTTGTCATTCCTTTAGCTTACTTCCTGTTTCATTCCTGTCGTTTTACTTCACCACAAAGACATTTAATTGTGTCTTGTCAACTCTTTTTCCTTGTCTGTGGTTTGCTTGCTCCTCCTTTACTAGTTTGGTTCTCTCATTACTCACATTTATCACGAATCTAACAAAAGACAGACATGCACGAGGCATGTTTGTCAAGTTGCCAAGTAATAATGTCCGTGATAAATTTAAAAAGGGTTTTCTTATCCTAAATCAGGAACACGTTAGTATCACAATATACTCATTGGTATTTTATTTATTAGATTGTATATTCATTCTAACAGATAACAACTCGAGTCAGCAGTCTGTTTACAGTCATATTAGCCTCATTGCTAATGACACAATTTCAAGTCCAGAGGTGCATCATGAGAAGAACCAGGTGAATGTTGGGGGTCCTTGGTGGGCACTCCTACTAGTAAATTAACAACCATCAACTCCTTTAGGATTCAAGGATTCAAGGATTCTTCATTGTCATTTCAACACGTTGGTACATGAGGTGGAACGAAATTAGTTTTTCTGGTCCCAATTCAAGCCATAGCAGAATAGTAAAAAGTATACATATAGAATAAAATTAGATAAGTATAGTACAAAAAAAAGAATAGCGAGAAGTGTATAAATATAGGCAGTAAAAAAAGTGTCAGCACTGTAATAAGTACTAACTGTAATGAATAACCCAGTAATATCCAGCAGTCCTGTACCATTGAGATAGTGTACAAGTGGAAGTTTAAAGTGACGCTGTGCAAAAAACAACTGCACTCTACAGATGTGTCTATGGGTGGCTGTTGGGGGCGGGGGGGGCAGAATCTTGATTGAAATGAACTGATATCGCTGCAGAATTTTCTTTGATTTTAATGTCAAGTAAAGCCTAAAACACTTCAAATACAATCTCAGGATAATATTAAAACTTTAGTGTAAATACCAGAGTGAAAGTATTCCTCCATGCAGACGCCACACCTTCATTTGAGTGCGTGACAGCGATGTGGTTAGAAAATAAAATCCAGGATGACTCAATCAGTCAAAGTAAATTCCTGCTTTTACCGCGTTGATTCGGTGCTGTTGCTGTCAAGTTGTAATTTTATCTGATCAAGTGACATCGCTCGGTAACGCAACATCATCTGAAATTCCAGAGGATGACGGCAAGTCGCGGCATTTACGGTCGAGCAGGTCAGATGAGGTCAGAAGAGGAAGAAACAAAAAATCCAGCACGAATTGAAAGTTTTTAAGAAGCCATTACACTTCAGACTTTTAAACTCCTAAAAGGGTAAGAATCTGTTCTTCTGACTTAAGAAAAGTGCCTCCCATCCGCCTTTTAATAAATTTGTCAAGTTTCTGAGATTAAATAAAGACGCAAAAGTAACTTTACACAGAAACAAACATCAGAAATTGGCGATCGCATGTTTATAAGAGTTCCTTAGGTCAGCGTCAGCGTTAAAATATAAAATATAATACCTGAGTTTCATCAGAAAACGAAGTCAGGACATTCAAGGACTGAAAAATAGTATGTAACGCATTTTCTCTTCTTCCCCTTCCTCTCGTCTCATCACACATTAAAGCTCAGATGGATCTGAAGGAGAAAACATGGAAATTAGGGGAGTATTTTTTACGAAATTGACACTAAAAATATACTTTTTGGAGCCATTCATTTTGGGATCATGTAAACTCTTAATTCAGTCTGACCTGGGTTGTATGCCAACAGTAGGACGCTAAATTCAAATTAACTGTATGAACTGAAAGCACACTATGCCTCTCATCAGTTCCTACATTAACTCCCTGCCTGCAGTATATATATATAAAAAAATGAAGAAAGTTCTAGTTCTGCTTTTTCAGATAGATGTCTGCAGTGAGGATTTCATCATTCATTTCACTGGACTTCCCAGGAATACATGTGACGGTGTGTCAGTGTGTAGTCATTTGAATTTCCTGAAATAGAAATGACTGTTTTTGTTACAGTATCGATCTCTGAGTGTGACACACCCATGGTCAAACACAACTGTCCCATCTCAACAACACGTATCAACTCTATTAACCCTTCATGGGGCGAGGAACCATATGTTAACTTTGCTACACATTTTAAATTGTGTCCCTGTGTCTCTCAGTGAGGTTTATAAGCATGTGGTTCTCACCCAGCCAATCAGAGAAGATCAAGGCAACGTTCTCAGGTCAAATGTGGTCTACAAGGTCCACCTCTGCATGAACGCTGAGTGTAGCAGCTTTATTAGGTACCATGAAGAAGAAGTGTCCTAATGTTGTCTAATGTGATGATGTGTATGTTACCTGAGTCAGCCTTAATGTCCTAATGGCCTAAAATAAAAAAAAGTTTACATTTGTTTACCACTTAAGGGCAAGGAACCTTAAAAAAGTTTTTGTATGCCCTACAATAACACTCTAGGGTATACTAAGTATTTCTATGAGTTAAACACAAAGTTTTCATTTCATCGTGTCTCCAGTTGCCGTCGTTGCGTCGCTGCTTGCCCTGTACCACACAACTGCTGCTTATTTTTTTCTGTGAAAGATGAAGTGGAGGCTCATGGCTGCTGGGCAGCTCTGAGAAAGTATAACCATTATTCTGTGAAGGTAAAGCACAGTGTGATCTAACTAAAATGAGGTCATAAAAAGTAACCGTGTGTTGAGTAAATAAATTGCATAGCCTGTAATGGGTGTGCCATTCACAAACGTTGATTATTTGAAAGCACAGTAAAAATATTACACTTTGGCAGTTTGTCTAGGAAAACCAGTGTCCAACAGTATTTGAATCATCATATTTAAAAAAAATACTGATTTTATCTGAACACATTTTAAGATTTCTGTCAGAGCCAAACTGATTTTGCAAAATGAATTTTTGTTTCTAAAGGAGTACCTGAAAGAAGAAGGAGGTCTGAGTCCATTCATTGTCATTGTCTTCCGTTCCAGCCTAGTAGGTGTCGATTATTAGAACTAAAGTCTGAAAAGGATCTCAGTTGTCCAGGTCAGGGTATATCCAAAACCCAGGATCACGTTAGGTCTGAAAAAATATAAAAAATTATTTTTATATTAATTTCTTTGTAGATGACAGAATTGTAAAAATGTGTATTTGCTGTTATAGTATATAGAGTTTGTTTTTGTCAAATAACAAATATGTACAGTCTGTCAGCACAATGTCTGGACAGTTCAAAATTATGTGACCCTCAGCCAGAAACTTTTTTTTTTAATGTGTGTTTATGTTTCATCAGTTGGCTGAAGCCTCAAACCAATGCTTTTAGAGTCCATGTAAACACATATGCTCACCTCAATCCAACTGCTTCATAAAAGTCCCTGAAAAAACGAAATTGTTCACTTCTATGCAGATGACAAAGTTTTACACATTTGTGTATGAATATCAATTTATATGTATTTGTCTTTATATATCAGCTGTTTATTTCAGCTTATTATTTACTGCTAACGTACAAAAAGGAAATAGAGATGTTGGCTTGTCCCAGCTTGTCTTATTTGTGTGGTGACAGACGTTGAATTTCAGCTGTGAACACAACCGTGACTCAGATCATAACTGAGATCTAATCTAAACGTACACAACAGACTGCGGGTTTCTCTCTGAGCCTGCATACATCTACATTCTCAACATGATCACCTGAGTATGTACTGTTCTGTAAAGTGTTTTACTACGTGAACGCATGCAGTAATATTAGCTACCAGATGACCAGATTCTCCTGAACTCCAAGGTCAAATCTATCAGTCAGTCGGATAATGGTGTCGTTATATCATACCAGAGAGGTCAAAAGTCTTCTCTCACTAACCTTTCCGCTGATGCTGTCCTGGTAACAACCACGGCCAAAGCAGCCCTCTTCATGGAGTTTGTGCCGCCTCTCTCCATCAGAAAGATGGAGGCCATGCGGTCCATCCACTATGACGGCTCCACTAAAAGCCTCCTCACCTTCAGCGAGAAGTTCTGGGAGAAAGACGGCATCCGAGGAGGAAAGAGCATCACAGACCGGCCTTCTCGGTTCATCTACTACCCCAGCCATAGCTTCCCGACTAATGACACCGTTGGTGTCCTCATGGCTTCCTACACCTGGTCTGATGACTCCCTCCTCTTCCATGGTGCGAGTGATGAAGATCTGAAAGAGGTTACTCTGAGAGATTTGGCCCTGATTCACGGTGAGCGGGTGAAGACCCTCTGCACGGGGGTGGTGGTGAAGAAGTGGAGCATGGATCCCTACAGCTTGGGCGCCTTCGCTCTGTTCACACCCTACCAACACTTAGATTACGCCAAGGAGCTCTTCAGGAACGAAGGCAGGGTGCACTTTGCTGGCAAACACACTGCCTTCCCTCACACCTGGATTGAGACTTCTATGAAGTCTGCAATCAGGGCTGCTACCAACATCAACAACATGGCGCACAAAGAGTTCAGGGCTCAACACCATGATGAACTCTAATGTCCTCGCTCTGAATTGTTGTAACATCAGTTTTATAGTTAACATGAAATGGTAGTAGGGCTAAATTGTAAATTGGAGTCTCTCAAGTGTGTCTTGGTCGACCTCAACCACCATAGTCCAGATTTGTTCATTTTGATCAAATATAATGTAGGTGTGGAGTCGGTATTGCTATTGCTATTCTATCCATTCATTCCTGCTGCTGCTACAAACAATGGATCTTTCAAGCATTTAGGTGTTCTCCCTTTTCCTTTTCTTTGGACCAGTAATCCGTGGCTCGTTGACTTGTGATTCATCAGGTTAGCTGCACTGTTTTGGCAAGGTTGCATTGTGTACTGTGTAAGCATCACATCCAATGTGTTTTTCCTTGATGTGTTTTTGTAATAGCTGATTATTTTTCCATTGTTTTCTCCATGTATTTCCCTCGGGATAAATAAAGTATCTATCTGTCTAGCTACTTAATCCCTCCAATGGGCATGTCTATTACTACAGCGAACTAAAGCACAAAAGTCTAGGAGATAATTGCTTGATTTGTAACTCCTCTTTTCATACTCCGGACTGAACAGGGAATAGCACTAGCATATTATAACAAAATATAAGTGAAATGAACAAGTTTCACGGCATATAATGTGTTATTTAGAGGCTGCGTTTCGGTGCCCCATTCACTCCCACTATGTGGCTATACGCAGATCTAAATATTGTCCGGATGACTCCAAATGACACCAAAGTTATATGGGTGAGTAAACGATCAGATTTTATGCCAGAAATAAGGGTTGTAAAAAAAAAAAAAAAAAAGTTGTTCCTCTTTAAGTAAATTGTTTGGGAGGATCGGTTTGTCTCCAGGTGAGGCGTATACTTCTGTGTCTACTTATAGTTCCTTCATTTTTCTATTTGTTATTTTCTTTTACACACTCAAAAAAAAAACTTCAAGCCCCTCTTTAACCTGCCTTGTTTAAATATTGTTAACTGAACATATATCAATTTTTAGATATACACATTTATATTTAATTTATGTAACATGAAAGCTGTCAGTTATATTTATTAACTCAAAATAAATTAGTTTAGCCATATTTTGCAACAACAGCAACATATCTGCTCCCTGGGAAAGTCATCTTTTTGGAAAGTATTCCTTTTTGAGCTTGTTCAGAATTTACCTCATTGTCAAATAACTTAGCTCACCAAAATATGTAAATTCAGCCGTGTTAAGGCTGCTTGATTCGAATTTAGCTAAAGTTATCACACTAGCTACAGCCTTGGGTCTTTTTTTGTTCAGTCATCAGCAGTTTTCCAGTGTTCATGCAATGAACTTCACCTTTAACAGCAAATGTAGACTACATGTCCACAGGGGACCTTGATTTAGTTTTTTCCAACCCTCTCAGCGACTTTATGTCTACAACAACAAGAGCAACTGCTCTCAACCTGTATCTCTGTTTATCTAACAGACATTAACTTTAAGCATAAGGTTAGTTTCTTTTTTTTCTTTTGTTTCCATCTCAGCAACTATTAACACTTACAAAAACTTCATCTTCCTTCGTTTAACACTTCTTAGACTCCACTGTCCAGACATCACATCAGCTGGAGGATCAGCTGATGGAGTTACACATCTAGTGTTACAAAACACTCTTATCTCCTGTCCTCTCCTTGCTTCCTCTTCTGTGCCTCACCAAGCCAGTGTCTAGCCTGTGAATGACCTTCTTCCTGTCTTTTCTTTTTTGACTTCCCATATTCCTTCTCTTTTGTCTGTTCTGGCTTAGTACATTCTGGTACACTTAACTTTCCTACAAATTCATATTTCTTTTCCCCTTTCTTCAAATGTTTAACATTCTTGTCATCTCTCTGTCTCATGAATTTTGCTGTTCTAGCTTTACAGCCTAAGTTATCCATCTTCTTATCTTCTTTGATCTGATATTATTTCGTCTTGGTTATAGCCAACCAGTTTGTATGTAGGTCACCCGAGCAACAGGTCCCATTTTGGTGAGCACCACCGCTGGTCATTGAGTTTGTTGTCACCGTTAGGTTGCCCCTCTCTGTGTCCTTCACCAAAAGACACCATAACCAAGCCAACTAACCTCCTTTTTACTTACTTTACAGTTGTTTTTGTTGTTTTTATATTTTTATTTTACTTCATTTTTTTTCAGAAACATTAGCAGATAATGGTGGTTGGACCCAAATGCAGGACAAAAAAAAAAACTGAAGGCGCTGCAGACGAGGCAGGAAATCTTAACTCGACGAAAAGAATTTCTCCCAAACGTTATTCATGACATGACCAGACATTACTATGGGAAGAAAACAATTAATCAAGACTATGGAGCAAAACTTGACAAGACCAATATGACACGTGACAAGAACAACACGACAAGACACAAGTACGACGTAACAAAGGGGAAGGCAGGGCTATGTATACACACAGGGGAGACACAGGAGAAACAAATCAAGACAGGACACAAGGAGAAACCAGTGACCTAATCAAAAGGGGAAAACACAGGGAGGGACACAAAACAGAAAATCAAGAACTTAACAAAATAAAACAGGAAACAGAAACCCAGGAAAACTAATCACAAAATTATGACAATATTTATTTCTAGGCCTTTCTCTCTCTTATCTTTAATGTCCTGAATGGAGTTATTTATTCCTGAAGTCTTTTAACACAGACTATGAAGTATTCCTAGTTGTCGTTCTGCTCAGTTAAATGTGGTCGCGTTATTTGATTATTCTTGTATTAAGTCCATAATATAGTGGCCCATATACTGACAGGTGTTAATTTAAACAAGAGCATCATCACCGCTTTATCTTACGCTTAACTTTTTAAACAGAACTAGCCTCTGCCTCTTTCAACAGGATTATTTCTCAGTATTTCACTTAAGTTATATTACTCAAGAGTCCAGTCACTCTTCCTCCTCCTGGTGGGTACCGTCCTCTTTACACAACAATTCGGTTGGAGGTCTTCCTGTAAGAGTCCCAGACTCCCCCGTGCACGGTGTCTGCTCCC
Organism: Chelon labrosus; assembly: GCF_963514085.1. Lineage (NCBI taxonomy): Eukaryota > Metazoa > Chordata > Actinopteri > Mugiliformes > Mugilidae > Chelon > Chelon labrosus. The sequence continues at coordinate 31,185,264 of NC_140337.1, forward strand.
AAAACCTGGACGAAAGAAATTCTTTTATCAAGAATGACAGAGTCACTGGAGTCTCGTTTAAAAGTTTTACTTGCAGCAAGGAGTTGACACATGCACTACAGCAAGTACATCGGTGCATCGGTGCCTTATCTGTGGGCCCTTCCCCCTAATATTTGATAAGAAGATGAGAGTAAATATTTTGTGCGACAGTTTTTTTTCCCAACACTATCTAAAGCCCCTCTGTGAATAAAGTTTGTCTTTAGTGCACTTCACTGAGCCGTTGTTTTAAAGTCATGAACAATGAAACTATTTATCTTCATCAACTCTAATAAAATTCTTGCCCACAGCCTCAGTTTATTTAAAGGCAAATAGTTTTCCACCAAATCTACAATATGCAGATGAAAGTGAGTTAGTGTGAACGCCAGACTGCACCTTGGTTTCACTTGCTTCCTTATTTCCTGCATGAATGATCATAAATAAAATATACTTGTGATTGCTCTTTTTTTTTTTTTTTTTTGGCAAGGTTCCCTCAAGATCACATTTTTGAAAGTGAAACCAAAGCCCAACCACTGGTCTTAAAAAAGGGAGTGCAGCAAAATTTCCAGGAGTGCGTAGAAGAAGTGAATAAGAGTGGGCGACGATTTCACATCCACTCAGTCCTCCTTCAGATTCTGGCTGCTTGAACGGTAGGCATCTTCCGGTTTATCTCTGATAACCTCCATTACAGCCACGCTGTTATTATGTCAGCATGAGGAATGATTTATTCTGCTTCTTAAATGTCATTCATCGTTCAATAGTATTTGGATGATGGATTAAACCAGTCTTAAATAGCATCTGCACAGAGCTGTGACAAAGAAATAACTAAACTTAAAATATATTTGAAAAGTGAATAACATAACAGAAATGTTCCGTTAGTTTGTGCTTGTGCTAGTCACAATAAAACATTAGATGTGTTTCTTATCAACCTTTGCAGAGTTATTTAAATGAATTGTACCAATCAATGGTTTCACCAGGAGTTTACATTAAGTTTCTGTTCCTCTTGTCAAGTCACCCAAGACGAAAAGAATATGCCAAGAGAGATGCCTCAACGCGTGGTGACGTGCAAATTGCGTGAGTGTTTTGCAGCAATATTGCTTTTTATTTATTTATTTATTTATTGGTCTTGTAAGGATTCCTTTTGGTATTTAAAATTTGAAGATTTTAGTTTGCTTTCTTGAGTAATTGTTCTGCACTTTCAAGTATGTGACATGCAGTACGTGCAAAAACGTATTTCCTTGATCTAAATCTATGTCTGCGGTTTTAAGCCACAGGGTAAAGTGCTGCTGTAGTTCTGCTTTTTGTGGTTCACAAGTTTTTCATGAGTTCAACTTGTTACTCACCACCGCGTGGTTAAGAGAGGACGGGAAAGTCTTTGCCGGAATTCACCAGTGTATAATATAAATCACGTACTGACCGCAGAGCAGTAGAGCCTGGGGTGTCTGGATTCTGTTCTGTTTCTCATTCAATCTGACATTAGGATCTGGAAACAGATCATTATCAGTACGTTCCTTTACCAATTGATTTATATCGCCTGACCATGTGAGAAGTTTAAGTTTACAGGTAATTCACAACTTTTCACAACATGCACATGCACAAGTACTAAGAAAATACTAGTTATGATAAAAACAAACATGTGCAAACGTCTTTGGTATTCATACAAGATAAGAGTTTATAGTTTATTGTTTTTTGTTTTATTTGGAACCCCATTAGCTGCAGCAGAACTGTAGCTATTCTTCCTGGGGTCCGACATATAGTACAGTACAAGACAAAATTTAAAAGAAAAAAAACAAAAACAGACAGACAAACAAATACAAAATATGTATAAAAAAAATAAAATTAAAATAAAATTAAAAAAAACAAAAAAAAAAGCAATTCATGCATTCCACATCATTCATTATAATTTCACTCAATATCACTATATCCAACATCCATTTATTTTAAGATATTATATATATTTTAACCATCCAGGCCTACATTATTCATGATTAGGATAATTCCATAGCTTCTGTACGTATCCATTTAAAAGATGTTTTTTCACTAACATTTAAATTCTCTTGTGCTATTAGTTTGTCCAAATTGTTTGGGGAGTAGGTTCCAAGCATACATAGCTCTGTACATTACTGTTCTTTTACTGTAGATCGTCTTTATTTTTGGCAGTGAAAACTTTCCACTGGCCGCATGTCTCGTTGTATAATTATGATTGTCTGAACTATACTGTAGTTTTTTGTATAGAACTTGTGGGGTTTTTGTTATAAGTACATTTCTTACAAATATCAGTAATGAATAAAACAATCTATCACCGACCATCAACCAACCGAGATTTTGATGCATTTTAAATACATAAGTTCTAAGATCACAACCCAGGACAATGCAAATTGCTCTATTTTGCACTTTTTGAAGTTTATTAATCATATCTGCTGTGGCGTTTGACCAGACCACTGAGCAGTCGTCAAGATTTAACAGAATTAAAGCCTGTATTATTAGTTTAGTTGATTTTGGTGATAAATATGCTTTGCATCTTCTGATAACAGAGATGCCACTTCCTGTTTTATTAACCACCATGTTTATATGCGTTTTCCATGTAAGTTTGTCATCAATGACAACTCCCAGCAACTTGATCTCCTGAACCTGATTGATACATACTTCTTTGATTTTCAGATCTAACTGAGGATTTTTACTAATGTTGTGGTGCGAGCCCATTATCAAACAGTTGGTTTTGGATATAGTCAAAGCAAGTTTGTTGCAGTTAACCCAGCCCACAACTTCTTTTAACTCTTCTTTCAAAACTGCATTTAGCTCCCCGTTGGTTAGTGCGGAGGCATATATGGTTGAGTCATCAGCATACATTCCTATGTTTGCATTTCTCAGAACAAGTGGTAGGTCATTGGTATAAATAATGTACAATAACGGTCCCAAACAACTCCCCTGAGGTGCTCCACATGACACAACATTCTCTTCAGAAAAAAACCTATTAAAGAAAACTGTCTGTGTTCTATCAGTTAACTCCTTAGGAAGGACAAAGAGGACACCTCAAACCCATAACATTCAAGTTTTTCCAACAGTAAATTGTGGTAAATTAGGTCGAATGCAGCTGAGAAATCAAGCGAGGGACCATGTGCAGTTTGCATATAATAAATATGAATATGAAGAACAGTTCATAACTACAGATAAATGTTTATTTTCCAGTTGGATTTATGTGAGCGTGATGCATAGTTGAAACCTTTAATCCCTTCAGACTAATTTATGAATTTCCATCAGGTATTATTTGGAAAAAATGTGAAAGCCAACATTTTCAGTAATGCCGAAAACCAAATTCAACAAAGTGTAGGATCGCTGAATGGAATGAAAGCAGGGTTAAAAATGTTCCCTTGTCTTCTTGCCGGGCCTCCAGTTGCCGTCGGTGTGCTGTTGTTCTCTCTCCACCACACCGCCGCCGCCGCTCGCAGCATGAAGGAACATCTGTCTGACTGTGTGGGGGAAGACGACGACTACGACCTACTGCTGAAGACGGCGAGGCACGGGCTTCCGCGCATCGACTGGCCTCATCACGTTGTCGTCGTCGGAGCTGGCATGGCTGGACTGACGGCCGCCAAGCTGCTGCAAGATGCAGGACACAGGGTATGTGCAACCTGCTGAATGCTTTAAAGCTTTCTTCACTGCTTTGTTGGCCACCAGGGGGCAGAAGAAAACCAAAAAAGAAACTCACAGACATGCGGCGACAACAAATCACCGGTTTACTGTATGTCTGGTAAATATATTAGTTTATTTGATAGTAACCCTGCAAAGCAAAAGCCTGATCCATCATGTATTCAAAAATACAAGTACTTTCTGAACTCTACATTTTTGGTTATTGTCATCAGATCTGATTCTGACTCCAATCATTTAATCAGGACAAGAGGTGTGGCCACATTATTCTAGCCTATCTTGTTCAGTTGTTTTTGATTTTTCATTCAGTTTTTAACCCCTTGTATGTTAGCGATTGACCCTTGGTATTTTAAACGTTCTACAAATTAAATTAATCTAAATATAAGTTGAGTTCTGTGTCTGGACCATCAGTCTCCTTGTCTAAAATATTAACTTGAATTTAACCTGCGTGAATTTATGTCTAAATATACTGCACACTGCTCTATAAATCATTATTCTACATATTTTAACCCTTTATACTGACTGTCTGATACTTATGTCTAACCGCCTGGACCAGGTAACCATAGTGGAGGCCAGCGGTCGTGTCGGAGGACGTGTGGAGACCTACAGGGACGAAGAGAACGGCTGGTACGCCGAACTTGGAGCCATGAGGATCCCGGAATCTCATCGGTGAGTTAAAACTTTATCTTGAATTTTTTTTGCCCGACAGAAGAATCCAGATCTCCGTCAGGTAATGTTTGTGCAAAGATTAAGATTTGTTTTTGGCTCATTTATATCACTTGAAGGAGCAGTGTGGTGGATTTTGGGAGGTCTATGAGCGGTGGTGGAATGTAGAAGGCTTATGTTTTTTTCATTAAACCAGATTTGTAGTTCTGCATTGTTTCTACTCTGCAACCTGACTGCCTCCTATGCACCTTCTACTCAGACGTCTTCTCTCTTTTCCTGTTGCTGTTATTTCAGTGAAAGTAGCGGTTGCTCAACATTTATTAACTCCAACTCTAAAATGAGCCAATCTGTTTGAACACTAAAGTTTTAGGGATGTAGTTACAGAATGATTCCAACACTCCAGCACATATGAGTTGAGATCGGGACTTTTCAATTAGTGACCCACGGGCACATTTGAGTTTTTATGCAGTTAGAGATATGCCTGGAAAAGATGTGACTAATATTATTATTTACAAAATTTCATTTTTTAATTTTATTTATTTTAATTTAAGTGAAAAAATATATATATCTGCTACCTCCGGTTCTGTTCAGCTGCACCTCTGTTATTGTGTTTATTATGCACTTGATGTGCTTTTGTCATGTTAGCAAATATAGAAGATAATTTATCCCATAGTGGAGAGAGCATTTTCATCACATGTATCTGTATTGGTTTGAAATATGTCCTTACCAGCTGCTTACTGGGCCCCTAACATGTCTGGCCTGGCTACATTTTTTTTATTTTAAACTTTGTAACTGAATAGCCCTGGCCTAGATCATTTGAAACTATAATCACCTGTTGCTAGGAGTCTGATTTCTACAGTAGCCAAGAGCAGACAAACCCAACACTGACTCTAGAGAGGGCCTCTGGTCGCGTCAAGGGATGATTGTTTTGCAAGTAGTATAATCTTCAGAATCAGAATCAGAATCAGACTTTATTGCCAAGCATGTTTATACATACAAGGAATTTGCTTTGGTCCAAAAGAAAAAGACCGTGGCTACCCTCCACGGAGCCATCTTAGGAAAATTGGGGGCAAAACACTTGGAAAGAGAAGGGTGAGGGAGGGGTTTTCAGTTTGTTTCAATCCACAATCTCACCACTAGGTGGCGCCAAATTCTCAACACTGGACCTTTAACCCTTTATCATGTTTGATCCATGAGTTTCTGAGATCAGTTTGATAGTTATCATCAGCCCCCTGGTGGATTTATCCATGCTCTGCAGTCAGTAGCTTTTGGCTAATGTTTTCATGGATTGACTTTGCAGGTTGCAGATATTTCGGGGAAATCTTATTATTATATAATATGCATTATACATATTTATATTGACTTTACTGAGCCAACTTACTTCATTGTTGGCACATTATATTGTAGTAAAATCTTGCTGACAAGTTGTGGATCAAATATGATACAGTTGTCACTGTTTCACTACTGAAAGGCAAGATAAAAAGGTCCTGGACGTGATCTTGTTTGGGTTTTTTCTTCTAAAACAGAAATTGTGAAAAGCTCAGTAAATGGGCTTCACAACGTTAACCTTGCTCAAAGGTACCCCAACTGGACGAAGCATTGACATTCATGTGGCCTCATCTCTTAACAGGATTGTGCGCTGGTACGCCAAGAAACTGGGAGTCAAACTGAATCCATTTATTATGGATGATCACAACACCTTTTACTTGGTTCATGGGCGGCGACCGAAGACGTATGCAGTGAAAGAAAACCCCGACATCCTGGAGTATAAAGTGTGGAAAAGCGAGAAAGGGAAGTCAGCTGACTACCTACTACAGAAAGCTTTGAAGAAGGTTAATAAGAATGAGAGATTTTTTTCTACCTACTACAATACAGTTTCAGATATTATTTTTGGTACATGGGTTTTAGTTTCTTCCATCACTGTGACCTTGGAAGCCTTTGTCGGCTTCTATTTGACTGGTAAAATAAAAGGAAAGGAGTCCCAAAGTGTTGGGATTTAGAGATGAAAAGACATCCAAGTTGAAACTCAATGGAATATGGCAGAATGACAGATTAGACTATTTTTGATGGGATGCCTTTTATCTGCTGCTCAAGGTGAAAGATGAAGTCGAAGCTCACGGCTGCAAAGCTTACCTTAAGAAGTATGACCACTATTCTGTGAAGGTAACGTGATCTCGTGAAACTTTTCCCACATTTCAAGACTAAGGCTGAATTTGAGTAAACTCATTTGCGTTTGGCTTCACAGGAATATCTGAACACTGAGGGTGGTATAAGCCCCGGAGCAGTGAGGATGATCGGAGACTTGCTCAACGAGAATAGCCTCATGCACCTGGCCCTGACGGAGATGATCTACATCGAAAGCGACGTCAGCGACAAAACCACGTAGGATCGGTTGATGTTGCAACTGTTTAGTTGTTGCAGTATCTGTTGGGAATTGTTACAGAAAATACTTTTTTGAAAGGATGGGCCTGGGTGGTGTCCGAATAAGCTGCGTTTACATACGGGTTAACTTTAAATTTGGTTTAGTGATTGTATAAACTTTGAAGACCAACAGTTGCTTCTGTTTTGGGAAATCACTGGCTCCTAACCAGTTGTACATCTTTAAATTTTCCAGAATCTTTTCTGGTAGCTGGTTTAGGCTAAACACAAACGTCCATAGACAGAATCCTCTTAACTGATTACGAAAACCATACAAACAAGGTGTTCTTGCCTGATGTGTCTCCTTTTTTTTTTTTTTTTTTTAAGGTACTATGAAATAACTGGCGGGTCCGATCTCCTCCCCAGAGCTTTCCTCTCCGTTCTCGATGTCCCTATCCTCCTCAACTCCAAGGTCAAATCCATCATCCACTCACATAAGGATGTAACTGTGTGGTATCAGACAGGTCCGGATGCCCCTTTAAGAGGAATTGCAGCTGATGCTGTCCTGGTAACAACCACGGCCAAAGCAGCCCTCTTCATGGAGTTTGCACCGCCTCTGTCCATCAGAAAGATGGAAGCCATGCGGGCCGTCCACTACGAGAGCTCCACTAAAATCCTCCTCACCTTCAGCGAGAAGTTCTGGGAGAAAGACGGCATCCGAGGAGGAAAGAGCATCACAGACCGGCCTTCTCGGTTCATCTACTACCCCAGCCATAGTTTCCCGACTAATGACACCATTGGTGTCCTCCTGGCGTCCTACACCTGGTCTGACGACTCCCTCCTCTTCCAAGGTGCGAGTGATGAAGATCTGAAGGAGCTGGCTCTGAGAGATTTGGCCCTGATTCACGGTGAGCGGGTAAAGACCCTCTGCACGGGGGTGGTGGTGAAGAAGTGGGGCGTGGATCCCTACAGCTTGGGCGCCTTCGCTCTGTTCACACCCTACCAACACTTAGATTACGCCAAGGAGCTCTTCAGGAACGAAGGCAGGGTGCACTTTGCTGGTGAACACACTGCCTTCCCTCACGCCTGGATCGAGACTTCTATGAAGTCTGCAATCAGGGCTGCTACCAACATCAGCAACATGGCGCACAGAGAGTTCAGGGCTCAACACCATGATGAACTCTGATGTCTTCACTCTGATTTGTATGTTGTAGTAGTTGCATTAATTTTGCTAATTCAAATACTTGAACCACCAAATTAGTGCGTGTGCTTCTTTTGAACAGTTCACCAAAAGACTGAAACTGCTTGCTTTTAAAGAAAGGTCTCCTCGCTTGCACTGCAGCTGTAGCAACGCTTGCTATAACAACGATTGATGATGTGCACTAGATTTTGTACAGACTAGTTGACCAGTCTTTTTGTCAACTTCACGCTTTAAGCATTACGTCAAAAAATACACAATGCGAGGACTTGTAGGTATAACTGTGGCATTCAATGCAGCTTTGTCATTTTACTTTACAATTAAACTGCTTATTTATTTGCTGTTTATTTCACTGTTGACTCCTCTGTGTTGCATGTGGCATCTGGATCTTTAACCAATCTAAAATAGAGCATCACCAGTGAGTGTCACTGGTGTTTATTGCTGATCTGTAGTTCATGTACCAGATTTCTGTAAATGAACATGTTTAATAAGACATTTAGACTATGTTTAGAAAGCAACATTTCTGTACACTGATCAACATAACATTATGACCACCTTCCTCAAATTGTGTAGGTCTCCAAAACAGTTGTGACTCATCAGAGGATGGACATGGGCCTTCTGAGGGTGTCCTGTTGTTAGTGTGGGGCCTTTGAGGGGAGGGGCCTCTGTGGCTCATCCCACAGATAATTGATCAGTTTGGGATCTAGTGAATCTGGAGGCCAGGTCAACACCTTGTGCTGTTCTTCATGTTTTTGTTTTTTTTTAGTTGTTCCGAAAGTGTTTTTGTGTGTGTGTCTGTGTCAGGCTGCATCCTGCTGGGGATGGCTGCTGCCATCAAGAGTGTCATTGCTATGGGGTGGGGGTGCCTGGTCTGGTCTAGGTGGGTGCTACATGTCTAAGTAACATCCACACCAATGAATGCCAGGTCCAGAAGTTTCCCAGCAGAACACTGAATTGTCACAAGATGGTCAACGTTATTCACTTCTCCTGTCAGTGGTCATAATGTTGTGGCTGATCAGTGTATATCTTGTCTGGCCTGGGTACACATGGGATCCCCTTAGAAGAACTCGATGTGTTGCTAGGGAGACAGACATCTTGCAAGAAAATGGAATAATGGATGATTCATGACTGTCAAGACAAAATAGGACTTTATTTCAGTACCTAGACGTCATCTTCTACTTCTACTATTCGCTGCAAAGACATATTTGTGGACACACTTAAGATTTTACATCATTCTAGGTTCATTAGTTCACATTAGTAACTGATTCATGAAGAAACTAGGAGAACATAATCAGACGTACATGAGTTAAATTCGGATTTGTGTCCACTACACAAACTGCCTCCCAGTCTTTTTCCTTCTATGCCACAGCTTTCTAATCCGTTGGTTGTACTCTTGTCTTCACTCACGGCAACAGAATAGTTTTCCTGTTCTGTGAAGAAACAGCAACGGTAAAACCAAACTGGTAGGGAGGGAGAACCAGTTTCCAGACAGCAGAACTATACAGCCTTCGTTGGGACTCAGTAGACGTGACTGTTCCAGAGAAAGGGTGATTAGCACCCCCAGGAAAAAGACCAACAGAACTACCATTATGGCCATGATGGTGTGGAAAGCCTTCTTCTTCGATTGATCGACACGCTTCCTGCCGCCGGCCCCTTCCCCCGGCCCTGGACGAATCAAAGCACAGAGAACCGAAAAGCTGCAGAAAGAGGTAAGAAGTAAGGCGCAGACCAAGAAGGAAAGAAAAGGGCCATAAGGAATATCGGGCATATACAGAGCTGTTACACCAACCCATCCGCAGCACACCAGCCAAGCACAGCCAATGCAGACGTTTCTGACCCTGACCCCTCCTGACTGCCTCAGCCGCAGGTAGATGATTGGGTGGATTACAGCCAGGTAGCGCTCCACACAGGTCAAGGTGTTAAGGGAGACCTCTCCAGGGAAAGAAACAGCGGACCCGTGAATCCCAAAATACACCAACCAGTGGACACCCATGTAGAAGCCACAAAAGTAGAAGATGACCCCCAGGATAGAAATCAGCTCCATGACGGCCGCGTGGTACGTGAAAATGTCCGAGTGGCTCATTGCCACGGAGGAGCGCTGCTGCCGCCATTGCTGGTAACCCAGGTAGAGGATGAAGATGGAGAGTGGGAGCAAGAGCAAGGACTTCATGGTGACTAGGGAGTTGGAGATTAAAACTCCAATTTGAGAGTTGAAGCAGTGGTACATTGGGCCGGCGACGGAGGAAGAGGAATTGACCGCCATGTTGGTTTGGTGTTTGGTCTTTTATGAAAGTAGAAAAATGAAATAAGAGAGACAGTATTTCAGTAGGTTTACCATGCAACCCCTCAGTCATTTTCCCTTTTATAATTAAACTGTTATATCAAAATTTTCCTTGACAGTCAATGCATTTTTTAATGTTTCGAGTTTGCTTTTAAAACCAGAAACTAAAACTGGAAAAACCACTGTTATTTGACTTTTATTTTTAAATCCAAAAACTAAAAAAAAATGAAAAAAGGAACCTTTCTTTTAGTTCCCTCAATTTTCTTTCTACTAGCATGATTTTAAAAAAAGAAAAGTGCAACAAGTAAATAAAAAATTAAAATTTTTGGAAACTTGTTAAAATTACTCACTTAAGTGTGTTCTTGAGATTAAAGGTCATAAACATTAGGACTGAAAAGGCTAGGATACCTAACAGAGGGGAAGATCATCTTAAGAAACTGTCCCACTGGACTTAATGATTTTTTTAGTTGGAACAGCCTTATTTTAGTTTCTTTTTTTTTTTTTTTTTTTTTTTTTGAAGCAAGACCTTTTTTGTAAACACATTGCAAGTAATTTGTAAATTTTTTTGCAGTTATTCAAAAGTTGCATCATCACAGAAAGCATCTACTGTACTAGGATTTGGACATTTATGTCCATGATGAAATGTCCTCAATTTCTGTATTTGTTGATTCCAACAAGTTTTTGGAACTTGGAAGAAGAGAACCGGGCCCCGAGTCGTTCCCTGTGGCACACAAAGAGCTAAAACTACTACTAATAATAATAATATATATTTTTTTTTTCTTTCTTTCTTTCTAAGCACTCAACGCAATAATACTAAATATGAAATAAAATAAGATGAAATTAAAAGTATTTGAATGAAATAAAAGAAAAACACACACACATATACCAATATGTTGATCATATCTAAGGAAAAGCAGATTTTTAAAAATGTTAACCCACACCAACCTTGAAGCAGAGCTTTTTTCTGAATGTCTTTCTTCTGCTGATCCAAACTCACTGCTGATTTCACTACAACCCAAACAGATATAAGTGCATTAACAGCATCCAGGTGGACTTTTCTTGACTCTATACCATAACAGGTGCCTCTATTCTTCCACAGGGAGGTCCAGGACTCGGCTGCTTGTGAGTGTCCCTAGTTTTGATCTCGCTCTGCAATATTTCAGTGTGGCAGTTTGATATAGGATACTTTGGTGAGATCGGTCTTGTCCCAGGAGAGATCTCGTGTAAACAAGTAATGCATCTTTGAGCCAGTCATTCATTAAATCACTTTGACAGGATTCAAATGACCCGTAAGCAAAAAACTGGTGCTTATTCAAATTCAACAGTGCCAAGCCGACAGGAGATTTCCATGCATCTCCAACACCAGCTCCTCATAATGGCCATTAAAGCTATTATTATTTTACTAAGCACAACCACAACCAGGTGTGACTTTGAGCCGAGCTCCATTAGTTAAATAAGTCACTAAAATGGTAACCACACCTGAAAACACACTTTTAATGTGTTCTTTTTTGCTGGCTAGTATTATGTCAAAGAATACGATTTATTTGCCCTTTGAAATACATCTCGTTGTCAGTAAGGCCTGGATCCTTCCAGTGGCACTGGCGCCTTGTGACTCCTCTGTGACTACTTCTGGCTCTCGATGTGGCACACACTGACACCCTCCATGTTGCAAGTCAAATCATGTCACTGAGCCATTAAAGGGACTTTACAGACTGATTTTAATGAGAATCAATGCATTGTATCAATAAATAAAAATCACTTTATACAAATGTTATTGAGTCAGGTTTGTAATTCTACTGTATATTACAATATCTTTCTGTTAATTAATTTGTATTCAGGAATTCAACCAATACAACCAATCCAACACAATCAGATGGACAATACACAAACTGACTATGAAATGACTATTTAAAAACTGTTTGTATAATTTAATGTCTCAAAATGATCACAAGTGAATACAGAAAAATGCAGCTGCGTTTCATGTGGGTTGTCCAGGATGAAACGTCTGCAATTATTTGTTGATTCCAACTATTTCTTTAAAGAAGAGAACTGGGCCTAGGATCAATCCCTGTGGCACACCAAGAGCTAAAACTATTAACTATTAACAACTACTAATAACAATAAATTTTATTTGTTGGTAGCTTTCTAAGCAGAAATCGTGGTATGGATAAAATAACCAATTTGATCAAATTAAATTAAATTTAAAAGTACTGGAAAAAAAGGGAAAATTGGTTTAAACTGAGTAACTGAAACAAAATATTGTAAGGATAAAAGAGAAAAAAACATATTAACCAGTATTTGAAAAAAAGGGGAAACAGGTTAAAAAGGAGTAATACAGTTAAAAAGACATTTTGCGTTTTGAAGGTTGTCAGAAAGACGATGTCAGAGGTGATTCTAGAACTAATCTAATCTACCAATCTATGTAAACCATCAAATAATTAACGAACAACATAGTGCATAAAGCAACCGTCCCCAACTCATGTTAATATGTTGATGACACAACGTAATTCATGACCCAGAACTCCTTTAAAAGACTTTTTAAACTCATCATATGAAAACCATGTAAAAAGCTTCTTGTGCATTTTGTTACTACTCCAATTGAAAGCCAATTTGAATGCATATTTTATGTATGAAAACAACTACTACTGCTGTCATGACCTGACTTGTAAGCCATGACAAAAAACAGAGAGACATGGTCTAAACGTAAAGGTTAACAGATTTATTTAAACAAAACCAAAAATCAACCCATAAGAAGTAATGAGGTTTGAGTGTGAGTATCAGTGTGTCTGTCAATAGGTGCATGATAGTGTGTGTGTTTTGTTGAAAGGTGCTAACATAAAGCGAATAGGCCGAAGCCAACAGAACAAAAGCACATGCTGGAGGAATCCAGGTTGAAGAGCAGAGAGAGAATGAGGACCGTGACCGCCAGATCTTAAAGGCTCAGGGAGACTGGCCAGGTGCTCCTAGTTACCCAAACTGAGACCCGCCCACTAAGGTACCTGCAGAAACAGACAAGCAACAACACAAGGGGAAAACACAGAACAGGCCCAAGTAGCAGGCAGTGTTTGGAAAAAATAACGTTCTTTTAAACGGCGTTAGGTAACGACGTTATTTTTTCAGTAATGGGGTAATCTAACTAATTACTTTTCCCGTCGTTACAACGCCGTTAACGTTACTGGACGTTAAATGCGGTGCGTTACTATCCATTGATTGAATAAACTGTGTAATCTGAACGCACCCCTGGCTCACCGCAAGTCAGGAGGTGGGTTAATAACGAGGTTAGCGATTATGATTGGCTAAGGCAGAGTCATGTTTCATGGTAGCCAATCAGAGCCAGTGTTTTTACACACATGTCAGCACACGCGCCACACACACAACAGCTAAACAGAGATTCGATGAAGCAACAGAGATGGCGAGTCAGGAGCAATCCGATGAAAAGTTGTCATTTTCAAGGTGGAGATATAAGCACTACTTCAAATTCATTGTGGTCAAAGGGAGGAACGTGCATGTAATGTGTACATTATGTCCAGGAACGAAGACTTTGTCGACATCCGCTGTAAGCAACTCTAATTTAATGAAGCATCTCACAACGACACACGCATCTACAAAGCTAGTGGCCAAAAACACCGATACCTCCACCACAGATGATAGCTCGCCGTCTAAACCCTATCGAAATATAAATATTATAAAATATATATATAGATATATAAATATCGAAAGTTATGTACAAACACCTGTCTGTTCTACTCATTTCAACTGACTTGTGAAAACTGCTCAAAAAAATCCAAATTATTTGACATATAGCAACTTTTTTTTTTAACAGTAACGCAAATAGTTACTTTCCCCTAACGAGTTACTTTTATTATAGAGTAATTCAGTTACTAACTCAGTTACTTTTTGGAACAAGTAGTGAGTAACTATAACTAATTACTTTTTTTTAACGTTCCCAACACTGGTAGCAGGTGGCCGTCTCACTGCTTTTAGACATTTTTATAACTTTATATAGTCCTTGACTATCTAATGCTAGTTTTGGGAACTGGTGGTTGCTCACAATTGGCTTCAATTTCAATTTCCTGTTCTCTTTTCTCCCAAGATTACCAGATATTTACTAGGGATGTCCCGATCAAGTTTTTTTGTCCTCCAATACCGATCTTTTAATATTCTTTATCGGTCGATCTGATGTTGAAAGTCTTTCCTCGTCTTCCTTGTCTTCTCCTAGAGTCGACTGGACTCAGTCCAATAAATCTTTCTGTCAAAGTTAATGTAGTGTGGAGAGGGTAGTTGGTACCTTGTGTTCTCTACTCCAGAAATGTTCTGGTCATCCAACGCTGCCATAAACTCCCTAACCCTCTCTGGAAGATTTTTCTCGTTGACACTGTCTTCCTTTAAATCTAATACTCTACCGTTTTGATGCCAACCAACCTCCACTGAAACAGAAGAAGAAGAAGATGTTTTGACACTACAGGGATGTGGTTTTGGTTTATGGCAGACCTAAACTAAATGTGGGGAATGATCATCTACTGTTTGAGGCTGGCACGATGAAATCCCATCTTCATTTGGATTCCGAGTCGTGTTTACAGCCAGGTAGTTTCCCCGCTCTGTGAAGAAACAGCAGAGGCAACACCAGACTACTGGGCAGATTGAACCATAATGCTATTATCTTTAACAAACATTGGTCTTTGTAGCTCGATGTTGGCGTGATCACTAAATTGCAAACCAGATTCCCTCCGAACCTCAACAACAGCACTCCAGCTATGATTAAGACAGTCTGGAAAGCCCTCGACTTGGATCGGTCAACACTCACCCTGTCTCCACTTGTCTCACCTGGTCGCGGGCGAATCAGAACATAGAGAATAGAAAAACTGCAAAAAGTTATGGTGATTACATATATAACCATTTGGCAGGCATTTGGTATAATGCTGTATTGAGGGTAATTTATGGCCAACATCACAATCGCCATCCCAGTAAAGCAATACAGCCAAATGCATACAGTGCTGATATATTTGGTCCAAACCCCCCTCCTCAGCCTCATGTATGTGATGGGGTGAACAACGGCCATGTAGCGCTCCACACAGATCATAATGGGAAAGAACATTGTTCCGTGCCAGGGGAACGTCGTAATGATTATCCCCACCAGTTTAATATCAGGGCTAAGGATGAAGTCGCTGCAAAGAGTTAAGCTGCACCCTAACCCTCCAATCAGCTCCATGGCAGCCAGGTTGTAGGTGTAGAAGTCGGAGGGACTCATGACGGCTGACGAGGAGCGCTGCTGTTTCCAACGCTGGAATCCCAGCATGAGGACGCAGACAGAGAGCGGGAGGACGGCGACGACGTTGATGGCGTTGGAGGCAATGAATATGTCCTTGGTAACCTCAACTTCGAAGCAGTCATTGATGAAGGAGAACTGATGAATGAGGGTGTCATTGGTGGAGGATGAGGAGTTGACTGACATTTTTAGGCAGACGAAGCCTGAAGAAGAGGAGGAAAGTTGGTTTTACAGAGACGGAAATAAAACTACTAAAAATATTAACAGCTCTGGGTGGCACACACAACGCTGCAAAGATTGTGTTATTATAGCATATTACACTCACAATGACACATCTACACATTTGTTCACACAAGCACAAATACATTCAAACACCAAACACAACCCACTCACCTCTAAACCTCTGGTTCATGGACATCCCACTCTACGTGATTTTGACCAGTGGTACATGTGTTTTTCATAATGTCTGTCTTACATACACAACATCTCAGAACTGAAGTGGTTCTGTTCTGAGGAATGGGCTAAAATTCCTCTAAGCTGCTGTGGATAGCAGTTACCGGAAATGTTTCGTTACAAGGAGGTCACAGCAGATACTGGAAACGAAGGTTTACTTTAATTTTGCACCTCAGAGATATCCATGATTAATTGTCTTGAAAAAGTAAATGCACAAGTATAATATTTCATTATTTCACAGAAGTACTGAAGAATATCTAAAAGTTTTTCATCGTGATTTTTATATATGGTTCAATCTACCTTATATACAGAGACACAGTAGGTATGTGGAGTGTATAGTCCTACTTTCACTAGGGAGGGCCATAAGATTATTTCAGGACACTTCTACCAAATTAGTTCTTACATTATTAATTAATATGTTTTCCATCATTATACAGCGCAGTTAGCACACATAGATAAAACAAGAACAAAATTAATTCTCACCTCACCGGAAGAGTCGGTTCCTTTTCTTTCTTGTCCTTCAAAGTCACTGACGGGTGTGCTGGTGTCGCAGTCCCTACATTGCAGGGTCCCATGCATTTACATATATTACTTGTCGTTTGGGGGCAGGACTGCGTTTTGCTTAGTTTTTTTTCTACGTGAAAACACCATTAATCATGTCATCATTGTTACCGTATGATTCCTGCGGCGCTGCCAAATTAATCCTCCACCTCGGCTGCGAGAGAACAATAAATGATTTCACTGAGTGACCGCTGGAACAAATTAGCATTGAGCTTGCCCAGTGTGGACAAGCTAGTGGAGCCAAAGTGCTTTTAGACTCGGACTTGGATAGACTTTATTGATCCATAAGGTAAACTGCTTGGCCACAGTAGCTCAGTTGCACATAAGAAAAATGAAATAAAATAAATGCTCTTGAAGAAGAAAAATAGGTGTAACATAGTTAAAACTATAATAAAAAAATACAATTAAATAATAATATGAATAAAATACAATAGTATAAGCAAAAATATACCGGTGGATCATTTTCTAATGTGTTGGGTGTATAATACTGTCTTAATTCACAAAAGATTTACTCTTTGTTGAGAATTGAGACAGACTATTGTGAAATGCTGCTCATGCTTCATCGTTATGTTTGACAGGATTCAAATCAACCTGTAAACTGAAACAGCTGCTGATTCAAATCAGAACACCTGGTGACATTTAAAGAGCTTAAAAATGATTTTGACTAAGAACAGCATTCAAAGCCGCAGCGCTAAAAAGGTCTGTCATTAAGACAACATCTGCTCATATTCCATAATGATTTAAAGTCGTGCCTGTGAGTTACTGTGATTCTACTCTGCCATGAGCCCACGGCTAACCTTGTGTTCATGAAAAATGGAATAATGCAAAAAAGAACATTTGCGTGCTGAATACAACACAGAATCATCAACTGGTTTTGCGGTGTGTAAAAAAAAAAAAAAAAAACACCCTCACAGTCTTCCTTCCACCATCAGCGCACCATCAGCACACAAGCATCCATAACCAAATACCAGTTAGCAACAGCAGGTGAGGTCGGGAACAAACAGTCACATAACACTGCTGATAAAGGTGAGTGCAATTTAAAAAAAAGTTATCGAGATTTAACTCTAAAGGGAATATCTGGGTTGTTTTTATATAAAAATATGTGAGCCCTTGTGTCCAGTATCTGCTGTGACCTCCTTGTAACTAAATGTTTCTGGTAACTGCTGATCAGTGGTCTACAGCAGCTTGGAGGAATTTTAGCCCATTCCTCAGAACAGAACCACTTCAGTTCTGAGATGTTGGTGGGTTTCCTCACATCAACTGCTTGCTTCAGGTCCTTCCACAACATTTCTATTGGATTAAGGTCAGGACTTTGACTTGGCCGTTACTAAACATTTATCTTGTTCTTCTTTAACCGTTCTTTTGTAGAACCACTTGTGTTCTTGGTTCTCGTTGTCTTGCTGCATGACCCAGTTTCTCTTCACATTCAGCTCATGGACAGATGTCCTGACATTTTCTTTTAGAGTTCACTGGTAGAATTCACAATTCATTGGTCCATCAATGAGGACAAGCCGTCCTGGTCCAGATGCAGCAGAACAGGCATTACAACATTAACATTAGCCAATGTGAGAGAGGCCTTTAGCTGCTTAGAAGTTCCCCTGGGTTCCTTTGGGACCTCTCAGACTATTATGGAGTGATCATTGTTGGTGGACCACTCCTGTGGAGGGGAACAGTCATCTTCAATCTGTCTGACTGTGGCTTATTTATACGGTTCTGGAACCTTTTCCAGCCTGATGAGCAACAACAACTCTTTCTCTGAGCTCCTCAGAAAGCTCCTTTGTCCACAAACATGTGTTGTGAAGATCAGACTGAGACAAATCCCTGATTTATTTCAATTAAACCAGGAACTGAACCACACCTGAGTCTCATTACACTGATGGAAACACTTCTGAACACATGGAATCTAGTTTGACCTTGAAATTAACTTGTAATCCTAGAGGTTCACTTCACTGATATGTAATATTGGCTCATTTTCTTGAACAAATAAACAATCAAATGGCTCACTGCTGCCACCATCTGCTCATTGTTAATGTAGACAGTAATAATTAATGACTGAATAATGACTAATCTCTTCTTCTTCTCCCCAGTCCGTCTGTCTCCTACTTCCATATGACAAATATGTCCGTCCACTTCTCCTTCAACTCCTCTGTCACCTTCTCTGATTTACTCAGCTACTGCTCAGAATCTAGACTTAGCATCTTCAGCTTCACAGCCTTCTCCGTGACCAACATCTTCCTCCTCCCTGTCTTCTTCGTCGTCCTCTACACGGGCTACCAGCGATGGCGCAGACAGCGCTCTGGATCCTTGGCAGCGGTGACGAGCCACTTGGACGTCTTCACCTATAACGTGATCACCCTGGAGCTGGTCAGCCTCTTGGGATGCTTTTGTTTTTGTTATGGTGCCTTAATGAAAAATCCCAGTGCAACACGGGTGGCGATGCACATTTTCTCCTTCACCTCATCCGGACAGACTATGTTTCACGCCCTCACCTGCATCGAGCGCTACCTGGCTGTTGTGCATCCCGTCATCTACCTGGGTCTGAGGCAGGCAAGGGGGCTCAGGATCAGGAACATCAGCATTGGATGTGTTTGGCTGCTCTGCTTCTCAGCACTGGGTCTGACCAGATTGCTCAACAACTCATCAATGATCATCATGCAGTCGTGCTTGTTGGTGTTCTTCTTAATTGTCGTTTCCTTCTGCAGCCTCTCGGTTCTCTGTATTCTTATTCGCCCAGGCCCACGGGAGGCAGGAGGGAACAGGCTTCATGTGGACCAATCAAAGCAGAGGGCCTTCCAGACCATCACGGTCATAACGGGGGTGCTGTGGCTCAGGTTTGTAGGGATCCTGATTGGCGGTTTCAGGTACAATTCAGCGCTGGCCCACACCACATGTGTGGTGTTGTCGACTGCCGCCTGGTTCACGCTGCCCGGCAGTCTGGTTTTACCTCTGCTGTTTCTGCATAGAGCGGGAAAACTAGCAGTGTGCAAACACGCTGAATCAGGCTGAGGATTTAAACAGAGCATCATAAAGAAGTCAAATTAAACATTCAGACCACAACAACTTATTATAATATACATCTAATCTGAACATGGTAGAAAAACATCTCATAAGGAATCAAACACTGCACAACATTGTGAAAATGTTGTATTATTATAATATCATGCTATTGTTCTAATTGTTATTCATTTTAAATTGTGCAAAATAATCAGCAATATTCTTTGTTTTCTATCATATATGTTGGCAATGATAAATAAAAATGCATGACTTAAAAAAAAACACGAGTGATCTATGTTTTTTATTTGAATGACACATTTTTGAAAATGAGATTAATGCACAAACACTGCAGTTTGGGAAATCAAGACGTGAACAAAAACAACAGTAGCGCTGTGGAAAGCGAGTGCCATCTGAAGTGCAGCTGTAGCCCATGCCCAAATTGCCAAAAATCCCAAAAGAAGCCAAAGAAAAAGAAAAAAACAGGCAGAAACAAAACGAGCATGAATGGAGAAAGAAAATGTTGAACATGTTCAGCTCAAAGTCCTTCCAACTGGACAAGAACAAAGATATCTGCATTCACTGACGAGTACTTTCGTCTGATGGTTGGTCCAACGGTTTTTACTGAAATATTCCAATCATGGTCATGTTCCCCAGAGAATTAATCCAACTGAGATCCGTTGCTTCAGTGAAATGTCTTTAGATGTGTTGGATGAACTGTTACAAACGGTCTTGTGGAAGTATATGATATTTGAGACATTCATGGTTCCCAGATGATGAGATTTGGTTCTTGGCACCTGCAGGATGAACCGTAATGATTTTGTTGATGCTCTGACTTTTTGTCCAGTGCCAAAAACAGTTGGTTCATAATTCACCTGTCCCTCAAGAAGAACTGGAATACATTTTGTGATTATTTAACTTTTTATATCGCACCATTGTCACAATACACAATAATATGTCAGGTCCCCAGAGGATTAATCCGTGTCCAACATGTGATGAATTGTCAGAAAGCTTTTACTGGGAGGTTGGTGCAAAATTTGGTGCATGCATTTAGTGAAATGTCTTTAGAGGTGTCTTGTGAAATATGTCTGTTCTTGCAAATATTTGTCAGCCGATGACGTTTGGTTCATGGTACCTGCAGGATGAACCGTAATGGCTTTGTTGATCCTCTGACTTTATGTCCAGCTCCGAAAACTATTGGTTCATCATTTATCTTTCACACAAAGTAAAATTACGAAGCACACAAAGGAGATGCCACCAGACTGCTCTAGACACTCATAGGATGCATGATACTCTATTCACTAACAAGACCACACCTCAGCAGATATGAAGAAGTTAATTTTGACCAGGTTAAGGGGAGGGAAAGGTAGGGGATGGGATGAAAGGGTCGGGGGATGGGATGAAGAAAGCTGTAGGGACTGATGGTGGTCCTCTAATGGAGGAACCCAAGGAGTGATATTCAGGGTAGGTGCGAGGAGAGTTAAGAAGCACCTATATGCTGTAGGTAGGTGCAGGTAATTGGATGTTTGAGGCACGAACTTGTGTCTGAACCTAAGTTATATAACTTAATTCATTTGCATGAACACCTGTCTTTGTGTACAGGTTATTTGAATTCTGTCAAATGTAATGGACGGACAAAATGAAGCATAGCCTCTGGTATTAAAATATGTAAATACTAGTTGAAGCTCAACCAAGAAACAAAAAACACTTCTAATACAAGTGTGATTTAATATTATTTTTTACAAGTGCCTACCTTAAATGTTGCACGTTGTCATAATTAAGAGATTATTTTTGTGATGAGGTATATTTTTAAGATTAGCTCGACATTGTTTCTATTGATAGTCAAACAAAACCCTGTATTTGTGTTTCTTCATGCAAAAAAGGCCCGTCCATCAACAGCAGCACCAAGAACAACACCGTCACACATGCAGAAGAGAACCGGAGAGAAAGGCAGTCAGGGAGTTTGGGGACGTGGGATTAAGGTCAATCAGCAGAAAACACTACAAGCGAGGTGGGCGTTCTTTAAATGTCCAGTTATTATTATTTCTAAATGTCCTTTTAGTCTCTTGTCACTGGCTTTTGCTGCACAAAATGTGTTAAATCTTTTGATCTTTTGTAGATTTTAACTGCGGTTTGCTTTTTTTCAGCGTTTTTAATATTTTTCCCCATTCTCACTGTTTGTGCATGGGTATGGTTTCCCCCAACACTTTGGGATAATATTGCAATATTGCTAGTACAACAGCTCAAACTGGTAAAATCCAAAATCACCAGATGTTTTAACAAATGTGGAGCTACAATATGTTTAATTTTTAACTGTTGACAAAAGATGAAACACTTTTAATACATATCTAAGGAAGCATTGGTCTTCTTTTCAGGCATAGTTTTGCAGCACAGTTCTTAAAGAAGATGAAACTGACTTCTTTGTCTATCCAATTTCTTTGTTTTTTCCTCAGCCTGCGATAAATAAAAACATTAGATATGTCAGTTAACAACTCGTCCACCCTTGAAGACCATGTGCTCAGCAACTGCTACAACTCCCCCACAGCCCTCTGCATCGCCACCACCGTCGCTGTGCTGAGATCCATCCTCGTTGTCCCGCTCTCCACCCTCGTCCTCTACCTTGGCCACCAGCGACGGCGGCGGCAGCAGCACATCCTTAAAACAGCCAGTCACTCGGACGTTTTCTCCTACCATTTGGCTGTTATGGAGCTGAGCTGGTTCATCGGGGCCCTTTGTATCTTCTTTGGCTTATTTGCTTCTAACTCAGCGGCGATGACAGTGGGAACATATTTCAGTTCCATCATCTTCTACGGCGAGATGTTCTTTCACCTCCTGACCTGCGTTGAGCGCTACCTGGCTGTCGTTTTCCCCATCACCTACATGGGGCTAAAAAATGCCCGTGGGGTGAAGATCAGAAACATCTGCACTGGATGTGTTTGGCTGTTTTGCTTTGGACTGATTTGTGTTACGTATATACACCAGGTCCACGTCAAGAACATCGCGTTATTGTGCATCGTGTTTTTGTGCATCGTGGTCGTGTCTTTCTGTAGCCTCTCCGTTCTCTGTGTTCTAATCCGCCCGGGGCCGGGGGATGGTGGCGGTAGGGAAACGGATCGCGTTGACCAAATGAAGCGGAGAGCTTTCCACACCGTCACGGCTTTGTCAGCGGTGCTGTGGTTGTCGTTTTCTGGGCTCCTCTTTTCCACGGCTATGAGGGACTCACCTCGTCTGAACAACAGGGTCCTCTGTGTGGTGACGGCGAGTACCGGCTTGTTGAATCTGCCCAACAGTTTGGTGTCCCCTCTGCTTTATCTAAACAAGGCGGGAAAACTGTCATGTGTCTGTTATGAAAAATGGATGAAGACAAATGATTTGATTTCAGTGGATCAGACCGGCAGAGTGTGAATGAAAGGAAGAAAGTTAACAATTTATTTAAAGGGGAACTCCGGCACAAAATGAACCTGGGGTTAATAACACATGTGTACCGAGTTCGACCGTTCTCTGGTATTTGTTTTCATGTATTTGTTTTGTTAGTCAAATGTGACCAGTTTTCTTGCAAACCGCTATTTAGCGTATAACGCTAGCCTTCGGGGCACACCTACACATAAAAAGAAATCGCTATTTCTATACCACTAACAAGGCTCACAATATCACCACACTTACACGGTAGCATAACTAGGGTCTCTACATGTAAACCGAAGCATTGAGAACTTTGCAAGTATACAGGCAGTTTATTAAAAAAGGAATACAGTACCGTTCGCGTCCGGCTCGCTTATCCAGGCGGGCGCCATCTTGGGGAAACTGAACTGTCTGTTGCCGGAAGAAAGCACTGAGAGCATAGAAGCACTGAACGAAGAGAGTTCAGTTTCCCCAAGATGGCGCCCGCCTGGATAAGCGAGCCGGACGCGAACGGTACTGTATTCCTTTTTTAATAAACTGCCTGTATACTTGCAAAGTTCTCAATGCTTCGGTTTACATGTAGAGACCCTAGTTATGCTACCGTGTAAGTGTGGTGATATTGTGAGCCTTGTTAGTGGTATAGAAATAGCGATTTCTTTTTATGTGTCGGTGTGCCCCGAAGGCTAGCGTTATACGCTAAATAGCGGTTTGCAAGAAAACTGGTCACATTTGACTAACAAAACAAATACATGAAAACAAATACCAGAGAACGGTCGAACTCGGTACACATGTGTTATTAACCCCAGGTTCATTTTGCGCCGGAGTTCCCCTTTAACAACTGCATGGTTGCCAGGGCAGGGCACTGTTGTTCGCTTACAACTAGGGTGTAACAAAGAGGCTGCTGAGTTGTAGTTAGATTGGTCAGAAATGTATTTCCTCATCCACGTCCCTCAGCAACAGTGACAAGCTGTGTTGAGACCATCCCTCATCCCATCGCAAGTCTGCATCTTTAAGCTCTTGTGTTCACACCTGGCATCAAAATGCATCTCAGTGAATGCGTCTCCAGCCAGCACTTGAGATCTTGAGATCACAAGTCTTTAATGTGACCCAGGACTCATTGTGTGTTCACACTACCAAAGGAAGGAGGTCAAAAACGTCCCAGACCACATCCACATGAAGTCTGAGACCAGATCTGCAAAAGCAATCAAAATTGATGCACAGATGTGTGGAGAGGTTTAGATTTAACTTCTACATCATCCAAAGCTCCTGAGATGCCAGAATCTCTTCGGTTGTCGTTAATCGTCTAATTAGCTGAACATGAACATTAAACCAGCCTGGTTTAAACACAGCCAGATTGACTTTTAGGCTTGTCACATACTCCATGAGAAGCCACAACACTCAAGAAAAAAGTTCTACCCGGTTGACGTGTCGAGAACAAACTTCTCGCTTCTCGCGATTGGTATAGTGTCTGCATATGTGAAGAAATTGCTCTTCCTGGACAAAAGTGGCGTGGAGTTGACAATTGTTTCTGCTGAAGTCTCTAGAATTCACTGGCTGCTACTAGCATAACGCATCACATAGATCTCTGACTGATCTATTGGTGACTGAATATGCCAGGTTTTTGACCAGGAAGGTGACTTATGGAAGCTATAAATGTGTGGGCTGATTTTCAAGGTTCATTTCACATTTTGTAGTTTTTACTATGCAGTACATGTGAATATATGGGTATGTGGGGCGTTCAGTGATAGAGTGTTAAATTGTCACACAACGTTGAGATTGTCGATTTCCAGTTTTATTTTGAAAAATAACTCTCCTCTCGTTTAAGGGTCATTTGCCCTTCCCTTGTGTGTCACCGATCTGATTGTCTTCCCTGATTCCTGATTGTTTCCACCTGTTCTCCAATACCCTCATGTGTATATATAGTCTGCGTTTCCCCTCGTCTTGTGCCAGTGTTTTGTCCCTTCGTGCACCCCAGCTGTTTGCTCATGTTCATACCTCAAGCCACAGTAAAGTGTTTCTCGTCGTCTTGGACCTATTCCTTTTTCCTCCTCGTGAGAGTTTTTTGTTAGTTTTGTAATCTAGTTTTTGTATCTTAGTTGTTTTTGTTTGCCTCCTCAGGGAGTGATTTTGAGTATCTAGTATTTTGTTGGCTGTTTGTTTTTCTCTCCTCGTATGAGAGTATTTTTGGTTTTGTGAAATAAAATAAATCGGATCTGCTCAAATCCTTCTCTGCCTCTGAGTCCTCTTCCGAATCCAGGCCTGATAAAAATGCTTTGAGTGATTGTTCATTTGTCAAGGTCAACTGGACTTGTTGGGTTTCTTGAAGACCACTTGTCCAAGTAGCATCGAGGTCGAACAGGGTCTCTTTAAAGCCCTTGAATGGTAGAAACTTCACAGACATTTTAGGTGGTCGATGGATGCTCCTATTGAAACTTCCACTCCCGACCAGTTTTATACATGATTTTCAAGTTATTAAAGGTATTTGCTCACGTGACATGGTGGTTTTAGATGGCTGCTAACTGCTGGCAGCACTAAGAGATCATCTAGTGTTTGTCTGTGGAGTTATAATGGCCAACTGGGAAGAAACTGCAGATATGTATATTTGTCTTGCCTACTGACACAATACATTTCCCCCAGCCTTAACTTTAAATGCCTTAACTCAACCCTTAGACTTAAACCTAAACCTGGTTCCAACCTTGAAACCCTATGAACCCAAATTGTCTTCATACCGCACATATGGTGCCCATAATTGCTCCGAGGAAAAATGGCAATATAAACACGGACAGCTCAAACAGGTGATGTACAGACAGGACGACCATTACATTTGAATGCTGTATTCAAATCCAGTGGTGTGTTTATGTAATGTGAAAATACTGTATAATGGAGCGATGTATCATTATATTTAGTTGTGATCAAACAGTAAAAGTACATTTATAAATGTCTCTGTGTGGATGTGCGATCTCTGGTGTCTGTCCATGTAGCACCTGTGGAGATGCGTAATGTCAAAGGTCTGCGATTGAACTCGTCGACCTGTGTCAGCAGAGGTGGGAAAAGAAAATTTGCCTGCTGCAATTTACCGTGAAAGTATCAGAAAATCTGCATCAGTTTTGCATGAAAAAGACCCTGAGGTCCGGTTCCCACCTGCTCTTCACACAGACTCGCATATTGTTATAACCCCCTTCCTGCGAACGACACTCAGTGAGTTCTCAGGGCAAGGAGAGAAAGACTGTCACGAAGAAACACTGCTGAAAGGGTGAGCTTCTTTAATGGAATTAAAGCCTATGTACTTGTTTATATGTATTATTTTCTGGATCACATTTTGCCACGCAGATTCTTAACATTTAGTTGATGGTCTGAGCTGATGGTCTCCATTGTCTCCAGTATCACATGTCCCACAGCAGAATTCCTCTCCACATCCTAGGAAAACAGTTGGGACTCAGGGCCCGTCCACACGTACGAAAACCATCTTTTCCCTCTCCGTTTTCGATCATCGTTTCAAGAAATATCCGCGTCCACACAGGTCCGTTTCAGCACGACCGAAAACGCTACCTCCTATTCCAGGCCTATAAGTGGCGCTGTTTCGGTTTCAGAAATTCACCAAAAATGGAGAGGAAGATGCGGAGCATGCGCATAAAGCTTGAGCGCTGTTTACAAATCGCCTTTTTTGCTCAGCGTGGTGGCACAGGAGCATGATATGTTGCCCTGGTAACCCTAATAGGCTCAATATCGTCTCCAGCATGAAAACTAGCATGTAGTCCGCCATTGTTGTTGATGTTGTTACGAGACGTCTCGCGGGAGGTGGAAGGCTGCTCGGGAGTGTGGCGATGACGTCATCGTTTTCCCCGTATTCGCCGTCCACATGAAAACGCAAGAGCTGCGTTTTCGAATTTCTCCACCCTGGGACCCGTTTTCAGAAAAGTGCGTTTTAGGGCAATGCGTTTACAGGATACGTGTGGACGAAAGGCCAAAACGTTGAAAAACTTATGCGTTTCGGCGTTTTTGCGTTTCCGTGTGGACGGGCCCTCAGTTCCGGGTGTCGTGGAGACAACTTGTGAACCTAGTTTGTGAAATACAGTCACACGTTACTGACACTGAAACTCTGAATTTTCTGAACAACAAGGTGGTTGTCCCTGTTAGAGACAATTAAACAGTCATCTTGGCCTGAGTAAATATGGAAGTTCTTGAAGATGTTTCATCCAGGTCTTCTAAAAGACTAGTCTTCAGAATCAGAATGAGACTTTATTGCCAAGCATGTTTGTACATACAAGGAATTTGCTTTGGGGTTAAAATAGAAACATCTGTGAGGATTCGCTGTTCTTGGTACTTAAAACCAGTGGTCCAAAAACAATCTTAAACAAGAGCAACTGGACTTGTTTAAGAGTTTCTTGTAGATGTTTTGCCACTCATCCAAGTAGCTTCTCCAGTCCTGAACTCCCCACCAGTCTTTTAGAACTGATCTATTTTGGGTGAAATGTCTTCAAGAAACCCAACAAGCCTCGTAAACATCAGCTTGTTTTTTGGATATACTATGTCCTGGATGACCGAAAACCTCCACAGACACTATTTGCATGCCCGTACTTTGCATTAAGGTGGATCCGTTCCCATGACATGAATATTTGCTAGTATAATCTACAAAACCTTCTAAATGACACATGTCCTCCTCTTCCTTCTCAAGGCTCCATGTATATCAACATGTCACTCAATGTCTCCTTTGCTGATCCACCCCTTTCTCCTCACTTCTCCTCGTCCAACTCCTCCCTCCATGGTTTGTTTGACAAATGCTCAAGATCAAGAGAAGGCCTCCTCATCATCACAGCTTTCTCCGTCACCAATGTCCTCCTCATCGTCCCTCTCTGCTTTGCTGTCCTCTATATGGGATTTCAGCGATGGAGGCAACAGCGCTCAACCTCCACAGCCCCAATGATGAGCCATGCCGACGTCTTCACCTATAACATCATTGTCATGATACTGATTGAAGTCTTGTCATCTGTTCTTTATAGTGTCGGTGGATACACCTCTGTCTTAGGGCTGGTGAGATTTGGGTTTATCTTGTTTACCATCACCTGGGCTTTAAAATTACACTTTCATACCCTGAGCTGTGTGGAGCGCTACCTGGCTGTTATTCATCCAGTCATATACTTGAGTCTGAAGAATGGGGCTGGGGTCAGGATCAGAAATATAAATATTGGTTGTGTTTGGCTGCAGTTCATTTTATGGTGGGCCTTACAGCCTGTACTGAGTGACATGGACAACACAATCGTGTTTTTTTCTTTGGTAACTTTCGCCTCCATTGTTGTCTGCTTTTGCAGCATTTGTGTCCTCTGTGCTCTGAGTTGCCCGGTCCAGGGGAGGTGTACGGGGACAGGGAACGGGTCGACCAGTCAAAGAGGAGAGCTTTTGGCACTATTTTAAGACTACTGGGATATCTGTTGTTGGGCCTAGCAGCAGCACTGGTTTGCTGTGCTGTGACCATCTCAGTGCCGATGAGCTACAGCAGTTGTGTGGTTGCAATGTCTTCAGCCTGGTTTGGTCTGCCAAGCAGTGTGGCGTTACCTCTGCTGTACCTGCAGCGAGACTGCCTTGTGCGAGACTGCCGAAACTGCCTTGTGGCACACACAACACTGAATCAGGGTAAGGATTGGGTTGGATATGAGGCTGTCATAAACTAGAAAACCCTTCAACCCTCAACTTTATTTAGCAAATTTTAGGCCTTCCAAACCCAACCTTCTTATATGTAAATTGCTGTATGTGGGTATAAAGATGTTTAAGCCTTCTAGTGGTTGGACACTTGTTGCTCCCAAGTATGTGCTATGGCCAATGCTCGTGTAAATGCTTGCAAACTGATTTTAAGGATGGCTACTAGGGAGGTACCAAACGCTTCCAAAGATTCTCAATGGTCATAAAAATGTTGTCCGGTGGAAACTAACATGTTATTGCTCTGCAGGTTGAATCTGTTTGTTGAAGGTTGAAGAAGGTTTCTGGCGCAACTTCACCTTCTTTCAGGGTGAAAAAAAAAGGATCAACGTAGTCAAAACTCCAGCAACATTTCTAGTATACAAGTAAAGTTGTTCCAAGTGTTGCTGGAGTTTCAAGGAAGTTGCCAGGTGGTTATTGATGGGAGTACAGATAGGATGACTGATGTGGCGAGAGCAGACCATGGAATTTGAATTGAACTCAACAAGTTGTAATGACGATTGGCAGTGAAACCTTTGGCGACAGTCAGTGGGCGGGCACCAAGCTGTAGGTGTTTAATAATCTGCATGTTTAATGTTGATTAATGTGAATTAAGCCAGTACTTTAAAGATTATGCACTGTCTGAACCCCAAAGGCTTTCTAGATATTTGCCTTATGTTTCATGATTTTTATGTTATTTTATTTCTCAATAAATATTCATAATATAATGTTAGGATGTATGTACCAGGAAACTAAGGAAAGGGTTGACATAAGGATTGTCATTGCCTTTTCACAGCCACAATATGGGAGCGGGAATGAACATTTAATGGAAAATTCAATGACTTTGCCTGAGTTGTTATGAATGGCTGACCAGTGAAACGGGAAACTGCATATTCAATCAAGTTAACATAGTTTAATTTCATTTTGAGACCGCCTAAAATATGTCAGATCAAGTCTTTACAATATTTCAAAACCAAATACGTTGAGATGACTGTGCAAAAACAAAAAATTGCAGCTGCATTTTATTGGATACATGTAAGATCATAAACTATAACTCTGTTTAATTTCTAGTTAATTGTGCATTAACATTATGTACTACGTGTTTAACCCTCATTAGAAGCTATGAAAGTCTGATGTTGCAACAACAAGTTACCCACAACTGCCGTGTCCCAGTTTCGGGTATGTGACCACAGATGGGCAAAAATGCAAAACAGAAGTGATGATGCGTTTCCCACAGCTGAATAAGCCACAGGCAATAGCTACTGACCATGTAAATGACTGAATCAAACATATTTGGTGTGTGTATGATACTGTATACGATATTTATTCTAATGATTTATTATGCGTGGGGTCCTGGGATTAATGCGAAAAGTGTGCTGATATTACTCATCCTAGTTCAGCACACTGGTGTTTAATGAAAATGTATGCATGTAATGAATAAAGGATATCTAAACAAGACCTATTGCTCATCATATTTGGGTCTGTGTTGTGATAGCCCCGCAGGGTAAAATCAACCTTTGTGAAAACAAGATTTTTTTTTTCTGCACTTAAAACATTTTTTAAACATGATCTTAAGAGATTTTTACGAGCAAGTTGTCGCTGTTCAAAAGTTAGACAATGATTTGAGCAATCAGAGTATAAGAGCGTGTCATCGGCGTAGAGATGTAGCAACATGTCATTTATGTGGAAGATGAACAGGACACAGTGCGTACTGTGGCATGAACTCACTACAGACCTCACTGGTCTGCAGCTACACAGCCCCGTATAAACTCACTGTGATGCAATATGGGTTCTGGCGCCTTTCTATCAGAAAAATGGTGAAAACTAACTGAAAACTAGCATTTCAGTAGTTTGAGCTACAGTAGCCCTGAGCTACTTGACCCTTTCTCTGGTTCTTTCCCTTCCTTTGGCCACATTTGCAAACCAGGGACACCCCACGGTAGCTGCATTTTTGGCAATGGTCTTTCCCACTCGTCTAACTATCAGTGTGGTGCTTGTCAGAATCTCTCAAATCCTTCCACTTCAAGAACTGCTGCCTAATATATTCCGCCCCACTGACTTTGAATGTCGGTGGTCATAATGTTATGTCTGATGGGTGTACTCCAGTATTCCACGCTGTCAGTGGTATTCACTACCAAGAACACGCTGAGATCTTTCTATGCAGACGAACAAACAAACAAACTCACAGCGACCGGCGGCCATTTAGGAATCATTGTTTTATTTCAGTGTTGGGTGTGTGTGGATATTAAGAGATAGCCCATAACAGTGAAACGACTTGACAGAGAGTAATTACAGAGAGAGAAAACGAGCAGGCAAGTGACACTGTAAAAAAAAAAAAAAAAAAAAGATCAGTAAGAGCTGTGAACCAAATTCCCACTCATCCTTAATATACTGTTCCAAATTGTTTGTAGCTGATGCTATCTTATTGTATGTTGGCAAAAGAGATCAAATCAAGGTTACTGAGAAGGCAGCTCCATCATATCGACATGGTAACAACATTCATATGTATTACTGACATTAAGGCCCAGATTACTTTAACAAACATTGACAGATTTTGTGGAAACAATCAATCGCGCCAAGAAATCCAAAAATCTTCTCCCAGCTGGTTGTTAATGAGTTTTTCTCCGAGAACCAGCAGCACTATGAGGCGAAAATAAACTTTCAGCGAACTTTAAACAGACTCTTGAACAGAGGGACATTCGGCACAAATGGGACTCTGTGATGAACATGCACTCTTTTTTAAAACTATTTTGTGTTACCCTTCAGCAATGAAACCAATGGCTAATACCGACCAAAAACTATTAGGTTAGCCTGTAACTAGTCACATACAAAGTAAACAGTATAAGCATTCAAAAGATAACAGTTTATAAGTTTGGTCACTGTTCTGTGCTGTATTGTTTGTGATAAAGTTGTCCACTGGTTTTACTCTGAAATGCAAAGCTAACAAGCTGGTTTTGCTAACGGGCTAGCTCGATTATCCCCTCCCCACAACTTTAATTTGCTTGAATCAAACTGGATAGAAACACTGATTTGTCCACTCACAACAGTCACAACAATCGTATTTTTGATTCAGCCTAACACGTTAAATGTATAAAAAAAGAAGACATGTAATGGGCACTTAATAGATTCAATGCACATGGTGGAACACAATCAAATGGCAAGAATAAAATCAATCATTAGATGCATAAATAATAAATAAACAATAAATAGAAGTCATAGCTTATACAACTTAGAAGACATTTACCGGCTGTGAACATAGTGTATTGATTATTGTTTATTCTAGCTGAATGATGGCCAGCGTTGTGTAAATAACTGATTGGACGCCACTTCTGCTACCACAAGCATCTGCTAATCGAGATGGTTTCTGTGTATTAATGGTGCATGTTAAAGCTAAAGTGTATTCAGTAGCTGATGTAAATGCTTTGTAATATTATTACAATCACGTAGCACTTTTTCAAGATTTGTAAATGCGTTATTTTTTTTTGTTGTTTGTTTGTTTTTTTGATTTCATATTTTGTTTCAAGTCCCTCACTGTACGTTATCTTCTGTGGACAGTTTTCTGAAACAAGAGCTCATCCAGACGTCGGCAAATCACGCACGATGACGACGCCATGCTGCCGGAACACCGAGGTATCCTTCAATTGTCGGAAACACGTGGGATCGTAGAAGCAAGCGATCACACTCCCACGCGGGCTCTCGGAACGTTCTAGAACCCTCAGGAAAAATGGAAACATTCTAGAACCCGGCCTCATGTCGCCGGGACGTCGGGCAGAAACGGAAGCAAAAGCAAGGACGAATGTTACTGATTCCGAGTACGTTTCGATTACTTCGAGCATTGTACGTGATATTATTAAAGTTATTCTCACAAATATATAGCATAGATTTATAGACGTTTTCTTTTTTTCTCCGTCTCTCCGGAAAAAAACAAATATCACCACTCGTTCAGACAATCAGAATAAGAGTCAAGCAATCGTTTCTTAAGGATGACTGTATCGCCTAAGACTTGTAAAGGATACTAGCATTATGGGGGGAAAAAAATAGACATTCCATATTCAGACAGTCCTAATTTACAAACACTTTGCCGCAAGCTAAAAGAGGTCCATGTCTTCTGGTGCGTTCACACTAGTAGTAAGAAAGTACGAGCTGACGTCTGACAAGAGGCGCAACACAAAAGTTGAGCTGGCCTCAGATTTTTGTGTTGCGCCTCTGAAACGGCGACCTATCATAGGTGTTTGCAGTGATTGCCAGATTTAAACCCCCCATCAATGACAATTGCCCACAATGTAGCTAGCAACATTGTCGGAGTTGTAGCTTTTGTTGCCTGTAGTGTGAATGCACTCGTAGTCTACTTTTAAATGACCGTCCTCATGCAGTCAATGGAACTTTGACCTTTTTTGTTTTTCTCAGCAAATCCATGCTTCACATTTAAAGTTATACACTCTGTCGCACAACTGTCTACTTGTGGAACAGTTTAACGGTAAGTGCTATGCTCACGAATTGGTAGCTTCCTAATGTTAGCGTTAAACTGTGGCACTGTACCCATAAGGGTAGTCTGTTGTGAGATCATGGAATAACTACCGGTGTTGTAGACATAGATCTCTTTTAGCTCACTGACCACTATTTTGTCTTTTCCATACAATACGAGAAGGCAGACCATTAGAAAACTTTCTTCCAATCATTCACGGCAAATTGTCTCTTTGATTTTTAATGTATTCATGCCTCTGATAGTTCTTTCATCCCGTAGTCATTCACTTCAATGGTACCCTTGTCCTATCTTTCCTTAATGCCTTCTTCATCCAATCGTCCGTTGCCGCTCCTGTGTCAAACTGGCAGAAAGAGCAACTCAGTAATCAATCCGTCGTTGCATAACTGTTTTTACTTGCATCAGTCCTGCATCCCATTCTGCAACATTTTTCAAATTTGCATGAGGGTAGGAATTTCTTGAGAACGCCATGTTATCTTCTGCTATTCAATGTTTGATTCTAATAACGTAATGATGGCAACTCAGCTAATCCTTCTTTTTGGCTTTTTTTCCCCTTTCTGTCTATACTTCCTCCCATCGATACAGGCAGCAGTAGAGGCTCGTGCAGCAATCCCTAACATTTGACGTCATGCATGGTGTCACAACCCCACTTCATCAACCGCTCCCTCTGTCCACCAATCTCCTGCCTCCGCCATCACATCCCAGCGCCTGTCATTGTAGGTAGCGGTAAACTTTGAAGCAGTGGTTGCCAGAGTCGGCCACCACCACATGTCCGTCTGAGGTCAGAGCCAGGCCTTGGGGTCCGTACAGAGGGTCGGCTGACGTGTTGATGTAGGAGAGGAAGGAGCCGCTGCCATCAAACACCTGGAAACATTCGATTGGAAAGAACGTTTTTAATAATTACACTCATTTTCGGAACATGCTGAAAAGCCCTGCACATCAATGTTGTACCTGGATTCTACTGTTGCCCCAGTCAGCTACAATGATGTTTCCATTGATGTCCACAGCTACACCAGTGGGGGCGTTGAATTGGCCGTTTCCTTCGCCGTTTGAGCCAAACTTCAACACCAGCTCTCCCTCAGGTGTGAAAACCTGACCAGAGTAAAAAGGAGAAAGCTCCAAACATGTCCTGCCAAAGAATCACTGACATTTCATATCTACCTTTTTGCCTCTATAGACTAAGGTATCTGTGTTAGCGAGGTAAAAATACATGCTGAGTACCTTGACAGAGTGGTTATGGAAGTCCGTCACAATGATCTCATTGTTCTTGTTCACTGCTGCAAAGTGTGGACCTTCAGGACCGGAACACAGAAACAACAAAAACAGGTTGTACGTTCAGTGATTACACTTCAACTAACAAACTGTTTTCAATAATTACCCTACAGCTGCTTACACCACTTCTCTTCTACTGCAGATATTAACCACGTCATCAATATACCTACAATTTCTCTGCCACTTTAATCGTTCAAATTCAAATAAAACTTCAAATGCTTTCAGTGGTTATTCTTTCAGACTCTCAATCTTTAGTACACTGACACATACACTGCTTTCAGAGCTGGTATTTCATTCTCTGGTTTAACTGCAAAATGGGTCTTCATTTTCGGTAATTACGCTGCAACTCGCACTTTTAAGACTTTCACTTTGTGGTTCCCTTGAAGAGCTTAAAGTGTTTGCCCTTCAGCACCTCCAGGGACTCAAACATTAACCAACATGTCGACTACATTCAGCAGGTATACTTCAGCTGCTTTCAAAAAAACAAAGTTTAGCAACAATTCAGTAGCCTTTAGGCTGACACTTATTTCTATTCAACAGATGCAACTATTTTCAATGATACAGTACCTTAACAGTTTATATGACACTGTGCTAATATATTAAATTGACTTCTTCTTAAATCCTGTGACAAAGGCAGTTTTAGTCAAACTATAACGTTCTTGTGCATGAGACAAGGATATAGGTGATATGAGTAACTTAATGTTCAGTCTATAAAACACAACCAAAATTTGACTCATTCTACCTGCAAACTGCTTATCACCGTTGCCTCTACTGCCAAACTTGGTGATGAGCTTGCCAGTCAGCTGGAAGATGAAGACGGTACATGCCTTGTTGTCCACCACGATCACATGACCGTTTTGGTCCACTGAGACGCCCTTCGGCCCCATAAGTCTGCCAGAGCCAAGCTTTGCCTGGTGGACGGCCAACACAACCAATAAGGATGAACAACACCACAACAACACACAAGACCGTGGGCCTTTAAGCGATTAACCTATAATTACCCTACAACCCTCTTATATTAACTGCACAACCTACCTTGAACTTGCCCTCGGAGGAGAAGATGCTGACCCACTTGTTGTCGTAGTCGGCGATGATGATGTCGCCACTGGGGTGCACGGCGACACCCGTGGGGCGCTGCAGTTGGCCGGGCGACCGTCCCCGCACGCCAAAGCGACTTTTGAACTCTCCCTCATTGGAGAATATCTGCACAGGCACAGCACTCTTTAACTAGTGACCCACATTTAAGGGTTTTAACCTTAACTCTAAAAGCCTTTAGAGGTTTTTAGAAGGAGGACTGGACAAAATGTGCCTTACCTGGACACACTGATTGTTGCTGTCGGCAATCAGTATTTTGCCATTGGAGGAGGCGGCAACTCCTTGAAGATTGGTGAACTCTCCTTTGTTCCTCCCCTTTGTTCCTAGAGAATGCAGAAAGTAGAAGCTAAATTCATCTGTAAGACATGTTAATCCTGGGGATGCATTAATACTTTTGTTTGGGGCACATTTTCTTAAACTCTCAAGCAGGTCATTTTAATAGAACATTCTTAATTTACATGAAGACTCACTGTCTTTATTAGTTATTCTGTTTAGTTCTTGTTATTTATAAGGTGTGTTGGATGATCGTAAATTAGGTCGTCCTTGTTTTCATGCAAAAACCTGTTCCAAGAGCCCTACAGGTCTCATCATACTTGAGTTTACGTGTGTTTTATCATGGACCCCGTGTTTTAAGCAATATGTGACATCTTGGTGAATTTGCACCATGAAACGTTTTGTTGCGTTAACTAGTCAAAGTCCTAGGCAGCGAAGAAGCTTGGAAACAATCACCGCTCTAAAGCTGGCCTCACCAAAATACCCAAATTTGGATCATTCAAAAAATGAACAATGTTGGTGAGCATTAAACCTAAATTGATTAGCTTTAGCTTCAACAGCAAAACAATACAGCAGGTGTGTGAATCGCTTGGTTTATCTGCACCATTCCTTTTCATCTCACCGATCCTGAAGATGAGGTCATCCTCGATGGGGTTCTGAGTTTTGCGGCGAGGGGTGCCCAGGGCGCTGCTCGCCCTCTTGGAGCCTTTCTTTTTCTGGCCGGGGGACTTGCCTCGTCTCTTTGCCCCCTCGGAGGAGCCCGTGGACGGGGTGGCGTTGGCTGCTGAGTTGGTTGCTGTTGTCGTGGAGGGAGATACCTGAAGAGGGAGAACACATTGCATACAAGCATGAAGTTTAAGGGCAAAAGCAAAAACAACATCCTTAGCCTCATTAAATTTCAACTTCCAAGATTCCAAGAATCCAGAATCCCTGACTTTTAACTGAGTGTCAGGCCAGTTTTACTGGATTTTTGTGTTGGACCAAGGAGGTAGAGGCAGCTTTGAGGCACATGGTCACTTTTGCAAACCTCATTAAGTTATCTTATTTGCATAAATTCAAAGTTCCAGACAAGACCTAGTGTTATTTTAACATTTAGAAGAGCATGTAAGTATTCTTCAAATAAACCTTCAATTGCTTTTAGGACAATTTAAAGAAAAAGCATCACCCACCTCTACTTCTGCCTCTATGGCCCTGGTAACGGTCAGTTTGAAGGGGCTTCCCTTGATGTGCTGGTCGTACAAACGAAGGGCCAATGAGAAGTCGCCCTCCTTTGGCACTGTGTATACAAACTCATACGTCCCGTTCTTGTGGTCCAATATCTCACCGTCGACTATGCTGCCATCTGGGGTGAATACCTGTATAAACATACGGATATATATGTGGCCCCGGGTTTAGTCCATCTAGAGTTAGGGTTAGGGCTTAATACAAACCTCAGCTGACAGGATTGCATTGCCACTCTTGCAAGCTCCCCCTGACTTGTCTCTTGTTACAATGGTAACTGAGGCAGGATATCCCACAATGCACTGTTCCAGGCCGATGCCCATAGCTTCGCTCTGGCTTGCCACCGCACTGAGTTAGGAGGAGGAAGACGAGAGTCGGTAAAACGTCAGTATTAAATGCAAAATATTTCTTTTTTTAAAACAACTGCTTCACTTTTTCTCACCTGGTCGTGACGATGGTGCCTAGGTTGTGTATGGACTTCCTCAGACCGTCCGTCTCCATCACCAGATCCAGCTGGTCATTCTCCTCCGGCTGGCACGGCAAACCGATGCCGGCCAGCTCCTGCAGCTTCTCTCCCAGGTCTCGCTCCGCCTGCAGGCTCGCCACACACGCCTCCCCAGCCAGAGCCTCCTCAGCCTGGGTACAGGTTGCTGTGATGTCCCCTTCTCCCCGGACAAGGCTGTCCACCTGGGCTTGGAGGACCTGAAGAAAAGACAGGGACAAGCTTTTATTGTTGTCTCTCATGAACTATATTTGAAGCATCCCAGTTGTAGGAGAGGCTGTGCTTTTAACCATAGGGTCTTGCACCTTCTGTTTGAGCCCATATGTAACTTCCAGCTCCATCAGTAGAACACTCTTCCGAACATCCAGCTGCTTGTGCAAGTCTTCGAAGCTTGACTGGATGTCCTCTTCGATGGAAGCTCTCTGAGTGGTCAACTGCTGGAGGATCTCCTTGACGAAGGATAGTGCATCTGTAATTTGAGGGAGTCTAGAGGGGAGAAATAAAGGAGCCAAAAGTTGGTAACTAATTTCCAAAGCACCTATAACACAGCACGGACAAGGGAAGGCATGTTAACAAACCTCTTAACTATCAATTATCTTTATTTTCCTCTTGAGAAAACAACAGTGTTTCTTCCTGCAGAAATGTCTTCCTAAATCATGAATATCACCTCCTGCATTCCCCTGACTGTACACCAGATGGCAGCATCTCCTCTTAACTCCATTAACAGTCTGACAATATTTATTGGTGCTTCTGTATCCTCTGAGTCATGATGCAATTTAACCAAGTAAATTAAACACACGCTTCTCAGATACATTTAATTATTGTTATTTATTAGAATTGCCTTCACCTAAAGCAACTTGTGTGATGATTCAAGAGACAACTGGACTAATGAAGCCCTTATGCACCAATAATCTTTAAACTAAAGACAGATCACAGTGGTTTTGCAAGTTTATCAATCATCATCACTGACATATCATTATATTACAATAATAAAGGGATATTGCTGCACACTGGCGCTGGGAACATAAGCGACTGGTGCTTCGGTGCTGGTAGATACATGTCGAGTGAGATGCAAGACATTAAAAGTTGCCCTGGTGACGTTATATGTGTGTATCAATTCCTGTTCCAAACAAACCGGTGACAATGTTGCTGGCAAAGCTTATTGCGTTGTAGCTCTTGTTACTTTAGGATTTTGAATCTCAAGTGATCTATGTGCACATTAATTGGTTGAACACAGAAATGCAGCATCATGCAAAACCGTGTAAACATTATCAGAATAAACTGTTATTGTGCGTGACAAAAGCTTGAAAAAGACTCGGTCAGTATTGCCAACGGTGTTGGCGTTGAGTCACTAAAGCACCTGGTGACATCCTTGGAACTGTCACTGTCTGTAAAAATAAAGGTTGACGCAAACACACAGGACTGGTTGACGTGTGCCTGGGTCAGCGGAGCGACAAAAGAAAAGGTTGAAGCCAGCCTTTATGTTGCTTATCTTGCCTGAAGCATAGCAACTAGTGCCTGACGTACGTCTGATTGTCGCCTCGTATCACTGGCTTTGATTGCTCTCTGACTACTAGTGTGAATGCAACATAGGACATGGACAAAGACTCTTTCAGCCTGCTCTGAAGTGTTTGTAGCCGACTGTTTGAATATTGAATGTTTATTTATCCTCACTGTGATTCTTGGTTGACGTACAATACAATGATGGACTGAAGGGCGGCCAGTCTGAGATCTCCACACACATGTGAGCTGCTGCAAAACACTAGTGAGCTAAGTAGTTAGCCAAAGAAGGGCGACTAGGAGTGCTGGACAAAGCAAGAAGGTTTGCTTGAGCCTGGCAACTATGCAACCGTGACTGACTCTGAGTTTGCAAGCCAGAAAAATGTGGATACCCCTGTCTTAGGACATGCATTCATCATTAGAAACAACTGCTTGACTCTACTTCTGACTGAGCGTTTAGTCAGATTATCACTTAATGTCGCCGGCTTCTGCTGAAAATGTCTTGTAGCTCGTCGCTCTCTCACTTCTAGCGTGAGTTAGTGTTTCACACTCAAGGAAGTCTATTTTAATCTCGAGGTAAGCTAAGGTATGTGAGTGTCTACTGTGACTTGTACCTGTTCTGGACTGCCGCCACCCTCTCCTGCAGGCTGTTGCGGTGCTGCTCCAGGGCCTGGCTTAGGGGCACCTTAGGGTGCTCTTCATGCTCCGACATACAGTCCTCACACAAAGCACACCCGCAAGCTGAACAGTACAGGTCAGCCACCTGCAGATGGGTAAAATAATGCAATGACAGCAGTGTAATGTCATCTGTTTGCAAGCTTCTGCACTGATTACATAACCTGCATGTTGGGTTCTCACCTTCCCTGCATGTTGCGGGCAGGTGTTTTTGCCGGGCGGCGCCTCCAGGACGGTGCACTCCTCACTGCTGCTATCTGGGGAGTGTTGGTGGGCCTCCATCTACGAGTGGCAGCCTGGCGGGGGTGAACCTCCGAACACACCCCTTACTCCACACTGTAGCCAGGGGAAAGGGGCTTTATGTCCGGATACCAGGACTCCAAACTGTCTTTGAGTATATTTTGCTCTTTCGTGAACTTGCTCTTTGATCACTCCATTGTACATTCAAGAGGAAGAGATTAAACATTCAAATGAACTCCTTATGAACTCTTGGCACATTTTAGCTTTTGAGAGAAGCATCCCACGGTTCAGCTCCCCCAAAAACGGCGCCGTAAATTCAGATGTCCTTTGTTAATTTGCAATCATTCGCTTATCTCGCGTCAGCCGCTAAGACGAGCAGCTAATGTGGTTTATTTGAGCCCGTAGTCAATTAAACTTGGCGTTTGTTGTTCCATTACATTCCTTTTGGGTGAAGAAGGCGTCCAAGCATCCAAATCCCCATATATCCCCCTTCTGCTTCCATGTGATGTCAATTCCAAGAGTAATGTGCGCACACAAAAAAAAAAAAGAGAGAATGATGGTGTAAAAGCAGCAGTACAGTCCTCTTTGTCTGATTCGGGCAAAGTGACGAACCTCCGTGTTAATTTAATTCAGAGGGTTCAAGCTGAGGACAGACTCCATTGTGTCCTGGGGAGAGGAGAGAGAGGGACGAGGATTAGTTGGAAAAGCAGGAAAAACAGGAACAAACTCTTGACTACGTACTCTCGTACTCCGTCAAAAATGTTCAGGTATTCTGATTATAGTGAGTATTTACTGCATGCATAATCTGGTAGGTTGCACTTTCTAAATGTAGGTCACAATGCTGATGCTGCGGTTCTAAACACCTCTACACTGTGCTGTAATGAAACTCTGACTGCAGAGGAGTACATGGGAAAATCCTACACCACAGGGTATTTCCTTGCCAGATGGGTGTAATGGCATTTACAAGAGGGTCACTGAGACAATCAGTGTCTGACAAACTGCACAGTATAAAACAACTGACTCTCTCAATTCTCATCTGACATACACCGACCAGCCACAACATAATGACCACTGACAGGAGAAGTGAATAACATTTAAACCATCATGTGACAGTTCAGTGTCCTGCTGGGAAACTTTTGGACCTGGCATTCATTGGTGTGGATGTTACTTAGACATGTAGCACCCACCTAGACCAGACCAGGCACCCCCACCCCATAGCAATGACACTCCTTGATGGCAGCACCCATCCCCAGCAGGATGCATCCACAAAAACGCTTTAGGAACAACTCAGAAAACATGAAGAACAGCACAAGGTGTTGACCTGGCCTCCAAATTCACTAGATCCCAAATTGATCAAGTATCTATGGGATGATCCACAGAGGCCCCTCCCCTCCCCCACTAACACCACAGGACACCCTCAGAAGGCCCATGTCCATTCTCTGATGAGTCACCACAAGGAAGACCTGCACAATATTAGTAATCTGGTCATAATTTCATGCCTGATCGATGTATTCTATAGCAGTAATATTGGTGATGAGTGAGCTGAATAGAAACTGTTAGAATATGTATGTTTCTTTGTATTTTTGGCCTGTCAGATAGTATGTCAAAGATTTCCTTCCATGCAAGCAGCAACCTCAGGAGCTGAAGATAAGGCTAATGCAAATGAGGGAAGAACGTGGAGTTCCTCTAATGACCACTAGAGGCTGACATCTAAAGCAAGTCTTAAACTTCTAGCTGTGCGTGAGAGAATTTGTTTTATAGAACTTATCTGTTGAAATTATAACAAGGCCTAAAGATATAAATAATTATGGCTATTATGAGTGAAACATTGGAGACCTCCCAGGTTGCTAACTGTCTGTCTTTTACCATTTTTGAAGGAGGATAGGTGGAATCAGTCACTGGCAAGATGGCGACAGCCTGAGATGCCACACTGAGCTTCAAAACCACCATGATTGGATTTGTGATGTAAATGTTGGCGTTCCAGTAGAATTCCAGCTAGCTGGCTAATTGTCTTGATGGCTAACTACACTCAGCTTGATTTTTATTTTCATGGTCAAAGCGTTGCTAAATGATACAAAGTCACAATGACACTTGTACACCTTCGTACACACACATTTACACACCAGTGCTAGGTATTCAGTCTCTTGGACGAATGGGACAACATGAGGTCCATGAACCAGAGACTGAACTGCTGACCCTCTGGTTTGAGGACAACCCGCTGTACCAGATGAAGAAACCTAGATTTCTGGACAAATTGTGAGGTAACCCAAACTTATTTAGATAAAAAAAACACAACCAGTCTGCTCACATCAACCTCAGAGTTGTGTGAACATGTTTGTCATGGGTACTGTTGTATCAAGAACTTGCTTTGCAGTCCTAGAGCAATATTTTACTACATTATTTAGTGACATTTTCCATATTATTTGTTGACATCCTGTCTTTTGATTGTTTTTATTGATACTTGATCAGTATTTGATCAGTATATAAAGGTCTATAATTATTGATTTACAGCATAATTGTAAAAGCCAAAAATATCTTTACATGCAGATGACACCATTTTCTATATTACCGTTGTCCTTGTTGCCTAAATCACATACCAATACAGGAAACAAGACGTGATGTTCAGAAATCCTTTGAAGGACTTCATGCACAAATTGCTGCTACACATCCCGGCAAGAAAATGCATACGTCAGAATAAATAAAGCCTGGGTTCACCACTGTTGGAATACACATATGTTCCTTCCACGTGGCTCATTAGATTAGTCATCTCCCCAATTAACTCCCAGATTGTACAACCCTGCGCAGAAAGCCAAGGGCCAGATGGTACGATCCGCGGCAGACCGTCGCTTCTTGCTCGTACGACCAACAACAGAGGTGAATGGAAATGAAGATCCTAAATAAAGAGCTTCCGGAGGCAGTAATGTAGGTCACCGAAATGTCTTCAAAGTAACTGGGATGTGACATGGGGGGAGTGAGGTTGCGGTTTCCATGGTAACAGACTGCATGTAGACAGGGGAGGGAGTCATTGGCTACAAACACAACGTGAAAAGATAAAAGTCCCTTTAATCCTCAAATTCCTGAATTTATCCGAGCAGAAAGCGTCCCAGTTCACAGAGTCTCCCCTCTCATGTATGATACAGATGTGACAGCGCTAATGTTGGATCAGTCAAACCAAAAACCGAGACTCAGCTCTTTAACTCAAATATTCCGCAGAGGTAGAAATTCCATATGATTGTTTAATGTTTTAACTGAAGTCAATGAGGCTTGAAAAATATATAAGTACCTAAACACATTAGAGGTTTTATGTGTGAAAATGAGGATTAAAAAAAAAAAAAAAAAGTGGTTTGGGGCTAAAAAATACAACAAAACAAAAAAGAAAACATTAATTAAATTAATACAAAATAATAATATATTGTTCGGTAGCGTTACATTTTTTATTTTTTTTAAACAGCCACTGACTGTTTATTTGAAATCACAAATTTGAAAATGTATTTATTTTACATTTAAAATTTATTACATTTATTTAAAATATTAAGAATAATCAATATAAAAAATATATATAGGAACAAAATCAATTCAACTGATTTTATGTTTTAATAATTTAAGTGGTCCAAG
Source organism: Chelon labrosus (assembly GCF_963514085.1). NCBI lineage: Eukaryota > Metazoa > Chordata > Actinopteri > Mugiliformes > Mugilidae > Chelon > Chelon labrosus. Next base: position 31,228,649 of record NC_140337.1, read on the forward strand.
TAAAAAAAATTAAATATTAGTTTAATTTACTAATTTAACTGCTGTAAATAAAGTATTAATCTAGTCATAGATAGCAGAATATCACTTAGAATTAAGGTCCACTTTTTGAAAATTGCTGATATTTCACATTCACTTTTAAATTCTTAAATTTAAAAAAAAAAAATCCTCTCTCTTTGTGTCTGTTTTTGTTTTTTCCACCTCTGATATCTGTGCTTTAAACATGAGCTGAATATTTCTTATGAATAATTTATGGGGTGGAGGGATTACAGTTATGGGTCCCTTCTGATCCTGCATATAATCCTGTTTGAACACCTCCTCCCCCAAAAATTCTGCGCTGAAAACACGACGTCTGCAGCTTTCAGCCAGACCGCCTCCTCGCTTCACGCCCGTCTGAGGATTTTTCTCTGTCCTTTATTTTATTTTGCAAAAGAAATACTTAAGCTAACTCGTGTTTCTTACGCCCCAGAGACTGCAGCAGACATCACCACACTTCCATTCATACAGACTCTGTTGTGCAGTGCTGCAAAGGATTGTGGGACAACAGTGAGGCTCTGTTTTGTAGGCTGTGGTGACGGTCGGTGACAGTCACAGAGACAAAGACAATGACCCTCCTATTTAGAAATAAGTTGACACTACGAGGTTCCGTGTTTGAAGCTACGTCTAAACTATTAAACTAATAATCAGAATAAAAACCTCAGACTGGTGGAGGAGGAGTAGAGGTCATGGTGGTGGTAACTATGGTAACCTTTACTAATCAACATCTGGTGAGGAGTTTCCAGGAGGGACAGAAACATGGAGGTAGAAAAACAAGATGAACCAAGATGGAATCCATGTGGACAGAGACGTTGGAGACATCTTGGTTCATCTTCTACTACTTCTTCTTGCTCCTCCTCACCCTCCTCCTTCTTCTTCATTATTTACCTCCTCCATCTTGTCCTTCTTCTCATCATCTTCTTCTTCCTCCTCTTCCTTCTTTTCCTCTTTCCTCTTCTTCTTCTCTGCCTTTCCATCTTCTTTCTCCCCTTCTTCCTTCCTGTTCCTCTTTTTTATCTCATCTTCCTCGTCCACTCCTCCTCCTCCTCCTCCTCCTTCTTCTTTATTTTTTCCTCCTTCTTGTTCTCTTCCCCTTATTCATCCTCTTCTTCTCCTCCTTACTGTTCCTTCTTCTTCTTCTTCTTCCATCTTCTTTCACCTCCTCCTCCTTCCTCTTCCTTTTTCCTCCTCTTTCTTCTAGTCCTTCATCTTCTCTTTATCCTTCTTCTTTTCCCATTCATCCTTCCTCTCCTCCTCCTCCTTCTTCTTCTTCTGTTCTATTTCCAGTAGATGCTCCACAGCAGCTGACTGATGTTTTGTAGTTGCTTCGGAGTAATGTTTCATCCATTCGTGCTTGTTTTGCATCTTGCCGTAGTTGTTTCATGTCTTATGTTTTAGTTGTATCGTGTCGTTTTAGACATTTTGCTTCCCTTTTTCAGTCTGCCTTCCAAACCATTTTGCATCCCTTCATAGTCATGCATTATTCTGTGTCATTGTTTTGCATCTCTTTATAGATGTCTTTTTATGTCTCTTGGTAGTTGTTTGCTTCTCTTCACAGCAATTTTGCATCCCTCGACGTTGTTATGCATCTTTTCATGGTCATTTTATGTCATTTTATTCTCTTCGTAGCCATTTTGTCTCTCTTTGCTGTCATTTTTGTCAATTTGTAGTTCTTTTGTATCTCATCACAGTCTTTTTATGTCACTTCGTAGTTGTTTTGCTTGTCTTCATAACCATTTTACGTCTTTTATACTTGTGCTATTTCTCTTCGGTGCCATTTTGCATCTCTTAGTAACTGCTTTGAATCTCTTCACATACATTTTATGTCTTGTTACGGTTGTTTTATCTCTCTTAAAAACACTTTTGCATCTCTTCGCAGTAGCTTCGGTCATTTTATGTCTCATTTTATTTCTCTTTCTCTCTCGTTTCTTGCATCATATCACAATCTTTTTATTTCTCTTGGTAGTTGTTTGCTTCTCTTTGCAGCCATTTTGCGTCCCTTGACGGTTGTTATGCATCTTTTCATGGTCATTTCATGTCTCTTTCTGCTTGTTTTATCTCTCTTCATATCCATTTTGTCTCACTTTGCTGTCGTTTTTGTCAATTTGTAGTTTCCCTGCATCGTATCTCAGTCTTTTTATGTCTCTTGGTAGTTGTTTGCTTCTCTTCACAGCCATTTTGAATCCCTTGACGGTTCCTGTGCATCTTTTCATGTTCGTTTTGTGTCTGAATCTCTCCCATTTCACATCTCTTTGCAGTCGTTTCTGTTAGTTTGCAGTTCTTTTGCATCTCTTTTCTTTGTGCCATTTTGCATCTCTCAGTAACTGTTTTGAATCACAGCCATCTTATGTCTCTTCGCCACTGTTTCGCGTCTCATTTATGTCTCTTTTTAGTCGTTCACTCAGCTTTCCACCAACATTAATGTGGCCCTTAATTGCTCGGGCCCCGGGGCCTCTGTCTGTTATATTTACTCCCGTTCACGCATCCCTGTCTTTATACATGTTTGTAAAAAAAAAACGAGAGGCCACACTCTGTCCACAGAAGTGACGTACCTCCTGTTACTGTTAGCGCTCAGGATGCTAACCTGCACATACAGGCCTGACAGCACACACACACACATGCACATGCACACTCTCTCACACACACACAGACAGACTTGCATAAAGCTGAGGTGGATCACTCACTCACTCATTCATTCACCCTCCACCTTCGTCCGTCCTGCAGTCTGTCCATCCTCATTTCCTCCATCCCTCCCTCCCTCTCCCCTCATCCCTCCCTCTGTCAGGGAGGAAACACAGCATGCTACAGCTGTCCCCCTCAAACATTCCTCCATCCATCCGTCCATCCATGCATCCATCCATCAATAATCCCTCCATCCACCCATCCTTCCCTCATCCTCTCATCCCTCTAAATAGATCAAGCCCTCACCATGTTTTCCAGAGACGCAGAGTGTTTTCCAGCTTGAAGCCATCGCGTCATGATAGCGTCTTGTTTGCTGCCTCTCCTCTCCTCCTGTGTGTGTGTGTGTGTGAGTGAGTGAGAGAGAGAGAGAGAGAGAGAGAGAGAGTGTGTGTGGGAGGGGGAGGATATCATCGTCACGGCAACACCAGCAGCTTGCAGCAGCATCAGCAGCAGCACCACACTGAGGATGATGGGGAGGGAGGGAGGGGGGACATGTATCAGGAATCGATGCTGCATCTGCCAATGAGAAGCAAGTTAAAGATACAAGGTGAGATATGATTGGCTCGTGTAGCTGTCACTGGAAATCTGATGGCGCAGCTATTTCTCTCCCTCTGTGAGTCTCAGTGTCTCTCGTCCTCTGATCTCACTTGTAGCATCTTGAAGCTATTCTTGTTTATTATCCTTTATTGTTATTATCATGATTACCTTTACAGTTATTTAATCATATATCATTTTTATGTATTTGAATTTAAATATGTGATATACATATAGTTAGTAATATAATGGAGAACTATTTTTATTATTTTATTGTTCAGCTTATTGTTTTTTAATAGTTCAACTTTCTTTTGTTTGGTTATTTACCAATAAATGACCAATACAATAAATAAAATAAACACATTAATAATAATAATTAAATATGATTTCCACCATCCATGTTTTTATTACAATATTTATATTATATTATATTATATATCTAAATTATCGCCCATTTAAATTACAATTATATACACATTAGGAGACATGTTATTTTGAATATTTACTATTATTAATTTTCAATCATTTATGAGCCATTGTTTACATTTATACAAAACATTACTAAACGTATGAGTAATAAGTGTATGCTAAATAAAAAATAAAATAAAAAAATAGCAGTATTTATGATTATTCTATAAGGTATTACATATTATATGAGGGCAAGCACTTTATATTATATTATATTATATTATATTATATTATATGAAAACCTGTGATTTATATATATTATATAAATACAGAATCTGTATTAATTGTGTTTTATTATGAAATTTTAAATATATACAAAAAATGGGAAAAAATACATTAAGTTATGACCATTAAATATTTTCTGAAGCTTGTATAAATTGTCGAATAAAAATTAAAAATAAAATAAATAAAAAGATTTTAATCATGTTGTTTACAATGTGGCAGTTCCGCCTCCAGTCCAGCAGGTGGCGGGAAAGAGCCGTAAAGCAGTTTGGCAGCCGCCATGTTGGATATAAAACCCGTAGAAACTCAACCGGAGCCACTTGTTCCCGTTCCAGTAGAGACGACGCAGCTCGGAGTCTGGGGGTAAATATTACTTTAATCTTCAGTTTTAATCTTTTAATTTAGTGTTTGATTTATTGCTCAAAGTCTGTTAAGGTGTTATTTAGTGATATTTACCTGAGCTGAAGAGTTTATTTAACGGATGACCGTAGATTGTTTCGGTGCGGAAATCACGTTGAAAACTCTCCACACGTTGTAACGGCTTCTAACGTAAATGTTAGATTTATTAGGTTTTATTTAAAATAGTTTTAACATGTTGAGTGACTGTTAAATGTCCAATTTAAAACCATAGTTGTTTGGTAGGTTAATGGTAAAAAAAATAAAAATAAATGAATAAATTAAACATGTTGAAGTAAAATCCAATGTGACTTCTAGTAATAAAACTAAACTGTGACGGATTTTATTTAAAATAAACTCATTAAAACTTTATTTAAATCTAATTTTAACACAGCTGAACACGTGGTAGAGGTGTGGGATAAGATTTTACAATTTAATTTTTAAATTTTTTTTTTTTTAACCATGATGAATTTTGATATTAATATTGAAGTATGATATTTTAATATGATTAAACTGTAACATAGGCTAATATTTATTTATTTTTTTTCTCATAAAATGGTAACATTTTAAAAACTAAAAAATCTCAATTCATGGTTTAGTCCCAAAAAACAAATGTCTAGTTTACAAATATGTAAATTAAAGGCAAAAATATATATATTTAAAACCATTTTCTATATTTTTCTGATTGCTTTCTTCTTCTTTGACAGATAAAATGTTCCAGCTCGTGTGCCGAGGGCGCCAGCGCCACCTCTGGCAGGGCGAGGTTAGTTTGTTGCTTTAATTAAAGGAGCTTTCCTTCTGCGCTGTGATGATGCTTTTTCCTGCCATTCGTAGTTTCCACCAGAGGTCTTTTCACGACCAAAGACGGTCCAAACCTTCCTTGGATGTCTGAGCGTTTATTTATACTTGAAGCTTTTTCAACATTTCCTTCAGTTGCTTTTTCTAACCAGAAGTGTCCTCAACAGGTTTCCACGAGTGAAATGACCTTTCGGGGCAGAGACGCTGCTCGCCTGTTTGAAGATGGAGGAGTCGGGTAACGGCTCAATCGAACCTGTAGACAGGTGAGGAAATTAATTTACTAAATACATGAGCTATAGATATGTAGGCTGGTTTAGTTTATAAATTTATAAATCATTTTGTATTTAATGGCCGTTAAGAGCTAGAAAGTACTGCAATTTTAGTTATTTTGTGATTTTCTTGGTGTTTTGTAGTGTAAACATTTAAGCTAGCTGGATTCCATACTCCTCTGTCCCACCACCACGTTAAGCCCCGCCCACACGATCTGATAGGCCCTGACAGATCTTTGCAGGAGCGTAATCGGTTCTCAACGGAGAGACTCCAGACTAACTTTATTCTTCATGTAATTATGTGGGCATGGGGAAGTTGATCTGGTCTCCAGGCTACAAAAATACAAGAAAATAGAGTTTTTAATTCAACTTTAATCAAAATTTATGTATGAAATGTTGTGTAGACTAATGTCACACAACACCGTTGGTTCAGACTGACGTTAAATTGTGAGAAAAGTGTGGGTTTTTACTTTACTAATGAAGAAAACTCCAATAAAATGAAGTGTTTTAGATGATACCTGTAACTTGATTGGGTTTTCGTGTCGTTTACACATCACATGTACATTTCTTAACTCCCATGAAGCCGTGTGAGATGTTTGAGGGTTGTCTTCTTCAGTTGGACGCTGTTGGAGCTTTTTAGTGTGATCTATCACCTTGATGTGCTGCTGTTCGCCGTGATGACGCTTTTTCCTGCCATTCGTAGTTTCCACCAGAGGTCTCTAACGACCAAAGACGGTCCAAACCTTCCTTGGATGTCTGAGCGAACATTAAAACGTCTTTCTTAATCTCCAGAGAGCGTCCCTGCTTGTCAGAACTAACCTTCATCTCAATCTCTTCTCAGGCCAAAGGCAAAGAAATTGCTCATCGGTGTTGCCGGTCAAAGCTCGTCAATCAGGTATGTTGTTAAATTTATATCCTAATGAGGTCTTTAAAGTCCCGTTCGCTGTGATGATGCTTTTTCCTGCCATTCGTAGTTTCCACCAGAGGTTTAACAACCAAAGACGGTCCAAACCTTCCTTGGATGTCTGAGCGATTCATGAGAATAAAGTTAAATGTTTGTTTCCTCGGATCTTATTAAAACTAAACTCGTCTCTGTTCTCACTTTCAGGCTGAAGACTCCTGGAGGTCGGACCTGGATCCTCTAAAGATGAAGATGAAGATGATGATGATGCTATAGGTGTGTTCATCTCCATGTTCTGAGGTGAAGCTCATTTCCTTCAACCATTATCAGAAACGTTTATTCCAACCAGCAGATTATCAAAGGTTTTAGGACTATCAACCCTCTCTACATCTGGTTTAGGTGTTTAATCTGATTTAAAGGAATATTGGCGTCAGTATAAACACCCATTATCTAAATGGAGTGACCCAATATGTTCAAGTGCTCTGTTATATTTGTAGCATTAATAGTCCTGGTTGACTAGACGGTTTCTCAGGTCTTTAAATTCCATTCAGGTGCCTTTTAACCCTCTGGTGTCTAGAGTGTAACTGGCCGTTTTTTTTACTACTTTTGGTTTCACCCTTTTTTTTTTATATATTTCATCTTTAACAGTTTACCTCGCCTCTTTTGGTGTCATTCTCTTCATCACAACCTCACATGTGAGTTTTGGCCTTTTTGTATTAACACATTGGACATAAAACTACACTAAAAACATAAAATCCAAGCAGGAAAAAGTTAAGATTTTTCACTGTGAAAACCACAAACATGTTTAATGAACCATTTTTAATGCTTAGGATGCAAATCTAAACTGCAAATTTCAAAAGATTATGTACAAACTTGGCAAACAAAGTTATTTACAACTATTTCCCAAAGAAAATGCAGGAAAGGCCTTGGACATGTTTTTTGTACGACCACTTACAAAACACATATGAGTAATGTGTAAAGTTCACAATTCTCAAAACCGCAACTTTTCCCCTCTTCCTCGGCAACCGTTGCCATATCACTTTCTGACTGGCTGATGCATTTGAAGCTTGCTAGCGTTTCCCCTTTCACCGATTCTTCCTGCACCAAACGTCACAACGGTCTTCAATAAAGAGGCGTGGTGTAAATTATAAGTCTGGTTTTACTTGGCCTATCGGCACAACTAAAAAGCTGGTCTGTAGTTTGACGTCGGCACTTTGTACACGAGTTAAAACGCAGACGCTACGGCGCCTTCAATGAGCCTTGAGTGAAGCTTCATCTTGCCGCTACGTCGTCTTAAAACGGTCATGTGATTTGGACGCACCGCCGCGTCCGTCGACTCCAGAGGGTTAAAGAAAAATTGAAAGTCAAGTATCTGCTGTTTCCTCTCCTCGTCTTTACCAACAATTCGCTGTGATGATGCTTTTTCCTGCCATTCGTAGTTTCCACCGGAGGTCTTCACTGACCAAAGACGGTCCAAACCTTCCTTGGATGTCTGAGCGAATTAAAAGACGTCATTAATGTCCCCGTTGAGTCTTATTTGCTTCGACTTTAACTCCACTCCTTCTCTTTCAGGTTGACGGGGTCTCATCTGGCAGCGACACTCTGACGTTTAATGTCCAGCTGAAGGAAGAAGCAGCTTTGGTTTTTATTTATCCAGGTTGGTCTGCTTTTAAATCTCAAGTCCATGATGATAAACCTGTGTCTCTTCGCCGTGATGACGCTTTTTCCTGCCATTCGTAGTTTCCACCAGAGGTCTTTAACGACCAAAGACGGTCCAAACCTTCCTTGGATGTCTGAGCGAGTTCAGCTCCAGTAACCACGGTCGGCTTGACGTTTAATTTTCTAGACTCATGGTTCTCGTTTCTCGCCACAGGTCGACTGAACCCAGGACCTCAACCTTTGACGGGACGTGTAGTTTAAGGCGTTCCCTGAAGGAATGTCCTGTACCTGGATGAGAAGTCTCCAGCGTCTCTGTCCACATGGATTCCAGCCTGGTTCATCCTGTTGTTCTCACCTGATGTTGGTTTATTAGACGATTAGTAATGTTACCTCTACGTCTGATCCATTGGGAGGTTTTATTCTCATTTGTATGGAGGGTTATTAGTGCCCATGTAAACGTAGCAACTGACTGAGAAATAAAGATGCAAAAGTTGAATGTTTTGTCCAGTTTTCTTTTGTGTCAAGTTCACTTTGCCAATTAATAATGCATATATAATTTTCTGTCTAAGAGTAGAAAGGCTTTATATTGAGATGTAGTCACTGGTTTCGGCTGAGAAATGTATTAAACACAACATTTAATGATTAAATGGTGTATTTGCAGGAGAGGGGAAAAGCAATTTAGAGCACGCAATGAATTTCTAACTATTTTTACGAAACATTAAATATAAAACCTATAAAGAATAAAATATTAAAAACGGGTGCAAGAGAAGTCAGTTAAAAGCTAAAAATACTTGTTTTAAGCTACAGATTCAGTGTATGAACTGTTCAGGAGACTTTATTGTAGATTTTTTTTTATTTTTTTTAAGACATAAAACTTTAAATTTCACAAACTTTTCATCACAACATTGATTAAAATCATAAAACCATCTCTTTTATTGCGAACCAGAAGCTCTTAATGCTCATTCGCGTTCACATTTGACCCTCAAGTGCCTCCATACACGAGCTTGGGCCAGAGCGGTGGCTACTAGCTAGCTAGCTAACATAGCTTCTCTTCTGCCGGCTAGCTTTCGGCTGGAGGAGAGGAGAGAAAGGAGACGATGGCGGGGGTTCATCCTCAGGTGAGACGAGCCAAATTAACAATCCAGCTGTTAGGTAATATTAAATTAATAAATGTTTTTACTAATAAGCGTTGAAATCGCAGTTAAACGGCAGCTAACGCAGCTAGCCACCTAGCTAGCCGCTTCAGGTCGGGTCTGAATGAGAAGTCAACACTGAAGCAGCTGATGCTTCGACGTGGCATCAAAAGGGAGATTAATGACACAACAGATGCATCATTTTTCTTTTATTAAAGTCACATTATTTTATGGAAAATAAGAAATCTAAGTTGTGACCGTGTGAAAGAAACTTGTGTTAACCTACATTTAAAGAGTCCAGTGACAGCTGCTGCTATTTCTGTCTCACCACAGGACGACCTGCTGAAAATGACACACAGAGAAAACTGGAGGTGAGTGGCACCACATTTATTTCCCTCCACCTCGTCTTCTTCTCAGTTTGTGTTTAACCCCACCGGCTCCTCTTCCTCTTCCTCTTCCTCTTCCCCTTTTTGCAGGGTGCAGCACGAGCGCATGCACGTGAAGCACCGGGGACACGAGGCCATGCATGCAGAGATGGTGCTGATCCTTGTTGCCACGCTGGTGGTGGCTCAGATCGTCCTGGTGCAGTGGAAGCAGCGGCACCACCGCTCCTACAACGTGAGTGATGAGGAGGATGGTGATGGTGCAGGAGCTTCAGCCACGTGCGCCCGAACTTTTCTAGATGTTTTAGTAGTTTTGAGGTCCGCCATGAATCAACACCACTTCCCCGTAGCGTCAGAACTTCTTCTTCTTCTTTTTCTTCTTCTAATTCTGTTTTAATGGCCAAACATCCCAGAAGAAGAAGAACAAAATAACCAAAATCACGTGACTACTCTGGAAAATGAAGGGTTCCTCCTCGCCTCGGAACTAATGGTGCGTTCTATTTGTCTTGTAAGCGCGACTTGCAACTCGGGAGTGACGTCACATCCGTGTCGGAAAACAAGTTACAGCGGGTTTTTGCGTTCTGTTTTGTACGCAACACGACAGGTCGGAGAAAAGATGTTTATAGTGTTTATCTCGTTTACAGTGCAACCACGGCGGATTTCACATGTTCATTACATATTACACAAACATATTTCCCAGTTTGATATCTGAATATTCCGTTTTGATTAACGTTAACGATAGGCTACTGCTCCGCTTTCTGCTCAAGACTCGGCATTGTTGTCATAGCAACATGGAGCGTCTCTAGCCAAAATTAGACTGCACAAGCTACAAAATAACTTATTAAGCGGTATTTAGCTGTAGCGACATGCCTATTAGGTAACCGTATACACTGCTATGTGTACGACTTCTACATTTGGTTACAACAAAGACAAAAGTGCTTAAAATAGTAGAAAACCACAATGTTTACTACGTGTGATGCTCGTGGTAGCCATCTTGGAAACTGAACTCGGGGTCCTCTGAGCCTCGACGAGTTGACGACTTGTAAATACGACCTCGGGGGCGTTCTATTTGCAACTTCCGGTTCGTAACTCGGGAAAACAACTCGGAAAACGAGTTCGGTGGACAAATAGAACGCCCCATAATACTAGCCCTTCCATGCTTCCCAGCCTCCCAGCTAATAGTAGCATTAACTAGTTTCCTAGCTTTCCAGCTAATAGTGGTTCCTCCCAGCTTATAGTAGCTCCTCCCAGCCTCCTAGCTAATCGTAGCTCCTCCCAGATTCTCAGCCTCCCAGCTTATAGTAGCTCCTCCCAGCCTCCTAGCTAAAAGTAGCTCCTCCCAGCTTATAGTAGCTCCTCCCAGCCTCCTAGCTAATCGTAGCTCCTCCCAGATTCTCAGCCTCCCAGCCTATAGTAGCTCCTCCCAGTCTCCTAGCTAATAGTAGCTCCTCCCAGCTTATAGTAGCTCCTCCCAGCCTCCCAGCTAATAGTAGCTCCTCCCAGATTCCTAGCCTTCCAGCTAATAGTAGCTCTTCATAGCTTCCTAGCCTTTCCGTTAACATTAGCTCTTTCTAGATTTCTAGCTAATAAAAACTCTTCCTAGCTTCCCGGCCTCCCAGCTAACAGTAGCTCTTCGTAGCCTCCCAGCTAAAATAAACTGTTCATAGCTTCCTAGTCTCCCAGCTAACGGTAGCATTTCTTAGCCTCCCAGCTAACGGTAGCATTTCCTAGCCTCCCAGCTAACAGTAGCTCTTCGTAGCCTCCCAGCTAATATTAACTCTTCATGGCTTCCTAGCCTTCCAGCTAACAGTTGCCCTTCCTAGCTTCCGGCTAACAGTAGCTCTTCCTAGCTTCCGGCTAACAGTAGCCCTTCCTAGCCTCCTAGTAGTTATGTAATTTAGCACACTACCAGTTTGTCTCTTTGCAGTCTCTAGACGTTTGCGGGCGTCTCGTGGTGTCATGTGACAGGAAGTACTTATCGTGTGTGGTAAACTGACCGTGTCCTCCTCAGCTGGTGACTCTGGTCCAGATGTGGGTGGTTCCTCTTTACTTCACCATCAAGCTGTACTGGTGGAGGTTTCTGTCCATGTGGGGCATGTTCTCCGTCGTCACCAGCTACATCACCTTCAGAGCCACCCGCAAGCCGCTGTCCTGCAGGACGCCGAGGTGAGAGGAGGGATGTCCAAGTTCTTTTGCACAATGACCGCAAGCGTGTATGTAACAAAAATCAGCATTGTGTATTCAGACGAGTTTCAGTTCAACAAGGGTGTAATATTTCTGTTTCATGTGTTTGATTAGGTTCTCTTTGTCTAAGTTCGTTTCAAGACTTTTGAGAGAATCTGCCGATGTTTTGAGTCCATCCATGTTTCTAATGTTTTCAGGATGGTCTATAAATGGTTCCTGTTGATCTACAAGCTGAGCTACGCCGTGGGGATTCTCGGCTACCTGGCCATTATGTTCACCATGTTCGGCTTCAACGTCTTCTTCAGGTGAGTCGCCGCCGAAAAAGGTAAAGGAAGAGGATCTCAGTGAAGTTTCAGTGCATCAAACCAGGGTTTACTTCAACAAGACGCCACCCTTTTTTGTACGTCAATAAAAGTTTCGTTTCGTTTAGAAGATTCGTTTAATCACGAGTTATTTGTATTTTCTGTCCGTGTGCAGAATCAAGGCGGAGGACTCCATGGACGTGGGGGTGATCATGCTGTTTTACGGCCTTTACTACGGCGTCATGGGCAGGGACTTCGCCGAAATCTGCTCTGACTACATGGCCTCGACGATCGGGGTGAGAACAAACTGTCATTTCACTGATTCCGTTCAATAATAATAATAGAACAAAGAGAAAGAGTGAGCGGTTCAGGCTACAGCACCAACCACCGTTGATGTGTGCTTCCAGTACTACAACAAAGGAGGCATGCCCAGCAGGAGCCTGACCAACGACATCTGCGCTGTGTGCGGCCAGAGGATCCTGGTGGACTTGGAGGAGGAAGGACTCATTGAAGACACCTACCAGCTCTCCTGTGGACACATGTATCCTACAGTTGTTGATCCCTGCTGGAAAGGCGTCTTATCCCTTTTTTTATTTTGGTTCTTAGTAGCTCTTAGTAGGGGTTATACAGGCTAGGCGGTTTGTAGACTTCGCTACTGTGTCATGACGCTTTGAGCATCATGCCGACAAGGAGGCCAGTGGGTCGTTGCAGCAAACTAGCAACAGTTCATCAAGTGTGTGGAAATACTTCACTAGAGATGAAGCCCATACTACCGTGACATGTCAGTCCTGAAATACAACTAAAGTACTACTGCAATGCATCTGAAAATACTAAAGCTAGCAAAGGAACGGTCCAAATTCTCTGGATAGCAGTCAGTTAACACCAAACGACCTGTGGTGACAGAGGAGAAAAGCCCTTTCAGTCCTCAGCTTTGATATGAAACGGCAACGCTTGGTTGCCCTGTCTTGTCATGTGAGGTTGATGCTGGTCAGCGTGCTCAGTTGTGGTTCTGGGTCTGGGGCTAGCTTCAGAATCCTTTAAGAGTTCAGATTTGTTTCAGGTTTGTTTTGCTGCTATGTTTAGTTCAATCAACTTTTTTACAAACAGACTTTTCTTAGCCTGGAAGCCGTTCCAACTGAATGTGCTCTGACGAAGATCTGCTTTACGTGGTGATCGACAGATTAACTGAATTAGTTTAAGAAGCGAGCAGTTTAGAGTCCGCTATCTGTCGTAATATGTGAGGACGGACAGTTATTAAGACACTTGCCCCATAATGAAATCCAGATGGTGCGGAAATTGCAAAACCAAACCATTTCCATATCGGTGATCGCCAGCTTGTTGTAAATTGCAAAACTCACGACAGCTCAAAGGAAACTGCAACAGACTGTCTTACCTCAGAGAGCTGTCCGACATTTGGGTGACGACAGAGGGAGCGTTTTGCACAACTTCATTTCCGAAATGTAAGCGTTTTTTCTTTTCATGCTAAGCTAAGCTAAACTGTCTGGTGTTTAAAGGCTTTGGAAACGGGGAAGTTGTGCAGCAGAAATGTGAGGTACAGATTAAAGGAGTTCGTTCCCTTAAGGAGACGAATCCAGGTCAGGAGATGCTCCAGTTACCAAGGTGGAGCCTTGTGTTTCAGGGAATGAGCTGCCATGACTCAGGACTGTCAGTGTTTCTGCCTTGACTCGCCCCGTCCCTCCAGATTCCATGAGTTCTGCATCCGCGGCTGGTGCATCGTGGGCAAGAAGCAGACGTGTCCGTACTGCAACGAGAAGGTCGACCTGAAGAGGATGATGAACAACCCGTATCCTTCTGTTCGCTCTTTACGCAAACAAGCGAGCTGTCGAAGTGCAAAGAGGGACTGATTCACAAACGACAATATCGAAAATGAAACAAGACACATGACATAACTTCTGTTAATGTACATCCTAAAAACTTCAGACAAACCCAGGGATGTTTGACGCTAACTGCCAGTAATTAGTTCAAACTAAAGGGTTTATGTGTATTTTCCTAATGTCTATTAAATTGATAAAGAGCATCACATAGCTGAAACTAACCAGCTAGCGTCAGCCAACAGAAAATACACGCAGACAAAATATCACATTTTACAGTCATCTTGTTCAGACTTAAGTCTTAAGTCTCAATATTTCACCAAAGCCAAAAACAAGTGACTAAAAATTAAATTAATATTTAGTTTTGTTATCTTCTGTGGTCCTTTCGAGTCTATCTACATGATTCTCCATCAACTATGCACCACATGGTGACTTGCCTGACAGAATCTGAGCCCCGGGCCTCAATTTTATACAAATGTCTCCATTTGTTGGGCATATTGTTTTGCTACAGATAACAAACGGACTGCCGTTGTTTTCAAGGCGCCATGACCTTTCCAACAATGTTCAACATGCCTTGGTGGCTCGTGCCCTGGGGAGTTACGTGTGCACAGCAGTCATATGGAGGAAATATCTATATTTATATGGATTGTATAATGTGCACAATGGTAGAATTTGACAGTGTACACTCTAGATAAAGATAGTGCAATCAGTAGTATTTCGTAGCCAGATTCCCTTTCAAGAGGTAAAAACCCAATGTGGAACACTTTGGGTTCTTTGGTTTCATCCAAATGTCCAAATGGAGAGTGGGCCTGGTTCTATTGTTACTAGAACCTTTGTGGTATTTCTCTAAACTCTTGGTCCAGTTCTAGTCAAGGGGTTGCTGAATGAGTTCAGAATGATATCATTGCTATCAGGGTGTTTTCTACGATCTAATCTAGAAGACATTTTAGTTTATCACTAATTAATCAGACACAATGTTACTGACACTGAAGTCTGACCTATCAATAGAGACCAGGGTCCATAGAGACCAGGGTCAGGAATATGGATCTGATAGTTCTGGAGATAGTCCTGATCTATTTGGTCTTTTTAGACGAGCGTGACCTCCCAGTAACCTAAGGATTTAAAAGAGTTTAAATGACATATGTTTTTCTTTTCAGGTTTTATAGGCTGAAAGTACAGCCTTCATCACTGTATACCTGACCGTACTGTGCCTATAAATGTTTTTGTTTCATTAATACTCCTTAATTTACTCATTTGATGCCAGCTGGGAGAAGACACATGTCCTGTACGGGCAGCTGCTTGATTGGCTCAGATACTTGGTCGCCTGGCAACCCATCATCATCGGCATCGTTCACGGGATTAACTTCACCCTGGGCCTCGAGTAGAGCCCTGAGGAACGCCGCCGTGAGTGCGTCTGGAATCGAGTAAAGTGCAAGAACCTATTTTCTTTTTTCTTTTCTTTTTTTTTTTTTTTTTGCCAGCGCCGCGAGGAACTGATTCAGGCTGCTTCCCAAGTCTTTCGTGTCATGTTCTCGGACTGAACGCTTGCACGGTCTCCCACGCGGAGTCGACATCCGAGGAGGTCCAGGACTCTGGGGACGGTGCAGTCCCGAACAATGCTGCCAACCAGAACAGTAGTATTTAAGCACAGAGCAGGTGTTTGACGATTAAACCAGAGGAAGGCGCGACCGGTTTGGAACTTGTGGAGAAGTTGATCTCATGCATGCTGTTTCTGTTGCGATAAAATGCTGATTTACTATAGTTGCTACTTTTGTTGACACCACTAACAAGTTTCTTCTCGTTACACATACGTTACATTGTACGTTTAAAAAGGTTTCAGTTCTTTTACATTTTATACTTAGTGTTTTTTGTTGGGGAAGTTTAGTTTACCTTATATTTCACTTTACTTACATAGAACTTGAGGTCATCATGCCACATTTCAGGATGTTAAAAAGTCATGATACTTGCACATTTCATTAGCAAAGATGAAACCAGTACTGATGTACATATTGTTTCCAAGGGAATATTATAGTACGCAATCACTGGAATCTGTGCTGACATAGATATCCCACAATGCAGTGCCACAGTTACAAGCATCCAGTTTGTTTCCTATCCCCCAACATGACAGCAATGTGCAACTAACAGCAGTAACACCTTGCAAACATTGAGGAGTTGGAAGTTGTTTGAAAACTCTCTTTTGCCAAATTTAAAAGTGTTGTTTTTTTTTTTATCAAAACTGCTGCTGATAATAGCTTTGTATTTAATAAATATTTATTGAACCTTATCAGTGTTGGTCGTTTGTTCATATTTTTAGTCAGCTGATCGTTGAAGCATGAGTGGACAGTACTCTAGCTGAGGGATGGAGGTGAGAACGTCCGTCATGCAACTACATGTTTTGCTTGTACTGTACGGTAGTACGTAAAGCTACATCTGTCCGGATGCCATGAGAAAATATTTGCAGAGGCCTCTAGAAGCTGCCTCCGAGAGGAGCTTCTCCAAACTGAAGCTCATCAAAATGTACGTGAGATCCATAAAGCTTCAAGAGCGCCTCACTGGACTTGCTTTAATAGCATAAATCATGAGGGCTCTAGGCAGGTATCAGTTGATGATACCAAAGAATCCCTAGGGCACCTAGATGGCTAGAGCCGGTCCTGCAGAACAGTCCTGCAGTGTGCTCTCAGTCTCCAGGGTCCAGAGCTTAACCTGTTTGGTGACGGGGTTTGAGTCTTTGTCTGTCGGCTGGGAGGAGGCCAAGTGTCCGAAGTGGGGGCGAGGTGCAGCCCAGTATGCATGCCCCGTATCTTATTGTACACATGATCCAGGGCAGACATGGGCATAACACGGCCCGCGGGTCGTATACGGCCCTTTGGCTGACTGACTGGCCAGCATAAAGCTTGTTTGTTCTTTTTTGTTCTCGACAAATCATCCGGACAGAACTTTTTCTTTTTTTTTTTTTGCATTGTGTCCTAAGTTAGCATGCTAATGCCGTGTTAAACATGCTGCTGTTATTTGGCTAATGGTCACTTTCAGTGTGTCTGTATGTTAGCATGTATGCTAACAGACTGGTGTTTAGCTGCAGTGCTGTTGTCATTTATAGTAAGTTTTCTGTTAGCCATGTGTGCTACCGTGGAACAGTAGGCTAACAGATTTAGCCCGTTGTCTGCTAACTGGTCTGCTAACTGGCTACAAAGATGTAGTAACGCTGCTAACTGGTACAGAGTTACTACGTCTTTGTGTCAGAGTCTCCGTTAACATATTTTAGTATTTAATGCTCTAATACTTGTGTCTTGAGCTTTTATTGGTCAACCGTATGAACTTTAGAGCGCCACACTGCCGTACTGATACGCTGGTTGCCCCGTTAGGGAGCAATTTGTGGCGATGAAGAAGAAGAAGTACCAGAGTCCTGTATGTCTTATGCCGAAGGAGTTTATTTAGGCTCGTATACTAGGAGAACAGAAGATTCGTCATCACAACATAAGTGCATGAGTCCACCTCAGTTCTAAGGGTCAAACATTAAAGCTCAGATTCTTATACTAGAAAGGTGGGCCAAGGCAGCAAAGGGGAGATGTGTTAACATCCAATTGGCTATAGTACATAAACATGAAGATAAGGATCCACACCAGCTAGGAAATACAAAGTGTCATCCAGTGACGGAGGGCGTTATCATCTAACTCTACAGCTGTGTCCATAGACAGCTAGAGAGTGAGACTGAAGACGCCAAAGAGGGACCATGGCCTTGGCATGTTCCTCAGAGAGAAAATAGGGCAGATAACTGACCCCAGCAGTAATCTAACATTAACTACACAAACTATCTATGGGGAAGAGAAATTATTCTCTAACAAAGGCAACAATGAGACTCTGACGTGTTTGGCAATAAAGTTGGGAGGAGGAGCTTATTGACGTACCTGCCTGACGCACGCAAAACACCTGCGGGTCAGTTCTGATAGATATAAAATATTATCTTGCCTGATACAGTTATGGGCTTTGAGTTTGACATGTGGTTTATGATGTTGAGTCGAATGAATGATCATTTATTTAATATATAGTAGTATTAGCCAATACAAATATTATATATGGTCATTTAAAAAAACAAAATCATACATGCAGTTTATAAAAGAATGTGTTCATTGTTAATAAAGCATTTCAATCTTTAAGTATGACTTACTGCTTTCTTGATCATCCCTTTACTAAAAACACCAGCACAACATAAAACATACCACTCCTGTGGGCACAGAATTGAGTTCAGCCTATTAGCACGGCCCTCCAAGATATTTACGGTTTCTCATGTGGCCCCTTGAGAAAAATAATTGCCCATCCCTGATCCAGGGTGTTGATCTCGTGGATGGGAATGTCTCCTGCAGTGATTGAAGTCGGTGATAAAGACGTCATCAGGATAAGTCGCCTGTAGCGCACTGATGACGCCGTGGAACTTGAGCCCTTCTAGCCGAAATGGAGGCTGTAGTCCGGTCTCCTCGGGGTACAGAGAGAGTCTCTAACTAGACGGCAGATTATGGGACTTTGTCAGATAACCAGGTCTCGGTGAAAATTAGAGCGCAACACTGTGCTGGTGGTGGTGCTGGTGGTGGGGGGGGGGGGGTGGCAATTTTGAGCAGCATGATGTGCAAGAACAACTTCCTGCTCCAACTGTGTGTTACATAAACACTGTTGCATGTAATGGGTTTTTCCCACTGAAGTTGTTTCCTCCTCTTGCAGAGTAAATTCGAAATAAACGTCCTACTCCAACAGATATGTTGTAAAAGCTCAAAGCTGATGTGATGGACCACAATGAACCCATCAGTGGGATTGATTGTCTTGCTTCTCTCTCATGCCGTCTCAACAGGTACGTACCTTTTCACTGCACTTCTAATAAACACTTAGATTTCTTCACGTTCAATGGATGGCTGGGGTCAGCCTTAGAGATAGGGTGAGGGGCTCTGAGTAGAACCACTGCTCCTTCGCATCGAAAGGGCCCAGCTGAGGTGGTTCGGGCAGCTTGTACTGATGCCCCCTTGGGCACGTCCCTTTGGAAGTTTAACGTGCACGCCCAGCCAGAAGGAGACCCAGGGACAGGCCCAGAATTCGCTGGAGGGTATATATAGCTCGTCTGGTCTGGGAACACCTCGGGATTCCCCAGGAAGACCTGGAATGTGTAGCTGGGGAGAGGGACGTCTGGAGTTCCTTACTTAAGGCTGATTTAGGTGCCGTAACCTACGTACATAGCCTATGGTGGTGCGAGTTACTTATACTTGTTAGTTTGGCTCGCTCTGTAACAACTCCACCCAAACACTAGTTGTCGCTGTGTCTTTTCTGCCAGTCGGGTTAATTTTTGTTCCTAATTCCTGCTTCACTTTCAACAATGTCGACTGAAAGTTTTGCTGAAATTTCATCAAAGACGAGTCGCACAAATGTTTGTATCTCTGAACTTCATCAGTTAACCTTTCCTTCCATCATTTTTGATCCAAAACAATTGATTCAAAAATTGCAGAGATGGAGAGGCAGCCGGAAATACTAAAGCGGAAACACGCTACTATCAAGCGGATCAATCACAGCTCTTGTGGTCCGCTTGGTAGTAGCAGACCAAGTGGACCAATCACAGCTCCTATGGTCTGCGTCACCATGACACGTAGTTCTGAGGAGGTGAACGTCAGGGCACGGCGATAGGGTCTGCGAAGGGTCTCTGCTGATGCCATAGCTACAATGTCAAATTGACGCAAAAGTACAAACCGCAAGAGGTAGTCCTAAATGAGTTTTCATCTGGTCAGACGCTCAGGTTTTATCTGCATTTAGTCAACAATTAGTTTGATTGTTTAATTAACAACTATTTTGATGAGTGATGTTTGTAGCTTAAAAATGACCAAACCAACAAAAACAAGATCCAGCTGTACCAACCTGGTGTTGTTCATGATAATAATAAACCTTTACATTTCATACATTTCTTTCAATATTCCAACAGCACCAGTGGATAAAGACGGCACTCTGAAGCAGGTAGAGGATTCAGGTAGGTATATGTGGTGATGACCTGACAGAAACTGAACTTACACCTCTGTATGTGTGTGTATTTTAATGTTTTAAGGATCTAATGAATCCACCCATGACTGAAATGTAAAGAACAACACGCAGCACATGGTTCCATAAACATATTTTGATTCCTGGGAACAGTTGTACTTCCAATGTGATACTAGCTGAGAGTGACCAGACTTCAGAGGAGGCAATCAATGTGGCACAAAAAAAAAGTTTGACCACTTCCTACTTGAATTTTTATTATCTTTTGTCTTTTGGCAGGTGTACGTCAGATTGTCCTTGACATCGGCATCTTCTCTGGCATCGTCGTTGTCTTTGTCATTGCTTTCGCCTTGATAGGAATGGCAGACAATCAAGTGGGCAACCAGATGAGTAGCAGCTCTGCAAGTAAGTAATCATGCGCAGGTCTCGACACAACAATAAAGACCTCGTCTAGATTCCTCTTTACCAATTTCTGAATAGCGTCATTGGAGTGAAAAAAGGTTTTTGTTAACTGAGGCATCGTTTGCCTCATTTATGAAGAAATATTTCACCTTTGGTAAAGTTTTTCTCTTCTACTTTAATTAGATTAGATTCAACTTTATTGTCTTTGCATATAGTACGGGGCCATGCACAGTGAAATGGGGCATCTAACCACAAGTGCAAATAGAAAAAACTGCAAAATCGATCCAATAGTAGGAAATAAGCTACAACACTAGTAATAATATGTAGATTAGTATATGCAGTATGGACAGGTAGTGTATTATGCAGCAGAGAGTAACACTATATTGCCAAAAGTATTCATTCACCCATCCAAATAATTTAATCCAGGTGTTCCAATTATTTCCATGTCCACGGGCGTATAAAATCAAGCACCTAGGCATGCAGACTGCTTCTACAAACATTAGTGAAAGAATGGTTCGCTCTCAGGAGCTCAGTGAATTCCAGCGTGGACCTGTGATAGGATGCCACCCGTGCAATTTCCTCGCTACTAAATATTCTAAAGTCAGTTATCAGTGGAAGTGATTGAAAACGACTCCAACTCAGCGACGAAGTGACAGGCCACGTAAAATGGCAGAGTGGGGTCAGCAGATGCTGAGGCACGTAGTTTGCAGAGGTCGGCAACTTTCTGCAGAGTCAATCGCTACAGATCTCCAGACTTCATGTGGCCTTCAGATTAGCTCAAGAACAGTGTGTAGAGAGTTTCATGGAATGGGTTTCAATGGCCGAGCAGCTGCATCCAAGCCACTCATCACCAAGCGCAATGCAGTTGTGTAAGGCACTGGACTCTAGAGCAGTGGAGACACGATCTCTGGAGTGACTAATCACGCTTTTCCATCTGGCAGTCTGATGGACAAATCTGGGTTTGACTGAGTGCATTGTGCCAAGTGTGAAGTTTGGTGGGGGGGGGGCGGGGGGGTTATGGTGTGGGGTTGTTTTTCACGAGCTGGGCTTGGCCCCTTAGTTTCAGTGAAAGGAACTCTGAATGTTTCAGCATACCAAGAGATTTTGGATAATTCCATGCTCCCAACTTTGTGGGAACAGTTTGGGGATGGACCCTTCCTGTTCAAACATGACTGAACACCAGTGCACAAAGCAAGGTCCATAAAGACATGGATGAGAGAGTTTGGTGTGGAAGAACTTGACTGGCCTGCACAGAGTCCTGACCTCGACCTGATAGAACACCTTTGGGATGAATTAGAGTGAAGGCTGTGAGCCAGGCCTTCGAGTCCAACATCAGTGTCTGACTTCACAAATGTGTCTCTGGAAGAATGGTCCACAATTCCCATAAATATTAAACCATATGGATTTAGAATGAGATGTCATATTTTCCTAAAAGTTTGTGGCTCACCAGAGTCCAGATTTTGATCTTTTTTTTTTTTCTTTATTTGATTTTGTAGGTTCCTGCAACTTGTGCTGTTGTGACGCTGACTGTTGTGACAACTGTTGTAACAACTGTTGTGGCGCCAACTCTTGGGACTTAAAGTGTTGTACTGAGTGCATTTGTGAGCTCTTATGTAACATATGTATAAATGTGCTCGATTGCGCAATTTCTTAATGAAAAGGACCATGTGTGGTCTGGCTGTAACATAACTTGCTGACTGATGGATTCTGCAGATGCAGTGGTTCTACGTCCTACTGCCACTAGCTCACATTGAGTCCTTTGCTGGTCTTTTCTTGTCTTTTATGCTAAATAGTACGGTACTCAAATCCTTTGCAGTCTAGTCTTTTCTGTTTCATTCATTTCTCTTGTTTTGCTCAGTCAGGAGGTTCAATGAATGTAAACCTGGGTTAACTTTTAGTTTAGTCCATATTTTGATGTCTTTAGCTCCGATTGTCCAACACTGTTCACATTAAATAAAGTCTTTAAAGTTGAAACTCTGTTGTCGGACGTTCATCCTGCATGATGCTGCCACCACCATGCTTCACTGTGTAGTCAGGGGTTTGCATTTAATGTGAGTCTCAGTTATTTTAGTCAAGTCCTACCAAGCCACCATTGGCTCTTCACCATATGTGATGCCAGAAACAACACAAAATTATGACTTGGGAACAAATGAGAACAAATAATTTTTCCGTCAGAGTGTTCAGAAACTACATTACAATTATGAAACTCTTCCTTCATTGCGCTTCTTTCTGAATTTTCTTTTCCATGATTTTTCATATGCTTATACAAGTTTGTTGTGTTACCACTGTATCTTACAGCCTTGTTACAAATAGAAGAACTTGGTATTGTTTCATTTTTGTCCTGAAAACCTAACCAAACAGTGTTCCTCTTTCTCTCTGCCATTCTCCTCCTCCATCTCTGTGCTGTTTGTAATGCGCTGCTGCTGGACGGGTCTGGCTGGTAGTGCCCTGGTTGGGCGATGCTTGGTTGCTTGGCACCACTTAGTCACATGAAGCTACAACAAACAGGACTCAGAGAATAAAGTGAGCCTGCTCTGCTTAGTGACAGCAGCAGCATTTAGACAAATACAGTCAGGTCTCCTCTTTAGTGAAACAAGAGAGACACTGAAACTGATGTATCGATCTCACTACATTGGTACCAATCAGTATTATCGATATTTGGATCGATCCGCTCACCACTACTGTCTTCTTTGATTCGACTCCACCGTGACGAGACATCACAACCACCTTCACAAGTAAAAGGTAAAGTAATGTCATTTTGGACACAAGCTTTTTTTAACAACTGTTGTTTTTTAACCGTGTTAAAGCAGTGTCAAGGTAAACCCTGTGGGGGATTGATCATTTAACAGAGAGACTGCTGATAAGGTTTGCACTGTAGTGTTTTATTGCTGTGAGGCAACTTTTTGTGGCCACTCGTACTGAACGCCAACAGGAAATGTGTTCACACAGGAGCCATAATGTGAGCAGAGCAGCAGCAACAGCTTCAGGACGAGACATTTTTTCAGTAGGATTTAATGTCTTCTGGGGTGGCTGTGAACAATAAGATAAAATTCAACATCTCACCAGCCACTGTCTAACAGGAAAACATTGGCAGTGAAACACGTCTACATTCAAACCACTTCCTTTATGGATTCACTGGTGTCAAGGAGGGGAGGAGGGAGAGGAGAGGAGAGGGAGGGACTTGAATTTAGACCTAAAATGTTGGTCCTCAGCAAGAGGCCATAGAAGAGACATTCTTGTGTTATTACATTCACACATGTACGTAGGGTGGCCATACGTCCGGATTTAGGCCGGACAGTCCGGAATTTAAATGCCTTGTCCGGCGTCCGGCGCAGCCTCAAGCCGGACGCTAATTTGTCCTCCTTTATGGAGTTGCACCTGAACGCAAAGCTGCATATCGTCCAATGGTGTAAGTTTAAAAACTTTCGGTTAGAAAAAAAAAAATTGTTAAAAATGATTGGCTAAAAGCGGTGTCACTCAATTCTCTGATTTCTCATTGGTTGAAAATGTAAACAAGCCGCCCCCTGTTCCCAGGTGCTAGCTGTGTCACTCATCTCGTTAACTGAACGTTATGCCGAAAAAACGAACCTTATTTAATGCCGAATGGTCAAAAGAGCACAGGTTTGTGACAAATGTATGCTCTTTTGACCATTCTTAAATCCGTTAAAATACAGGTGGACTGCAGCTGCACATACACATACATAAACACAAATACACTGCAGACATGTCCCCAAATGACTGAATCCCTGTGGAATACACTGTGGAATTTTCAGTTCAATATTCACCCGTTACATGGTGTTTTTTCTTCTTACTGTCTTTTGTTGTTTACATAAAAAGTTCTATATGCTTATTAAGAACTGGAATGTATTTTTTTTGCATTTATTTATTTATTTTTATGTAAATTTAATTTGCACATTTAAGGCCATAATGTTCTGCTCTGTGGCACTGCACTTTGCAAGACAGATGTATTGAATAAATACAAATACTGTGAACAAATACTTTTCACCTTCTCAGGAGTATTTTTTCCTCTGTTACACATCATGATATATCATAGACAAATTGTCTTGTGATGAACAGAGTATCTCAGAATCACTGTATCATGATACCATTGTTATCATGTACAAAATTGTATTGTCGTGAGGAGTACACTAGAGATGTATGTTTATGTTGTATGTGTATGTATTTTTCTTTCCTTACTAAATGCCGCAAAGTGTCCTCCTTTTTGGTGTTGTGGAAATGGCCACCCTACATGTACGTGAAAGACTAGAAGATGGGATTCATGCACGGCAGTAAGACGATGTTGTTTGTACTTGCCCATGTATCAGCAGACATATGCTATGTGTATTTAGCGCCACCGGTGGGCCAGTATAAAAGCCACCACCCCTTCCTTGGCTATTCCTCTTGCGCCTCTGTCATCACTGGTGCGTCACTTCCGGCTCGTAGGTAGGCCCGACACGGTAGCTGCTCATGTGCTGCTCCATGTGTCCCGTATGTCCGGCGTGGTTTGTGCGTGGTAAGTGTCCTCCCTTTCTCGTCAGTGTTGATGCTGTCTGAGGGCTAATGCTAGTGTGGTCACAGGTAAATGCCAGTAGTGCCGGTCTTACCTCCCTCCTCCTGTGCGAATGGGTGTATCCCTCAACAGGTATGTGTGTTAGTATAGCAACCAACCGCAGTATTTACCATTAAACGTTGGGACGCTAATAGTATGTTTCCTATTATTAGGTGTAACGTGCGATCAGCTGATTGGGGACACTGCTGCTTTGTCCTGTTTTAAACTTTGAGACTCTGCTGCTTGGCTCTGTTCTGTTTGGACTTTTAACTGTTTGCTTGGTCTCGACGCTGCTTGTGTGGGACGGTCTCCACGCTGCTTGGCTGCTTGGTTGCGTGGCTGCTCCGCTCTGCTCGGCCTCATCTGGCGGTCGCCGCGGCCTGGCATCTGCGGCCCACGCCATGCCCCAGAGCAGCTCTGTCAGACTCAAGCCTGGGTGTTTTAACTAGGGCCTGGCCCCCATGTGTGCGTGTGTGGATAAGTGTTGGGTTATTTAAGTAATTTTGTTATTTTGAATTGATTACTTATTTAAAGCTGTTTTGTTCTCTTTAGTTTATTTTTCATTTCTTAAGGTGGGCACTTGTTGATATTGGTTAAGATGATTTGCCCTTTTGTTTTGTGATCGGTTTATTAATCTGTTTATTTCTCTTTTTAGTTGCTGGAGACTGGTGGTGGCGGTGCTGGTGCCCGGGTGGTGGTATCCCTGTCTGGTGTGTTTGGGGAAGCGGGCTTCACTTCACTGAGTGTGTGTCACGAATGTCGGGTGTTTTTGAGTTGATTTTTCCTTCTGTTGATTCCCCCCCTTGCACTAAGCCCCTGTCCATACACTCAACTCCAGCCCCTTTTTGTTTGATTTTCTTATTTTGGTTTCCTTTTATATGAATGAAATTGAAATATTTTAAACAAATCATTTAACAATAAAGTTGTATGGTTTTCTATAAATACCTGAACCACGTCTCATGCCTTACTGAGTAAACTTACCTGTTTGCTTTCCAAATTAATTCTCTGGGTGAAATTCCCAGGGTGGCGTTGTCAGTTCCTTCTCCTAATTTGGTTACTCACATCAACTGCTTGCTTCAGGTCCTTCCACAACATTTCTATTGGATTAAGGTCAGGACTTTGACTTGGCCGTTCCTAAACATTTGTTTTGAAAGATGAATGTATTCTGACGGAGGGTGTAAAAAATGAGAAAGGGATGCAGTAAATCTTTCAACCTGGATCTTTACTGTTTAATTTCTGTTGCAGGGCATCTGTGTGTGAACTCTGAAATCACTCCATGAGGATTTGACGAAACCTCAGATTGTTTGGTGAAAATGCCTCCCTTTTTACCTTTTTAAAGGAGACAGATGTAAGTAACAGCTTGGCTAAGAGTGGTCTACATTCATCATCTTGACATATGTAACTTATCTAGACTGAATTAGCTGCTGCATGATTTGTTTGTATATGCATCTTTTTCATCAGGACAGTTGTGGAAGCAGCAACACAAGCACACAGCCGGAGGGCGCTACAACCTCTCAGGTGAGTTCATATATCACTCTGAAATGTTTGTGAGGTGATTCATTCAGTCATTCATCTTCTGTAACCGCTTATTCCTGTGAAGGTTCGCGGGCTCTGCTGGAGTCTATCCCAGCTGTCATCGGGCAAGAGGCGAGGTCCACCCTGGACAGGTCGCCAGTCTATCACACAGAGAGACAGACAACCATTCACACTCACACCTACGGCCAATTTAGAATCACCAATGAACATAATGAGCATGTCTCTGGACGGTCGGAGGAAGCTGGAGTACCTGGAGAGAACCCATGCAGACACAGGGAGAACATGCAAACTCCCCACAGAAAGGCCAAGTCGGCCCATGGATTCGAACCGGTGACCTTCTCGCTGTGAGGCATCAATGCTAACCACCTCGCCACTGTCCCTTTGTGAGGTGAATAAAAAATAAATTTATTTGGACATTTTTGAGATTTCAGTATCATGTGGGACAACAACACATCTCACTATGACCACTATGAAGTTTTTTTGTAACCTCAAATTCAAATTTAAATTTATTCGTCTTTTGGTCGATCAAAATTAATGTCTTGATCGACCGATAAATTCTGAATTCTACCAGTGAATTAAAAAAAAATATGTCAGGACATCTGTTCATGAGCTGAATCTGAATAGAAACTGGGTCATGCAGCAAGACAACGAGAACCAAGACCACAAGTGGTTCCTGTCCTGACCTTAAGATTCAAGATTCAAGATTTCTTTACTGTCAGTTTCTCAATACGTTCATACATACAGAAAAATCGAAAGAGTTCAGAACCCTGACAGCCAGGTGGACGAAGCTGTTCAGCAGTCTGGTGGAGTGGGCCCGGAGGCTCTGGTACCTTTTCCCCTATGGCAGGAGATTGAAGAGGGGATGTAAGGGACTGCAATTCCCTAATGTCATTTTTCAATGGAAAAATACAGGGGATTCACCAGCAACTGTCCCCTCAAACTCCCTGCACTCCATCCTCTCTGGTTGTCGACGTGCCCTTCTCTCAAGTATTCTCTAGCTTCCAACTGCCCTCTGCTGCTGACATTTCGGACCTCATTCGGAAATCTAAAACATCTACATGTCAGCTTGACCCCCTGCCTACTCCCCTAGTCACTGCCTGTCTACCGTCCTTGTTACCCATGATAACTGCCATCATTCACTCCTCCCTCACCACTGGTTCTGTACCATCCACTCTTAAATCTGCTGCTGTTACACCTATAGTCAAGAAACCTGGTTCAGACCCCAGTGACTTCAATAACCTACGCCCGATCTCTAACCTACCATTTCTCTCTAAGATTCTGGAAAAAGCAGTGGCTTCACAGATACACACACATCTTCATAACAATAACCTTTATGAACAGTTCCAGTCTGGTTTCCGTCCACGACACAGCACAGAAACAGCCCTCCTCAAAATCACTAATGACCTCCTGATGGCAGGTGACTCCGGACTATTATCCATCCTCATCCTTCTCGATCTGAGTGCAGCCTTCGACACCATCTCCCACACCACCCTCATTGACAGATTAGTATCTATTGGCATCTCTGACACACCCCTGGACTGGTTTAAATCTCATCTCTCTGGCCGCACTCAGTTCATCCAGTTGAAAACATTCACATCCCAACCATCTCCCCTCTCCTCTGGTGTTCCCCAAGGCTCTGTACTAGGCCCTATTCTGTTTATCATCTATCTCCTCCCCCTTGGTCAGATCCTCCGTAAATTCAACATCCACTTCCACTGTTATGCGGACGACACCCAGCTCTACCTTTCTTCAAAACCCACCTCCACATTCCCGCCCTCCTCCCTCTGTGACTGTTTACAAGAAATTAAAACCTGGTTCTCTTCCAATTTCCTGAAACTCAACAGTGATAAAACAGAGGTTCTCCTCATTGGTTCCAAGTCCACTCTCACTAAAACTCCAAGTTTCACCATCCCCATTGATAACTCCTCTGTTTGCCCCTCCCCGCAGGTTAAGAGTTTGGGTGTCGTCCTTGATGGTACTCTTTCATTCCAAAGCCACATCAATAACATTACTCGGTCAGCGTATTACCATCTACGCAACATCAACCGTCTCCGCCCATCCCTCACTCCCAACTCCACTGCCATCCTAGTCCACACCCTGGTCACATCTCGGCTGGACTATTGCAACTCCCTTCTCTTTGGTCTTCCCCACAAGTACATCCATAAACTCCAATTGGTTCAGAATTCTGCTGCCCGCATCATCACCAGGATCCCATCCATCAATCACATCACACCTGTTCTGCAACAGCTTCACTGGCTTCCGGTCAAATTTCGTGTGGACTTCAAGATTCTGCTCCACACCTTCAAGGCCATTCATAACCTCTCTCCCCCATACATATCTGACCTTCTCCACATCAACACTCCTTCCCGGACACTCAGATCTGCCTCATCTATCAGCCTCTTTGTGCCTCCTGCCCGTCTGACCACCATGGGGGCCAGAGCCTTCAGCCGCTCTGCCCCCGGTCTCTGGAATTCTCTCCCACCAAGCATCAGGAACATTGACACACTCTCCACCTTCAAATCACATCTGAAAACCCACCTTTTTAAACAGGCGTACTCCCTTTAACATTCTTTTAGTGATTTAGTATTTTATTATTTTATCTGTTGTTGTTATTGTTTGTTGCTGTAAGGTGTCCTTGAGTGCCATGAAAGGCGCCCCAAATAAAATGTATTATTATTATTATTATTATTATAGGAAGGGTCACTGGCAATGCTGGTGGCTCTGCGAGTGAGGTGGGTGTGGAAAATGTCTGTGAGGGAGGGCAAGGGGGCACCGATGATCTTGCTGACTGTGTTCACTATGTGTTGCAGGGTCTTTCAGCAGGAGGCAGTGCAGCCTCCGTACCACACAGTAATGCAGCCAGTGAGGACACTCTCAATGGTGCCCCGGTAGAAAGAACACATGATGGAGGGCGGGACTTGTAGTCTTCACAGTTTCCGGAGAAAGTTTGAGCCCTCTTGGCTAGTGATGTCCTGTTGTTAGCCCAGGAAAGGTCTTCAGGAACTTGGAACCTGCTCACCCTCTCCACAGCAGCACCTTCGACGGTCAGCGGGGGATGCTGAGGGTGACCTCTCCTGAAGTCGACAACAATCTCTTTTATTTTCTCCACATTGAGGATGTGATTGTTGACTTTACACCACTGCACCAGTAGGCTCACCTCTCTTCTGTAGCTGGCTTCGTCGTTTTTGGTGATGAGGCCCACCACAGTTGTGTCGTCTGCAAACTTGATGATGTGGTTGGTGCTGTAGGTTGGAACAAAGTTGTGGGTCGACAGGGTGAAGAGCAGCGGGCTGAGCACACACCCTTGTGGAGCTCCTGAGCTCAGCGTGATGGTCTTTGAGGTGTTGCTGCCAACCCGCACTTTATGATGGTGGAGGTCAGAGCTATGGGCCGATAGTCATTGTGGCTGGATGGGTGAGGGGTCTTTGGGACTGGGATTATGGTGGCGGATTTGAAGCACTTGGGGACAACAGCTTGGCTCAGGGAGATGTTAAAGATATCAGTGAGGACATCCTTGAGCTCCTCGGCACAGTCCCTTAGAACACGGCCGGGAATGTTGTCTGGTCCAGCTGCCTTCCGTGGGTTGATCCTGAAGTCTCTAACTGCAGGGGGTTCTGTGTCTGTGTGGTCATCATGGGAAGTTGCTTGTTGACCCCTTGCAGACTGTGTACACTAGATCCAGTGTGTTGACTCCTCTGGTTGGAAATCCACATGTTGGTGTAGTTTGGGCAGAGAAACCTTTATGTCTAAATGGTTGAAGTCTCCAGCTATGATGGGAAATCCATCAGGATGCGCTGCCTGTTGTTCACTGATTGCCCGGTAGAGTTCGTTCAGTGCCTCGCTCCTGTCAGATAATCATCAATCATGCTGGGAGAGACTGTTCCAGTTAAACCTTTATATTCAAGTCACTGAAGAAGAAACTAAATATGACTGACAATTTACAGATGTACCAGGGATTAAAACCATTGTTTCATGGCTGCAAAGTAAAGCAGCGAGGGGTGGGCTTCTCCAGGAAACCAAAAGTTAACTATAAACTACTTTAAAGAAACCGTCTCCAAGGAAACACTGTGGATTGTAGAGAACAGAAAGACTGTTGATTATGTTGGAGTATTTTCATGCTGTAAGAACTCCACTGATGCCATTCACTTCTGCTGCAAATAAACCCAAATCTGTATGACTCTGTAACTGCAGATTTAGTCAACAATCCTTTTTTCCTATTTTGGACGGACCGAACTTTAGACGTTTTGAAGTTGAAATTATATCTCAGTAGAGGTGCGGTGCTGTACGGTATGTATGTGGCTACAAACTGGAAGAGCAACTCTACATGTAAGTAATCATGTCTCATTTGATCTGACTTTATGATGGTGTTGTTTTGAATGTTTTGTGTAACCTTGTTTGGTTTTTCTGGTTTCTCCTGTTTTATTCCATAATCAGTTTCTCGTTGGATTCCTGTCTGTTTGTTCCACTTCTGTGATTGCACTCACCTGTCTTAGTTGGTGTCTTTTGTCTCCATGCTCCTCCCCTCATTGGTCTCACCTGTTTCTCTTTATTATATCAGCCCTCCTGTGAGTGAGTCAGTGTATATACTATATAGAACCTTTGTCAAGTCGTCTATGATGTTACCCCTGTTTGTCCTACACTTGTGCATGGTCGTGTTGCTGAGTCCTTGTCTTGGTTTTGGTCCTCACCTGTGCTTGGAGTTGAGTTTTTGTATACCCTGCCTTCCCTGCAGCGCCTTAAGTTCTGGCTTTTCAGTTTGTATTAAAGTCATTTTACTTCCTGGTTCTGCCTCCCTCTGTCTCCTGCATTTGTGTCCTAACTTACCAGAAACTTGACGGATTGCTTCTGCAGATGCTGTGGTTCTAAGGCCTACGGCACCAAGGCAGTTCAGTTCAATTCAACTTTATTTATATAGCATCAATAACAATACAAATTGTCTCAAGAGTCTTTACAAAACCCAGCCTGAAACCCACAGAGCAAGCCTGAAAGGGACGGTGGCAGGAAAGGCTCCCTTTTAACAGGAAGAAACCTTGAGAAGAACCAGAAGCAGCTCATATGGAGGGACCCATCTGCCTAAGGCCACCCGGTTAGAAACAGAAAAGAGAGAGAAGAGAACAGCAGAAGAAATTACACAAACATCCATCTGCAGCTGCTATAATGATTGCATATAACCAGTACCATAGGCAGGTTGGAGAACTGTTCATTCAGGTAGGAGTGGATAACTGCAGGAGGCCGTGAAGTCTGGACAGGTTGATGAGACAACGACAACAGATGTAGTATGGAGCTCCACAGGAAACACACAACTCCAGACCAGAGACACTAACAGGAAGATGGAGGAGGAGGGGGGAGGGGAAGAAACATCAGGTGGTCCATTCTTCTATGTAATGGAACAGTCTCACCTTTTGGGTGACAGCTGAGGTTGTTGGGCTATATTCTTGGTGGTGTGAGATCATGTCAGTTTTCTTTTTCTTTCTCTCTCTTTGTTGTTCTTGGGTATGTATGTGTGGTTGTTGTTAATTTGTAATTTGAGAAACTCACAATAGAAACCACTGAGACAGAGAATAGAACAGAAGTTAATTGCATTTCACATTCCTGCTCCGACTGTACGTGGCATAAACATTGTTGCATGCAACAGGTTTTTCCACTGACGTTGTTGCCTCCTCTTGTGGAATAAAATCCAAACAAAAATCCTACTCCGAAACATATGTTGTAAAAGCTCGAAGGTGTCCTACTCTGCTGTGACGGACCACGATGAACCCGTCAGTGGGATTCATCGTCCTGCTTCTCTCTCATGCCGTCTCAACAGGTACGTACATTTGCTGCACTTCTAACAAATATTTACACTTTGTAAAATAAGCTGATGACCAGCTTTAATCATCTCGCTAAATAACACAAGCCATCGAATAATCAGGTAATTTACTCAGATGAATTATTATTCCTTTGTAATCAGGGATGAAACTGGTGGAATTAATATTTAACTAGCGACAGTTCTGGTTTAATCAGGGTAACCTCTGTGCACAAGTGAAAGTAAATGCATCCTGTGATATGTGCCAGTGTAGAGTTGATGTTGAAACAGAGTCGGAAAGAAAGCAAGAAGAATATAAGAAGTTTGTATTGTCATTGTCAGGCAGTAAGAAGTATAAAAGCAACAACATCTACAAGATCTACAATATGTACAAGTAATAATGGTGTTAGCCATGATAACAATAAACCTACAGATGTCTACTTTTTATTAATATTACTGTAGATAGAGTCCTGTAATAGATGTTTCATACATTTCTTTCAATATTCCAACAGCACCAGTGGATAAAGACGGCACTCTGAAGCAGGTAGAGGATTCAGGTAGGTATATGTGGTGATGACCTGACAGAAACTGAACTTACACCTCTGTATGTGTGTGTGTTTTAATGTTTTAATGTTTTAAGGATCTAATGAATCCACCCATGACTGAAATGTAAAGAACAACACGTAGCACATGGTTAAATAAACATATTTTGATTCCTAGGAATGGTTATACTTTCAACATGATACTAGCTGAGAGCGACCAGACTTCAGTGGAGGCAATCAACATAGTAGAAAAAAAAAAAAAGCTCAACCACCTCCTACTTTCATTATTATTATTTTTTTGCAGGTGTACGTCAGATTGGCCTTGACATCAGCATCTTCTCTGGCATCGTCGTTGTCTTTGTCATTGCTTTCGCCTTGATAGGAATGGCAGACAATCAAGAGGACAACCAGACAAGACAAGAGGACAACCAGACAAGACAAGAGGACAACCAGACAAGACAAGGGGACAACCAGAGTAATGCCGACTCTGAAAGTAAGTGATCATGCACAGGTCTTGACACAACAATAAAGACCTCGGCTAGATTCCTCTTTACAAATTTCTGAATAGCGTCATTATAGTGAAGAAAGGTTTTTGTTAACTGAGGCATTGTTTGTCTCATTTATGAAGAAATATTTAAATTTAAATTTAAACTAAAAGTTTCTCTCTTCAGCTACTTTACTGGTTTGGAGAAACACTTCTTTAATTACATTAAATTCAACTTTATTGTCTTTGCATATAGTACGGGGACATGCACAATGAAATGTAGTTTGGCATCTAACCACAAGTGCAAATAGCAAAAACTGCAAAATTTACCCCATAGTAGGGAACAAACTACAACTATTACTAATACTAATAATACTGTATACAGACTGATATATGCAGTACAGACAGTTAGTATATTATGCAGCAGAGAGTTACCTCTGCATTTTTTATTAATACTCTTAAGCAAGTATAGTTTCCTGAAAGTTTCTATTTCACCAGAGTTGCAAAAGTACAGATTGTGATCTATATTTTATTTCTGTATTTGATTTTGCAGGTTCCTGCGACTTGTGCTGTTCTATCTGTCTAGCTTGTTTGGAATGCATTGGTGAAATGACTGAGGCATGTGCTGAGATAGAAATGTGTGAGTGACAAAATGAAAACTGAAAGGATCATGTGTGGTCTGGCTGTATCATAACTTGCTTGACAGAATGCTTCTGAGGATGCTGTGGTTCTACGTCCTACTGCCACCAGCTCACATCGAGTCCTTTGCTGGTCTTTTCTTGTGTTTTATGCTAAATAATATGGTACTCAAATCCTTTGCAGTCTAGAGATGTTGGGCAGCCTTCATCATTTGTACTGTTTCATTCATTTCTCTTGTTTTGCTCAGCTGGGAGGTTCAATGAATGTAAACCTGGGTTAACTTTTAGTTTAGTTTTTTGGCTCCATTCACACTTTGTTGATTGTCCAACACTGTTCACATTAAATAAAGTCTTTAAAGCTGAAACTCTGTTGTCGGATGTTCATCCTGCATGATGCTGCCACCACAATGCTTCTCTGTGTAGTCAGTGGTTTGCATACCACAAGTGAGTCTCAGTTATTTTAGTCAAGTCCTACCAAGCCACCACTGGCTCTTCAGCAGATATAATGCCATTAATCGTGGAGGTCTGGAGGTTCGGACAAAACAATCATTGTGAAGGTGTCACTCTGGATTAACTGTGATGACATTTCTCATTGTTAAATGAATAGATCCATGTGAATGCGTCTTCCACCACTGGTTCTGCAGTGATCACCAGATTTAGACACATAAAGCAGTCCCACAGAAAGACATTTAAAACCTTTTTCAGTTATGGACGAACCATTAGGGATACTTGGCCTACGATAAAGTAGACAACAGTATTTCCTCATGATACAATCAACCCAAATAATAATCAATTAATTTAAGCTGCCTGTCCATCAAACTAGTTCTTCCAGGTTCACAGAGTATGAAATTGGAATGAGAGTATTCTTGGATGTGCTCAAAGTGCACAGATAACAATCCAAGCACCCCCAAGTGGCCAATCCACCACACTACCAGCAAAACATCTGCTGTGAATGTGACCTCATTATAAATGTCATTTTCTATTAGTTCTACACATTGACGTGAGTGTCTCTCTCCCTACCCGTCTTGGAGTCGCTTATGTCAGGTCTGTGGTGCAGAGCTGCTCAGAGATTCTCATTCATGGTTTAGAGCGAACCAAAGATGTTGTCTCTCTGCTCTGTTGACCTCAATCAGATGTGATAATTTGATCATTTGTAATTTGAGAAACTCACAATAGAAACCACTGAGACAGAGAATAGAACAGAAGTTAATTGCATGTCACATTCCTGCTCCAACTGTACATTACATAAACATTGTTGCATGCAACAGGTTTTTCCACTGACGTTGTTGCCTCCTCTTGCAGAATAAAATCAAAACAAACGTCCTGCTCCAGCACATATGTCGTAAAAGCTCGAAGGTGTCCTACTCTGCTGTGACGGACCACGATGAACCCCTCAGTGGGATTGATCATCCTGCTTCTCTCTCATGCCGTCTCAACAGGTACGTACGTTTGCTGCACTTCTAACAAACATTTACACTTTGTAAAATAAGCTGATGTCCAGCTTTAATCATCTCGCTAAGTAACACAAGCCATAATCAGGGATGAAACCGGTGAAATTAATATTTAACTAGCACCAGTTCTGGTTTAATCAGGGTAACCTCTGTGCGCTAGTAGAAGTAAATGCATCCTGTAATATGTGCCAGTGTCTAGTTGATGCTGAAACAGAGTCGGAAAGAAAGCAAGAAGAATATAAGAAGTTTGTATTGTCATTGTCAGGCAGTAAGAAGTATAAAAGCAACAACATCTACAAGATCTACAATATGTACAAGTAATATTGGTGTTATTCATAATAACAATAAACCTACAGATGTCTACTTTTTATTAATATTACTATAGATAGAGTCCTGTAATAGACGTTTCATACATTTCTTTCAATATTCCAACAGCACCAGTGGATAAAGACGGCACTCTGAAGCAGGTAGAGGATTCAGGTATGTATATGTGGTGATGACCTGACAGAAACTGAGTTATAGTTTAAACATGATACGAGTTGAGAGCGACCAGACTTCAGTGGAGGCAAAACAAAACCCTCAATCACCTCCTACTTTTATTATTATGTATTTATTTATTTATTTTGGCAGGTGTACGTCGGATTGGCATCTTCTCTGGCGTCGTCGTTGTCCTTGTCATTGCTTTCGCCTTGATAGGAATGGCAGACAATCAAGGGAACGACCAGACAAAACAAGGGGACAACCAGACAAGACAAAAGGACAACCAGACAAAACAAGGGGGCAACCGGACAAGACAAGAGGACAACCAGAGTAATGCCGACTCTGAAAGTAAGTGATCATGCACAGGTCTCAACACAACAATAAAGACCTCGGCTAGATTCCTCTTTACCAATTTCTGAATAGCGTAATTAGAGTGAAGACAGGATTTTGTTAACTGAGGCATCGTTTGCCTCATTCATGAAGAAATGTTTAAAATTAAATTTAAACTAAAAGTTTCTCTCTTCAGCTACTTTACTGGTTTGGAGAAACACTTCTTTAATTAGATTAGATTCAACTTTATTGTCTTCGCATATAGTACGTGGACATGTACAATGAAATGCAGTTTGGCATCTAACCACAAGTGCAAGGGAACAAGCTACAACTATTACTAATACTAATATACTGTATATAGACCGGTATATGCAGTACATACAGTTAGTATATTATGCAGCAGAGAGTTAGGTCTGCACTTTTTTTTTATACTCTTAAGCAAGTATAGTTTCCTGAAAGTTTCTATTTCACCAGAGTTGCAAAAGTACAGATTTTGATCTATATTTAATGTCTTTATTTGATTTTGCAGGTTCGTGCTGTTCTTTCTGTCTACCTTGTTTGGAATGCTGTGCAGCTTGTTTGGAATGCTGTGCTGCGATGGGTGAGGGATGTGGTGACATAGATATGTGAGTGACAAAATGAAACTGAAAGGAACATGTGTGGTCTGGCTGTAACATAACTTGCTTGACAGAATGCTTCTGAGGATGGTTCTACGGCCTACCGCCACCAGCTCACAATCGAGTCCTTTGCTGGGTCTTTTCTTGTATTTTATGCAAAATAGTACGGTACTCAAATCCTTTGCAGTCTAGAGATGTTGGGCAGCCTTCATCATTTGTTCTGTTTCATTCATTTCTCTTGTTTTGCTCAGCTGGGAGGTTCAATGAATGTAAACCTGGGTTAACTTTTAGCTTATTCGATATGTTGATGTCTTTAGCTCTGATTGTCCAACTCTGTTCACATTAAATAAAGTCTTTAAAGTTGAAACTCTGTTGTCAGTCATTCATCCTGCATGATCCTGCCACCACCATGCTTCACTGTGTGCAGAAAGACATTTAAAACCTTTTTCAGTTATGGACGAACCATTAGGGATACTTGGCCTACGACAAAGTAGACAACAGTATTTCGTCATGATATAATCGAATCAAATAATTAATTAATTTAAGCTGCCTGCCCACCAAACTAGTTCTTCCAGGTTCACAGAGTATGAAATTGGAATGAGAGTATTCTTGGCTGTGCTCAAAGTGCACAGATAACAATCCAATAGCACCCCCAAGTGGCTGATCGACCACACTACCAGCAAAACACCTGCTGTGAATGTGACCTCATTATAAATGTCCTATTTTATTAGTTCTACACATTGACATGTCTCTCTCCCTACATGTCTTGGAGTCATTTATGTCAGGTCTGTGGTGCAGAGCTGCTCAGAGATTCTCATTTTCGGTCTGGAACTAACCAACAATGTTGTCTCTCTGCTCAGCTGACCTCAATCAGATGTGGTGTTCTGCTCAAGGTTTCCACTTTTTAAAAGGGGTTTCTTTTCTTGCCACCGCCAAGAACCCTCACCCAAAAGTCTAACCCTAACCCTAAACACTTACTAGAGGTTATCAGGGCGCTGTTCCCAAATTTTAATAATAATAATAATAATAATACATTTTATTTATAGGTGCCTTTCAAAACACCTAAGGTCACCGTACAGGTAAAACAAGGCTTAAATACATAACAGACATCAAAAGCATTTAACAAACTAACTTTTACTCATTATTAATTATTATTTGTTTAATCACGCATTCTACCATGTGGCCATTCGAGGGTGCTGTTGTCTATGATTTTTACATTTTTTTACAAGTTTTTATTAAACAAAAATCTAGTAATGACAAATAAACAACTTCCACAATTATTGTTAGAATGTTAAAAAGGTTTTACAATATCTAGCAATCACAGAGTAATTCATTTCATTACATTATTATTGCGAATAAATACGATTTTACAAAATCAAGTCTCATTTTCTAATTTTAGTGTTGTGTATAAAAAAAAGAAAAGTAAATACCTACTGTCGAACGAGTTTGATGGATGACCTTTTGACCTTAAGGTCGGTTGAACTGTATTTCAACTTCCTGCTCCAACTGTACGTTACATAAACACTGTTGCATGTAACGGGTTTTTTCCCACTGAAGTTGTTGCCTCCTCCTGTAGTAGTTTGAATATGGAAACAAACATCCTACTCCAGCACATATGCTGTAAAAGCTCAAAGGTGTCACACTTCGGACGTGACAGACCACAATGAACCCACCAGTGGGACTGATGGTCTTGCTTCTCTCTCATGCCGTCTCAACAGGTACGTATGTTCGCTGCACTTCTAACAAACACTTATATTTCTTCACGTCTGATGGGTAGCTGGGCTCAGCCTTAGAGATAGGGTGAGGGGCTCTGAGGAGAACCACTGCTCCTTTGCATCGAAAGGGTCCAGCTGAGGTGCACGTCAGGCGACGGCGTTAGGGTGTTGCCGTAGCTACGCTGTCAAATTGACACAGAAGCCTAAACCACCTATTAACCTGTTGCCACCGCGAGCCAACCTTGGATAAACGGATGGAAAATGAATGAATGTTTCTGTTACTCAGCCTCGACCAAAGTCATGGGAACATATGTCTGTACAACACAATTAAAAACCCATCAAGAGCTTTATCAGTTTCTTGAAACAAGTGAATGGAGACAAGATTTAATACAGAGCTGTTACGTTAAAATGTTTTCGCTCCTGTACCTAATGAAATGGCAACCATCCTTCTAAGAAGGGAAAAGATATCATTAAAGTCTCATAAAAGAGACTGATTCATAAAAGAATAAAAGTAAACATACAATCTAACTACAGTGTACTTTATACAGTGTGTGTGTGTGTGTGTGTGGGTGCGTGAGATGGGTGTGTCAAAAGGGCCGCTGAGTAGGGACACTCAGACCGTGTGCTGGCTGAGTGCCTAGGTGGAATGTGATAAGAGTTTCACGAGGTGCCAAGTTAGAGGAAGCATGGTTAGCTTAGCATGCAAGTGACCCTGAGTCTGTG
This sequence comes from Chelon labrosus, assembly GCF_963514085.1. NCBI lineage: Eukaryota > Metazoa > Chordata > Actinopteri > Mugiliformes > Mugilidae > Chelon > Chelon labrosus. The sequence continues at coordinate 31,267,700 of NC_140337.1, forward strand.
TGTCGCAGCATCAGCTTAACAATACTATAACTTTACAACCGAATAATTACAACAACTCAATAAAAAACAAATGACACATCAAGTCAAAGTTCATAGTTCTTTGTTTATCTTAGCTTAGATTAGCTTGAATAGCTTGACTAGGCCCAGGTCATATTACCAGTTTTGGGGGAAAAGTCTCTTTCTGGCGTGTTGCTTCTTTAGCTGGCGGTTCCTGGTGGAAGGGCCGAGCTGGAGTTCCAGTGCTGAGAGGCAGTCTTTGCTGTGTGGTCCTGATGGCAGAAGTTGGAGGGAAAACTGGCCGCTCCTTGAAGTCCTTTGAAGTAGCTTGTTAGCAGCTCAGTGCTAACTAGCCGTGTGGCTCCTGTTGTTTTGGGGTTTAGCTTGCAAACCTTCTGTTTGTTGGCTAAAAGAACTTGCAGATTCCTCAAGCAGGATCTCGCTTCGCTGCTGTAAGGAGAACAGGCCTAGAGTAGCTGCTCTTTGTTAGCAGACTATCTGGTCCACGGAGGAGGTGTGGAGTTGAGGAGAAGAGGAGAAGAGAGAACAATGGCCAAGCAGAGGCTTTTATATGACCTGATGAGCTCAGAGGTCACATGCCACGATCGGCCAGTGATTGCTGCTGGGTCAGTTTTCAAACCTGGAGGATTGTGGGACTTGAGGTTTCAGGTGCTTTCCTTTGTTTCCAAGACAAAGACAGCCATGTGGTTAACTTTGTTACACGTGGTGAGTTTCCATAGCTCACCACCAGGTTCTGGTCCCAACACCATCAAAGAGCTGAGTCCTGCAAATGTCATGTTCTGTAGCGACATCTGAAAGTTTTTCAGTCTCTCAGCTTATCCATTGCAACTTTGGCAGTTGTTGCCTCTGTAGTCTTATTGCCTGTTTAGAACAGAACATGGCAATTCCATTCATTCATTCATTCATCTTCTGTACCCGCTTATTCCTGTTAAGGGTTGCAGGGTCTGCAGGAGCCTATCCCAGCTGTCATCGGGGGAGAGGCGGGGGTACACCCTGGACAGGTCACCAGTCTACCACATGATTTTCCTTGTTCTCTTTTTTTCTTTTGTGTGTGTAACCTGGTCTTGTGAGGAGACAACTTGGAACTCAAGCTTTTCAGACCTCCTATGAGGATAAGCCGTCTCTAATACACCGATGGCATCAGGACCTTGCCCCCTTTAGCCTTCCCCATAGACTGTATATAAAAGATGCCTTACCGGAGCGTGCAGTCCAGTCTCCTCAGTGTACTGAGAGCGTCTCTAACTGGACGGCAGATTCCAGGGCTTTGTCAGATAGCCAGGTCCCAGTGAAAATGAGTTCCCAGGTCAGGTCGTCCTTGAGGTCCCCAGCCAGGAACCGGAAGTTGGAGATCCTCTCCACACAATCCCCTCCAATGAACAGTGGGTTAGGGTTAAAGCCGGTAAATTCAAAATGAATGTTGGTGATGTCCAGCAATGCTTGCCTGTTGTGTGTTAACAGTGCATAACATTTGTGCACTGCAGAAAAAACACACACAATAGAAGAAAAAGCTACCATTTGAAGCATTTGACCCCAAATGTTGAGGTACTGGATTTGCCATCATCACGAAGCCCTTAACCCCAATCCAGCAGGACAATTATGGGCAGAACTGAATAAATAAAATGAGCAAGAAAGGCCTACAAACCTGACTCACTTCCAGTTCGACAATTTAAAGGCTAAGCTTCTGATTAATAAGTGTTTGTAGCCTAAACTCCTGGCACACTATGACTAAGTACTGATCTAAAGATTAGAAAAGAACAGAGGTCAATTGTATTACAACTTCCTGCTCCAACTGTTCATTACATTACCCCTGAAGTTGTTCTGTCCTCTTGAAGAGTAAAATCGAAACAAATCCAACAGATATGCTGTAAAAGTTTGAAGGTGTCACACTTCAGACAGACCGCAATGAACCCATCAATGGGATTGATCGTCTTCCTTCTCTCTCATGCCGTCTCAGCAGGTACGTACATTTGCTGCACTTTGTTGGGCCTGTGCACTACGGCACTAAATATTGGGGTTTGGCTATGATGAATAATTAATAATTATCAAAAATAATTATTAATTATTAAATAATTTGATCTGAATTACTAGATCACCACCCTTCTAAGAAGGGAAAATATAGCCAGTTCATCAAATCAGTCTCATAATAGTTACTAAATTGTCAATTTGGTACTCTGATTAATAATTAACTTAATAACTAGAACCAAAATGACCACATTAACATCTAGTTAAAGCTGAAGGAATTTGGAGTTCTTGACAGTGTAGAGGTTGGCAAAATTCACTCTTGTGCAACACTGAACAGACAACAGGTATGTTTAAAAGATATTACAAGAATAAAAGTAAACATACAATCTAACTACAGTGTACTCTATACAGTGGTGTGTGTGTGAGTGTGGGTGTCAGAATGGCCACTGGGTAGGGACACTCGAACAATGTGCTGGCTGAGTTCCTGTGTGGAATGTGATAAGACTTTTATGAGGTGCCAGGTTAGAGGAAGGATGGTTAGTTTAGGATGCAAGAGGCCCTGAGTCTTTGTGCTGCATAACCTAAACTAACATCAACTTAATAATGTGGCAGAGCCAACTACACTACAACCTTACGATCACAACAACTCAATAAAAACAAATGTCACATCAAATCAAAGTTTCCAGTTGCCTGGGCAACATGGTGGAATAGTGGGTAGCACTGGTGCCTCACAGCAAGAAGGTCCTCGGTTCGAATACCCGGGGTGGAGAGGTTTCTTACTGTGTCTTACTGTGTGGAGTTTGCATGTTCTTCCCGTGTTTGCATGGGTTTTCTCCAGGCGCTCCGGTTTCTTCCCATCATCAAAATGTGCTAGGCGCCGGGTCAGGTTGGCCCACAGTGGCGGCGCACGCGGTCGCAGCGGCTCAGGCCTTACCCTCCATCCGACCATGAAATTTCGTTGTATAATGACAAATAAAGCACTTTACTTAGCTTAGCTTAGCTTGACTAGGCCCAGGTCAAACTACCAGTTTTCTGGCATGTTGTTCCTTTGGCTGGCGGTTCCTGGTGGAAGGGCCAAGCTGGATGTTCCAGTGCTGAAAGCAGTCTTTGCTCTTTCCTGATGGCAGACGTTGGAGGGAAACTGGCCACTTCTCCTTTTCTCCTGGCTAAACTGTCCTCCATGCTGGACAATGAGTCCCACCCCCTGCACGGTGACCTGACAGGACTGAGGAGCAGCTTCAGTGACAGACTGCTTCACCCTCGATGTGTGAAGGAAAGATACAGAAGGTCTTTCCTTCCTGCTGCTGTTAGGCTCCACAACGAGCATTCTTAGTATGTGCAATATATCTATTATTATATATCTATTATTATATAATTTCTGCATGCTGTTGCAAACTGCAATTTCCCCATTGTGGGACGAATAAAGGTTTTTCTTATCTTATCTAATCTTAAGTAGCTTGTTAGCAGCTCGGTCTGGAATTTGAAGTAGCGTATCCGGACAGATCCGTGTGAACGCAGATATTCTTGAAACGATGCCAGGGAAAACGGATAGGGAAAAGATCGTTTTCATACGTGTGGACGAGGCCTAAATTTCCATTTCTGAAAAAACTCTACAAGTCCAGTTGCCTTTTTTAAACCTTCTTTGGACTTATGTTTGTTGGCTAAAATAACTTGCTGATTGCTGGGAAGAGAGAGAACAAAGGCCAAGCAGAGGCATTTATATGACCTGAGGTCACATGCCACTGCCAGTGATAACTGCTGGATCAGTTTTCACACCTGGAGGATTGTGGGACTTAGAGTTCTGGTGCTTGCCTTTGTCTCCAAGACAAACAAAACCACATATGCAAAACTTCATTATGCATGCTGAGCTTCCATAGCTCACCACCAGGTGCAGGTCCAAACAACTTCTAACAAACATTCATACTTCTTCACACCCGTAGGGTGACTGGGTTCAGCCTTAGAGATAGGGCGAGGAGCTCGGAGTACAACTGTTGCTCTTTCGCATTGAAAGGGCCCAGCTGAGGTGGTTCAGGCAGCTTGTACGGATCCCTTTGGAAGTTTACCGGGCACACCTGGTCAGAAACAGACCCAGGGACACACCCAGAATCTGCTAGAGGAATTATATTTCTCGTCTGCTCTGGGAATGCCGCGGGATTCCCCACTGAAGGACTGGAATGTGTTGCTGGAGTGCCTTACTTAAGGCTGATTTAAGGTACTGCAGGACACAGACGCCGTAACGCACGTATGTAGCCTACGCTGGTGCAAGTCATTTTTACTTGTACCTCTTCAGTCTGTCTCGCTCTGTAACAATTCCACCCAAACACTAGTCAGCACTATGTCTTTTTTTTCCAGTCGGGTTCATTTTTGTTTCCACTTCCTGCTTCACTTTCAACAATGCAGACTGAAGTCGAGTCAGAGCAATGTCTGTATCTCTGAACCTCCTCAGTTAACCTTTCCTCCATGTGTTCCATCTTTATTGATCCAAAACAATCAATAAGAAAATTGCGGAGATGGGGAAGCAGCCGGAAATACTAAAGCGGAAACACGCTACTATCAAGCAGACCAATTACAGCTCTTCAGCTCCGCGTCACCGTGACGTATAGTTACATTTCTGGGGAGGTGGACGTCAGGCTATGGCGTTAGGGTGTTGCCGTCGCTACACTATCAAATTGACACAGAAGCCTAAACCACCTACCAGCCTGTTGCCACCGCCAGTCAACCTTGGATAAACGGATGGAAAATGAGTGAATGTTTCTGTTACTCAGTCTAGACCAAAGTCATGGGAACATATGTCGGTACAACACAATTAAAAACCCATCAAGAGCTTTATCAGTTACTTGAAACAAGTGAATGGAGACAAGATTTAATACAGAGCTGTTACATTAAAATGTTGTCGCTCCTGTACCTAATGAAATGGCAACTTGTCCCTCTTGTTTTTTGTTCACAAGCCTTCAAGAAGAATTAAAGGTAGTCCAGAAGTTGTGATTGTTGGATCTAAATGAGTTTTCTGCCGGTCAGACGCTCAGGTTTTATCTGCCTTTAGTTAACAATTAGTTTGATTGTTTTAATTAACAACTATTTTCATGAGTGATGTTTGTAGCTTAAAAATGACCAAACCAACGAAAACAAGATCCAGCTGTACCAACCTGGTGTTATTCATGATAACAATAAACCTACAGATGTCTACTTTTTATTAATATTACTGTAGATAGAGTCCTGTAATAGATGTTTCATACATTTCTTTCAATATTCCAACAGCACCAGTGGATAAAGACGGCACTCTGAAGCAGGTAGAGGATTCAGGTAGGTATATGTGGTGATGACCTGACGGAAACTGAACTTACACCTCTGTATGTGTGTGTATGTTTTAAGGATCTAATCCACCCATGATGACTGAAATGTAAAGAACAACACGCAGCACATGGTTGCATAAACATATTTTGATTCCTGGGAATGGTTATACTTTAAACATGACACTAGCTGAGAGTGACCAGACTTCAGTGGAGGAAATCGACGTAGTACAAAAAAAAAAAAAAATCCTCAACCACCTCCTACTTTCATTGTTATTATCATTATTATTATTTGTCTTTTTGCAGGTGTACGTCAGATTGGCCTTGACATCGGCATCTTCTCTGGCATCGTCGTTGTCATTGTCATTGCTTTTGCCTTGATAGGAATGGCAGACAATCAAGAGGACAACCAGACAAGACAAGAGGACAACCAGACAAGACAAGAGGACAACCAGACAAGACAAGGGGACAACCAAACAAGACAAGAGGACAACCGGAAGAATACCGTTTCTGAAAGTTTATGCACAGGTCTCAACACAACAATAAAGACCTCGGCTAGATTCCTCTTTATCAATTTCTGAAAAACGTCATTGGAGTGAACTAAAGTTTTTGTTAACTGAGGCATCGTTTGCGTCATTTATGAAGAAATATTCAACCTTTGGCACAGTTTCTCTCTTTAGCTACTTAGCTGCTTTAGAGAAACGCTTCTTTAATTAGATTAGATTCAACTTTATTGTCTGTGCATATAGTACGGGGACATGCACAGTGAAATGGGGCATCTAACCACAAGTGCAAATAGCAAACACTGCAAATTGATCCAAAAGTAGAGAACAAGCTATGACTATTGTGTTAAGTAAGTTTGATACTTGTAATAATATGTAGATCAGTATATGCAGTATGGACAGGTAGTGTATTTTGCAGCAGAGAGTTACGTCTGCACTTTTTATTTATACTTTTAAGCAAGTATAGTTTCCTGAAAGTTTCTATTTCACAAGAGTTGCAAAAGTACAGATTTTGATCTATATTTAATTTCTTTGTTTGATTTTGCAGGTCTCTGTGCATTGTGCTGTTGTTTCTGTTGCTGTTGTTTGGGATGCTGTGCAGCTTGTTTGGATTGTTCTGATAAGTGCAAGCGACAAAATGAAAACTGAAAGGACCATGTGTGGTGTGGCTGTAAGATAACTTGCTGACTGATGGATTCTGCAGATGCGGTGGTTCTACGGCCTACTGCCACCAGCTCACATCAAGTCCTTTGCTGGGTCTTTTCTTGTCTTTTATGCTAAATAGTACGGAACTCAAATCCTTTGCAGTCTAGAGATGTTCGGCAGCCTTCATCATTTGTACTGTTTCATTCATTTCTCTTGTTTTGCTCAGTCAGGAGGTTCAATGAATGTAAAGCTAGGTTAACTTTTAGTTTAGTCCATATATTGATGTCTTTAGCTCTGATTGTCCAACTCTGTTCACATTAAATAAAGTCTTTAAAGTTGAAACTCTGTTGTCGGACGTTCATCCTGCGTGATGCTGCCACCACCATGCTGCACTGTGTAGTCAGGGGTTTGCATTTAATGTGAGTCTTATTTTAGTCAAGTCCTACCAAGCCACCATTGGCTCTTCACCAGATGTGATGCCAGAAACAACACAAAATTATGACTTGAGAACAAATGAGAACAAATGATTTTTCCGTCAGAGTGTTCAGAAACTACATTACAATTATGAAACTCTTCCTTCATTGCACTTCTTTCTGGATTTTCTTTTCCATGATTTTTCATATGCTTATACAAGTTTGTTGTGTTACCACTGTATCTTACAGCCTTGTTACAAATAGAAGAACTTGGTATTGTTTCATTTTCGTCCTGAAAACCTAACCAAACAGTGTTCCTCTTTCTCTCTGCCATTCTCCTCCTCCATCTCTGTGCTGTCTGTAATGCACTGCTGCTGGACGGGTCTGGCTGGTAGTGCACTGGTTGGGCGATGCTTGGTTGCTTGGCACCACTTAGTCATATGAAGCTACAACAAACAGGACTCAGAGAATAAAGTGAGCCTGCTCTGCTTAGTGACAGCAGCAGCATTTAGACAAATACAGTCAGGTCTCCTCTTTAGTGAAACAAGAGAGACACTGAAACTGATGTATCGATCTCACTACATTGGTACCAATCAGTATTATCGATATTTGGATCGATCCGCTCACCACTACTGTCTTCTTTGATTCGACTCCACCGTGACGAGACATCACAACCACCTTCACAAGTAAAAGGTAAAGTAATGTCATTTTGGACACAAGCTTTTTTTAACTGTTGTTTTTTAAACGTGTTAAAGCAGTGTCAAGGTAAACCCTGTGGGGGATTGATCATTTAACAGAGAGACTGCTGATAAGGTTTGCACTGTAGTGTTTTATTGCTGTGAGGCAACGTTTTGTGGCCACTCGTACTGAACGCCAACAGGAAATGTGTTCACACAGAAGACATAATGTGAGCAGAGCAGCAGCAAGAGCTTCAGGACGAGACATTTTTTCAACAGTAGGATTTAATGTCTTCTGGGGTGGCTGTGAAAAATAAGATAAAATTCAACATCTCACCAGCCACTGTCTAACAGGAAAACATTGGCAGTGAAACACTTCTACATTCAAACCACTTCCTTTATGGATTCACTGGTGTCAAGGAGGGGAGGAGGGAAAGGAGAGGGAGGGACTTGAATTTAGACCTAAAATGTCGGTCCTCAGCAAGAGGCCACAGAAGAGACATTCTTGTGTTATTACATTCACACGTACATGAAAGACTAGAAGATGGGATTCATGCACGGCAGTAAGACGATGTTGTTTGTACTTGCCCACATGGGCAGGTACTTACAGCAGACCCCTCCCAGCTCCACCTGAAAACCAGCATCAAATTATGAAGAGAGTGGGAGGGATCATCACAACGATAAAATACACTGTCTTTAGTTGGATATTTTAATAGTTTGTTGGTTTAAACCATGAAGAGAGTCCAATATATTTGTGATGAATAACTTAACTTATATACAGTGCCTGCAAAAAAGTTCTTGTTCCCGTCAAAATTTTGTACATTTGAAAATGACTCAAAGCAAAGATTTTCTTACAAGTAAAAAATATATATATATATAACTAAAAATATATTTTGGTATTGTTTACTCAAGAAAATGGTGTAAAAGTCAGTGAAGCCTTGTTTCCAGTATCTGCTGTGACCTCCTTGTAACTAAATGTTTCTGGTAACTGCTGATCAGTGGTCTACAGCAGCTTGGAGGAATTTTAGCCCATTCCTCAGAACAGAAACACTTCAGTTCTGAGATGTTGGTGGGTTTCCTCACATCAACTGCTTGCTTCAGGTCCTTCCACAACATTTCTATTGGATTAAGGTCAGGACTTTGACTTGGCTGTTTCTAAACATTTGTTTTGAAACATGAATGTATTCTGACAGGGGTGTAAAAAACGAGAAAGGGGTCCAATGAGTGTTTCTCAGTCTGGATTTTTATTGTTTCATTTCTGTTGCAGGGCATCAGTGTCTGAACTCTGAACTCACTCTGTGAGGATCTGAAGAAACCTCAGATTGTTTGGTGAAAATGCCTCCTAAGCCATTTAAAAGGCGAAAGACTGATCCAGACATCAGGACCTTTTTAAAGGAGACAGATGTACAACAGAGTGGTCTACATTCATCATCTTGACATCTGTAGCCGCTGCATGATTTGTTTGTATATGCATCTTTTTTATCAGGACAGTTCTGAAAGCAGCGACACAAGCACACAGCTGGAGGGCGCTACAACCTCTAAGGTGAGTTCTTATATCACAGTGAAATGTTTGTGATGTCATTAAAAAATAAATTTATTCGGACATTTGTGAGATTTCAGTATCACATGGGACAACAACACATCCCATTATGACCTCAGTAGTAAGTTTTTTTGCAACCTTTCAAGTTTATTGGTCTATTGGTCCATCAAAATTGATGTTTTGATGGACCAATAAATTCTGAATTACGGTGACAGGCAGTGAGAGGACCATGCTGACCCTGCCAGCTGGGGAAACTTGTCGGGCTTAGCAACAGTAACTAAGGGGGGCGGGGCTTAGCAAAGGGTCAATTGACAGTGTTGGGGGGTGGGGGTGGCGTATGTGTCCTGGTCATTGCAACAGCGACCGCTACTGGTGGAGGGGAGCCTGTTCAGTGGGAAGTCGAACTGGGGTGGATAGCATGGGCCTCCACATGCATTGGACACAACCCAGTAAAAATCCTCCGTATTCAGATGAAAAGATGTGGTCAGCTGGCTCTCATGTCTTCAGAGTCCTAGTGCAATGTCCAGGACCATCACACACACAGTAGGATGTATCAGTGATGGTAAGGAGGCTGAGTACAAAACTGTGGTGGGAAACTTTGTCACATGGTGCAAGGACAACTTCCTTCAGCTGAATGTGATGAAGACAAAGGAACTGGTTGTGGACATACGGAGGAAAAAGGCTCCAGCGACCCCTGTTACCATCCGGGGGGCCAAGGTGGACATTGTGGAGGACTACAAGTATCTGGGAGTGTACATTGACAATAAACTGGACTGGTCAGAACACTGAGGCACTCTACAAGAAGGGACAGAGTCAACTCTACCTTTTGAGGAGACTGATGTCCTTCAACATCTGCTGGACAATGTTGAGGATGTTCTATGAGTCTGTGGTGGCCAGTGCGCTCCTGTACGCTGTTGCATGCATTTCTTGGAAATGTTGGGCCTGTGTACTAAGGGCACTAAATATTGGGGTTTGGTTATCATAAATAATTAATAATTATTAAAAAAAATAATAATTATTAAATAATTGGATCTAAATTACTAGGTATCCTCGGGGCACCACCCTTCTAAGAAGGGAAAAGACATCATTAAATCAGTCTCATAAAAGAGACTGATTCATAAAAGAATAAAAGTAAACATACAATCTAACTGCAGTGTACTTTATACAGTGTGTGTGTGTGTGTGTGGGTGTGTGTGTGTGTGTGTGTGTGAGTATGGGTGTGTCAAAAGGGCTGCTAGGTAGGGACACTCAGACCGTGTGCTGGCTGAGTGCCTAGGTGGAATGTGATAAGAGTTTTACGAGGTGCCAAGTTAGAGGAAGCATGGTTAGCTTAGCATGCAAGTGACCCTGAGTCTGTGTGTCGCAGCATCAGCTTAACAATACTATAACTTTACAACCGAATAATTACAACAACTCAATAAAAAACAAATGACACATCAAGTCAAAGTTCATAGTTCTTTGTTTAGCTTAGCTTAGCTTAGCTTGAATACCTTGACTAGGCCCAGGTCATATTACCAGTTTTGGGGGAAAAGTCTCTTTCTGGCGTGTTGCTTCTTTAGCTGGCGGTTCCTGGTGGAAGGGCCGAGCTGGAGTTCCAGTGCTGAGAGGCAGTCTTTGCTGTGTGGTCCTGATGGCAGAAGTTGGAGGGAAAACTGGCCGCTCCTTGAAGTCCTTTGAAGTAGCTTGTTAGCAGCTCAGTGCTAACTAGCCGTGTGGCTCCTGTTGTTTTGGGGTTTAGCTTGCAAACCTTCTGTTTGTTGACTAAAAGAACTTGCAGATTCCTCAAGCAGGATCTCGCTTCGCTGCTGTAAGGAGAACAGGCCTAGAGTAGCTGCTCTTTGTTAGCAGACTATCTGGTCCACGGAGGAGGTGTGGAGTTGAGGAGAAGAGGAGAAGAGAGGACAATGGCCAAGCAGAGGCTTTTATATGACCTGATGAGCTCAGAGGTCACATGCCACGATCGGCCAGTGATTGCTGCTGGGTCAGTTTTCAAACCTGGAGGATTGTGGACTTGAGGTTTCAGGTGCTTTCCAAGACAAAGACAGCCATGTGGTTAACTTTGTTACACGTGGTGAGTTTCCATAGCTCACCACCAGGTTCTGGTCCCAACACCATCAAAGAGCTGAGTCCTGCAAATGTCATGTTCTGTAGCGACATCTGAAAGTTTTTTCAGTCTCTCAGCTTATCCATTGCAACTTTGGCAGTTGTTGCCTCTGTAGTCTTATTGCCTGTTTAGAACAGAACATGGCAATTCCATTCATTCATTCATCTTCTGTACCCGCTTTTCCCTGTTAAGGGTTGCAGGGTCTGCTGGAGCCTATCCCAGCTGTCATCGGGGGAGAGGCGGGGTACACCCTGGACAGGTCACCAGTTTGCCTTTTCCTTGTTCTCTTTTTTTCTTTTGTGTGTGTAACCTGGTCTTGTGAGGAGACAACTTGGAACTCAAGCTTTTCAGACCTCCTATGAGGATAAGCCGTCTCTAACACACCGATGGCATCAGGACCTTGCCCCCTTTACCCTTCCCCATAGACCGTATATAAAAGAGGCCTTACCGGAGCGTACAGTCCAGTCTCCTCAGTGTACTGACAGCGTCTCTAACTGGACGGCAGATTCCAGGGCTTTGTCAGAGAGCCAGCTCCCAGTGAAAATTAGGTCCCAGGTCAGGTCGTCCTTGAGTTCCACACCCAGGAACCGGAAGTTGGAGATCCTCTCCACACAATCCCCTCCAATGAACAGTGGGTTAGTGTTAAAGCCGGTAAATTCAAAATGAATGTGGGTGATGTCCAGCAATGCTTGCCTGTTGTGTGTTTACAGTGCATAACATTTGTGCACTGCAGAAAAGACACACACAATAGAAGAAAAAGCTACCATTTGAAGCATTTGACCCCAAATGTTGAGGTACTAGAGTGGCCATCACGAAACCCTTAACCCCAATCCAGCAGGACAATTATGGGCAGAACTGAATAAATAAAATGAGCAAGAAAGGCCTACAAACCTGACTCACTTCCAGTTAGACAATTTAAAGGCTCAGCTTCTGATCAATAAGTGTTTGTAGCCTAAACTCCTGGCACACTATGACGCACGCTATCAATCATATCTGCTTCACATTCTTAAAATTAAATACTGATTTAAAGATTACAAAAGAACAGAGGTCAATTGTATTACAACTTCCTGCTCCAACTGTTCATTACATTACCCCTGAAGTTGTTCTGTCCTCTTGTAGAGTAAAATCGAAACAAATCCAACAGATATGCTGTAAAAGTTTGAAGGTGTCACACTTCAGACGGACCACAATGAACCCATCAATGGGACTGATCGTCTTCCTTCTCTCTCATGCCGTCTCAGCAGGTACGTACATTTGCTGCACATTGTTGGGCCTGTGTACTATGGCACTAAATATTGGGGGTTGACTATCATGAATAATTAATACTTATCAATAATAATTATTAATTATTAAATAATTGGATCTGAATTACTAGATCACCACCCTTCTAAGAAGGGAAAATATAGTGTATCAAATCAGTCTCATAATAGTTACTAAATTGTCAATTTGGTACTCTGATTAATAATTAACTTAATAACTAGAACCAAAATGACCACATTAACATCTAGTTAAAGCTGAAGGAATTTGGAGTTCTTGACAGTGTAGAGGTTGGCAAAATTCACTCTTGTGCAACACTGAACCGACAACAGGTATGTTTAAAAGACATTACAAGAATAAAAGTAAACATACAATCTAACTACAGTGTACTTCATACAGTGGTGTGTATGTGAGTGTGGGTGTCAAAATGGCCACTGGGTAGGGACACTCGAACAATGTGCTGGCTGAGTTCCTGAGTGGAATGTGATAAGACTTTTATGAGGTGCAAGGTTAGAGGGAGGATGGTTAGTTTAGGATGCAAGAGGTCCTGAGTCTTTGTGCTGCATAACCTAAACTAATATCAACTTAATAATGTGGCAGAGCCAACTACACTATAACCTTACGATCACAACAACTCAATAAAAACAAATATCACATCAAATCAAAGTTTCTAGTTCTAAGCTTAGCTTAGCTTAGCTTGACTAGGCCCAGGTCATACTACCAGTTTTGGTAGTATTACCAAGTAAGGTAGTATTATACAGTTTTATTAATATTACTGTAGATAGAGTCCTGTAATAGATGTTTCATACATTTCTTTCAATATTCCAACAGCACCAGTGCATAAAGACGACACTCTGAAGCAGGTAGAGGATTCAGGTAGGTATATGTGGTGATGACCTGACAGAAACTGAACTTACACCTCTGTATGTGTGTGTATTTTAATGTTTTAAGGATCTAATCCACCCATGACTGAAATGTAAAGAACAACACGCAGCACATGGTTGCATAAACATATTTTGATTCCTGGGAACAGTTATACTTTTAGCGTGATACTATCTGAGAGTTACCAGACTTCAGTGGAGGAAATCAACATAGTACAAATAAATAAATAAATAAATAAATTCAACCACCTCCTACTTTCATTATTATTATTTGTTTTGCAGGTGTACGTCAGATTGGCCTTGACATCGGCATATTCTCTGGCATCGTCGTTGTCTTTGTCATTGCTTTCGCCTTGATAGGAATGGCAGACTATCAAGACTATCAACAGGATGAACAGAGGAATGTCGAGCCTGAACGTAAGTGATTCTTCACAGGTCTCTACACAACAATAAAGACCTCGGCTAGATTCCTCTTTATCAATTTCTGAATAGTGTCATTAGAGTGAACTAAGGTTGTTGAGGCATTGTTTGCCTCATTTATGAATAAATATTTAACCTTTGGCAAAGTTTCTCTCTTTGTCTTTGCATATAGTATGGGGACATACACAATGAAATGCGTTTTGGCATATCACCAGAAGTGCAAATAGCAAAAAGTACAAAATTTACCCAATAGTACGGAACAAGCTGCAACTATTACTAATACTAATAACACTGTATATAGATTGGTATATGCAGTACAGACAGTTAGTATATTATGCAGCAGAGAGTTGTGTCTGCACTTTTTATTTATACTTTTAAGCAAGTATAGTTTCCTGAAAGTTTCTATTTCACTAGAGTTGCAAAAGTACAGATTTTGATCAATATTTTATTTCTTTATTTGATTTTGCAGGTTCCTGCATATCGTGTCTTTTCCTCTGTGAAGGTTGTTTGAGTTGCTGTGGAGCTTGTTTTGGATGCTGTGCAGCTTGTCTGCAATGCGCTGCTGAATTAGACGATGATTGATCTGCCACAGATACATGAGAGTGACAAAATCAAAAATGAAAGGAACATGTGTGGTCTGGCTGTAACATAACTCGCTTGACAGAATGCTTCTGCTGTGGTTCTACGTCCTACTGCCACCAGCTCACATCGAGTCCTTTGCTGGTTCTTTTCTTGTCTTTTATGCTAAATAGTACGGTACTCAAATCCTGTGCAGTCTAGAGATGTTGGGCAGCCTTCATCATTTGTACTGTTTGATTTCTCTTGTTTTGCTCAGCTGGGAGGTTCATTGAATGTAAACCTGGGTTAACTTGTCGATATGTTGATATATTGATGTCTTTAGCTCCTATTGTCCAACACTGTTCACATTAAATAAAGTCTTTAAAGCTAAAACTCTGTTGTCGGACGTTCATCCCGCGAGATGCTGCCACCACCATGCTTCACTGTGTAGTCAGGGGTTTGCATTTAATGTGAGTCTCAGTTATTTTAGTCAAGCTCTACCAAGCCACCATTCACTCCTCACCAGATGTGATGCCAGAAACAACACAAAATTATGACTTGGGAACAAATGAAAGCAAATCAGAGTGTTCACGGTACAACAAACAGGACTCAGAGAATGAAGTGAGCCTGCTCTGCTTGACAGCAGCAGCATTTAGACAAATACAGTCAGGTCTCCTCTTTAGTGAAAGAAGAGAGACGCTGAATCTGATGTATCGATCTCATTGCGTTGGTACCAATCAGTATTATCGATATTTGGATCGATCCGCTCACCACTACTGTCTTCTTTGATTCGATTCCACCGTGACGAGACATCACAACCACCTTCACAAGTAAAAGGTAAAGTAATGTCATTTTGGACACAAGCTTTTTTTAACTGTTGTTTTTTTAACCATTTTATAGCAGTATCAAGGTAAACATGTGACGGATTGATAATTTAACAGAGACTGCTGATAAGGTTTGCACTGTAGTGTTTTATTGCTGTGAGGCAACGTTTTGTGGCCCCTCGTACACCAACAGGAAAATGTGTTCACACAGGAGCCATAATGTGAGCAGAGCAGCAGCAAAAGCTTCAGGAAGAGACATTTTTTAAACAGAAGGATTTAATGTCTTCTGGGGTGGCTGTGAAAAATAAGATAAAATTCAACATCTTTGTAATTTGACAGGTATCCAAAGACTAAACGTGCTCTGCACACCAGTTGCTGTCTTTTCGGAAAACATTGGCACAGGAACTCTACCAGCTGATCGGAAAACATTGGCACAGGAACACTCCCGGTTGATCGGAAAACATTGGCACAGGAACACTTCCCGGTTCACCCATTCAAACCACTTCATTTATGGATTCACTGGTGTCACGGAGGGAGAGGAGAGGGAGGGACTTGAATTTAGACCTAAAATGTCGGTCCTCAGCAAAAGGCCACAGTAGAGGCATGAAAACTGCTGTGTCATTCTTGTGACATTATTCTTACATTCACACATGTACACAAAAGACAAGAAGATGGCATTCATGCATGGCAATGAGACGATAAAATACACCGTCTTTAGTTGGATATTTTAATAGTTTGTTGGTTTAAAGCCTTTAAGAGAGTCCGATATATTAGTGATGAATAAACTTAACTCTTGTGCCCGTAAAAATTTTGTACGTTTGAAAATGACTCAAAACAACAGATTTTCACACAAGTAAAGAAATAGAAATAGACAAAGGGAAACCAATCAAACAAATACAACTAAAAAAATATACTTCTCTATTGTTTACTCAAGAAAATTGTGTAAAAGTCAGAGCCTCCTTGTTTCCAGTATCTGCGGTGACCTCCTTGTCACTAAATGTTTATGGTAACTGCTGATCAGTGGTCTACAGCAGCTTGGAGGAATTTTAGCCCATTCCTCAGAACAGAACCACTTCAGTTCTGAGATGTTGGTGGGTTTCCTCACATCAACTGCTTGCTTCAGGTCCTTCAACAACATTTCTATTGGATTAAGGCCTAAGGACTTTGACTTGGCCGTTCCTAAACACTCATTTTCAAAGATGAATGTATTCTGATGGATCTTTATTGTATAATGTCTGTTGCCGGGCATCAGTGTCTGAATTCTGAAATCACTCTGTGAGGATCTGAAGAAACCTCAGATTGTTTGGTAAAAATGTCTCCCAAGTCTCTCAAAGGGCAAAAGACTGATACGGACATCAGGAACTTTTTAAAGGAGACAGATGTAAGTAACAGCTTAGCTAAGAGTGGTCTACATCTGTAACTTATCTAGACTGAATTAGCCGCTGCATGATTTGTTTGTATATGCATCTTTTTTATCAGGACAGTTCTGGAAGCAGCAACAAAAGCACACAGCCGGAGGGCGCTACAACCTCTCAGGTGAGGTCTTATATCAATGTAAATGTTTGTGAGGTGATCAAAAAAAAAAATATTTGGACATTTTTTCGATTTCAGTATCGCGTGGGACAACAACACATCCCACTATGATCTCAGTAGTTAGTTTTTCTGCAACCTTTCAAATTCATTGGTCTATTGGTCGATCAAAATTGATGTTTTGATGGACCAATAAATTCTGAATTCTATCAGGACATCTTTCCATGAGCTGAATGCGAAGAGAACCTGGGTCATGCAGCAAGACAACAAGAACCAAGAACACAAGCAGTTCTACAAAAGAACGGTTAAAGAAGAACACGATAAATATTCTTCTTTAACTGCTGTGATGCTACCGTCACGTTGCGTAGCGGTTAGTCGTCACAGATTACGGTGACAGGCAGTCCATGACCTGAATGTGAAGAGAAACTGGGTCATGCAGCAAGACAATGAGAACCAAGAACACAAGTGGTTCTACGAACAGTTAAAGAAGAACAAGATGAATGTTCTTCTTTAACTGCCCAGCCCTCCACCTGATCATATTCTTCTGGAGCAGCTATTGCAAGCTCAGCAATCACTGCAGTCTTCACAAAAGTCTGTCTACTCCATACTTCTCGAGGGTTTGGCCATAATCTTCTTCCCCTCTTGGAAAATGGCAAGGACTTCCTTGTACCTCTTCACTACGTCACCTGGTCATCCAACTATAAACACATGAGCAAGGAGGAATGTATCGTTTCAATCGTGAGATTGGTGAGAAGACAAAACACAATCATTGTATTATAAAGATGTTTGCTTATCAATGGGGTGCCCCTTCAGGACAAAAAAAATCTAGACAAACGTTCAAAGGACCATTTCAGCAGCAAACATCTTTACAGATAGAGGGTTGTTTCAAGTCAAAGTTCATAGTTCTTTGTTTAGCTTAGCTTAGCTTAGCGTAGCTTAGCTTGAATAGCTTGAGTAGGCACAGGTCATACTACCAGTTGGAGGAAAAGTGTCTTTCTGGCGCGATGCTTCTTTAGCTGGCGGTTCCTGGTGGAAGGGCAGAGCTGGAGTTCCACTGCTGAGAGGCAGTCTTTGTCATGTGTTCCTGATGACGTTGGAGGGAAACTGGCCACTCCTTGAAGTCCTTTGAAATAGCTTGTTAGCAGCTCAGTGCTAACTAGCCGTGTGGCTCCTGTTGTTTTGAGGTAAGCAGGATCTCGCTTCGCTGCTGTCAGGAGAACAGGCCTAGAGTAGCTGCTCTGGTTCGCACACTACCTGGCAGCTGGGAGTCTCCACAGAGGAGGAGTGGAGTTGAGGAAAAGAAAAGAGAGAGAACAATGGCCAAGCGAGGCTTTTATATGACCTGATGACCTCAGAGGTCACATGCCACTGTCAGCCAGTGATAACTGTTAGGTAAGTTTTCACACCTGGAGGAATGTGGGACTTGAGGTTTTCAGTGCTTTCCTTTTTGTCTAAGACAAAGAAAGCACAACTTGGTTATGCATGGTGAGTTTCCATAGCTCGCCACCAGGTTCAGGTCCCAACAGGGTAGAGGCTAGATCCGATCAATGCAACAATGACACCGAACCCCAACTATAGCCCTAAACATAAACCTCACATTAACCCTAACGTTAACCTTAGCCGTAGGAAACCTGTGCCTAAACTTAACCATCCAAACAGGTGCACTGTGTCCCCTGTCCATTACCTTGATCAGATCAAGCCTTTACCAAACCTTAATTCTTTAAGCCACGTCAACATCAGTGTAATCGATGACACTGCTTAGACAACTGGGGTCCTTTGGAGTGTGCAGGACACTGCTCAGGACTTTTTATGACTCTGTGGTGGCTTCTGCCATCCTGTATGCAGTGGTCTGCTGGAGCAGTGGGAGCTCAGAGAGGGACAGGAAGAGACTCAACAAGCTGGTCAGACGGGCCGGCTCTGTCCTGGACTGCTCTCTGGACTCCATGGAGGAGGTGGGTGAGAGGAGGATGTTAGCCAAGTTGACATCAATCATGGACAACCCCTCTCACCCACTGCATCAGACTGTAGGAGACCTAAGCAGCTCCTTCAGCAGTGACCCCTACTGGTGGTGGGAGCCTGTTCAGTGGGGCGTGGAAATGGGGTGGATAGGCTTCCACACAATGGCAGATTTTGCCACAAATCCACAGCAGCCCACTTCTACTGGGCGGACATGAGCCCTCCAGCCATTCTGCTCTGCGTCTGCTGCTAACTCTGCATATTTGGCTCTCTTGCTCTCTTTAGCCTCCTCAGCTCTATCTTCCACGGCAAAAGTAGTCACATTCTGCACTTAAGTTAAAGTGCGGATACTCGTGTAAAAAAATACTCAGGTAAAAGTACTTATTCTTTATTCAAGTAAAAGTAAGAAAGCACAGGCTCTAAAATGTACTTAAGTAAAAAGTAGAAATGATGTCATTAATGAAACAATACATCTGTTGATAATTTTGCAAAATGAAAAAAGTTCTGACAGAATAATCTAGACTGAACTGACCAGAGGTCCTTCATGAGCATCTGGATCCTTTTTAATAATAAATTGGGTTGTTGTTTTTTAAACCGAGCGCTAGCTAGCGGTAGCTATATACAATCAAAAAGATGTGTTCCCATAGCATTGCTAATGTTGTAAACTGTCACGGACATCACGGAGCTTGCCCCTTTTAGCCTTCTCCATAGACTGTATATAAAAGAGGCCTTACCGGAGCGTGCAGTCCAGTCTCCTCAGTGTACAGAGAGAGTCTCTAACTTGACAGCAGATTCCAGGGCTTTGTCAGATAGCCAGGTCCCAGTGAAAATTAGAGCGTGACACTCTCTGGTTCTCAAGAGACCGCACGTTAGCAAAGAAGAGGCTAGGTAGCGGTGGTCGGTTAGCATGGGCTTTTAGCCAAGTATAGACACTTTTGGTTTTACCGCCGTCTCCGAAGCACTCTCCTGGCGTCATCTGGCTCTCTCAAGGTCAGTGCTTCGAGGCCTTCCTGCAGATAGTGGTGGCAGCAAAAAATTAGATTCAGATTCATAATCAGAAAACTTTATTTGTGACTGGGGGACAACTAAAGGCACATGTGAGCAGCATGACGTGAACAAGACTCTTTTAAGGAAACACAAAATACGACGTATATATAAAAAACTTTGCCATGAATGTTGAAACTTTACAAACCGTCTATGGAGGATGTGAACATGACTGTATGAATAAAGTGCAAATGTAAACAGGAATTACAGGGACTATATATATATATTTACATGTTATTGCTGAGGCAAATGTATATATATGTATATTATAAATAGAACAGGATAGAATGACTTTATTCACCCTTAGGTGTGGTAAAAAAAAGTTTTTTAAAAAAAACAAACAAAAAGGTAAGGAAATGTAAAAAACTAGAATAAAAACATGTACAAAACTATAGACAGTAACATGACATAACACTGTTATTTACTGGACTTCAGAGTCCTCAGGAAATCGAGTCTTTTTAACAATGGCTGTGGTGTTGGTGCTCCAGGTCAGGTCGTCTTCGAGGTCCACACCCAGGAACCGGAAGTTGGAGATCCTCTCCACACTATCCCCTCCAATGAACAGTGAGTTAGGGTTAAAGCCGGTAAATTCAAAAATGAATGTTGGTGATGTCCAGCAATGCTTGCCTGTTGTGTGTTAACAGTGCATAACAATTGTGCACTGCAGAAAAAAACACACAAAATAGAAGAAATAGAAGAAACATATGCCATTCAAAGCATTTGACACCAAATGTTGAGATACTGGAGTGGCCATCACGAAGCCCTTAACCCCAATACAGCAGGACAATTATGGGCAGAACTGGATCATAAAAATGAGCAAGAAAGGCCTACAAACCTGACTCACTTCCACCAGTTAGACAATTTAAAGGCTAAGCTTCTGATTAATAAGTGTTTGTAGCCTAAACTCCTACGCTATCAATCATATCTGCTTCACATAAAATTAAGTACTGATGTAAAGATTAGAAAAGAACAGAGGTCAATTGTATTACAACGACCTGCTCAAACTCTGTGTGTTACATAAAAGGTTTTTACAACTGAAGTTGTTGCCTCCTCTTGTAGAGTAAAATCGAATAAAACTTCCTACTCCAGCACATATGCTGTAAAAGCTCAAAGGTGTCGGACTTCAGACGTGGCGGACCACAATGAGCCCATCGACGCGACTGATTGTCTTGCTTCTCTCTCATGCCGTCTCAACAGGTACGTAAGCTGCACTTCTAACAGACATTTATACTTCTTCACGTCTGATGGGTGGCTGGGGGCAGCCTACCGTGGCTCCTTTGCATCGAAGGGCGCATTCCTTTGGAAATTTAGCGGGCACACCCAGCCGGGAGGAGACCCAGAATTCGCTGGAGGGATTATATATCTCGTCTGGTCTGGGAACGCCTCGGGATTCCTCATTGAAGGACTGGACTGTGTAGCTGGGGAGAGGGACATATGGAGTTCCTTACTTAAGGCTGATTTAAGGTACTACGGGACACAGAAACCATAACATACGTATGTAGCCTACGCTGGTGCAAGTCATTTATACTTGTACCTCGTCAGTCTGTCTCGCTCTGTAACAGCGCCACCCTAACACTAGTCGGGTTAATTTTTGTTTCTACTTCCTGCTTCACTTTCAACAATGCCGAGTGAAACTTTCGCTGAAGTCGAGTCATAGGAATGCTTGTAATCCTTTACCTCGATGCATTCCATCTTTATTGATCCAAAACAATCAATTGGAAAATTGTGGAGATGGGGAAGCAGCTGGAAATACTAAAGGGAGGTGCACGTAAGGCTACGGCGTTAGGGTGTTGCCGTAGCTACGCTATCAAATTGATGCAGAAGCCTAAACCACCTACCAGCCTGTTGCCACCGCGAGCCAACCTTGGATAAACGGATGGAAAATTAGTGAATGTTTCTGTTACTCAGTCTAGACCAAAGTCATGGGAACATATGTCGGTACAACACAATTAAAAACCCATCAAGAGCTTTATCAGTTACTTGAAACAAGTGAATGGAGACAAGATTTAATACAGAGCTGTTACGTTAAAATGTTTTCGCTCCTGTACCTAATGAAATGGCAACTTGTCCCTCTTGTTTTTTGTTAACAAGCCTTCAAGAAGAATTAAAGGTAGTCCAGAAGGTGTAATTGTTGGATCTAAATTAGTTTTCCGCTGGTCAGACGCTCAGGTTTTATCTGCCTTTAGTTAACAATTAGTTTGATTGTTTAATTAACAACTTATTTTCATGAGTGATGTTTGTAGCTTAAAAATGACCAAACCAACAAACACAAGATCCAGCTGTACCAACCTGGTGTCGTTCATGATAACAATAAACCTCCAGATGTCTACTTTTTATTAATATTACTGTAGATAGAGTCCTGTAATAGACGTTTCATACATTTCTTTCAATATTCCAACAGCACCAGTGGATAAAGACGGCACTCTGAAGCAGGTAGAGGATTCAGGTAGGTATATGTGTTGATGACCTGACAGAAACTGAACTTACACCTCTGTATGTGTGTGTGTTTTAATGTTTTAAGGATCTAATGAATCCGCCCATGACTGAAATGTAAAGAATAACACGCAGCACATGGTTGCATGAACATATTTTGATTCCTGGGAACGGTTATACTTTCAGTGTGATACTAGCTGAGAGTGACCAGACTTCAGTGGACGCAAACCTCAATCACCTCCTACTTTCATTATTATTATTTTTTTGCAGGTGTACGTCAGATTGTCCTTGACATCAGCATCTTCTCTGGCATCGTCGTTGTCATTGTCATTGCTTTCGCCTTGATAGGAATGGCAGACAATCAAGGGTACAACCAGACAAGACAAGAGGACAACCAGAGTAATACCGACTCTGAAAGTAAGTAATCATGCACAGGTCTCGACACAACAATAAAGACCTCGGCTAGGTTCCTCTTTACCAATTCCTCAATAGTGTAATGAGAATGAAAAAGGTTTTTGTTAACTGAGGCATCGTTTGCCTCATTTATGAAGAAATATTTAACCTTTGGCAAATTTTCTCTCTTCAGCTACTTTACTGGTTTAGAGAAACGCTTCTTTATTAGATTAGATTCAACTTTATTGCCTTTGCATATAGTACAGGGACATGAAATGCGGCATCTAACCAGAAGTGCAAATAGCAAAAAGTGCAAAATTGATCAAATAGTTGGAAACAAGCTACGACTACTGTGTTACGTAAGTCTGATACTAGTAATATGTAGATAGGTATATGCAGTAGGGACATATTGCAGCAGAGTGTTACGTCTGCACTTTTTATTTATACTTTTAAGCAAGTATAGTTTCCTAAAAGTTTCTGTCTCACCACAGTCCAGATTTTGATCTATTTTTTATTTCTTTATTTGATTTTGTAGGTTCCTGCGTCTTGTGCTGTCGTGATGCTGACGGTGGTAATGCTAACAGTGGTAATGCTTGCTGTTATGGGGGCTGTGGTCCTCCTTGCTGTTCTGGCGACGGTGGTAATGCTGACTGTTGTGATGTTGACTGTTGTGATGCTGACTGTTGTGACGCTGTGAGTAGTTGCGGTGATTGTATTTTTGTGTGAATTCACATTTTTGGAAGTTGTTGTGAGATATGTTTCATTATGTGCAAAATGAGTGGAGACAGTTAATGAAAGGAGCATGTGTGGTGTGGCTGTAGCATAAGTTGCTGACTGATGGATTCTACAGATGCGGTAGTTCTAAGGCCTACTGCCACCAGCTCACATCGACTCCTTTGCTGGGTCTTTTCTTGTCTTTTATGCTAAATAGTACGGAACTCAAATCCTTTGCAGTCTAGAGATGTTGGGCAGCCTTCATCATTTGTTCTGTTTCATTCATTTCTCTTGTTTTGCTCAGCTGGGAGGTTCAATGAATGTAAAGCTAGGTTAACTTTTAGTTTAGTCCATATGTTGATGTTTTTAGCTCTGATTGCAGCCAATTGTTGATTGTCCAACACTGTTCACATTAAATAAAGTCTTTAAAGCTGAAACTCTGTTGTCGGACGTTCATTCCGTATGATGCTGCCACCACAATGCTTCCCTGTGTAGTCAGTGATTTGCATACCAGAAGTGAGTCTCAGTAATTTTAGTCAAGTCCTACCAAGCCACCATTGGCTCTTCACCAGATGTAATGCCGTTAATCGGTGGAGGTCTGGAGGTTCGGAAAAAACAATCATTGTGAAGGTGTCACTCTGGATTAACTGTGATGACATTTCTCACTGTTTAATGAATAGATCCATGTGAATGCGTCTTCCACCACTGGTTCTGCAGTGATCACCAGATTTAGACACATAAAGCAGTCCCACAGAACGACATTAAAAACCTTTTTCAGTTATGGACGAACCATTAGGGATACTTGGCCTACGATAAAGTAGACAACAGTATTTCCTCGTGATAAAATCAACCCAAATAATAATCAGTTAATTTAAGCTGCCTGTCCATCAAGCTAGTTCTTCCAGGTTCACAGCGTATGAAATGGGGATGAGAGTATTCTTGGCTGTGTTCAAAGTGCACAGATAATAATCTAATAGCACCCCCAAGTGGCCGATCGACCACACTACCAGCAAAACGTGCTGTGAATGTGACCTCATTATAAATGTCCTTTTCTATTAGTTCTACACATTGACGTGAGTGTCTCTCTCCCTACCCGTCTAAGAGTCACTTATGTCAGGTCTGTGGTGCAGAGCTGCTCAGAGATTCTCATTTGCATTTTGGACCGAACCAACAATGTTGTCTCTCTGCTGGCTGACCTCAATCAGATGGGGCCCCAGAAGCTGGCGGGGGTCTGCTCAAGGTTTTCACTTTTTAAAACTTGTTGTTATTTTCTTGCCACCGCCAGCAACCCTCACCTTAAGCCCTAACCCTAACGGTGCATTTTTTTCCCCCAAACCAAACCCCTAACTGTCATGTGACAGACAAGGGCAGTGTTTTATCTCTCTTTGTCTTTCTCCCTCCCCTGTTTGTTCACAGTTGTTTCTACAAGTGATTCCACCTGGGAAGTCTGACGGGGCCTGCTGATTAGTTGTTTTGGCCCCCGGTCATCCAGTCACCACCCTGGGCCTATGTTAAAAGGGCTTTTGATTCACTGCTGCTTTGCTGTTTGCTCTTGGACTCTGTGTTACTCACTCTTGGCTGCTCCACGTGATCCAGTCTCTGCTCCCTGCTTGCTATTCTGCTTGCCTATTCTTTTGATTTCTGTTGCCTACCTTGTTATTGAGACATGTGGACCCTTTGAGTACAGTTTATGTTAGTTGTGGTGGAAGATGCAAACTATAGGTAAGATTGGGATCAGTGTTTGGAATAACGCCGTTTAAAAGAACGGCGTTAGGTAACGACGTTCTTTTTTCAGTAACGGGGTAATCTAACTAATTACTTTTCCCGTCGTTACAACGCCGTTAACGTTACTGGACGTTAAATGCGGTGCGTTACTATGCATTGATTGAATATGTGTAATCCGAACGCACCCCTGGCTCACCGCTAGTGAGGAGGTGGGTTAATAACGAGGTAAGCGATTATGATTGGCTAAGGCAGAGTCATGTTTCATGGTAGCCAATCAGAGCCAGTGTTTTTACACACATGCCAGCACACGCGCCACACACAACAGCTAAACAGAGACTCGATGAAGCAACAGAGATGGCGAGTCAGGAGCAATCCGATGAAAAGTTGGCATTTTCAAGGTGGAGATATAAGCACTACTTCAATAAATAAAAAAATTCACTGTGGTCAAAGGGAGGAACGTGCATGTAAGCAACTCTAATTTAATGAAGCATCACACAACGACACGCATCTACAAAGCTAGTGGCCAAAAACACCGATACCTCCACCACAGATGATAGCTCGCCGTCTAAACCCTATGGAAATATAAATATTATATATATAAATAATATATACCGGTATATATAAAATAAATATAAAAAAATATATATAAATATCGAAAGTTATGTACATACACCTGTCTGTTCTACCAATTTCAACTGACTTGTGAAAACTGCTCAAAAAAATCCAAATTATTTGACATATAGCAATTTTTTTTTTTAACAATAGTAAAATAGTTACTTTCCCTGGTAACGACTTACTTTTATTGTAGAGTAATTCAGTTACTAACTCAGTTACTTTTTGGAACAAGTAGTGAGTAACTATAACTAATTACTTTTTTAAAGTAACGTTCCCAACACTGATCTTGACACACCCACACCACTGTATAAAGTACACTGTAGTTAGATCGTATTTTTTTTACTTTTATTCTTGTAATAAATATCTTTTAAACATACCTGTTGTCTGTTCAGTGATGCACAATACTGCCAACCTCTACACTGTCAAGAACTCCAAATTCCTTCACATTAACTAGATGTTAATGTGTTAATTTTGGTTATAGTTATTAAGTTAATTATTAATCAGAAATCCAAATTGTCAATTTAGTATATTTTATGAGACTGATTTGATTAATTGGCTATCTTTTCCCTTCGTAGAAGGGTGGTGCCCCGAGGTGATCTAGTAATTCAGATCCAATTATTTAATAATAAATAATTATTTTTGATAATTATTAATTATTTGTGATAGCCGAACCCAAATATTGAGTGCCTTAGTACCCAGGCCCAACATTTTCTAAAGGTGCAGTGCACCAATTTTTCTTGATAAAAATATAAACAAAGACGGATAGAGCTTTATATATATATATATATAGGTAGATCACTTTGACTTGGTCATTGTAAAAGTGTGGGCACCCCTGCCCTAGAAACTGTTAGGGATGTAACACTAAACACTTAACCCTAACCCTAAGTCCTGACATAAATCCTAACCCTTAACCTAACTTTATTGCATTTGTTAGCTAAATCAACGCTTTTGTAGTATTTTTCACACTCAGTCGTCCTCAAACCTTCTTCGTTTTTTTCCTAAAACTCGAAACCCTGAAGGAACAGAAAAGTTTTCATGAAAAGCCTCCTGAGCTACGCACTTGTCTGCTATAAGTCTCTTTCTGAGATAATCATCATTCATTCCGTTTTGACACCAGGACTCAGCTTAATCCGTCCCTGGTTTTAATTATATCCGCTGTTGTGAGTCACTGGTCAGTCACTGCCCACGCTTCATATTTAAAATTGAGGAAGGCGGCAAATCAGTCAGTCTTAGTGCCGGGCGGGCGTTGTAATTGAGCATTGTCAGAGTTTTATCAAGAAATTTTTAACAGTTTAGAACCAGTCACTGAAAGAGAACCTCACTGTGTGACTGTTTACACTTCTCCTGGAGCTACTGGCTCATTATTTACTGATCCACCACAGATTAAAATAGTTTGCTCGAGGCTGAGAAGAGGAACTCCCGCCTGTTTTCTTTGATTTGACTCCCCCGTGTCGAGGCTTCACAACCACCTTCACAAGTAAAAGGTGAAGTAATGTCATTCTTTACCTACCAAGCCTTTTAGTGTTTTTTAACTATTTTAAAGCACAGAGGGGTTACCTATGAAAATCTATGAAATCAGAAACAGTGTCAAGGTAAACACTGTGGGGGACTGATCATTTAGCAGAGAGAGACTGTTGGTCACGTTTGCACTGTAGTGTTTTATTGCTGAGGCAACTTTTTGTGGCCGCTCGTACTGAACACAAACAGGAAAATGTGTTCACACAGGAGCCATGACGTGAGCAGAGCAGCAGCAACAGCTTCAGGACGAGACATTTTTCAACAGAAAGATTTAATATCTTCTGGGGTGGCTGTGAAAAATAAGATAAAATTCAACATCTTTGTAGTTTGACAGCTATCCAAAGACTAAACGCTAAAATATTTGTTGGAGAATGTCCTGCTCACCAGCTGCTGTCTGAACGGAAAACATTGGCAGTGAAACTCTTTTCCTGTTTCGCCCCGCCATTCAAACCACTTCCTTTATAGATTCACTGGTGTCACGGAGGGGAGGAGGGAGAGGAGGGAGAGGAGGGAGAGGAGAGGGAGGGACTTGGATTCAGACCTAAAATGTTGGTCCTCAGCAAGAGGCCACAGAAGAGACATGAAAACTGTTATGTCATTCTTGTTTTATTACATTCACACATGTATATGAAAGACAAGAATCGGATTCATGCATGGCAATAAGACGATCTTTGTTGGATATTTTAAATAGTTTGTTGGTTTAAACCTTTCAGAGAGACCAATATATTTGTGATGAATAAACATAACTTATATTCAGTGCCACAAAAAACTTCTTGTGAACGTTAGAATTTTGGATGTTTGAAAATTACACACAAGTAAAAAAAAAAAAAAAAGCAGCTTGGAGGAATTTTATCCCATTCCTCAGAACAGAACCACTTCAGTTCTGAGATGTTGGTGGGTTTCCTCACATCAACTGCTTGCTTCAGGTCCTTCCACAACATTTCTATTGGATTAAGGTCAGGACTTTGACTTGGCCGTTCCTAAACATTCATCTTGAAACATGAATGTATTCTGATGGGGTATTAAAAAACGAGAAAGAGGTCCAATGAGTGTTTTTCATTCTGGATCTTTATTGTTTCATTTCTTTTGCAGGGCATCAGTGTCTGAACTCTGAAATCACTCAGTCAGGATCTGAAGAAACCTCAGATTGTTTGGTGAAAATGCCTCCCAAGTTTTCCAAAAGGCGAAAGACTGATCCAGACATCAGGACCTTTTTCAAGAAGACAGATGTAAGTACCAGCTTAGCTGAGAGTGCTCTACATTCATCATCTTGACATCTGTAACTTATCTAGGCTGAAATATTTTTTATCAGGACAGTTCTGAAAGGAATGGCAGAAGCACACAGCCGGAGGACGCTACAACCTCTCAGGTGAGGTCTTATATCACTGTGAAATGTTTGCTGTAGGCGTGAGTGGGAGACTCTTTGCAACCTTTCAAATTCATTAGACTATCAAAATTCATGTCTTCATGGACCAATTAATTATGCCAGTGAATTCTAAAAGAATCTGAAGAGAAACTGAAAAGAAAAACTCACCCAGCAAGACAATGACCCCAAGAACACAAGTAGTTCTACAAAGAGCAGTTAAAGAGGAAGAAGAAGAAGAAGATGAATGTTAATCCAATATAACTTTTGTGGAAGGACCTGAAGCAAGCAGTTGATGTGAGGAAACCCACCAACATCTCAGAACTGAAGTGGTTCTGTTCTGAGGAATGGGCTAAAATCCCTCCAAGCTGCTGTAGACCACTGATCAGCAGTTACCAGAAACATTTAGTTGATGTTACTGCTACACAAGGAGGTCACAGCAGATACTGAAAACAAGGGTTCATTTACTTTACACCTCACAGATAAGAACAAAGGAATAATTTAAAAGAATGCACAAGTATAATATTAACTGTTACATTTGTTTGATTTGGTTCTCTTTGTAGATTTTACTTTCAAGACATTTTGAGTCATTTTTCCACAGAAATCATTTGTATCATACATATAAACAAAATAAATTTTAGGAGGAAGATCAGTATTTTATAAATATATCTATTTGTATATCATCTGTGCAAAGCTTACATTGTTTGATACAAAAGTTTCAAGATGCTCTCTGTGTAAAATTCTGCAAAGGTTTCTTTGGCCCTAACTTCTTGGCTTCCACAAGAGTATTAGGTGGGAACATCATAACTTTACTAATATTAATTTTACATCATGATATGTTTTAAACTTGTTTTCATTTCGCAGACTTCTGCTTCCACTCCAGTGAAAGTGAAGAAAGAGAACGACAGAGGTTCCTTGGTGAGTAGACCGTGATACAGCTCATGCACAAACTAGGTGGCATGTTTTTGTACAACAATGGCTTTTAACTTTTATTTTCTTCACTGTTTTCATGCAGGCTGGACATTCAGCACATCTCTTCAAAGTGAAATTCAATTCATCTGCCCGTAAGGAATACACCATTCATTGTAATCAGCCTTGCACAGTACTGAAGGCAATAAAATCTGATGAAATATCTATGAAGATGATAAAGAGTGTAGATGAGAACATTATCATTCAGCTGGGTAAAGAGGATAAGGAATCTGTTCTTCCAACACACTTCCCTTGTTCTTGTATCACAGATGGTGAGTCTCTGATCATATCATGTAAATCAGAAAAGGTTGAACAAATCCAAGACCTTGACAAGACAGTATATCCAAGAGATGAATATTCTGTCTTCTACATTGATACAGTGGGAGGAGAAAACACTAAAACAAAGACGCTTTTCAGAAGCTACTTTGTCAAAAAATTCAAGTATCTCTGTGTTTATGGAAAGAAGGGGATGACTGTGGAGGAAGCTCTGAAAAGAGACGGTCGCTTCATTGATGATCTAGGTGAATTCACTCTGTCTCACAATGACAACCCGAACATCCAAACAACACGCAGACAACCGGTTGACTCCCTAGATCAGAAACAGGTTAAGATATGTCTCCCAAAGGACAACACAAACAAAAAAGGTGCAAATCAACAGGGTGAACGTGAGCAGCAGGAAACAACATCAAATAGTTCAAAGAGACAAAGTGAAACTAGGTCAGTCTCAGAAGTCGCAAAGCAGAGTGGAATCAGTGCAAAAAGAGTCATGGAAAAGGTTGACAACACTGAGGAGATTTATAATCGACTGCGTGAGCAGTTTCCAGATCTTAAAGAGTTGATGGAGAGTAGATTCCCTGGAGATTCTTATCAGGAAGAACTAGACCTGAGGAAGGAGAACTTTGGAAAGATCCAACAGGCTTTTAGTGAAGTTCACAGAGTCAGGAAGCTGCTCAAACTTGGGGAGTCAGTTTGTAAAGTAGTTGTTCAGGATGTTTGTAATGGAACTGGCTTTGTGCTTTTTGATGAGTTCATCCTGACTAATGCACATTTATTCAAAGGTTATGTTGAGGAGAAAAACCTGCAGGATGGTGTTGAGGTGTTTGCTCTGTTTAACTATGATGATCCTGAGCCACACATCAATTACTACTGCTTTACTGCAAAAACGAGACTCGTTGACATTGACTTTGAGCTTGATTATGCCGTAGTGGAGCTAAACCCTGAGGCCCTGAAACCCAACCAACAAACAATAGCAAACAAAAAGGTGCCCCCAGGCCTTCTGCACATATTTGGTCCACTGCCTAGCAATGGTGAAGCCTGTCTTATTGGTCACCCAGCAGGAGGACTGAAACAAATGGATCCTACATGTATCATTGAGAAAGAGAAGAGAAAGCAGGTGATCGATGATCATTTACATCCATACAAAGATCATATGTTCATTGTCCACTCAATCAGTCAAGTTATCAAAGATCAAAACATTGAAAGCATAATTATGGGTGGAAATAAAGCAGACAAAGTAGGGACATACAACACTTTCATGTATCACGGAGCTTCTGGCTCCCCAGTGTTTGATGCTCTTTGCAGAGTTTTTGGTTTGCACACAGCAGGATTTGTCTATGGGTTTTCAAACCACACGAAGAGTGTGATTGAGTATGCCATACCTGTGCTTACTATATTTGAGAAGTTTGTGGGCAATCTGAAGGACAGTGGAAACGAGGAGCTGCTAAACAAAGTTAAGACGGCAGCAAAGAAAAACAAGGCTCTACAAGAAATACTGAACACAGAGCTGGAAGACACTGAGGTGCCAATGGAGGAGTAAACTCGGCTTTGTGCAATTCATTCACTTTTAATCTTAATAAGCATTCCCTATTTTACATCACTCAGGGTTCAGGTTGACCTAACATGAAATGTCAGAGTAGAGAGAAAGATGTAAATCAGCTTTTATTTATTTGATTCATTCCCAATAGTTTAAAGGTTTAAATGCACTGAGTCAGAATTTGGTAGCTTTGACTTGAAATTGTTGAACTTGAGTCAAACTTCCACAAGCAACATGATGTTGCAACCCCCGTGCTTCACAGTTGGACAGGTGTCCTCCTCCATTTTTGTTTCCCCCTCCAGACATAACAATGGTCGTTTTGGCCAAACGACTCAGTTCTTGTGTCATAGGACTGTCAGATAATCCTCGAGAAAGTACGGTCTCTGGTCCCATGCAGCAAACTGTTGTCTGTTGTTTTCTTGTTGTTTTTTTATTGCAGTCTTCAGTGGTGCATTCTTGATCTGTACTTGTCATACCAAAGTATGTTCATCTGTAGGAAACAGCACACATGTCTTTCCTGAGTGGTATGATGACTGTGGTCCTATGGTGTGTAGTATCCTTTGCTCAGATTAATGTGGTACGTTCAGGGATTTGGAAATTACTTTAAAAGGATGAACCAGGCTTAGTAGTAGTGGTCTATATATATTTTTTTTCTTAAAGTGCCTGACTCCTTGTAATGAACTCAAATGTTCTCAGTCATCCAGGTGATGGTATATCCAGAGAAACTCTACAGGTCCAGTTTCTCTTATTTCATCTTTGTTTTTTGGATACTTCTGTTTGAAGGCACAGTCTGTTGAGTGTATGTAAACTTCTGACCCACTGAAATTGTATAAATTCTACATGATATACAGTATATGTCGTGCATAAAGGAGGTGTCCTAACAGCCTTATCAAATCTATTGTTTGTTAACATAAAAAATCAGTTTTATTTACTTAAGCCTGAAGGTATGTAAACCTCTGACCTCAGACTTCCCAGATCAGAGACTCATCATGTTAATGGTAAAACACATGTGGCTGCACACATTGGTATATTCTTTTATTTTTATTTTTATTTTCTATTTCACTCAAAGTGACTTTAGGATTGAACATATTACATTTTGTTTGAAAGTGTGCCTCCAGTTTGGTCCAAACTCACAAAATCCAACTTTGTATTTTGGGTGAACTGGATGTTGTTAAGTGACCTTTAATTAAAATCATCTACTGTTAACTTGTTGATGAAATGTTAAATAATCATAGCTGAGTGGTTTAAGCATTCTTCTTAACTATTTCCTTGATCTTACTTTGGCTCCTGTTGTATTATCTTTGTACTTCATTAAAACTTGTTTTGTTCTCCTCAGTTTCCTGTCATTGATGTTTTCGTCTTAATTCAGGCTCCATGTAATGAAGGTCACTGTTCCCACATCTCAATCTGAAACAACCCTAACCCTAACCATCTCAACAACACATCCATGTGTGCTGTAGTTACCACATGTGGGATTTATCTTGTGCAGGTAGTGGTGCAGGTAGATTGAACACCTCATAAAATCACATCTAAGAACGGTTTCCATTATCATACTCATCGAAGAAACTGTCAAGCAGGTATGGGAATGTCTTTCACAAGCGTCTTCACTGGAACTGAAGGATGAACTGATTTTGGTGGTCAAAGAACAAAAGTTTGCACAGCTGTGGGTGCTAAACTTTGTGCTGCAGGGATCACAGACAAACTAAGTTCAAGACATAAAACAGTCCCACAGAATGTCATTTAAAAAAACTTTGTCATAGGCGACAATACTTCCTTGTGATAAACTCAGTCCAAATAATGGGCCCAAATAAAAGGATTGACTAATTAATTTCAGCAGCTCATCCGTCAAGTTAGTTTTTGCACAGCGTATTAAAAAAAGGTGTTGAACAATTGCCGATTTTGAAGTCGACTAATATGTGGTGAATGTCGAGTTGATGTTGATAATGTCACACATAAAAACCCAGTAGAAAGTAATGCTTGGCAACAATGAAATCGATATTCTTGACCTGAATACATATTGGAACGTCTCACACAAAAGAAGCTACGGAGGCTTTTTTTTTGTAAATTTATTGAAGCTTGAACACAGGCTACTGTCAGCCATGGACCACATCAACACCATAAACACCGTCAGTCTGACACATCTAACACGCGGCTCTCAGCTCTACCATAACTCAAGTCTCTCGCATGGTGCATTCACTGACATCAAGGACCACAACCACAGCAACAATATCAACTAACAGAACACAAAAGAACATGTTCAAACATTGATAAGCAGGTAGAGCTTATCAATCCTGTGCACTGCAGATATATATAGTCTATATAAATCAGCACCGTCAAGTCAATAGCATTTAATAGTACTTTTCAGCATGTTGTAAGATATAATAATGTAGCCGGGATAAAAAAAAAAAAATAAATAAAAACATGTGGTATTTCTCCAAAGCCTTTTCCATTCACCAACAAATAGTTGATGTGCAGCCTCCTTCTCTCTGTTACTGCAGGATGTTTGGAGAAGTTGTTAACTGACTGCTGTCCAGAGAATTTGGACCGTTTCTCTGCTAGCGTTAGCCGATGTCTTTTCAGATGCATTGCAGTCGTACTTTAGTTGTATTTCAGGCCTGACATGTCACGGTAGTATGGGCTTCGTCTTTAGTGAAGTATTTCCACACACTTGATGAACCGCTGCTAGTTTGCTGCAATGACCCACTTGGCTCCTCACCTGTCTTCTAGGAGGCGTCCATGTTGTTATTGTCACATGATTGACAACTAGTCAACTTCCTGCTTAAAGCGTCATGACACAGCAGTGAAGTCGACTAGTTGGTACAACCCCTAGTATAAAATGGGGGTGAGGGTATTCATGGCTGTGCTTAACCCTTTTGACTCACCTAACTATTTTTAATTATGTGCTGCTGCATTTTCTCTTCGTTACTCTTTTCCCTTCTTCATTGTACACCTCTTTTTGATTTTTGGCTTTTAATTGTCCTTTTACCCTTTTCCAGCCTTTCTCCTTGTCTTTCAGTCGAGTTCGTCTCCTCTCAAAGCTTTGCGGAGACTCCTCCAGAACTCCCCCCTCCTCTCCTCCTCCTGAGGCCACTCCAGGTAGGTGGTGGAGCTCATGAGTTTGCGTAGTTTGTAGAAACGTTTCGGCACATCGTCCTTGGCCAGCGGCTCCAGCAGGATCAAGATGGCCGCGTCTCCGCCGGTTTGCCCTTCGAAAAGCCAGAAGTGGGAGAAGTCTAGCTCGTAGCGGTCAGACTGGACAAAGTTTTCGGAGAGAATTGTTTTTTTATATAATTTTTCAGGTCACATTACACTGCAATACTTAGTTCTCTTATCTTGTATGAAACATGGCACTGTTATTTATATATTTATTTTTTACCACTTACTTTGCAATAATTCTCACAATAGTACTGGTTTGTATATTTGTGCCTTATTCCGTGCTTGATTGTTTTTTTTCCTTGTATTGTGTTCTGCCTTCCTGTTTTTTTTTGCATTGCTGCTGTAACGTGTGAATTTCCCCATTGTGGGATAAATAAAGTATAATCTAATCTAATCTAATCTAATCTAACTCTTTTGCAGTATTTTTCACACTCAGTCATCCTCATTTTTTTGTCCTTTCCTAAACCCTTAATACCCTGAAGGAACAGAAAAGGTTCTATGAAAAGCCTCCTGAGCCACGCCCTTTTCTGCTATGAGTCTCTTTCAGGTATAATCATCAATCATTCCGTTTTGTAACACCATGACCCAGCTTAATCCGTCCCTCCCTGACAAAGTCTGATACATAAAAAAGAAACCCTCCCTAGATCACGTGTACATCTTGCTTTTAATTATACCCACCTTTGTGAGTCACTGCTCCGTACTTAAAATTGAAGTAGGCGGCAAACCAGTCAGTCTTAGTGGCGGGCGGGCGTTGTAATTGAGCTTTGTCAGAGTTTTATCAAGACATTTTTAACAGTTAACCAGTCACTGAAAGAGAAACTCATTGTGTGACTGTCTACACTTCTCCTGGAGCTGCTGGCTCATAATTTACTGATCCACCACAGATTAAAATAGTTTGCTCGAGGCTGCGAAGAGGAACTCCCGCCTGTTTTCTTTGATTCGACTCCACCGTGTCAAGACTTAACAACCACCTTCAAAAGTAAAAGGTAAAGTAATATCAGTGTGGACACAAGCTTTTAGTGTTTTTTAGCGGTT
Source organism: Chelon labrosus (assembly GCF_963514085.1). NCBI lineage: Eukaryota > Metazoa > Chordata > Actinopteri > Mugiliformes > Mugilidae > Chelon > Chelon labrosus. The sequence goes on from NC_140337.1 coordinate 31,303,056, forward strand.
TAACTGGCAGTGAGGGGTTACCTTTGAACTTTTCTTTTCACAGACAGAGTGTTAAGGTACACTGTGTGGGGGATTAATCATTTACCAGAGAGACTGTTGATAAGGTTTGCACTGTAGTGTTTTATTGCTGTGAGGAAACTTTTTGTGGCCACTCGTACTGAACACAAATAGGAAAATGTGTTCACACAGGAGACATAATGTGAGCAGAGCAGCAGCAACAGCTTCAGGAAGAGACATGTTTTTCGACATAAGGATTTAATGTCTTCTGGGGTGGCTGTGAAAAATAACATAAAGATGAGATAAAAATAAGAGAAAACCCAACATCTTTGTTTTCAGTTTGACAGGTATCCAAAGACTCAACGCTAAAATATTTGTTGGAGAGTGCTCTGCTCACCAGCCACTGTCTGATAGGAAAACATTGGTAGTGAAACACTTCTCCTGGTTCACCCCAACATTCAAACCACTTCTTTCGTAGATTCACTGGTGTCATGGAGGGGAGGAGGGAGAGGAGAGGGAGGGACTTGGATTCAGACCTAAAATGTCGGTCCTCAGCAAAAGGCCACAGTAGAGACATGAAAACTGCTGTGTCATTCTTGTGTTATTACATTCACACATGTACATAAAAGACTAGAAGATAAGATTCATGCACAGCAATAAGATGATGAAATACACTTTCTTTAGTAGGATGTTTTAAATAGTTTGTTGTTTTAAACTTTTAAGAGAGTCCAATATATATATGATGAATAAACTCAACTTATATACAGTACCGCAAAAAAGTTCTTGTTCCTGTCAGAATGTTGTACATTTAAAAATGACTCAAAACAACAGATTTCCACACAAGTCCGTAAAGTAGACAAAGAGAAACCAACGTTTCTGGTAACTGCTGATCAGTGGTCTACAGCAGCTTGGAGGAATTTTAGCCCATTCCTCAGAACAGAACCACTTCAGTTCTGAGATGTTGGTGGGTTTCCTCACATCAACTGCTTGCTTCAGGTCCTTCCACAACATTTCTATTGGATTAAGGTCAGGACTTTGACTTGGCCGTTCCTAAACATTCATTTTGAAACATGAATGTATTCTGATGGGGTGTAACAAATGAGTAATAGGCGCAGTGAGTCTTTTTTAATCCTGGATATTTATTGTTTAATTTCTGTTGCAGGGCATCAGTGTCTGAACTCTGAAATCACTCCATGAGAAACTGAAACTGAAAATGTCTTTCAAGTCTCTCAAAAGGCAAAAGACAGATGTGGACATCAATCAAGATGTAAGTAACAGAGTGGTCTACATTCATCATCTTGACATCTGTAACTTGTCTAGGCTGAATTAGCCACTGGATGATTTGTTTGTATATGAATCTTTTTTTTATCAGGACAGTTCTGAAAGCAGCAACACAAGCACACAGCCGGAGGGCGCTACAACCTTTCAGGTGAGCTCTTACATCACTGTGAAATGTTTGCTGTAGGTGTGAGTATATCCAGCAAAGGTTCAAAAAAGGCAACTGAACCTTTGTTGGATATACCATGACCTGGTTTGTGAGAACCTTCACAGACATATCTAGGTGTGAGTATGAATGATTGTCTGTCTCTCTGTGTTAGCCCTCTGATAGATTGGCGACCTATCCAGGGTGGACCCCACCTTTCACTCAGTTTATTTTGCAACCTTCCAAATTCATTAGTCTATTAAAATTAATGTCTTGCTGGACCAATGAATTCTGAATCATGCCAGTGAATTCTAGAAAAACTGAAAAGAAAAACTCATCAACAACGAGCCCGAGAACACAAGTCATTCTACCAAGAATGGTTAAAGAAGAAGATGAATGTTAATCCAATAGAAATGTTGTGGAAGGACATGAAGCAAGCAGTTGATGTGAGGAAACCCACCAACATCTCAGAACTGACAAACCATTACGCAAGATAATTTATTCCTTTAGCAATTACGCTATTAAATACTGAGCTGAGGAAATACTTATTGACTGATCTGTTCTTGGCACAATGCACTTTAGGAGCTACGGATATGTGCAGTTCATCTTCCATTTATTTATTTATTCATTGCGTTTTAGTACTTTTTTTGGCAATTTTTAATTTTGTATTTATTACTGTGTTTTTAATAAGCACACATCTTTTATTCTGGGCTGCTATTTTATCTTTTTTATTTTTATTTTATTTTACTTTATTCTCTATCAGGACAAGCGGTTATTTGTATTCTTTTTATCATTATTTATTCTGATTCTGATGTATTTTTATTTATAAATTGTACTTGGACCCAGACCTTATCACGTTACTCCTGCTATATACTATTGTTGTGTGAATGGTTGTATGTCTAGATGGTGGACTGTAGAAACTGAATTGCCCTTTGGGGATTAATAAAGCTTTCTTTATCTGTATCTGGTTCTGTTCTGAGGGATGGGCTAAAATTCCTCCAAGCTGCTCTAGACCACTGATCAGCAGTTAGACTTAGATAAACTTTATTCATCCACAAGAAAAATTGCTTGGTCACAGTAGCAGTAACACTCTTAAGAACCACAGATAATCATCAAATCAAATTTTATTTGTATGGCACTTTTCATATTAAAAGCAATACAAAGCCTCACAGAGGCTAAAATCAGCAAAGACAAAACACAGGCTAAAAACACTAAGGACAAAACCCAACCCTCCCACCCCCGTAAAAACACAGAGATACAGGAGACACACACACACACACATACACACACCTCCCCATCCCCCCCACATGTAGAAACACATACACACGCACACACCCAAAGGCTCACACTCACTGTACACGTTAGAGAGAGACATGGCCAGGCACCGAGACCTGGAGCAAGGAGAAAGCCACCTTTGGGGGCCGACCGCATCGAGAGGGCCTCCAGCCCACGACTATAGGCAGTGCCGCCATAGAGAGACAGCCCCGACCCGGGTAGACCGGAGGCCCTACACCAAGGTGCAGAGCCCCCCAGCCACCAGGGCCAGAGCCGCCCACAGGACAGCACCCCCGTCAGTAGACCAGCAGCAACTCCCAGTGTGGTCGGCCCCCATGAGGAGACACTGGAGCTAAAAACTGAGGGACTAAAACTGTAAGACAAGATAAAAATGACCAATATAGATAAGATGCCTTCAGCTTGTAAAATTGTGTATGTAGTTAAAACATTTATTCATTACAGTGTGGTGGTCTTTCTGCTGGGCCTTAGGCCTGTCGCACCTCCAACGGTGCCTGTGGTGGACTATGCATGGCAGGGGTCGTCCACTTCCCCTGAGGCAGGTCTAACCCTGACCGCATACCGCACGGTTTTGCTGCAGGGTCTTCAGCTAGGGACCACCGCTCATCGACGTTTCGCCCCTTAACCCAGAACATCTCTTGGTGGTGGGGCAGTGAACAGGGACGTCTCCCTGACACCCCCTGCAGGAAAACCTAATTGGATGTTGCTCCCCAAGCCTTATCTCGTCGTTTCAGCCAGAGCCAGTGGCTTGCTTTCTCTGCTTCCTCAGAGAGCTCTTTGGTGGATCTGCTCAGTGTGGCTCCACGTAGTCCCAGGTCCTTGAGCAGGCGTGATGTAGATCTGCCCACAAAGCCTCTGGCTCCCACCTCCACCGGGTACAGTCTCACACTCCATCCACTTTCTCTGCACTCCGCGACCAGGTCTGCATACTTTGCCTTCTTTCTCTCATGTGCGGCTTCCAGTCCCTCCTCCCATGGCACTGTCAGCTCAATCAGTATTGCTGACCTTGCCGCTGCAGACCACAGCACGACGTCTGGTCTTAAGGTGGTGCTGCATATCTCCTGTGGGAACTGGAGCTGCCTTCCCATGTCTACCTCCATCTTCCACACCGCCCCTGGTGTTAATAGCTTGGCGGGTGGTCTCCTGTTGGTACGCACTGTGGGTTCCCCCTCCCTACGGAAGTGGATACTGCATCGGTTCTCTGATGGACTCTGGTTGTTTGCCTCCTGCCGACTTCTCTCCAGCACCCCTGCCAGCTTCCTAAGCACTTGGTCGTGCCGCCATCTGAGCCGACCCTTTGTCAGTGCTGTTTTGCAGCCCGACAGAACATGCTGGAGTGAGGCATTGATGGTCCCACAGAGGTCACAGGATTGCTCTGTTCCAAGCCATTGGTGGAGATTTTTAGGGCTCGGGAGGGTGTCGTATGTTGCCCTAATGAGGAAGCTGAGCCGAGCCTGTGGCAGTTTCCAGAACTCTGCCCAGCTGATTGCTCGGTTTGCAACACCCTCCCAAGTTGTCCACCGCCCCTGCTGCCCCAGTGCCACAGACCTCACTCTGAGCTCCTCCTGCTCAATCCTGGTGACCTCTGCAACAACGAGGTCCTTCCTCTCCTTCCTGCTTGCCTTGGACCATAGGATGGGTGGCTCGCTCCATCCAAGGCCTGCCCGCCCTGTCTGGACCATGCCCACGACTTCTTGATGTTGCAATCTTCAGATCACCTTCTGCACCTCCTCCTTGGCCCTCCATTTCCTTCCACTCTCAACATTTGTCTCGGCCACTGCCCTGTCGGAGGAGTCCCTTAATTCCATCACCAGCCTTGCCTTCTCCTGCCTGTAGCCCAGGGTGATGGATTTCAGGGGTAACTGGAGTGAGTTCACTCCATACAGGCCAGCAGCTGAAAAGCACCGTGGTAGACCAAGCCATTTGCGGATGAAGGAGTTGGTTTTCGCCTCCATCTGGTTTACGGCTGATGAGTTGACCTCGCACAGCTTCAGAGGCCACATCACCCTTGGGTACAGGGTGAAGTGATAACACCACACCTTGTACTTTCCAGGTAGCTGGCTTGCGTCGATCTTGGACAGACCTTGTGACAGCTGCCAAAGAATGATCTTCCCCATATCCTTGTCTGAGAGGCAAGATGTATAAAATCTTCCCAGGCTTCGGATGGGCTGATCCACGATGCGGGGGATGTCTTCCCCGCTGATGGTGAAGGTGGCTCTGTCATTTCTCTTCCCCCTTCGCAGCGAGAGGCTTCTTGACTTCTGCGGCTTGAACTTCATCCTGGCCCAGGTGATCAGCTCATCCAGCCTCTTAAGCAGCCTAGATGTGCATGGGGCGGTTCGTAATAGGCAGGTGATGTCGTCCATATAGCTCCTTAGGGGTGGGAGCCGCTGGCCTGCAGGCAGCCGAACCCCACCCACCACCTGCCTTGCCCCGATCAGGATGACCTCAAACGCTGCCACGAAGAGGATGGGGGAGATGGAGCATCCCATTGCGATCCCTGCTTCTAGTTGTTGCCAGCCAGTGGTGACCTTCTTCAGTGCAAAGCACATGTGCATGTCCTGGAAGTAGTTGTTAATCATGGTCCTGATGTTGTCTGGGATGTAGAAGAACTCCAAGGCATAGTCTATGAGCAGGTGTGGCACTGATCCATAGGCATTGGCTAGGTCTAGCCATATGATGTGCAGATCTTTCTTCTCCCTCTTAGTGGTCTGGATCTGTTCCCAAATCATGGAGGCGTGCTCTACACAGCCAGGGAAACCTGGAATCCCGGCTTTCTGGCAGCTGGTATCGATGTAGTTGTTCTCCATTAGGTAGGTGGTCATTCTTCTTGCCATCACAAAGAAGAAAATTTTCCCCTCCACATTCAGTAGAGCTATGCTCCTGAACTGCTCGATGGTCTTAGCGTTCTGTTATTTGGGAATAGAGACTGCCACCGCCCTCTGCCACTCCGATGGTATGCTCTGCTTAGTCCAGGTGATTCTCATCAAGGTCCAGAGTAGCTTCAGCACTCCTGGGCAGTTCTTATACAGCTTGTACGGTATTCCGTTCGGGCCTGGTGCAGAAGCTGATCTTGCCCGATGTATCACCTGCCTGACCTCGCTGAGCTTGGGTGGTGATGCGTCAAACAGGGCTGATGGTTCTGAGGGTCTAGGCACATACCCTGGCGAGCCTAAGGGGATGTTCTTTGCTGGGTCACTGTACTGAGTGCGGATGTGCTCCTGCAGTTCTTCTTTGGAGATATCCAGAGTTCCACTTGTCTTCTCCTCAAGGAGTCCACGTGCATGCCGAAATGGATCCCTGAAGAAACTTGATTGTTCCTTCTCCTTTCTTTTCCTCCGTCTTCTGATGCGTTCTGCCCTCCGGAGTCTCCTGATCTCATCCCAGAGAGCTTTCAGGCCCTCCTTCTCAGACTCCTCTGCCTTCCTCCAACGCTTGCGGAGCTGCCTTCTGCTTGCCACCAGGTCATCGATCTCTTTCTCCCTCCTGCCCTTTGATCTTATTGCTGCTTCTCTGATGGTCACCTCGCCATACCTGTTGCTGCATTCTTCATACAAGATTTCCCCGAACAGGTTTAGTTTGGCTACCACTGACCCATGCAGTGCTTTTTGCAGCAATCCGCTCAGATGTTCATCCAGCTTTCTCCACTCCTCAGCCTCGTTGGCCTTCGGCCACTTGATCTTGTTCCTTCGCAGTGGGCTCTTCAAGTTCCTGGCCTTTTGGCTCAACTCTGTTCTTGGGTTGCTCTGGGGTGCTACTGAGTTCACTTCTTGGGGTTCATCAGCATCCCTTTCCTCCTCCCTCCTTTCATATTGCCCTACCTCTGCAACATTGGGCCCGTTGGCACTGTGGTTGTCAACCCGGCCTTGGATCCCATTTGTCTGACCCGCCCTTACCGGGACGGTGCAAGGTTGCATCAGGCTACCACCACCACATTTCTTCTTTCCCATATGGATGTGAAGTCCCCTCAGAGTTGTTGTTTTTTCCCAGCCACACCCACACTTCCTTAAGGTCTTCTCTTTTGCCGATATCCTTGCGTTCGTTACCATGTGGTCCGTCCTTGTTGGCCCTTCTTCTAGTTAAAACATATTCTTCTTCTAGTTAAAACATATTATTAGAGTAAAAATAAAAAAGAAATGATAAAAAGTCTGAGAAGAACTGCTAAGAACTAAAACTGCTAAAATCTGAGGGCCGAAAACTAAAACGTTAAAATGGGGTAAAAATGAAAAGTATAGATAAAATGCTTTCAACTTGTACATAAAGACATGTAGTTAAAGCGTATAAAAAATCTGATTAAAAGGTAGGTCTTGAGCCTCTTTTTAAAAATGTCAACAGTCTCTGCGACCCTGAGGTTCTCCGGCAGGCTGTTCCACAATCGGGGACCATAATAACTAAAAGCCGCCCACCATTTGTTTTCGATCTAACTTTTGGTATGATTAAAAGGCCAGTGCCAGACGACCTCAGGGTCCGCGAGGGCTGATATACTAAAAGTAAGTCAGATAAATAAGGAGGCCCAAGACTGTTAAGACACTTAAAAACAAGTAAGAGAACCTTAAAATCAATCCTGAAGCGCACGGGGAGCCAATGCAGCGATTTTAAAACCGGTGTAATGTGCTCCCTCCCTCTGGTCCTCGTCAGCACTCATGCAGCTGTGTTCTGTAGTAGCTGGAGATTAGAGATACTCTTTTTGGGAAGACCAGAGAGCAGGGCATTACAATAATCTAAACGACAAGTGATAAAAGCATGCATCAGTATCTCCGTGCTGGCCTGAGAGAGAAATGGGCGGACTCTGGCTATATTCTTAAGATGGTAAAAAACAATCTTTGTTATGTTTTTGATATGTGGGATAAAACTGAGCTCAGAGTCAAAAATCACGCCCAGGTTTTTTACAGTTTGTGATGGTTTAAGATCTTGTAATCTTGTTAAAAGTTTCTCTCTCTGGCCTTCAGGACCAATGACTAAAACCTCTGTTTTGTCCTGTTGTGTATCATCAGCATAACTATGAAAGCTGATGCCGTGCCTCCTGATGACATCCCCAAGGGGAATCATGTAAAGATTAAAAAGAATTGGACCTAAAATTGACCCCTGGGGAACCCCACACTTGAGCTCATGGGTTCCTGAGGAACATGTACTGTATCCATACTCACAAAAAAGTGGTGATCTGTGAAGTAAGAGACAAACCAGTTGAAAACAATACCAGAGAGGCCAACCAGGTTCCTCAATCTGTTTAATAAAATGTGATGGTCTACTGTATCAGAGGCGGCTGTTAGACCCAGTAGTACCAAGACTGTGAGTTTATGTTTATCCAAGTTAAACCTGATATCATTTAAAATAATTAAAAGGGCTGTCTCGGTACTGTGGTTCGTCCTAAAACCAGACTGATGCCTCTCTAAAATGTTGTTTGTCTTTAAAAAATAATTTAATTGGTTAAAAACCTTTTTTTTTTTTTTAAATTTACTTAAAAATGGTAAGTTGGATACAGGCCGGTAATTCTTTAGAAGGGTGTGGTCTAGACTGCCCTTCTTCAGAAGGGGCTTCACCACTGCCGTTTTGAAGGAGGTGGGGAAGACACCTAGCCTGGTCGTCACCATCCTACGTTTCCGCCCGAAATTTGATTTCGGTCTTTCACATAGTCTGGCCTAGTGGCCCTTCTGCGGTTCGTGTTTAACCGCGCCAATCAGCGAACAGTTGAGTGATGAGGTGGAACTCGCCTGCCGAGTTGGTTGTAGTCCAGCGAAGCTTGTAGTTCAACAGCATAGCAACAATGGCGACGGAGGAAGAGACGCTAGAAGCCATCCGCCAAGTTGTCTCAACTCTGGAGAGCATCACGGAATTAAAACCAGAACAAGAGGCTTGTCTTGTCAATTTTATAAATGGCACATGTCATTAACATCCATTATCTTGAAGAGTCATTGCAACCATGATCTCAAAACCAGTACGACATAGCCAGCGGTCTGTTTACTACTGAGAGAGGAAGTGGTAAGCGTAAGAGCCTGAACTCCGGCGCACAATATACGTCATTACCAAACGTTGCTGATTGGTTAAGAAACTCCAATGATTTTAAACTTCAGAATAAGCATCCGCCCATTAAGGAGACGGATTCCTATTAGGGTAGGCCAGACTAAGTGCAAGACCAAAATCAAATTTCGGGCGGAAACGTAGGATGGTGGTGACCAGGCTAGAAGACACCCGTCTGAAGAGAGCAATTCACAATGTTTAAAAGCTGTTCCTCAAGGAGCCCATAAAATGTTTTAAAAAACGGTGTGGGAATTGGATCTAAAAGGCAGGTTGTGGGGTTTACCTGGGAGAAAACTCGACCAAGTGTCCTTGCATCAACCAGGGCAAAACTCTCCAGTGTTTCCTCAGGTAAAATCAAAGATCCAGGTGTGGCAATAGTTAAAATCTGATGAGGTAAAATACTGGATCTGATATCATCAATTTTACCTCTGAAGTGGTCTGCAAAGTCCTCACAGAGGATATCTGTTGTTTTTTTGTGGGACCTGTTAGAATTTCTATTTGTTAAGTGGTTTATGGTGGAGAAAAGGAATTTATTATTTTTGTGGTCAGAGATGAGTTTTTTGAAATGTGAGATTCTTGCCTGCTTGATTGCGTTATTGTAGATTTTGAGTTGTTGGCGTAAAAGGGGAGAACCATAATGTTTTTTGACCGCTCTTCTTTTTGTTTTTGTTCTTGTTTTTTCTTCTCATTGATAATGATTGTGGACACTGAGAAACAGACGCAAATAAAACGCCGTATATAACTTAAAAGAGGCAGTGATTGTTTTACTTGGAGCGCGTCATGACCACAGCGAACCCCCGAACAAAGAACGGCGTCTAGAAGCCGGTTGCCGGTTAAAACACCGTCACAATTGTCAAAAAACAATCTCAATCTGTGGATGATCGAACGCATTGGAATAAGTGCTGGACTTTTATGGACCTAGACACAGACATCGGACTCCGGACTCGTGAGTAAATATCACGCTGGAAATTATGAAAGAATGATACATTGTTACGTTAATGGAGAGGGATTATCGGCTTCATCGGACAAACAAAACGAAATCCAGTGATATCTTGATGCTTAAATATGGAAAATGGAAATGTTTTGTTGAAAAGTTTATCATTCTTTGGGGATCAGATGCTTGTGACATCTGATGAAATGAAAATGTATATGAATGACTTCTACAAACACGGGCTGAACTTTATAAATAAGTTGAACTAAATGTGTGAATAAATACGGAAGAAAAATGAATGCTGATGAAATGCCGGCTGATGCTGGCCCAGAGGAGAGATTTAAATCGCTCAGCGCGTTGCGCAAAGGGAAACTGGGAGCATGCACGCGCAAAATGAATGAAATAAAAGCCTTGATGGAAACCGAGGGGAATGTTGAAAAGGTGAATGAGTCGGTTGACTTGTTTCAGAGATCACTTGAAGATTTCAATAACATTCATGAATCAGTCCAAACGTTTTTGTCTGAGGAAGAAAAGGAAAGTGAGAGAATTGATTGGTATGAACCAAAAATGTCCACATTTGCGGATTTCCTTAAGGATGTGGAAAAGTGGAAAACCTCTCAAACAGATCCTCAGACACTCATTGGACCTCAGGACAGCATTTCCAACGTTTCAAAGGAATCACGAGTCTCAAAATGTTCAGGATCAGGATCAACCATTTCTTCTGTTGCTTCAGCCCGTCTTAAAGTTGCCACAGAAAGAGCTGCTCTGCTGGCCTGGACATGGAGAAGGCTCAATTAAGAAACAAAATGGAACAAATGGAGTTGGAAATGAATCTGGCTGAATCTGAGGCAAAATTAAAAGTGTTGGAAAACTTTGAATCTCAAAATGAACAACAGCTACCAACACATGCACCACAAGCACATCATGGAGATAGCATGAATGAATATTTGGAAACTTATCAGGAAAACACAAATACATGGTCCTACTGTTCAGAGTTCGCCACAAACAGCAACAGGTGCTGGGATTAACATGACAAACAACAATGACAATTTCTTGACTGCAATGCAGAGACAAAATGATATTGCTGATTTATTGGTTTTACAGCATAAACAAGTATCACTTCCTGCACATGAAATTCCAGTTTTTGATGGAAACCCTCTTAATTATCAAATCTTTATGAGGGCATTTCGGCATAACATTGAGGAGAAAACAAATAACTGCCAAGACATGTTATATTACCTGGAGCAGTATACAGCAGGACCCTGCCAGGAGTTGGTCCGTAGCTGTCTTCATATGGATGCTGTAGCAGGCTTTGCGGAGGCCAAGAGACTGTTAAAGGCTCATTTTGGAAATTAAATAAAGATTGCAAATGCTTATATGGCTAAAGCTCTGAACTGGAACAATATAAAGCCAGAGTATGGAAAAGCACTGCAAAGTTATGCACTTTTCTTAAGAGGCTGTTGTACTGCCATGAGAGGTTTGCAGGATATGGAGGAGCTTGACCTACCATCCAACTTAAAGCTCATTGTGTCAAAACTTCCTTATAAACTGAGGGAGAAGTGGAGAACGGCAGCTTGTGGCATTTTGGAACAGCGAAACACACGGGCAAGATTGCAGGACCTTGTGGAATTTATCGAAAGGCAAGCTAAGATACTACAAGATCCTCTTTTTGGTGATATTCATGATCCTCTCACACATAATAGGACTTTAAAGGCCAAAACTACTACAGATACAAAACTAAACAGATTTAAAAGTAGAGGAAGCAGCTTTGCTACCACAGTGCCAATGGTGTCTGACAGCAAATAAGAGAAATCACCCATTAAAGTTAACTTGAACTGCAGCACTCATGAAACTCTATGCTCCTTTTGTGCTAGTATGCATCTCTTAGCTTACTGTCAGAAAATAAATGTACAACCTCATGAAGCTAAAATTGAGTTTCTCAGAGAAAAGGGATTGTGCTTTGGAAGTTTGAAAGTGGGGCATCTGAGTAAAAACTTCAAAAGAAGAATGAAATGTCGGAGTTGTCAGGCCAAACACCCCACTATTCTGCACATAAAGAGATCAGCCACCAAGGCATACACGCACAAGCCAGAGCAACACAGTATGGCAGCTAAACCTGAAGAAACATCAATAAGCATCAATAAGTGCTCTTGTGACACTTGGAGAAGGTGAGGGAAATGGGGCTGGCAGAGACTGCATACTGGCCATAGATCCAGTCCTGGTTAAACTCTGTAAAGGAAGTAAAAGTGTACCTACCTACGCCTCCCTGGACCTCTGCAGAACTGACACATTTTGTACTGAGAACCTTATGAGGAAGCTCAATGCTAGAGGCCATAGAACTGAAGTTCTTCTGCAGACTATGGGAACAGAAAAAACGGTTAAGAGCTATGAGCTAACAGGTCTAGAGGTTGGTCATATCAAAGATGGTACTTACCTGACACTGCCAAAGTTATATAGTCAAGACAAAATCCCTGTGACAAAGAAAAACATTCTCACACCGGCGGATTTAAATAAGTGGCCTTACCTGCAGGAGATCAAGGTAAAGGAGATAGATGCTGGTGTGGATCTTCTTATTGGGGTGAATGTACCAAAGGCGATGGAACCATGGAGAATCATTAATAGCCAGAGAAATGGACCATATGCAGTTAGGACACTGTTAGGATGGGTGGTTAATGGTCCACTCAATGTCTCTTCTGCTATGGAGAAGGAACGCACCGTGGCATCAGTGAACCGAATCTCCATTGTGCACATTGAAAGACTTCTGGAAAGACAATATGCACACGATTTCCCAGAGAAAGATTATGTGGAGAAAATGGAGATGTCAGCTGATGACTGACAGTTCATGCAGATTGCCTCAAGTTCTGTTGTTCTCACAGATGGCCACTACTACTTACCTTTACCTCTTCGTGATAAGAAGATCAGCATGCCAAACAACTATCAGATGGCAGAACAATGAACGTTACATCTCAAAAGAAATTTTCAAAAGGATCAGGTTTATGCAAATGTGTACAGAGACTTCATGAGTGACATCATCAGGAAGGGTTATGCTGAGTAAGTACCACCAGAAGATTTAAAACCAGAGGCTGGCAAATTGTGGTACATACCTCACCATGGTGTGTATCATAAACGTAAAAAAACCCTCCGTGTAGTCTTTGATTGTGCATCAACCTTTAAAGGTGTATCACTCAATAATGTACTCCTACAGGGCCCAGACTTGGCTAACTCTCTGATGGGTGTCTTGCTCAGATTCCGGCACGAGCCAATTGCAATTATGGCAGATATTGAGAGCATGTTTCACCAGGTGCGGGTTCACAGAGAGGACAGAAACTTGCTCAGATTCCTATGGTGGCCAGAGGGAGACACAAGCCAAGAATTGGAGGAATATAGGATGACAGTCCATCTGTTCAGTGCTGTATCTTCTCCAACCTGTGCCAATTTTGCACTACAAAAAACTGCAGAGGATAATAACAGCACATTCAATAGGGAAGTGTCTGATACAGTCAAATTTAATTTCTATGTTGATGATTGTCTCAAGTCAGTTCTAACAGAGAAGCAAGCAATATGCCTTGTTAAGAACCTCAGAGAAATGTGCTCTCTCGGAGGATTCAAGCTGACCAAGTGGGTTAGTAATAGTCGTACTGTATTGGCATCCATCCCTGATGACGACAGAGCAAAACTAATTAGAAACTTGGATCTGGACAGGGAGAAGCTGCCTAACGACAGAGCATTAGGACTGTACTGGGACATTGAGAATGATATATTCAGCTTTTGTGTCACTGTTAACAACAAAAGCCCCACCAGAAAAAACATACTTTCCATTGTTAGCTCTGTGTATGATCCTCTCGGATTTCTTGCCCCTTTCGCACTGAAAGCTAAGCAGATCCTTCAAAAACTTTGTAAAGCTAAGTACGGATGGGATGAAATAACTCCTGTGGAATTGTTAAAGTCATGGCAACAGTGGCTGAAGGATATGGATGAGCTGGACAGATTCCAAATTAACAGATGTGTGAAACCAAGAAACTTTGGCCAGGTAAAAACTGCACAACTGCATAACTTTTGTGATGCAAGTGAACAAGGTTATGGAACTGCAAGTTACCTAAGGTTCACAAATGACTCTGGAGAAGTACATGTTGCATTTGTGATGGGAAAATCAAGAGTAACTCCACTCAAAACAACAACTATCCCAAGACTGGAACTCACTGCTGCCACACTGGCTTCACGGATAGACAGAATGCTTCGCTCAGAACTTAAAATTGAACTCCAAGAATCCACTTTCTGGACTGACAGCCAGTCTGTTCTAAAATATCTTCGAAATTAAACACGGAGGTTTCGCACCTTTGTGGCTAACAGGAGTGCGGTGATCCATAACCTGTCAAAAGTGAGTCAGTGGAGGTTCATAGATTCCAAACTCAACCCTGCAGATGATGCATCTTGAGGACTGAGCATTGAACCCTTTCTCAGTTCCAAGAGATAGCTTCAAGGACCACAGTTTCTGGAAAATTCGGAAACAGGATGGCCAGGAAATCCTGTAGAGTGTGGCTCCATCCTCCCAGATGATCCAGAGGTGCGGAAAGAAGCTATTGTAAGTAACATTGTCACCTCTACCTCAGAGAAAACTCCAACAAGCAAGCTTATATTCATAATATTCATGAATATTATTCATCATAGAATGATCTGAAAAGAGCTGTAGCCTGGATGATGAAACTAAAGAATCTCCTTCTACAAATGAACAGGAAAAGGGAAAAGGAATCTGCACTGATTTGTCGAGATAAAGGCAAATCACTAAAGGATCAGATGCTCCTTCTCAAAATGCCTGTAGTCACAGGTCTTTCAGTAGAGGACATTGAAAATGCGGAAAAGGCTATTATTTGCTATGAGCTGAGACAGCATTATAAGGAGGAAATGGCTACTCTGAAGCAGGGAAAACCATGCAAAAGAGGAAGCTACTTGTATAAACTGGACCCTACCATTGATGCTGATATCCTGAGAGTGGGAGGACGAACAAAGAGGATGGCTGTGTCCATAGAGATCAAACACCCCATGATCCTACCTAAATATTCTCATGTGTCAAAGCTAATACTGAGTCATATTCACAGACAGGTTGGTCACTCTGGGCGAGGTCACATGCTCTCCAAACTTCACCAACAATACTGGTTGTCTGGTGCCAACTCTTTGGCAAGAAAGATTATCAAGAGCTGTGTTTTTTGCAGAAGACAACTAGCTAAACATGGAGAGCAGAAGATGGCTGATCTCCCTCTGGACAGAGTAACACCAGATCTTCCACCCTTCACTCATGTCGGCGTAGATTATTTTGGACCCATTGAGGTGAGACGTGGCTGTACTCTTGTAAAGGGATGGGGAGTGATATTCACTTGCCTTGTAAGCCGTGCTGTTCACCTGGAGGTTGCCAGTCAACTAGATACAGAGGCATGCATAAATGCTATTCGTCGGTTCATCTGTCGTCGAGGCTCAGTGAAAAGCATCAGATCGGATCAAGGCACCAACTTCATAGGGGCAGAGAGAGAATTGGAGAAGTCCGTGAAACAGCTGGATAATGACAGAATCTAAAGATCACTTCTCAAAAGAGGAATTGACTGGACATTCAATCCCCCCTCTGGAGCTCATCACGGTGGCATCTGGGAAAGACTAATTAGACTGGTTAAAAAGATCCTTTACTCCGTCTTAAAGGAACAAACTTTGGATGATGATGGTCTACATAAAGCTTTGTGCGAAGTGGAAGCAATTATGAATGACAGACCAATTACAACAGTAACCAGTGACCCAAATGACCTTGAGCCACTAACTCCAAATCATCTGCTTCTCTTAAAAAAAAAAAACATCATACCCCCCAGACTTTTTCAGAAAAGGGACACATATTCAAGGAAAAGATGGCGGCAGGTGCAATATATGGCTGATTTGTTCTGGAAGAGATGGACCAGGGAATACATTCCACTTGTGCAAGAACGACACAAGTGGAATAACATCAAAAGGAACTTTGCTCCTGGAGATCTCGTCGTCATCATTGATGACAATGCCCCAAGAAACACCTGGCTCCTAGGACGAGTGGTCAAAACTCTTCCAGGGACAAAGGGCCTTGTTCGAAGTGTTTTGGTGAAAACCAAAACCAACACAATCCAGAGACCCATCACCAAGCTCTGTCTGCTTCTGGAGGAAGAACAGAAGGGACTGGTACCATGAGTGTACCCTTACATGGACATGGACTATTAATAATATGAACTTTTTGGCCAAGCCAATGTCTTGTATGCATTATTGAAATTGCTCTATTGCATTGGTAATTGTTATGTAATAAGCAATTAGGGGCTGGTATATTAAAGCCATTTTTGTATATTTGGTTTGATTATTATTATAATTTGAACTGGAGCATAACTGTTTAGATGAAGTTTACAATTTCATTTGGATACAGGCCGGTAATTCTTAAGAAGGGTGTGGTCTAGACTGCCCTTCTTCAGAAGGGGAATTCACCACCGCCGTTTTGAAGGAGGTGGGGAAGACACCCGTCTGAAGAGAGCAATTCACAATGTTTAAAAGCTGTTCCTCAAGGAGCCCATAAAATGTTTTAAAAAAAACAGTGTGGGAACTGGATCTAAAAGGCAGGTTGTGGGGTTTACCTGGGAGAAAACTCGACCAAGTGTCCTTGCATCAACCAGGGCAAAACTCTCCAGTGTTTCCTCAGGTAAAATAAAAGAACCAGGTGTGGCAATAGTTAAAATCTGATGAGGTAAAATACTGGATCTGATATCATCAATTTTACCTCTGAAGTGGTCTGCAAAGTCCTCACAGAGGGTATTTGTTGTTGTTTTGTGGGACCTGTTAGAATTTCTACTTGTTAAGTGGTTTATGGTGGAGAAAAGGAATTTAGGATTATTTTTGTGGTCAGAGATGAGTTTTTTTTGAAATGTGAGATTCTTGCCTGCTTGATTGCGTTATTGTAGATTTTGAGTTGTTGGCGTAAAATTTCGTAATGGACCTATTAGAGCCATTTTTGTATATTTGGTTTGATTATTATTATAATTTGAACTGGAGCATAACTGTTTACATTAAGTTTACAATTTCATTTGACTGTTTTGATTATTTGTAGTTGTGATGCCGCCTCCCAGGAAATGAGGACAAAGGGGGAGAGTGGCACAGGTGTCTGAGATGAGACAGGGGAGAGCCATAATGTTTTTTGACCGCTCTTCTTTTTGTTTTTGTTCTTGTTTTTTCTTCTTATTGATAATGATTGTGGACACTGAGAAACAGACGCAAATAAAACGCCGTATATAACTTAAAAGAAGCAGTGATTGTTTTACTTGGAGCGCGTCATGACAACAGAGAACCCCTGAACAAAGAACGGCGTCTAGAAGCCGGTTGCCGGTTAAAACGCCGTCACAGGACCGTTAGCTTTGATTTTCTCCATCTCCTTTCAGCACTCCTGCAGTCTCTTTTTAGTTTCCTAATCTCCTCAGTTCTCCACGGGGGTGTAGGTTTTGATTTAATTGTTTTGGTTAAAATGGGAGCCACTGAGTCCAGCGCTGATTTCAGATTTTTGTTAAAACTGTCCACGATAAAATCACAGGGTGCTGGTAAAATCTCTGCAGGAGTGCAGGAGATAAAAGAAAGATTAAATAAAATAAAATAAAAATAAGTAAATAAAATCTAGTAGAATAAAATAGTATAAGCAAAATGTACAAATTAGCATATTAGCATATGGACAAATTTACAAGAAATAAAGACGGAAGAATCTATATTATATACACATGGATGATAGTAAGGTGCAATAGTGTCCATTAACATGACTAACATGGAGTTATCTGTTACAGAAAAGTGAGCTGTTGTACAGCTGGATTGAGAATGGTATGAATGACATCCTGTAGTGTTCAGTGTGGGAGCGGAGCTGGATCAGCCTGTTGGAGAATGAGCTCCGCTGTCCCCCTATTGCCTGGTGTAGTGAATGTGACAGATTGTCCATGATGGAGAGCAGTTTATCCAGTGTCCTCCTGTCCGTCACTGAGACAAACGTCTCCAACACACTGCCAATCACATGACCAGCCTTTCGGATCAATTTGTAGAACTTCTGCAGGTGGCAGGACCCAGAGCTGTACTGGAAATCAGAGGTGTAGAGAGTGAACAGAAATGGAGACAGGACAGTCCCCTGTGGTGCCCCCACATTACTGACAACAGTATCAGAAACACTAGAAACACTTCACTTTTACATCTCACAGATATGAACAAGGGAATAATTTAAATGAATGAACAAGTATAATATTACTGTTACATTTGTTTCAATTGGTTCTCTTTGTACTTTTTACTTTCAAGATGTTTTGAGTCATTTTTCCACAGAAATCATGTGTGTCATAGATATAAACAAAATAAATTTTAGGAGGATGATCAATATGATAATACTGATTTAACCAGCTTTTGATATACAGATATATTTATTTGTATATCATCAGTGCAAATCTTACATTGTTTGGTCTTAAAGGTTTAAGACGCTGCGTGTTAAACTCTCCAAAGGTTGTTCTTCTTGGTTTCCACAAGGGTATTAGGTGGGAACATCATACCTTTACTAATATTAATATTACATCATGATATGTTTTAAACTTGTTTTTGTTTTGCAGACTTCTGCTTCTACTCCAGTGAAAGTGAAGGAGGAAAACGACAGAGGTTCCTTGGTGAGTAGACCGTGATACATCTCATGCACAAACTTTAGTACAACAATGGCTTTTAACTTTTATTTTCTTCACTGCTTTCATGCAGGCTGGACATCCACATCTCTTCATAGTGAAATTCAATCCATCTGACAATGATGAATACACCATTCAATGTGATCAGCCTTGCACAGTACTGGAGGCAATAAAATCTGATGCAATATCTAGGGAGAAGATTAAGAGTGTAGATGAGAACATTATCATTCAGCTGGGTAAAGAGGATAACAAATCTATTCTTCCAACACACTTCCCTTGTTCTTGTATCACACATGGTGAGTCTCTGATCATATCATGTAAAACAGAAAAGGTTGAACAAACCCAAGACCGTGACAAGACAGTATATCCAAGAGATGAATATTCTGTCTTCTACATTGATACAGTGGGAGGAGAAAACGCTAAAACAAAGACGCTTTTTAGAAGCTACTTTGTAAGAAAGTTCAAGTATCTCTGTGTTTATGGAAGGAAAGGGATGACTGTGGAGGAGGCTCTGAAAAGAGACGGTCGCTTCATTGACCGTTATCTAGGTGAATTCATTCTGTCTCACAATGACAACCCGAACATGAAAACAACAAGGGAACAAAAGGTTGACTTCCTACATCAGAAAGAGTTTAAGATATGTCTTCCAAAGGAGGAGAAAACTAAAGAAAAAGATGCAAATCAACAGGGTGAACGTGAGCAGCAGGGACAAAGTGAAACTAGGTCAGTCTCAGAAGTCGCTAACCAGAGAGGAAAAAGAGTCATGGAAAAGGATAAAAAGCGACTGCATGAGGCGTTTCCAGATCTTAAAAAGTTGATGGAGAGTGGATTCCCTGGGAATTACTATCAGAAAAAACTTGAGGACATGAGGAAGGAGAACTTTGGAAAGATCCAACAGGCTTTTAGTGAAGTTCACAGAGTCGGGAAGCTGCGCGAACTTGGCAAGTCAGTTTGTAAAGTAGTTGTTCAGAATGTTTGTACTGGAACTGGCTTTGTGCTTTTTGATGGGTTCATCCTGACTAATGCACATTTATTCAAATACTGTGTATGTAAAGAGAAAAAGCTGCAGGATCGTGTTGAGGTGTTTGCTCTGTTTAACTATGATGATCCTGAGCCACACACCAATTACTATTACTTTACTGCAGAGACGACATTCATTGACATTGACTTTGACTTTGATTATGCCGTACTGAAGCTAAAACCTGAGGCCCTGAAACCCGACCCACAATCAAGACCAGACGAAAAAATGCCCCCAGGCCTCCTGCACATATTTGGTCCGCTGCCTAGCAATGGTGAAGCCTGTCTTATTGGTCACCCAGCAGGAGAAGTGAAACGAATGGATCCTGTATGTATCATTGAGAAAGAGAAGAGAGAGCAGGCAGTCATGAATCATTTGCAAACATACAAAGATCATATGTTCATTGTCCACTCAGTCATTGAACATGTCAAAGATCAAGGCATTGGAAGCATAATGGAGGGTGGAAAGAAAGCAGACAAAGTAGGGACATACAACACTTTCATGTATCACGGAGCTTCTGGCTCCCCAGTGTTTGATGCTTTTTGCAGAGTTTTCGGCTTGCACACATCAGGATATACCTATGGGTTTCCAAACCACACAGACAGTGTGATTGAGTATGCCATGTCTGTGCTTACTATATTTAAGAAGTTTGTGGGAAATCTGAAGGAAAGTGTGAACGATGACCTGCTTAACAAAATTCAGATAGCAGCAGGTGAAAACGAGCACCTAATAGAAATACTGAACGCAGAGCCAGAAGACTCTGACGAGGAAATGGTGGAGTAAACTCAGCTTTGTGCAATTCATTCACCTTTAATCTTAATAAGCATTCCCTATTTTACATCAGTCAGGGTTCAGGTTGACCTAACATGAAATGTCAGAGTAGAGAGAAAGATGTAAATCAGCTTTTATTTATTTGATTCATTTCCAATAGTTTAACGGTTTAAATGCGCTGAGTCAGAATTTGGTAGCTTTGACTTGAGATTGTTGAACTTGAGTCAAACTTCCACAAGCAACATGATGTTGCAACCCCCGTGCTTCACAGTTGGACAGGTGTCCTCCTCCATTTTTGTTTCCCCCTCCAGACATAACAATGGTCGTTTTGGCCAAACGACTCAGTTATTGTGTCATAGGACTGTCAGATAATCCTCGAGAAAGTACGGTCTCTGGTCCCATGCAGCAAACTGTTGTCTGTTGTTTTCTTGTTGTTTTTTTATTGCAGTCTTCAGTGGTGCATTCTTGATCTGTACTTGTCATACCAAAGTATGTTCATCTGTAGGAAACAGCACACATGTCTTTCCTGAGTGGTATGATGACTGTGGTCCTATGGTGTGTAGTATCCTTTGCTCAGATTAATGTGGTACGTTCAGGGATTTGGAAATTACTTTAAAAGGATGAACCAGGCTTAGTAGTAGTGGTCTATATATATTTTTTTTCTTAAAGTGCCTGACTCCTTGTAATGAACTCAAATGTTCTCAGTCATCCAGGTGATGGTATATCCAGAGAAACTCTACAGGTCCAGTTTCTCTTATTTCATCTTTGTTTTTTGGATACTTCTGTTTGAAGGCACAGTCTGTTGAGTGTATGTAAACTTCTGACCCACTGAAATTGTATAAATTCTACATGATATACAGTATATGTCGTGCATAAAGGAGGTGTCCTAACAGCCTTATCAAATCTATTGTTTGTTAACATAAAAAATCAGTTTTATTTACTTAAGCCTGAAGGTATGTAAACCTCTGACCTCAGACTTCCCAGATCAGAGACTCATCATGTTAATGGTAAAACACATGTGGCTGCACACATTGGTATATTCTTTTATTTTTATTTTTATTTTCTATTTCACTCAAAGTGACTTTAGGATTGAACATATTACATTTTGTTTGAAAGTGTGCCTCCAGTTTGGTCCAAACTCACAAAATCCAACTTTGTATTTTGGGTGAACTGGATGTTGTTAAGTGACCTTTAATTAAAATCATCTACTGTTAACTTGTTGATGAAATGTTAAATAATCATAGCTGAGTGGTTTAAGCATTCTTCTTAACTATTTCCTTGATCTTACTTTGGCTCCTGTTGTATTATCTTTGTACTTCATTAAAACTTGTTTTGTTCTCCTCAGTTTCCTGTCATTGATGTTTTCGTCTTAATTCAGGCTCCATGTAATGAAGGTCACTGTTCCCACATCTCAATCTGAAACAACCCTAACCCTAACCATCTCAACAACACATCCATGTGTGCTGTAGTTACCACATGTGGGATTTATCTTGTGCAGGTAGTGGTGCAGGTAGATTGAACACCTCATAAAATCACATCTAAGAACGGTTTCCATTATCATACTCATCGAAGAAACTGTCAAGCAGGTATGGGAATGTCTTTCACAAGCGTCTTCACTGGAACTGAAGGATGAACTGATTTTGGTGGTCAAAGAACAAAAGTTTGCACAGCTGTGGGTGCTAAACTTTGTGCTGCAGGGATCACAGACAAACTAAGTTCAAGACATAAAACAGTCCCACAGAATGTCATTTAAAAAAACTTTGTCATAGGCGACAATACTTCCTTGTGATAAACTCAGTCCAAATAATGGGCCCAAATAAAAGGATTGACTAATTAATTTCAGCAGCTCATCCGTCAAGTTAGTTTTTGCACAGCGTATTAAAAAAAGGTGTTGAACAATTGCCGATTTTGAAGTCGACTAATATGTGGTGAATGTCAAGTTGATGTTGATAATGTCACACATAAAAACCCAGTAGAAAGTAATGCTTGGCAACAATGAAATCTACACCCTTGACCTGAATACATACTGGAACGTCTCACACAAAAGAAGCTGCGGAGGCTTTTTTTTTGTAAATTTATTGAAGCTTGAACACAGGCTACTGTCAGCCATGGACCCCATCAACACCATAAACACCGTCAGTCTGACACATCTAATACGCGGCTCTCAGCTCTACCATAACTCAAGTCTCTCGCATGGTGCATTCACTGACATCAAGGACCACAACCACAGCAACAATATCAACTAACAGAACACAAAAGAACATGTTCAAACATTGATAAGCAGGTAGAGCTTATCAATCCTGTGCACTGCAGATATATATAGTCTATATAAATCAGCACCGTCAAGTCAATAGCATTTAATAGTACTTTTCAGCATGTTGTAAGATATAATAATGTAGCCGGGATAAAAAAAATAAAAAAATAAAAACGTGGTATTTCTCCAAAGCCTTTTCCATTCACCAACAAATAGTTGATGTGCAGCCTCCTTCTCTCTGTTACTGCAGGATGTTTGGAGAAGTTGTTAACTGACTGCTGTCCAGAGAATTTGGACCGTTCCTCTGCTAGCGTTAGCCGATGTCTTTTCAGATGCATTGCAGTAGTACTTTAGTTGTATTTCAGGCCTGACATGTCACGGTAGTATGGGCTTCGTCTTTAGTGAAGTATTTCCACACACTTGATGAGCCGCTGCTAGTTTGCTGCAATGACCCACTTGGCTCCTCACCTGTCTTCTAGGAGGCGTCCATGTTGTTATTGTCACATGATTGACAACTAGTCAACTTCCTGCTTAAAGCGTCATGACACAGCAGTGAAGTCGACTAGTTGGTACAACCCCTAGTATAAAATGGGGGTGAGGGTATTCATGGCTGTGCTTAACCCTTTTGACTCACCTAACTATTTTTAATTATGTGCTGCTGCATTTTCTCTTCGTTACTCTTTTCCCTTCTTCATTGTACACCTCTTTTTGATTTTTGGCTTTTAATTGTCCTTTTACCCTTTTCCAGCCTTTCTCCTTGTCTTTCAGTCGAGTTCGTCTCCTCTCAAAGCATTGCGGAGACTCCTCCAGAACTCCCCCCTCCTCTCCTCCTCCTGAGGCCACTCCAGGTAGGTGGTGGAGCTCATGAGTTTGCGTAGTTTGTAGAAACGTTTCGGCACATCGTCCTTGGCCAGCGGCTCCAGCAGGATCAAGATGGCCGCGTCTCCGCCGGTTTGTCCTTCGAAAAGCCAGAAGTGGGAGAAGTCTAGCTCGTAGCGGCACCAGTCAGACTGGACAAAGTTTTCGGAGAGGACGAAGACAGTACGCCGGCTGCGCTCCATTGCACTCATGATGTTGTCCACAATCCAGTGACCAGGAAGGAAGTCTCTCTTGTGGAGGCATAGGTTCAAAGGTCGTTCGCTTCTGGGATCGCTACTGTCACTCTCACTGTCCGAGAACAGACAAGAAAGGAAATTTAAGCCTTTCTCTCTCTTTTGAGTATCTTGATGAACAAGTCAAGAACCATAACTTAATAGCAATACAATCTTGATGGTTACGATGAAAAACTCTGTATTATTTAAACAATCTTTCTTCCACTGTCTCTTTATCAGCCAGGATTTTTTTTTCCACTTTTCTATCCATATACAGCTGTGTAGCTATGCTGTGTCAGAATTTTCTATGTTTCTGCAAAAAAATATTCAAAACATTAGTGGATTTCAAGAGTGTAGACAAAGAAGAACCCAATCAAACAAATAAAACAGAAATATTATACTTGTGTATTTGTTTGGAGTTTGGAGAAAAAATTAAAATAACATGGGGGTGCTAATGTCCTTGTTTGGGCCTATTCTGCAAGATGTCTTGTCATCATTGATGGACCAATGAGTCCAGAATTCTACCAGTGAACTCTAAAAGAAAATGTCAAGAAATCTGTCCATGAGCTGAATGTAAAGATAAACTGGGTCATGCAGCAAGACAACGAGCCCAAGAACACAAGTGGTTCTACAAAAGAATGGTTAAAGAAGAACAAGATGAATGTTTAGGAACGGCCAAGTCAAAGTCCTGACCTTAATCCAATAGAAATGTTGTGGAAGGACCTGAAGCAAGCAGTTGATGTGAGGAAACCCACCAACATCTCAGAACTGAAGTGGTTCTGTTCTGAGGAATGGGCTAAAATTCCTCCAAGCTGCTGTAGACCACTGATCAGCAGTTACCAGAAACATTTAGTTACAAGGAGGTCAAAGCAGATAAATGATTAATGATTAATGATTAATCTCCAATAAATAAATGCACAAGCATAATATTTGTGTTTCATTTATTTGATTGGGTTCACCCGCGACCCTTAACAGGAATAAGTGGGTATAGAAGATGAATGAATGATTGGGTTCACTTTGTCTACTTTCAGGACTTTTGCTAATGTTTTGAAGACAATTCTGAAGGGCGCAACTACTTATCCCTATCATATATGCAAATATAAGAAGGTAAGTACACCCAACGCATCACTTGGTTTCATAAATGAAAAGCGACCGCGCAAAAATAGCCTTTAGTTCTGTTCAAATTGTAACTGTATTGAGAATACTTACCTTGGCTCCTCCAGCTCAGGTACCAGGAAATTTTCCACCCAGCTTGCATCTCTTTCACTGTAGGAGACAAAAGCATCGAAGGACAGCAAAGCTTCTGAACCTGCCATATCTCTGTTTTGTTGCCGGCGCCGGGAGCTACGCTTGGCCTTGAGCCATGCCCAAGTCATCTTTAGGTACCAAAAGGCATGGAGGCGCCACAGCAAGACGCACACCAGAACTCCTACGAGCAGCGACAACCCGCAGCTCACGGACACAAACAAGACCCGCTGGCACACCACGACAGAAAGGTGGACTTGACCCAGGGGTTTCCCCTGCAGGTAGAGCGGGGAATCGCAGACGTAGCTGTCCTCTCCATCTGTTAACTGCACACCTCCATCTCCTTTAAGCCTCGACTGGAAGAAGGCGACAAACTCACAGGAACACACAAACTTATTCTGACCCGCCTGGAGGTTCTCGAGTCGTCTGTATGACTGGAGGTCCGCGAGGCTGAACATGTTCAGGGTGTTTGACTGTGAGAAAAAACATGGGGTATCATGCTAGGGAACACCAGCAGGATTGGAAGCAGAAAGACAAGATATGATTGTTTCTTACCTGTATTGTCAGCGTTTGCAGATTAGGAAAGAAGCTGCCATCTGGCAAAATCAGCAGCTTGTTCCCAGAGAGGTGGAGCTCTCTCAGCATCGGGAGACTCAGAGTGAAATCTTTGAGGTTGTTGTTACTCAGATCCAAAATCTGTAAATAATAAAGCAGAAGTTTTAAAGGATTTTGATGTGATGGCGTGTGAAGCTTGTTGGGATTAGAATTTTGCGGTCTAATCTCCATACCTCCAGGGTTATGGGGAGACATGAAGTGGTGGTGGTAAGCTTAGCCCTGGAGATGTTCAGATATCTCAGGGTCGAGGGCCAGGTGCAGCTTGAGGGCATGGAGTTGTAGCTGGTGCTGCTGATGTCCAGGTGGGTTAGTTTGGAGAGCTTTGCCACCAGACGGCTCACTGTGGACAAAGACTGAACAGAAGACTTCTTCAAACCTTCACATTCCTAGACTCTGATATAATTCTCATGTAGACAAGACACCTTCAAAGCGTTTCCACTGATGTTTAAAACTCTGAGTTCCTTCAGAGTTTGCTTTGTGTCGCACAGCGACTCCACCAATGTCAGGTCAGTCAGCAGGTTGTCGGACAGGTCCAGGTACTGCACGTTCACCAGCATTTGGGACGTGGCACAGGGCATCACAAAGACCTGGTTGAAAAAGTGTATTGTAGTGAGAAGAGCTGCTGGTTCCAGGTTTTTCATTTTTTTCTTTTTTCTTGATGTGACCCATATGTTTCTTACGTAAATGTGGTTGACGTGTCTCGGTGGGTCATGCAAACCTGGCCCTCTCACGTCTGTTGTACGTTGAGGTGCTGATTTAGTTTTAGCGGGATATATTGTTTCTAAAGGTCACCCACACACATACCTTGGAGTTTATGACTGACACCCTCCTGGGATAATGCAGCAGAAACTTCAGGTCCAGAAATGAGACAAACTTGAAGATATCCAGCACCACTGCGTTGCGGATGAAGAACTCATCAATGCTTTTGTGGTCGGTCCAGCTGGCTCCCTCCCACCTAGCAGCAACCGAAAAAGAATAATCAGGGACAGTATCCAACAGTCATCCAACGTTTAATTCTCTTACTATTAGACTTTTTTCTTCTTACAATTCAGTGCTTTACTAAAAGCTCTTTCTATATTTATATATCTAGCTGGTTGGTTAATATTGGTAGGACAGTTTCTTCTGATCTGACACCTGAGTTGTACTCAGACCAACTCAATACCCAATGGAACACCGGTGTGGGATGGGATGAGATGGGGATAGGACAGTTTCAGTTTGATCTACAGTGCGTTTCTCTTCACCTCCACAGCCTCCTTCTTAGCAATGAAATGGTTTATTGGTTCATAGCTCTTGTAGCCTAGTCTAAATGCATACATGTCTGGTTTTGGATGATTTTCTACAACACAACTCTTCTCTGCTCTTATTGAGCTGAATGGATGCTGGTTCTGGTTTCCCACCTGCCCTCGCCAGTCAGCGTGGCGCCGTCGCAGGAAATGGAGGTGAGCGGCACTCCATCCATGACCACCAGGAAGTTGACCATGGCCTCATCAGACAGAGAAAAGTTCCGAAAGAAGATTGACCTGAAGAGTGTCCCCGCAGGAGAGTGAATTATTATTATAATTTTTCTGAGAATCAGAAAAAAAAATTAAAAAAACAGGACAAATGATGGGATATTGTTGCTGGACCTGATCCTTTTGCTGGCTGCCTCTCTGAAGCACTGAACAGTCTCATTGTTACTCAGATGGAGGTTTTCCAGAATGATGGGCGTCTCAGGGTACGACACATCCCCGAGCATAGCCGAGGCCATGGCCACGTTTGTCAAAATCGGACCTTGGAGGTTCAAAGTTACCTGACCCAGCGGCCAAATGTCAGCTAGCGCACCAGGCTCGTATCTGTAGAGACAGTCAAACAAAACAGGACGTGAAAGAGGAACTTTACAGGGAAGATCTAATGAAGCAAGACACATTATGACTTTAGTAGTGCATTCATACACTGTCCCGCTGCTCCAGGTGTGGATTAACCCAAGCCTGGCTTAAGCCTGAGTCAGTTCTGACAGTTGGATTTCATTATGGGGCATGGCTAGTCCTAGTCCTAATCCTTCATCCTTCATCCTGTTAATATCTTGACTAAATAGCTCCATCTAAACATCTTGATTCTCCGACAGCAGTCACCATCTGTCACCAATGTAATGTATGGACAAACTTTTATCATGTGCCCTAACTGTCCACAGTTAAACCACACTTCAAAAGCACAAGATGAGGCAGCCAGTACTTCGCCAGTGCTCATGGAAGAGGGCACCATTGAGCCACAGGTTCCTGCTTATTCTGCAGTTGCTCTTCTTCTACGCTGAGACAAGGTCACGGTGGCAGGCCGTATATTTTTTATTTTTTCTCAGGCTGAATGCCAAAAATGAAAGATCGTACATCTAAGTTTAAAGAAAACAGAAGTGGTGAATAATGGAAGAGCTTGTGTTGCACAGCCTGGATTAAAAATGGATAAAGTCATCATATGATCTGAATATTGTGATTACGGGCATGATTTGTTTTCAAATATAGTTCAGTCTCATTTCACTTTTCAAAATTGTCAAAACTGAAATCCGTTTGATTTATTTTTTTGTGTTAAATGAGTATAAACTGTGGAACCGCTATAGATTTAAATATGTACCATAAAGAATTCTCACAGAAATAACCAGTTAGTGTGGAAGCAGCCAACTGAATGGTGAATTTAAGTTATTCTATTGAATGAAAGTGAGTTGTTTAAGGATTCAAACAGGATTTGATTTCACAATAACCTTTCCTGAATCTGCTTTTTAGGATTTAAAACAGGGGTGTCAAATTTGATCTCAAGCCGGCAGGACCATAATAAAAGCATGATAATGTATTAATAATGAAAACTCAAAAATGTTCCCTTTGCTTTATTGCAAGGAAAGTACATATTTTTGCAACATTTTTTGAGTTTAGTTTTATGCATTGACACTGTTGTTTAGTTCTGGGTCTCAGTGTTGTGTTATGTCCACAACTTTTACTAAAACAGCACGACCCTTGGTGGACAAATTAGGAATAGGCAGCAATTTTATTGAAAATTTGCAGTAAAAGGTCTCTTAGGGAATTTTCGCATTTTGCAAAGTCATCCCGCAGGCCAGACTGGACCTTCAAATGGGTGGGTTTTTGCCCGCTGCCCTTATATTTGACACCCATGGTTTAAAAACATCAAACATCATGAAATTCAGCCGTTCAGCCGTCAAATGTGAAAATGTTTTTATTTCTCATACATTGTAGCAAATGTAATTAGTTTAGTTTATTTTGGTTTGGTTCTGTTTAGATTAGTTGATGAGTACCACCAAATTGTCAAAGTAGTTGGGGTTTCACACCTGGACAGGTTGTTGGCATGCACAGTGAACTCATCCAGCTGGGTGACTCCAGACAGATCTCCTCTTCTTAGGTCCTCCAGGGCCGGACCACCAAACGCCAGCCTCCTCAGTCTGACGAGCCCCTGAAACACTGGAGCAGAAGAACCCAAGTGGCTGGAGAAGAAAAAAAAAAAAAAAAACGTTAGAGGGGAGGCTCTTCTAAAACCACCCCCGGACAGCTCCTTAAAGGTTTCCTCGCCATCTTTACACCTTCGACCTTCTCACCTGTACGGGTTGTTGAGCAGGTTGAGCTGCTGCAGAGCCTCCAGCTTGCTGAACCATTTGTGGTTGAGAGAAGTCAGCTGATTGTCTGAGAGATCCAGCTGCTCCAAGCTCCACAGAGAGTCGAACGCTGAGGGATGGATCACAGCTAGTCCGTTACCTGGGGGACAGTAACATCTACATTTAAACACATCCTGCATTCAAAAACTAAACAAAGGGATTGGTCCGAAAAGACTAGGCATAATCCCACTGTGGAGATCCAGAGTCCTGAGTCGGGTGTGACCCGTCAGGTCATCGTCGGTCACCGTGGTGATGTTGTTGAAGGCGAGGATGAGCGTCAGGGCACGGTCCGTCACCACGGGGACATGGGTGAACCCGCCGTAGGAACAGTTACAAGAAAAATGCTGGTCGCAGCGACTGCAGGACGGCCTCTCGTCATC
Organism: Chelon labrosus; assembly: GCF_963514085.1. Lineage (NCBI taxonomy): Eukaryota > Metazoa > Chordata > Actinopteri > Mugiliformes > Mugilidae > Chelon > Chelon labrosus. Next base: position 31,332,407 of record NC_140337.1, read on the forward strand.
CGTGTTTGATTCCCCACCCCAGCTCAGGCAGAGGAAGAGGAGGAGGAAGAGGAGGAAGGCAAAGCAGCAGCCATTCGGATGCCTCATACTGTAGGAACAAATAGAACAAACAATAAAAGTGGGATTTGTTTTGAAGCAGCGGTGGACACAGATGCTGAGTGAAGTGAAAGAGACTCCTAAAGGAAGAGAGAATTTGATAAAAGAGGAAGTTTTTCTTTCTTGTTTCTTTCGTACAACGCAGCTCTCCCAGCATTAGTAACATGTCAGGAGGATGTTAACTTGGCGAACATCAGGACAGCTGGCAGGAGAACACATGCACTAAAGCTGGTCACTTGCGATCGGATTGCCCAGGACGGATGTTTATGCACAGCTGAACAGATTTCCTTTGCCCCATCGAATTAAAATGTTGAGGTCAGCGTCTAAGGGTGCCGCCCTCGCCAAAACCGGAAAACCACTTCTTTGTGCCTCAGGGCTCAAATGTGCAAAACGTAAAAGCTTTTCATTTTAAGCCGCTATGGCCCCATGTGGCCTCTGATGTGCACCCTGAGACGCACTTCACTCTAGAAATGAATACTGACGTGACTCTCTCAGTCTCTGGTCACAAAGACATTAACCAACCCTTGCTTTGGAAATCCAGAATCCCTCATTAGCTCAAATACTTCCCTCTTCCTTGTTCGCGTTCTGTCCGTGACTCAAGCGAACGATTTCCGCTGTGAAACAGAAAACTGACGTACCCAAACGAAAATATTCGAGTTGCCTTACCTGACTTTTTTCTTTCTCCTCTTTTTCTTTCTTCTTTCCTGATCAAGATAAAAAAAAGAATAATTCTTGAACTGATAAAAAAATAAATAACACGAGGAGGATTTTCTGGGTTCGCTGAGAGGAAGAGGAAGAAGTCAAGGGGGGCAGCTGGAGGCGAGTGTGAAAAGAGGTAGTGAGCATGAAAATTAACTTTTGGGAGGAAACCTTTGTGAGACGGTCTGTGACAATGTTTAAAGGTTATAAAAAAAAAGTGCAGCACATTTTACACATTATTAGAACTTTTATACATTGAACTCAATTTTCAAGCAGTGTTTAAGTGTTTAAGGACACGGCTTTGTGAAAGATACGGGAAATATCGTCTTAAAACTCTTCTCTTGATATTTAGTAAAGAAAGAAACATGTCACATAATGGTGCGTGTGGTTTCGGTTGCATAACATGTTGTAACTGATGTGTGCACAGGGCCGTGACCACAGCGACTTCCCCTCTGCCTCTGGCTCAAACCAACCCTGTAAAGGTCACGAGCCAGACATCGCGTCTACGGGAATCTTAGAGCGAAGAAAATAAGTTAGATTTATGATGTAATTACATGCAAAATAGGACGTTGCATCTGCATGATAACCACTTAAAATAAAATTTTAGAGTAAAAAAAATTGTTAGAATGATGACTTTGTCACCAGTGTTGTCACCGTCTGAACTGCACTCACAATGCACTGTGTGTGCAGTGCAGATCTCACATCGACTCCTTTGCTGGTCTTTTCTTGTCTTTTATGCTAAATAGTACGTAACTCAAATCCTTTGCAGTCTACAGATGTTGGGCAGCCTTCATCATTTGTACTGTTTCATTAATTTCTCTTGTTTTGCTCAGCTGGGAGGTTCAATGAATGTAAAGCTAGGTTAACTTTTAGTTTAGTCCATATGTTGATGTCTTTAGCCCCGTTTGCAGTCAACTGTTGATTGTCCAACACTGTTCACATTAAATAAAGTCTTTAAAGTTGAAACTCTGTTGTCGGACGTTCATTCTGTATGATGCTGCCACCACCATGCTTTACTGTGTAGTCAGTGGTTTGCATACCAGAAGTGAGTCTCAGTAATTCTAGTCAAGTCCTACCAAGCCACCATTGGCTCTTCACCAGATGTGATGCCGTTAATCGGTGGAGGTCTGGAGGTTCGGACAAAACAATCATTGTGACCTAAATCAGATGGGGCCCCAGAAGCTGGCGGGGGTCTGCTCAAGGTTTTCACTTTTTAAAACTTGTTGTTATTTTCTTGCCACCGCCAGCAACCCTCACCTTAAGCCAGGGATGGGCAACCTAAATGATGGAGGGGGCCACAATTTTTCATCGACACTACCGGAGGGCCACATAGGACCGCGCACTTAACCAGATATGATAAAACTGCCATTTTAAATATGTTTGTGTGTGTACAATTAGAATATATTTATAGTATATATATTTATAATTATATATATATGTGTGTGTGTGTGTTTATTGAAGCAAACAAAAAATAACCACTTACTTTTTTTTTTTATTATTAATTTGTGCATTTTTACACCAAAAAACAGCTCAATATTGTCCCTGTATACCCACTCTACCTCGCCATTATCAGCAGTGGGCTCTGGTAAAAAGCCGCCGTTGTTTGCGTCCTTTTGATTTAAGGTCCGCTACAATAGCGGCCCTTGCAGCTTCAGTATACTTCTCGTATTTAACTTTGTGCAAAGTGTTGTAGCGGCAACTTAAATTGAAATCTTTCACGGCAGACAGCGTCTCCAAACAGACTAAGCACATAGGTTTGCCTTTACATTCTGTGAACAGATAACCTTCTTTCACCTGAAAGACACGATTTTCTCGATCAAGTTTTCTCTCTCTTCCACTCTGAGACACGGCTGAACGCCCCCTTCTTCACTGGTAGAGAAGACCCGGTGGAAGCGTGTGCGAGGCGGCGTCTGCATTAGAGCCGCCATCTAGTGGCTAACTGTGTCATTACAACTGATACAGATTTATAATTTTCAAAAATTTATCTAAGGGCCACGTTGAGTGCGGGCGGCCCGCGGGCCGACAGTTACCCATCCCTGCCTTAAGCCCTAACCCTAACCGTGCATTATTTCCCCAAACCAAACCACTAACTGTCATGTGACAGACAAGGGCAGTGTTTTATCTCTCTTTGTCTTTCCCCCTCCCCTGTTTGTTCACAGTTGTTTCTACAAGTGATTCCACCTGGGAAGTCTGACGGGGCCTGCTGATTAGTTGTTTTGGCCCCCGGTCATCCAGTCACCACCCTGGGCCTATGTTAAAAGGGCTCTTGATTCAATGCTGCTTTGCTGTTTGCTCTTGGACTCTGTGTTACTCACTCTTGGCTGCTCCACATGATCCAGTCTCTGCTCCCTGCTTGCTATTCTGCTTGACTATTCTTTTGATTTCTGTTGCCTACCTTGTTATTGAGACATGTGGACCCTGTGAATACAGTTTATGTTAGTTGTGGTGGAAGATGTGAACTATAGGTGAGATTGAAGTACCGTATACACCACACCACGTAGGTAATCATTTGTTTATACATGCTAGGATTATTGGTTGGTGCCACCAGTGTAGTTGGGGTAACATATTTTAATAGAGAAGCTTTTCAGTCTTTTTGTTTGTTGTTTTCAAGACGGAGAAGTTTGTTAGCCAGGCCTAGTTTTGTTATATTACTTTCATTTACTTGGCACAACCACGTGGTCCAATCCTTCCCCACTGTTTATCCCTCGAGGAGATTTTTCAGTTAACAGAATTTATTTAGATACAAAAAGGTACATTTTCTTTACATCCACACTCTACTTGATTGGTTGTCCTGTGGTTGTCACTAAATTCCCCTGATACAAAAAAAGAACCCCCCCCCCCCCCGATCACGTGTACACCTTGCTTGTATATGCGCCTTTGTGAGTCACTTCTCAGTCACTGCCCACGCTTCATATTTAAAACTGAGGAAGGCGGCAAACCAGTGAGTCTTAGTGGCGGGCGAGTGTTGTAATCGAGCATTGTCAGAGTTTTATCAAGAAATTTTTAACAGTTTAGAACCAGTCACTGAAAGAGAAACTCATTGTGTGACTGTTTACACTTCTCCTGGAGCTACTGGCTCATAATTTACTGATCCACCACAGATTAAAATAGTTTCTCAAGGCTGCGAAGAGAAACTCCCGCCTGTTTTCTTTGATTCGACTCCACCGTGTCAAGACTTCACAACCACCTTCACAAGTAAAAGGTAAAGTAATATCATTTTGGACACAAGCTAAGACATAAGACCTAAGACATGTTTATTAATCCCACATATGGGAAATTTCCTTGTCACAGCTGCGCAGAATTTGGCAAAAATATGTCCAGAAACAATAATGAGTTCGACAGAGGTATTACCAAAAAAAAAAAACAATACAAATTTGAAAAATATATACAAAAAATAACTCTGAAAAATATATAGAGAGATAGAAATATAAAGACATCCTGTATATACAGCATGGTGGTGGAAATTTTTTTTACAAATAAATAATTGCTAAAAACTTTAAAAGCTATAAGATGGTGAGGTAGTGGTTAGTGCAAAATACGGCAGTGCAAAAAAAAGCAGATTTATTTGCTTAACGAAGCCAAGTCTAACATGTGGGTTATTGTTGACTCAGGCTGCTGTTGTACAGCCTGATGGCAGCTGGAATGAAGGACCTGCAGTAGCGTTCCTTCTTGCAGTGTGGATGCAGCAGTCTTTTACCTATGAAAATCTATGAAATCAGAAACAGTGTCAAGGTAAACACTGTGATCATTTAAGAGAAAGACTGTTGCTACTGTTTGCAGTGTAGTGTTTTATTGCTGAGGCAACTTCTTGTGGCCACTCGTACTGAACACAAAGAGGAAAACGTGTTCACACAGGAGCTATAATGTGAGCAGAGCAGCAGCAACAGATTCAGGAAGACACATTTTATTCGATAGAAGGATTTAATGTCTGCTGGGGTTCCGGTGAACAATAAGATAAAATTCAACATCTTTGTAATTTGACAGGTATCCTAAGACTAAACGCTACAATATTTGTTGGAGAGTGCTCTGCACACCAGTTGCTGTCTGATTGGAAAACATTGGCACAGGAACACTTCCCGGTTGATCGGAAAACATTGGAACAGGAACACTCCCAGTTGATCGGAAAACATTGGCACAGGAACACTTCCCGGTTCACCCATTGAAACCACTTAATTTATGGATTCACTGGTGTCACAGAGGGGAGGAGGGAGAGGAGAGGGAGGGACTTGGATTTAGACCTAAAATGTTGGTCCTCAGTAAGAGGCCACAGTAGAGACATGAAAACTGCTGTGTCATTCTTGTGTTATTACATTCACACATGTACATAAAAGACAAGAAGATGGGATTCATGCACGGCAATAAGATGATGAAATACACTGTCTTTAGTTGGATATTTTAAACAGTTTGTTGTTTTCAGGTAAAACCTTTAAGAAAGTCCAATATATTTGTGATGAATAAACTCAACTTATATACAGCACAGCAAAAAAGTTCTTGTGTCCGTCAGAATTTTATACATTTGAAAATGACTCAAAACATCAGCAGATTTTCACACAAGTCATGAAAGTAGACAAAGAGAACCCAGTCAAACAATGAAACTGAAAAATTATACTTTGTTTCCAGTATCTGCTGTGACCTCCTTGTAACTAAATGTTTCTGGTAACTGCTGATCAGTGGGCTACAGCAGCTAGGAGGAATTTTAGCCCATTCCTCAGAACAGAACCACTTCAGTTCTGAGATGTTGATGCGTTTCCTCACATCAACTGCTTGCTTCAAGTCCTTCAACAACATTTCTATTGGATTAAGGTCAGGACTTTGACTTGGCCGTTCCTAAACATTCATCTTGTTCTTCTTTAACCGTTCTTTTGTAGAACCACTTGTGTTCTTGGGCTCGTTGTCTTGCTACATGACCCAGTTTCTCTTCACATTCAGCTCATGGACAGAGGTCCTGACATTTTCTTTCAGAGTTCACTGGTAGAATTCAGAATTCATTGGTCCATCAATGATGACAAGCCGTTCTGGTCCAGATGCAGCAAAATAGGCCCAAACCAGGACATTAGCACCTCCATGTTAACTGTTTTTTGTCTCCGAACTCCAAACAAATACACAAGTATAATATTTCTGTTTCATTTGTTTGATTGGGTCCTTCTTTGTTTACACTCTTGAAAGCCACTGATGTTTTGAGTAATTTTTTGCAGAAACATAGAAAATTCTGAAGCAGCACTGTATATGGATAGAAAAATGGGGAAATCCTGGCTGATAAAGACACAATGGAAGAAAGATTGTTGAAATAATACAGAGTTTTTCATCCTAACCATCAAGATGTATGGCCTTGCTATTAAGTTAAGGTTCTTGGTTTGTTCATCAAGATACTCAAAAGAGAGAGAAAGGCTTAAATTTGCTTTCTTATCTGTTGTCTGACAGTGAGAGTGACAGTAGCAATCCCAGAACCCTCCGACCTTTGAACACAACATTTCTACTGAATTAAGGTCAGGACCTTAACTTGACTGTTCCTAAACATTCATTTTGAAAGAACAATGTATTCTGGCGGGGTGCAAAAAAATAAATAAATAAATAAATAAAAGATGCTGTGAGTTTTTTTCATCCTGGATCTTTATTGTTTCATTTCTGTTGCAGAGCATCAGAGTCTGAACTCTGAAATCACTCTGTGAGGATCTGAGGAACCCTCTGATTGTTTGGCGAAAATGCCTCCCAAAAAGCAAAATAATTCTGGGACCCCTTTAAAGAAGACAGATGTAAGTAACAGCTGTAAAACAGAGTGGTCTACATTCATCATCTTGACATCTGTAACTTGTCTAGGCTGAATTAGCTGCTGCATGATTTGATTGTATGTGCATCTTTTATATCAGGACAGTTCTGGAAGCAGCAACACAAGCACACAGCTGGAGGGCGCTACAGCCTCTCAGGTGAGCTCTTAGATCACTGTGAAATGTTCAGTGGATAGGGCAGCACAGAGGCGTGGTGGTTAGTACTGACGGCTGGGCAGGAAGACTCTGCATTCAAATCCAGGCCGACTGAGGACCCCTGTGTTGAGCCAGAGTACACGAATGAATGTTTGTGAGATGATTAAAAACTAAATATTATATTATAAATATTCGAACATATTAAAGTGTCATGTGGGACAACAACACATCCCACTATGATGTCAGTTGTAATCTTCTATGGTGGTCATGTTTTTGTGCAACAATGTCTTTTAACTTTTATTTTCCTCACTGCTTTCATGCAGGCTGGACATTCACATCACTTCAAGGTGAAACTCAGTCCATCTGACGATGAATACACCATTCATTGTAATCAGCCTTGCACAGTACTGGAAGCAATAAAATCTGATGAAATATATAAGAAGATGATTAAGAGTGTAGATGAGAACATTATCTTTCAGCTGGGTCAAGAGAATAACAAATCTATTCTTCCAACACACTTCCATTGTTCTATGTTCCACAGTGACGCTCCATTTATACTCGGAATCCAAGATGGCCGCGTGAGCGTTTTGGCGTGCTGATGCAGTCAAACTTTTTAACAAACTTTTGTTAAACCCGTGATTTGTCGGTTAATACGGTCTCTCATTGGGATTGTAAAGTTTACACCCTCGCCCGGTGGCGTGAAGTGACAAATTTTGGACAAAACCATGGGAGATCAAGACAAACAAGGGCGAACCCGAAACAGCAATAAAAATGACACCGAAGGTTGCAGCAGTGCGGCGGTGATGAAAGAACTGAAAGCAATTAATGCCAGACTGGACCGCATACAGATTGACATAGAAAAGCAAGTCAACGCTGTTATGGCCTGGCTCTGAGACCATAACAAATAAGGGAAATACACAGGGAGTTACCTCAAAAGAAAATATTTATTTTAACAAAGATAAATTCCAAAAGAAATATTAACCATATTGTTCAACAAAATGAAACTACCAACCTAGATCAACCTAGGAAAATGCAAAATAAACCATACAAGAAATTAGAAGAACTCAAATCAAATACAGAGCAGGAGAGAGAATGAGTTCGCAGGAGGGCGGGCTTTTATGGGTCTGGAGACAGTGGCCAGCTGCCCCCAATCCCATAATGGCCAACCAGCTACCAGCACCCTGGAAGACAAGAGAAACACAAACACCAACACAAACACCAACACAGCAAAGGCCCTGGGGCCGTCACAACGCTAGAATCGACAGCATGGAAAAGCAAGTAAATTCGAGAGTTGATAAGTTGTGTGGATCGATGGAGAAGATGATCGCCGAAAGTCAGAATGTTGTGCTGAAAGAGATAGAGAAGGCCACAAAAGACATGAAGACAAATCTGGACATCGAGGTGGGAATTATGTGTGCACGAATGGAAAATATTGAACGGAAAATGGCTGAGAAAGAGGCGAAGAAGAACAGTTTTGATCCGGATGTCTCGCTTATCGTTGTGGGGCTACCTCATTCAGAGGAAGAGGATTTAATGGCTAAAGTGAAAGACCTGTTGCACGCCGGCCTTGGTTGTGACACTGCGCTTTGCCCCGCTGCGGTGGAGCGGCTGCGGGCGCGCGGAAACCGACCGGGGCCTGTTAAAGTGGAGCTGAGCTCGGCCCAGGAGAAAGTGGCCGTGTTGCGCAGAAAATCGGAACTGAAAGACAACGACATCTTCAAGGACGTATACGTGTCTTCAGCGAAATCACATGCTGAACGAATGATGGAACTAAACTTTAGAACTTTGATCCGTGAAACTGCAGTCGGGAGGGAATTCTACTTGGCAGCTAATGGACGCATGGTGAAGCGGACGCAGTCACCTTTGCGTGCGATGAGAGAGGGAATGGCAGCTGATGGCGGTCATGTATGAGAAGGGCTTGCCCAGCACGTCAGGTTTGTTAATGAACAGTTTTTGTTAGCCCACTGGAATGTTAATGGGTGGACGATGTTAAACTGTGAACTCAGGATACTGCTACTTAAATCCCTAGACCCTGACTTTATTTCGCTGAATGAAACTCACTTAAGCAATGACACACTGGACTTTGATGGATTCACTTGGTTTGGACATAATCGTATTGCCCATAAGAGGGCTGTTAAAGCCTCTGGTGGAGTAGGATTCTTGGTTAAAAATGCTGTGTTGGGGCGGTATTCAGTTAGCATTGTTGATAAAACATTTGATGGAATATTTTGTTTACGCTTTGACCATAGAGAGTCACAATATTCTTTCATTTTAATTTCATGTTACCTGTCCCCAGAATCATCTACCTGGGGCAGGAATGCAGATCTCTATTTCAGCCATTTATTGGCGTTGCTATATATTGTTACCGACAAGGTGGATTCAATTTATATCTGTGGTGATGTTAACAGCCGAATCGGGACGCTTAAGGACTATGTGGAAGGGGATGACATTTCTCCTCGAATAGCTTTGGACACGAATGTAAATAAGCATGGTCATACCTTTCTGGAATTTTTGAAGGACTCTAAATATTGTATACTTAATGGAAGGTTAAATCCTGAAAATGACAATTTTACTTCAATTTCTGTAAGGGGCAAAGCTGTTGTTGATTATATAGTGACATCTCATGTCGATATGAAAACATGTCTTGGATTTAATGTTTATTCCCCTTCTGAGCTTATTGATAGAATTGGTCCAGAAAGTTTTAATTTGATTGATGACCATAGTAGACTCCCTGACCATTCAGTTCTTTGTTTACGTTTTCAAGCTGGGGAGGTAGTTAATATTCAGAATAATGCAGACTGTTTACTGCATGCAAGAAAACGAGATAGAAATTATCCTGTTGATTTTCTGTCTTCAAAGATGTGTTGCAGTGCTCTACTGGAGGTAATATGTCAACTACAGATAGTGCAGGAAAATCAGGAAAAGATGGACCAGTGTTATACCAACCTCTGTAATCTTTTACATGGTGAGATGAACAAATATTGTCCTGTAAAAAAAATGGGTTCTACAAAGAAATATTATAGAGCTAAACAACCTTATTGGAATAATGAATTAAATGAGTTATGGTTGAAGTTGTGTTCTGCAGAGAGAATATTTCTTAAATGTGGTCTGGGGGAACCCTGGAAGAGGAGAGCCTTGCATAGTGATTTTACACAATGCCAGGCTAACTTTGATAGAAAGCTCAGGTTCTTCAAAAGAAGGTTTAAAAGAGGCCAAGCTCTCAAATTAGAACAGTTACAAACTGCTAATCCTCAACAATTTTGGAGGGAAATACATAAGTTAGGTCCAAAAAAGAAGACATTAATACCTATGGAGGTCTTATTGGAAAGTGGTGAATCCTCTTTTGAATGTAGTCAAATATTAAAAAAGTGGGAAAAAGATTACAGTGAATTATACGCTTATAGTAGTACTTTATTTGATGGTAATTTCTTAGAAGAAACCTGTAAAGTAAAATTTGAGATGGAAACTGGGATGAATACTACATACTATCAAAATGAGATATTGAATAGTGATATTACATTGGATGAGGTACTTCAAGTGCTAGATAAAGCCAAAGAAAATAAAGCTGTGGGCATTGAAGACCTCCCTAACGAGGTACTTAAGAAACCTAACTTGTGTAATGTCCTACATTGTTTGTGTCACATGTTTTCAAAATGGTATTATCCCATCCGAGTGGAAAAAATCAATTATCAAACCCATCCCGAAATCTATAAAAGATGACCCTAGAGTCCCGTTGAATTATAGAGGGATTAGTCTGATCAGTACAGTATATAAAATTTACTCAGGAGTTCTTAACAACAGACTTAATACGTTTTTGGAGGTTTATGGAGGGTTGGTAGATGAACAGAATGGCTTTAGGAAAAACAGGGCCTGTATTGATCATATTTATGTGTTATCTTCTGTGGTAAGAGCTCGTCTGGAAAAGGGTAAAAGTACTTTTACCTGCTTTGTTGACTTCAAAAAGGCGTTTGATTGTGTCAACCGAGACCTTTTGCTGTTTGAATTACTATCATTTGGTATCAATGGAAAATTCTATAATGCTATAAAAGCCCTTTACAAAGACCCCATTGCTTGTGTGCAAATAAATAATTTAAGAACGGAGTGGTTCTCAACGCCTTTTGGGGTGAAGCAGGGAGACTTACTCTCCCCTTCCTTATTTGCTTTTTATATAAATGATTTAGCTCAAGAAATTAAGCAGGGTAATCTTGGGGTGCCAATTGAGGACATGAATCTAAGTATTCTGCTTTATGCAGATGATATTGTTTTGATAGCTGAAAATGAAGTGAATTTACAAAATATGTTGAATATGATGAGTTCATGGTGTAGTAAATGGCGTCTTACTATTAACAGCGAAAAAACGCAAGTTGTTCATTTTAGGGAAAAAAGTGAATTACAGAGTATCTATACATTCCAGTTTGGCCCTGTGCCCCTAAAGTATACTCGTTGTTATAAATATCTTGGCTTTGTTTTTGATGAAAATATGAAATTTACAGAGGGAAGGAAAATACTAGCAGAGTCTGCTGGAAGAGCATTAGGTTCTGTGTTAAGTAAATTGAAACTATGTACAGATCTTGGGTTTTCTACATTTACACAACTGTATAAATCTTTGGTTGACTCCGTTTTGTTTTATTCTGCAGGAGTTTGGGGCTTTGATGAAGTTTTTGACTGTAACTCTGTTCAAAATCGTGCTTTAAGGTGTTTTCTTGGTGTGCATAAATACGCAGCAAAGGTAGCTGTTAATGGGGATGCAGGATGGGATCCATGTATTGTAAAACAAAGGTGTGAAATGGTGCGATTGTGGAACCGTCTTGTCAGTCTGCCAGAGGAAAGGGTAACTAGGAAAATTTTTAATTGGGACAGAGCAAGGCATCACCCCTGGTCTAGAGAGATTTCAATAATATTGTCTGCGTCTGACTTACATATAAAGTTTCAAAATAATTTACAATGTAATATAAATATTGTCAGACAAAGATTGGTAAGTAAATATGAAGAGCAATGGAAACAGGATATATGGAAGAAGCCAAAACTTAGAAATTATGTTCAGTTTAAGAATGATTATGTTACAGAACCTTATATTTCCTTTAATCTAAAGAGAAGGCAGAGGTCCCTCTGTGCTCAATTGAGAACTAGTACTTTACCTCTGGCAGTGGAAGTGGGTCGATTTAAAGGTACACCTGAACATTTACGTTTATGTGAATTCTGTGACCTCCAAGTGGTTGAAGATGAATTTCATTTTGTTTTTTACTGTCCCTTATACTGCGACCTAAGGATCTCACTTTTTGAATCAATTCAGTTAAAAAACCCTGATATATTTTGGCAATATGAAGGAGAGATTTTGTGCTGGCTGTTTGAAAATGATGTTTTTGCTTTGGCCAAATTTATAGAAAAGGCCTGGTATTTAAGACAAAGTATTCTGTATCCAGTTTAACAAGCTTTTTTATTTTTGTATTTATTTTTAGTGGTGTTATGTTGGGTATCTCTGTGTACGTGGCTATCTGGAGACTATTGTGTAAATTATTGCTTCAGTGTCTAATAAGCCCATGTGGGCTGGGCACCATGGTGTTTGACACTTAAATAAACTTAATCAATCAATCAATCAAAAAAAATGTATCACAGATGGTGAGTCTCTGATCATATTATGTAACTCAGAAAAGGTTGAACAAACCCAAGACCGTGACAAGACAGTATATCCAAGAGATGAATATTCTGTCTTCTACATTGATACAGTGGGGGGGAAAGACACTAAAACAAAGACGCTTTTTAGAAGTTCCTTTTTAAAAAAGTTCAAGTGTGTCTGTGTTTATGGAAAGAAGGGGATGACTGTGGAGGAGGCTCTGAAAAGAGACGGTCGCTTCATTGACGATCTAGGTGAATTCACTCTGTCTCACAATGACAACCCGAACATCCAAACAACACGCAGACAACCGGTTGACTCCATAGATCAGAAACAGGTTAAGATATGTCTTCCAAGGAAGAAGAAAACAAAAGAAAAAGATGACAATCAACAGGGTGAACGTGAGCAGCAGAGACAAAGTGAAACTAGGTCAGTTTCAGAAGTCGCAAAGCAGAGTGGAATCAGTGTAAAAGGAGTGGTGGAAAAGGTTGACAACACTGAGGAGCTTTATAATCGACTGCGTGAGCAGTTTCCATGTCTTAAAGAGTTGATGGAGAGTAGATTCCCTGGAGATTCTTATCAGAAAGAACTTGACCTGAGGAAGGAGAACTTTGGAAAGATCCAACAGGCTTTTAGTGAAGTTCACAGAGTCAGGAAGCTGCTCAAACTTGGCGAGTCAGTTTGTAAAGTAGTTGTTCAGGATGTTTGTATTGCAACTGGCTTTGTGCTTTTTGATGGGTTCATCCTGACTAATGCACATTTATTCAAAGGTTATGTTGAGGAGAAAAACCTGCAGGATGGTGTTGAGGTGTTTGCTCTGTTTAACTATGATGATCCTGAGCCAAACACCAATTACTACTGTTTTACTGCAAAGACGAGACTCGTTGACATTGACTTTGAGCTTGATTATGCCGTACTGGAGCTAAACCCTGAGGCCCTGAAACCTGAAAACCAACAAACAATAGCAAACAAAATGGTGCCACCAGGCCTCCTGCACATATTTGGTCCACTGCCTACCAATGGTGAAGCCTGTCTTATTGGTCACCCAGCAGGAGAAGTGAAACGAATGGATCCTACATGTATCATTGAGAAAGAGAAGAGAGAGCAGGCAGTCAGGGATCATTTGCATCCACACAAAGATCATATGTTCATTGTCCACTCAGTCAGTCAAGTTATCAAAGATCAAGGCATTGAAAGCATAATGATGGGTGGAAATAAAGCAGACAAAGTAGGGACCTACAACACTTTCATGTATCACGGAGCTTCTGGCTCCCCAGTGTTTGATGCTCTTTGCAGAGTTTTTGGTTTGCACACAGGAGGATATACCTATGGGTTTCCAAACCACACGAAGAGTGTGATTGAGTATGCCATACCTGTGCTTACTATATTTGACAAGTTTGTGGGCAATCTGAAGGACAGTGGAAACAAGGAGCTGCTAAACAAAGTTAAGATGGCAGCAAAGGAAAACAAGTCCCTACAAAAAATACTGAACACAGAGCTGGAAGACACTGAAATGCCAGTGGAGGAGTAAACTCAGCTTTGTGCAGTTCCTTTACATTTAATCTTAATAAGCATTCCCTGTTTTACATCAGTCAGGGTTCAGGTTGACCTTACATGAAATGTCAGAGAAGAGAGAAAGATGTAAATCAGCTTTTATTTATTTGATTAATTCCCAGTCCCAGTAAAGGTTTAAATGCACTGAGTCAGAATTTGGTAGCTTTGACTTGAAATTGTTGAACTTGAGTCAAACTTCCACAAGCAACATGATGTTGCAACCCTTGTGCTTCACAGTTGGACTGGTATCCTCCTCCTTTTTTCCTCCAGACATAACAATAGTCGTTTTTTGCCAAACCACTCAGTTATTGTGTCATCAGACCATCAGATAATCTTCGAGAAAGTATGGTCTCTGTTCCCATGCAGCAAACTTTTATTACAGTCTTCAGTGGCATATTCTTTCTTGTTCAGGAAACCACATTGATTTGTGCTTTTCGTACTCAACTATGTTCATCTGTAGGAACTCTACAGGTCCAGTTTCTCTTGTTTTTCTGTTTGAAGGCACAGTCTGTCGAGTGTATGTAAACTTGAATCACTGAAATTGTATTTCTACAAATTCTACGTGAAATAATTTATCTGTAAACCATTTTTGGAAAAATATACAGTATCTATATCGTGCATAAAGGAGGTATCCTCTCATACTTATTATATCTACAGTTTGTTAACATAAAAAAACTGTTTTATTTTCTTCAGCCTGAAGGTATGTGAACTTTTGACCTCAGACTTTCCAGATCAGAGACTCATCATGTTAACGGTAAAACACGTATGGCTGCACAGATTGGTATCTTCTTTTATTTTTATTTTTTATTTTACTCAAAGTGACCTTAAGATTGAACAGTTGAGCTTATAGGACTAGATAGTACAATCCCTTAGATAATCAGCACTTGGTATTGAATGGGGTAGGGGTCAAAGCTTCACTGGGGTCTTCAGGTGGGCACCCTCCTTCATTGGTGTTTCGTTGACAGGCCCACGACACCTCCGAAGGGCTCAACGGCGACACCTGGCGTCCCAGGTGTGCCCCCCTCTGCTTTTATTCCTTGATAGTCATTTTACAGCCCAGTTGGGGTCCTTTCTCTTGATCCACAGCCAGTTGCTGCTGCGTTCGGCAACCTCTGACAGTGATTTGACGGCTTGTCGGAATGCCTGTCCTCGCACTCCCATCCCCTTAAGAAGCTTGGTTGTGGATATGGCAACAAATCCTCTACACTCAACCTCAACCGGTAGCACCTGGGCACGCCAGCCACGTTGTTCTGCCTCGGCTGCGATGTCGGAGTACTTCAGTCGTTTACGTTCGTATGCTTCACCAACTGCAGCTTCCCATGGTACAGTTAGTTCTACAATGAATACCAACTTCTGGGAGGTTGACCACAAGACCAGGTCCGGCCTGAGGCTAGTTGTAATGATCTCAGTCGGAAAGATAAGTTTCTGGTCTAAGTCAACCTGCATTCTCCAGTCCCAGGCAGTGTCTAGGAGGGTTGCTTCTACTCTTGCAGATGGCTTTGCTGGGAGCTGTCCTGCTCTTACAAAAGGGGTGGTGTTTGAGTGTCTAGGCATTGGGGGAGGGAGGGCATTGTTGGTAGTTCTCCTTCCTTCCAGGGTGATCGCCAGTTGTCTTAGGACCTGGTTGTGTCTCCAGGTGTAGCGCCCTTGGGACAAACTGGTTTTGCAGCCGGTGAGGATGTGCCTCAGTGTTGCAGGGGTTTGACAAAGTGCACAAGAGGGATCTTCTCCAAACCACTGGTTTAGGTTCATGGGGGTGGGAAGAACATCGTAGGTGGCTCTGATAATGAAGCTGATTCGGCTTTCTTCCATTTCCCAAAGATCCTTCCATGCTAGCTTACGATGCTCCAGGTTTTTCCAGCTAGTCCACTGGCCCTGTTTGGACTGTGAGACTGCCTTTGTGCATCGGTCTGCCTCCTCTTGTTGACATATTACATTTTGTTTGAAAGACTGCCTCCAGTTTGGTCCAATCTCACAAAATCCAACTTTGTATTTTGGGTGAACTGGATGTTGTTAAGTGACCTTTAATTAAAATCATCTGCTGTTAACTTGTTGATGAAATGTTAAATAATGATACCTGAATGGTTTATGCATTCTTAACTATTTACTTGATCTTACTTTGAATCCTGTTGTATTATCTTTGTACTTCATTAAAACTTTTTTTTTGTTCTCCTCAGTTTCCTGTCATTGATGTTTTCATCTTAATTCAGGCTCCATGTAATGAAGGTCACTGTTCCCACATCTCAGCCTAAACAACCGTAACCCTAACCATCTCAACAACACATCCATGTGTGCTGTAGTCACCACATGTGGGATTTATCTTGTCTCTAGTCCATCAAGTTAATTCTTCTAGGTGCACAGAGTATAAAATAGGGGTTGAAAGACTTCAGATATTTTTTAAAGTCGACTAATATGTGGTGAAAATCAAGTTGACTCGACTAGTCGATGACGTCACAGTAGAAAGTAATGAAATCTGTATTCTTGATCTGAATACATATTGTAGCGTCTCACAGTTTATTGAAGCTTGTGCACGGGCTACTGTCAGCAGTAGAGTCTGACACTTCTAATATGCGTTTGGTGAAGTTGTTAACTGACTGCTGTCCAGAGGATTTGGACCGTTCCTCTGCTAGCGTTAGCGGATGTCTTTTTTGCAGTAGTACTAGGATAGGATGAGCCGTCTGTAACACACCGATAACGTCAGCTTGCCCCCTTTAGCCGTCCCCATAGACTGTATTTAAAAGAGGCCTTACCGGAGCATGCAGTCTGGTCTCTTCGGTATACGGAGAGCGTCTCTAACTGGACGGATTCCAGGGCTTTGTCAGATAGCCAGGTCTCTGTGAATATTAGAGCGCAACACTCTCTGATTCTCCAGTGACCGCACATTAGCTAGCAAGAGACTGGGTAGCGGTGGTCGGCTAGCACAGGCTATTAGCCTAGCATAGAGCAGGAGTTTCAGATTCAGATTCAGAAAATGTTATTTATCCCCGGGGGAACAATTAAAGGCACATGTGAGCAGCATGACGTGCAGGAACAAGACACTTTTAAGGAAAATAAAGATAGGGCACTTTGCCATGAATGTTGAAACTTTACAAACTGTCTATGGAGGATGTGAACATGACTGTATGAATAAAGTGAATAAAGTGCAAATGTAAAGAGGAATTACAGGGACTATATATATTTACATGTTATTGCAGATGTGTGTGTGTGTGTGTGTGTGTGTGTGTATATGTGGATCAAATAACAGACACAGTGGTGAATATTGTACGCTCTTTTAATGTCTGGATAGCATTTAATTGCATTTCAACTCAAAACAGTAGAAAAAGAAAGAAAATATCCCTGGCCAAAACTGACCTAAAGATAAAGTGATATTTTAAGTACTTTAAGTAATTTTTCAGAATAGTATTGACTTTAAATGGTAAAAAAAAAAAAAAAAGTAGTTTTGGCTGCCTTCATGTCTTGTCTGTACTCAGACAGGGACTGCTGGCGCTAACAGCTCTGGTGGTTTCTGTGCTCACTGCAACATGCTTTGCATTCAGATGTGTGGAGGGGGCATGGTGCATCAGCTGCAGGAGAGAGGTGTGGAGAGGGCTCAGGAGAGCAGCACCAGGTGAGAGTGATTGGAACACCGGCATCCTGTTAGACTAATCACTCTCTTCTTTTAACACAGTAGCGTGTTGGACCTGAGAAAAAGACCAGACCAGTCACAACTGAGAGACACACACACACTCAGATGTCAGCAGCAAGAGAACATGAGAGAGTAGGCTACGCCTGCGAACGACATAGTGTTCAATCATATGTTCTTCACTTTATTAAAATAAAGTAGTGATTACAAAAGAACAGAAGTTAATTGTATTTCAACTTCCTGTTCCAATTGTACGTGACATAAACACTGTTGCGTGTATCGGGTTTTTCCCACTGAAGTTGTTGCTTCCTCCTGTAGTAGTTTAGAAAATGGAAACAAAGGTCCTGCTCCAACAGATATGCTGTAACAGCTCAAGGTGTCACACTTCGGACGTGACGGACCACGATGAACCCACCAGTGAGATTGATGGTCTTGCTTCTCTCTCATGCCGTCTCAACAGGTACGTACGTTTGCTGCACTTCTAACAAACATTTATACTTCTTCACGTCTGATGGGTGGCTGGGCTCAGCCTTAGAGGTAGGGTGAGGGGCTCTGAGTAGAACCACTGCTCCTTCTCATCGAAAGGGTCCAGCTGAGGTGCACGTCAGGCTATGGTGTTAGGGCAGTGGTTCCCAATCTGGGGTACGCCTACCCCCAGGGGTACGCAGAGTGACGTAGGGGGTACGCGAAAGAGTTGATTCTGAGCTCTGCCTGATTACATTTTGAAACTGAAAAAATGGATAACAGGTTGTTTTCTCATAGGGCTGGGCATTTAATTGAATTTTGATTTCAATTTTGGCTTCCCTCGATCATGAGATCATTATCATAAGATAATCGTAATAAAACGATCATTCTGCCGCACGCCGTGTCTTGTGTGGTAAATGCAGCGAACCCTTCCATCTCCACCTGTGCGGAAAAAAAAGGCGTAGAACAAGACAATAGATGACGGCAGAAAGGCAGCCTTTGGTCACGAAGAAAGGTAAAGTGAATTCTGTGGCGTGGAAACACTTCGGTTTTGAGGATTCTGACTTGGAACAAACGAAGATATTGTGCAAGATATGTCACGCTACTAAGGCTGCCAACCGTCCCTTGAAAAATGGAATCGTCCCGTATTTGCAAACAAAAGTACGTGTCCCGTATTGTGCTGTCACGGTACGCACTTTGTCCCGTACTACTGTGAAAATAATAATAATACTGTGTAAAATGTCAATGGATTTAAGGAATAACCAGGTGATTTATATGAACATTTACAGTAAATTTATTCCCAGGCTGTCTCCTGCTCTGTGACCAATGAGCTGACAGCGGAAATCCGACTCACCTCATTGGTCGAGGTACTGTTGCTTGTGAATCTTGTATTAAAAATAAATTGTTGAAAAAAAAATTCACCATGCTGGCCATAGTGTTTATTTTTTATTTGTACAAATTATTTGTACATAACGTTATTAATATATTTTTATCTTATTTATTTGTATTTTTCTTGTTTTTCAGTTCAAACTTATCATGTTAAAAGAAATACCAGAGTAAAAAGTTCAGTAAATGCTTGTTCTCAAATCAATGAATAATCGTCTTTAATAATCGTGATTATGATTCTTGCCATAATCAAGCAGCCCTATTTTCTCATTTTCTGATTCTCCACCTAAATGAAAAATCAAAAGACTGTTTTTCATGTGAGTCAAGTATATTAATAGCTAGACTGCAGGACAACTGGCTTTGACACTATGTATCAGTTTGCTGCTAATGTAGCTAGCGCTAGGTCACCTAAATAAGAAAGACACCGATTCCCTGAAATGTCTGTGATTGATTGTTGACAGAAACAAGCAAATCTTGTTCTTGATTGGGTCTTTAAATTGTGTTGTCAACAATTTTGATAACTTTCTGTCATTCGAGCTGTCAAGTCATCAGTCTGTGGTAAACTATGTCGCCCGGCTAACCACCAAAAATGGATAAATGGCTAAAACGGATAGATTGCCCTTCCAGAGAGACCTCAACTGCTACCACCAGTCAGGCTCTCAGACATTTCTTTTTTCTAGCTGCTACAAGTGCGTGAGAGTAGGGGGTACATGGCTGGAGGTCAAATGTCTGAAGGGGTACGTGCTGTGAAAAGGTTGGGAACCACTGTGTTAGTGTGTTGCAATAGCTACGCTGTCAAATTGACGCAGAAGCCTAAACCGCCTATTAACCTCTTGCCACTGCGAGCCAACCTTATAAATAAAGGGATGGAAAATTAATGTTTCTGTTACTCAGCATAGACCAAAGTAATGGGAACAAAATTAAAAAAAAAAAATCAATCAGGATTTTAACCCTTTAAATGCCAATTTAAAAAATAAAGTCACTGATTTTGGGTGGGGAAAAACACAAAATGACCTATTTTCAACATAAAAAATGATCGGAAACAGATGTTTTACCTGTTATTACAGTCTTGAATATGTCAAAGATCAGTAACATCATAAACTCCATATATCAAATACAGAAACTAAGCTTTTTATACAACAGGCCGATGTAATGGGTAAATGGCACAATTTGGTGGTCAACAGTAAAATTGCTAAATTTGAGTCCTTCTGAATGGGGGGAATCACCAAGATTGTAAAATGCATTGTTATTTAGTGTCATGTCTGTGCATTCAAATAATGTGGTTATAATGGGACTCAATGGGGGAAAAACAGCCACTAACGGTATGAAAGGAAGTTTTAATGAAAATCTGATGCTGCACAAAAACTAAATATGCTTCTAAGTCAATGATGTTACTAATCTTTGACATATCCAGGACTGTAATAACAGGTAAAACATCTGTTTCCGATCATTTTTTTGTGTTGAAAATAGGTCATTTTGTGTGTAATTTTCCCCATATCAGTGACTTTATTTTCTAAATTGGCATTAAAAGGGTTAAAATTTTGATTTATTTTTTAACATTTAGTAGTTTTGATCTTAGCTGAAGCTGATTAACAGATTTAAGCAAATAAAGTTGAATAAAATATTTATCTGTTATTTTTACAGCAGTCAAAGTTAGTGGTTGTTTTCAGCCACTAACGTCCTAACAGTATGAAAGGGTAGTAAATTTGCCCACAGTGTATTATTGGCCTATTGAAAAGTTTGAGATCATATTTTCAAAATTGATGTAAAATAATAATAAACCTAAAGATGTCTACTTTTTATATTACTGTATATAGAGTCCTGTAATTTACGTTTTATACATTTCTTTCAATATTCCAACAGCACCAGTGGATAAAGACGGCACTCTGAAGCAGGTAGAGGATTCAGGTAGGTATATGAGGGGATGACCTGACAGAAACTGAACTTACACCTCTGTATGTGTGTGTGTTTTAATGTTTTAAAGATCTAATGAATCCACCCATGACTGAAATGTAAAGAACAACACACATCACATGGTTGCATAAACATATTTTGATTCCTGGGAACGGTTATACTTTCAATGTGATACTAGCTGAGAGTAACCAGACTTCAGTGGAGGCAATCGACATGGGAGAAAAAAAAAAACCCTCAACCACCTCCTACTTTCATTATTATTATTTTTTTTGCAGGTGTACGTCAGATTGGCCTTGACATCAGCATCTTCTCTGGCATCGTCGTTGTCATTGTCATTGCTTTCGCCTTGATAGGAATGGCAGACAATCAAGGGTACAACCAGACAAGACAAGAGGACAACCAGACAAGACAAGAGGACAAGCGGAGGGATAGAAACTCTACATGTAAGTAATCATGCACAGGTCTCAACACAACAATATCTCGGCTAGATTCCTCTTTACCAATTTCTGAATAGCGTCATTCAACTTTATTGTCTTTGCATATACTACGGGGACATGCACAATGAAATGCGGCATCTAACCAGAAGTGCAAATAGCAAAATGTGCAAAATTGATCAAATAGTAGGAAACAAGCTTCGACTATTGTGTTAAGTAAGTGTGATACTAGTAATAATATGTAGATCAGTATATGCAGTACAGACAGGTAGTATATTATGCAGCAGAGAGTTACGTCTGCACTTTTTATTTATACTTTTATGCAAGTATAGTTTCCTGAAAGTTTCTGTCTCAGCAGAGTACAGATTTTGATCTATTTTTTATTTCTTTACTTGATTTTGTAGGTTCCTGCGACTTGTGCTGTTGTGACGCTGACTATTGTGACAACTGTTGTGATGCCAACTGTTGGGAGTGCATTTGTGAGATCTTATGTGACGTATGTATAAATGTGCTCGATAGTGCAGATTTTTAATGAAAGGACCATGTGTGGTCTGGCTGTAATGTAAGTTGCTGACTGATGGATTCTGCAGATGCTGTGGTTCTATGGCCTACTGCCACGAGCTCACATCGAGTCCTTTGCTGGGTCTTTTCTTGTCTTTTATGCTAAATAGTATGGTACTTAAAACTTTTGCAGTCTAGAGATGTTCAGCAGCCTTCATCATTTGTACTGTTTCATTCACTTCTCTTGTTTTGATCAGCTGGTAGATTCAATGAATGTAAACCTGGGTTAACTTTTAGTTTACTCCTTATGTTGATCTTTTTAGCTCTGATTGCAGTCAACTGTTGATTGTCCCACACTGTTCACATTAAACAAAGTCTTTAAAGTTGAAACTCTGTTATCGGATGTTCATCCTGTATGATGCTTCCACCACCATGCTTCACTGTGTAGTCGGGGTTTGCATACCAGAAGTGAGTCTCAGTAATTCTAGTCAAGTCCTACCAAGCCACCATTGGCTCTTCACCAGATGTAATGCCGTTAAGACCGGTGGAGGTCTGGAGGTTCGGACAAAACAATCATTGTGAAGGTGTCACTGGATTAACTGCGATGACATTTCTCACTGTTTCCAGATCAGAATAATTGATGAGTTAATGGAGAAAACGATCAGAAGCCTCCTTCATAATGAAAATAATCATTAGTTCAAGTTTTTGTAACAGAGTATTTTATAATGTGATACACCATCAGTAGTTTTAATTAATGAGTAGATCCATGTGAATGCGTCTTCCACCACTGGTTCCATCATTAACTTTTAAGCATCACCCACTTGGGACAGGTGTGTAGACAATGGTGTACATTGCAACTTGACAAGGTGGAGGTAATTCTACAGTTGGTTCTGCAGTGATCACCAGATTTAGACACATAAAACCGTCCCACAGAAAAAAAACCTTTTGCAGTTACGGATGACCCATTAGGGATACTTGGCCTACGATAAAGTAGACAACAGTATTTCCTCGTGATAAAATCAACCCAAATAATATTAAATTAATTTAAGCTGCCTGTCCATGAAGCTAGTTCTTCCAGGTTCACAGAGTATGAAATGGGGATGAGAGTATTCTTGGCTGTGCTCAAAGTGCACAGATAACAATCCAATAGCACCCCCAAGTGGCTGATCTACCACACTACCAGCAAAACATGTGCTGTGAATGTGACCTCATTATAAATGTCCTTTTTTATTAGTTCTACACATTGACATGAGTGTCTCTCTCCCTACCAGTGTTGGAGTCGCTTATGTCAGGTCTGTGGTGCAGAGCAGCTCAGAGATTCTCATTTTCGGTCTGGAACAAACCAACGATTTTGTCTCTCTGCTCTGCTGACCTCGATCAGGCGGGGTTCTCCTCAAGGTTTCCACTTGTTAAAAGCGGTTTCTTTTCTTGCCTCCACCAAGAACACTCACTACCATGTGCCGAACAGTGAAGTTGGGCAGTGTATTTATTTTTTGGTGCCACCAGTGTAGTTGTGGTAACATATTTTAGTAGAAAAGCTAGTTAGGCCTTTTGTTTGTTGTTTTCAAGATGGCAAAGCTTGTTAGCCAGGCCTAGTTTTGTTATATTATTATATATTACTTTCATTTATTTGGCACAACCACGTGGTCCAATCCTACTACCGTCTTTCTTAAAGAGACAGCGCTATTTTTTGTTGGGACCTGAACCTGATGGTGAGCTATGGAAGCTCATCATGCATAATCAAGTAAACCACATGTTTGTCTTGGAAACAAAGGGAAGCACTGGAGACCTCAAGTCCCACGATCCTCCAGGTGTGAAAACTGTCCCAGCAGTTCACTGGCTGACAGTACCATGTGACCTCTGAGGTCATCAGGTCATATAAAATGTTTGGCCTGTGTTCTCTCTCTTACTCTCTTACTCTCCCACCTCTTCTCCTCTCCACACCTCCATGTGGAGACCCCCAGCTGCTCGGCTGCAGCTGGCTGCCAGGTAGTCTGCTAACAAAGAGCAAATACTCCAGGCCTGTTCTCCATACAGCAGCGAAGCGACATCACTGCTTGAGGAATCTGCAAAAACAAAATGGTTTGCAGGCTAAACCCCCAACCAACAAGAACCACAGCTAATTAGCACCGAGCTGCTAACAAGCCACTTCAAAGGACCCAGTTTCCCTCCAACGTCTGCCATCAGGAACACTCACAAAGACTTCCAACTTTTTCCAGCTCAGCCCTTCCATCAGGAACCGCCAGCTTAAGGAGCAACACACCAAAAATTGACTTTTTCACCAAAACTGGTAATATGACCTGGGCCTAGTCTCGCTAAGCTAAGCTAAGCATAGAACTAGAAACTTTGATTCGATGTGATATTTGTTTTATTGATTTGTTGAGATCGTAAGGTTATAGTATAGTCATTTGATGTTAGTTTAGATTATGCAACACATAGCCTCAGGGTCTCTTGCATGCTAAACTAACCATCCTTCCTCTAACCTGGCACCTCATAAAACTCTTATCACATTCTACACATATACTCAGCCAGAACATGGTCTGAGTCTCCCCACTCAGCAGCCATCTTGTTTCCTTTGGGTTCAAGGCCTCAAGGCCTCAAGGCCATCTTGACACACCCACACCACTGTATAAAGTACACTGTAGTTAGATTTTTTTACTTTTATTCTTGTAATAAATATCTTTTAAACATACCTGTTGTCTGTTCAGTGTTGCACAAGAGTGAATACTGCCAACCTCTACACTGTCAAGAACTCCAAATTCCTTCACATTAACTAGATGTTAATGTGGTAATTTTGGTTATAGTTATTAAGTTAATTATGAATCAGAAATCCAAATTGTCAATTTAGTATATTTTATGAGACTGATTTGATTAATTGGCTATCTTTTCCCTTCCTAGAAGGGTGGTGCCCCGAGGTGATCTAGTAATTCAGATCCAATTATTTAATAATAAATAATTATTTTTGATAATTATTAATTATTTGTGATAGCCGAACCCAAATATTGAGTGCCTTAGTACCCAGGCCCAACATTTTCTAAAGGTGCAGTGCACCAATTTTTCTTGATAAAAATATAAACAAAGATGGATAGAGCTTTATATATATATATATATATATATATAGGTAGATCACTGGACTTGGTCATTGTAAAAGTGTGGGCACCCTTGCCCTAGAAACTCTTAGGGATGTAACACTAAACACTTAACCCAAACCCTAAGTCCTGACATAAATCCTAACCCTTAACCTAACTTTATTGCATTTGTTAGCTAAATCAACGCTTTTGTAGTATTTTTCACACTCAGTCGTCCTCAAACCTTCTTCGTCTTTTCCTAAAACTCGATACCCTGAAGGAACAGAAAAGGTTTCATGAAAAGCCTCCTGAGCTACACTCTCGTCTGCCATGAGTCTCTTTCAATGATAATCATCATTCATTCTGTTTTGACACCAGGACTCAGCTTAATCCGTCCCTTTCCTGACAAGTCTGATACACAACAAAGAAACCCTCCCTAGATCACGTGTCCATCCTTTTTTTAATTATATGTGCCGTTGTGAGTCACTGGTCAGTCACTGCCCATGCTTCATATTTAAAATTGAGGAAGGCAGCAAATCAGTCAGTCTTAGTGCGGGGCGAGCGTTGTAATCGAGCATTGTCAGAGTTTTATCAAGAAATTTTTAACAGTTTAGAAGCAGTCACTGAAAGAGAAACTCACTGTGTGACTGTTTACACTTCTCCTGGAGCTACTGGCTCAATATTTACTGATCCATCACAGATTAAAATAGTTTGCTCGAGGCTGAGAAGAGGAACTCCCGCCTGTTTTCTTTGATTCGACTCCACCGTGTCGAGGCTTCACAACCACCTTCACAAGTAAAAGGTAAAGTAATGTCATTCTTTACCTACCAAGCCTTTTAGTGTTTTTTTAACTATTTTAAAGCACAGAGGGGTTATCTATGAAAATCTATGAAATCAGAAACAGTGTCAAGGTAAACACTGTGGGGGACTGATCATTTAACAGAGAGAGACTGTTGGTCACGTTTGCACTGTAGTGTTTTATTGCTGAGGCAACTTTTTGTGGCCGCTCGTACTGAACACAAACAGGAAAACGTGTTCACACAGGAGCCATAATGTGAGCAGAGCAGCAGCAACAGCTTCAGGACGAGACATTTTTCAACAGAAAGATTTAATGTCTTCTGGGGTGGCTGTGAAAAATAAGATAAAATTCAACATCTTTGTAGTTTGACAGCTATCCAAAGACTAAACGCTAAAATATTTGTTGGAGAATGCCCTGCTCACCAGCCGCTGTCTGAACGGAAAACATTGGCAGTGAAACTCTTTTCCTGGTTCGCCCCGCCATTCAAACCACTTCCTTTATAGATTCACTGGTGTCACGGAGGGGAGGAGGGAGAGGAGGGAGAGGAGAGGGATGGACTTGGATTCAGACCTAAAATGTCGGTCCTCAGCAAGAGGCCACAGGAGAGACATGATGTCATTCTTGTTTTATTACATTCACACATGTACATAAAAGTCAAGAATCGGATTCATGCCCGGCAATAAGACAATAAAATACACTGTCTTTGTTGGATATTTTAAATAGTTTGTTGGTTTAAACCTTTCAGAGAGACCAATATATTTGTGATGAACAAACATAACTTATATTCAGTGCCTCAAAAAACTTCTTGTGAACGTTAGAATTTTGGATGTTTGAAAATTACACACAAGTAAAAAAAAAAAAAAAAAAAAAGTAGACAAAGGGAAACAATCAAACAAATGAAACTGAAAATATATACTTCTGTATTGTTTACTCAAGAAAATTGTGTTAAAGTGAGAGCCTCCTGGTTTCCAGTATCTGCTGTGACCTCCTTGTAACTAAACGTTTCTGGTAACTGCTGATCAGTGGTCTACAGCAGCTTGGAGGAATTTTAGCCCATTCCTCAGAACAGAACCACTTCAGTTCTGAGATGTTGGTGGGTTTCCTCACATCAACTGCTTGCTTCAGGTCCTTCCACAACATTTCTGTTGGATTAAGGTCAGGACTTTGACTTGGCTGTTCCTAAACATTCGTTTTGAAAGATGAATGTATTCTGACAGTGGGTGTAAAAAAAGAGAAAGGGGTCCAATCATTGTTTTTCATTCTGGATCTTTATTGTTTCATTTCTGTTGCAGGGCATCAGTGTCTGAACTCTGAAATCACTCAGTCAGGATCTGAAGAAACCTCAGATTGTTTGGTGAAAATGCCTCCCAAGTTTTCCAAAAGGCGAAAGACTGATCCAGACATCAGGACCTTTTTCAAGAAGACAGATGTAAGTAACAGTTTGGCTAAGAGTGCTCTACATTCATCATCTTGACACCTGTAACTTATCAAGGCTGAATTTTTTTTATCAGGACAGTTCTGAAAGGAATGACACAAGCACACAGCCGGAGGACGCTACAACCTCTCAGGTGACCTCTTATATCACTGTCAAATTTTTTCTGTAGGCTAAATGAATGTCTTCATGGACCAAATAATTCTGAATTATGCCAGTGAAGTCTAAAAGAATCTGAAGAGAAACTGAAAATAAAAACTCACCCAGCAAGACAATGAGCCCAAGAACACAAGTAGTTCTACAAAGAACGGTTAAAGAAGAAGAAGATGAATGTTAATCCAATATAACTTTTGTGGAAGGACCTGAAGCAAGCAGTTCATCTGAAAGAACCCACCAACATCTCAGAACTGAAGTGGTTCTGTTCTGAGGAATGGGCTAAAATTCCTCCAAGCTGCTGTAGACCGCAGCAGTTACTCTAAACATTTAGTTGATGTTACTGCTACACAAGGAGGTCACAGCAGATACTGAAAACTAGGGTTCATTTACTTTACACCTCACAGATAGGAACAAAGGAATAATTTAAATGAATGCACAAGTATAATATTACTGTTACATTTATTTGATTTGGTTCTCTTTGTAGTTTTTACTTTCAAGATGTTTTGAGTCATTTTTCAACAGAAATCATTTGTATCATACATATAAACAAAATAAATTTTAGGAGGATGATCAGTATGTTATAAATATATCTATTTGTATATCATCTGTGCAAAGCTTACATTGTTTGGTCTTAAAGTTTCAAGATGCTCTGCGTGTAAAACTCTGCAAAGGTTTTTATGACCCTAACTTCTTGGTTTCCACAAGGGCAATAGTTGGGAACATCATACCTTTACTAATATTAATGTTACATCATAAGTTTCAAACCTGTTTTCATTTTGCAGACTTCTGCTCCAACTCCAGTGAAAGTGAAGGAGGAGAACGACAGAGGTTCCTTGGTGAGTAGACTGTGATACATGTCATGCACAAACTAAGTGGCATGTTTTTGTACAACAGTGGCTTTTAACTTTTATTTTCTCACTGTTTTCATGCAGGCTGGACATTCACCACATCTCTTCAAAGTGAAATTCAATTCATCTGCCCGTAAGGAATACACCATTCATTGTAATCAGCCTTGCACAGTACTGGAGGCAATAAAATCTGATGAAATATCTATGAAGATGATTAAGAGTGTAGATGAGAACATTATCATTCAGCTGGGTAAAGAGGATAAGGAATCTGTTCTTCCAACACACTTCCCTTGTTCTTGTATCACACATGGTGAGTCTCTGATCATATCATGTAAATCAGAAAAGGTTGAACAAACCCACGACCGTGACAAGACAGTATATCCAAGAGATGAATATTCTGTCTTCTACATTGATACAGTGGGAGGAGAAAACACTAAAACAAAGACGCTTTTCAGAAGCTACTTTGTCAAAAAATTCAAGTATCTCTGTGTTTATGGAAAGAAGGGGATGACTGTGGAGGAGGCTCTGAAAAGAGACGGTCGCTTCATTGACGATCTCGGTGAATTCACTCTGTCTCACAATGACAACCCGAACATCCAAACAACACGCAGACAACCGGTTGACTCCCTAGATCAGAAACAGGTTAAGATATGTCTCCCAAAGGACAACACACACAAAAAAGGCGCAAATCAACAGAGTGAACGTGAGCAGCAGGAAACAACATCAAATAGTTCAAAGAGACAAAGTGAAACTAGGTCAGTCTCAGAAGTCGCAAAGCAGAGTGGAATCAGTGTAAAAAGAGTCATGGAAAAGGTTGACAACACTGAGGAGATTTATAATCGACTGCGTGAGCAGTTTCCAGACCTTAAAGAGTTGATGGAGAGTAGATTCCCTGGAGATTCTTATCAGGAAGAACTAGACCTGAGGAAGGAGAACTTTGGAAAGATCCAACAGGCTTTTAGTGAAGTTCACAGAGTCAGGAAGCTGCTCAAACTTGGTGAGTCAGTTTGTAAAGTAGTTGTTCAGGATGTTTGTACTGGAACTGGCTTTGTGCTTTTTGATGGGTTCATCCTGACTAATGCACATTTATTCAAAGGTTACGCTGAGGAGAAAAAGCTGCAGGATGGTGTTGAGGTGTTTGCTCTGTTTAACTATGATGATCCTGAGCCACACATCAATTACTACTGCTTTACTGCAAAGACGAGACTCGTTGACATTGACTTTGAGCTTGATTATGCCGTAGTGGAGCTAAACCCTGAGGCCCTGAAACCCAACCAACAAACAATAGCAAACAAAAAGGTGCCACCAGGCCTCCTGCACATATTTGGTCCACTGCCTAGCAATGGTGAAGCCTGTCTTATTGGTCACCCAGCAGGAGGACTGAAACAAATGGATCCTACATGTATCATTGAGAAAGAGAAGAGAAAGCAGGTGATCGATGATCATTTACATCCATACACAGATCATATGTTCATTGTCCACTCAATCAGTCAAGTTATCAAAGATCAAAACATTGAAAGCATAATGATGGGTGGAAATAAAGCAGACAAAGTAGGGACCTACAACACTTTCATGTATCACGGAGCTTCTGGCTCCCCAGTGTTTGATGCTCTTTGCAGAGTTTTTGGTTTGCACACAGGAGGATATACTTATGGGTTTCCAAAAAACAAAGAGAGTGTGATTGAGTATGCCATATCTGTACTTACTATATTTGAGAAGTTTGTGGGCAATCTGAAGGACAGTGGAAATGAGGAGCTGCTAAACAAAGTTAAGACGGCAGCAAAGAAAAACAGGGCTCTACAAGAAATACTGAACACAGAGATGGAAGACACTGAGGTGCCAATGGAGGAGTAAACTCGGCTTTGTGCAATTCATTCACTTTTAATCTTAATAAGCATTCCCTATTTTACATCACTCAGGGTTCAGGTTGACCTAACATGAAATGTCAGAGTAGAGAGAAAGATGTAAATCAGCTTTTATTTATTTGATTAATTCCCAATAGTTTAAAGGTTTAAATGCACTGAGTCAGAATTTGGTAGCTTTGACTTGAAATTGTTGAACTTGAGTCAAACTTCCATAAGCAACATGATGTTGCAACCCCCGTGCTTCACAGTTGGACAGGTGTCCTCCTCCATTTTTGTTTCCCCCTCCAGACATAACAATGGTCGTTTTGTGTCATAGGACTGTCAGATAATCCTCGAGAAAGTACGGTCTCTGGTCCCATGCAGCAAACTGTTGTCTGTTGTTTTCTTGTTGTTTTTTTATTGCAGTCTTCAGTGGCGCATTCTTGATCTGTACTCGTCATACCAAAGTATGTTCATCTGTAGGAAACAGCACACATGTCTTTCCTGAATGGTATGATGACTGTGTGGTCCCGTGGTGTGTAGTATCATTTGCTCAGATTAATGTGGTACATTCAGGGATTTGGAAATTACTTTAAAAGGATGAACCAGTTTCTCTTATTTCATCTTTGTTTTTTGGATACTTCTGTTTGAAGGCACAGTCTGTTGAGTGTATGTAAACTTCTGACCCACTGAAATTGTATAAATTCTACATGATATACAGTATATGTCATGCATAAAGGAGGTGTCCTAACAGCCTTATCAAATCTATTGTTTGTTAACATAAAAAATCAGTTTTATTTACTTAAGCCTGAAGGTATGTAAACCTCTGACCTCAGACTTCCCAGATCAGAGACTCATCATGTTAATGGTAAAACACATGTGGCTGCACACATTGGTATATTCTTTTATTTTTATTTTTATTTTCTATTTCACTCAAAGTGACTTTAGGATTGAACATATTACATTTTGTTTGAAAGTGTGCCTCCAGTTTGGTCCAAACTCACAAAATCCAACTTTGTATTTTGGGTGAACTGGATGTTGTTAAGTGACCTTTAATTAAAATCATCTACTGTTAACTTGTTGATGAAATGTTAAATAATCATAGCTGAGTGGTTTAAGCATTCTTATTAACTATTTACTTGATCTTACTTTGGCTCCTGTTGTATTATCTTTGTACTTCATTAAAACTTGTTTTGTTCTCCTCAGTTTCCTGTCATTGATGTTTTCGTCTTAATTCAGGCTCCATGTAATGAAGGTCACTGTTCCCACATCTCAATCTGAAACAACCCTAACCCTAACCATCTCAACAACACATCCATGTGTGCTGTAGTTACCACATGTGGGATTTATCTTGTGCAGGTAGTGGTGCAGGTAGATTGAACACCTCATAAAATCACATCTAAGAACGGTTTCCATTATCATACTCATCGAAGAAACTGTCAAGCAGGTATGGGAATGTCTTTCACAAGCGTCTTCACTGGAACTGAAGGATGAACTGATTTTGGTGGTCAAAGAACAAAAGTTTGCACAGCTGTGGGTGCTAAACTTTGTGCTGCAGGGATCACAGACAAACTAAGTTCAAGACATAAAACAGTCCCACAGAATGTCATTTAAAAAAACTTTGTCATAGGCGACAATACTTCCTTGTGATAAACTCAGTCCAAATAATGGGCCCAAATAAAAGGATTGACTAATTAATTTCAGCAGCTCATCCGTCAAGTTAGTTTTTGCACAGCGTATTAAAAAAAGGTGTTGAACAATTGCCGATTTTGAAGTCGACTAATATGTGGTGAATGTCAAGTTGATGTTGATAATGTCACACATAAAAACCCAGTAGAAAGTAATGCTTGGCAACAATGAAATCTACACCCTTGACCTGAATACATATTGGAACGTCTCACACAAAAGAAGCTGCGGAGGCTTTTTTTTTGTAAATTTATTGAAGCTTGAACACAGGCTACTGTCAGCCATGGACCCCATCAACACCATAAACACCGTCAGTCTGACACATCTAATACGCGGCTCTCAGCTCTACCATAACTCAAGTCTCTCGCATGGTGCATTCACTGACATCAAGGACCACAACCACAGCAACAATATCAACTAACAGAACACAAAAGAACATGTTCAAACATTGATAAGCAGGTAGAGCTTATCAATCCTGTGCACTGCAGATATATATATAGTCTATATAAATCAGCACCGTCAAGTCAATAGCATTTAATAGTACTTTTCAGCATGTTGTAAGATATAATAATGTAGCCGGGATAAAAAAAATAAAAAAATAAAAACGTGGTATTTCTCCAAAGCCTTTTCCATTCACCAACAAATAGTTGATGTACAGCCTCCTTCTCTCTGTTACCACAGGACGTTTGGAGAAGTTGTTAACTGACTGCTGTCCAGAGAATTTGGACCGTTCCTCTGCTAGCGTTAGCCCATGTCTTTTCAGATGCATTGCAGTAGTACTTTAGTTGTATTTCAGGCCTGACATGTCACGGTAGTATGGGCTTCGTCTTTAGTGAAGTATTTCCACACACTTGATGAACCGCTGCTAGTTTGCTGCAATGACCCACTTGGCTCCTCACCTGTCTTCTAGGAGGCGTCCATGTTGTTATTGTCACATGATTGACAACTAGTCAACTTCCTGCTTAAAGCGTCATGACACAGCAGTGAAGTCGACTAGTTGGTACAACCCCTAGTATAAAATGGGGGTGAGGGTATTCTTGGCTGTGCTTAACCCTTTTGACTCACCTAACTATTTTTAATTATGTGCTGCTGCATTTTCTCTTCTTTACTCTTTTCCCTTCTTCATTGTACTCCTCTTTTTGATTTTTGGCTTTTAATTGTCCTTTTACCCTTTTCCAGCCTTTCTCCTTGTCTTTCAGTCGAGTTCGTCTCCTCTCAAAGCATTGCGGAGACTCCTCCAGAATTCCCCCCTCCTCTCCTCCTCCTGAGGCCACTCCAGGTAGGTGGTGGAGCTCATGAGTTTGCGTAGTTTGTAGAAACGTTTCGGCACATCGTCCTTGGCCAGCGGCTCCAGCAGGATCAAGATGGCCGCGTCTCCGCCGGTTTGCCCTTCGAAAAGCCAGAAGTGGGAGAAGTCTAGCTCGTAGCGGCACCAGTCAGACTGGACAAAGTTTTCGGAGAGGACGAAGACAGTACGCCGGCTGCGCTCCATTGCACTCATGATGTTGTCCACAATCCAGTGACCAGGAAGGAAGTCTCTCTTGTGGAGGCATAGGTTCAAAGGTCGTTGGCTTCTGGGATCGCTACTGTCACCTTCACTGTCCGAGAACAGACAAGAAAGGAAATTTAACCCTTTCTCTCTCTTTTGAGTATCTTGATGAACAAGTCAAGAACCATAACTAAATAGCAATACAATCTTGATGGTTATGATGAAAAACTCTGTATTATTTAAACAATCTTTCTTCCACTGTCTCTTTATCAGCCAGGATTTTTTTTTCCACTTTTCTAACCATATACAGTGCTGTGTCAGAAGTTTCTATGTTTCTGCAAAAAAATATTCAAAACATTAGTGGATTTCAAGAGTGTAAACAAAGAAGAACCCAATCAAACAAATGCAGAAATATTATACTTGTGTATTTGTTTGGAGTTTGGAGAAAAAATAAAAATAACATGGGGGTGCTAATGTCCTTGTTTGGGCCTATTCTGCCGCATCTGGACCAAGATGTCTTGTCATCATTGATGGACCAATGAGTCCAGAATTCTACCAGTGAACTCTAAAAGAAAATGTCAAGACATCTGTCCATGAGCTGAATGTAAAGATAAACTGGGTCATGCAGCAAGACAACAAGCCCAAGAACACAAGTGGTTCTACAAAAGAACGGTTAAAGAAGAACAAGATGAATGTTTAGGAACGGCCAAGTCAAAGTCCTGACCTTAATCCAATAGAAATGTTGTGGAAGGACCTGAAGCAAGCAGTTGATGTGAGGAAACCCATCAACATCTCAGAACTGAAGTGGTTCTGTTCTGAGGAATGGGCTAAAATTCCTCCAAGCTGCTGTAGACCACTGATCAGCAGTTACCAGTAACATTTAGTGACAAGGAGGTCACAGCAGGTACTGGAAATAAGGAGACTCTGACTTTTACAACTCACAGGTATAAATGATTAATCTCCAATAAATATGCACAAGCATAATATTTGTGTTTCATTTATTTGATTGGGTTCACCCGCGACCCTTAACAGGAATAAGTGGGTATAGAAGATGAATGAATGATTGGGTTCGTCTACTTTCAGGACTTTTGCTAATGTTTTGAAGACAATTCTGAAGGGCGCAACTACTTATCCCTATCACATATGCAAATATAAGAAGGTAAGTACACCCAACGCATCACTTGGTTTCATAAATGAAAAGCGACCGCGCAAAAATAGCCTTTAGTTCTGTTTAAATTATCATTGTATTGAGAATACTTACCTTGGCTCCTCCAGCTCAGGTACCAGGAAATTTTCCACCCAGCTTGCATCTCTTTCACTGTAGGAGACAAAAGCATCGAAGGACAGCAAAGCTTCTGAACCTGCCATATCTCTGTTTTGTTGCCGGCGCCGGGAGCTACGCTTGGCCTTGAGCCACGCCCAAGTCATCTTTAGGTACCAAAAGGCGTGGAGGCGCCACAGCAAGACGCACACCAGAAGTCCTACGAGCAGCGACAACCCGCAGCTCACGGACACAAACAAGACCCGCTGGCACACCACGACAGAAAGGTGGACTTGACCCAGGGGTTTCCCCTGCAGGTAGAGCGGGGAATCACAGACGTAGCTGTCCTCTCCATCTGTTAAGTGCACACCTTCATCTCCTTTAAGCCTCGACTGGAAGAAGGCGACAAATTCACAGGAACACACAAACTTATTCTGACCCGCCTGGAGGTTCTCGAGTCGTCTGTATGACTGGAGGTCCGCGAGGCTGAACATGTTCAGGGTGTTTGACTGTGAGAAAAAACATGGGGTATCATGCTGGGGAACACAGCATTGGAAGCAGAAAGACAAGATATGATTGTTTCTTACCTGTATTGTCAGCGTTTGCAGATTGGGAAAGAAGCTGCCATCTGGCAAAATCAGCAGCTTGTTCCCAGAGAGGTGGAGCTCTCTCAGCATCGGGAGACTCAGAGTGAAATCTTTGAGGTTGTTGTTACTCAGATCCAAAATCTATAAATAATAAAGCAGAAGTTTTAAAGGATTTTGATGTGATGGCGTGTGAAGCTTGTTGGGATTAGAACTTTGCGGTCTAATCTCCATACCTCCAGGGTTATGGGGAGACATGAAGTGGTGGTGGTAAGCTTAGCCCTGGAGATGTTCAGATATCTCAGGGTAGAGGGCCAGGTGCAGCTTGAGGGCATGGAGTTGTAGCTGGTGCTGCTGATGTCCAGGTGGGTTAGTTTGGAGAGCTTTGCCACCAGACGGCTCACTGTGGACAAAGACTGAACAGAAGACTTCTTCAAATCTTCACATTCCTAGACTCTGATATAATTCTCATGTAGACAAGACACCTTCAAAGCGTTTCCACTGATGTTTAAAACTCTGAGTTCCTTCAGAGTTTGCTTTGTGTCGCACAGCGACTCCACCAATGTCAGGTCAGTCAGCAGGTTGTCGGACAGGTCCAGGTACTGCACGTTCACCAGCATTTGGGACGTGGCACAGGGCATCACAAAGACCTGGTTGAAAAAGTGTATTGTAGTGAGAAGAGCTGCTGGTTCCAGGTTTTTCATGTTTTTCTTTTTTCTTGAGGTCACCCACACACATACCTTGGAGTTTATGACTGACACCCTCCTGGGATAATGCAGCAGAAACTTCAGGTCCAGAAATGAGACAAACTTGAAGATATCCAGCACCACTGCGTTGCGGATGAAGAACTCATCAATGCTTTTGTGGTCGGTCCAGCTGGCTCCCTCCCACCTAGCAGCAACCGAAAAAGAATAATCAGGGACAGTATCCAACAGTCATCCAACGTTTAATTCTCTTACTATTAGACTTTTTTCTTCTTACAATTCAGTGCTTTACTAAAAGCTCTTTCTATATTTATATATCTAGCTGGTTGGTTAATATTGGTAGGACAGTTTCTTCTGATCTGACACCTGAGTTGTACTCAGACCAACTCAATACCCAATGGAACACCGGTGTGGGATGGGATGAGATGGGGATAGGACAGTTTCAGTTTGATCTACAGTGCGTTTCTCTTCACCTCCACAGCCTCCTTCTTAGCAATGAAATGGTTTATTGGTTCATAGCTCTTGTAGCCTAGTCTAAATGCATACATGTCTGGTTTTGGATGATTTTCTACAACACAACTCTTCTCTGCTGTTATTGAGCTGAATGGATGCTGGTTCTGGTTTCCCACCTGCCCTCGCCAGTCAGTGTGGCGCCGTCGCAGGAAATGGAGGTGAGCGGCACTCCATCCATGACCACCAGGAAGTTGACCATGGCCTCATCAGACAGAGAAAAGTTCCGAAAGAAGATTGACCTGAAGAGTGTCCCCGCAGGAGAGTGAATTATTATTATAATTTTTCTGAGAATCAGAAAAAAAAAAAAAAAAACAGGACAAATGATGGGATATTGTTGCTGGACCTGATCCTTTTGCTGGCTGCCTCTCTGAAGCACTGAACAGTCTCATTGTTACTCAGATGGAGGTTTTCCAGAATGATGGGCGTCTCAGGGTACGACACATCCCCGAGCATAGCCGAGGCCATGGCCACGTTTGTCAAAATCGGACCTTGGAGGTTCAAAGTTACCTGACCCAGCGGCCAAATGTCGGCTAGCGCACCAGACTCGTATCTGTAGAGACAGTCAAACAAAACAGGACGTGAAAGAGGAACTTTACAGGGAAGATCTAATGAAGCAAGACACATTATGACTTTAGTAGTGCATTCATTTCACTGTCCCGCTGCTCCAGGTGTGGATTAACCCAATCCTGGCTTAAGCCTGAGTCAGTTCTGACAGTTGGATTTCATTATGGGGCATGGCTAGTCCTAGTCCTAATCCTTCATCCTTCATCCTGTTAATATCTTGAATAAATAGCTCCATCTAAACATCTTGATTCTCCGACAGCAGTCACCATCTGTCACCAATATAATGTATGGACAAACTTTTATCATGTGCCCTAACTGTCCACAGTTAAACCACACTTCAAAAGCACAAGATGAAGCAGCCAGTACTTCGCCAGTACTCATGGAAGAGGGCACCATTGAGCCACAGGTTCCTGCTTATTCTGCAGTTGCTCTTCTTCTACGCTGAGGCAAGGTCACGGTGGCGGGCCGTATATTTTTTATTTTTTCTCAGGCTGAATGCCAAAAAATAAAAGATCGTACATCTAAGTTTAAAGAAAACAGAAGTGGTGAATAATGGAAGAGCTTTTGTTGCACAGCCTGGATTAAAAATGGATAAAGTCATCATATGATCTAAATATTGTGATTACGGGCATGATTTGTTTTCAAATATAGTTCAGTCTCATTTCACTTTTCAAAATTGTCAAAATTGAAGTCCGTTTGATTTATTTTTTTGTGTTAAATGAGTATAAACTGTGGAACCGCTATAGATTTAAATATGTACCACAAAGAATTCTCACAGAAATAACCAGTTAGTGTGGAAGCAGCCAACTGAATGGTGAATTTAAGTTATTCTATTGAATGAAAGTGAGTTGTTTAAGGATTCAAACAGGATTTGATTTCACAATAACCTTTCCTGAATCTGCTTTTTAGGATTTAAAACAGGGGTGTCAAATTTGATCTCAAGCCGGCAGGACCATAATAAAAGCATGATAATGTATTAATAATGAAAACTCAAAAATGTTCCCTTTGCTTTATTGCAAGGAAAGTACATATTTTTGCAACATTTTTTGAGTTTAGTTTTATGCATTGACACTGTTGTTTAGTTCTGGGTCTCAGTGTTGTGTTATGTCCACAACTTTTACTAAAACAGCACGACCCTTGGTGGACAAATTAGGAATAGGCAGCAATTTTATTGAAAATTTGCAGTAAAAGGTCTCTTAGGGAATTTTCGCATTTTGCAAAGTCATCCCGCAGGCCAGACTGGACCTTCAAATGGGTGGGTTTTTGCCCGCTGCCCTTATATTTGACACCCATGGTTTAAAAACATCAAACATCATGAAATTCAGCCGTTCAGCCGTCAAATGTGAAAATGTTTTTATTTCTCATACATTGTAGCAAATGTAATTAGTTTAGTTTATTTTGGTTTGGTTCTGTTTAGATTAGTTGATGAGTACCACCAAATTGTCAAAGTAGTTGGGGTTTCACACCTGGACAGGTTGTTGGCATGCACAGTGAACTCATCCAGCTGGGTGACTCCAGACAGATCTCCTCTTCTTAGGTCCTCCAGGGCCGGACCACCAAACGCCAGCCTCCTCAGTCTGACGAGCCCCTGAAACACTGGAGCAGAAGAACCCAAGTGGCTGGAGAAGAAAAAAAAAAAAAAAAACGTTAGAGGGGAGGCTCTTCTAAAACCACCCCCGGACAGCTCCTTAAAGGTTTCCTCGCCATCTTTACACCTTCGACCTTCTCACCTGTACGGGTTGTTGAGCAGGTTGAGCTGCTGCAGAGCCTCCAGCTTGCTGAACCATTTGTGGTTGAGAGAAGTCAGCTGATTGTCTGAGAGATCCAGCTGCTCCAAGCTCCACAGAGAGTCGAACGCTGAGGGATGGATCACAGCTAGTCCGTTACCTGGGGGACAGTAACATCTACATTTAAACACATCCTGCATTCAAAAACTAAACAAAGGGATTGGTCCGAAAAGACTAGGCATAATCCCACTGTGGAGATCCAGAGTCCTGAGTCGGGTGTGACCCGTCAGGTCATCGTCGGTCACCGTGGTGATGTTGTTGAAGGCGAGGATGAGCGTCAGGGCACGGTCCGTCACCACGGGGACATGGGTGAACCCGCCGTAGGAACAGTTACAAGAAAAATGCTGGTCGCAGCGACTGCAGGACGGCCTCTCGTCATCCGTGTTTGATTCCCCACCCCAGCTCAGGCAGAGGAAGAGGAGGAGGAAGAGGAGGAAGGCAAAGCAGCAGCCATTCGGATGCCTCATACTGTAGGAACAAATAGAACAAACAATAAAAGTGGGATTTGTTTTGAAGCAGCGGTGGACACAGATGCTGAGTGAAGTGAAAGAGACTCCTAAAGGAAGAGAGAATTTGATAAAAGAGGAAGTTTTTCTTTCTTGTTTCTTTCGTACAACGCAGCTCTCCCAGCATTAGTAACATGTCAGGAGGATGTTAACTTGGCGAACATCAGGACAGCTGGCAGGAGAACACATGCACTAAAGCTGGTCACTTGCGATCGGATTGCCCAGGACGGATGTTTATGCACAGCTGAACAGATTTCCTTTGCCCCATCGAATTAAAATGTTGAGGTCAGCGTCTAAGGGTGCCGCCCTCGCCAAAACCGGAAAACCACTTCTTTGTGCCTCAGGGCTCAAATGTGCAAAACGTAAAAGCTTTTCATTTTAAGCCGCTATGGCCCCCTGTGGCCTCTGATGTGCACCCTGAGACGCACTTCACTCTAGAAATGAATACTGACGTGACTCTCTCAGTCTCTGGTCACAAAGACATTAACCAACCCTTGCTTTGGAAATCCAGAATCCCTCATTAGCTCAAATACTTCCCTCTTCCTTGTTCGCGTTCTGTCCGTGACTCAAGCGAACGATTTCCGCTGTGAAACAGAAAACTGACGTACCCAAACGAAAATATTCGAGTTGCCTTACCTGACTTTTTTCTTTCTCCTCTTTTTCTTTCTTCTTTCCTGATCAAGATAAAAAAAAGAATAATTCTTGAACTGATAAAAAAATAAATAACACGAGGAGGATTTTCTGGGTTCGCTGAGAGGAAGAGGAAGAAGTCAAGGGGGGCAGCTGGAGGCGAGTGTGAAAAGAGGTAGTGAGCATGAAAATTAACTTTTGGGAGGAAACCTTTGTGAGACGGTCTGTGACAATGTTTAAAGGTTATAAAAAAAAAGTGCAGCACATTTTACACATTATTAGAACTTTTATACATTGAACTCAATTTTCAAGCAGTGTTTAAGTGTTTAAGGACACGGCTTTGTGAAAGATACGGGAAATATCGTCTTAAAACTCTTCTCTTGATATTTAGTAAAGAAAGAAACATGTCACATAATGGTGCGTGTGGTTTCGGTTGCATAACATGTTGTAACTGATGTGTGCACAGGGCCGTGACCACAGCGACTTCCCCTCTGCCTCTGGCTCAAACCAACCCTGTAAAGGGCACGAGCCAGACATCGCGTCTACGGGAATCTTAGAGCGAAGAAAATAAGTTAGATTTATGATGTAATTACATGCAAAATAGGACGTTGCATCTGCATGATAACCACTTAAAATAAAATTTTAGAGTAAAAAAAATTGTTAGAATGATGACTTTGTCACCAGTGTTGTCACCGTCTGAACTGCACTCACAATGCACTGTGTGTGCAGTGCAGATCTCACATCGACTCCTTTGCTGGTCTTTTCTTGTCTTTTATGCTAAATAGTACGGAACTCAAATCCTTTGCAGTCTAGAGATGTTGGGCAGCCTTCATCATTTGTTCTGTTTCATTCATTTCTCTTGTTTTGCTCAGCTGGGAGGTTCAATGAATGTAAAGCTAGGTCAACTTTTAGTTTAGTCCATATGTTGATGTCTTTAGCCCCGTTTGCAGTCAACTGTTGATTATCCAACACTGTTCACATTAAATAAAGTCTTTAAAGTTGAAACTCTGTTGTCGGACGTTCATTCTGTATGATGCTGCCACCACCATGCTTTACTGTGTAGTCAGTGGTTTGCATACCAGACGTGAGTCTCAGTAATTCTAGTCAAGTCCTACCAAGCCACCATTGGCTCTTCACCAGATGTGATGCCGTTAATCGGTGGAGGTCTGGAGGTTCGGACAAAACAATCATTGTGACCTAAATCAGATGGGGCCCCAGAAGCTAGCGGGGGTCTGCTCAAGGTTTTCACTTTTTAAAACTTGTTGTTATTTTCTTGCCACCGCCAGCAACCCTCACCTTAAGCCAGGGATGGGCAACCTAAATGATGGAGGGGGCCACAATTTTTCATCGACACTACCGGAGGGCCACATAGGACCGCGCACTTAACCAGATATGATAAAACTGCCATTTTAAATATGTTTGTGTGTGTACAATTAGAATATATTTATAGTATATATATTTATAATTATATATATATGTGTGTGTGTGTGTTTATTGAAGCAAACAAAAAATAACCACTTACTTTTTTTTTTTTATTATTAATTTGTGCATTTTCACACCAAAAAACAGCTCAATATTGTCCCTGTATACCCACTCGACCTCGCCATTATCAGCAGTGGGCTCTGGTAAAAAGCCGCCGTTGTTTGCGTCCTTTTGATTTAAGGTCCGCTACAATAGCAGCCCTTGCAGCTTCAGTATACTTCTCATATTTAACTTTGTGCAAAGTGTTGTAGCGGCAACTTAAATTGAAATCTTTCACGGCAGACAGTGTCTCCAAACAGACTAAGCACATAGGTTTGCCTTTACATTCTGTGAACAGATAACCTTCTTTCACCTGAAAGACACGATTTTCTCGATCAAGTTTTCTCTCTCTTCCACTCTGAGACACGGCTGAACGCCCCCTTCTTCACTGGTAGAGAAGACCCGGTGGAAGCGTGTGCGAGGCGGCGTCTGCATTAGAGCCGCCATCTAGTGGCTAACTGTGTCATTACAACTGGTTCAGTGCCGCAGAGGATACAGATTTATAATTTTCAAAAATTTATCTAAGGGCCACGTTGAGTGCGGGCGGCCCGCGGGCCGACAGTTACCCATCCCTG
Organism: Chelon labrosus; assembly: GCF_963514085.1. NCBI lineage: Eukaryota > Metazoa > Chordata > Actinopteri > Mugiliformes > Mugilidae > Chelon > Chelon labrosus. Next base: position 31,374,079 of record NC_140337.1, read on the forward strand.
CCTTAAGCCCTAACCCTAACCGTGCATTATTTCCCCAAACCAAACCACTAACTGTCATGTGACAGACAAGGGCAGTGTTTTATCTCTCTTTGTCTTTCCCCCTCCCCTGTTTGTTCACAGTTGTTTCTACAAGTGATTCCACCTGGGAAGTCTGACGGGGCCTGCTGATTAGTTGTTTTGGCCCCCGGTCATCCAGTCACCACCCTGGGCCTATGGTAAAAGGGCTCTTGATTCAATGCTGCTTTGCTGTTTGCTCTTGGACTCTGTGTTACTCACTCTTGGCTGCTCCACATGATCCAGTCTCTGCTCCCTGCTTGCTATTCTGCTTGACTATTCTTTTGATTTCTGTTGCCTACCTTGTTATTGAGACATGTGGACCCTGTGAATACAGTTTATGTTAGTTGTGGTGGAAGATGTGAACTATAGGTGAGATTGAAGTACCGTATACACCACACCACGTAGGTAATCATTTGTTTATAAATGCTAGGATTATTGGTTGGTGCCACCAGTGTAGTTGGGGTAACATATTTTAATAGAGAAGCTTTTCAGTCTTTTTGTTTGTTGTTTTCAAGATGGAGAAGTTTGTTAGCCAGGCCTAGTTTTGTTATATTACTTTCATTTACTTGGCACAACCACGTGGTCCAATCCTTCCCCACTGTTTATCCCTCGAGGAGATTTTTCAGTTAACAGAATTTATTTAGATACAAAAAGGTACATTTTCTTTACATCCACACTCTACTTGATTGGTTGTCCTGTGGTTGTCACTAAATTCCCCTGATACAAAAAAAGAACCCCCCCCCGATCACGTGTACACCTTGCTTGTATATGCGCCTTTGTGAGTCACTTCTCAGTCACTGCCCACGCTTCATATTTAAAACTGAGGAAGGCGGCAAACCAGTCAGTCTTAGTGGCGGGCGAGTGTTGTAATCGAGCATTGTCAGAGTTTTATCAAGAAATTTTTAACGGTTTAGAACCAGTCACTGAAAGAGAAACTCATTGTGTGACTGTTTACACTTCTCCTGGAGCTACTGGCTCATAATTTACTGATCCACCACAGATTAAAATAGTTTCTCAAGGCTGCGAAGAGAAACTCCCGCCTGTTTTCTTTGATTCGACTCCACCGTGTCAAGACTTCACAACCACCTTCACAAGTAAAAGGTAAAGTAACATCATTTTGGACACAAGCTAAGACATAAGACCTAAGACATGTTTATTAATCCCACATATGGGAAATTTCCTTGTCACAGCTGCGCAGAATTTGGCAAAAATATGTCCAGAAACAATAATGAGTTCGACAGAGGTATTACCAAAAAAAAAAAAACAATACAAATTTGAAAAATATATACAAAAAATAACTCTGAAAAATATATAGAGAGATAGAAATATAAAGACATCCTGTATATACAGCATGGTGGTGGAATTTTTTTTTACAAATAAATAATTGCTAAAAACTTTAAAAGCTATAAGATGGTGAGGTAGTGGTTAGTGCAAAATACGGCAGTGCAAAAAAAAGCAGATTTATTTGCTTAACGAAGCCAAGTCTAACATGTGGGTTATTGTTGACTCAGGCTGCTGTTGTACAGCCTGATGGCAGCTGGAATGAAGGACCTGCAGTAGCGTTCCTTCTTGCAGTGTGGATGCAGCAGTCTTTTACCTATGAAAATCTATGAAATCAGAAACAGTGTCAAGGTAAACACTGTGATCATTTAAGAGAAAGACTGTTGCTACTGTTTGCAGTGTAGTGTTTTATTGCTGAGGCAACTTCTTGTGGCCACTCGTACTGAACACAAAGAGGAAAACGTGTTCACACAGGAGCTATAATGTGAGCAGAGCAGCAGCAACAGATTCAGGAAGACACATTTTATTCGATAGAAGGATTTAATGTCTGCTGGGGTGCCGGTGAACAATAAGATAAAATTCAACATCTTTGTAATTTGACAGGTATCCTAAGACTAAACGCTACAATATTTGTTGGAGAGTGCTCTGCACACCAGTTGCTGTCTGATTGGAAAACATTGGCACAGGAACACTTCCCGGTTGATCGGAAAACATTGGAACAGGAACACTCCCAGTTGATCGGAAAACATTGGCACAGGAACACTTCCCGGTTCACCCATTGAAACCACTTAATTTATGGATTCACTGGTGTCACAGAGGGGAGGAGGGAGAGGAGAGGGAGGGACTTGGATTTAGACCTAAAATGTTGGTCCTCAGTAAGAGGCCACAGTAGAGACATGAAAACTGCTGTGTCATTCTTGTGTTATTACATTCACACATGTACATAAAAGACAAGAAGATGGGATTCATGCACGGCAATAAGATGATGAAATACACTGTCTTTAGTTGGATATTTTAAACAGTTTGTTGTTTTCAGGTAAAACCTTTAAGAAAGTCCAATATATTTGTGATGAATAAACTTAACTTATATACAGCACAGCAAAAAAGTTCTTGTGCCCGTCAGAATTTTATACATTTGAAAATGACTCAAAACATCAGCAGATTTTCACACAAGTCATGAAAGTAGACAAAGAGAACCCAGTCAAACAATGAAACTGAAAAATTATACTTTGTTTCCAGTATCTGCTGTGACCTCCTTGTAACTAAATGTTTCTGGTAACTGCTGATCAGTGGTCTACAGCAGCTAGGAGGAATTTTAGCCCATTCCTCAGAACAGAACCACTTCAGTTCTGAGATGTTGATGCGTTTCCTCACATCAACTGCTTGCTTCAAGTCCTTCAACAACATTTCTATTGGATTAAGGTCAGGACTTTGACTTGGCCGTTCCTAAACATTCATCTTGTTCTTCTTTAACCGTTCTTTTGTAGAACCACTTGTGTTCTTGGTTCTCGTTGTCTTGCTACATGACCCAGTTTCTCTTCACATTCAGCTCATGGACAGAGGTCCTGACATTTTCTTTCAGAGTTCACTGGTAGAATTCAGAATTCATTGGTCCATCAATGATGACAAGCCGTTCTGGTCCAGATGCAGCAAAATAGGCCCAAACCAGGACATTAGCACCTCCATGTTAACTGTTTTTTGTCTCCGAACTCCAAACAAATACACAAGTATAATATTTCTGTTTCATTTGTTTGATTGGGTCCTTCTTTGTTTACACTCTTGAAAGCCACTGATGTTTTGAGTAATTTTTTGCAGAAACATAGAAAATTCTGAAGCAGCACTGTATATGGATAGAAAAATGGGGAAATCCTGGCTGATAAAGACACAATGGAAGAAAGATTGTTGAAATAATACAGAGTTTTTCATCCTAACCATCAAGATGTATGGCCTTGCTATTAAGTTAAGGTTCTTGGTTTGTTCATTAAGATACTCAAAAGAGAGAGAAAGGCTTAAATTTGCTTTCTTATCTGTTGTCTGACAGTGAGAGTGACAGTAGCAATCCCAGAACCCTCCGACCTTTGAACACAACATTTCTACTGAATTAAGGTCAGGACCTTAACTTAACTGTTCCTAAACATTCATTTTGAAAGAACAATGTATTCTGGCGGGGTGCAAAAAAATAAATAAATAAATAAATAAAAGATGCTGTGAGTTTTTTTCATCCTGGATCTTTATTGTTTCATTTCTGTTGCAGAGCATCAGAGTCTGAACTCTGAAATCACTCTGTGAGGATCTGAGGAACCCTCTGATTGTTTGGCGAAAATGCCTCCCAAAAAGCAAAATAATTCTGGGACCCCTTTAAAGAAGACAGATGTAAGTAACAGCTGTAAAACAGAGTGGTCTACATTCATCATCTTGACATCTGTAACTTGTCTGGGCTGAATTAGCTGCTGCATGATTTGATTGTATGTGCATCTTTTATATCAGGACAGTTCTGGAAGCAGCAACACAAGCACACAGCTGGAGGGCGCTACAGCCTCTCAGGTGAGCTCTTAGATCACTGTGAAATGTTCAGTGGATAGGGCAGCACAGAGGCGTGGTGGTTAGTACTGACGGCTGGGCAGGAAGACTCTGCATTCAAATCCAGGCCGACTGAGGACCCCTGTGTTGAGCCAGAGAACACGAATGAATGTTTGTGAGATGATTAAAAACTAAATATATTCAAACATATTAAAGTGTCATGTGGGACAACAACACATCCCACTATGATGTCAGTTGTAATCTTCTATGGTGGTCATGTTTTTGTGCAACAATGTCTTTTAACTTTTATTTTCCTCACTGCTTTCATGCAGGCTGGACATTCACATCACTTCAAGGTGAAACTCAGTCCATCTGACGATGAATACACCATTCATTGTAATCAGCCTTGCACAGTACTGGAAGCAATAAAATCTGATGAAATATATAAGAAGATGATTAAGAGTGTAGATGAGAACATTATCATTCAGCTGGGTCAAGAGAATAACAAATTCTATTCTTCCAACACACTTCCATTATTCTATGTTCCACAGTGACGCTCCATTTATACTCGGAATCCAAGATGGCCGCGTGAGCGTTTTGGCGTGCTGATGCAGTCAAACTTTTTAACAAACTTTTGTTAAACCCGTGATTTGTCGGTCAATACGGTCTCTCATTGGGATTGTAAAGTTTACACCCTCGCCCGGTGGCGTGAAGTGACAAATTTTGGACAAAACCATGGGAGATCAAGACAAACAAGGGCGAACCCGAAACAGCAATAAAAATGACACCGAAGGTTGCAGCAGTGCGGCGGTGATGAAAGAACTGAAAGCAATTAATGCCAGACTGGACCGCATACAGATTGACATAGAAAAGCAAGTCAACGCTAGAATCGACAGCATGGAAAAGCAAGTAAATTCGAGAGTTGATAAGTTGTGTGGATCGATGGAGAAGATGATCGCCGAAAGTCAGAATGTTGTGCTGAAAGAGATAGAGAAGGCCACAAAAGACATGAAGACAAATCTGGACATCGAGGTGGGAATTATGTGTGCACGAATGGAAAATATTGAACGGAAAATGGCTGAGAAAGAGGCGAAGAAGAACAGTTTTGATCCGGATGTCTCGCTTATCGTTGTGGGGCTACCTCATTCAGAGGAAGAGGATTTAATGGCTAAAGTGAAAGACCTGTTGCACGCCGGCCTTGGTTGTGACACTGCGCTTTGCCCCGCTGCGGTGGAGCGGCTGCGGGCGCGCGGAAACCGACCGGGGCCTGTTAAAGTGGAGCTGAGCTCGGCCCAGGAGAAAGTGGCCGTGTTGCGCAGAAAATCGGAACTGAAAGACAACGACATCTTCAAGGACGTATACGTGTCTTCAGCGAAATCACATGCTGAACGAATGATGGAACTAAACTTTAGAACTTTGATCCGTGAAACTGCAGTCGGGAGGGAATTCTACTTGGCAGCTAATGGACGCATGGTGAAGCGGACGCAGTCACCTTTGCGTGCGATGAGAGAGGGAATGGCAGCTGATGGCGGTCATGTATGAGAAGGGCTTGCCCAGCACGTCAGGTTTGTTAATGAACAGTTTTTGTTAGCCCACTGGAATGTTAATGGGTGGACGATGTTAAACTGTGAACTCAGGATACTGCTACTTAAATCCCTAGACCCTGACTTTATTTCGCTGAATGAAACTCACTTAAGCAATGACACACTGGACTTTGATGGATTCACTTGGTTTGGACATAATCGTATTGCCCATAAGAGGGCTGTTAAAGCCTCTGGTGGAGTAGGATTCTTGGTTAAAAATGCTGTGTTGGGGCGGTATTCAGTTAGCATTGTTGATAAAACATTTGATGGAATATTTTGTTTACGCTTTGACCATAGAGAGTCACAATATTCTTTCATTTTAATTTCATGTTACCTGTCCCCAGAATCATCTACCTGGGGCAGGAATGCAGATCTCTATTTCAGCCATTTATTGGCGTTGCTATATATTGTTACCGACAAGGTGGATTCAATTTATATCTGTGGTGATGTTAACAGCCGAATCGGGACGCTTAAGGACTATGTGGAAGGGGATGACATTTCTCCTCGAATAGCTTTGGACACGAATGTAAATAAGCATGGTCATACCTTTCTGGAATTTTTGAAGGACTCTAAATATTGTATACTTAATGGAAGGTTAAATCCTGAAAATGACAATTTTACTTCAATTTCTGTAAGGGGCAAAGCTGTTGTTGATTATATAGTGACATCTCATGTCGATATGAAAACATGTCTTGGATTTAATGTTTATTCCCCTTCTGAGCTTATTGATAGAATTGGTCCAGAAAGTTTTAATTTGATTGATGACCATAGTAGACTCCCTGACCATTCAGTTCTTTGTTTACGTTTTCAAGCTGGGGAGGTAGTTAATATTCAGAATAATGTAGACTGTTTACTGCATGCAAGAAAACGAGATAGAAATTATCCTGTTGATTTTCTGTCTTCAAAGATGTGTTGCAGTGCTCTACTGGAGGTAATATGTCAACTACAGATAGTGCAGGAAAATCAGGAAAAGATGGACCAGTGTTATACCAACCTCTGTAGTCTTTTACATGGTGAGATGAACAAATATTGTCCTGTAAAAAAAATGGGTTCTACAAAGAAATATTATAGAGCTAAACAACCTTATTGGAATAATGAATTAAATGAGTTATGGTTGAAGTTGTGTTCTGCAGAGAGAATATTTCTTAAATGTGGTCTGGGGGAACCCTGGAAGAGGAGAGCCTTGCATAGTGATTTTACACAATGCCAGGCTAACTTTGATAGAAAGCTCAGGTTCTTCAAAAGAAGGTTTAAAAGAGGCCAAGCTCTCAAATTAGAACAGTTACAAACTGGTAATCCTCAACAATTTTGGAGGGAAATACATAAGTTAGGTCCAAAAAAGAAGACATTAATACCTATGGAGGTCTTATTGGAAAGTGGTGAATCCTCTTTTGAATGTAGTCAAATATTAAAAAAGTGGGAAAAAGATTACAGTGAATTATACGCTTATAGTAGTTCCACTTTATTTGATGGTAATTTCTTAGAAGAAACCTGTAAAGTAAAATTTGGTACGAGGTACTTAAGAAACCTAACTTGTGTAATGTCCTACATTGTTTGTGTCACATATGTTTTCAAAATGGTATTATCCCATCCGAGTGGAAAAAATCAATTATCAAACCCATCCCGAAATCTATAAAAGATGACCCTAGAGTCCCGTTGAATTATAGAGGGATTAGTCTGATCAGTACAGTATATAAAATTTACTCAGGAGTTCTTAACAACAGACTTAATACGTTTTTGGAGGTTTATGGAGGGTTGGTAGATGAACAGAATGGCTTTAGGAAAAACAGGGCCTGTATTGATCATATTTATGTGTTATCTTCTGTGGTAAGAGCTCGTCTGGAAAAGGGTAAAAGTACTTTTACCTGCTTTGTTGACTTCAAAAAGGCGTTTGATTGTGTCAACCGAGACCTTTTGCTGTTTAAATTACTATCATTTGGTATCAATGGAAAATTCTATAATGCTATAAAAGCCCTTTACAAAGACCCCATTGCTTGTGTGCAAATAAATAATTTAAGAACGGAGTGGTTCTCAACGCCTTTTGGGGTGAAGCAGGGAGACTTACTCTCCCCTTCCTTATTTGCTTTTTATATAAATGATTTAGCTCAAGAAATTAAGCAGGGTAATCTTGGGGTGCCAATTGAGGACATGAATCTAAGTATTCTGCTTTATGCAGATGATATTGTTTTGATAGCTGAAAATGAAGTGAATTTACAAAATATGTTGAATATGATGAGTTCATGGTGTAGTAAATGGCGTCTTACTATTAACAGCGAAAAAACGCAAGTTGTTCATTTTAGGGAAAAAAGTGAATTACAGAGTATCTATACATTCCAGTTTGGCCCTGTGCCCCTAAAGTATACTCGTTGTTATAAATATCTTGGCTTTGTTTTTGATGAAAATATGAAATTTACAGAGGGAAGGAAAATACTAGCAGAGTCTGCTGGAAGAGCATTAGGTTCTGTGTTAAGTAAATTGAAACTATGTACAGATCTTGGGTTTTCTACATTTACACAACTGTATAAATCTTTGGTTGACTCCGTTTTGTTTTATTCTGCAGGAGTTTGGGGCTTTGATGAAGTTTTTGACTGTAACTCTGTTCAAAATCGTGCTTTAAGGTGTTTTCTTGGTTTGCATAAATACGCAGCAAAGGTAGCTGTTAATGGGGATGCAGGATGGGATCCATGTATTGTAAAACAAAGGTGTGAAATGGTGCGATTGTGGAACCGTCTTGTCAGTCTGCCAGAGGAAAGGGTAACTAGGAAAATTTTTAATTGGGACAGAGCAAGGCATCACCCCTGGTCTAGAGAGATTTCAATAATATTGTCTGCGTCTGACTTACATATAAAGTTTCAAAATAATTTACAATGTAATATAAATATTGTCAGACAAAGATTGGTAAGTAAATATGAAGAGCAATGGAAACAGGATATATGGAAGAAGCCAAAACTTAGAAATTATGTTCAGTTTAAGAATGATTATGTTACAGAACCTTATATTTCCCTTAATCTAAAGAGAAGGCAGAGGTCCCTCTGTGCTCAATTGAGAACTAGTACTTTACCTCTGGCAGTGGAAGTGGGTCGATTTAAAGGTACACCTGAACATTTACGTTTATGTGAATTCTGTGACCTCCAAGTGGTTGAAGATGAATTTCATTTTGTTTTTTACTGTCCCTTATACTGCGACCTAAGGATCTCACTTTTTGAATCAATTCAGTTAAAAAACCCTGATATATTTTGGCAATATGAAGGAGAGATTTTGTGCTGGCTGTTTGAAAATGATGTTTTTGCTTTGGCCAAATTTATAGAAAAGGCCTGGTATTTAAGACAAAGTATTCTGTATCCAGTTTAACAAGCTTTTTTATTTTTGTATTTATTTTTAGTGGTGTTATGTTGGGTATCTCTGTGTACGTGGCTATCTGGAGACTATTGTGTAAATTATTGCTTCAGTGTCTAATAAGCCCATGTGGGCTGGGCACCATGGTGTTTGACACTTAAATAAACTTAATCAATCAATCAATCAAAAAAAATGTATCACAGATGGTGAGTCTCTGATCATATTATGTAACTCAGAAAAGGTTGAACAAACCCAAGACCGTGACAAGACAGTATATCCAAGAGATGAATATTCTGTCTTCTACAGTGGGAGGAGAAAACACTAAAACAAAGACGCTTTTTAGAAGTTCCTTTTTAAAAAAGTTCAAGTGTGTCTGTGTTTATGGAAAGAAGGGGATGACTGTGGAGGAGACTCTGAAAAGAGACGGTCGCTTCATTGACGATCTAGGTGAATTCACTCTGTCTCACAATGACAACCCGAACATCCAAACAACACGCAGACAACCGGTTGACTCCACAGATCAGAAACAGGTTAAGATATGTCTTCCAAGGAAGAAGAAAACAAAAGAAAAAGATGACAATCAACAGGGTGAACGTGAGCAGCAGAGACAAAGTGAAACTAGGTCAGTTTCAGAAGTCGCAAAGCAGAGTGGAATCAGTGTAAAAGGAGTGGTGGAAAAGGTTGACAACACTGAGGAGATTTATTGTCTAGTGTGTGAGCAGTTTCCAGATCTTAAAGAGTTGATGGAGAGTAGATTCCCTGGAGATTCTTATCAGAAAGAACTTGACCTGAGGAAGGAGAACTTTGGAAAGATCCAACAGGCTTTTAGTGAAGTTCACAGAGTCAGGAAGCTGCTCAAACTTGGCGAGTCAGTTTGTAAAGTAGTTGTTCAGGATGTTTGTATTGCAACTGGCTTTGTGCTTTTTGATGAGTTCATCCTGACTAATGCACATTTATTCAAAGGTTACGTTGAGGAGAAAAACCTGCAGGATGGTGTTGAGGTGTTTGCTCTGTTTAACTATGATGATCCTGAGCCAAACACCAATTACTACTGTTTTACTGCAAAGACGAGACTCGTTGACATTGACTTTGAGCTTGATTATGCCGTACTGGAGCTAAACCCTGAGGCCCTGAAACCTGAAAACCAACAAACAATAGCAAACAAAATGGTGCCACCAGGCCTCCTGCACATATTTGGTCCACTGCCTACCAATGGTGAAGCCTGTCTTATTGGTCACCCAGCAGGAGAAGTGAAACGAATGGATCCTACATGTATCATTGAGAAAGAGAAGAGAAAGCAGGCAGTCAGGGATCATTTGCATCCACACAAAGATCATATGTTCATTGTCCACTCAGTCAGTCAAGTTATCAAAGATCAAGGCATTGAAAGCATAATGATGGGTGGAAAGATAGCAGACAAAGTAGGGACCTACAACACTTTCATGTATCACGGAGCTTCTGGCTCCCCAGTGTTTGATGCTCTTTGCAGAGTTTTTGGTTTGCACACAGGAGGATATACCTATGGGTTTCCAAACCACACGAAGAGTGTGATTGAGTATGCCATACCTGTGCTTACTATATTTGAGAAGTTTGTGGGCAATCTGAAGGAAAGTGGAAACGAGGAGCTGCTAAACAAAGTTAAGATGGCAGCAAAGGAAAACAAGTCCCTACAAAAAATACTGAACACAGAGATGGAAGACACTGAGATGCCAGTGGAGGAGTAAACTCAGTTTTGTGCAATTCCTTTACATTTAATCTTAATAAGCATTCCCTGTTTTACATCAGTCAGGGTTCAGGTTGACCTTACATGAAATGTCAGAGTAGAGAGAAAGATGTAAATCAGCTTTTATTTATTTGATTCATTCCCAGTCGGTTAAAGGTTTAAATGCGCTGAGTTAGAATTTGGTAGCTTTGACTTGAAATTGTTGAACTTGATTCCAACGTTTCTGTTAGTCTTCCACAAGCAACATCATGCTGCAACCCTCGTGCTTCACAGTTGGACTGGTATCCTCCTCCTTTTTTCCTCCAGACATAACAGTGGTCGTTTTTTTGCCAAACCACTCAGTTATTGTGTCATCAGACCATCAGATAATCCTCGAGAAAGTACGGTCTCTGTTCCCATGCAGCAAACTTTGATTGCAGTCTTCAGTGGCGTATTCTTACTTGCTCAGGAAACCACATTGATTTGTGCTGTTTGTACCCAAGTATGTTCATCTGTAGGAAACAGCACACGTGTCTTTCCTGAGTGGTATGATGACTGTGTGGCCCCATGGTGTGTAGTATTCTTTGCTCAGATTAATGTGGTACATTCAAGGATTTGGAAATTTCTTTAAAAGGATGAACCAGGCTTAGTAGTAGAGGTCCATAGATTTTTTTCTGAGATAGTGCCAGATTTCTTTTAATGAACTCAAATGTTCTCAGTCATCCAGGTGATGGTATATCCAGAGAAACTCTACAGGTCCAGTTTCCCTTCTTTCATCTTTGTATTTCGTATACTTCTGTTTGAAGGCACAGTCTGTTGAATGTATGTAAACTTCTGACCCACTGAAATTGTCTAAATTCTATGTGATATATAGTATCTGTCGTGCATAAAGGAGGTGTCCCAACAGACTTATCAAATCTATCATTTGTTAACATGAAAAAAATCAGTCACAACTCAACTCACAAAATCCAACTTTGTATTTTGGGTGAACTGGATGTTGTTAAGTGACCTTTAATTAAAATCATCTGCTGTTAACTTGATGAAATGTTAAATAATCATAGCTGAGTGGTTTAACCATTCTTAACTATTTACTTGATCTTACTTTGACTCCTGTTGTTTTATCTTTGTACTTCATTAAAACTTTTTTTTGTTCTCCTCAGTTTCCTGTCATTGATGTTTTCATCTTAGCCCTTTATGGTGCAAGGAACCATATTTGGTAACTTCAACACACATTTTAAATTGCGTCCTGGTGTCTCTCAGCGAGATTCACAAGCATGTGGTTTTCACCCAGCCAATCAGTAAAGATCAAGGCAACATTCTCAGGTCGAATCAGGGTCAAATGTGGTCTGCAAGGTCCATCTATGTATGAACAGTGAGCATAACTGCTTTATTATGTACTAGGAAGAAGTGTCCTAATGTTGTTTGGTGTTATAACCAGTAGCGGTTTTAGGCGAGGGCGAACCGGGCAGCAGCCCGGGGCGGCATTATTTCATGACACAAGGGGGGGGGGGTGGCATGAGCACTTGGAAAAAAATAAAATAAACAAATAAATCTGCGCCGCTACATGGTTTTCTATCATCTGTCATATCTGTGTAGGAAATTGGCAAATTGGCGCCCCCTGCAGCTGCAGGCGCCCCTGAGAAGATGCCGTGCATAGAAGCTGTGTGTGAGAAAGGGAAAGGGGAGGGGGGCGCAGGGGACAGTTCACCTCTGGGTCTCTCCCAAATTGAACGGACGGGGGGGTCCACTGTATAAAAGTTAGTAACACCTTCACTTTCTTCCATGTAACGCACATTTCATTCATAATATAATAAATACAGGCCTATAATTCATGCACGTTTTGGTTTTTATGAATTGTGTGAAAAGGCCAAATAAAAATAGGTAATTATGTGGTCAACAAGGTGAATTGGTTTAGTCTTGACTTCTGGTCGTGAGTGACAGCATTGGAGGATGGAAATCTGTTGATTGTCGAGTGTCAAATAAACGCAGAGATGGACAGAAAAAGGAAAGATAAAGGTATGCTATGTTCTCTCCGTATGATTACAGTATCATGTCATGAATGAAGGGCTAATGGTAACTGGTGCTATACGTTTGTTAGCCTTTTTGCTATGATGCTTGCTTATACAACAGTAATTCGTCTTAACAAACACCAGATGTAATTTCACCATAAGATTGTGCTTTGAAACAAAATTGTTACAAGTTCAGTTATTATTTATTTCCATCACGTTGGGTCCTGTAATTAGCCAACGGAATTTTCATATCTGTAGGTAGTTTCAAAGATGAACATTTGCCATTTGCTACAACTCTATTTCGTGTTAAAACATAGTTTACCAAAAGTGTGCCAAGCATAGAATTGGAGGCAGTAACCAAGGAGCTAATTGTTCCTCCCTGAAAAGGAGGTGGTCTCGCCCGGGGCGCAATTCAATGTAGAACCGCCACTGGTTATAACGTGTATGTTTGCAAGTGTCTGGATCAGCACTGATGTTCTAATTGCTGGGTATTTTCTTGTCTTTCATGCTAAATAGTACGGTACTCAAATCCTTTGCAGTCTAGAGAGGTTGGGCAGCCTTCATCATTTGTCCTGTTTGATTCATTTATCTTGTTTTGCTCAGCTGGAAGGTTCAATGAATGTAAATCTTACCACTAGCAACTTTCAGCTTAGTCGATATGTTGATGTCTTTAGCTCCATTCGCACTTAACTGCTGATTGTCCAACACTGTTCAGGTTAAATAAAGTCTTTAAAGTTGAAACCATGTTGTCGGTCGTTCATCCTGCATGATGCTGCCACCACCATGCTTCACTGTGTAGTCAGGGGTTTGCAAACCACAAGTGAGTCTCAGTAATTTTAGTCAAGTCCTACCAAGCCACCATTGGCTCTTCACCAGATGTAATGCCGTTAACTGACGGTGTTCTGGAGGTTCGGACAAAACAATCATTGTGAAGGTGTCACTCTGGATTAACCGTGATGACATTTCTCACTGTTTTCCAGATCATAATGAAAATAATCATTAGTTCAAGTTTTTGTAACAGAGTATTTTATAATGTGATACACCATCAGTAGTTTTGATTAATGAATAGATCCATGTGAATGCGTCCTCCACCACTGGTTCCATCATTAACTTTTAAGCATCACCCACTTGGAACAGCTGTGTAGACAATGGTGTACATTGCAACTTGACAAGGTGGAGGTAATTCTACAGTTGGTTCTGCAGTGATCTGCAAAACTTCCTGTCTGACAGGAGGCAGCATGTGAGGCTGGGAAAACACATCTCAGACTCCCGTACCATCAGCACAGGTTCCCCTCAAGGCTGTGTCCTTTCTCCTCTGCTCTTCTCCCTGTATACCAACAGCTGCACCTCCAGTCACGAGTCTGTCAAGCTCCTGAAGTTTGCGGATGACACCACCCTCATCGGGCTCATCTCAGGTGGAGATGAGAGAGCCTACAGATTGGAGATTGACCGCTTGGTGACTTGGTGCAGCCGCCATAACTTGGAGCTGAACGCCTCCAAGACAGTGGAGATGATCATGGACTACAGGAAGAACACAGCCCCACTCCTCCCCATCATCCTGTGTGACTCTACAGTCAACGCTGTGGACTCCTTCCGTTTCCTGGGCACCATCATCTCCCAGGACCTCAAATGGGAGCTGAACATCAGCGCCCTAATTAAAAAAGCACAGCAGAGGATGTACTTCCTGCGGCAGCTGAAGAAATTCAACCTGCCAAAGACAATGATGGTTCACTTCTACACTGCCATCATTGAGTCCATCCTCACCAACTCCATCACCACCTGGTATGCTGCAGCCTCTGCTAAGGACAAGAGCAAACTGCAGCGTGTCATTCGCTCTGCAGAGAAGGTGATTGGCTGCAGTCTGAAGTCTCTCGACGAGCTGTACGCTTCCAGGACTCTGAAGCGTGCAGCTAAGATTGTGGCTGATCCCTCTCATCCTGGACACGGACTATTCAACAGACTCCCCTCTGGCAGACGGCTGCGATCCATCGATGCAGGACCACTCGCATGGCGAACAGTTTTTTCCCATCCGCAGTGCGTCTGCTGAACAATGCCAAGCCCCCCCCATGAACACATCAAACCCACTACCATCCCACAGTAAATGTTCTGGTGGAATATACATATACATATATATACTGTGTATATATTTTTGTATTTTGTTGTATTTTTATGTTTACATATCTGAGAGCAAGTTTCTATATTTATTCTATAATATAGTTTCTATATTTTATTTTATTTTATTTTATTTTAGGCGTAACAACACCAAAGCAAATTCCTTGTATGTACGATCATGCTTGGCAATAAAGTCTATTCTGATTCTGATTCTGATTCTGATCACCAGATTTAGACACATAAAACCGTCCCACAGAAAGACATTTAAAACCTTTTTCAGTTACGGACGACCCATTAGGGATACTTGGCCTATGATAAAGTAGACAACAGTATTTCCTCGTGATAAAATCAACCTAAATAATAATAAATGAATTTAAGCTGCCTGTCCATCAAACTAGTTCTTCCAGGTTCACAGAGTATGAAATTGGAATGAGAGTATTCTTGGCTGTGCTCAAAGTGCACAGATAACAATCCAATAGCACCCCCAAGTGGCTGATCTACCACACTACCAGCAAAACATGTGCTGTGAATGTGACCTCATTATAAATGTCCTTTTTTATTAGTTCTACACATTGACATGAGTGTCTAACTCCCTACCCGTGTTGGAGTCGCTTATGTCAGGTCTGTGGTGCAGAGCTGCTCAGAGATTCTCATTTTCGGTCTGGAACAAACCAACGGTTTTGTCTCTCTGCTCTGCTGACCTCAATCAGGCGGGGTTCTCCTCAAAGTTTCCACTTGTTAAAAGCGGTTTCTTTTCTTGCCTCCACCAAGAACCCTCACTACCATGTGCCAAACAGTGAAGTTGGGCAGTGTATTTATTTTTTGGTGCCACCAGTGTAGTTGTGGTAACATATTTTAGTAGAAAAGCTAGTTAGGCCTTTTGTTTGTTGTTTTCAAGATGGCGAAGCTTGTTAGCCAGGCCTAGTTTTGTTATATTACTTTCATTTATTTGGCACAACCACGTGGTCCAATCCTACTACCGTCTTTCTTAAAGAGACAGTGCTATTTGTTGTTGGGACCTGAACCTGATGGTGAGCTATGGAAGCTCATCATGCATAATTAAGTTAACCACATGTTTGTCTTGGAAACAAAGGGAAGCACTGGAGTCCTCAAATCCCACAATCCTCCAGGTGTGAAAACTGTCCCAGCAGTTCACTGGCTGACAGTACCATGTGACCTCTGAGGTCATCAGGTCATATAAAATGTTTGGCCTGTGTTCTCTCTCTTACTCTCTTACTCTTCCACCTCTTCTCCTCTCCACACCTCCACGTGGAGACCCCCAGCTGCTCGGCTGCAGCTGGCTGCCAGGTAGTCTGCTAACAAAGAGCAAATACTCCAGGCCTGTTCTCCATACAGCAGCGAAGCGACATCCTGCTTGAGGAATCTGCAAAAACAAAATGGTTTGCAGGCTAAACCCCCACCCAACAAGAACCACAGCTAATTAGCACGGAGCTGCTAACAAGCCACTTCAAAGGACCCAGTTTCCCTCCAGCGTCTGCCATCAGGAACACTCACAAAGACTTCCAACTTTTCCCAGCTCAGCCCTTCCATCAGGAACCACCAGCTTAAGGAGCAACACACCAAAAATTGACTTTTTCACCAAAACTGGTAATATGACCTGGGCCTAAGCTAAGCTAAGCTAAGCTAAGCTAAGCATAGAACTAGAAACTTTGATTCGATGTGATATTTGTTTTATTGATTTGTTGAGATCGTAAGGTTATAGTATAGTCATTTGATGTTAGTTTAGATTATGCAACACACAGACTCAGGGTCTCTTGCATGCTAAACTAACCATCCTTCCTCTAACCTGGCACCTCATAAAACCCTTATCGCATTCTACACATATACTCAGCCAGAACATGGTCTGAGTCTCCCCACTCAGCAGCCATCTTGTTTCCTTTGTGTTCAAGGCCTCAAGGCCTCAAGGCCATCTTGACACACCCACACCACTGTATAAAGTACACTGTAGTTAGATCATATTTTTTTTTTACTTTTATTCTTGTAATAAATATCTTTTAAACATACCTGTTGTCTGTTCAGTGATGCACAAGAGTGAATACTGCCAACCTCTACACTGTCAAGAACTCCAAATTCCTTCACATTAACTAGATGTTAATGTGGTAATTTTGGTTATAGTTATTAAGTTAATTATTAATCAGAAATCCAAGTTGTCAATTTAGTATATTTTATGAGACTGATTTGATTAATTGGCTATCTTTTCCCTTCCTAGAAGGGTGGTGCCCCGAGGTGATCTAGTAATTCAGATCCAATTATTTAATAATAAATAATTATTTTTGATAATTATTAATTATTTGTGATAGCCGAACCCAAATATTGAGTGCCTTATTACCCAGGCCCAACATTTTCTAAAGGTGCAGTGCACCAATTTTTCTTGATAAAAATATAAACAAAGATGGATAGAGCTTTATATATATATATAGGTAGATCACTTGACTTGGTCATTGTAAAAGTGTGGGCACCCCTGCCCTAGAAACTCTTAGGGTTTGGGTTAAGTGTTTAGTGTTAAATCCCTAAATCCTGACATAAATCCTAACCCTTAACCTAACTTTATTGCATTTGTTAGCTAAATCAACGCTTTTGTAGTATTTTTCACACTCAGTCGTCCTCAAACCTTCTTCGTCTTTTCCTAAAACTCGATACCCTGAAGGAACAGAAAAGGTTTCATGAAAAGCCTCCTGAGCTACACTCTCGTCTGCTATGAGTCTCTTTCAGTGATAATCATCATTCATTCTGTTTTGACACCAGGACTCAGCTTAATCCGTCCCTCCCTGACAAAGTCTGATACACAACAAAGAAACCCTCCCTAGATCACGTGTCCATCCTTTTTTTAATTATATGTGCCGTTGTGAGTCACTGGTCAGTCACTGCCCACGCTTCATATTTAAAATTGAGGAAGGCGGCAAATCAGTCAGTCTTAGTGCCGGGCGAGTGTTGTAATCGAGCATTGTCAGAGTTTTATCAAGAAATTTTTAACAGTTTAGAACCAGTCACTGAAAGAGAAACTCATTGTGTGACTGTTTACACTTCTCCTGGAGCTACTGGCTCATTATTTACTGATCCACCACAGATTAAAATAGTTTGCTCGAGGCTGAGAAAAGGAACTCCCGCCTGTTTTCTTTGATTCGACTCCCCCGTGTTGAGGCTTCACAACCACCTTCACAAGTAAAAGGTAAAGTAATGTCATTCTTTACCTACCAAGCCTTTTAGTGTTTTTTAACTATATTAAAGCACAGAGGGGTTACCTATGAAAATCTATGAAATCAGAAACAGTGTCAAGGTAAACACTGTGGGGGACTGATCATTTAACAGAGAGAGACTGTTGGTCACGTTTGCACTGTAGTGTTTTATTGCTGAGGCAACGTTTTGTGGCTGCTCGTACTGAACACAAACAGGAAAATGTGTTCACACAGGAGCCATAATGTGAGCAGAGCAGCAGCAACAGCTTCAGGAAGAGACATTTTTCAACAGAAAGATTTAATATCTTCTGGGGTGGCTGTGAAAAATAAGATAAAATTCAACATCTTTGTAGTTTGACAGCTATCCAAAGACTAAACGCTAAAATATTTGTTGGAGAATGTCCTGCTCACCAGCTGCTGTCTGAATGGAAAACATTGGCAGTGAAACTCTTTTCCTGTTTCGCCCCGCCATTCAAACCACTTCCTTTATAGATTCACTGGTGTCACGGAGGGGAGGAGGGAGAGGAGAGGGAGGGACTTGGATTCAGACCTAAAATGTTGGTCCTCAGCAAGAGGCCACAGAAGAGACATGAAAACTGTTATGTCATTCTTGTTTTATTACATTCACACATGTATATGAAAGACAAGAATCGGATTCATGCATGGCAATAAGATGATAAAATACACTGTCTTTGTTGGATATTTTAAATAGTTTGTTGGTTTAAACCTTTCAGAGAGACCAATATATTTGTGATGAATAAACATAACTTATATTCAGTGCCACAAACAACTTCTTGTGAACGTTAGAATTTTGGATGTTTGAAAATTACACACAAGTAAAAAAAAAAAAAAAAAAAAGCAGCTTGGAGGAATTTTATCCCATTCCTCAGAACAGAACCACTTCAGTTCTGAGATGTTGGTGGGTTTCCTCACATCAACTGCTTGCTTCAGGTCCTTCCACAACATTTCTATTGGATTAAGGTCAGGACTTTGACTTGGCCGTTCCTAAACATTCATCTTGAAAGATGAATGTATTCTGATGGGGTATTAAAAAACGAGAAAGAGGTCCAATGAGTGTTTTTCATTCTGGATCTTTATTGTTTCATTTCTGTTGCAGGGCATCAGTGTCTGAACTCTGAAATCACTCAGTCAGGATCTGAAGAAACCTCAGATTGTTTGGTGAAAATGCCTCCCAAGTTTTCCAAAAGGCGAAAGACTGATCCAGACATCAGGACCTTTTTCAAGAAGACAGATGTAAGTACCAGCTTAGCTGAGAGTGCTCTACATTCATCGTCTTGACACTTGTAACTTATCTAGGCTGAATTATTTTTTATCAGGACAGTTCTGAAAGGAATGGCAGAAGCACACAGCCGGAGGACGCTACAACCTCTCAGGTGAGGTCTTATATCACTGTGAAATGTTTGCTGTAGGCGTGAGTGGGAGACTCTTTGCAACCTTTCAAATTCATTAGACTATCAAAATTCATGTCTTCATGGACCAATTAATTATGCCAGTGAATTCTAAAAGAATCTGAAGAGAAACTGAAAAGAAAAACTCACCCAGCAAGACAATGACCCCAAGAACACAAGTAGTTCTACAAAGAGCAGTTAAAGAGGAAGAAGAAGAAGATGAATGTTAATCCGATATAACTTTTGTGGAAGGACCTGAAGCAAGCAGTTGATGTGAGGAAACCCACCAACATCTCAGAACTGAAGTGGTTCTGTTCTGAGGAATGGGCTAAAATTCCTCCAAGCTGCTGTAGACCACTGATCAGCAGTTACCAGAAACATTTAGTTGATGTTACTGCTACACAAGGAGGTCACAGCAGATACTGCAAACAAGGGTTAATTTACTTTACACCTCACAGATAAGAACAAAGGAATAATTTAAAAGAATGCACAAGTATAATATTAACTGTTACATTTGTTTGATTTGGTTCTCTTTGTAGATTTTACTTTCAAGACATTTTGAGTCATTTTTCCACAGAAATCATTTGTATCATACATATAAACAAAATAAATTTTAGGAGGATGATCAATATGTTATAAATATATCTATTTGTATATCATCTGTGCAAAGCTTACATTGTTTGGTCTTAAAGTTTCAAGATGCTCTCTGTGTAAAACTCTGCAAAGGTTTCTTTGGCCCTAACTTCTTGGTTTCCACAAGAGTATTAGGTGGGAACATCATAACTTTACTAATATTAATGTTACATCATGATATGTTTTAAACTTGTTTTCATTTCGCAGACTTCTGCTTCCACTCCAGTGAAAGTGAAGAAAGAGAACGACAGAGGTTCCTTGGTGAGTAGACCGTGATACAGCTCATGCACAAACTAGGTGGCATGTTTTTGTACAACAATGGCTTTTAACTTTTATTTTCTTCACTGTTTTCATGCAGGCTGGACATTCACCACATCTCTTCAAAGTGAAATTCAATTCATCTGCCCGTAAGGAATACACCATTCATTGTAATCAGCCTTGCACAGTACTGGAGGCAATAAAATCTGATGAAATATCTATGAAGATGATTAAGAGTGTAGATGAGAACATTATCATTCAGCTGGGTAAAGAGGATAAGGAATCTATTCTTCCAACACACTTTCCTTGTTCTTGTATAACAGATGGTGAGTCTCTGATCATATCATATAAATCAGAAAAGGTTGAACAAACCCAAGACCTTGACAAGACAGTATATCCAAGAGATGAATATTCTGTCTTCTACATTGATACAGTGGGAGGAGAAAACACTAAAACAAAGACGCTTTTCAGAAGCTACTTTGTCAAAAAATTCAAGTATCTCTGTGTTTATGGAAAGAAGGGGATGACTGTGGAGGAAGCTCTGAAAAGAGACGGTCGCTTCATTGATGATCTAGGTGAATTCACTCTGTCTCACAATGACAACCCGAACATCCAAACAACACGCAGACAACCGGTTGACTCCCTAGATCAGAAACAGGTTAAGATATGTCTCCCAAAGGACAACACACACAAAAAAGGTGCAAATCAACAGGGTGAACGTGAGCAGCAGGAAACAACATCAAATAGTTCAAAGAGACAAAGTGAAACTAGGTCAGTCTCAGAAGTCGCAAAGCAGAGTGGAATCAGTGTAAAAAGAGTGGTGGAAAAGGTTGACAACACTGAGGAGATTTATAATCGACTGCGTGAGCAGTTTCCAGATCTTAAAGAGTTGATGGAGAGTAGATTCCCTGGAGATTCTTATCAGGAAGAACTAGACCTGAGGAAGGAGAACTTTGGAAAGATCCAACAGGCTTTTAGTGAAGTTCACAGAGTCAGGAAGCTGCTCAAACTTGGCGAGTCAGTTTGTAAAGTAGTTGTTCAGGATGTTTGTAATGGAACTGGCTTTGTGCTTTTTGATGAGTTCATCCTGACTAATGCACATTTATTCAAAGGTTACGTTGAGGAGAAAAACCTGCAGGATGGTGTTGAGGTGTTTGCTCTGTTTAATTATGATGATCCTGAGCCACACATCAATTACTACTGCTTTACTGCAAAGACGAGACTCGTTGACATTGACTTTGAGCTTGATTATGCCGTAGTGGAGCTAAACCCTGAGGCCCTGAAACCCAACCAACAAACAATAGCAAACAAAAAGGTGCCACCAGGCCTTCTGCACATATTTGGTCCACTGCCTAGCAATGGTGAAGCCTGTCTTATTGGTCACCCAGCAGGAGGACTGAAACAAATGGATCCTACATGTATCATTGAGAAAGAGAAGAGAAAGCAGGTGATCGATGATCATTTACATCCATACAAAGATCATATGTTCATTGTCCACTCAATCAGTCAAGTTATCAAAGATCAAAACATTGAAAGCATAATTATGGGTAGAAATAAAGCAGACAAAGTAGGGACATACAACACTTTCATGTATCACGGAGCTTCTGGCTCCCCAGTGTTTGATGCTCTTTGCAGAGTTTTTGGTTTGCACACAGCAGGATTTGTCTATGGGTTTTCAAACCACACGAAGAGTGTGATTGAGTATGCCATACCTGTGCTTACTATATTTGAGAAGTTTGTGGGCAATCTGAGGGACAGTGGAAACGAGGAGCTGCTAAACAAAGTTAAGACGGCAGCAAAGAAAAACAGGGCTCTACAAGAAATACTGAACACAGAGATGGAAGACACTGAGGTGCCAATGGAGGAGTAAACTCGGCTTTGTGCAATTCATTCACTTTTAATCTTAATAAGCATTCCCTATTTTACATCACTCAGGGTTCAGGTTGACCTAACATGAAATGTCAGAGTAGAGAGAAAGATGTAAATCAGCTTTTATTTATTTGATTAATTCCCAATAGTTTAAAGGTTTAAATGCACTGAGTCAGAATTTGGTAGCTTTGACTTGAAATTGTTGAACTTGAGTCAAACTTCCACAAGCAACATGATGTTGCAACCCCCGTGCTTCACAGTTGGACAGGTGTCCTCCTCCATTTTTGTTTCCCCCTCCAGACATAACAATGGTCGTTTTGGCCAAACGACTCAGTTCTTGTGTCATAGGACTGTCAGATAATCCTCGAGAAAGTACGGTCTCTGGTCCCATGCAGCAAACTGTTGTCTGTTGTTTTCTTGTTGTTTTTTTATTGCAGTCTTCAGTGGCGCATTCTTGATCTGTACTCGTCATACCAAAGTATGTTCATCTGTAGGAAACAGCACACATGTCTTTCCTGAGTGGTATGATGACTGTGTGGTCCCGTGGTGTGTAGTATCATTTGCTCAGATTAATGTGGTACATTCAGGGATTTGGAAATTACTTTAAAAGGATGAACCAGGCTTAGTAGTAGTGGTCTATATATTTTTTTTTTCTTAAAGTGCCTGACTCCTTGTAATGAACTCAAATGTTCTCAGTCATCCAGGTGATGGTATATCCAGAGAAACTCTACAGGTCCAGTTTCTCTTATTTCATCTTTGTTTTTTGGATACTTCTGTTTGAAGGCACAGTCTGTTGAGTGTATGTAAACTTCTGACCCACTGAAATTGTATAAATTCTACATGATATACAGTATATGTCGTGCATAAAGGAGGTGTCCTAACAGCCTTATCAAATCTATTGTTTAACATAAAAAATCTGTTTTATTTACTTAAGCCTGAAGGTATGTAAACCTCTGACCTCAGACTTCCCAGATCAGAGACTCATCATGTTAATGGTAAAACACATGTGGCTGCACACATTGGTATATTCTTTTATTTTTATTTTTATTTTCTATTTCACTCAAAGTGACTTTAGGATTGAACATATTACATTTTGTTTGAAAGTGTGCCTCCAGTTTGGTCCAAACTCACAAAATCCAACTTTGCATTTTGGGTGAACTGGATGTTGTTAAGTGACCTTTAATTAAAATCATCTACTGTTAACTTGTTGATGAAATGTTAAATAATCATAGCTGAGTGGTTTAAGCATTCTTATTAACTATTTACTTGATCTTACTTTGGCTCCTGTTGTATTATCTTTGTACTTCATTAAAACTTGTTTTGTTCTCCTCAGTTTCCTGTCATTGATGTTTTCGTCTTAATTCAGGCTCCATGTAATGAAGGTCACTGTTCCCACATCTCAATCTGAAACAACCCTAACCCTAACCATCTCAACAACACATCCATGTGTGCTGTAGTTACCACATGTGGGATTTATCTTGTGCAGGTAGTGGTGCAGGTAGATTGAACACCTCATAAAATCACATCTAAGAACGTTTTCCCATTATCATACTCATCGAAGAAACTGTCAAGCAGGTATGGGAATTTCTTTCACAAGCGTCTTCACTGGAACTGAAGGATGAACTGATTTTGGTGGTCAAAGAACAAAAGTTTGCACAGCTGTGGGTGCTAAACTTTGTGCTGCAGGGATCACAGACAAACTAAGTTCAAGACATAAAACAGTCCCACAGAATGTCATTTAAAAAAACTTTGTCATAGGCGACAATACTTCCTTGTGATAAACTCAGTCCAAATAATGGGCCCAAATAAAAGGATTGACTAATTAATTTCAGCAGCTCATCCGTCAAGTTAGTTTTTGCACAGCGTATTAAAAAAAGGTGTTGAACAATTGCCGATTTTGAAGTCGACTAATATGTGGTGAATGTCGAGTTGATGTTGATAATGTCACACATAAAAACCCAGTAGAAAGTAATGCTTGGCAACAATGAAATCTATATTCTTGACCTGAATACATATTGGAACGTCTCACACAAAAGAAGCTACGGAGGCTTTTTTTTTGTAAATTTATTGAAGCTTGAACACAGGCTACTGTCAGCCATGGACCACATCAACACCATAAACACCGTCAGTCTGACACATCTAATACGCGGCTCTCAGCTCTACCATAACTCAAGTCTCTCGCATGGTGCATTCACTGACATCAAGGACCACAACCACAGCAACAATATCAACTAACAGAACACAAAAGAACATGTTCAAACATTGATAAGCAGGTAGAGCTTATCAATCCTGTGCACTGCAGATATATATAGTCTATATAAATCAGCACCGTCAAGTCAATAGCATTTAATAGTACTTTTCAGCATGTTGTAAGATATAATAATGTAGCCGGGATAAAAAAAATAAAAAAATAAAAACGTGGTATTTCTCCAAAGCCTTTTCCATTCACCAACAAATAGTTGATGTACAGCCTCCTTCTCTCTGTTACCACAGGACGTTTGGAGAAGTTGTTAACTGACTGCTGTCCAGAGAATTTGGACCGTTCCTCTGCTAGCGTTAGCCCATGTCTTTTCAGATGCATTGCAGTAGTACTTTAGTTGTATTTCAGGCCTGACATGTCACGGTAGTATGGGCTTCGTCTTTAGTGAAGTATTTCCACACACTTGATGAGCCGCTGCTAGTTTGCTGCAATGACCCACTTGGCTCCTCACCTGTCTTCTAGGAGGCGTCCATGTTGTTATTGTCACATGATTGACAACTAGTCAACTTCCTGCTTAAAGCGTCATGACACAGCAGTGAAGTCGACTAGTTGGTACAACCCCTAGTATAAAATGGGGGTGAGGGTATTCATGGCTGTGCTTAACCCTTTTGACTCACCTAACTATTTTTAATTATGTGCTGCTGCATTTTCTCTTCTTTACTCTTTTCCCTTCTTCATTGCACACCTCTTTTTGATTTTTGGCTTTTAATTGTCCTTTTACCCTTTTCCAGCCTTTCTCCTTGTCTTTCATTCGAGTTCGTCTCCTCTCAAAGCATTGCGGAGACTCCTCCAGAACTCCCCCCTCCTCTCCTCCTCCTGAGGCCACTCCAGGTAGGTGGTGGAGCTCATGAGTTTGCGTAGTTTGTAGAAACGTTTCGGCACATCATCCTTGGCCAGCGGCTCCAGCAGGATCAAGATGGCCGCGTCTCCGCCGGTTTGTCCTTCGAAAAGCCAGAAGTGGGAGAAGTCTAGCTCGTAGCGGCACCAGTCAGACTGGACAAAGTTTTCGGAGAGGACGAAGACGGTACGCCGGCTGCGCTCCATTGCACTCATGATGTTGTCCACAATCCAGTGACCAGGAAGGAAGTCTCTCTTGTGGAGGCATAGGTTCAAAGGTTCTTGGCTTCTGGGATCGCTACTGTCACTCTCACTGTCGGAGAACAGACAAGAAAGGAAATTTAAGCATTTCTCTCTCTTTTGAGTATCCTGATGAACAAGTAAAGAACCATAACTTAATAGCAAGGCCATACATCTTGATGGTTAGAAAAAAACTCTGTATTATTTGAACAATCTTTCTTCCACTGTCTCTTTATCAGCCAGGACTTTTGGTTTTTTCATTTTTCTATCCATGTACAGTGCGGCATCAGAATTTTCTATGTTTGATTGAGTGATTTGATTGAAGTGTTTATTTCGAATATGCAAACCAAAATAAAAAATAAAAGTAAGGCAAAACATTTAAACATAGAAATACACCCCTCTATGTTTCTGCAAACAATTACTCAAAACATTCGTGGATTTCAACTCCTGAGTGTAAACAAAGAAGAACCCAATCAAACAAATAAAACAGAAATATTATACTTGTGTATTTGTTTGGAGTTTGGAGATAAAAAAAAAAATAATAATAACATGGGGGTGCTAATGTCCTGGTTTGGGCCTATTCTGCCGCATCTGGACCAGGACGTCTTGTCATCATTGATGGACCAATGAATTCTGAATTCTACCAGTGAACTCTGAAAGAAAATGTCAGGACATCTGTCCATGAGCTGCATGTGAAGAGAAACTGGGTCATGCAGCAAGACAACGAGAACCAAGAACACAAGTGGTTCTACAAAAGAACGATTAAAGAAGAACAAGATGAATGTTTAGGAACGGCCAAGTCAAAGTCCTGACCTTAATCCAATAGAAATGTTGTGGAAGGACCTGAAGCAAGCAGTTGATGTGAGGAAACCCACCAACATCTCAGAACTGAAGTGGTTCTGTTCTGAGGAATGGGCTAAAATTCCTCCAAGCTGCTGTAGACCACTGATCAGCAGTTACCAGAAACATTTAGTTACAAGGAGGTCACAGCAGATACTGGAAACAAGACTTGATTAATCTTCAATAAATAAATGCCAAAGCATAACATTTGTGTTTCATTTGTTTGATTGGGTTCACTTTGTCTACTTTCAGGACTTTTGCTAATGTTTTGAAGACATTTCTGAAGGGTGCAAATACTTATATGCCTATGACATATGCAAATATAAGAAGGTAAGTACACCCAACGCATCAGTTTCATAAATGAAAAGCGACCGTGCAAAAATAGTCTTTAGTTCTGTTCAAATTATCATTGTATTGAGAATACTTACCTTGGCTCCTCCAGCTCAGGTACCAGGAAGTTTTCCACCCAGCTTGCATCTCTTTCACTGTAGGAGACAAAAGCATCGAAGGACACCAAAGCTTCTGAACCTGCCATATCTCTGTTTTGTTGCCGGCGCCGGGAGCTACGCTTGGCCTTGAGCCACGCCCAAGTCATCTTTAGGTACCAAAAGGCGTGGAGGCGCCACAGCAAGACGCACACCAGAACTCCTACGAGCAGCGACAACCCGCAGCTCACGGACACAAACAAGACCCGCTGGCACACCACGACAGAAAGGTGGACTTGACCCAGGGGTTTCCCCTGCAGGTAGAGCGGGGAATCGCAGACGTAGCTGTCCTCTCCATCTGTTAACTGCACACCTCCATCTCCTTTAAGCCTCGACTGGAAGAAGGCGACAAACTCACAGGAACACACAAACTTATTCTGACCCGCCTGGAGGTTCTCGAGTCGTCTGTATGACTGGAGGTCCGCGAGGCTGAACATGTTCAGGGTGTTTGACTGTGAGAAAAAACATGGGGTATCATGCTAGGGAACACCAGCAGGATTGGAAGCAGAAAGACAAGATATGATTGTTTCTTACCTGTATTGTCAGCGTTTGCAGATTGGGAAAGAAGTTGCCATCTGGCAAAATCAGCAGCTTGTTCCCAGAGAGGTGGAGCTCTCT
Source organism: Chelon labrosus (assembly GCF_963514085.1). Classification (NCBI taxonomy): domain Eukaryota; kingdom Metazoa; phylum Chordata; class Actinopteri; order Mugiliformes; family Mugilidae; genus Chelon; species Chelon labrosus. Next base: position 31,401,325 of record NC_140337.1, read on the forward strand.
CAGCATCGGGAGACTCAGAGTGAAATCTTTGAGGTTGTTGTTACTCAGATCCAAAATCTATAAATAATAAAGCAGAAGTTTTAAAGGATTTTGATGTGATGGCGTGTGAAGCTTGTTGGGATTAGAATTTTGCGGTCTAATCTCCATACCTCCAGGGTTATGGGGAGACAGGAAGTGGTGGTGGTAAGCTTAGCCCTGGAGATGTTCAGATATCTCAGGGTCGAGGGCCAGGTGCAGCTTGAGGGCATGGAGTTGTAGCTGGTCCTGCTGATGTCCAGGTGGGTTAGTTTGGAGAGCTTTGCCACCAGACGGCTCACTGTGGACAAAGACTGAACAGAAGACTTCTTCAAACCTTCACATTCCTAAACTCTGATATAATTCTCATGTAGACAAGACACCTTCAAAGCGTTTCCACTGATGTTTAAAACTCTGAGTTCCTTCAGAGTTTGCTTTGTGTCGCACAGCAACTCCACCAATGTCAGGTCAGTCAGCAGGTTGTCGGACAGGTCCAGGTACTGCACGTTCACCAGCATTTGGGACGTGGGACAGGGCAACACAAAGACCTGGTTGAAAAAGTGTATTGTAGTGAGAAGAGCTGCTGGTTCCAGGTTTTTCATTTTTTTCTTTTTTCTTGATGTGACCCATATGTTTCTTACGTAAATGTGGTTGACGTGTCTCGGTGGGTCATGCAAACCTGGCCCTCTCACGTCTGTTGTACGTTGAGGTGCTGATTTAGTTTTAGCGGGATATATTGTTTCTAAAGGTCACCCACACACATACCTTGGAGTTTATGACTGACACCCTCCTGGGATAATGCATCAGAAACTTCAGCTCCACAAATGAGACAAACTTGAAGATATCCAGCACCACTGTGTTGCGGATGAAGAACTCATCAATGCTTTTGTGGTCGGTCCAGCTGGCTCCCTCCCACCTAGCAGCAACCGAAAAAGAATAATCAGGGACAGTATCCAACAGTCATCCAACGTTTAATTCTCTTATTAGACTTTTTTCTTCTTACAATTCAGTGCTTTACTAAAAGCTCTTTGTATATTTATATATCTAGCTGGTTGGTTAATATTGGTAGGACAGTTTCTTCTGATCTGACACCTGAGTTGTGCTCAGACCAACTCAATACCCAATGGAACACCGGTGTGGGATGGGATGAGATGGGGATAGGACAGTTTCAGTTTGATCTACAGTGCGTTTCTCTTCACCTCCACAGCCTCCTTCTTAGCAATGAAATGGTTTATTGGTTCATAGCTCTTGTAGCCTAGTCTAAATGCATACATGTCTGGTTTTGGATGATTTTCTACAACACAACTCTTCTCTGCTCTTATTGAGCTGAATGGATGCTGGTTCTGGTTTCCCACCTGCCCTCGCCAGTCAGCGTGGCGCCGTCGCAGGAAATGGAGGTGAGCGGCACTCCATCCATGACCACCAGGAAGTTGACCATGGCCTCATCAGACAGAGAAAAGTTCCGAAAGAAGATTGACCTGAAGAGTGTCCCCGCAGGAGAGTGAATTATTATTATAATTTTTCTGAGAATCAGAAAAAAAAAAAAAAAAACAGGACAAATGATGGGATATTGTTGCTGGACCTGATCCTTTTGCTGGCTGCCTCTCTGAAGCACTGAACAGTCTCATTGTTACTCAGATGGAGGTTTTCCAGAATGATGGGCGTCTCAGGGTACGACACATCCCCGAGCATAGCCGAGGCCATGGCCACGTTTGTCAAAATCGGACCTTGGAGGTTCAAAGTTACCTGACCCAGCGGCCAAATGTCAGCTAGCGCACCAGACTCGTATCTGTAGAGACAGTCAAACAAAACTGGACATGAAAGAGGAACTTTACAGGGAAGATCTAATGAAGCAAGACACATTATGACTTTAGTAGTGCATTCATACACTGTCCCGCTGCTCCAGGTGTGGATTAACCCAATCCTGGCTTAAGCCTGAGTCAGTTCTGACAGTTGGATTTCATTATGGGGCATGGCTAGTCCTAGTCCTAACCCTTCATCCTTCATCCTGTTAATATCTTGACTAAATAGCTCCATCTAAACATCTTGATTCTCTGACAGCAGTCACCATCTGTCACCAATATAATGTATGGACAAACTTTTATCATGTGCCCTAACTGTCCACAGTTAAACCACACTTCAAAAGCACAAGATGAGGCAGCCAGTACTTCGCCAGTGCTCATGGAAGAGGGCACCATTGAGCCACAGGTTCCTGCTTATTCTGCAGTTGCTCTTCTTCTACGCTGAGACAAGGTCACGGTGGCAGGCCGTATATTTTTTATTTTTTCTGAGGCTGAATGCCAAAAATGAAAGATCATACATCTAAGTTTAAAGAAAACAGAAGTGGTGAATAATGGAAGAGCTTTTGTTGCACAGCCTGGATTAAAAATGGATAAAGTCATCATATGATCTGCATATTGTGATTACGGGCATGATTTGTTTTCAAATATAGTTCAGTCTCATTTCACTTTTCAAAATTGAAATCCGTTTGATTTATTTTTTGTGTTAAATGAGTATAAACTGTGGAACCGCTATAGATTTAAATATGTACCATAAAGAATTCTCACAGAAATAACCAGTTAGTGTGGAAGCAGCCAACTGAATGGTGAACTTAAGTTATTCTATTGAATGAAAGCGAGTTGTTTAAGGATTCAAACAGGATTTGATTTCAAAATAACCTTTCCTGAATATGTAAGCGTCCGCGTAGTTCTGCTGGGAAGACTCCAATACGTCACTTATTCATTCATTACCCTTAACCAATCAGCAGCCCCGCCTGTCTTTATAATGAACCGTGTCACGCACCTGTCTGGCTGCTTTCAGGTATCGATTTTCGACGTCAATTACGACAATCGTCTCGTTCCGTAGTAGCTATGTCGCTTAAAGAGATCGCCTCGTTGCCCATCTCTGATTCCGACGACGATGATATGATCCTTCCAACTCCTTCCCCGAAGCGCCGGAGCACTCGCGTTCGGGTGAGAGAATCGCCCTGGGCCGGCCGGCCCCCCGAGCAAATTATTAGTTTACTAGAAAGTCGGGGAATTCCCATCCAAAGAGGAACTTCAAAGGAAGACCTCCTCCTTATGGCATCTCAAATATTCGGTAACCCCGAGCCGGATCATCAGCCGGACAAATCAGCATCACCAAGCCCCGAAGCACAGCCGCAGCCAGCAAAGACAAGAAAGAAACGTCTCGTAAAATCACCTTTACCTCGGCCAGCGAAGAAAACGAACAAATTAACAACAGGACCTACGGCTTCTACCTCACGGGACGGGGCTGCCAACGAGCCAGCATCAGACCAGATCCTCCAAGCCATCCACGTCCTGGCTCAGTCCGTTAAAAGTCTGGAGACCAGGATGACCACCTTCGAGAACATCGCCTCCGGCCCTTCGACTTCTTTCCCGGCGCCGGCTTCGCAGTTTTCACCAACGGTTCCCACCGATCAAAATCAGTCCACTCCCTCAACCGCATCACCGCTCCTCCAAGATTCATCCGCGACCGGAACACCCTCCGGCGCCTCCGCTGCCACGGGCTTACAAGTCTACAGCCTGGCGACAGCCGCTCCAGCCCTCGCCCTCGGTAGGACGTTTATTTCCCCCGCTGCGGCGGCTGTTTCTTCTTCATTGAGATCGAACATCATCCAAGGTAAAGACGTGAACTTGGCTTCATTACTTTTGCCGTCACCAGCCCGTGATCGTCAATTTGTAGACTGTGGAGACGTCTCAGTCATGCTCAAATCCTCTGACCCCAGATTGCATCGCAATCCGCCATTCGGCGAATTCGTCATCGCTTTCAGCGTTTACAGAGATATTTTATGTAACGTCTATCCTGACAGAAGAGAGGAGCTGGACACTTATTTAGCCATGATGGCCGATTTCAGCCAGCGCTACGGTGGGACTCTCTTTTATGAATACCACCTAGCTTTTTCTGCCAAATCCGCCGCTTTCTTAAGCATGCATAACAGCAGGCTGAATTGGGCCGTAACAGACTTCGAACTGTTAGTTCGTCATTTCGGCGGGCACCGCACATTAGCCTGTGTCATATGTAGTGCTCATAGTCACACCGCTGCATTCTGCCCCAAGGCACACGACCAAAAGCCGTCTTCTGCTGTCCCAGGCTCCAATCCAGTAAGCAGTGGGTGCGACAGGCAAGGTCGCCCATTCATACGCTTTAATGGGGCAACTCTGTGTAATAACTTTAATGAAGCTGTGTGTTCTTTTAATGAATGTCGTTTTCTGCACGTTTGTAGTTTCTGCAAAGAACCCCACCCGAAATCAGTCTGCCCCCGACGCACGAGGCCTCCCAAGCGAGGAAAAGCTCCGTTAAAGAAATTCTAAGCAGGCATCCATCGACCCCCATTAATATAACAATCCTCTCACACCTTCTGTCCTCCCATCCAGACCCCTCATTCGTTAATTATTTGCTCACGGGCCTTTCTCAAGGATTTCGGGTGGGCGTTACGTCTTCACTTAGCAAAGCATTTATTGCTAAGAACCTTCAGTCTGCTCTTACTGAACCCGATGTAGTCTCAAACTTGTTGGCTAGAGAAGTGAATAAAAACTACGTCATCGGTCCCTTCAGTTCGCCTCCCTTCTCTACCTTCAGGATAAACTCTCTAGGAATAGCGACCCGCAAGTACTCAGGCAAGAAGCGGTTTATTTTCGATATGTCATCTCCTCACTCCGATATCATAGCCAGCGTTAATGAGTGCATTCCCCAGCAGCCATTCTCGCTATATTATGCATCTGTCGACAACGCGATTCACCTGATTAAATTAGCAGGCGAAGGAGCGTGGTTAGCAAAAGCAGACATCACAGACGCCTTTAAAGTCATGCCCATCCATCCCGCAGACTGGCACCTCATCGGGGTTAAATGGGAGTCAAAATTTTACTTCGCCGTCAGACTGACCTTCGGCTGCAGGAGCAGCCCCTGCATATTTAATTGCCTGTCAGAGGCCTTGTGTTGGATTCTGCTAAACGTCTGCAAATTGCCATTCGTTTTACACCTTTTAGACGATTTTCTGCTAATCGATTTCCCGTCTCCCGAATCATCAGTGCTCGACTCCCTTAAGCAAGTGTTCCATGACGTAGGCGTACCCCTCTCTATCGAGAAAACAGAAGGTCCTTGTAAGTCTCTCGTCTTTCTCGGAATCCTCCTGGATTCAGCGGAAATGAAAGCCTCTCTCCCAAACGAGAAACTAGTCAGGATTAGGTCCATCGCTGAGACACTTCAGTCTTCCGACGTGGTCTCTAAACGCGAACTCCTCTCACTCCTCGGCCATCTCAATTTCGCCATGAGGATCATTCCGCAAGGCCGCTCTTTCATTTCTCGCCTGCTAAACTTGGCGCATTCAGCCATCAAATTAAGCGACCTGGTCCGTCTCGACGAGGGCTGCAGATCTGATCTGAAATTCTGGTCTCATCTTCTGAACAACTGGAACGGCATCTCGTTCTTTTATAATGACGTGCCCGAATCATCAGAGTCACTGGCATTATACACAGATGCAGCTCCCTCTGTCGGTTTTGGGGGTTTTTACCAAGGGCAATGGTTCGCTGAGAAATGGTCCCCTGACTTCTCAGAGTTTGCCCTCGGGTCCGCCTCTTCAGCATTGTACGAGATCCTTCCAATCGTCGTAGCCAGTGTCCTATGGGGCGCCACTTGGTCTCGCAAACGGATCAACATATTTTGTGACAACGAAGCAGTAGTATGCATCCTTAACAAAGGACGATCCCCACGCAACAAAATCATGTCCCTTCTTCGACGGCTAACTTGGCAGTCCGTCATGCATAATTTTATCATCAGTGCAGAACATATCCCCGGTTACCAAAACATAATCGCAGATGCTCTCTCTCGTTTTCGATTCCAGGAGTTCAGACGGCGCTGCCCAGATGCCGACCCGGAGCCGATAGCGTGCCCATCGTTCCCAGCTCTAATCTTGGATTAAAATCACCTATAGCCTCACTGTTAGACAGTGCTAGACGCTATATGATTAAAGGAATAGCCCCAAGCACTCTTAAAGTTTATAAGTCTGCTTGGACCTGCTTTACATTATTTTGCCTTTCATTACAGGCACCCATCTTCCCGATACTCGTCCCAACCGTGTGCGCTTTTATCGTCCATAATTTCGAAACTCGTAAAATCAAAGTCACATCAATCAGAAGGATGTTGGCTGGCATCCAATTTCACGCAAGGCTAAATGACCCTAATTTCCCAAGCCTGTTCTCAACACCATCCATACGGTTGCTACTTAAAGGAATAGCTAAAACTACGGTAACCGTTCCGGATCAACGACTTCCTATCACCCCTTCCATTCTCCGCACTTTGGTATCTAGACTACGGCAGGGGTTATTCACACCGTATATCGATATTCTTCTAGAAGCAGTTTTCCTCATGGCTTTCTACGGTTTCATGCGTTCTGGAGAATTCTGTTCTGACGCCCAGATTTTTAACCCTTCTCGAGACCTTGCAAACTCCGACATCCGTTTTTCCTTGCGCTACTATACTATCTGGCTGAAACATTCCAAAGCAGATACATCAGGCTCAGGCACCTCTATTAAAATCTATAAATTGCTTCCTACTTTTTGTCCTTATCTATCCATGATTAACTACTTAAAATTACGCTCACATTCTCCAGATAATTCACCGTTATTTATTCTTCCTACGGGGCGACCCCTGTCCAAGCACTGGTTTAAAATCCACCTAACAACGGTGGTGAGGAGTTGTGGCCTCTCGCCATCGAACTATACCGGGCACTCCTTTCGCATTGGCGCTGCTACCGCAGCTGCCGAACTAGGATTACCGACATCATCCATCAAATTGCTCGGAAGATGGTCCTCATCAGCTTTCCAATCCTATATAAGACCTGAGGAGGATCATCTCATTCCAGATGCTCAGTTGGCACTCTCAAGAATCAACTAAGGTATACTTGCAAACGTCTGGTGGTGGTTACCTTCATTGTAGTAGGCTACTAAAGCCATGTTTCCCTAACTCACCCTCGAGTAACTAAATCTTCCGACAAATTTACGTACAGTCAGCACCTTGTATTCTTAGTAGTATATTCTTGCACACTGCTCCGCTTCCCTTTCCAAGTTTAGTAAAACCATCTTCTATTCATTGTTCTAATATCAAGTCACCATATCTTTCATGAATTCCTTCATGCTCATCGAAGAAAAGAGGTATCTTCGAGATACCCTTCGTCAAATCATATCTTTCGAAATCTTCCATCAGGCTATCACGACCCTGATAAATCTCAGTATCTTAGTTTTAAATGATAAATCTCAGTCTGGCTCCCCCCAGACTCTTCGTTTTAAATGATAAATCCCAGACTCTTCGTTTCTTCATCATCGTATCTGTTTATCCTCCTGAATATGCTACATCGAATCATCGTCAAGCACATGCTTTTCGCAATCACGTGTCTTTGTGTCACGTTTCATTCGTCATCGTTAATCATGAGTCATCATCAAAGTCAATAATATGTCATGGTCATCGTCAATCATGCGTCATCGTTAATCATGTGTCTTTGTTTTCATTACTTCATCATCGAATCAAGCTTCCGTTCACCTCAACATCGCACCTAAGAAGGCCTATAAGCCATGATCGGCTCATAATGGCCAATTCACTTCACTCTCCTATTTACAAAATATCTTATATTGCACCTGACCTCTCTGGACCTCAATTAAGTAATTAACATCACCCTGTCAACCACGCGGTGTCATGTCAACCTATCTCAGGTGCAAAGCTTTATGCATCCCGTAAATTACTAATTAGAATATGTTATGCTCTATTCCAGCGGACATGATCTTGAGAAGTGCCTGGTACGTATTTTCCACTTTTATTCTTTGGGGGTAGGCTCCGCCCCTGCCGTCTCACTCCGGCAGGATCTGCAGGGTCCGATCGCTTCGAAACCTGGACCGAGGACGGGGCCTGCGCCAAAGACTTTCCATATTGCCAACTGTTATGTCTGTAAATCCTTCTCTCTCTGATGTTCTCTTGTCTGTACCCGGCTGGCCTTAGGCAGATGGGTCCCTCCATATGAGCTGGGTTCTGCTCGAGGTTTCTTCCTGCTAAAAGGGAGTTTTTCCTCGCCACAGTTGCCTTCAGGCTTGCTCTGGGGGTTTCAGGCCGGGTTTTCGTAAAGTGTCTTGAGACGATTTGTATTGTTATCGACGCTAGATAAAATTTAATTGAAATGAATTGTATTGAATTATATGGATTAAATAATTAATTCTTATGCACATCGTTGTTTCCCGAGTCTTCCTGGCTGAACTGCTTTTTAGGATTTAAAACAGGGGTGTCAAATTTGATCTCAAGCCGGCAGGACCATAATAAAAGCATGATAATGTATTAATAACGAAAACTCAAAAATGTTCCCTTTGCTTTATTGCAAGGAAAGTACATATTTTTGCAACATTTTTTGAGTTTAGTTTTATGCGTTGACACTGTTGTTTAGTTCTGGGTCTCAGTGTTGTGTTATGTCCACAACTTTTACTAAAACAGCACGACCCTTGGTGGACAAATTAGGAATAGGCAGCAATTTTATTGAAAATTTGCAGTAAAAGGTCTCTTGGGGAATTTTCGCATTTTGCAAAGTCATCCCGCAGGCCAGACTGGACCTTAAAATGGGTGGGTTTTTGCCCGCTGCCCTTATATTTGACACCCATGGTTTAAAAACATCAAACATCATGAAATTCAGCCGTTCAGCCGTCAAATGTGAAAATGTTTTTATTTCTCATACATTGTAGCAAATGTAATTAGTTTAGTTTATTTTGGTTTGGTTCAGTTTAGATTAGTTGATGAGTACCACCAAATTGTCAAAGTAGTTGGGGTTTCACACCTGGACAGGTTGTTGGCATGTACAGTGAACTCATCCAGCTGGGTGACTCCAGACAGATCTCCTCTTCTTAGGTCCTCCAGGGCCGGACCACCAAACGCCAGCCTCCTCAGTCTGACGAGCCCCTGAAACACTGGAGCAGAAGAACCCAAGTGGCTGGAGAAGAAAAAAAAAAAAAAACGTTAGAGGGGAGGCTCTTCTAAAACCACCCCCGGACAGCTCCTTAAAGGTTTCCTCGCCATCTTTACACCTTCGACCTTCTCACCTGTACGGGTTGTTGAGCAGGTTGAGCTGCTGCAGAGCCTCCAGCTTGCTGAACCATTTGTGGTTGAGAGAAGTCAGCTGATTGTCTGAGAGATCCAGCTGCTCCAAGCTCCACAGAGAGTCGAACGCTGAGGGATGGATCACAGCTAGTCCGTTACCTGGGGGACAGTAACATCTACGTTTAAACACATCCTGCATTCAAAAACTAAACAAAGGGATTGGTCCGAAAAGACTAGGCATAATCCCACTGTGGAGATCCAGAGTCCTGAGTCGGGTGTGACCCGTCAGGTCATCGTCGGTCACCGTGGTGATGTTGTTGAAGGCGAGGATGAGCGTCAGGGCACGGTCCGTCACCACGGGGACATGGGTGAACCCGCAGTAGGAACAGTTACAAGAAAAATGCTGGTCGCAGCGACTGCAGGACGGCCTCTCGTCATCCGTGTTTGATTCCCCACCCCAGCTCAGGCAGAGGAAGAGGAGGAGGAAGAGGAGGAAGGCAAAGCAGCAGCCATTCGGATGCCTCATACTGTAGGAACAAATAGAACAAACAATAAAAGTGGGATTTGTTTTGAAGCAGCGGTGGACACAGATGCTGAGTGAAGTGAAAGAGACTCCTAAAGGAAGTGAGAATTTGATAAAAGAGGAAGTTTTTCTTTCTTGTTTCTTTTGTACAACGAGGAGGATTTTCTGGGTTCGTTGAGAGGAAGAGGAAGAAGTTAAGGGGGGCAGCTGGAGGCGAGTGTGAAAAGAGGTAGTGAGCATGAAAATTAACTTTTGGGAGGAAACCTTTGTGAGACGGTCTGTGACAATGTTTAAAGGTTATAAAAAAAAAAGTGCAGCACATTTTACACATTATCAGAACTTTTATACATTGAACTCAATTTTCAAGCAGTGTTTAAGTGTTTAAGGACACAGCTTTGTGAAAGATACAGGAAATATCTTCTTAAAACTCGTGTGGTTTCTGTTGCATAACAACTGATGTGTGCACAGGGCCGTGACCACAGTGACTTCCCCTCTGCCTCTGGCTCAAACCAACTCTGTAAAGGTCACGAGCCAGACATCGTGTCTACGGGAATCTTAGAGCTAAGAAAATAAGTTAGATTTATGATGTAATTACTGCCTGTCACAAGGTTGACGTGGAAAATAGGACATTGCAACTGCATGATAACCACTGAAAATAAAATTTTAGAGTAGAAAGAATTGCTAGAATGATGACTTTGTCACCAGTGTTGCACTCACAATGCACTGTGTGTGCAGTTCAGACGGTTGGAATCATTACTTTATTTTCAAAAGAGATGTTTAAAACTCAGAGTGTGATTCTTCACAACCTTTTGGATGCATTTCTCTAAAGCTTTTTCAATAGTTACTTAGTTATTGTGAAAATATGGGTCAATGGACACTGCTTTAAGGACAACAGTCCACATTTATGCCATAAAATCACCACTTAATCGCTAAAATCTGCTAAACTGCTAAAAATGAGCTATGACACTGTTGAACCCCAATTGCATCAAAACAAGTATTTCTGTTTAAGGAAGCACTGGAAATGTTAGAAAGTGTTTAACACAGATTCCTAATCAAAAATGTCAAAAAGTTGCTGGAAAAAAAGGGGAAACCCTCGGTCCATGAGATAGCTCACACTAGCTAAATTGATAATTCATTCATTTTCTGTAACCACTTGTTCCTGTGAAGGGTCACGGGCAATGTTCCCTCTAAGCTGCGCGCTTGCGCAATTGTGCATTAAACAAATAACAGTTTATTCTGTACCATTGCGCAGTGTAACTCAGTGAGTGACAGTTGTCCAGCCAATGATATGATGCGGTTCACTTACACAGCCAATCGATGACATTGGCAGCGCTTTATGTGTACGTGCCCTGCCCATACGCGCCGGTGTTTTGCAGGTTAGCTATGTAACAGTGCGGCGGAGTTAAGAGACGCAAATGGTACTAACCCCTTATTATGGCGAAACAAACGGGCAGTGGCACATCCACTCACCAAGCCAAAGTAAAAAATAAATGTGGTTCTTTTAAGATGGAATGGCTGTCGTAGTGTGTGCAAACAGAAGAACAAGCGGTGAAACTGGGTGACATTATTTGTTTTTCGAGTGAGAAACGTCTGCTCTGCCAAAAATGCTGTTACCACTAGATAATTTATGGGTAGTAGAAATGCAATAAAAACTGTAATTGTACATTTTACAGACAAAGAGTTACAGAGTTGTGCAAAATGTCAATGTTTTAATGTGAACAAAATTTTATCTCTGAAATGTGTGACATATAACATACTACACTGCTCATGAACAACACGATTTTTGTCCTTTTCATGTTAAGTGGGCCAGATCACTTATATTAAAAGTAAACTAATGGAAATTACTGCTGTACTGATTCTTTTAACAAAACCATGTAACTTGCTATGATCCCAGGTTTTGAACAGGTGTGATACTGGTGTGTGGCCACAGCGTCTGACGTTGCTCACAGTGGTCCACAGTGTACTCAGGGCGTTTTTGTGTATGCCCAGACTCGTGAAAAATTAGAGGGAACATTGGGCACGGGGGAGGGGGGATAATAATAATATAAAATAGCTAGAAAACAAATTGGTCTTAGTGGATTAATAAACTACACCTAGAATGAATTAACTGCCAGCGAGGCTGCGGGATATAGACACTGTAACCTACGCAACAATGGCGACTTTTGCCGAAATACTGCTGAAGACGAATCACACAAATGTTTGTATCTCCAAACCTCCTCAGTTAACCTTTCCTCAGTGTGCTCCATCTTTATTGATGCAAAACAATCATCTCAAAAATTGTGGAGGTGGAGAAGCAGCCAAAAAAATACTATAGGGGAAACACGCTACCACCAATTATAGCTCTTGCATTCTTCGTGCTGTGATGCATAATTACTTTTCTGGGGAGAGGCACGTCAGGCTACAGCGTTACGGTCTGGGTACGCTCTGTGCTGTCACCATAGCTATGAAGCCTAAACTGCCTATTAATAAAGCTTTTTGTAACCTGCTTGAAAACCTGCTGGACATCGCACGGAAATGTCATGTCAAGAAATAAACCTTTATTATAATGGCATTTATTGTGCCACTGGAACCGACTTTGGTGTATTTTGTTTCATAAATGTTAGAACTTCTACACCAATCAGGCACAACATTATGACCTTCTTCCTATTGTGTAGGTCTCCCTTGTGGTGACTCATCAGAGAATGGACATGGGCCTTCTGAGGGTGTCCTGTGGTGTCTGGCAACAGGATGTTGTTAGTGGGGGGGCATTTGAGGGGAGGGGCCTCTGTGGATCACCCCACAGATACTTAATCAGTTTGGGATCTAGTGAATTTGGAGGCCAGGTCAACACCTTGTGCTGTTCTTCATGTTTTTTTTTTAGTTGTTCCTAAAGTGTTTTTGTGTGTGTGTCTGTGTCAGGCTGCATCCTGCTGGGGATGGCTGCTGCCATCAAGGAGAGTCATTGCTATGGGGTGGGGGTGCCTGGTCTGGTCTAGGTGGGTGCTACACGTCTAAGTAACATCCACACCAATGAATGCCAGGTCCAAAAGTTTCCCAGCAGAACACTGAATTGACACAAGATGGTCAAAGTTACCCTGTCAGTGGTCATAATATTTTGGCTGACATGCACGACACTCAGCGTGGCACACTGCGGCGTGGCCTTCAATGAGCCACTTTTCGATCTCTTCTTCTTTTTTAATCAGTTCGCAATAAGGAGACTCCAGACTTTCAACTTTCACAAAAAAAAATTGTGGGCGGGACAAGTTGGTCTGGTGTCCTGACACTATACACACTACACACCATTGTGGGGACACCAGGTGGTTACCAAGCCTACACCACGGAGACACTGACTAATCACTATATGCTTTTTATATTGTGATATTAATACATACCATATATTAATATATAATATATATACGATATATTAGTTATTCCCACAGTCACAAGTCTCTATTTGGGGACCCTGGTTGACACACGTACATTTTGAGGACACCAGTTTATTAACTCCATTATGGGGACACTGATTAATTACCACAGCCACATTTCAGGTTCACTGATAAGTGCAAACTGTGGAGACACTGCTAAGTTTTTATAATGAGGACATTAGTCTACATTAATATATCCTCACCGTCACACTGTATTGACTGTTCTCTGTATTTCGGGACACACTGCTCAGTCATTGTAGAATCCCAGATCAATAATCATACTCACACTGCGGTGACACCACTCGTCATCACACACTCGCATTTTGGGAACACAAGTTTTGTCGAAAATTACAACAAAGAAATTACAAGCTGATTGGTTCACATACACTATATTACCAAAAGTATTCGCTCACCCATTCAAATGATCAGAATCAGGTGTTCTAATCACTTGGCCTGGCCCCAGGTGTATAAATTCAAGCACTCAGGCATGCAGACTGTGAAACAAGACATTTGTGAAAGAATGGGCCGCTCTCAGGAGCTCAGTGAATTCCAGCGTGGAACTGTCATAGGATGCCACTTGTGCAACAAATCCAGTCGTGAAATTTCCTCGCTCCTAAATATTCCACAGTCAACTGTCAGCTCTATTATAACAAAATGGAAGCGTTTGGGAAAAACAGCAACTCAGCCACGAAGTGGTAAGCCACGTAAAGTGACGGAGAGGGGTCAGCGGATGCTGAAGCGCATAGTGCAAAGAGGTCGCCGACTTTCTGCACAGTCAATTGCTACAGAGCTACAAACTTCATGTGACCTTCAGATTAGCCCAAGTACAGTACGCAGAGAGCTTCATGGAATGGGTTTCCATGGCCGAGCAGCTGCAGCCAAGCCACACATCACCAAGTGCAATGCAAGGCGTCGGATGCAATGGTGTAAAGCACGCCGCCACTGGCCTCTAGAGCAGTGGAGACGCGTTCTCTGGAGTGATGAATCACGCTTTACCATCTGGCAATCTGATGGACGAGTCTGGGTTTGGAGGTTGCCAGGAGAACGGTACATTTCAGATTGCATTGTGCCAACTGTGAAATTTGGTGGAGGAGGAATTATGGTATGGGGTTGTTTTTCAGGAGCTGGGCTTGGCCCCTTAGTTCCAGTGAAAGGAACATTGAATGCTTCAGGATACCAAAACATTTTGGACAATTCCATGCTCCCAACCTTGTGGGAACAGTTTGGAGCGGGCCCCTTCCTCTTCCAACATGACTGTGCACCAGTGCACAAAGCAAGGTCCATAAAGACGTGGATGACAGAGTCTGGTGTGGATGAACTTGACTGGCCTGCACAGAGTCCTGACCTGAACCCGATAGAACACCTTTGGGATGAATTAGAGCGGAGACTGAGAGCCAGGCCTTCTCGACCAACATCAGTGTGTGACCTCACCAATGCGCTTTTGGAAGAATGGTCAAAAATTCCTATAAACACTCTCCTCAACCTTGTGGACAGTCTTCCCAGAAGAGTTGAAGCTGTAATAGCTGCAAAAGGTGGACCGACATCATATTGAATTCTATGAGTTAGGAATGGGATGGCACTTCAGTTCATAGAATGAGTAAAGGCAGGTGAGCGAATACTTTTGGTAATATAGTGTAGTTCATGGTTTGATGCTCGTTTAGGTGAAGTATGCATGTGTGGGTGATGGGGCAAGTGGTTTCGTAACATAGCATGATATACCCTTTTGGACTCAAACAAAGTTACCCAATCGTCCTAGTTTCCCGGCAGTGACAGACTTGTTATTGCAAAAACATTAACTATGAAGTGAATCAGAGATAAATAGTATCCTAATTACCAGTTAAAAGGATTTTGTCAGAACTAAACTCAAGATGATTTTTGGAAAACTCCTTTCATTAAACAAAACTGATGCTTTCTCCCCCACCTGTGAAAACAGTTTAAACACTTTCCTTGAAGTATTCTGATTCTGTTTTGTTAAACACTGCAAACAGAAACTTGATTTATTTTTTCCTGCTTTTGTATTTAAAACTATTCAGCAACCTCAAGCTTAGTGAAAACCGCTCAAACCAATTATCAACACTAAGGCAATGTTGTTTTATTCTTGGCTCGAATGGCTTAAAAAACCCATCATCACATTGACTTCTTACACGTATGTCCAGTAAATTCTGACTTCTATGTAAACTCTTCAGCTCTTTTGCCCTTTTGTTCCTGAACAAACTCCACACATACTGACCAAAGACAACACTGACTCAGGTTGGGTAAACTGTCCCGGCAGTTATTGACCAACTTCAGCAGATCAATAAAAGTGGGTGAGGACGTCCATAGAGACATCAGATAAATACCCGGTGAAACCCCGAGCTCGGAGGCAGAAAACGAAGAAAAGGGAGGTGGAGTGACGGACATAAGACTGAGAACGTCCACTTTTTTGATAGTAGACCATGAAGAAGCTACTGTTGCTGTATCTGTGTGCGTATTGCGCCTGGGCTCAAGATGATCTGGACTATGATGACTATACCTCAGTGAGTATGTTTATGTGAATACAATTAGGGGCACAATTCCAAATTCTCTAGCAATACCTTTAAATCAGTCTGAATATCGGGGAAGTCAGCAGTTATGTGAATATGTTAGCATGAACATGCATCCTATATTTAAAAGAAAAGGTCATATTAAGCATAAATTATTTATCCAATCATTGTTTAAAAACCCGTACACAATTCTTTGCCTTCATCTAGTGGGATAATGCTAGTACTACACATAATAAACACAATCTAATCATCTTGTATAGTGCAAAGCTGTGTGCAACATCCCTCTTTGACTCGGTTCAGTATTTTTATGGATTTTATAATGTGCACATTGGTAGAACGTGATGATGTACGGGCTAAATAAAAAGCTCTGTTTACAAGATTAAAAACACCAGTCCAGAAATTAATTTTATTTATTCTTACTGTACTGTTAGTCATCCATTGCAGAATGAAATAAAAATTTATGCTAATGTGACAATATTGTTTAACAAATATTGATTTAACAAATCCGAGCTAATTTTGTATGAATTTAAATGGGATTTTCCAGTGATGCATAACTTGTGACCACTCACTTTTCAGTTAGATTTTTATTAATGACAATGTGCAGCATCCAACATGTCACATATTAATGCATATTACTCCACACAGTGGCAGAGTACTGATCACCCAGATCACATGTTCAGTGATAACATATTCTAATATGAAAACCTACATCAAAGAATTTAAATCTTCAGTACTATGTTTCACAGACGTTTTATTTTATTATTCTCCACAGGACCCCAAGAGTTCACCAGGGACGAATGGAACAGTACGTACAACAAATCTGTTTAACTTTTTGATTTATGTCAACAAGACACTTGATTATTTGCTATTCATGTTCTCATTTCCCCACAGACTGTAGATGCTCGTGGTCACCGCCCGTTAACAAGAGGCAGGGATTCCTATACTCCAAACCGATATGCTCCTCCTCCCATTAGCGGTGGCAGCAGGTATAATCACACACACAGATATTTGAACCCAGAGGAATGTTACGTAACTCACTGACCTAACATCAACTATGCTTCAATTTTATATATGGCCCTTTACCACCATCTAGTGTGCATATGGTGGTACTACAGGCAATAAGAATAATGTAGCCATCTTGTCTGGAACAAGATGGTTGCAAAAAGAAACAGCGTGCACAACAGCCTTATGGAGGAAATATCAGTATTTTTATGAATTATACAATGTGCGCAATGGTAAAATAGCTTTGTGGTGTTTCTCTTAACTCTTGGTCCAGTTCTAGTCAAGGGGTTGCGGAATGAGTTCAGAATGATATCATTGCTATCAGGGTGTTTTCTACTATGTAATCTAGAAGACATTCATTCATTCATTCATTCATTCATTTTCTATACCCGGTTATTCCTGTTAAGGGTCGCGGGGGTCTGCTGGAGCCTATCCCAGCTGTCATTGGGTGAGAGGCAGGGGTACACCCTAGACAGGTCGCCAGTCCATCGCAGGGCTAACACAGAGAGACAGACAACCATTCACAGTAATCTAGAAGACAGTTTATCACTAATTAATCAGACACAATGATACTGACCTATCAATAGAGACCAGGGTCCATAGAGACCAGGGTCACAGAGACCAGGGTCAGGGACATGGACCTGATAGTTCTGGAGATAGTCCTGATTTATTTGGTCTTTTGGGGGTAGTTTCACCTCCCAGCAACCTAGACTAAACAAATGTTCAGTGTAAGAATGCGCATGAGTACGAAAATGGCTCCTTTTTCTTATAGTATTATTGGATTCTTAACTGATGCATTAGCAATATTTTAATATTGCAGTTGACTGATGAGCTAATATGAACTACTCAAACTACTTCTGTGTAAAAGCTTGATAGGTTGAAAGTACGAGTATAAAAGTAAAAATACTTGAGACACTCACTTACATCTGAGAATTGTCTTAGTACCACTAATGTAAGCAAACAAAAGTATCAGTGTGAAAAATCCAACTAACAGCTAAATCCCAGCATCCTTATTGCTAAGAGTGATAGTATGCTGTTATGAGACTCGTTATTTTTTCATGTATTCGGTCATTATGGAAAAATTAGACATTGTTGGTGAAGAATCTCTCACTTTGTGTCCAGATATCGTGGCCGTGAACCGACGGCTCCAGTGGGAGGCCGTCAGGTGGAGGAGAAGGTGGTGCAGCCTGATGAAGGAGGATGTACACATGCTTCAGATGAACTGGTAAAAAAAAAAAATGTGAAAAAATAACTACTTTTCTGGACTCCTTCCAGTCAGGACACAATTCACAAAAATCTCAGTGGGTTTTTGTGTCTTGAAATAAAAATATTAACTTAGAATCTTAGCATGTAGAGTGCGCACGGTATTGGAGTTAAGTTTTCCGAATTAACCGAAGAATCTTTTCCCATTCATCAGGGGGTGTTGTGTCCCACTGGCTGCGAGCTGAAGACCGCACTGCTGAAGCAAGAGAGGAGCGTCAAGACGGTAAATTAAACTGATTTATTTTCATCACCAAGCATGTCTGAGCAAAGAGTTTCACAAGAACATGTGCAGGGACGACTAAGCTGGTTTAAATCAACATTATTTGGGAAACCGTTTGGCCCCCCGATGAATACCCTTTGGTATATTTTGCAATGACAACCAGAACCCCCCTTAAACATATGCAGGCCCTACAGTGCATCAACCATAGTCCACAGCCCCTATTCCAGGGTCCCCTTTCAGTCTACCCTATGAGAAATATTGCTAGTCTTTGCCTAGGCCCAGAACATGGGAGCACCAGAGTTTGTTTTGCTGCAAAGTTGTCAATAATAATAATAAAAAAAAAAACTAAAAAGTATTATATTACTATATCTCTTTCACACAGAGTATCAGCGAACTCAAGCCTCAGGTGGATGAACTGTCCCGATCCTCCAACACCGTCTACAACTACGTCCACAGCATGTCAACCACTCTGAGGGAGAGGCAAAGAATATTTGATGGTGAGAAAAATCATCATTCTACCAATGCGATAATCAAAAAAACATGACAGGGTTAACATATTTATACCACGGTCGTTCATGTGAAGTGTAAAGTTATAATTCATTCCAGTGTTAGAACAACGTGATCTTTACAAACGCAATCTGCATTGCTGTCTTCAGCAGCTTTGGTATCCAAGCCAATTTACGTGTGTTTGTAAATCTGTAAACCGTAAACGTGATGTTTTCAGACAACGACAGGGTGGCTGGTCAGTACACTGACCAAGTGGAGGAGCAACATGTCTACATCAAGGAGACAGTGGACACGGTTTTCCCTTCCAACATCCGAGTGCTGCAGGTACATAAAAGCTGACATAAGATTAAAACAGCTAATTTCATTATGGGTGAATATAATGAGCGGTAATCAGTCTCAGACAAAAAGACTACAGCTAGCCGTGTTGTAATGTTAAATGTGCCACGGCTGCAGGGAGTTTTGGACAAGATCAGGCAGAAGATTCAGACGCTAGAGAAGGCCATCCAGACCCAGAGGGCAGGCTGCAACGAGCCATGCAAGACCAAATGTCCCATACCAGTGGTATCTGGTAAGTGTTGTGATTCAATACATGTCAACAAATTTCATAGTCTAGGGATGAGGAGGAGGGATTCATAAATGCAGTGAATACATGTGGCAGATGTACAAATGTGTTTAACCCGTCTTTGTGATTCAGGTAAGGAGTGTGAGGACATCTTCCGTCGTGGAGGAAGAGACTCTCAGATGTATCTGATCCAGCCTGATGCCTTCTTCCCTCCGTACAAGGTCTTTTGTGATCAGACGTCCCAGAACGGAGGTGAGATTGGACCTTCAGATTTAAACCAAACATTTTTGACTCTCAGGTTTGCTTTTACTGAGTAAGTAAAGTTTCTCTCTGCGTTTACAGGATGGCTGCTCATCCAGAGCAGGATGGACGGCAGCGTCGACTTTGGCCGACGCTGGGATGACTATCGCCGTGGATTCGGTAACATCGCTTTCGATGCTGGCAAGGGTCACTGTGAGACTCCTGGTAAGACATTTTGGAAAAAAGACTAAAACATTTCATTGTCTGACAGAATCTTGATTAATAGCACGTTCTATCACACACTGCACATACTGCAAACACAATAAAGTCCTCTGCCTCCATGTACGAAGCCACATTACCATATCTTTCTTCCTATTCACCAAACAGGTGAGTACTGGCTGGGCAATGACCGCATCAGTCAGCTGACCAAGATGGGTCCCACTGAGGTTCTCATTGAGATGCAGGACTGGACAGGGGCCAAGGTGAGTCCCCAAGGTTTCTAGCAGCAGTTTACAGCAAAACAAACACTTGACTATCAAAGATAGCATTCTGTACAGGTTCTGTAGCATTTGAGATAAATGTTTAAGACTTAATCTCTGGTTTGTGAAGCTCAAATGTTGGGATGTACTAATCTTCTGTCGGTTTGTCAGACAAAAGAGATTTTTGAAACTTTAGACAACTGTATATCAGAATTACATTAAATTGTCAGTTAGTAATGAAACTGACAATGGTTTGTGGTTTCATTTTAGGTCCATGCTCAGTACAGCCAGTTCACCATCCAGTCAGAGACGTCCAACTATGTGATGGCTGTTGACGGTTACTCTGGCAATGCCGGCAATGGTTTCTTGGAAGGATCTCTGGAGCTCTTTGGCGAAAACCGTACTATGACCATTCACAATGGCATGATGTTCAGCACCTACGACAGAGACAATGACAACTGGTAGGTGTCTCTAAAAACCCATCTGATGGCTAATTCCCTAAACGTCAAACAAGTTCTCCAAGTGAACCACCAACACACAAAGTTGTAAGCTGTTTGTAGATGTAAATTTCCATAAATGGCTAATTTACATGAGTTATTAAACTGGTGAACGGTTCCTCATTCATAGATAATCATGTTGTCTTTACGAGAAATTTGAACTCCAGTAGGTTAGTTCTGTTCATTATTTAGTGGTCACCCAAAGGATTTATCATCGGAAAGTAATCAATAGCTTAACCAATAATCAAAAAGTGTACTGAAAAACAATTGAAAAAGCAATCTTTTGTAGCATCCTTGGTTCAAATACTACACAGACTATTCATATGGCAGTTTTCCCATACTTCTTTGGTAAAAGTTTAGTTAATAGACAGTTACGCTATATTTAAACCTCATAAAACCTGCTACTCTTTTATGCTAATTGTACTCCAGTATGGGATATTAAACAAAACTAAACAGTGCGACGCAGCTAATCGCCAGTGTCAAGTTTGTTTTTGCTTCATTTTGGACTCTCTGGTAGTGTCAAGAAAAATTCTTGTCTTTATGTAAAATAGAAATTTGCACATCTTCACCTTCCGTCTGTGAAATGTAAATGTACTGTTTATGTGTCTCACACCTTTCTACCCCTATTTGCCATCAGGACCCCCGGCGATCCTTCCAAACAATGCTCGAGGGAGGACGGAGGCGGCTGGTGGTACAACCGCTGCCACTCAGCCAATCCCAATGGCCGTTACTACATTGGCGGTGCTTACACGCGTCAAATGGCCAAACACGGAACAGATGACGGCGTGGTGTGGATGAACTGGAAGGGCAGCTGGTATTCGCTCAAAGCCATCAGCATGAAGATCAGGCCTTTCTTTGCCCCCAGTTAATCGCGTCGCCACATGCATCGACACGGAGGAAACTGCTAAAAGAGAAGAAACACCAAAGAGTTCCAAGGTGGATTTGGTTTTGAGGACATAAGTGTGAACCATAGTGAAGTTTTTCTGTTCTTTGGCTGTAACTTATATGTTGATGGAAACACCTTCACACACCTGTCGCTGAGTGTGAACAAATGGTGTGAGACAAAAAAAAAAATAATCAAAGAAAGGCAGGAAAATGTATAAAATAAAATCTGCTTAATGTTAGAAAAACACACTGGTGAGTTGACACAAACTGTCCTCTGTACTACACAATAAACACACCACGGAACAATCCTACTTTCTTCTTTTTGTGTTGTTATTTCACGTCATGCAATGTCTGTGCACACTAGTTTAAGGGAAACTTGCTGTGCCCTTAAAGAAAATCCTAAAAGAGATGACGCAGTTTCAATTAGCGGTTAAGCTACTAAGCAGTTCTGTGTGCAACCACTCTGTTATGCAGTGTCACAGTGACACCTCTGTGTCTCTGGGGACAGGATCCATCCCAGTTGACCAGTTTGGTTCAAAATCTACATCCTGCCTCGAGCACAAACATACAGATCGGAAGCTTCCAGCAGACCTGAGAGTTTTTAAAGTTTTTTTGCATCACTTGTGCAAAATATGTTGACGGATTTAAGGGGTTTCTTTCAAAGTTGAACATTTCTGTGGCATTTTAAGTCTAACCAGAAAAGCCTGAGTTGCACATTCGCCACAGTTGCACACCATCACCATAAAGAGACGTGTACACAGGGGTTGACAGGACACTCCCAGCTGTCACAACCTACTCTCGCATTCAGTGAAAACAACATCTTTGTGTCGGAAAGTTAGAGACAACTGCAGAGGTGTGGTAGAGTCTAGGTCTCAGTGAGGAAGAGGAAAGGGTTCATTGGGCAGGTGATCATAATGTTTTGATGACGAACTGTGGCTGATTGAGTCAAGATGCACAATTAAAAAGTGATGATAAGTTCTGTTACAGCTATTAATGGGTGAAATAAGTGATTACAACAAGTTTTGTGTTTCTTCTCCTTTTCTCATCCAGCATGACGAAAAGGCCTACTTTGGAGTTCTCCCTCGGAGGCAGGAACTCAGAACACATAACTAAACCGCTTAAACCTGTTGTTGATCACGCAGAACACATAACTAAACTGCTTTAACCTTTTGTTGAATGTGCAATGAGGCGTTCTTTATTAACATTCTTAGCATGCAGTCGCTAAACAACAGAAACTCCCTTAGGCTAAAAGGAAGATCAATCATCTCATAACCTGCCTCCACCATCAGCTCTGAGAACCATACATTTCACATTATTTAATAATGATTAAAAAGTACATGGAAATGAAAGCGCAGGACCCGCAAGCGCAAGCCAATGAAGGAATAAGGCAACAGAAGAGCCCAATGTCTGAAACTCTTGTGTGTAGTGTGTATTTTTTAACAGATTTTGATATTTCAAACACAAATCCCATAATATTCTACTTTTACAACGTGTAACCTAAATTGTTACGTTGTCACCATCAAGGGACAAAAGTGTCGTCTTCAAAAACGCCATGAAAATAGTATATGTTCATATCGTTTTCTGGGCGGTACAGTGGCAAGGTGGTTAGCACTGATGCCTCACAGCCAGAAGGTTCTGGGTTCTAATTCAGGCCGACTGGGTCCTTTCTTGCATGTTCTCCCTCTGTCTGTGTGGGTTCTCTCCAGGTTCTCCAGCTTCCTCCCACCGTCCAAAGACATGCTGGTTAGGTTCATTGGTGATTCTAAATTGGCCGTAGGTGTGAGTGTCTCTCTGTGTTAGCCCTGTGATAGACTGGAGACCTGTCCAGGCTGGACCCCACCTCTAGACCAGTGACAGCTGGGATAGGCTCCAGTTCAGTTTTCCTGGAGGATCTGGGAATAGCATCAATCACTCTGCAACTGCAACAACGACATCGGCTCCCCTGCACACCAAGCGAGGGTGGTAGAGGCAAGAGGACCTAGCAAGGGTAGGACAGTGCCTGTGTCAGTTGCTACCAAGGGACCTCCAAATCCCACAAAACTTGACTGTGCATACACTGCACTGGCCAGTGGAGGAAGGCTACCAGTACCTGCTGCAAGTCTGGAAAGTATATTTGCAAAGCTCACATAGCACTCAGCTGCAGTTCCTGTGCAGGGGAGTGAACTGAACTCACACACATTTATGCGAACACTCTTTGAAACGATGTTTACTAAAACTAGTGTGTGTGTGTGTTTCAGTGGATTTTAATGGGAGTTAGGGTTAGGGTTAACCTCAACACGCAAATCCACTTTGCGTTTAGATTTTACATTTTTTATTTTTTATTTTTTATTTTTTTTGATGCCATCACAAACACTGGCATAGAAAGGGGTAACATTTCAGAAATGAATCAAACATTTGGAGGTATGCTATAACATATGCTGTTTTCATGGCGTTTTTGAAGGGGACACTTTTGTCCCTTACCCTCGTGTGGTGTGTCCCAAGGTGCTGAGGAGACAGCCACGTCATGCTAGTAAAATGAACAAGATGTACCTGTTTGAGCGTGAGAATCTATAGGAAGACTTCTCAATCACACACCACATAGTGTACATACCAACAAAGTCAAGACAGGTTCATGTGGGGCACGTAAGAAAAAAAAAAACGTGGAAGTTTGTTTGTGTGGTACCATTCAAGGAGAACGAATATGATCCGGTGACCATTAGTGTCCAGAGTGTTTTGATCCACATCTGCAGGAAGTTCAGTGGGATCAGTGGTTTCAGAGTCCTTTTCAACATTTTTATTCACTGAATCTATTTATTCTGAAAGATTGTGAGTTTGTGACACATCCTCTAAAGGAAACAGCAATGACTGAGGTTTGTAGCTGAGACACTGCGTGCTGCTCAGAAAGAAATAAGCTGTGGTATTAATTAGTCCACGTGTTAGACCTGGACTGAGGTCTTCACAGGTGTCTCTAGACTCTGTGGATGGTGTTAGAAACTAAAAACTAGTAAACGCTGTTTCATTCAGTCCACAGAGGAGTTCTATCAAACGTCAGTGAGGGAAGTCAGATTTCATCAGTGGGTAAAGGAGCATTAAGACCTTTAAAGTGCAGGACGTCTGGATTGGTCACATGTGATTTCATTGTCCAGCTGTCTAATTGGAGCTGCTGTTGGAATCACAGTTTCCTCCAGAGAGTGAAACGCAGAGAGAGACTCCACCATCACATTCATGCTCTCAGCTTCTTTTTCAGTCTGTCCGGAAAAGCAGGGAACTGTCCAATCAAAGACGTCCGTCTGTGTGTCTTCCAGCTCTCTGTCGGCTGATTGGCCCCCTCCAACATGGCCCGCTGAGTCCGTCGACATGATCCGCTGCAGCGTCCTGAAGCAGAGTGACAGCTCTGACTGAAACCTGCTGCTCTGCCACCAACAATCAGCCTCTTCAGACGTCTTGTCGTTCACTGACTCGTCTTGTCTCTGATTTTAACAGGCCAACTTCACGACTGAAAACTTTATCTTCTGTTTCGACGGCTTCTGCGACCCCGATGCTGCAGGAGACTGTATTCTGGCGCCTCCGTCCAATTATTCAGGATCTGACTACGCTACATTTTATATAGTCCCATCAAGAGTTTCCTCTTATGAAGGACTGGTCCACCAGAATGTGCCAACCATTAACAGCACGATGGACTGCTTTGTGTATTTCTATGCGCTTCACAGCGGGGTTGGAGTGAGTGTTGTTCATTGTCAAGTTAAATCTGAGTGTTTTTAGTGTCGACTGTTTCTGATCTAATTAACTCCTCAAACATTGGAACTTCAATTTAACTTTAAATCACGTCAAATTCTTTTCAGAAATCTTCTGGAGGAAACTTCCTGACAGAGTCTGAATCTTCTCTCTCCTCTCTTTACAGTATGCTATCATTCTATTTGTGTTTGGGGAAGAAACAGCTCTGGTTACACTAATAACGGCTCCTATGACAGTGGTGAGTGTATAAATATATATGTGAGCAACTATGCATGTGTAATAATGGAGTGAATGTTAAATGTGTGATCCAAACATTTCCTTTTAAATGTGTCTGTTGCTCTTTTCTCTGTGGTTTAACAAGACAACATGACGAGTTTAGTTTACGAGTAGAAAACTTTTCGGTAGAGGTGTATAAAGTACTTGGAAAAAATAAGTAAAAGTACAAATACCATAACTGAAAATGACTTTGGTAAAAGTTAAAGTCACTCATAAGAAAATCACTTGAGTAAAAGTCTTAAAGTAGCTCACACTAAATATACTTAAGTATCAAAAGTATCTTGTGAAAAAATATACTCAAGTATCATAAGTACAAGTACAAGTAAAGTACAAAGTATTTTTAGAGTACACATAAAAAGAAGCAAAACAACCAAAAATGGTTCTCTCGTTGTTCTCTTTATTTCGCTTTCAGGTGAATGAAATAGATGTGGTATGATAAAACAACAACAACAAAAAAACACTTGTAGAGTGAGTGAATCAAGTGTCTCGTGTCTGCCTGAGAACAAAATAAAGTTCCTCCTATCTCCTCGTCACGGGTGACTGTCGTCTTCTACCGAAGGAGATGCTGTCAGTGTGGTAACGTCTTCCGTGTCTTCCTCATCAGCGTTAACTGCGGAGGTAGCCATGTTGATGTCCACCGCCCCGCGCATCCCGCTCTTACCTCTAAACCTCGTGAGAGTACCATATGTTGTTCCTCTCGTCCTCTCGGACACGCCCATTCCAGATAATCCTTCGATGATTAATTATATTTCTATTTTAATTTGTAAGGAGTAACGAGGTGGCAAACGTCACAGTAACAGAGTAAAAGTATATTTGTTAACTTTTAAATGTAGTACAGTAAAAGTAAAAGTCCTGATTAAAAAAAAAAAAAAAAAAACTCAAGTAAAGTACAGATCGGGTGGATTGGGTGGAAGAATACGACACCCACTCTGATATCTCTGCAGCCTCCATTGCGGTCACTAAGCTAACTACGAAGTTAAAGAAGTCTCATCCAAGTACTTTACTAGTTGATGTTTTCACTATGTACCATAAATGTAGTTCCTGGAACGAATCCTTCTTGTGTATGAGTCCAAATACAGAGTACTATAGTAAACCATTCAAGCTGTAAGCCTGAAACTCATTGTCCAAGAATTTAAATGTTACTTTGCTTCTAAACGTGTTCACCCTTAAAGGTTTAACCTCATTATGTTATGAGTAGCGTCCTCTCAAGTTATCTCAGGAACATGTGTTCAGACATCGGACTGCTTCTGAACATTGGTGTTTATTGTACTTTAATTTGAAGTTTAACATAATAAACGTTCTATTAGTCTAAAGACGACATATAAAATAGCACATGTTGAGACATGTTGAACACCAGAGGGCCCCCTGGTGGCCGTGGCCCCCAGCAGCAGCTCATGATGTTGTCTCTGTCCCTCTCTGCGTCCACCAGCTGCATGTTGGACACCATGTTTGACACCACCTGCACTGTGACCGGCCCCACCGTCATCGATGTTCACGGCCACGTTAACTCCGTCCAGGATCGGTGTGCGTACTCTCTGGTGTCTGTCCCAGACTTGGACGTCCTGGCCACCTTCCGGGAACGCCGTCGTACAGATGTGAGCTTTGTGGACAGTGTGACGCTGCGACTGGACGACCCAGCCGTTCACATTCACCTGGAACAAGACGGGACAGTCCGGGTAAGCTACCTGCAGCCGCCGTCCATGTGTCAGAGTAGAGCTTGATCCAGAGTCCTCCTCATACGCTCGTCTTTCTACTCAGAGACATTGGACGTATTCTTCTGATGCTGCTGGACGTGTTGCTGTGGAAACAACCTGGTTGTGAGTTTGAGATGTTTCAGCGCTTCCTTTACTTTGTCTCTGCAGCTGGACGACTCAACGCTGACCCTCAACAGCTCGGTTCAGCTGGTTCATGGTGTGGAGCTCTCTAAGGACCAAACTGGAGTCACCGCCAAGGTGTCCCTGTCCAGCTTCACCACTTCTGTCTTCTTTGACGGCAGCACCGCACAGATCCGTGTGGAAGGTGCAGAAAATAAAATGTCTCTTCTGGGCCATGAGGCTGTTAACGTGGTGTCCTCCAGTTTGAGCGTTGATGCTGATCATTCTGTCCTGAACCTGTCCAGGTCCATCTGATTCCTGAAAGAGTGTGTCTTCCTGTTTGTGAGCAGCTGTGCCAACCCCGTCGACCAGACAGTCAGTGTGGAGGGAAACGGCCTGGGAACCTCCAACTACTTCTCCTTCAACCTGTTCCAGTTCTCTGGGGACTCTGGTGACGTCTACCTGCACTGCAACCTCCAGCTGTGTGTGAAACAGGAGAACAGCTGTGCTCCGGTACGCCTCGCTGCCAAACACACCACTCACCTCTAAAGTCTCCTCCAGTCTGGACTTCATCTCTGTGTCTTTAACTTCCAGGTTTGTAACGGAGCCGCTCGGAGACGCAGATCTGCCAGGTCCAGATATGAAGGTGAAGGTGCAGCCTTGATCAGCATGACTAATTAGGTAAAACTCTGCTGTTGTACATGAGTCTGAGACAACGTGTGTGTGTTATATAGACTGAGACGACTGTTGACTGAGTGACATTAAAACCTTGTTAAAGCAGAACAGTGAAGTTAAAGAGACAGAATAAAGCTTGCCACAACGTACCATGGAGCTTGGGCTACCAGGGGACTGAGACTCCAAGCCTGGACTAACAGGGACATGAAAGGCTGAGCTTGAGGTACCAGGGGCACGATGACTCTGTGGGGTGCAGCTTAGGTGGGATAGTTGGTGGAGGTGAAAACCCCGGGTCAGGCTGAGCGTTAGAATCCAGGCTGAGTTCAGGGCACCAGGAGCACCACGGACATTAGGGGAAGGAGGACCTGAGCGTCAAAGCTCACTGATGACGTCTAGAAGAGATATTACAGCATCACAACTGATTCAGACTGGACTGTGGTTTGACGTGGAGTGGGTTCTATCGACTTGAAGCACATCATGATTCTCAGTTCCATCTTAAAAGTCTGTCAGCTGTTTAACTGCCTTCCATGTGACGAGTTTGTGTTTCCAACATTCTCCATGAGATGAATTTAATGAGCCGCTGAGAGGCTGAAATGTCCTGGATAAGAGGAAGACATGGCAGGTGATTGGCTGAAGAGAAGCCAAAGGGACAGAGTGACAGAGAGGACAGGAAGACAGTTTTCAGAAGAGACAGGTGTCACAGTTTGGTCTGGTTCTCTTCTCAGGTGGTTTCCACGGTGACTCGGACTGACCTACAGGCTGCCGACCTCTACGATGATCCCCGACTTTTGATTGGTCCTGATCCAGAGTCTGGATGTGTGAAAGGATGAGCTCAGTTCTGGCTGCTGTGAGGCAGCTGGAATCAGCAGCTGGAACCAGCAGCTGGAACCAGCAGCTGGAATCAGCAGCTGTCTTAGTGGAAGTATTGTGAGGACAGGACCAAACTGTCATCTCTGACACATATTTTCTCTCTGTTACTATCAACATGGTGGAGGGTCCATTTGATTCATATTATAACCTAATGAATTTATCAGAGGAACATCTACACCCCTGAAACTCTAACCACTGTGTCCTCCATCACTACATCTCCCAGCATGCCTGGGGGCACTGCAGGACCTCCCAGGAGGCCTGTAGGCGGTCACATGTCAGCCTTGTGACCTCGTTCATTCACAGAAATGTCTGCTCACAGGTTGCATACGAGGCCTCCAACCTAAGAGGCATCTTTACTTCTCAGGCTGTTTGAGGTGAAACGATCCAGAATTAGACCAGAAACCAGAGGTTAGAGGAGATACAGGCTGGGGTCATGAAGTGATTTAAAGGTGATGGGTTTATTTAAAATCAGTTGTGTAACAAGCTGGTAGTCGAGGCTAAACTTTAAAAGAGGAGTAACAGAACCAGTTTCCTTCCAGCTCTGCTGCGTCTCTTTTATTCTCTCACTGTTTCTTCAGCATGAAAAAGACCAAAAAAACACAAGGATGAGGGTAAAAAAAAAAACCTGAGTTTGGCTTCTTTTTCTGGGGTTCATCGCTTCCTGTTTACTGTGGAGACGTTTGCAGTTAAACTGAATGATCTGCTCTTTGATCAAGAAGAAGAACTACACAGACAGGCTTTACTGAAGCTAAAGTTTCCACATCAATTTTCATGTTACTCTGTCACAAACTAAAGTTCTGCCTGGAGTACTTTCTAGCTTTGATTAGCTCCTGTTAGAGCTGCAGTAGACAATGTCACATTAACCATCTTCCCTTTATTTCCTATGAACATTCCTCTTGAACATCAACATCTAAAATCAACCGGTCAACACTTAATTCACTGTAAATGGCAACAAACCTCCAAACCATGAGAACAACAACAGACACGAGGTAAAACAGAGATACCTGGTCCACAGGAGATGGTTTCACAAGTATTAAACTGGTAATTAGAAATAATAAAGTGTATCTGAAGCTCTACTACACATCCACTATGTCAGCAGTGGTATGTACAGACAGTTAAAGTGTTTGATGGACATCTATAGGAGGGGCAACAATCAACCAAGCTAAACATTGTCCCAGTAGTCTTGTCCACATAATGTTGATTAAACAGCAGACGGGTAGAAATGTTCTTGGAGAGCAAATGATGAAATGAAGTATTTAAAATAAATGTGTTTATTGAGTGGATGTGGAAAAAAAGTCTTACACCCACTGAACGAAGTACCTAATTCAGCAGAATGTTATTTAACTAACTGCCTGTAAGTAGGTTGGTAATGTCTACAAAAGACCAGGCTTTAAAACCTATAAAAACATCAATTCAACTGTATGCACTATTGCACAATTTTAATCAAACCAGGTGACATGAGTGCACACAGCCATATGAAGTAAATATCAGTATTTTTACGGATTCTATAATGTGCACAATGGTAGAATTTGATGATGTCCAGGCTAAATGAAATGTCCAAAGGTTGATTTGCATGTACATTGCATCCTGTAGTGAGACTCAGTAGTATTCTGTAGCCAGATTCACTTTCAAGAGGTAAAAACTCAATGTGGCTATTCTACTTTGACTAGAACCTTGCGAAGAGGTTGTGCTGGTTGGTGTACTGTTCTTGATGATGTTGTGGGTACTCCTGACAACCCTGGTTCTGTAAATGTCCTGCTGCAAAAAGGCCTTCCTGTCTTCAGAAGTGAGTATTCCAAACTACTCTGTGATTGAGGCGGTGATGACACTCTCAAAGGTACTTGAGAGTTACTGAGCATTTTGGTCAATATACCAAATTTCCACATCCTTCTTAGGAAGTACAGTCTTATCCTGAGCTCATCAGGGCTGCAGCGCCATCTATGAACACATCATCTCCTGAAACAAGTTGTCTGTATCACACAAATGCAAATCTAACAAACTCAAAGATCGTTTCTCTTAATGTTTTGTTGCCACATGATCATGTGGTTTCATCTGCGGGGTTTTTCTGTTCTCTTCTAGTGCCAAGTAAACAGGAAGTCAGAGGTTTTTAGTGTCTGTCAAACTGCTGCTGGTCTCATTTCAGTCAGCTGCAGAATGGAGGGAACATCTGTCCAGAGGCTGCTGGGTGAGTCTGATCTGCTGGATGTGTGTTGGTGTCTAAACTTTGAGAGATGATCACTGCTGCTTCCCACAGCAGAACAGTCATTAAAGCTCAAAGTGTGCTTTCTCTTTAGTTCTGGGCTCTCTGCTGTGCTGCACAACAAACCAAGGTTAGTCAACTTCCTCATTCTGTTTGAACCTGTTCAATCTTTGTAATCATTGTTATTTAGAGTCGATGCTTTCAGTCAAGATCTCTGATAGAAAAGAGCAGAAAGAGATGATTAGAAACATTGAGTCTGTAGATGATCACTAGCTTCACGTTTCTGTAGATGTTCAGAGAAGATTTTAAGAGATGAACATGTTTGATGTTGCTCAATAACTCAAAAGAACCATATGACATAGAAACAACACAGAATGTGTTTTATGTGACGTGAGGGGATTTATTTGACATCAAGTTTAGGTTTGATTAGATTTATTGGTATTTTTGTCAAAAATAAAATGAATCAGCATTATTTTATCTGAACCCTCCCAGCTCGTCTGACTGTGAATCCCAGCAGCTCTCAGGTCTTTAAAAGAGACTGTGTTTCTGAGCTGTGAGGAGGACGACAGCTCTGCTGGATGGACTCTGAGGAGAAACACCACCACAGGACAGAGGACTCAGTGTGGAGCTGGGTGGGGAAAACCAGCTGGTTCTTCCTGTAACATCAGTCTGACTGTCCCATTGGACAGTGGAGTTTACTGGTGTGAGTCCAGAGAGGGAGCAACCAGTAACAGCACCAACCTCACTGTCTCTGGTAAGCTCAGACTGTGGAGTTAGTATTGATGAAGCTGTGTGGAAATGGATGAAATGCTCACCTGACCAGGTGAGATTCTCTCTACAGAGAAACCTACAACCACACCTCCACCCACATCTACACCTCCACCCGGACCTATGCCCCCTGCACCATCCTCCCTCCACCTCCTCAGACTGGCCTACCACCTGGTGGTGTTCTGTCCATACTTCATCTCCACTCTCCTCATGGTGTCTTTATGTCGACACAGACCAACAGGTAACATTCACTGATCAATCAATCAATAAATGACAGTTTTCTGAATTAATTCATTGTCTACATTTTCTTTATCACCTGCTCTGACTGCTGGAAATGACCTCCCCGTCTCCACGTTGATGACCTCACCCCACGCTGAGCAGCGATTGGATGATGACTATGACAACGTCCATGATGCCACCACAGAGCATCACTTCTGAAGTGATCTGGTCTCTGGCCTGATCCTGAAGTCAGAAACTAGCATCATCTCTTCCTGTCTGTAGCTGATGTGTCAGAGTGGAGAGGATTCAGGTGGAAGTGAAGGAATCTGGAGGCAGATGTCCTTAACTGGCCACCGTACAGAAGAG
Organism: Chelon labrosus; assembly: GCF_963514085.1. Taxonomy (NCBI): domain Eukaryota; kingdom Metazoa; phylum Chordata; class Actinopteri; order Mugiliformes; family Mugilidae; genus Chelon; species Chelon labrosus. The sequence goes on from NC_140337.1 coordinate 31,433,436, forward strand.
CTTTCTCTGTTCTTTACTTCAATTTGAACACTTCAACAAAATTAATTAATGACAGATGTCGAACATGACTTGGTGACCCATTTCCCTTGGGAGTTACATGCGTGAACAGCAGCCATATGGAGGAAATATCTATATTTTTATGGATTCTATAATGTGCACAATGATAGAATTTGATTATTTAGAGAAAAAATAAATTGTCCAAATGTTGAATTGTGTGTACATTGACTCCTCAAGTGGGAATCAGTAGTATTTTGAAGCCCTTTCACGTTTTGTTCTTTGATTCTATCCAAATGTCCAAATGGAGAGTGGGCCTGGTTCTATTTGTTACTAGAACCTTTGTAGAACATGTGTGCTTTGTGGTATTTCTATAAACTCTTGGTCCAGTTCTAGACAAGGGGTTGCTGAATGAGTTCAGAATAATATCATTGCTATCAGTGTGTTGAATGAACTATTCAGGAGTCTCCCTGATGCGAGAGTGTGAAGAGGTTATGCCGGGTGTTGTACTGTCCTTGATGATGTTGTGGGTTCTCCTGATTACTCTGGTTCTGTAAATGTCCTTCTCCAAAAAGGCCTTCTTGCCCTGAGTAGTGAGTATTCCACACCACTCTGTGATAGAGGTGGTGATGACACTCTCAACGTTACTTCTGATAATGTTGCTGAGGATTTTTGTTGACGTACCAAATTGCCCCATCCTTCTCAGGAAGTACAGTCTTTTTTGAACTCATCAGGGCTGCAGCGCCATCTATGAGCACATGGTCTCCAACTTCCCACCAGTCCCTTAGAACTTAAAAAGCTACTCAAAGGAGTGGTGGAAAATCTTCTACAAAAAACTCTACAAGTCCAGTTGCCTTTCCAAATGCTTCTTCAATATACTATGACCTGGATGATTGAGAACCTTCACAGATACATCGTCTCCATGTGAAATGTTAGATATAAAAGAGTTATGGAAAGAAACAGAACAGGACGGAAAGAAGTGTTCTTCTTTTTGTCCTGTTCAGATACGGGATTATTTACTGCTTTGCTGCAGCTTGCTCACTAGATAAGATGCACCACACTCATATTTCACCTTGAAGATACCAGTTAGGGCTGGTCTCGGCCACACATAGAAGACCACTGATACACGAAAGGCCGCGCTCCTCCTATTATACTCGGGTGGAGCCCAGATAGAATAAAACCTGTGTGTACACTTAGTTGGGGGCTTCTCTTCTCCTACCCTTAAGGTGGTTAAGTTGAAGTCTCAGCGCTGACTCTGTACCTATTCTCTGCGTGTCAAATAAATTGTTGATTGGAGAGAAGTTGTCGGGTGATCTATTCATAGTCGAACTAACCTTTCCAATAGGTATAAAGAACTTGGGCTGAAGGAGAGGAAAATATTCCTCCTTCGACAAATTGGGGGCTCATCCGGGATACCTGGAAAGGAATAGTTACACTGGAGGAACGTCTCTTACAGCCAGCGGCCGCATCTAAATAATAGGTAAGCAGAAAACCTTTTTAAACCAATTTCTGCATGTCTTTCGAGACATTCTTTGGCTGTGAGAGTATGATCCAACAGTAGTGTTGTTTTAAAAGAGCTATAAACGCAGATAATTTGTACGGATTAGAGATAAAAATAGTTAAAGAGGTGGGTTTAGAGGCCCCTCATCTAGATACTTAGGTTTGAAACTACCTGACTGTTTGGATGTAAAAGCTCCCCTCAAGAATAAAGAAAAGAGTTAAAGAGGTGGGTTTAGAGGCCCCTCATCTAGATACTTAGGCTTGAAACTGCCTGAGTGTCTGGATGTAAAAGCTCCCCTCTGTGTAGTAATAAGGAAAAGGCCGAAGGGGTCTGATCAGCCCCCCAGTCTAGCAGCTTGGGTTATATTTCCCTCGTTTAGGAAGGGTGAAAATTTGGTTGTGGGGTGTAAAAAGCTCCTCTGTTGAGTGTGTTGTAATTAAAAAAATAAAATAAAATAAAATAAAGGGCGACTAGTAGGGATAGAAATAAATAAGTTTTATGGTACCAGGGAAAGATAAAAGAAGTCACGGGGAAATAAGTATATCGACGTCTTTGTGTACTGTTCTGTGTGAGATCCAGAGAGCACGCTGAAGCAGCGGGTGGACGGAAACCTAACGGTGCTAACACAAGTTCACTGTCTGTTGAAGTAGGCTGCTCAGAGGGTCTGAGTAAGTTCTGGTGTCGGGACCGAATCCTTACTGATCAGTCTTTGAGGCTGAGTACTTTGGACATAGCGTGCCACATTTCTCAGCTGACCAGATGGTGTGAGAGAGAACACAGGATGTGTGAGTCAGAACCATTAGAACCAGGGTCATTAGGAGCATGTTTAATGAAAAATAAATAAATAAATAAATAAAACGATCCTTCCCAGGAAAAAAGGTCAAAGGAGAACTAAAAGATTTTGAAAAATTGTGTAATGATATGAGAGCTGACGGGTTGTTCGGTGACCTTGGGGGCCCCCCACCGACAGCCGCGCAGTGGAAATATTATACGAAGACCCTCCAAAATAAAGTAAACCAATTGACAACTGAAATTAAAAAAGCGGGAAGGAAAGAAAAAGAAAAAGAAAAAATAGAAGAGGATATGAAGCATACACGTCTGCATTTTAGCAACTGCTTTCCTAGCCACACCAGCGCTCCAGTGCAAACGGTCCAGACAGAAGAAAAACAAAAGAACAAGCCCAATGTAAGTGAGACTACCATCGCAACTACCGGTGAGTCACCTGGTCTTGTACCACCTCTATACACAACACCGAGGGCGCAAGCTAGTGCACCAACACCTGAAAAATTATATGCAGAAGCTAGAGCCATGATGGAAGTCCCATCTTAGGAGAAGTACAGCTAGAGGATTTTCCAGCGCCAATGTTAGATGTTATGATCAGTGGTAGGCTTTATCCACTTAAATGCTGATCTCCCCAACTCTCTTCAATACACAGAAGTGATGGGATTTTCCGGAGAAAAACAAAAATGCTATTTCACTTGCCCGTTAAAATGTGAGTTAGATTTAGGCAGTAAAACTTCCTATTCACCCATGAGTTTTAATACAGCAGCAATGCCCAGTAAATCTGCTTGAGATTTGATTGCAGAAATGGGAGCTACAGTCGTCTGTTCTCACCACTCTACTGATGTTGTTTTCCCTAACGGTAAGATTATCAGAACACATACGGACATAGATACTCAAATGCTCCAAACAGTTCCTACAGTACAAAGTAATGCCTTGCTATGTTGGGAAAAGATATGTGAACCAGAACAAACTGTTCTATTTGATGTGATAAACCATGATGGCATGTTTTACTACATCTACATCTGCGCTCGTATCAGGACCCGGGGGATCCGGCACTCTATGTCACTCCAAATTATCTGCGTCGTCCAGAGCAAAGTGAGGAATTAGAAAACTATGAAGAACTATGGGAAACAACACTAAATATACTAATTGGGGTCTCTCGAGACCCAAAACCTGAGCTAAAATGTGATAATGTTTATATTGGCGAACAGGGGGTGGCTGCTGCTGTTGAACTAACTGAAGAATTGGACATGTTGTACAAATTAAGACCTGAAATGTCTCCCCACATTACCCTACAGATAGTGAGTGGGGGAGAAGCAAAAACCTGGGGCCCATGGTGAAACAAATGATTGGCAAATAGTGAAAGGGACTACTTTAATGGAGTTTAGTCCATCATGCAAATGTTATAAACTAAAATATCACGGATTAATTAGGTGTGAGCTGGAAAGGGTAGAAAAGAGCAGGACACAGGACAGAGAAAATACAGATTATAAAATGGCTACCCAAGTCCTCGAAAAAATACCTGACAAAGTGTGGGCTACAGGACCTTATGACGATTCGGGTAAAATGTTTGAACTAGATGTAAAAGAAAAAGATGGTTTTGTGAGCTCTGTACTGTGGCAGCCCGGAGCTCAAGGGAGGAGAGTGTTATGCTATTATAGCACTAAATTAGACACAGCTATAGCTAAAGCGCTGAAAGGAACAGCTTAAACCATGCAGTAACAAACTATATTTCGATCCAAAAGTTTATGTTAAGCAACAAAGAACCAGCAAAATGCAGGAAATATTGCTCCAGCCAAATGTGCATTATGCATGTGCATTATGTCAGCTCAGATAATAATATGACCGCTCCTATAACCAGTGAAGTACCTCATAAGTGTGAAGCCTTGGTCAGAGAAGAGATGAATACTTTTCCCAACATAGTTACTGAAGCCATAAACAACACTGACAGTCTGTTCACGGATGGCTACAGCCATGCGGTGCCTGGAGGAGGAATAACAGCCTCCTACGCTGTAGTCAGCAGGAAGGCCTCACCGATAAGAGAACACCTGTGCGAAACCTTGGAATTTGATATCATACCACCCCCCGCCTCCGCACAACTGGCAGAAATCATAGCTATAACCTGAGCCTGTGAACTGAGCGAAGGGAAAGAGGTTAACATCTATGCTGACTCCGCTCATGTTGCAAAAGCCGTACACGTAGAACTAAAACAATGGATGAGGACAGATTTCCTTACCAGTACAGGTAAACCTGTAAAACACATGACTCAGATGATAACACTAGAAGACGCTCTCTCCAAACCCTGTAAAGCAGCCATCATGAACTGTTCAGGACACCAGACAGGGACAGGTATGATAGCATTAAGTAACAAAAAAATAATTTGTGTAGTGTTGAGCATGCAGAATGAAGCAGCCTCTCATGAAAAACAGGCGTGGGTTGAAAAAGGTGCCTATGTTGTCCTCACTACAGTGTAGGAACTGTAGCTATACAACTAGTTAAACTCTTCCTTAAAATGATGACTTGAGTCGTAGTAAGTTTTCGTCGTTCTTTACTGTGGCTCTTTTATCACATCTTACAAGGAAAGAGTGAAAACTGTAACAAAAAACAATACAAGAATCACCATTTCTTTCTCCCAATATGTGCTTTTCTTCGATGTAAATAGATATAAATGAAATGTTTTAATTAGAAACACATCAAATTAAATTAAATACCTTTTAATGAAAATAATATTTTTTAACATTAACTTATGCTTCCAACTATCAAATTATTTACTTACGACATTGCATCTGTAGCATTTACAGTGTGGATGGCATGCGATGAACAAACACATGCAGATTCAGCTAGCTCCCTCTATCGACAGACAGGAAGTGAACTCTGAACCTAAGCCAAACAGGAAGTTAACTCTGAACCTAAGCCAAACAGGAAGTGAGGTCTGAACATAAACCTATAACTTCCTGGGCAGGATAAACACATGTTGAAATAAGGGTTTATTTAAAAATAAAAGCATATTCAAACGTATGCCTTAAGGGCAGCACAGTGCCACTAAATGTAAAACAATGGGCATATGGAGGTCACATGATGGGAGAATTGCAACCTCCTCTACCTTACTGATGATGTTGTGTGAAGAAGGACATAAACGGGGACATCAGTCAGGAAGAAGACTTACTGAGATGATAGGACAAAAATGCTGGCATCCCTATCTATCAGAAGTGTGTAAATATTTTGTAGATACGTGTTCCAGTTGCTCTAAGTTTAATCCTCGAGCAACTCTAAGATGCGGATGGGGGCGTTCCCCATCCCAAACAGACCATGGCAGGAAGTGGTGACTGACTTTACTGACATGGGGATGAATCAAAGACTAACAGGCTGTAGATATTTGATTGTTTGTGTTGATACTTTTACTTGATGGGTGGAAGCAAAACCCACCAAAACTGAAACAGCTTAAGAAGTCATCAATTGGCTGATTTATGACTTGATACCTCGCTATGGTGTCCCTGAATGTATTCGTTCTGATAACGGGACACATTTTACAGCGGAGTCCTTGAAAGAAGTCGAGAAGTACTTTGGAATTCAGCACCGCTTTGGGTCTGCCTACCACCCTGCATCACAGGGGCTGGTAGAGAGAGCTAATCAGTCAATTAAACAACAACTGGCTAAAATATGTGATGAAACAAAAATCTAAGGGGATAAAAGAGGGAGAGTGGATCTACAGAAAGAAACCTTAGAGAAATCAGAAAGCACTTAAGGGATATAGGTGAAGAAACAGGAAGAATAAAATGTTGACCTTTGGGTCGTGGCCTACGCTGGCCTGTCTGGCAGTGGTAGGTCTGGTAATCGTCCTGCAATTTTTATGGCAGGATGTGATAGATAAATTACAAACTCAGTCAAGTGTTGTGTTACCAAAATATAACCATTCCACCTGGAACAAATATCTCAACAGGGGGATTCAAAATTCGATTGTTATGATTGACTATTCGATTGTTGATACTGGCTGACAGAGGAGGTGTTTGTAGCATGTTTGGAGAAATGTGCTGTACGTTTATCCCCAATAACACCGCCTCAGAGCCCTCTGAAATGAGCTAAAAGAACATTCCGGGGTCTCTGATCCCTTAATTGGCCTGTTTGTTAAATTCTTTGGAAAATGGGCCAACTTAGTAACTAGTGTAGCCTCGTCATTAGCCATTGTATTTGTAGTGTTTGCTCTGTGTGGTTGTTGTTGTTGCATTCCCTGCATTAGGGCTCTCATGGTGTGATGTATGGACAAGGCACTGGGGAATATGGAGTTAAAGGGAGCGCCTCCAGCCTATCAGATGAACCTCACTGAGAATGTGCCCTTGATCGATTCGAGCGAGTACACCGAGAACCAGCAAGGGCCGTTCCATTATCCAGACGAAGGATCTGGCGATGATGTGCCTGATCTGGAGGATGTAGTCTGAGTTAGGGTCTACAATAACTGATCTCACATTGTTAGAATAGTATTTTGCCTTGCTGCTTGCTTTTCTGCTTTAGGTTTAAATATATGCTTATATAAATATATATCCATTTTTATATACACATAGTCAATGTTAGTTGACTACCGGAGAGATGGCAACGTGCAACGTGGGCCTCCTTCCAGTGGAAGGAGTCCCTTCCATATAGGTTACATTGCATCCATACACCCGCTTTTAGGATTTTATATGACAGGACTAGATAAGGGGTGGCATGCCCTTAAGGCACGCCAACAGGGGGATTTGTTAGATATAAAAGAGTTATAGGAAGACTGCTTTGCTTCAGCTTGCTCACTAGATAAGATGCACCACACTCATATTTCACCTTGAAGATACCAGTTAGAGCCGGCCTCGGCCACACATAGAAAACCACTGATACACGAAAGGCCGCGCTCCTCCTATTATACTCAGGTGGAGCCCAGATAGAATAAAACCTGTGTGTACACTTAGTGAGGGGCTTCTCTTCTCCTACCCTTAAGGTGGTTAAGTTGAAGTCTCAGCGCTGACTCTGTACCTATTCTCTGCGTGTCAAATAAATTGTTGATTGGAGAGAAGTTGTCGGGTGATCTATTCATAGTCGAACTAACCTTTCCAATAGGTATAAAGAACTTGGGCTGAAGGAGGGGAAAATATTCCTCCTTCGACAGAACAGACAGGATCTTGGAGAGTCCATTCCAACCGGGTGTGACCGGGTCCAAGTCCGACTGGTTCTACAGGGGTTATGAGGTGTGACTGATCAGAGCCAAGAAGGAGTGATGGCCTGCCTTGATGGCTTGGCCTTCAAGGCAGGTATAGGAAGGCCACGGAGGTGTTTATACTTCTTCTGAAGTTGCTCTACGGGGTAAGTATGCTGGGCTAAGCTAAGGCGATTAGCTGTGAAAGCACCATCAATCTGATACCTGACCTTAGGGTTTGCAGCTGGAGAAACATGGAAGGATATCTTATGTCCATGGAGCACCTGGATGTCCTGCAGGACCGTCCGCAGAGGAAGATCTTCGGGGGCACCCTTTATTCCCAGTGACTTGCACAATTAAAAAGTGACGATAAGTACTGTTGCAGCTATTAATGGGTGAAATTACTGATTACAACAAGTTTTTGTGTTTCTTTTCTCATCCAGCAGGACAAAAAGGCCTCCTTTGGAGTTCTCCCTCAGAAGCAGGAACTCAGAACACATAACTAAACTGCTTTAACCTGTTGTTGATTACTCAGAACACATGACTAAACTGCTTTAACCTTTTGTTGAATGTGTGATGAAGCGTTCTTCATTAACATTCTTAGCATGCGAATAAAATGATGTTCCTGTTTGAGCGTGAAAATCTATTGGAAGGCTTGTCACATACCACATAGTGTACATACCAACACAGTCAAGACGGGTTCATGTGAGGCACGTAAGGAAAACAACATGGAAGTTTATTTGTGTGGTACCATTCAAATATGATCCGGGCACCATTAGTGTCCAGAGTGTTTTGATCCACATCTGCAGGAAGTTCAGTGGGACCAGTGGTTTCAGAGTCCTTTTCAACATTTTTATTCACTGAATCTGATTTGAAAAGTTCCCCAGCTCAGCTGTCGACACCACCTCCACCCTCCTCTTTCTCTCCTCCTGGGAGTGAACAGCGGCGCAGGTGAACATAAAAAGAGACGGACAGAGAGAGAGAGACACTCACAGAGCCATCGGTCCACCAGAGACATCAGAGACGTCCTCGTTAGCGGCAGCCTTCGTCCTCCTCGTCCTCTATTGACACTGCACAGGGTGAGACAAGCTCAACACCTCTGCTGTTATTCTTCGAGACAATATTCATATATATATATATTTTTACATAATAATATATAATTTTTCCATAATTTTAATCCGTAATCCACTTCGGGCCTAATCATAAATACCAAATGTGTGATTAATTTCTAAAATTTTACCCCTTTATTTGCCAGTGTCTGTGATGGCATCAAACATTTTTGTAAAAAAAAATAAAATAAAATAAAAAATAAAAAATAAACCAAAGTTGAAATATTTTTTAGAATCTAAATGCAAAGTGTTTTCCTGATGTACTCTTAGACCTTAGCAATATATCTGAATGTTTGTCTGAAGTTAACTGGAGGCTTCAGCTGTCTGACACTCACGGCCTTTCAGGACCAAACTGTGTCTTTCGTTTTAGAAAAAAAATAAGAAAAGAAAAGAGGAAACTTTATTGTGAAAGACTGTGAGTTTGTGACACATCCTCTAAAGGAAACAGCAATGACTGAGGTTTGTAGCTGAGACACTGCGTGCTGCTCAGAAAGAAATAAGCTGTGGTATTAATTAGTCCACGTGTTAGACCTGGACTGAGGTTTTCACAGGTGTCTCTAGACTCTGTGGATGGTGTTAGAAACTAAAAACTAGTAAACGCTGTTTCATTCAGTCCACAGAGGAGTTCTATCAAACGTCAGTGAGGGAAGTCAGATTTCATCAGTGGGTAAAGGAGCATTAAGACCTTTAAAGTGCAGGACGTCTGGATTGGTCACATGTGATTTCATTGTCCAGCTGTCTAATTGGAGCTGCTGTTGGAATCACAGTTTCCTCCAGAGAGTGAAACGCAGAGAGAGACTCCACCATCACATTCATGCTCTCAGCTTCTTTTTCAGTCTGTCCGGAAAAGCAGGGAACTGTCCAATCAAAGACGTCCGTCTGTGTGTCTTCCAGCTCTCTGTCGGCTGATTGGCCCCCTCCAACATGGCCCACCTCCTGTTCTACCTGTCTGCTCTCGGCCTGCTGGCAGGTAAGCACGCCATGTCTCCAAAGACGGAGGAAACTTTAAGTGGTGATAGTCTGTCAAACACGGAGACACTTTCCTGTCGTCTTTGTTTCTAAGAAGAACTGATGTCAAAAGTCTGAAGTCAACATTTGGACATTAAGCTGTCTCTGTTGTCCAACCAGCTCACACCTCTCATGTGTCTCCATGTCTTCAGGTGCTGCTGCTCAGGTGTTTGAGAATAATACAGAGTTCAACATCAGCTCATGTCCTGTCTCATATTATGGACGGACGTATGAGCGTCTCTATGTGAGTAGGATGAATGTGTTTCTGTCATTAATGCTGTTCAGCGTCCAGTTAAGTCACGTGTTCATCATCATCATCATCAGCTCATCAGTGGTCAGAGCGCTGCAGCTGATTGGCCACAGCTAAGTGCTGCAGTCTGCTGCAGGCCACACTCTCCGTCCACTGCTTCGTGTCCTCCTGATGCTGTCTGAGCGTCTCATTAATGTCCACCGCAGTGTCTCTGAGTCCGTCGACATGATCCGCTGCAGCGTCCTGAAGCAGAGTGACAGCTCTGACTGAAACCTGCTGCTCTGCCACCAACAATCAGCCTCTTCAGACGTCTTGTCGTTCACTGACTCGTCTTGTCTCTGATTTTAACAGGCCAACTTCACGACTGAAAACTTTATCTTCTGTTTCGACGGCTTCTACAACCCCGATGCTGCAGGAGACTGTATTCTGGCGCCTCCGTCCAATTATTCAGGATCTGACTACGCTATATTTTATATAGTCCCATCAAGAGTTTCCTCTTATGAAGGACTGGTCCACCAGAATGTGCCAACCATTAACAGCACGATGGACTGCTTTGTCTATTTTTATGTGTATCACAACGGGGTCAGAGTGAGTGTTGTTCATTGTCAAGTTAAATCTGAGTGTTTTTAGAGTCGACTGTTTCTGATCTAATTAACTCCTCAAACATTGGAACTTCAATTTAACTTTAAATCACGTCAAATTCTTTTCAGAAATCTTCTGGAGGAAACTTCCTGACAGAGTCTGAATCTTCTCTCTCCTCTCTTTACAGTATGCTATCATTCTATTTGTGTTTGGGGAAGAAACAGCTCTGGTTACACTAATAACGGCTCCTATGACAGTGGTGAGTGTATAAATATATATGTGACCAACTATGCATGTGTAATAATGGAGTGAATGTTAAATGTGTGATCCAAACATTTCCTTCTAAATGTGTCTGTTGTTCTTTTCTCTGTGGTTTAACAAGACAACATGACGAGTTTAGTTTACGAGTAGAAAACTTTTCGGTAGAGGTGTATAAAGTACTTGGAAAAAATAAGTAAAAGTACAAATACCATAACTGAAAATGACTTTGGTAAAAGTTAAAGTCACTCATAAGAAAATCACTTGAGTAAAAGTCTTAAAGTAGCTCACACTAAATATACTTAAGTATCAAAAGTATCTTGTGAAAAAATATACTCAAGTATCATAAGTACAAGTACAAGTAAAGTACAAAGTATTTTTAGAGTACACATAAAAAGAAGCAAAACAACCAAAAATGGTTCTCTCGTTGTTCTCTTTATTTCGCTTTCAGGTGAATGAAATAGATGTGGTATGATAAAACAACAACAACAAAAAAACACTTGTAGAGTGAGTGAATCAAGTGTCTCGTGTCTGCCTGAGAACAAAATAAAGTTCCTCCTATCTCCTCGTCACGGGTGACTGTCGTCTTCTACCGAAGGAGATGCTGTCAGTGTGGTAACGTCTTCCGTGTCTTCCTCATCAGCGTTAACTGCGGAGGTAGCCATGTTGATGTCCACCGCCCCGCGCATCCCGCTCTTACCTCTAAACCTCGTGAGAGTACCATATGTAATTCCTCTCGTCCTCTCGGACACGCCCATTCCAGATAATCCTTCGATGATTAATTATATTTCTATTTTAATTTGTAAGGAGTAACGAGGTGGCAAACGTCACAGTAACAGAGTAAAAGTATGTTTGTTAACTTTTAAATGTAGTAGAGTAAAAGTAAAAGTCCTGATTAAAAAAAAAAAAAAAAAAAAACTCAAGTAAAGTACAGATCCTCAAAAAAAGTAAAAAGTAGTGTAACAAAGTACATCTACTTCGTTACTATACACCTCTGCTTTTCGGTAACACTTTCTACGAAGGGTGGACCCCGCCTCTCGCCTGATGACACCTGGGATAGGATCCAACCCCCCAACAACCCTCCAGGGGACAAGCTGTTACAGAAAACCAATGAATGAATGAAAAAGTACGGAACTCGGGAGAAGTCACTTTAAGTGATATTTTTTCTGGCCGTGATAATTTGTGAGCACTTTTTCCTTTAATTGAGCCCTCGAATTAATAAAACGTGACCCCGTTGTAGGCCTAAATTGAGCTCTCGAAATATGTATTTCGTGCTCACATTAATCATTTCTGACATTTTCTCAGCGCTCGCAACTTCGTGTTAAGCTATTGACATTGGACTAATATCAGGCTGTCTGTAACATTACAGTTCATATTGGCAAGTGATGATAACCGTAGGCAGTTAATTAATTAAAGCCTTTTTAGTTTTCACCATTAGGTGGTGAGGAGTTTATAGCGGACTTCTACTCTTTGTAGCAGGGTCACCTGTTTATGTGTCAAGACAATATTGAGTGCACGTTTTACAAATTGTGGCCACGTTTAAGTAGATCGTGCACACAATGTTCTATAACCATATTCACTAAACTGTGCTCGCGTTTTAGTAAATCGTGCGCTCGTTTTAGTAAATTGTGCGCTCGTTTTAGTAAATAGTGCACTCGTTTTATAAATTGTGCGCTCATTTTAATAAATTGTGCCCTCGTTTTACTATGCTTAAAATGAGAGCTCAATTTACTAAAATGAGTGCACACTATAGTAAAACGAGAGTACAATATAGTAAATTGTGCACATGATTTAGTAAAACGAGTGCACAATGTAGTAAATTGTGTGCACAATTTAGTAAAACGAGCGCACATTCTCTCAACATGCAAAACATTTTGCAATGACACCTCTAGGGCTCCGTAAAAAAGTATCTAGAGATGCAAAAACCACAAGCACATGCCCACAAGAGTCATCACAACACTGAGGTATTTAGCAACAGGAAAAATACAAAAATGCAACAATGCAGCAGTGATGACTTGGGGCCAAATCTACGTCTCTATTCTCATGGACAAGTTGATCCAGAACCAAACACAGTTCCTCTGTCCAGTTGGGTTTCCTGCTTCTTTTCTGTTCGGTTTGTGGAAAATTTGAACACCAACCAACACTGCTTCTTCTAGGCCGGTTAGCAATCACAGAAACTGATGAAAGCTGAGACATTTTACCCTCGTTAATACCAAATGGGTGAAGAGCAAAAATGACCAGCATGGTAAATGAATGGAAGCAAATAAACAGAACTATCAGCATGTGAATACTGTGCAAGTGGGACTGAGTTTAATCACACATTTTATAGGATATTTTTTAAAGTATAGCTTACTATTTATTTATTTTTATGTAAAGTATTATTTATAACTAGACAATTCCCCTGCGGGAAATCGCGAGAGTGATGCAGTGGCTGCAGCAGTCTGCGATACCATGCTATATTGCTGTGATAGTACGATGCTACGATGCTATGATGATGCTACTATGCCAAGATGCTACAATGCTATGATGCTAAGATACTAAGATGCTATGATACTAAGATGCTACAAAGCTAAGATACTATGTTGCTACGATGCTAAGATGCTACAATGCAATTATACTAAGATGCTATGATGCTAAGATGCTACAATGCATCATAGCATTGTAGCATCTTAGCATCATAGCATTCAAATAGTCATTTAAGGCCTGGTTCCTTCTGACTGGATGGGTGTGAGTTTGATGTCATGCAGGGTACAACAAACCAAACAGGATGAGGAGGATGCAGTAGGCCTGGCTGAGAGAGAGAGACACTGAGAAGGGTCGTCCTTTATGCTTCGCCTTCTACAAACTGAAGGGCAGGTACAGGCAGCAGACCCCTCCCAGCTCCACCTGAAAGCCAGCATCAAATAAGGAAGAGAGTGGGAGGGATCGTCACACCCCCACCTTTAAGAGGGGTGTCCTCACTAGGATCCCCAGACAAAGAACGAGCAAATCGTAACAATTGATCGTTAATCATAATAATTTTAACAATAAAACTCATTACTCCTACCTGAGCAATAGTTTAACAGTTTACGGCACAGTCTTACAGTTAGAAAAACATCAATATTAAACTTAACACATCCAGGCTGTAACAAGGAATCAGCGATGAAGTGAAGACCTTCAAATTGTCCTGCGAGTCCAGCTCTTTGTCTCATGTTGGACGTCACTGCAGTCTGTCTGGATCAGCTGGAGGAAAACTATAGGCAGACAAATAGACATGTCAAATAATGTTATGTAACATACTTAATATAACTCTTATGAGTGTTCAACAGCTCATTATTTATTTAATTAAAAACATCATATTATATTAAATTACTCCAATTATATATATACTGTCATTAATGTTGTTGCAAGCCATAAATGTTTCCTACTTTATGTGGTGGAATAATATATTTTTCAGTTTGACACAGTTTCATTTAAAAATATCTTCCCTTTAAATTGTAAAACTTCAACATTATTACTGTGATAAGCACCCGCTAGCAAGGCGGCGAATTAGCCGGCGGCTAACCCCACTAGCCTCCGCGTTAGCTCACGGCTAACTGCCGCGGCTAATTCGTGTTTAACTCCCGGTTAGCTAGCGGTTAGCTCGAGGCTAACTCCGCGGTTGAGTCCGCGGCGTTAAGGTAGCGGCTAGCTAGCTCCGTTAGCTCCGCTAGCTTGCTAACATACATGAGCTATGCTTGAAGGCTAGTCGTCGGCTAAATCACTGGGCGGCTAGTCGTTAGCGTCTGTTAGCAGTTAAGCTATTCACTGACCTAATAAGATGAAGGAAACGGGTCAGGGATGTTGTGTCAGGAGTTTCAGCAAAGCAGCCAGATATAATTTGTGTTTAAAATAAAGGAAAAGGTCAAACATGACTGAGAAGTTGTCATTCAGTCAATGAGAAGAGCTATAGCCAAGAGGCCCAGCAGCTGTGTGAAAGCACCATGGGAGACTTGAGGCTTTCCTGAACGTCTAGATGTGTAAATTGTGGGTAAAATGAAGAAATGTGACCTATTTAAAGCGATTCAAAGAAAGGTTACGTCTGCTTTCCTCCAGAAATTTCCCTGCCTTTTTAACATGGCAGTCTATGGAGCTGTGGATGGGTGTTGCTGGCGCATCTTTGTGTCTGACGCCAAAACTATAAGACTTACAGCTTTAGCAGACGAATTTGAGTGAGAAGACACATTTTCCTACGTTTCTATGTATAAATTATGTCTGTCGTGTGAAATTTGTGGCCACGGGAGCAGTTTCTGTGCAGTTTTTTGACTAACTTTCTTCTCCCCTCCTCACTCTAGCTGATGATGTCATCCACTCTAGCACAAACATTCCGCGCAATACACACCCATTATAAACCCTGAAATTTGAGTAAAAACCTACACAACTCTGAGGCTTCATAGTTTAAAAACGGTAAAAGTTGTCGACAAGTGAAGTGAATCTCTGAAGAGAAGGCAAGAGTACCTACGTTTTAAAGTTGAAATGAAGTCTCTCGGTTAAAGTATGCCAGAGCAGTTCATTGTTGAAAATGTCTGTAGAATTATTTTTTTCGGGCTTCTCCATTCATTTCAATGGGAAATTTATCGCGGTTTGAAAAAACTGTATAGAAGCACACCGAGTCCGATCGAGACGCACGTTTTGATGTATTTTGTGTCTGTGTGCGACGAACGGTATTTGAGTTGAAAGGTTTCGAAAATGCGTAGGAAAAAGTTTAATAATAAGAAGAAAAACGTAGTGAAGAACCCTGAACCCTGCAGGCACTGCATCACTAATTACACAGTCTTCATGAAAATGAGATTGTATTATTAAGTCTATTGATTTGACGTCCGGGCGGCACAGTGGCGAGGTGGTTAGCACTGATGCCTCACAGCAAGAAGGTCACCGGTTCGAATCCATGGGCCGGCTGGCCTTTCTGTGTGGAGTTTGCATGTTCTCCCTGTGTCTGCGTGGGTTCTCTCCAGGTTCTCCGGCTTCCTCCCACCATCCAAAGACATGCTGGTTAGGTTCATTGGTGATTCTAAATTGGTCGTAGGTGTGAATGTGAATGGTTGTCTATCTGAAGGGCCTGAATGACTTTTTTAACTAACCTGCAATAGTAAAGTGCAATAACAGTGTATGTACAGTCATGTACAGTCACAATATTTATTTCTCTATTTATGCAACAACCATGCATGTACAGCCAATATTTATTTTTTGTATTACTATTTTTATTATTCTTCACTGGGTGTTTTGGTATTCTGGGCTTTTTATACTGTTTCCTACATGTATGTCTGACAGTGCTGTATGCGATGGAGATGTCAATTTCCCTGCGGGAACCTCCCAAAGGGATCAATAAAGTCGTCTATCTATCTATCTATCTATCTATCTATCTATCTATCTCTGTGTGTGGCCCTGCGATGGACTGGAGACCTGTCCAGGCTGTACCCCTGCCTCTTGCCCGATGACAGCTGGGATAGGCTCCAGCAGACCCCCGTGACCCTTAACAGGACTAAACGGGTATAGAAGATGAATGAATGAATGAATTTGACGTCCATTCTAGGCCATTTATCACCAAAAGTGTATTTTTATCTCGTTTTAGGATCAACCAATCACACCTTCTGAAATGAAGACTCATACCTAGCAAACAGGGTCAACCACACCTCCTCACTAAGATCAGAGTTTCTGTCGATTCCTTGATAAGAGTTCTCTGAGAATGTTCTGGAATCACTCCTAAGCTAAGACTCCTAGCTAGGAATGTTTAGGCTAAGTTAGGAGCTCTCTGAGAGGATTCTCTGAATCTCTAGGAATACGGGCCCTGGTCTCAGTGAGGAAGAGGAAAGGGTTCATTGGGCAGATGATCATAATGTTTTGATCATAAACTGTGACTGATTCAATCAAGATACACAATTAAAAAGTGATGATAAGTTCTGTTACAGCTATTAATGGGTGAAATAAGTGATTACAACAAGTTTTGTGTTTCTTCTCCTTTTCTCATCCAGCATGACGAAAAGGCCTCCTTTGGAGTTCTCCCTCGGAGGCAGGAACTCAGAACACATAACTAAACCGCTTTAACCTGTTGTTGATCACGCAGAACACATAACTAAACTGCTTTAACCTTTTGTTGAATGTGCGATGAGGCGTTCTTTATTAACATTCTTAGCATGCAGTCGCTAAACAACAGAAACTCCCTTAGGCTAAAAGGAAGATCAATCATCTCATAACCTGCCTCCACCATCAGCTCTGAGAACCATACATTTCACATTATTTAATAATGATTAAAAAGTACATGGAAATGAAAGCGCAGGACCCGCAAGCGCAAGCCAATGAAGGAATAAGGCAACAGAAGAGCCCAATGTCTGAAACTCTTGTGTGTAGTGTGTATTTTTTAACAGATTTTGATATTTCAAACACAAATCCCATAATATTCTACTTTTACAACGTGTAACCTAAATTGTTACGTTGTCACCATCAAGGGACAAAAGTGTCGTCTTCAAAAACGCCATGAAAATAGTATATGTTCATATCGTTTTCTGGGCGGTACAGTGGCAAGGTGGTTAGCACTGATGCCTCACAGCCAGAAGGTTCTGGGTTCTAATTCAGGCCGACTGGGTCCTTTCTTGCATGTTCTCCCTCTGTCTGTGTGGGTTCTCTCCAGGTTCTCCAGCTTCCTCCCACCGTCCAAAGACATGCTGGTTAGGTTCATTGGTGATTCTAAATTGGCCGTAGGTGTGAGTGTCTCTCTGTGTTAGCCCTGTGATAGACTGGAGACCTGTCCAGGCTGGACCCCACCTCTAGACCAGTGACAGCTGGGATAGACTGGAGACCTGTCCAGGCTGGACCCCACCTCTAGACCAGTGACAGCTGGGATAGGCTCCAGTTCAATTTTCCTGAAGGATCTGGGAATAGCATCAATCACTCTGCAACTGCAACAACGACATCGGCTCCCCTGCACACCAAGCGAGGGTGGTAGAGGCAAGAGGACCTAGCAAGGGTAGGACAGTGCCTGTGTCAGTTGCTACCAAGGGACCTCCAAATCCCACAAAACTTGACTGTGCATACACTGCACTGGCCAGTGGAGGAAGGCTACCAATACCTGCTGCAAGTCTGGAAAGTATATTTGCAAAGCTCACATAGCACTCAGCTGCAGTTCCTGTGCAGGGGAGTGAACTGAACTCACACACATTTATGCGAACACTCTTTGAAACGATGTTTACTAAAACTAGTGTGTGTGTGTGTTTCAGTGGATTTTAATGGGAGTTAGGGTTAGGGTTAACCTCAACACGCAAATCCACTTTGCGTTTAGATTTTACATTTTTTATTTTTTATTTTTTATTTTTTTGATGCCATCACAAACACTGGCATAGAAAGGGGTAACATTTCAGAAATGAATCAAACATTTGGAGGTATGCTATAACATATGCTGTTTTCATGGCGTTTTTGAAGGGGACACTTTTGTCCCTTACCCTCGTGTGGTGTGTCCCAAGGTGCTGAGGAGACAGCCACGTCATGCTAGTAAAATGAACAAGATGTACCTGTTTGAGCGTGAGAATCTATAGGAAGACTTCTCAATCACACACCACATAGTGTACATACCAACAAAGTCAAGACAGGTTCATGTGGGGCACGTAAGAAAAAAAAACCGTGGAAGTTTGTTTGTGTGGTACCATTCAAGGAGAACGAATATGATCCGGTGACCATTTGTGTCCAGAGTGTTTTGATCCGCATCCGCAGGAAGTTCAGTGGGACCAGTGGTTTCAGAGTCCTTTTCAACATTTTTATTCACTGAATCTGATTTGAAAAGTTGATAGTCGATATCAGACGCAGGGTTATATCAGGACAGCTCAGCTGTCGACACCACCTCCGCCCTCCTCTTTCTCTCCTCCTGGGAGTGGACAGCGGCGCAGGTGAACATAAAACGAGACAGGCAGAGAGAGAGAGACACTCACAGAGCCATCGGTCCACCAGAGACATCAGAGACGTCCTCGTTAGCGGCAGCCTTCATCCTCCTCGTCCTCTATTGACACTGCACAGGGTGAGACAAGCTCAACACCTCTGCTGTTATTCTTCGAAGAGTATTCATATATATATATTTTTACATAATATTATATAATTTTTACATAATTTTAATCCATAATCCACTTCGGGCCTAATCATAAATACCAAATGTGTGATTAATTTCTAAAATTTTACCCCTTTATTTGCCAGTGTCTGTGATGGCATCAAACATTTTTGTAAAAAAAAAAAAAAATAATAAAAAATAACAAATAAACCAAAGTTGAAATATTTTTTAGAATCTAAATGCAAAGTGTTTTCCTGATGTACTCTTAGACCTTAGCAATATATCTGAATGTTTGTCTGAAGTTAACTGGAGGCTTCAGCTGTCTGACACTCACGGCCTTTCAGGACCAAACTGTGTCTTTCGTTTTAGAAAAAAAATAAGAAAAGAAAAGAGGAAACTTTATTGTGAAAGACTGTGAGTTTGTGACACATCCTCTAAAGGAAACAGCAATGACTGAGGTTTGTAGCTGAGACACTGCGTGCTGCTCAGAAAGAAATAAGCTGTGGTATTAATTAGTCCACGTGTTAGACCTGGACTGAGGTTTTCACAGGTGTCTCTAGACTCTGTGGATGGTGTTAGAAACTAAAAACTAGTAAACGCTGTTTCATTCAGTCCACAGAGGAGTTCTATCAAACGTCAGTGAGGGAAGTCAGATTTCATCAGTGGGTAAAGGAGCATTAAGACCTTTAAAGTGCAGGACGTCTGGATTGGTCACATGTGATTTCATTGTCCAGCTGTCTAATTGGAGCTGCTGTTGGAATCACAGTTTCCTCCAGAGAGTGAAACGCAGAGAGAGACTCCACCATCACATTCATGCTCTCAGCTTCTTTTTCAGTCTGTCAGGAAAAGCAGGGAACTGTCCAATCAAAGACGTCCGTCTGTGTGTCTTCCAGCTCTCTGTCGGCTGATTGGCCCCCTCCAACATGGCCCGCCTCCTGTTCTACCTGTCTGCTCTCGGCCTGCTGGCAGGTAAGCACGCCGTGTCTCCAAAGACGGAGGAAACTTTAAGTGGTGATAGTCTGTCAAACACGGAGACACTTTCCTGTCGTCTTTGTTTCTAAGAAGAACTGATGTCAAAAGTCTGAAGTCAACATTTGGACATTAAGCTGTCTCTGTTGTCCAACCAGCTAACACCTCTCATGTGTCTCCATGTCTTCAGGTGCTGCTGCTCAGGTGTTTGAGAATAATACAGAGTTCAACATCAGCTCATGTCCTGTCTCATATTATGGACGGACGTATGAGCGTCTCTATGTGAGTAGGATGAATGTGTTTCTGTCATTAATGCTGTTCAGCGTCCAGTTAAGTCACGTGTTCATCATCATCATCAGCTCATCAGTGGTCAGAGCGCTGCAGCTGATTGGCCACAGCTAAGTGCTGCAGTCTGCTGCAGGCCACACTCTCCGTCCACTGCTTCCTGTCCTCTTGATGCTGTCTGAGCGTCTCATTAATGTCCACCGCAGTGTCTCTGAGTCCGTCGACATGATCCGCTGCAGCGTCCTGAAGCAGAGTGACAGCTCTGACTGAAACCTGCTGCTCTGCCACCAACAATCAGCCTCTTCAGACGTCTTGTTGTTCACTGACTCGTCTTGTCTCTGATTTTAACAGGCCAACTTCACGACTGAAAACTTTATCTTCTGTTTCGACGGCTTCTACGACCCCGATGCTGCAGGAGACTGTATTCTGGCGCCTCCGTCCAATTATTCAGGATCTGACTACGCTACATTTTATATGGTCCCATCAAGAGCTTCCTCTTATGAAGGACTGGTCCACCAGAATGTGCCAACCATTAACAGCACGATGGACTGCTTTGTGTTTTTCTATGCGCTTCACAGCGGGGTCGGAGTGAGTGTTGTTCATTGTCAAGTCAAATCTGAGTGTTTTTAGAGTCGACTGTTTCTGATCCAATTAACTCCTCAAACACTGGAACCTCAATTTAACTTTAAATCACGTCAAATTCTTTTCAGAAATCTTCTGGAGGAAACTTCCTGACAGAGTCTGAATCTTCTCTCTCCTCTCTTTACAGTATGCTATCATTCTATTTGTGTTTGGGGAAGAAACAGCTCTGGTTACACAAATAACGGCTCCTATGACAGTGGTGAGTGTATAAATATATATGTGACCAACTATGCATGTGTAATAATGGAGTGAATGTTAAATGTGTGATCCAAACATTTCCTTCTAAATGTGTCTGTTGCTCTTTTCTCTGTGGTTTAACAAGACAACATGACGAGTTTAGTTTACGAGTAGAAAACTTTTCGGTAGAGGTGTATAAAGTACTTGAAAAAAATAAGTAAAAGTACAAATACCATAACTAAAAATCACTTTGGTAAAAGTTTTAAAGTAGCTCACATTAAATATACTTAAGTATCAAAAGTATCTTGTGAAAAAATATACTCAAGTATCATAAGTACAAGTACAAGTAAAGTACAAAGTATTTTTAGAGTACACATAAAAAGAAGCAAAACAACCAAAAATGGTTCTCTCGTTGTTCTCTTTATTTCACTTTCAGGTGAATGAAATAGATGTGGTATGATAAAACAACAACAACAAAAAAACACTTGTAGAGTGAGTGAATCAAGTGTCTCGTGTCTGCCTGAGAACAAAATAAAGTTCCTCCTATCTCCTCGTCACGGGTGACTGTCGTCTTCTACCGAAGGAGATGCTGTCAGTGTGGTAACGTCTTCCGTGTCTTCCTCATCAGCGTTAACTGCGGAGGTAGCCATGTTGATGTCCACCGCCCCGCGCATCCCGCTCTTACCTCTAAACCTCGTGAGAGTACCATATGTTGTTCCTCTCGTCCTCTCGGACACGCCCGTTCCAGATAATCCTTCGATGATTAATTATATTTCTATTTTAATTTGTAACGAGTAACGAGGTGGCAAACGTCACAGTAACAGAGTAAAAGTATGTTTGTTAACTTTTAAATGTAGTACAGTAAAAGTAAAAGTCCTGATTAAAAAAAAAAAAAAAAACTCAAGTAAAGTACAGATCCTCAAAAAAAGTAAAAAGTAGTGTAATAAAGTACATCTACTTCGTTACTATACACCTCTGCTTTTCAGTAACACTTTCTATGAAGGTCTAGTTTATAATGCATTATGAGCACATGCATAAGACATTCTAATGCATAAATAATTCATAAATTCAGCACTCATTAATATTGTATAGCTCCATACTAAAACATTTTGTTTTTGCAAAATAAAGAGTTGCTTTAAACATCATCATGGTTGACTTAGGCTTTACTTACAGTCAGAAAAATACTGCTCCTAAGTGATAATAACGTTATAATATCATACAGTTGCTAAAAACTTTATACAGTGTTGTCACTTCACTAAAAGCTCTTAAAGTCATCCTGTAACATATTATTGATGTTTATAAGGTACGACTCCGTTTCCGCTACTGAGCATTTAGTATCTGTTCTATGTCGAGCCGTTCTCTGTGTATCTTTACAACTGGCTAGAGTAAGGGTGGTTATAATGTGTTATGTGACCCAGGATTTCAGACTCTTCATTCAAACACTGTTGTCACTAGTATGGAGGTAGAAAACATTAATGAGTGTTTAATTCATGATACATTATGTCCAACACTTGTAATACTTCATAAACATTGGTATAAGTTCTTATACATGATTATTCACCATTATAAAGACACGTATGAAGCATTATAAATGTATTATATTGTCTAATGCTCCTAATGCATTATAAACTAGACCTTCATAGAAAGTGTTACCAACTTTTCTTTTTGTCTGATTTCAATTTTCTCTGCTCTGTGGTCGTAACATTGGTTGTGATTGTTTCTGTGTAGGTGCTTGACATGAAGGTCAGTGGTTCTACAGTCGATACGCTGAATCATACATTCACTGCAGAAAACCAAATGTATTACTCATACTTAGACGTCAGTGGATGCAGACAGTCAGGTTGGTAAATCATCAAGTAATCATCAACTGTAAAATGTGATTACCGTTGAGTCTCTGCTTCCAGCTGATAAACCAGAAAGTGATCTGTGAGTTTTTAAGCTGATGGAAACCTTTGCTCCTTCTCACGTGTTCTGTATAAAGCAGGTGAAGTCGTGAGCTTTGATCCAGAAACCTGCACCACTCTCACCTGTGATGACAGGGCCATCCAAACCTCCACCTGTGGTCCCATGGAGCGTTGTCCCAGCAGCAACATGTAAATATGACCTCTTTGTATCTAGAAGGAGCGGAGATGAAACCGGGAACAGATGAGGGATCTTTAAACTTTGTTTGTTCAGGGAAGTTTCACTGAGAGCTGTAGTCTCTTTGGGTGTGTCGTGTTGGGTTTCCATCAGCTGTAAGTCACCACAGCTCCAAAGCAGCTCTGACTGGAGCAAAGAGATCAGTGAAGAGTGATCTGGTATCAGATGAAAGGCTGATGATTGACAGGTGAACCAATAAAATACTGACTGCTTCCTGCTTTTAAATATGGACACTTTGTGTTTAGTTTCCTCTAGCGCCACCATGAGAAAATGATTAAATGAATAACTGATGATAAAAACTATTAAACTACTACTTTCTAAATGTGTAAATTCAGGCAGTTCTTCTTCTGTTATTTGGGAGATTTGTGGCAATTTTGATGCTACTGCGCGTATTAGCGCCCTCTACAGGTTATGATGATCTCAGGCAGTTAGCGTTAGCTACCAAAACTAGCAAGATGCTACAAGCACTGTGGCTACCATAGACTGTATAAAGATTGGGTGGAAGAATACGACACCCACTCTGATATCTCTGCAGCCTCCATTACTGTCACTAAGCTAACTATGAAGTTAAAGAAGTCTCATCCAAGTACTTTACTAGTTGATGTTTTCACTATGTACCATAAATGTAGTTCCTGGAACGAATCCTTCTTGTGTATGAGTCCAAATACAGAGTACTACAGTAAACCATTCAAGCTGTAAGCCTGAAATTCATTGTCCAAGAATTTAAATGTTACTTTGCTTCTAAACGTGTTCACCCTTAAAGGTTTAACCTCATTATGCTATGAGTAGCGTCCTCTTAAGTTATCTCAGGAACATGTGTTCAGACATCGGACTGCTTCTGAACATTGGTGTTTACTGTACTTTAATTTGAAGTTTAACATAATAAACGTTCTATTAGTCTAAAGACGACATATAAAATAGCACATGTTGAGACATGTTGAACACCAGAGGGCCCCCTGGTGGCCGTGGCCCCCTGCAGCAGCTCATGATGTTGTCTCTGTCCCTCTCTGCGTCCACCAGCTGCATATTGGACACCATGTTTGACACCACCTGCACTGTGACCGGCCCCACCGTCATCGACGTTCACGGCCATGTTAACTCCGTCCAGGATCGGTGTGCGTACTCTCTGGTGTCTGTCCCAGACTTGGACGTCCTGGCCACCTTCCGGGAACGGCGTCGTACAGATGTGAGCTTTGTGGACAGAGTGACGCTGAGACTGGACGACCCAGCTGTCCACATTCACCTGGAACAAGACGGGACAGTCCGGGTAAGCTACCTGCAGCCGCCGTCCATGTGTCAGAGTAGAACTTGATCCAGAGTCCTCCTCATACGCTCGTCTTTATACTCAGAGACATTGGACGTATTCTTCTGATGCTGCTGGACTTGTTGCTGTGGAAACAACCTGGTTGTGAGTTTGAGATGTTTCAGCGCTTCCTTTACTTTGTCTCTGCAGCTGGACGACTCAACGCTGACCCTCAACAGCTCGGTTCATCTGGTTCATGGTGTGGAGCTCTCCAAGGACCAAACTGGAGTCACCGCCAAGGTGTCCCTGTCCAGCTTCACCACTTCTGTCTTCTTTGACGGCAGCACCGCACAGATCCATGTGGAAGGTGCAGAAAATAAAATGTCTCTTCTGGGCCATGGGGCTGTTAACGTGGTGTCCTCCAATTTGAGCGTTGATGCTGATCATTCTGTCCTGAACCTGTCCAGGTCCATCTGGATCTTCTCTCCAGGGCCTGTGTGGAAATTCCAGTGAGTCTTTGAGTGGACTGAGTCTCTCTGACTACAGCTCCCCCAGGTGAGACGTCATCATGAGCTCAGTGTCCCCTGAATGCTGCTTGATGAATGGATTGCAGATGTACTGAGTGTGTTGGTATGAACAAGCCAGAGCAGGTAACCTTGTGTTGTGTGTCGCCCCCTAGCTGTGAGAGGCAGTACCCTGACACTGCTGACAGTACCATCAACTGCAACATGACGACTGAACGGTGAGTAGTGTTAATTTTTTCACCTATTTTTAATTTAGTCTTAGTCTTAGTCTTGTGCCAAATGTCCTTGTTAGTTTTAGTCATATTTAGTCATTCACATGTCTTTTTTTCTTAGTAAAGTTTTTAGTCGACTAAAAGTCTCGCCATTTTTAGTCTAGTTTTAGTCAAAAGAAAACTCAATATATCTTAGTCAAATTTTAGTCAAAACATTTTAGTCTTTTTTTATATAACAAATTATTTCTGAGATTATTTCTGATAACCATTTCAGTCAAATATCGAGCCTCTTCCTTCTACCTAGCATGTCGACGTCTGCACCCACTCTGGCAGAAATCTGGTGTTTGCTACTGTCTATCTATGGGTGTTCTTGCTCCTTGTAGTTTCATGTTGCAGCCACAGGTTGGCAGCAACAGCACGAACTCATTCGGAATATTTTGAAGGCCTAACAGTTGAATACCGTATTTTCCGGACTATAAGGCGCACCTGAATATAAGCCGCACCAGCTAAATTTTGGGGAAACTACAGGTTGTGTCATATATAAGCCGCACCCGACTATAAACCGCTGGTGTTTTAATGTTTAATTACCGTAAGAGTTGTCGGGACAGAAATGACTGTTTGGAAACGCAAAGCGTCCCATTTATTTACATCTGACAAACATAAATCTTTCGATCAATCAAACAAAAAATCAATCGATCAAACTTTCACATCTTTCACATTACAAACAGCATTCCTGCAGAGCACACATAATACAACGGTGCGCTCTTAGCGCACTTCCTGCAGTGTACCGTAGTAGTGCAGTATAACAAAAAACAAAGCTTACAACGCTTGACGAGGCAATAACGTTAAATGGCTAAATTTAATTTGTTTGTAAAAGTGCTTGCCTGTAACACGGCAGCAAAAGTGCAGTAACCCGCTGCTCAACTAAATAACCAGCATCTTTTTCGAAAACAACCAACACAGCAGTAAAGGTGCAGTAAAACGGCCGTTTACTGTATCAAAATAACCAGCCTACTATACCAGAAAAGTCAGTTCTTAAATGAATACTCCGGAATTTTGGACATAGGGCCTCATTTCCAACTGAGCCGGTGTGATATAGGTCGGTGGAGACCGTTTTCAGCACATTTGATCCATTCCTTATATTTGCACAAATCACTGTTGCTAAACTGGTGTTGAGCTAGCGTGCGTCAACGGTAACATCCAGCCTGTCACTAAAAACAGCTATAACTGCTCCGCAGAACACCCGAGACAAATGTATTATAACATCGGACTATCGATGTACATGTCAGTGTTGGTAGAATCATTTTAGAAATTAAACCAACCTTGCATGGCATTGGAATAGCTAGCTGTCACGACTGTAGGGGGCTTCTGTTTTCGTTTTGACGCACTACTACTAACACGCAAAGTAAAATTCCGCTGCTGCTGAGAAACTAGTCCCTCAAAATGTTTTATCATTGAAAATGCAAGGTTGGTTTAATTTCTAAAATTATTCTACCAACACTGACATGTACATCAATAGTCCGACGTTATAATACATTTGTCTCGGGTGTTCTGCGGAGCAGTTATAGCTGTCATCGTCTATGACATGATAGTGCGCCCCTGGTGACCGTTAGCTGTAAAAATCCATCCGCCGTTGTATAAAGCGCAGGGTCCAAAGCAAGTGACAAAAGTAGCGGCTTATAGTCCGGAATTTACGGTATTCTATCTCACGATGAAAAAGTAGAGACAATTGTTGACGAAACTGAAGAGAGATTTTATCTTAGTTTTTATTTTATACAAAACATTTTAGTCTCGTCTTTTTTCGTCAACAATAATGGATGTTAATTTAGTCTTAGTCAGCGTTTTTGGACAATGTTGCAGTCTCATCATTGTCTCGTCTTAGTCATGGAAAAAAAGGTCGTTGACGAACATATTTAGTCTCGTCTCGTCTGACGAAATTAACACTAACGGTGAGACAGCAGCAAACGTTTGTCTGCGTCATACTTTGATCTCTGAGCCCTATTACATGTTACGTCATATGATTAATGCCATGTGATCTCAGAAGGGATGGAAGATGAACACACCTGTTCACAGATTCTTTCTCTTCATCTGTGAAACAGCTGTAACCTCCTGAAGGAGGCGCCCTTCACCACCTGTAGCATCGACCCAGAGCCCTACATAACCGCCTGCATCGACACTTTGTGCACATATCCTGCTCTGGATGGTCTCAACTGTCAGTTCCTGGAGGCCTACGCCAGAGCCTGCAGCCTGTACGGCAACGGCACACTGGACGGCTGGAGGTCAAAGGCCGGCTGCCGTAAGACC
Source organism: Chelon labrosus (assembly GCF_963514085.1). Classification (NCBI taxonomy): domain Eukaryota; kingdom Metazoa; phylum Chordata; class Actinopteri; order Mugiliformes; family Mugilidae; genus Chelon; species Chelon labrosus. Next base: position 31,460,627 of record NC_140337.1, read on the forward strand.
TGACACTCTCCACCACCTTCTTTTAAAGAATTCAGCCCTTGTTTACAGAATAATATATCAGTTTGTCCCTCTGTAGCTGCCCCTGAGGCCTTCTGTCAGGACAGGACCTGCAGCGCTCATGAGTTCTGCGGTGAGAGGACGGTCAGCGGTGAATCTGGCTGCTTGTGTCGGGCCATTTTTGCCTCCAAGTACAGATCGACAGATGCTTTGGGTACGACAGCTGTGGCAGTGACGTGAAAACAGGGAGAACGGTTGGAGGGAAACTTGTAACTTGTGATTTCTCTGACCCAATCTGTGACGTTCAGGTGATCCGACGGTCTGCAGTCAGAACTCTGCTTCCCTGACTCTGGTCGGTTGTCTCCTGGAGGAAAAAGGCATCGACTACTCTGCGTTACACCTCAACGACCCAGACTGCGTGGGTCAGATGGACGAGGAGACCCACATGGTGACCTTCAGCTTCGACAGCATCAACAGCTGTGGAGCGGTGATCACGGTGGGTTCTCTCCTCCACCTCTTTACTCTACAAACAGACTAACCTCTCCCAGCACTCTGCTGAGCTTCTCCTGCTCTCCTCTAGTCTCAGATCTGTCTTCAGCTCTACCCTCTGTGGCTTCTCGTCATGTTGGTCATCTAAAGCTGGTTAAAGGGGGAAAGATGAACGAAGTCGTGATGGATCTGCTTTAGTAACAACATGTGGATGTGTGACCCTACAGGCCAACAACAGCCAGATAATCTACAAGAACACCATCAAGACCCAGAACAGTTCCTCCGACGTCATCACTCGCCAAGACCAAGTCTCCATTGACTTCTCCTGCGTCCACACTCAGCCGGACATCAAGACGATGGCCTTCAGAATCAGAGACAGGTGTGTGGTGGCTGCTAGCTTTGGTTTGAATCAGTTTACCGTCAGAAGTGTGATGTGAGTCGCAGACAGATGACCTGTGTGCGTTCTGTGCAGCTCTGTGATCCAGCAGATCACATCGGGAGCTTGGAATTACTCTCTGACCATGACGGCCTTCACCGACGCCGGCCGCACACAAGCTGTGGAGGCGAACACCGAAGTTCTGCTGAACCAGAAGATCTGGGTGGAGCTGGCGACGGACGGGCTGGATGGAAACATGGTCGCCGTGGTGACCGACTCCTGCTGGGCAACCGACCAGCCGTCTCCCACCGCGACAATGAAATACAACCTGATCATTAAAGGGTGAGACGCTGAGAGGAGGCGGCCTCTCACTGCTGCTCAGGGATTCGTTGATAGACGGTACGTTTGACGGCTCTGACTGATTCCTGAAAGAGTGTGTCTTCCTGTTTGTGAGCAGCTGTGCCAACCCCGCCGACCAGACGGTCAGTGTGGAGGGAAACGGCCTTGGAACCTCCAACTACTTCTCCTTCAACCTGTTCCAGTTCTCTGGGGACTCTGGTGACGTCTACCTGCACTGCAACCTCCAGCTGTGTGTGAAACAGGAGAACAGCTGTGCTCCGGTACGCCTCGCTGCCAAACACACCTCTCACCTCTGAAGTCTCCTAAGGTCTGGACTTCATCTCTGTGTCTTTAACTTCCAGGTTTGTAACGGAGCCGCTCGGAGACGCAGATCTGCCAGGTCCAGATATGAAGGTGAAGGTGCAGCCTTGATCAGCATGGCCTGGACTAATTAGGTAAAACTCTGCTGTTGTAGATGAGTCTGAGACGTGTGTGTTATATAGACTGAGACGACTGTTGACTGAGTGACATTAAAACCTCGTTAAAGCAGAACAGTGAAGTTAAAGAGACAGAATAAAGCTTGCCACAACGTACCATGGAGCTTGGGCTACCAGTGGATTGAGACTCCAAGCCTGGACGAACAGGGACATGAAAGGCTGAGCTCGAGGTACCAGGGGCACGATGACTCTGTGGGGTGCAGCTTGGGTGGGATAGTTGGTGGAGGTGCAAACCCCGGGTCCAGCTGAACGTTAGAATCCGGGCTGAATTCAGGGCACCAGTAGCACCACGGGCACTAGGGGAAGGAGGACCTGAGCGTCAAAGCTCACTGACGGTGTCGAGAAGAGATATTACAGCATCACAACTGATTCAGACTGGACTGTGTTTTGATTTGGAGTGGGTTCTATCGACCTGAAGCACATCATGATTCTCAGTTCCATCTTAAAAGTCTGTCAGCTGTTTAACTACCTTCCATGTGACGAGTTTGTGTTTCCAACATTCTCCATGAGATGAATTTAATGAGCCGCTGAGAGGCTGAAATGTCCTGGATAAGAGGAAGACGTGGCAGGTGATTGGCTGAAGAGAAGCCAAAGGGACAGAGTGACAGAGAGGACAGGAAGACAGTTTTCAGAAGAGACAGCTGTCACAGTTTGGTCTGGTTCTCTTCTCAGGTGGTTTCCACGGTGACTCGGACTGACCAACTGGCTGCCGACCTCTACGATGATCCCCGACTTTTGATTGGTCCTGATCCAGAGTCTGGATGTGTGAAAGGATGAGCTCAGTTCTGGCTGCTGTGAGGCAGCTGGGCAGCTGGAACCAGCAGCTGGAACCAGCAGCTGGAACCAGCAGCTGGAACCAGCAGCTGGAACCAGCAGCTGTCTTCGTGGAAGTATTGTGAGGACAGGACCAAACTGTCATCTCTGACACATATTTTCTCTCTGTTACTATCAACATGGTGGAGGGTCCATTTGATTTATGTTATAACCTAATGAATTTATCAGAGGAACATCTACACCCCTGAAGCTCTAACCACGGTGTCCTCCATCACTACCTCTCCCAGCATGCCTTGGGGCACTGCAGGACCTCCCAGGAGGCCTGTAGGCGGTCACATGTCAGCCTTGTTACCTCGTTCATTCACAGAAATGTCTGCTCACAGGTTGCATACGAGGCCTCCAACCAAAGAGGCATCTTTACTTCTCAGGCTGTTTGAGGTGAAACGATCCAGAATTAGACCAGAAACCAGAGGTTAGAGGAGATACAGGCTGGGGTCATAGAGTGATTTAAAGGTCACGGGTCATTTTAAAATCAGTTGTGTAACAAGCTGGTAGTCAAGGCTAAACTTTAAAAGAGGAGCAACATTACCAGTTTCCTCCCAGTTTGATTTGTAGAAGGGTTTAGTTCGATTTGGGGTGTGTGGATTGTTTGACGGTGATCTAAAGAAGAGGAAGGATGGTTTAAGACACTGAAGCTCTCACTTGGACAGATTTGAATCTAATTTAAGAGCCGAACCAAAGAGTTCACCTGCAGACAGAACCAAGAGAGGACTGGAGCTGAGCGTGCTGATGGTCAGAGTTACATTTACCTGCAGAGAGTTTGCAGACATCCAGCTTTTAATGTCAGCTCAATGCTCTCTTAAGGTGGACGGACTAGTCAGGATGGTCCGTACAACCAAAGATAAAACCTCCCAGAGCTGCAGTCTGAGCAACGGCATGAAAAGCTGCAGTCAAGTCCAGCAACGTCAACGTCGACCTGAATCTGCAGCCCTGCAGAGATCATTTAGTGTCAGTGCTGTGGTGTTGTCTGGAAGCTGATTAAAAGGTGGAGAACATGTGTTCCATCCTTCCTCTCAGAAAAGACATCAGATTTGAACTTGTACCTGCTATCTTTCTTTCTATTGTTCTGTTGATTTGTGGAGACAGTTCAGCTGCTCTGCTGCGTCTCTTTTATTCTCTCACTGTTTCTTCAGCATGAAAAAGACCAAAAAAACACAAATAAAGGATGAGGGTAAAAAAACCCAACCTGAGTTTGGCTTCTTTTTCTGGGGTTCATCACTTCCTGTTTACTGTGAAGAGGCAGGCTTTACTGAAGCTAAAGTGTCCACATCAATTTTCATGTTACTCTGTCACAAACAAAAGTTCTGCCTGGAGGACTTTCTAGCTTTGATTAGCTACTGTTAGAGCTGCAGTAGACAATGTCACATTAACCATCTTCCCTTTATTTCCTATGAACATTCCTCTTGAACATCAACATCTAAAATCAACCGGTCAACACTTAATTCACTGTAAATGGCAACAAACCTCCAAACCATGAGAACAACAACAGACACGAGGTAAAACAGAGATACCTGGTCCACAGGAGATGGTTTCACAAGTATTAAACTGGTAATTAGAAATAATAAAGTGTATCTGAATCTCTACTACACATCCACTGTGTCAGCAGCGGGATGTACCGACAGTTAAAGTGTTTGATGGACATCTATAGGATGGGCAACAATCAACCAAGCTAAACATTGTCCCAGTAGTCTTGTCCACATAATGTTGATCAAACAGCAGACGGGTAGAAATGTTCTTGGAGAGCAAATGATGAAATAAAGTATTTAAAATAAATGTGTTTATTGAGTGGACCTGAAAAAAAAAAAAAAGTCTTGCACCCACTGAACGCAGTACCTAATTCAGCAGAATGTTATTTAACTAACTGCCTGTAAGTAGGTTGGTAATGTCTACAAAAGACCAGGCTTTAAAACCTATAAAAACATCAATTGAATTGTATGCACTGTTGCATAATTTTAATCAAACCAGGTGACATGAGTGCACACCAGCCATATGAAGTAAATATCAGTATTTTTACGGATTCTATAATGTGCACAATGGTAGAATTTGATGATGTCCAGGCTAAATGAAATGCCCAAAGGTTGAATTCTGTGTACATTGCATCCCATAGTGAGAATCAGCCAGATTCACTTTCATGAGGTAAAAACTCAATGTCGCTATTCCACTTTGACTAGAACCTTGTGAAGAGGTTGTGCTGGGTGGTGTACTGTTCTTGATGATGTTGTGGGTTCTCCTGACAACCCTGGTTCTGTAAATGTCCTGCTCCAAAAAGGCCTTCCTGTCTTCAGAAGTGAGTATTCCAAACTACTCTGTGACTGAGGTACCTGGAAATTGTACATACCGTTTCTGTTGTACATACTGTTTCTGTTAAATATTCCTGCTGTACTAAGAGCCATTGTACCGAAATTTCTTTTTGATGAAAATCAAAATGACAAATAAAGTCTATCTAAGTCTAAGTCGAAGTCTAAGAGTTGCTGAGCATTTTGATCAATATACCAAATTTCCACATCCTTCTCAGGAAGTACAGTCTTGTCCTGAACTCATCAGGGCTGCAGCACCGTCTATGAACACATCATCTCCTGAAACAAGTTGTCTGTATCAAACAAATGCAGCTCTAACGAACTCAAAGCTCTTTTCTCTTAATGTTTTGTTGCCACGTGATTGTGTGGTTTCATCTGCGGGGTTTTTCTGTTCTCTTCTAATGCCAAGCAAACAGGAAGTCAGAGGCTTTTAGTGTCTGTCAAACTGCTGCTGGTCTCAATTCAGTCAGCTGCAGAATGGAGGGAACATCTGTCCAGAGGCTGCTGGGTGAGTCTGATCTGCTGGATGTGTGTTGGTGTCTAAACGTTGAGAGATGATCACTGCTGCTTCCCACAGCAGAACAGTCATTAAAGCTCAAAGTGTGCTTTCTCTTTAGTTCTGGGCTCTCTGCTGTGCTGCACAACAAACCAAGGTTAGTCAACTTCTTCATTCTCTTTAAACCTGTTCAATCTTTGTAATTGTTGTTATTTAGAGTCGATGCTTTCAGTCAAGATCTCTGATAGAAAAGAGCAGAAAGAGATGATTAGAAACATTGAGTCTGTAGATGATCACTAGCTTCTTCATGTTTCTGTAGATGTTCAGAGAAGATTTTAAGAGATGAACATGTTTGATGTTGCTCAATAACTCAAAAGAACCATATGACAAAGAAACAACACAGAATGTGTTTTATGTGACGTGAGGGGATTTATTTGACATCAAGTTTAGGTTTTATTTGTGATTACTTTTATCAACAATAAAATGGATCAGCATTGTTTCATCTGAACCCTCCCAGCTCGTCTGACTGTGAGTCCCAGCAGCTCTCAGTTCTTTAAAAGAGACTTTGTGTCTCTGAGCTGTGAGGAGGACGACAACTCTGCTGAATGGACTCTGAGGAGAAACACCACCACAGGACAGAGGACTCAGTGTGGAGCTGACTGGGGAAAAGCAGCTGGTTCTTCCTGTGAAATCAGTGGCGTCTTCACTAGGGACAGTGGAGTTTACTGGTGTGAGTCCAGAAAGGGAGCAACCAGTAACAGCATCAACCTCACTGTCTCTGGTAAGCGCAGACTGTGGAGTTAGTATTGATGAAGCTGTGTGGAAATGGATGAAATGCTGTAGTTTGTCTCTGTGTTGAGGTGGACCAGTGATCCTGCAGAGTCCTGTCCTCCCTGTGATGGAGGGAGATGACGTCACTCTGCTCTGTAAAACAGAGACCACTCCCTCCATCCTCTCAGCTGCTTTCTATAAAGATGGCTCCTTGATCAGGACTGAGTCTACAGGTCACATGACCATCCACCATGTTACCAGGTCTGATGAAGGCCTCTACAAGTGTAACATCAGTGGTCATGGAGAGTCTCCATCCAGCTGGATCACTGTCACAGGTGAGGAGCTTCACTTTGATTTCAACTCTTATTTCATCCACATGTTCACCTGACCAGGTGAGATTCTCTCTTCAGAGAAACCTACAACAACACCTCCACCCACATCTACGCCTCCACCTGGATCTACGCCCCCTCCACTTGTCCTCAGAGTGGTCTGCCACCTGGTGGTGTTCTGTCCATACTTCATCTCCACTCTCCTCATGGTGTCTTTATGTCGACACAGACCAACAGGTAACATTCACTGATCAATCAATCAGTCAATCAATGACAGTTTTCTTAATTAATTCATCGTCTACATTTTCTTTATCACCTGCTCTGACTGCAGGAAATGACCTCCCTGTCTCCATGGTGATGACCTCACCCCACGCTGAGCAGAGATTGGATGATGACTATGACGACATCCATGATGTCACCACAGAGCATCACTTCTGAAGTGATCTGGTCTCTGGTCTGATCCTGAAGTCAGAAACCAGCATCATCTCTTCCTGTCTGTAGTTGATGTGTCAGAGTGGAGAGGATTCAGGTGGAAGTGAAGGAATCTGGAGGCAGACGTCCTAAACTGGCCACCGTACAGAAGCTGACATCAGAGCCTTTTCTCTGTTCTTCACTTCAATTTAAAAACTTCAACAAAATTAATGAATGAAGGATATCGAACATGACTTGGTGACTCATTTCCCTGGGGAGTTACATGTGAGCACAGCAGCCATATGGAGGAAATATCTGTATTTTTATGGATTCTATAATGTGCACAATGATAGAATTTGATTATGTAGAGGAAAAATAAAATGTCCAAAGGTTGAAATGTGTGTATATTGACTTCTCAAGTGGGAATCAGTAGTATCTTGTAGCTAGATTCCTTTTCACTTTTGGTACTTTGATTTTATCCAAATGTCGAAATGGAGAATGGGCCTGCTTCTATTTGTTACTGGAACCTTTGTAGAATATGTCTGCTTTGTGGTACTTCTATAAACTCTTGTTCCAGTTCTAGTCAAGGTGTTGCTGAATGAGTTCAGAATGATATCATTGCTATAAGGGTGTTGAATGAACTATTCAGGAGTGTCCCCGATGCCAGAGTGTGAAGAGGTTGTGCTGGTTGGCGTACTGTCCTTGATGATGTTGTGGGTTCTCCTGATAACTCTGGTTCTGTAAATGTCCTGCTCCAAAAACATCTTCCTGTCCTGAGCAGTGAGTATTCCAAACCACTCTGTGATAGAGGTGGTGATGACACTCTCAATGTTACTTCTGTAAAAGTTCCTGAGGATTTTGGTCGACGTAACAAATTTCCACATCCTTCTCAGGAAGTACATTCTTGTCCTGAACTCATCAGGGCTGCAGCGCCATCTCTGAACACATCATCTCCAACTTCCCAATAGTCCTTTAGAACTGAAGAAGCTACTCAGAGGAGTGGTGAAACTTCTTTTCAAAAAAAAACTCTACAAGTCTAGTTGCATTTCCAAATGGTTTTTGGATATACTATGACTTGGAAGACTGAAAACCTTCACAGATACATCATGTCCATGTGAAACAAGTTGTCTGTATCAGATCTAACGAACTCAAAGATCTCTTCTCTTAGTGTTTTTTGTTGCCACATGGTCGTGTGGTTTCATCTGCGGGGTTTTTCTGTTCTCTTCTAATGCCAAGCAAACAGGAAGTCAGAGGCTTTTAGTGTCTGTCAAACTGCTGCTGGTCTCATTTCAGTCAGCTGCAGAATGGAGGGAACATCTGTCCAGAGGCTGCTGGGTGAGTCTGATCTGCTGGATGTGTGTTGGTGTCTAAACGTTGAGAGATGATCACTGCTGCTTCCCACAGCAGAACAGTCATTAAAGCTCAAAGTGTGCTTTCTCTTTAGTTCTGGGCTCTCTGCTGTGCTGCACAACAAACCAAGGTTAGTCAACTTCTTCATTCTGTTTAAACTTGTTCAATCTTTGTAATCGTTGTTATTTAGAGTCAATGCTTTGAGTCAAGATCTCTGATAGAAAAGAGCAGAAAGATGATTAGAAATACCGAACCTGTAGATGACCACTAGCTTCACGTTTCTGTAGATGTTCAGACAAGATTTTAAGAGATTCAGATTCATAAAACTTTATTCATCCCCAGGGAGCAATTTCAGGAACAAGTGAGCAGCATGACCTGCAAGAACAAGATATTTTTAACGACCAAAAAAATAGATCAATACAAAGTATATACAAAAGAGAAAACAATTATGACATAAATGTAGTAACTATCCAAAACTGTCCATGGAGGATGTAAACATGAATCTAAGAGTAAAGTGAATAAAGTCCACATGTAAACAGTAATTACAAGGATGATGTATTTACATGTTATTGAAGTGGTAGTATGGGTAATAAAAATGAAAATAAATAAAAACAAAAATAACAATAAAAATAATCATTAAAATAATGTGCTATTAAAAAAAAATACTGCGGTGGAGGAGTGTCCATGGGCTGCTTGTTGACGGAAGTTTTCAACTAAGAGTCAGTTGTTTGTGTGGTTAGGGGGGTGGGGAGGTGTGAATGTGCTATTGTTGTGTGTGTGCATCAGAAGAATCAGAGGGAGAGATTGAGTGTGTGTGTTTGTGTGGAATTTAAGAAGCAGGATAGCTTTGGGGAAGAAGGTGGCCTTCCTCCTCTGAGATCCCCAGGTGGGGCAGTGGAGCCGCCGTCTGGAGGGGAGCCACTCAAATGATGAGTGGAGGACATGTGAGGGGTCTTTGGTGATGTTGTCTGCTAACATGAGTGTCTGTTGTGTATGTGTGAGAGAGTTCTGACAGGCAGGACAATGATCTTAGAGCAAACCAAGACAGTGCTCTGCAGCCGGTTTCTGTTTTGGAGGCCGATGGAGTGGAATAAAAACTCTGTAGAATGTCTTTGCTGACTTCAAAGGAGCATAGTTTCCTAAGGAGGTGTTGCCATTGATGATACCTCCTGAAAGTCTGTTCTGTGTTGGAGGAGAATTTCAGCAGGTTGTCAAAGATGGTGTCCAGATATATGACCTCCTCCACCAGCTCCACTGGCTTCCCATGAATGATGGTGGTGACTGTTGTAGCCAGAAGGTCACCACCATCTCCTTTGTTTTGCTGACGTTCAGTTCCATGTGTGACACCACCCTACGAACTCCAGAAGAGCTGGTCCATGGTGTTGTGAGGGGCCAAACAGCAGAGATAGAGCTGTGTCATCAGCGTATTTGACCAGGTGACAGTTGGGCTGTGTGGATCTGCAGTCATCAGAGTATAGGATGAAGAGCAGGGGTGATAGCATGCAGCATTGGAGGGAGCCGGTCAAGGTGAAACGGCGGTCTGAGGGGGAGTTGTTGACCAGTACTTTCTGTGACCTGTTGGTAAGAAAGTCCAGAAGAGGAGAGTTTTGTGGCCAGGATGTGGGGCTGCAGGGTGTTGAATGCTGAGGAGAAATGAGCAAACAGTAGTCTAGCTGAAGAGTGAGGGTGCTCCAGATGTTTGTGGATGCTATCAATGATAAATGTCTCTCCATCATTGACAACTCTGCCTGTGAAATATGCAAACTGGAATGGGTCAATCAGGAGGTCCGTTGCACTGATAATATTGTGTTTTATGATCCTCTCCATGGCTTTCATCACGAGGGAGGTCGGAGCCACGGGCTGAAGGTCATTCAGAGCTTTTGTCTTACTTTACTGAGGGATGGGGATGACTGTGGAGTGTTTCCAAAGATGAGGGACAGTGCTACTGTCCATGGAGCTCTGGAACAAGGTCTGAAACATGCCGTCCTGCTCTCTCTGGTTTCCTGTGGGCTCTCACCACATCCTAAGTGTTGAAGGTGAATGCAGAGCTGCCGGAGTTGGGAATAGATCTTAGCTCCTATACCTGTTTAGTGTTGTTTGTTTCGAATCTGGTGTAAAAGGAGCTGAGGTCATCTGGGAGGGATGTGAACGTGCTTCATCTTGCTTAACAACTCAAAGAACCAGATGACAGAGAAACAACACAGAATGTGGTTTATGGGATGTGAGGGGATTTCATTTACATCAAGTTTGGGTTTGATTAGATTTCTTGGTATTTTTGACAACAATGAAATGGATCAGCATTATTTTATCTGAACCCTCCCAGCTTGTCTGACTGTGAGTCCCAGCAGCTCTCAGTTCTTTAAAGGAGACTTTGTGTCTCTGAGCTGTGAGGAGGACGACAGCTCTGCTGGATGGACTCTGAGGAGAAACACCACCAAACGACAGAGGACTCAGTGTGGAGCTGACTGGGGAGAAGCAGCTGGTTCTTCCTGTAACATCAGTGGTATCTACCCATGGGACAGTGGAGTTTACTGGTGTGAGTCCAGAGAGGGAGCAACCAGTAACAGCATCAACCTCACTGTCTCTGGTAAGCTCAGACTGTGGAGTTAGTATTGATGAAGCTGTGTGGAAATGGATGAAATGCTGTAGTTTGTCTTTGTGTTGAGGTGGACCAGTGATCCTGCAGAGTCCTGTCCTCCCTGTGATGGAGGGAGATGACGTCACTCTGCTCTGTAAAACAGAGACCACTCCCTCCATCCTCTCAGCTGCTTTCTATAAAGATGGCTCCTTGATCAGGACTGAGTCTACAGGTCACATGACCATCCACCATGTTACCAGGTCTGATGAAGGCCTCTACAAGTGTAACATCAGTGGTCATGGAGAGTCTCCATCCAGCTGGATCACTGTCACAGGTGAGGAGCTTCACTTTCATTTCAACTCTTATTTCATCCACATGTTCACCTGACCAGGTGAGATTCTCTCTACAGAGAAACCTACAACCACACCTCCACCCACATCTACACCTCCACCCACATCTACGCCCCCTCCAGCATCCTCCTTCCACCTTGTCCACAGAGTGTCCTACCACCTGGTGGTGTTCTGTCCATACTTCATCTCCACTCTCCTCATGGTGTCTTTATGTCAACACAGACCAACAGGTAACATTCACTGATCAATCAATCAATCAATGACAGTTTTATGAATTAATTCATTGTCTACATTTTCTTTATCACTTGCTCTGACTACAGGAAATGACCTCCCCGTCTCCATGGTGATGACCTCACCACACGCTGAGCAGCGACTGGATGATGACTATGACGACGTCCATGATGTCACCACAGAGCATCACTTCTGAAGTGATCTGGTCTCTGGTCTGATCCTGAAGTCAGAAACCAGCATCATCTCTTCCTGTCTGTAGTTGATGTGTCAGAGTGGAGAGGATTCAGGTGGAAGTGAAGGAATCTGGAGGCAGATGTCCTAAACTGGCCACCGTACAGAAGCTAACATCAGAGCCTTTTCTCTGTTCTTTACTTCAATTTGAACACTTCAACAAAATTAATGAATGAAGGATATCGAACATGACTTGGTGACTAATTTCCCTTGGGAGTTACATGCGTGGAGAGCAGCATTATGGAGGATATATCTGTATTTTTATTGATTCTGTAATGTGCACAATGAATTTCATTCTGTAGAGAAAAAATAAATTATCCAAAGATTGAAATGTGTGTATAGTGACTTCTCAAGTGGGAATCTGAAGTATTTTGTAGCCCTTTCAGGTTTTGTTCTTTGGTTCTATACAAAAGTCCAAATGGAGAGAGGGCCTGGTTCTATTTGTTACTAGAACCTTTGTAGAATATATCTGCTTTGTAGTATTTTTATAAACTCTTTGTCCAGTTCTGAATGAGTTCAGAATGATATCATTGCTATCAGTGTGTTGAATGAATTATTCAGGAGTCTCCCCGATGCGAGAGTGTGAAGAGGTTGTGCTGGGTGGTGTACTGTCCTTGATGATGTTGTGTGTTCTCCTGACAACTCTGGTTCTGTAAATGTCCTGCTCCAAAAAGACCTTCCTCTCCTGAGCAGTGAGTATTACAAACCACTCTGTGATAGAGGTGGTGATGACACTCTCAACGTTACTTCTGTAAAAGTTGCTGAGGATTTTGTTCGACGTACCAAATTCCCCCATCCTTCTCATGAAGTACAGTCTTGTCCTGAACTCATCAGAGCTGCAGCGCCATCTATGAACACATCGTCTCCAACTTCACAATAGTCCTTTAGAACTGAAGAAGCTACTCAGAGGAGTGGTGAAACATCTTCTAAAAATAACTCTACAAGTCTAGTTGCATTTCCAAATGGTTTTTGGACCTGGATGGCTCAGAAACTTCACAGATACATCGTTTCCATGTGAAACAAGATGTCTGTATCAAACAAATGCAGATCTAACGAACTCAAATATCTCTTCTCTTAGTGTTTTGTTGCCACGTGATCGTGTGGTTTCATCTGCGGGGATTTTCTGTTCTATTCTAATGTCAAGCAAACAGGAAGTCAGAGGCTTTTAGTGTCTGTCAAACTGCTGCTGGTCTCATTTCAGTCAGCTGCAGAATGGAGGGAACATCTGTCCAGAGGCTGCTGGGTGAGTCTGATCTGCTGGATGTGTGTTGGTGTCTAAACGTTGAGAGATGATCACTGCTGCTTCCCACAGCAGAACAGTCATTAAAGCTCAAAGTGTGCTTTCTCTTTAGTTCTGGGCTCTCTGCTGTGCTGCACAACAAACCAAGGTTAGTCAACTTCTTCATTCTGTTTAAACCTGTTCAATCTTTGTGATCATTGTTATTTAGAGTCAAAGCTTTCACTCAAGATCTCTGATAGAAAAGAGCAGAAAGAGATGATTAGAAACATTGAACCTGTAGATGACCACTAGCTTCACGTCTCTGTAGATGTTCAGAGAAGATTTTAAGTGATTCAGATTCAGCTTCAGAAAACGTTTCTTGCCCACTTGAGGCAATTTAAGGCACACGTAAACAGCGTGACGTGAAAGTACAAGACATTTTTAATGTCCAAAAAAATAGATCAATGTAAAGTATATACAAAAGAGAAAACAACTATGCCATAAATGTAGTAAATACCCAAACCTGACCATGGAGGATGTAAACATGACTGTAAGAGTAAAGTGAAAAGTCCACATTTAAACAATAATTACAGGGATTATAAATTAACATGTTGGGGAAAAGGTAGTATGGGTAATAAAAATAGTAATAGTAATAATAATAATAATAACAATAAATAACATGCTACGAATAAAAAAAAAGGTGCGTTGGAGTAGTGTCCATGGGCTGCTTGTTGACGGAAGTTTTCAACTAAGAGTCTGTCGTTTGTGTGGTTAGGGGGGTGGGGAGGTGTGAATGTGCAATGGTTGTGTGTGTGCTAGAGAAGAATCAGAGAGAGAGATTGAGTGTGTGTGTTTGTGGGGAAATTGAGAAGCAGGATAGTTTTGGGGAAGAAGGTGGCGTTCCTCCTCTGAGATCCCCAGGTGGGGCAGTGGAGCCACCGTTTGGAGGGGAGCCACTCAAATGCTGACTGGAGGACGTGTGAGGGGTCTTTGGTGATCTTGTAGGCTAACGTGAGTGTCTGTTGTGTATATGTGAAAGAGTTCTGACAGGCAGGACAATGATCTTTGAGCAAACCAAGACAGTGCTCTCCAGTCGCGTTCTGCAGCAGGTTATATAGAAGGTGATGATGCTCTGTCATAAAATCTCTGTAGAATGTCTTTGCTGACTCCAAAGGAGCAGAGTTTCCTAAGGAGGTGTTGCCATTGCTGCATTGAGCTGAAGGTCATTCAGAGCTTTTATCTTACTTTTTGGGGGGATGGGGATGACTGTGGTGTGTTTCCAAAGATGGGGGACAGTGCTACTGTCCATGGAGCTCTGGAACGAGGTCTGAAACATTCCCTCTAATTTCTGAGTTCAATGCCTCAGGACCTGGCTACTGATGTTGTCCGAGCCATGTGAGCTGCTGTCTGTGGTTGCCCTGAGGGCTCTAACCTCATCCTAATTGTAGAAGGTGAACATAGAGCTGCCGGGTTTGAGAGTAGATCTTACCTCCTCTAGCTGGATGGTGTTATCTTGATTGTGTTGTCTGTCTCAAATCTGGTGTTGAAGATGTTGAGGTAGTCGGGGAGGAGTGTGAACATGTTTCATGTTGCTCAACAACTCCGAGAACCATCTGACAGAGAAACAACACAGAATTTGTTTTATGTGATGTGAGGGGATTTATTTGACATCAAGTTAAGGTTTTATTGGTGATTAGTTTTATCAAAGATAAAATGGATCAGCATTCTTTCATGTGAACCCTCCCAGCTCGTCTGACTGTGAGTCCCAGCAGCTCTCAGGTCTTTAAAAGAGACTCTGTGTCTCTGAGCTGTGAGGAGGACGACAGCTCTGCTGGATGGACTCTGAGGAGAAACACCACCAAACGACAGAGGACTCAGTGTGGAGCTGGGTGGGGAAATCCAGCTGGTTCTTCCTGTAACATCAGCAGTATCCACCCATCAGACAGTGGAGTTTACTGGTGTGAGTCCAGAGAGGGAGCAACCAGTAACAGCATCAACCTCACTGTCTCTGGTAAGCTCAGACTGTGGAGTTAGTATTGATGAAGCTGTGTGGAAATGGATGAAATGCTGTAGTTTGTCTTTGTGTTGAGGTGGACCAGTGATCCTGCAGAGTCCTGTCCTCCCTGTGATGGAGGGAGATGACGTCACTCTGCTCTGTAGAACAAAGACCACTCCCTCCATCCTCTCAGCTGCTTTCTATAAAGATGGCTCCTTGATCAGGAATGAGTCTACAGGTCACATGACCATCCACCATGTTACCAGATCTGATGAAGGCCTCTACAAGTGTCACATCATCAGTCATGGAGAGTCTCCATCCAGCTGGATCACTGTCACAGGTGAGGAGCTTCACTTTGATTTCAACTCTTATTTCATCCACATGTTCACCTGACCAGGTGAGATTCTCTCTACAGAGAAACCGACAACCACACCTCCACCCACATCTACACCTCCACCCACATCTACACCCCCTCCATCATCCTCCCTCCACCTTGTCCTCAGACTGGTCTGCCACCTGGTGGTGTTCTGTCCATACTTCATCTCCACTCTGCTCATGGTGTCTTTATGTCGACACAGACCAACAGGTAACATTCACTGATCAATCAATCAATGACAGTTTTCTGAATGAATTCATTGTCTACATTTTCTTTATCACCTGCTCTGACTGCAGGAAATGACATCCCCGTCTCCATGATGATGACCTCACCCCACGCTGAGCAGCGATTGGATGATGACTATGACAACGTCCATGATGCCACCACAGAGCATCACTTCTGAAGTGATCTGGTCTCTGGTCTGATCCTGAAGTCAGAAACCAGCATCATCTCTTCCTGTCTGTAGCTAATGTGTCAGAGTGGAGAGGATTCAGGTGGAAGTGAAGGAATCTGGAGGCAGATGTCCTAAACTGGCCACCGGACAGAAGCTGACATCAGAGCCTTTCCTGTGCTCTTCACTTCAATTTGAACACTTCAACAAAATAAATGAATGAAGGATATCGAACATGACTTGGTGACTCATTTCCCTGGGGAGTTACATGCGTGGACAGCAGCCAGATGGAGGAAGTATCTATAATTTTTATGGATTCTATAATGTGCACAATCATAGAATTTGATCATGTAGAGAAAAAATAAAATTTCTAAAGGCTGAATTGTGTGTACATTGCCTCTTCAAGTGGGAATCAGTATTTTTTTTGTAGCTGGATGCCTTTTCACTTTGGGTACTTTGGCTTTATCCAAACATCGAAATGGAGAGTGGGCCTGGTTCTATTTTTACTAGAACCTTTGTAGTATATGTCTGCTTTGTGGTATTTCTATAAACTCTTGGTCCAGTTCTGCATAAGTTCAGAATGATATCTATCTACACGCCATCTATTAACACACTGTTTCCAACTTCCCAACAGTCCTTTAGAACTGAAGAAGCTCCTCAGAGGAGTGGTGAAACTTCTTTTCAAAAAAACTCTTCAACTCTAGTTGCATTTCCAAATGGTTTTTGGATATACCATGACCTGGATGACTGAGAACCTTCTCAGACACACCGTCTCCATTTGAAACAAGTTGTCTGTATCAGATCTAGCAAACTCAAAGATCTCTTCTCTTAGTGTTTTGTTGCCACATGGTCATGTGGTTTCATCTGTGGGGTTTTTCACTTCTATTCTAATTTAAAGGAAACAGGAAGTCAGAGGCTTTTAGTATCAGTCAAACTGCTGCTGGTCTCATTTAAGTCAGCTGCAGAATGGAGGGAACATCTGTCCAGAGGCTGCTGGGTGAGTCTGATCTGCTGGATGTGTGTTGGTGTCTAAACGTTGAGAGATGATCACTGCTGCTTCCCACAGCAGAACAGTCATTAAAGCTCAAAGTGTGCTTTCTCTTTAGTTCTGGGCTCTCTGCTGTGCTGCACAACAAACCAAGGTTAGTCAACTTCTTCATTCTGTTTAAACCTGTTCAATCTTTGTAATCATTGTTATTTAGAGTCACGGCTTTCAGTCAAGATCTCTGATAGAAAAGAGCAGAAAGATGATTAGAAATACTGAACCTGTAGATGATCACTAGCTTCATGTTTCTGTAGATGTTTACAGAAGATTTTAAGTGATTCAGATTCATAAAAGTTTATTCGTCCCCAGGGAGCAATTTAAGGCACAAGTGAGCAGCATGACCTGCAAGAACAAGATATTTTTAAGGACCAAAAAAATAGATCAATACAAAGTATATACAAAAGAGAAAACAATTATGACATAAATGTAGTAACTATCCAAAACTGTCCATGGAGAATGTAAACATGACTCTAAGAGTAAAGTGAATAAAGTCCACATGTAAACAATAATTACAAGGATTATATATTTACATGTTATTGAAGTGGTAGTATGGGTAATAAAAATGAAAATGAATAAAAACAAAAATAACAATAAAAAAAATCATTAAAATAATGTGCTATTAAAAAAAATACTGTGGTAGAGGAGTGTCCATGTGTTTCTTGTTGACGGAAGTTTTCAACTAAGAGTCTGTCGTTTGTGTGGTTAGGGGGGTGGGGAGGTGTGAATGTGCTATGGTTGTGTGTGTGCTAGAGAAGAATCAGAGAGAGAGATTGAGTGTGTGTGTTTGTGGGGAAGTTAAGGAGCAGGATAGCTTTGAGGAAGAAGGTGAGCTTCCTCCTCTGAGATCCACAGGCGGGACAGTGGAGCCACCGTCTGGAGGGGAGCCATGCAAATGCTGAGTGGAGGATGTTTGAGGGGTCCTTGTTGATCTTGTAGGCTAACGTGAGTGTCTGTTGTGTATGTGTGAGAGAGTTCTGACAGACAGGACAATGAACTTATAGTAGTATAGTAGATAAGAAGTTTGTTATAAATGATGAGGTAGTTCCCACAGTGCTGGAGAAGCAAGTGAAGAGCTTGGGAAGACGGTATGATGCAAGTAGTGATAAGGCGCAGTTTGAAGGGTTGAGGCAGGAAATGATTTAAGGCATTTCAAGTATAGACCGGTCAGGGCTACCAGGGAAGTTAAAATTGTGGTGCTGGCAATTTGATTTACTGCCCCGGCTAATGTGGCCGCTGACAGTGTATGAGGTTGCCCTGTCAATGGTAGAAAAGTTGGAAAGAATGATTCATTCATTTATCAGAAAGTGGCTCGGTGTCCCACGCTGCTTAAGCAGCACAGCTTTGTATGGGAAAGGCATATTGGAGCTCCCAGTTACCAGCTTAACAGAGGAGTTTAAGTGCACTAAAGTTAGACTGGAAATGACTCTTACTCAGTCGAAGGATCCAGTGGTTAGGAGTGTAGCACCTACTATTAAGACAGGGAGGAAGTGGAAGGCAAAATGGGCAGTGTAGCAAGCACAGGCAGCTCTTAAACATAGGGATATCATAGGTCATGTACAGCAAGGACGTGGAGGCGTGGGGCTGTGTGCAGGGAAACCTCTGTGGAGCAAGGCATCAGCAGTGGAAAGGAGAAAGATGGTAGTGGAAGAAGTACAGAAGCAGGAGGAAGCAGTTAGATGCTCGAAGGCAGTGTCGCAGGCTAAGCAGGGTCAGTGGGTGAACTGGGAGAGTGTGGAGAAAAGGAAGTTGAAGTGGAGAGGGCTTTGGAGCATGGAGGCTAGCAGGATTAGATTCATGAAAGGGGCTACTTATGATGTGCTGCCAACTCCCCAGAACCTAAACCAGTGGGTAGGTGAGGATGCTGCCTGCCCATTGTGCACTTGTGTCTGCACGCTTAGCCATATTCTGACAGGTTGTAAGGTTAGTCTTTCCCAAGGGCGTTACACCTGGCGTCACAACCAGGTACTGAAATGTTTAGCAGCTGTAATTGAGGAAAAACGGGTGAATGTAAATTCCATGGCCGTTTGTACGGGAGGGAGAAAAGGTTAGATTATCAGGCATCAGGCATAACACGGGACAGCTAAGAGTAGGAGGAGCCTAGCAGATGAGAGCGGGTTTAAATGGGCAACTGGTTATTCCAACTGAGATAGCTAGCACCCGACTACGGCCAGGTCTTCTGTTGTGGTCTGAGCCAGAGAAAGTAGTTTATTTTATAGAGCTGACTGTCCCGTGGGAAGATAGAGTTGAGGAGGCTAAGGAGCGAAAAAGAGCTAAGTATGCAGAGTCAGCAGCAGACGCAGAGCAGAATGGATGGAAGGTTTATCTCCGCCCGGTAGAAGTGAGCTGCCGTGGATTTGTGGCAAAGTTGGTGATTGCTCTTCTGAGTGAGCTGGGCATACGAGGTTAGCAACATGTCCCGGGCAGCAGAGAGAGCCAGCGACTGGTTATGGGTACGCAGGAAGCATGCTAGCTGGGGAAATAGCTAAGGTAAGGTTGGCCGCATGTAGGCCACGGTCGATTTGTTTATTTTGCGATTTGTTTGTTTATTACGTGCTTCGGCCCGCATCAACGGGGCAAATCATGGTAGACTTGTTTGTTTGTTACGTGGTTCAGTCCACATCAACGTGGCGAATCATGGTAGATTTGTTTGTTTGTTACGTGTTTCAGCCCGCATCAACGGGGCGAATCATGGTAGATTTGTTTGTTTGGCTCGTGGTTATTAGTTGCTATATAAGTTGTTGATAGACTTTGAATTGTTAGGAAAACAGGGTTGTGCAGTGGCGGTGTGGAGGGGGGTGACTCCAGGATGCTGGAAGTCACTGTTAAGCCTTCTCGAGGTGTCGTGGGCCTAACTTAAAGAAGCATCGGTGAAAGGGGGTGCCCACTTGAAAACCCCAATGACACACTGCATACTACTGTTGTTTAGGCCAGGTTCCTGTTGTCTTCATGTTGGTTGGTAGCTATGGTTAGCTGCTGAGCGAGCCATACAAGCTAGCAGCGTTTAGTTAGTTTATGTTTTACAATGTTTGTAGTATCATCTACTGCTTAATGGGCTTACAAGCCAGCAGCTTTTACTTAGTTTATGGAGATTATAGGTTAATTGTCATATCACGTGACCATAGGTTTGGTAGAGCCTCTTAGTTGAACAGGGCCTCTAAATGTGTTTTGCCTGGGATCTTGGCACAAGGGATTGTAACATCTTATCCTGTGTATTACTGAATTAGAGCAAACCAAGACAGTGCTCTGCAGTCGGTTTCTGCAGCAGGTTATGGAGAAGGTCATGATGCTCTCAATGAAATTGTCATAAAAAGTCTTTAGAATGTCTTTGTTGACTCCAAAGGAGCAGAGTTTCCTAAGGAGGTGTTGCCATTGCTGCACTGAGCTGAAGGTCATTCAGAGATTTTGTCTTACTTTTGGAGGGATGGGGATGACTGTGGAGTGTTTCCAAAGATGGGGGACAGTGCTACTGTCCATGGAGCTCTGGAACGAGGTCTGAAACATTCCGTATAATTTCTGAGCGCAATGCCAAAAGACCCGGCCACTGATGTTGTCCAAGCCATGTGAACTGCTGTCTGTGGTTCCCCTGAGGGCTCTCACCTCATCCTAAGTGTTGAAGGTGAACATAGAGCTGCCAGGTTTGAGAGTAGACCTTATCTCCTCGAGCTGGATGGTGTTGTCTGTCTTGTATCTGGTGTAAAAGATGTTGAGGTCGTTGGGGAGGAGTGTGAACATGTTTCATGTTGCTTAACAACTCAAAGAACCAGCTGACAGAGAAACAAAACAGAATACGATTTATGTGATGAGAGGAGATTTCATTAACATCAAGTTTAGGTTTTATTCATGATTTGTTTTATCAACAATAAAATGGATCAGCATTGTTTCATCTGAACCCTCCCAGCTCGTCTGACTGTGAGTCCCAGCAGCTCTCAGGTCTTTAGAGGAGACTCTGTGTCTCTGAGCTGTGAGGAGGACGACAGCTCTGCTGGATGGACTCTGAGGAGAAACACCACCAAACGACAGAGGACTCAGTGTGAGGACTGGGGAAAACCAGCTGGTTCTTCCTGTAACATCAGCAGTATCTACCCATGGGACAGTGGAGTTTACTGGTGTGAGTCCAGAGAGGGAGCAACCAGTAACAGCATCAACCTCACTGTCTCTGGTAAGCTCAGACTGTGGAGTTAGTATTGATGAAGCTGTGTGGAAATGGATGAAATGCTGTAGTTTGTCTCTGTGTTGAGGTGGACCAGTGATCCTGCAGAGTCCTGTCCTCCCTGTGATGGAGGGAGATGACGTCACTCTGCTCTGTAAAACAGAGACCATTCCCTCCATCCTCTCAGCTGGTTTCTATAAAGATGGCTCTTTGATCAGGACTGAGTCTACAGGTCACATGACCATCCACCATGTTACCAGGTCTGATGAAGGCCTCTACAAGTGTCACATCATCAGTCATGGAGAGTCTCCATCCAGCTGGATCACTGTCACAGGTGAGGAGCTTCACTTTGATTTCAACTCTTATTTCATCCACATGTTCACCTGACCAGGTGAGATTCTCTCTACAGAGAACCATACAACCACACCTCCACCCACATCTACACCTCCACCCACATCTACACCCCCTCCAGCATCCTCCCTCCACCTTGTTCTCAGACTGGTCTGCCACCTGGTGGTGTTCTGTCCATACTTCATCTCCACTCTCCTCATGGTGTCTTTATGTCAACACAGAACAACAGGTAACATTCACTGATCAATCAATCAATCAATGACAGTTTTCTGAATGAATTCACTGCCTACATTTTCTTTATCACCTGCTCTGACTGCAGGAAATGACCTCCCCGTCTCCATGGTGATGACCTCACCCCACGCTGAGCAGGGATTGGATGATGACTATGGCGACGTCCATGATGTCACCACAGAGCATCACTTCTGAAGTGATCTGGTCTCTTGTCTGATCCTGAAGTCAGAAACCAGCATCATCTCTTCCTGTCTGTAGTTGATGTGTCAGAGTGGAGAGGATTCAAGTGGAAGTGAAGGAATCTGGAGGCAGATGTCCTAAACTGGCCACCGTACAGAAGCTAACATCAGAGCCTCTTCTCTGTTCTTTACTAGAAACTTGAACACTTGACGAAAATGAATGGTTGAATGAATGATATCGAACGTGACTTGGTGACTCATTTCCCTGGGTAGTTACATGTGTAGACAGCAGCCATATGGAGGAAATATCTATATTTGTATGGATTCTATAATGTGCACAATGATAGAATTTGATTATTTAGAGAACAAATAAAATGTCCAAAGGTTGAATTGTGTGTACATTGACTCCTCAAGTGGGAATCAGTAGTATTTTGTAGCTAGATTATTTTTCACTTTGGGTACTTTGGCTTTATCCAAACATCCAAATGGAGAGTTGGCCTGGTTCTATTTGCTTCTAGAACCTTTGTAGAATATGTCTGCTTTGTGGCATTTCTCTAAACTCTTGGTCCAGTTCTAGTCAAGGGGTTGCTTAATGAGTTCAGAATCATATCATTGCTATCATTGTGTTGAATGAACTATTCAGGAGTCTCCCCAAAGTGAAGGAATCTTGAGGCAAATGTCCTAAACTGGCCACCGTACAGAAGCTAACAACAGAGCCTTTTCTCTGTTGTTCACTTCAACTTAAACACTTCAACAAAATGAATGAATGAATGAATGAAGGATATCTGACATGCCTTGGTAAATCATTTCCCTTGGGAGTTACATGCGTGGACAGCAGCCATATGGAGGAAATATCTATATTTTTATGGATTCTATAATGTGCACAATGATAGAATTTGATCATGTAGAGAAAAAATAAAATTTCCAAAGGTGTACATTGACTCCTCAAGTGAGAATCAGTAGTATTACCTTTCACTTTGGGTACTTTGGTTTTATCCAAACATCCAAATGGAGAGTGGGCCTGATTCTATTTTTACTAGAACCTTTGTAGAATATGTCTGCTTTGTAGTATTTCTATAAACTCTTGGTCCAGTTCTGAATGAGTTCAGAATGATATCATTGCCATCAGTGTGTTGAATGAACTATTCAGGAGTCTCCCCGATGCGAGAGTGTGAAGAGGTTGTGCTGGGTGGTGTACTATCCTTGATGATGTTGTGGGTTCTCCTGATAACTCTGGTTCTCTAAATGTCCTGCTCCATAAAAGGCCTTCCTGTCCTGAGCAGTGAGTATTCCACCCCTCTCCATGACTGAGATGGTGATGACACTCTCAACGTTACTTCTGTAAAAATTGCTGAAGATTTTGGTTGACGTACCAAATGTTCCCATCCTTCTCAGTCTTATCGGGAACTCATCAGGGCTGCAGCGCCATCTATGAACACATTGTTTCTAACTGGAGTGGTGAAACTTCTTTTAAAAAAACCTCTACAAGTCTAGTTGCATTTCCAAATGGTTTTTGGATATACCATGACCTGGATGACTGAGAACCTTCACAGACACATCGTCTCCATGTGAAACAAGTTGTCTGTATCAGATCTAATGAACTCAAAGATCTTTTCTCTCAGTGTTTTGTTGCCACATGGTCATGTGGTTTCATCTGCGGGGTTTTTCTGTTCTATTCTAATACCAAGCAAACAGGAAGTCAGAGGCTTTTAGTGTCTGTCAAACTGCTGCTGGTCTCATTTCCGTCAACTGCAGAATGGAGGGAAAATCTGTCCAGAGGCTGCTGGGTGAGTCTGATCTGCTGGATGTGTGTTGGTGTCTAAACGTTGAGAGATGATCACTGCTGCTTCCCACAGCAGAACAGTCATTAAAGCTCAAAGTGTGCTTTCTCTTTAGTTCTGGGCTCTCTGCTGTGCTGCACAACAAACCAAGGTTAGTCAACTTCTTCATTCTGTTTAAACCTGTTCAATCTTTGTAATCATTGTTATTTAGAGTCGATGCTTTCAGTCAAGATCTCTGATAGAAAAGAGCAGAAAGAGATGATTAGAAACATTGAACCTGTAGATGATCACTAGTTTCACGTTTCTGTAGATGTTCAGAGAAGATTTTAATTGATTCAGATTCAGCTTCAGAAAACGTTATTTGCTCCTTTGAGGCAATTTAAGGCACAAGTGAGCAGCATGACGTGAAAGTACGAGACATTTTTAAGGACCAAAAAAATAAATATCAATACAAAGTATATACACAAAAGAAAACAATTACGGCATCAATGTAATAACTACCCAAAACTGTCCATGGAGGATGTAAACATGACTGTAAGAGTAAAGTGAATAAAGTCCACATGTAAACAGTAACTACAAGGATTATATATTGACATGCTATGCAAAAGGTAGTATGGCTAATAAAAATAATAATAGTAGTAATAATAATAATAACAATAATAATAATAAATAATTTCCTAGGAATAAAAATGATGCGGTGGAGGAGTGTCCATGTGCTGCTTGTTGATAGAAGTTTTCAACTAAGAGTCTGTCGTTTGTGTGGTTAGGGGGGTGGGGAGGTGTGAATGTGCTATGTTTGTGTGTGTGCAATAGAAGAATGAGAGAGAGAGACTGAGTGTGTGTGTTTATGGGGAAGTTAAGAAGCAGGATAGCTTTGGGGAAGAAGGTGGCCTTCCTCCTCTGAGTTCCCCAGGTGGAGCCACCGTCTGGAGGGGAGCCACTGAAATGCTGACTGGAGGACGTGTGAGGGGTCTTTGGTGATGTTGCCTTCTAACATGAGTGTCTGTTGTGTATGTGTGAGAGAGTTCTGACAGGCAGGACAATGATCTCAGAGCAAACCAAGAGAGTGTTCTGCAGCCGGTTTCTGTTTTGGAGGCCGATGGAGTGGAACCAGCTGGTTATGGAGAAGGTGATGATGCTCTCAATGAAACTAATAAAAAGTCTGTAGAATTTCTTTGCTGACTCCAAAGGAGCAGAGTTTTCTAAGGAGGTGTTGCCATTGATGATACCTCCTGAAAGTCTCTTCTGTGTTGGAGGAGAATTTCAGCAGGTTGTCAAAGATGGTGTACAGATATATGACCTCCTCGACCAGCTCCACTGGCTTTCCATGAATGATGGAGGTGACTGTTGTAGCCAGAAGGTCACCACCATGTCCTTTGTTTTGCTGACGTTCAGTTCCATGTGTGACACCACCCTACGAACTCCAGAAGAGCTGGTCCATGGTGTTGTGAGGGGCCAGACAGCAGAGACAGGAGAACTGTGTCATCAGCGTATTTGATGTGGTGATAGTTGGGCTGTGTGGATCTGCAGTCATCAGAGTATAGGATGAAGAGCAGGGGTGATAGCATGCAGCATTGGAGGGAGTCGGTCAAGGTGAAACAGAGGTCTGAGAAGGAGTTGTTGACCAATACTTTCTGTGACCTGTTGGTAAGAAAGTCTAGAAGAGGAGAGTTTTGTGGCCAGGATGTGGAGCTGCAGGGTGTTGAAATAGTCAGCGTGCTCCAGATGTTTGTGGATGCCAGCGATGATAAATGTCTTTGCATCACCAACGCCTCTGTAAAGGATTTTCAAAGATGAGGGACAGTGCTACTGTCCATGGAGCTCTGGAACAAGGTCTGAAACATGCCGCCCTGCTCTCTCTGGTTTCCCAAGGGCTCTCACCACGCCCTAAATGTAGAAGGTGAGTGCAGAGCTGCCGGTGTTGAGAGTAAAGGTCATCTGGGAGGGAAGCGAACATGTTTCATCTTGCTTAACAACTCAAAGAATCGTCTGACAGAGAAACAACACAGAATGTGGTTTATGTGATGTGAGGGGATTTCAAGTTTAGGTTTTATTAGATTTATTGGTATTTTTGTCAACAATAAAATGAATCAGCATTATTTTATCTGAAACCTCCCAGCTCGTCTGACTGTGAGTCCCAGCAGCTCTCAGGTCTTTAAAAGAGACTCTGTGTCTCTGAGCTGTGAGGAGGACGACAGCTCTGCTGGATGGACTCTGAGGAGAAACACCACCACAGGACAGAGGACTCAGTGTGGAGCTGACTGGGGAGAAGCAGCTGGTTCTTCCTGTAACATCAGCTACATCTTGCCATTGGACAGTGGAGTTTACTGGTGTGAGTCCAGAGAGGGAGCAACCAGTAACAGTATCAACCTCACTGTCTCTGGTAAGCTCAGACTGTGGAGTTAGTATTGATGAAGCTGTGTGGAAATGGATGAAATGCTGTAGTTTGTCTCTGTGTTGAGGTGGACCAGTGATCCTGCAGAGTCCTGTCCTCCCTGTGATGGAGGGAGATGACGTCACTCTGCTCTGTAAAACAAAGACCACTCCCTCCATCCTCTCAGCTGGTTTCTATAAAGATGGCTCCTTGATCAGGAATGAGTCTACAGGTCACATGACCATCCACCATGTTACCAGGTCTGATGAAGGCCTCTACAAGTGTAACATCAGTGGTCATGGCGAGTCTCCATCCAGCTGGATCACTGTCACAGGTGAGGAGCTTCACTTTGATTTCAACTCTTATTTCATCCACATGTTCACCTGACCAGGTGAGATTCTCTCTTCAGAGAAACCCCCAACAACATCTACACCTGGATCTACGCCCCCTCCAACACCCTCCCTCCACCTTGTTCTCAGACTGGTCTGCCACCTGGTGGTGTTCTGTCCATACTTCATCTCTACTCTCCTCATGGTGTCTTTATGTCGACACAGACCAACAGGTAACATTCACTGATCAATCAATCAATCAATCAATGACAGTTTTATGAATTAATTCATTGTCTACATTTTCTTTATCACCTGCTCTGCAGGAAATGACCTCCCTGTCTCCATGGTGATGACCTCACCCCACGCTGAGCAGGGATTGGATGATGACTATGACGACGTCCATGATACCACCACAGAGCATCACTTCTGAAGTGATCTGGTCTCTGGTCTGATCCTGAAGTCAGAAACCAGCATCATCTCTTCCTGTCTGTAGTTGATGTGTCAGAGTGGAGAGGATTCAGGTGGAAGTGAAGGAATCTGGAGGCAGATGTCCTAAACTGGCCACCGTACAGAAGCTAACATCAGAGCCTTTTTTCTGTTCTTCATTTCAGCTTAAACACTTTAACAAAATGAATGAATGAATAAATGATATCAAACGTGACTCGGTGACTCATTTCCCTGGGGAGTTACATGCGTGGACAGCAGCCATATGGAGGAAATATCTGTATTTTTATTGATTCTATAATGTGCACAATGAAAGAATTTGACTTTGTAGAGAAAAAATAAAATTTCCAAAGGCTGAATTGTGTGTACATTTCCTCTTCAAGTGGGAATCAGTAGTATTTTGTAGCTAGAGTCCTTTTCACTTTGGTTACTTTGGCTTTATCCAAACATCCAAATGGAGAGTGGGCCTGGTTCTATTTTTATTAGAACCTTGGTAGAATATGTCTGCTTTGTGGTATTTCTGTAAACTCTTGGTCCAGTTCTGAATGAGTTCAGAATGATATCACTGCTATCAGGGTGTAGAATGAACTATTCAGGAGTCTCCCCGATGTGAGAGTGTGAAGATGTTGTGCTGGGTGGTGTACTGTCCTTGATGATGTTGTGAGTTCTCGTGATATCTCTGGTTCTGTAAATGTCCTGCTCCAAAAAGGCCTTCCTGTCCTGAGCAGTGAGTATTCCAGAGGTGGTGATGACACTCTAAACGTTACTTCTGTAAAGGTTGCTGAGGATTTTGTTCAACGTACCAAATTCCCCCATCCTTCTCAGGAAGTACAGTCTTGTCCTGAACTCATCGGGGCTGCAGCACCATCTATGAACACATTGTCTCCAACTTCCCAACAGTCCTTTAGAACTGAAGAAGCTACTCAGAGGAGTGGTGAAACGTCTTTTCAAAATAGCTCTACAAGTCTCGTTGCATTTCCAAATGGTTTTTGGATATACCATGACCTGGATGACTGAGAACCTTCACAGACACATCTTCTCAATGTGAAACAAGTTGTCTGTATCAGATCTGACAAACTCAAAGATCTCTTCGTGTTTTGTTGCCACATGGTCATGTGGTTTCATATGCGGGGTTTTTCTGTTCTCTTCTAATACCAAGCAAACAGGAAGTCAGAGGCTTTTAGTGTCTGTCAAACTGCTGCTGGTCTCATTTCAGTCAGCTGCAGAATGGAGGGAAAATCTGTCCAGAGGCTGCTGGGTGAGTCTGATCTGCTGGATGTGTGTTGGTGTCTAAACGTTGAGAGATGATCACTGCTGCTTCCCACAGCAGAACAGTCATTAAAGCTCAAAGTGTGCTTTCTCTTTAGTTCTGGGCTCTCTGCTGTGCTGCACAACAAACCAAGGTTAGTCAACTTCTTCATTCTGTTTAAACCTGTTCAATCTTTGTTATCGTTGTTATTTAGAGTCAGTGCTTTGAGTCAAGATCTCTGATAGAAAAGAGCAGAAAGAGATGATTAGAAACACTGAACCTGCAGATGTTCACTAGCTTCACGTTTCTGTAGATGTTCAGACAAGATTTTAATTGATTCAGATTCATGAAAGTTTAGTCATCCCCAGGGAGCAATATCAGGAACAAGTGAGCAGCATGACCTGCAAGAACAAGATATTTTTTACGACCAAAAACATAGATCAACAAAGTATATACAAATGAGAAATCAACTATGACATAAATGTAGTAACTATCCAAAACTGTCCATGGAGGATGTAAACATGACTGTAAGAGTAAAGTGAATAAAGTCCACATGTAAACAATAATTACAAAGATTATATATTTACATGTTATTGAAGTGGTAGTATGGGTAATAAAAATGAAAATACATAAAAATAAAAATAATAATTAAAATAATAATTAAAATAATGTGCTATTAAAAAATACTGCGGTGGAGGAGTGTCCATGGGCTGCTTGTTGACGGAAGTTTTCAACTAAGAGTCTGTCATTTGTGTGGTTAGGGGGGTGGGGAGGTGTGAATGT
Source organism: Chelon labrosus (assembly GCF_963514085.1). Taxonomy (NCBI): domain Eukaryota; kingdom Metazoa; phylum Chordata; class Actinopteri; order Mugiliformes; family Mugilidae; genus Chelon; species Chelon labrosus. The sequence continues at coordinate 31,489,101 of NC_140337.1, forward strand.
GCTATTATTGTGTGTGTGCCAGACAAGAATCAGAGAGAGAGATTGAGGCCTCGTCCACACATACGAAAACGATGTTTTCCCCATCCGTTTGCCCTGGCATCGTTTCAGGAATATTTGCGTTAACACGGATCCGTTTCAACACGACTGAAAACGCTACTTCATATTCCAGGCCTATAGGTGGCGCTGTTTCAGTTTCAGAAATTCACCAAAAATGGAGAGGAAGAGGCGGAGCATGCGCATAAAGCTTGAGGGCTGTTTACAAATCGGCTTCAGAAGAAACCAAACTCAAGGAGAAATTATATTTTGCCCTGGTAACCCTAATAGGCTCAATATCTTCTCCAGCAGGAACACGAGCATGTAGTCCGCCATTGTTGTTGATGTTGTTATGAGACGTCTCGCGGGATATAAGAGGTGGAAGGCTGCTCGATGGGTGTGGCGATGACATCATCGAAACGCACTTCTCCGTTTTCGCTGCCCACACGAAAACGGAGAAGTGCGTTTGCGAATTTTTCCAACCTGGGACCAGGTTTCAGAAAAGTGCATTTTAGGGCTATGCGTTTACAGGATTCGTGTGGACGATCGACCAAAACGATGCAAAACATCTGCGCTTAAACCAAAAAGCGTCTCCGTGTGGACAGGGCCTGAGTGTGTGTGTTTGTGGGGATATTAAGAAGCAGGATAGATTTGAGGAAGAAGGTGGCCTTCCTCCTCAGAGATCCACAGGCGGGACAGTGGAGCCGCCGTCTGGAGGGGAGCCACTCAAATGCTGAGTGGAGGACGTGTGAGGGGTCTTTGGTGATGTTGCCTTCTAACATGAGTGTCTGTTGTGTATATGTGAGAGAGTTCTGACAGGCAGGACAATGATCTTAGAGCAAACCAAGACAGTGCTCTGCAGTCGGTTTCTGCAGCAGGTTATGGAGAAGGTGATGATGCTCTCATTGGAATTGTCATAAAACGTCTGTAGAATGTCTTTGTTGACTCCAAAGGAGCAGAGTTTCCTAAGGAGGTGTTGCCATTGCTGCATTGAGCTGAAGGTCATTCAGAGCTTTTGTCTTACTTTTTTGGGGGATGGGGATGACTGTGGAGTGTTTCCAAAGATGGGGGACAGTGCTACTGTCCATGGAGCTCTGGAACGAGGTCTGAAACATTCCCCCTAATTTCTGAGCGCAATGCCAAAAGACCCGGGCACTGACATTGTCCTTGCCATATGAGCTGCTGTCTGTGGTTCCCCTGAGGGCTCTCACCTCATCCTAACTCTTGAAGGTGAACATAGAGCTGCCGTGTTTGAGAGTAGATCTTATCTCCTCGAGCTGGATGGTGTTGTCTGTCTCGAATCTGGTGTAAAAGATGTTGAGGTCATCGGGCAGGAGTGTGAACATGTTTCATGTTGTTTAACAACTAAAAGAACCAGCTGACAGAGAAACAACACAGAATGTGACATTAGTCAACAATAAAATTAATTAGAATTGTTTTATCTGAACCCTCCCAGCTCGTCTGACTGTGAGTCCCAGCAGCTCTCAGTTCTTTGAAGGAGACTTTGTGTCTTTGAGCTGTGAGGAGGACGACAGCTCTGCTGGATGGACTCTGAGGAGAAACACCACCAAACGACAGAGGACTCAGTGTGGAGCTGGGTGGGGAAAACCAGCTGGTTCTTCCTGTAACATTAGCTACACTGTCCCATCGGACAGTGGAGTTTACTGGTGTGAGTCCAGAGAGGGAGCAACCAGTAACAGCATCAACCTCACTGTCTCTGGTAAGCTCAGACTGTGGAGTTAGTATTGATGAAGCTGTGTGGAAATGGATGAAATGCTGTAGTTTGTCTCTGTGTTGAGGTGGACCAGTGATCCTGCAGAGTCCTGTCCTCCCTGTGATGGAGGGAGATGACGTCACTCTGCTCTGTAAAACAAAGACCACTCCCTCCATCCTCTCAGCTGCTTTCTATAAAGATGGCTCCTTGATCAGGACTGAGTCTACAGGTCACATGACCATCCACCATGTTACCAGGTCTAATGAAGGCCTCTACAAGTGTCACATCATCAGTCATGGAGAGTCTCCATCCAGCTGGATCACTGTCACAGGTGAGGAGCTTCACTTTGATTTCAACACTTATTTCATCCACATGTTCACCTGACCAGGTGAGATTCTCTCTACAGAGAAACCGACAACCACACCTCCACCCACATCTACACCTCCACCCGGACCTACGCCCCCTGCACCATCCTCCCTCCACCTCCACAGAGTGATCTGCCACCTGGTGGTGTTCTGTCCATACTTCATCTCCACTCTCCTCATGGTGTCTTTATGTCGACAAAGACCAACAGGTAACATTCACTGATCAATCAATCAATGACAGTTTTCTGAATTAATTCATTGTCTACATTTTCTTTATCACCTGCTCTGACTGCAGGAAATGACCTCCCCGTCTCCATGTTGATGACCTCACCTCACGCTGAGCAGCGATTGGATGATGACTATGACGACGTCCATGATACCACCACAGAGCATCACTTCTGAAGTGATCTGGTCTCTGGTCTGATCCTGAAGTCAGAAACCAGCATCATCTCTTCCTGTCTGTAGCTGATGTGTCAGAGTGGAGAGGATTCAGGTGGAAGTGAAGGAATCTGGAGGCAGATGTCCTAAACTGGCCACCGTACAGAAGCTGACATCAGAGCCTTTTCTATGTTCTTTACTTCAATTTAAAAACTTCAACAAAATAAATGAATGAAGGATTTCGAACATGACTTGGTGACTCATTTCCCTGGGGAGTTACATGCGTGGACAGCAGCCAGATGGAGGAAATATCTATAATTTTATAGATTCTATAACGTGCACAATAATAGAATTTCATATTGTGGTGAGAAAAAATAAAATTTCCAAAGGTTGAATTGTGTGTACATTGACTCTTCAAGTGGGAAACAGTAGTATTTTGTAGCCAGATTCCCTTTCACTTTGGGTACTTTGGCTTTATCCAAACATCCAAATGGAGAGTGGGCCTGATTCTATTTTTACTAGAACCTTGGTAGAATATGTCTGCTTTGTGGTATTTCTGTAAACTCTTGGTCCAGTTCTGAATGAGTTCAGAATGATATCACTGCTATCAGTGTGTTGAATGAACTATTCAGGAGTCTCCCCGATGTGAGAGTGTGAAGAGGTTGTGCTGGGTGGTGTACTGTCCTTGATGATGTTGTGGGTTCTCCTGATAACCCTGGTTCTGTAAATGTCCTGCTCCAAAAAGGCCTTCCTGTCCTGAGCAGTGAGTATTCCAAACCACAATTTCTTCATCCTTCTCATCAAGTATAGTCTTGTCCTGAAATCATCAGGGGCCTCATTCACGAAGGCTGCATGTCCACAAAAACGTTCCATAAGTACTTGTTCGCAGAAAAGTTCAGATGTATCAAGAGTAAAATGAGTGGGAACTTATACGTGCCTACGCCAACGCCATGGCTGGCGTACGCTGGCTTCTACAGCAGTTGATCCTTTGGAGACACTTAGAGGTGATACCGGGAAACTGTCATAAAGTTGAAAACAATTAGTCAGACTGATCGGGACTGTGCCGGTCGACCCTGAGCAGAGCCATGCCAGGTGTGTGGGACTGAATTATCCTTATGTCAGTCAGGTATATCAAATTCCCACAATGCATTTGAACAGGTCATCATTAAAGCACAACTTGCTGTGAGAGCCGGTTTTCCGGATGTAATCAGAGCTATGGACTGCACACACATTGATATAAAAGAACTGTCACATGATGAATTTGTAAATGTCAACAGGAAACATTTTCATTCGATCAATGTACAGATCATATGTGATGCGCAAATGCAATTAACCAACATTGTGGTGCGTGGAGGACAGCTGCCAAAGAGGACATTTTTGCCTCCACTCCAGTGAGTAGCGTCTCCAATTCTCTTTCTGTGAAGTTCTTATTTTCCCCATCTTACTCATTCTTATGTTTTCATTTTCTGATCGTGCAGAGAGGGGAATCTCAGGTGCAGGGCCAATTTATATATAATTTCCATATTTAACAGGGGGTGTAAAGAGGGAGGGGTCGGGTACAACGTGTGCGCTCAATTCCACGTTGATTGGGATGTACAACGGAAATGTGCTTATGTTTCTGAGCGTGCGCCACGTTTCAGTAGGAACTCCTCTTCCAGTGCCGGTCGAAGCCGGCAGCTGCTTGCAACAGCTCGAGATGCAGAAGGTCTTTCCTCCCTGCTGCTGTTAGGCTTTACAACGAACACTCTTAATATGTGCAATATTACTATATTATATGTGCAATAGTACTACACCATAAGTGTAAAAACATTTTTACAATTCAACCCGTGCAATATTACAACTCAATCTGTGCAATATTTCTACCTGATTCTGTTCCACTATTTATCTTTTATAGTTACCCTTTTTGCTCTTGCTATTTTTTTATTCTGCATCTCTCTGTAAGCTGTTGTGGACTGCAATTTCCCCATTGCGGGACTAATAAAGGTTTTTCTTATTCTTATTCTTATTCTAGTAGGAAGTCTTTGTACATGAGGATCCTGGGCTGCAGCATCATCTGTGAACACATCCTCTCAAACGTCCCACCAGACGTTCAGAACTGAAGAAGCTACTCAGAGGAGTCGTGAAACGTCTTCTAAAAAAAACTTTGCAAGTCTAGTGGCATTTCCGATCGCTTTTTGGATATACTATGACCTCGATGACTGAGAACCTTCTCAGACAAGTTGTCTGTATGAAACAAATGCAGATCTAACGAACTCAAAGATTGTTTCTCTTAGTGTTTTGTTGCTACATGGTCATGTGGTTTCATCTGTGGGGTTTTTCTGTTCTCTTCTAATGCCAAACAAACAGGAAGTCAGAGGCTTTTAGTGTCTGTCAAACTGCTGCTGGTCTCATTTCAGTCAGCTGCAGAATGAAGGGAACATCTGTCCAGAGGCTGCTGGGTGAGTCTGATCTGCTGGATGTGTGTTGGTGTCTAAATATTGAGAGATGATCACTGCTGCTTCCCACAGCAGAACAGTCATTAAAGCTCAAAGTGTGGTTTCTCTTTAGTTCTGGGCTCTCTGCTGTGCTGCACAACAAACCAAGGTTAGTCAACTTCTTCATTCTGTTTAAACCTGTTCAATCTTTGTAATCATTGTTATTTAGAGTCAATGCTTTCAGTCAAGATCTCTGATAGAAAAGAGCAGAAAGAGATGATTATAAACATTGAACCTGTAGATGATCACTAGCTTCACGTTTCTGTAGATGTTCAGAGAAGATTTTAATTGATGCAGATTCAGATTGAGAAATCTTTGTCTCCGGAGAGCAATTTAAGGCACAAGGAAGCAGCATGACGTGAAAGTATGAGACATTTTTGAATACCAAAAATATAGATCCATACAAAGAATACATAAAAAAGAAAACAACAATGCCATAAATGGAGTAACTAGCCAAAACTGTCTATGGAGGATGTAAACATGACGGTAAGAGTAAAGTGAATGAAGTCTACATGTAAACAGTAATTACGGATATAATATATTGACATGTTATGCAAAAGGTAGTATGGGTAATAAAAATAATAATCGCAGTAATAATAATAATAAATAATGTGCGGTGTGGAGGAGGAGTGTCCATGGGCTGCTTGTTGACAGAAGTTTTCAACTAAGAGTCTGTCGTTTGTGTGGTTAGGGGGGTGGGGAGGTGTGAATGTGCTGTGGTTGTGTGTGTGCATTAGAAGAATCAGAGAGAGAGAAAAGTATGTGTGTCTATGGGGAAATTGAGAAGCAGGATAGCTTTGGGGAAGAAAGTGGCCTTCCTCCTCTGAGATCCACAGGTGGGGCAGTGGAGCCGCCGTGTGGAGGGGAGCCATTCAAATGCTGAGTGGAGGACGTGGGAGGGGTCTTTGGTGATGTTGCCTGCTAACATGAGTGTCTGTTGTGTATCTGTGAGAGGGTTCTGACAGGTAGGACAATGATCTTAGAGCAAACCAAGACAGTGCTCTGCAGTCGGTTTCTGTTTTGGAGGGTGATAGAGTGGAATAAAAACTCTGTAGAATGTCTTTGCTTACTCCATTGGAGCTGAGTTTCCTAAGGAGATGTTGCCATTGATGTCACCTCATAAGAGTCTCTTCTGTGTTGGAGGAGAATTTCAGCAGGTTGTCAAAGATGCTGTCTGTGGTTCCCCTGAGGGCTCTCACCTCGTCCTGAGTGTTGAATGTGAACATAGAGCTGCCGGGTTTGAGATTAGATCTTAACTCCTCGAGCTGGATGATATTGTCTGTCTTGAATCTGGTGTAAAAGATGACGAGGTCATCTGGGAGGGATGTGAACATGTTTCATGTTGCTTAACAACTAAAAGAACCAGCTGACAGAGAAACAATACGGAATGTGCGATTAGTTAACAATAAAATTAATTAGGATTGTTTCATCTGAACCCTCCCAGCTCGTCTGACTTTGAGTCCCAGCAGCTCTCAGTTCTTTAGGGGAGACTCTGTGTCTCTGAGCTGTGAGGAGGACGACAGCTCTGCTGGATGGACTCTGAGGAGAAACACCACCAAACAACAGAGGACTCAGTGTGGAGATGGGTGGGGAAAACCAGCTGGTTCTTCCTGTAACATCAGCTACATCGTCCCATCAGACAGTGGAGTTTACTGGTGTGAGTCCAGAGAGGGAGCAACCAGTAACAGCATCAACCTCACTGTCTCTGGTAAGCTCAGACTGTGGAGTTAGTATTGATGAAGCTGTGTGGAAATGGATGAAATGCTGTAGTTTGTCTCTGTGTTGAGGTGGACCAGTGATCCTGCAGAGTCCTGTCCTCCCTGTGATGGAGGGAGATGACGTCACTCTGCTCTGTAAAACAGAGACCACTCCCTCCATCCTCTCAGCTGGTTTCTATAAAGATGGCTCCTTCATCAGGACTGAGTCTACAGGTCACATGACCATCCACCATGTTACCAGGTCTGATGAAGGCCTCTACAAGTGTCACATCATCAGTCATGGAGAGTCTCCATCCAGCTGGATCACTGTCACAGGTGAGGAGCTTCACTTTGATTTCAACTCTTATTTCATCCACATGTTCACCTGACCAGGTGAGATTCTCTCTACAGAGAAACCTACAACAACACCTCCACCCACATCTACACCTCCACCTACAACCTCATCTCCACCCACATCTACACCTCCACCCACATCTACGCCCCCACCACCATCCTCCCTCCACCTTGTCCACAGAGTGGCCTACCACCTCGTGGTGTTCTGTCCATACTTCATCTCCACTCTCCTCATGGTGTCTTTATGTCAACACAGACCAACAGGTAACATTCACTGATCAATCAATCAATCAATTACAGTTTTCTGAATTAATTCATTGTCTACATTTTCTTTATCACTTGCTCTGACTACAGGAAATGACCTCCCCGTCTCCATGGTGATGACCTCACCACACGCTGAGAAGCGACTGGATGATGACTATGACGACGTCCATGATGTCACCACAGAGCATCACTTCTGAAGTGATCTGGTCTCTGGTCTGATCCTGAAGTCAGAAACCAGCATCATCTCTTCCTGTCTGTAGTTGATGTGTCAGAGTGGAGAGGATTCAGGTGGAAGTGAAGGAATCTGGAGGCAGATGTCCTAAACTGGCCACTGTACAGAAGCTAACATCAGAGCCTTTTCTCTGTTCTTCACTTCAATTTAAAAACTTCAACAAAATAAATGAATGAAGGATATCGAACATGACTTGGTGACTCATTTCCCTGGGGAGTTACATGCGTGGACAGCAGCCATATGGAGGAAGTATCTATAATTTTTATGGATTCTATAATGTGCACAATCATAGAATTTGATCATGTAGAGATAAATAAAATTTCTAAAGGCTGAATTGTGTGTACATTGCCTCTTCAAGTGGGAATCAGTATTTTTTTTGTAGCTGGATGCCTTTTCACTTTGGGTACTTTGGCTTTATCCAAACATCGAAATGGAGAGTGGGCCTGGTTCTATTTTTACTAGAACCTTTGTAGAATATGTCTGCTTTGTGGTATTTCTATAAACTCTTGGTCCAGTTCTGCATAAGTTCAGAATGATATCACTGCTATCAGGGTGTTGAATGAACTATTCAGGAGTCTCCCTGATGCGAGAGTGTGAAGAGATTGTGCTGGGTGGTGTACTGACCTTGATGATGTTGTGGGTTCTCCTGACAACCCTGGTTCTGTAAATGTCCTGCTTCAAAAAGGCCTTCCTGTCCTGAGCAGTGAGTATTACAAACCACTCTGTGATAGAGGTGGTGATGACACTCTCAACGTTACTTCTGTAAAAGTTGCTGAGGATTTTGGTTGACATACCAAATTCCCCCATCCTTCTCAGCAACTACAGTCTTGTCCTGAACTCATCAGGGCTGCAGCGCCATCTATTAACACACTGTCTCCAACTTCCCAACAGTCCTTTAGAACTGAAGAAGCTACTCAGAGGAGTGGTGAAACGTCTTTTCAAAAAAACTCTTCAAGTCTAGTTGCATTTCCAAATGGTTTTCGCATATACCATGACCTGGATGACTGAGAACCTTCACAGACACATCTTTTCTATGTGAAACAAGTTGTCTGTATCAGATATAACAAACTCAAAGATCTCTTCTCTTAGTGTTTTGTTGCCACATGGTCATGTGGTTTCATCTGTGGTGTTTTTCTCTTCTGTTCTAATTTAAAGCAAACAGGAAGTCAGAGGCTTTTAGTGTCAGTCAAACTGCTGCTGGTCTCATTTCAGTCAGCTGCAGAATGAAGGGAACATCTGTCCAGAGGCTGCTGGGTGAGTCTGATCTGCTGGATGTGTGTTGGTGTCTAAACGTTGAGAGATGATCACTGCTGCTTCCCACAGCAGAACAGTCATTAAAGCTCAAAGTGTGCTTTCTCTTTAGTTCTGGGCTCTCTGCTGTGCTGCACAACAAACCAAGGTTCGTCGACTTCCTCATTCTGTTTAAACCTGTTCGATCTTTGTAATTGTTGTTATTTAGAGTCCATGCTTTCAGTCAAGATCTCTGATAGAAAAGAGCAGAAAGAGACGATAAGAAACACTGAACCTGTAGATGATCACTAGCTTCACGTTTCTGTAGATGTTCAGACAAGATTTTAAGTGATTCAGATTCAGCTTCAGAAAACTTTACTTGCCCCCCTTGACAAAATTTAAGGCACAACTGAACAGCACGATGTGAAAGTACAAGACATCTTTAAGGATAAAAAAAATAAAAAATCAATACAAAGTGTATAAAAAAATAGAAGACAACAATGACATAAATGTAGTAACTATCCAAAACTGACCATGGATAATGTACGGATTATATATTTACATGTTACTGAAGTGGTAGTATGGGTAATAAAAATGAAAATAAATGAAAACAAAAATAACAATAAAAATAATCATTAAAATAATGTGCTATTAAAAAATACTGCGGTGGAGGAGTGTCCATGGGCTGCTTGTTGACGGAAGTTTTCAACTAAGAGTCTGTCATTTGTGTGGTTAGGGGGGTGGGGACGTGAGAATGTGCTATGGTTGTGTGTGTGCTTTAGAAGAATCAGAGAGAGAGACTGAGTGTGTGTGTTTGTGGGGAAGTTTATGGAGCAGGATAGCTTTGGGGAAGAAGGTGGCCGGCAGGACAATGATCTTAGAGCAAACCAAGACAGTGCTCTGCAGTTGGTTTCTGTAGCAGGTTATATAGAAGGTGATGATGCTCTCAATGAAATTGTCATAAAAACTCTGTAGAATGTCTTTGCTGACTCCAAAGGAGCAGAGTTTCCTAAGGAGGTGTTGCCATTGCTGCATTGAGCTGAATTTCATTCGGAGATTTGTCTTACTTTTCTGTGGGATGGGGATGACTGTGGAGTGTTTCCAAAGATGAGGGACAGTGCTACTGTCCATGGAGCTCTGGAACAAGGTCTGAAACATGCCGTCCTGCTCTCTCTGGTTTCCTGAGGGCTCTCACCACATCCTAAGTGTTGAAGGTGAATGCAGAGCTGCCGGAGTTGGGAATAGATCTTAGCTCCTCTACCTGTCTGAACCCTCCCAGCTCGTCTGACTGTGAGTCCCAGCAGCTCTCAGGTCTTTAAAAGAGACTCTGTGTCTCTGAGCTGTGAGGAGGACGACAGCTCTGCTGGATGGACTCTGAGGAGAAACACCACCACAGGACAGAGGACTCAGTGTGGAGCTGGGTGGGGAAAACCAGCTGGTTCTTCCTGTAACATCAGTCTGACTGTCCCATTGGACAGTGGAGTTTACTGGTGTGAGTCCAGAGAGGGAGCAACCAGTAACGGCATCAACCTCACTGTCTCTGGTAAGCTCAGACTGTGGAGTTAGTATTGATGAAGCTGTGTGGAAATGGATGAAATGCTGTGGTTTGTCTCTGTGTTGAGGTGGACCAGTGATCCTGCAGAGTCCTGTCCTCCCTGTGATGGAGGGAGATGATGTCACTCTGCTCTGTAAAACAGAGACCACTCCCTCCATCCTCTCAGCTGGTTTCTATAAAGATGGCTCCTTGATCAGGACTGAGTCTACAGGTCACATGACCATCCACCATGTTACCAGGTCTGATGAAGGCCTCTACAAATGTAACATCAGTGGTCATGGAGAGTCTCCATCCAGCTGGATCACTGTCACAGGTGAGGAGCTTCACTTTGATTTCAGCTCTTATTTCATCCACATGTTCACCTGACCAGGTGAGATTCTCTCTACAGAGAAACCTACAACCACACCTCCACCCACATCTACACCTCCACCCGGATCTACGTCCTCTCCTTCATCCTCCCTCCACCTTGTCCTAAGACTGGTCTACCACCTGGTGGTGTTCTGTCCATACTTCATCTCCACTCTCCTCATGGTGTCTTTATGTCGACACAGACCAACAGGTAACATTCACTGATCAATCAATCAATCAATCAATGACAGTTTTATGAATGAATTCATTGTCTACATTTTCTTTATCACTTGCTCTGACTACAGGAAATGACCTCCCCGTCTCCATGGTGATGACCTCACCACACGCTGAGCAGCGACTGGATGATGACTATGACGACGTCCATGATGTCATCACAGAGCATCACTTCTGAAGTGATCTGGTCTCTGGTCTGATCCTGAAGTCAGAAACCAGCATCATCTCTTCCTGTCTGTAGTTGATGTGTCAGAGTGGAGAGGATTCAGGTGGAAGTGAAGGAATCTGGAGGCAGATGTCCTAAACTGGCCACCGTACAGAAGCTAACATCAGAGCCTTTTCTCTGTTCTTTACTTCAATTTGAACACTTCAACAAAATTAATGAATGAAGGATATCGAACATGACTTGGTGACTAATTTCCCTTGGGGAGTTACATGCTTGGAGAGCAGCATTATGGAGGATATATCTGTATTTTTATGGATTCTGTAATGTGCACAATGAATTTCATTCTGTAGAGAAAAAATAAATTATCCAAAGATTGAAATGTGTGTATAGTGACTTCTCAAGTGGGAATCTGAAGTATTTTGTAGCCCTTTCAGGTTTTGTTCTTTGGTTCTATACAAAAGTCCAAATGGAGAGAGGGCCTGGTTCTATTTGTTACTAGAACCTTTGTAGAATATATCTGCTTTGTAGTATTTTTATAAACTCTTTGTCCAGTTCTGAATGAGTTCAGAATTATATCATTGCTATCAGTGTGTTGAATGAATTATTCAGCAGTCTCCCTGATGCGAGAGTGTGAAGAGGTTGTGCTGGGTGGTGTACTGTCCTTGATGATGTTGTGGGTTCTCCTGATAACTCTGGTTCTGTAAATGTCCTGCTCCAAAAAGGTCTTCCTGTCCTGAGCAGTGAGTATTCCAAACCACTCTGATAGAGGTGGTGATGACACTCTCAACGTTACTTCTGTAAAAGTTGCTGAGGATTTTGGTCGACGTACCAAATTTCCCCATCCTTCTCAGGAAGTACAGTCTTGTCCTGAACACATCAGGGCTGCAGTGCCATCTATGAACACATGGCCTCCAACTTCCCAACAGTCCTTTAGAACTGAAGAAGCTGCTCAGAGGAGTGGTGAAACGTCTTTTCAAAAAAACTCTACAAGTCCAATTTCCTTTCCAAATGGTTTTTGGACCTGGATGACTGAGAATCTTCACAGACACATTGTCTCCATGTGAAACAAGTTGTCTGTATCAGATCTAATGAACTCAAAGATCTGTTCTCTTAGTGTTTCGTTGCCACATGGTCATGTGGTTTCATCTGCGTGGTGTTTTTTTGTTCTCTTCTAATGCCAAGCAAACAGGAAGTCAGAGGCTTTTAGTGTCTGTCAAACTGCTGCTGGTCTCATTTCAGTCAGCTGCAGAATGGAGGGAACATCTGTCCAGAGGCTGCTGGGTGAGTCTGATCTGCTGGATGTGTGTTGGTGTCTAAACGTTGAGAGATGATCACTGCTGCTTCCCACAGCAGAACAGTCATTAAAGCTCAAAGTGTGCTTTCTCTTTAGTTCTGGGCTCTCTGCTGTGCTGCACAACAAACCAAGGTTAGTCAACTTCTTCATTCTGTTTAAACCTGTTCAATCTTTGTAATCGTTGTTATTTAGAGTCGATGCTTTGAGTCAAGATCTCTGATAGAAAAGAGCAGAAAGAGATGATTAGAAACATTGAATCTGTAGATGATCACTAGCTTCACGTTTCTGTAGATGTTCAGACAAGATTTTAAGTGATTCAGATTCATAAAAGTTTATTCGTCCCCAGGGAGCAATTTCAGGAACAAGTGAGCAGCATGACGTGAAATTACAAGATATTTTTAACGACCAAAAACATAGATCAATATAAAGTATATACAAAAGAAAAAACAACTATGTCATGAATGTAGTAACTATCCAAAACTGTCCATGGAGGATGTAAACGTGACTGTAAGAGTAAAGTGAATAAAGTCCACATGTAAACAATAATTACAAGGATTATATATTTACATGTTATTGAAGTGGGTAGTATGGGTAATAAAAATGAAAATAAACCAAAATAAAAATAATAATTAAAATAATGTGCTATTAAAAAAATACTGCGGTGGAGGAGTGTCCATGGGCTGCTTCTTGACGGAAGTTTTCAACTAAGAGTCAGTTGTTTGTGTGGTTAGGGGGGTGGGGAGGTGTGAATGTGCTATGGTTGTGCGTGTGCTAGTGAAGAATCAGAGAGAGGGATTGAGTGTGTGTGTTTGTGGGGAAGTTAAGAAGCAGGATAGATTTGAGGAAGAAGGTGGCCTTCCTCCTCTGAGATCCCCAGGTGGGGCAGCGGATCCACCGTCTGGAGGGGAGCCACTCAAATGCTGAGTGGAGGACATGTGAGGGGTCTTTGGTGATGTTGTCTGCTAACATGAGTGTCTGTTGTGTATATGTGAGAGAGTTCTGACAGGCAGAGCAATGATCTTAGAGCAAACCAAGACAGTGCTCTGCAGTCGGTTTCTGCAGCAGGTTATGGAGAAGGTCATGATGCTCTCAATGAAACTGTCATAAAAAGTCTGTAGAATGTCTTTGCTGACTCCAAAGGAGCAGAGTTTCCCAAGGAGGTGTTGCCATAGCTGCATTGAGCTGAACCTGATTCATAGCTTTTGTCTTACTTTTTGGGGGGATGGGGATGACTGTGGAGTGTTTCCAAAGATGGGGGACAGTGCTACTGTCCATGGAGCTCTGGAACGAGGTCTGAAACATTCCCTCTAATTTCTGAGCGCAATGCCAAAAGACCCGGCCTCTGATGCTGTCCGAACCATGTGAGCTGCTGTCTGTGGTTCCCCTGAGGGCTCTCACCTCATCCTAAGTGTTGAAGGTGAACATAGAGCTGCCGGATTTCAGAGTAGATCTTATCTCCTCGAGCTGGATGGTGTTGTCTGTCTTGAATCTGGTGTAAAAGATGTTGAGGTCGTCGGGGAGGGATGTGAACATGTTTCATGTTGCTCTACAACTCAAAGAATCATCTGACATAGAAACAACACAGAATGTGATTTATGTGATGCGAGGAGATTTCATTAACATCAAGTTTAGGTTTTATTTGTGATTATTTCTATCAACAATAAAATAGATCAGTATTGTTTCATCTGTACCCTCCCAGCTCGTCTGACTGTGAGTCCCAGCAGCTCTCAGTTCTTTAGAGGAGACTTTGTGTCTCTGAGCTGTGAGGAGGACGACAGCTCTGCTGGATGGACTCTGAGGAGAAACACCACCACAGGACAGAGGACTCAGTGTGGAGATGGGTGGGGAAAACCAGCTGGTTCTTCCTGTAACATCAGCTACATCGTCCCATTGGACAGTGGAGTTTACTGGTGTGAGTCCAGAGAGGGAGCAACCAGTAACAGCATCAACCTCACTGTCTCTGGTAAGCTCAGACTGTGGAGTTAGTATTGATGAAGCTGTGTGGAAATGGATGAAATGCTGTAGTTTGTCTCTGTGTTGAGGTGGACCAGTGATCCTGCAGAGTCCTGTCCTCCCTGTGATGGAGGGAGATGACGTCACTCTGCTCTGTAAAACAGAGACCACTCCCTCCATCCTCTCAGCTGCTTTCTATAAAGATGGCTCCTTCATCAGGACTGAGTCTACAGGTCACATGACCATCCACCATGTTACCAGGTCTGATGAAGGCCTCTACAAGTGTCACATCATCAGTCATGGAGAGTCTCCATCCAGCTGGATCACTGTCACAGGTGAGGAGCTTCACTTTGATTTCAACTCTTATTTCATCCACTTGTTCACCTGACCAGGTGAGATTCTCTCTACAGAGAAACCTACAACAACACCTCCACCCACATCTACGCCTTCACCCGGATCTACGCCCTCTCCTTCATCCTCCCTCCATCTTGTCCACAGAGTGGTCTGCCACCTGGTGGTGTTCTGTCCATACTTCATCTCCACTCTCCTCATGGTTTCTTTATGTCGACACAGACCAACAGGTAACATTCACTGATCAATCAATCAATCAATGACAGTTTTCTTAATTAATTAATTGTCTACATTCTCTTTATCACCTGCTCTGACTGCAGGAAATGCCCTCCCCGTCTCCATGGTCATGACGTCACCCCACGCTGAGCAGGGATTGGATGATGACTATGACGACGTCCATGATGTCACCACAGAGCATCACTTCTGAAGTGATCTGGTCTCTGGTCTGATCCTGAAGTCAGAAACCAGCATCATCTCTTCCTGTCTGTAGTTGATGTGTCAGAGTGGAGAGGATTCAGGTGGAAGTGAAGGAATCTGGAGGCAGATGTCCTAAACTGGCCACCGTACAGAAGCTAACATCAGAGCCTTTTCTATGTTCTTCACTTCAGCTTAAACACTTCAACAAAATGAATGAATGAAAGATATCGAACATGACTTGGTGACTCATTTCCCTGGGGAGTTACATGCGTGGACAGCAGCATTATGGAGGAAATATCTATATTTTTATGGATTCTATAATGTGCACAATAGTAGAATTTGATATTGTGTTGAGAAAAAATAAAATTTCCAAAGGTTGAATTGTGTATACATTGCCTCTTCAAGTGGGAATCACTAGTTTTTTGTAGCTGGATGCCTTTTCACTTTGGGTACATTGGTTTTATCGAAACATCCAAATGGAGAGTGGGCCTGGTTCTATTTTTACTAGAACCTTTGTAGAATATGTGTGCTTTGTGGTATTTCTATAAACTCTTGGTCCAGTTCTGCATAAGTTCAGAATGATATCACTGCTATCAGGGTGTTGAATGAACTATTCAGGAGTCTTCCCGATGTGAGAGTGTGAAGAGGTTGTGCTGGGTGGTGTACTGTCCTTGATGATGTTGTGGGTTCTCCTGATATCTCTGGTTCTGTAAATGTCCTGCTCCAAAAAGGCCTTCCTGTCCTGAGCAGTGAGTATTCCACACTACTCTGTGAGTGAGGTGGTGATGACCCTCTAAACGTTACTTCTGTAAAAGTTGCTGAGGATTTTGTTCAACGTACCAAATTCCCCCATCCTTCTCAGGAAGTACAGTCTTGTCCTGAACTCATCAGAGCTGCAGCGCCATCTAGGAACACATTGTCTCCAACTTCCCAACAGTCCTTTAGAACTGAAGAAGCTACTCAGAGGAGTGGTGAAACGTCTTTTCAAAATAGCTCTACAAGTCTCGTTGCATTTCCAAATGGTTTTTGGATATACCATGACCTGGATGACTGAGAACCTTCACAGACACATCTTCTCCATGTGAAACAAGTTGTCTGTATCAGATCTGACAAACTCAAAGATCTCTTCTCTTAGTGTTTTGTTGCGACATGATCATGTGGTTTCATCTGCGGGGTTTTTCTGTTCTCTTCTAATACCAAGCAAACAGGAAGTCAGAGGCTTTTAGTGTCTGTCAAACTGCTGCTGGTCTCATTTCAGTCAGCTGCAGAATGGAGGGAACATCTGTCCAGAGGCTGCTGGGTGAGTCTGATCTGCTGGATGTGTGTTGGTGTCTAAACGTTGAGAGATGATCACTGCTGCTTCCCACAGCAGAACAGTCATTAAAGCTCAAAGTGTGCTTTCTCTTTAGTTCTGGGCTCTCTGCTGTGCTGCACAACAAACCAAGGTTCGTCAACTTCTTCATTCTGTTTAAACCTGTTCAATCTTTGTTATCGTTGTTATTTAGAGTAGATGCTTTGAGTCAAGATCTCTGATAGAAAGGAGCAGAAAGAGATGATTAGAAACATTGAACCTGTAGATGATCACAAGCTTCAAGTTTCTGTAGCTGTTCAGATAAGATTTTGAGTGATTCAGATTCATAAAACTTTTTCGACCCCAGGGAGCAATTTCAGGCACAAGTGAGCAGCATGACCTGCAAGAACAAGACATTTTTAACGACCAAAAAAATAGATCAATACAAAGAATATACAGAAGAGAAGACAAATATGTCAGAAATGTAGTAACTGTCCAAAACTGTCCATGGAAAACGTAAACAAGACTCTAAGAGTAAAGTGAATAAAGTCCACATGTAAACAATAATTACAAGGATTATATATTTACATGTTATTGAAATGGTAGTATGGGTAATAAAAATGAAAATAAATAAAAACAAAAATAACAATAAAAATAATCATTAAAATAATGTGCTATTAAAAAATATTGCGGTAGAGGAGTGTCCATGGGCTGCTTGTTGACGGAAGTTTTCAACTAAGAGTCTGTTGTTTGTGTGGTTAGGGGGGTGGGGAGGTGTGAATGTGCTATGGTTGTGTGTGTGCAATAGAAGAATAAGAGAGAGAGACTGAGTGTGTGTGTTTGTGGGGAAGTTAAGGAGCAGGATAGCTTTGGGGAAGAAGGTGGCCGGCAGGACAATGATCTTAGAGCAAACCAAGACAGTGCTCTGCAGTTGGTTTCTGTAGCAGGTTATATAGAAGGTGATGATGCTCTCAATGAAATTGTCATAAAAACTCTGTAGAATGTCTTTGCTGACTCCAAAGGAGCAGAGTTTCCTAAGGAGGTGTTGCCATTGCTGCATTGAGCTGAATTTCATTCGGAGATTTGTCTTACTTTTTGGGGGGATGGGGATGACTGTGGAGTGTTTCCAAAGATGAGGGACAGTGCTACTGTCCATGGAGCTCTGGAACAAGGTCTGAAACATGCCGTCCTGCTCTCTCTGGTTTCCTGAGGGCTCTCACCACATCCTAAGTGTTGAAGGTGAATGCAGAGCTGCCGGAGTTGGGAATAGATCTTAGCTCCTCTACCTGTTTAGTGTTGTTTGTTTCGAATCTGGTGTAAAAGGAGCTGAGGTCATCTGGGAGGGATGTGAACGTGCTTCATCTTGCTTAGCAACTCAAAGAACCAGATGACAGAGAAACAACACAGAATGTGGTTTATGTGATGTGAGGGGATTTAATTTACATCAAGTTTGGGTTTGATTAGATTTCTTGGTATTTTTGTCAACAATGAAATGAATCAGCATTATTTCATCTGAACCCTCCCAGCTCGTCTGACTGTGAGTCCCAGCAGCTCTCAGGTCTTTAAAAGAGACTCTGTGTCTCTGAGCTGTGAGGAGGACGACAGCTCTGCTGGATGGACTCTGAGGAGAAACACCACCACAGGACAGAGGACTCAGTGTGGAGCTGGGTGGGGAAAACCAGCTGGTTCTTCCTGTAACATCAGTCTGACTGTCCCATTGGACAGTGGAGTTTACTGGTGTGAGTCCAGAGAGGGAGCAACCAGTAACAGCATCAACCTCACTGTCTCTGGTAAGCTCAGACTGTGGAGTTAGTATTGATGAAGCTGTGTGGAAATGGATGAAATGCTGTAGTTTGTCTCTGTGTTGAGGTGGACCAGTGATCCTGCAGAGTCCTGTCCTCCCTGTGATGGAGGGAGATGATGTCACTCTGCTCTGTAAAACAAAGAATACTCCCTCCATCCTCTCAGCTGCTTTCTATAAAGATGGCTCCTTGATCAGGACTGAGTCTACAGGTCACATGACCATCCACCATGTTACCAGGTCTGATGAAGGCCTCTACAAGTGTAACATCATCAGTCATGGAGAGTCTCCATCCAGCTGGATCACTGTCACAGGTGAGGAGCTTCACTTTGATTTCAGCTCTTATTTCATCCACATGTTCACCTGACCAGGTGAGATTCTCTCTACAGAGAAACCTACAACCACACCTCCACCCACATCTACACCTCCATCCGGACCTACGCCCCCTGCACCATCCTCCCTCCACCTCCACAGAGTGGTCTGCCACCTGGTGGTGTTCTGTCCATACTTCATCTCCACTCTCCTCATGGTGTCTTTATGTCGACACAGACCAACAGGTAACATTCATTGATCAATCAACCAATTAATGACAATTTTATGAATTAATTAATTGTCTACATTTTCTTTATCACCTGCTCTGACTGCAGGAATTGACCTCCCCGTCTCCATGGTGATGACCTCACCCCACGGTGAGCAAGGATTGGATGATGACTATGACGACGTCCATGATGTCACCACAGAGCATCACTTCTGAAGTGATCTGGTCTCTGGTCTGATCCTAAAGTCAGAAACCAGCATCATCTCTTCCTGTCTGTAGTTGATGTGTCAGAGTGGAGAGGATTCAGGTGGAAGTGAAGGAATCTGGAGGCAGATGTCAGAAACTGGCCACCGTACAGAAGTTAACATCAGAGTCTTTTTCAAACATGACTTGGTGACTCATTTTCTCTGGGGAGTTACATGCATGTGTAGCGCCTCTCTAGTGTATGAAACTATAGTGAGAGGTGGCTAACCTGAGCTCTTTCTTGCTATCAAGCAATAAGATTGGGTCTCTGTAATAAACTTAAATGTATACCCTAACAGTATGTGTGAAAAGTGATTTTTAAATGTTGACTTAACTTCCCCTTTAAATCAAGTTTTTAACCCTCAATTTACTCTTATGAACTTAAATACTTTTTTAAATCACAGTACCTTTTAATCACTTTTTAAGCATAAAATTATTCCCTTTGACCTTAATGAACTTAAAATATTAAACTCAGTGACCACAACTGTTTAGTGTATATAAAACATGAATGGTTTACTCACAAGTTATGTTCAGCAGGTTCACACACTTTTTTCAGACCTTCTCAAAAACAATAATTATCACCATGACATTTAAATGGGCCCCATGAAAATGAAATAGCCGGCACTAACGTAAACTCAATTGTTCAAATATACCGTTCAACCGATGCAGGCCTGAATGCAGCTCGGGTACGTTGTAGCCTCAAACAAATGGCTGCTTCGCCACTACAGGGCAAAAGAAAAAGGAGGAGAGGTACCTTAATCCACAGGTGTTGAAGCCTCACACACCCACGCTGGAGAATGGCCGAAACAGGAGGAGGAGAGGAGAAAGACGATCCACCCAGAGGAGGAGAAGAAGACACACACCGCCGCCGATCTCGCTGTGGCTCGGCTCCGTCGTCCGCAGCTCCACACGCGTGGTAACACAGGCTCTGCCGTCCTACGGGTCGCTAGCCGCTAGCCTGTTAGCAAAGTCCGTGCAAACTACTAGCCACTTGTTTAGCCGCTAGCTTCACTTCTTTCACTTATCTTGAGTTGAGCTGTCCGCTCAAACAGACAGTAAAGTCACCTCAAAGTCTTCCGAAGAGTCCTGGTCGAACACCTCCTCGACCCTGGTGATTCACTCACAGTCTCTTTTCCCTCACTGTTCACACCGAGCAGTCCATACTTCGTTCTCTTCCTCGGCCTCTCTCTCTCTCCCGCTCTCTCTTCACTTCCTGTTTGTTATTTTTTTTTCCACAGGTACAAGGCTCACTTGCACACCTTTCAAAATAAAATACATTCAAACCCATTTGTGTGTCTATTTCTTCCTGTACTTCATCAATCAATGACAGTTTTCTAAATGAATTAATTGTCTACATTCTCTTTATCACCTGCTCTGACTGCAGGAAATGCCCTCCCCGTCTCCATGGTCATGACGTCACCCCACGCTGAGCAGGGATTGGATGATGACTATGACGACGTCCATGATACCACCACAGAGCATCACTTCTGAAGTGATCTGGTCTCTGGTCTGATCCTGAAGTCAGAAACCAGCATCATCTCTTCCTGTCTGTAGTTGATGTGTCAGAGTGGAGCGGATTCAGGTCGAAGTGAAGGAATCTGGAGGCAGATGTGTTAAACTGGCCACCGTACAGAAGCTAACATCAGAGCCTTTTCTCTGTTCTTCACTTCAGCTTAAACACTTCAGCAAAATTACCGTAAATTCCGGACTATAAGCCGCTACTTTTGTCACTTGCTTTGGACCCTGCGGCTTATACAACGGCGGATGGATTTTTACAGCTAACGGTCACCAGGGGCGCACTATCATGTCATAGACGATGACACGAGGATTAAGAACTGACTTTTCTGGTATAGTAGGCTGGTTATTTTGATACAGTAAACGGCCGTGTTACTGCACTTTTGCTGCCGTGTTACAGCACTTTTACAAACAAATTAAATTTAGCCATTTAACGTTATTGCCTCGTCAAGCATTGTAAGCTTTGTTTTTTATTATACTGCACTACTACGGTAGCCTATGACTGCAGGAAGGAGCGCACCGTTGTATTATTTGTGCATTGCACGAATGCTGTTTGTAATGTCAAAGATGTGAAAGTTTGATCGATTGATTGATCGAAAGATTTGTTTGTCAAATGTAAATAAATGGGACGCTTTGCGTTTCCAAACAGTCATTTCTGTCCCGAGAATCCCCTCCGTGGTAGAAGAAACTCTTATGGTAATTAAACATTACAACACCAGCGGTTTATAGTCGGGTGCGCCTTATAGTCCGGAAAATACGGTAATGAATTAATGAATGAATGAATGAATGACATCGAACATGACTTGGTGACTCATTTACCTGGGGAGTTACATGTGTGGACAGCAGCCATATGGAGGAAATATCTAGATTTTTATGGATTCTATAATGTGCAAAATGATATAATTTGATTTTGTAGAGAAAAAAATAAAATGTCCAAAGGTTAAATTGTGTGTACATTGACTCCTCAAGTGGGACTCAGTAGTATTATGTAGCTAGATTGCTTTTCACTTTGGGTACTTTGGTTTTATCCAAACGTCCAAATGGAGAGTGGGCCTGGTTCTGTTTTTACTAGAACCTTTGTAGAATATGTGTGCTTTGTGGTATTTCTATAAACTCTTGGTCCAGTTCTGAATGAGTTCAGAATGATATCACTGCTATCAGGGTGTAGAATGAACTATTCAGGAGTCTCCCCGATGCGAGAGTGTGAAGAGGTTGTGCTGGGTGGTGTACTATCCTTGATGATGTTGTGGGTTCTCCAGATAACTCTGGTTCTGTAAATGTCCTGCTCCAAAAAAGCCTTCCTGTCCTGAGCAGTGAGTATTTCACGCCTCTCCATGACTGAGGTGGTGATGACACTCTCAACGTTACTTCTGTAAAAGTTGCTGAGGATTTTGGTCGACCTACCAAATGTCCCCATCCTTCTCAGGAACTACAGTCATGTCCTGAACTCATCAGGGCTGCAGCGCCATCTATTAACACATCGTTTCCAACTGGAGTGGTGAAACTTCTTTTAAAAAAAACTCTACAAGTCTAGTTGCATTTCCAAATGGTTTTTGGATATACCATGACCTGGATGACTGAGAACCTTCACAGACACATCGTCTCCATGTGAAACAAGTTGTCTGTATCAGATCTAACGAACTCAAAGATTTTTCTCTTAGTGTTTTGTTGCCACATGGTCATGTGGTTTCATCTGCGTGGTTTTCTGTTCTATTCTAATACCAAGCAAACAGGAAGTCAGAGGCTTTTAGTGTCTGTCAAACTGCTGCTGGTCTCATTTCAGTCAGCTGCAGAATGGAGGGAACATCTGTCCAGAGGCTGCTGGGTGAGTCTGATCTGCTGGATGTGTGTTGGTGTCTAAACATTGAGAGATGATCACTGCTGCTTCCCACAGCAGAACAGTCATTAAAGCTCAAAGTGTGCTTTCTCTTTAGTTCTGGGCTCTCTGCTGTGCTGCACAACAAACCAAGGTTAGTCAACTTCTTCATTCTGTTTAAACCTGTTCAATCTTTGTAATCATTGTTATTTAGAGTCAATGCTTTCAGTAAAGATCTCTGATAGAAAAGAGCAGAAAGAGATGATTAGAAACATTGAACCTGTAGATGTTCACTAGCTTCACGTTTCTGTAGATGTTCAGAGAAGATTTTAATTGATTCAGATTCAGCTTCAGAAAACGTTATTTGCCCCCTTGAGGCAATTTAAGGCACAAGTGAGCAGCATGACGTGAAAGTACGAGACAGTTTTAAGGACCGAAAAAAAAAATATCGATACGAAGTATATACACAGAAGAAAACAATTATGGCATCAATGTAGTAACTATCCAATACTGTCCATGGAGAATGTTAACATGACGGTAAGAGTAAAGTGAATAAAGTCCACATGTAAACAATAATTATAACGATTATATATTGACATGTTATTGAAGTGGTAGTATGGGCAATAAAAATGAAAAGAAATGAAAACAAAAATAATAATAAAAATAATAATTAAAAAATGTGCTATTAGACAAATACTGCGGTGGAGGGGTGTCCGTGGGCTGCTTGTTGACGGAAGTTTTCAAGTTAGAGTCAGTCGTTTGTGTGGTTAGGGGGGTGGGGAGGTGTGAATGAACTATGGTTGTGTGTGTGTGCTGGAGAAGAATCAGAGAGAGAGACTGAGGCCCCGTCCACACGTACCAAAACGATCTTTCCCCCTCCGTTTTCCCTGGCATTGTTTCAAGAATATCTGCGTCCACACGGATCCGTCTCAACACGACTCAAAACGCTACTTCGTATTCCATATTCACCAAAAACGGAGAGGAAGAGGCGGAGCGGTGGATGTAAAATGTTGCTTATGTGGTTGTCCATCAGCCTTTTTTGCTCAGCGTGGTGGCACAGGAGCATGATATTTTGCCCTAGTAACCCTAATAGGCTCAATATCTTCTCCAGCATGAAAACTAGCATGTAGTCCGCCATTGTTGTTGATGTTGTTATGAGACGTCTCGCGGGAGGTGGAAGGCGATGACATCATCGAAACGCACGTATGCGTTTTTCCCCGTCCACACGAAAACTCAAGAGCAGCGTTTGCAAATTTTTTCACCCTGGTTTCAGAAAAGTGCATTTTAAGGCAATGCGTTTACAGGATTCGTGTGGACAATCGGCCAAAACGATGCAAAACATCTGCGTTTAAACCAAAAAGCGTCTCCGTGTGGACGGGGCCTGAGTGTGGGTGTTTGTGGGGACGTTGAGAAGCAGGATAGCTTTAGGGAAGAAGGTGGCCTTCCTTCTCTGAGATCCACAGGTGGGGCTGTGAAGCCACCGTCTGGAGGGGAGCCACTCAAATGCTGAGTGGAGGACGTGTGAGGGGTCCTTATTGATCTTGTCTGCTAACATGAGTGTCTGTTGTGTATGCGTGACAGAGTTCTGACAGGCAGGACAATGATCTCAGAGCAAACCAAGACAGTGCTCTGCAGCCGGTTTCTGTTTTGGAGGC
Source organism: Chelon labrosus (assembly GCF_963514085.1). Classification (NCBI taxonomy): domain Eukaryota; kingdom Metazoa; phylum Chordata; class Actinopteri; order Mugiliformes; family Mugilidae; genus Chelon; species Chelon labrosus. Next base: position 31,513,019 of record NC_140337.1, read on the forward strand.
CGATGGAGTGGAACCAGCAGGTTATGGAGAAGGTCATGATGCTCTCAATGAAATTGTAATAAAAAGTCTGTAGGATGTCTTTGCTGACTCCAAAGGAGCAGAGTTTCCTAAGGAGGTGTTGCCATTGCTGACACCTCATGAGAGTCCCTTCTGTGTTGGACGAGAATTTCAGCAGGTTGTCAAAGATGGTGCCGAGATATGTGAACTCCTCAACTAGCTCCACTGGCTTCCCATGAATGATTGTGGTTACTATTGTAGCCAGAAGGTCACCACCATCTCCTTTGTTTTGCTGACATTCAGTTCCATGTGTGACACCACCCTACGAACTCCTGAAGAGCTGGTCCATGGTGTTGGGAGGGGCCCGACAGCAGAGACAGGAGAACTGTGTCATCAGCGTATTTGACGTGGTGATAGTTGGGCTGTGTGGATCTGCAGTCATCAGAGTATAGGATGAAGAGCAGGGGTGATAGCATGCAGCCCTGAGGCGAGCCGGTCAAGGTGTTGTTGACCAGTACTTTCTGTAACCTGTTGGTAAGAAAGTCCAGAATCCACAGAATTGACTGGTCATCCAGGTGAAAGCGAGAGGAGAGTTTTGTAGCCAGGATGTGGGGCTGCAAGGTGTTGAATGCTGAGGAGAAATCAACAAACAGTAGTCTGGCTGAAGAGTAAGGGTGCTCCAGATGTTTGTGGATGCTAACAATGATAAATGTCTTTCCATCATTGACGACTCTGCCTGTGCAATATGCAAACTGGAATGGGTCAATCAGGAGGTCCGTTGCACTGATGATGTGGTGTTTTATGATCCTCTCCATGGCTTTCATCACTAGGGAGTTGAGAACCACGAGCCGAAGGTCATTCACAGGTTTTGTCTTACTTTTATGGGGGGATGGGGATGACTGTGGAGTTTTTCAACAGATGGGGGACAGTGCTACTGTCCATGGAGCTTTGGAACAAGGTCTGAAACATGCCCCCTAATTTCTGAGTTCAATGCCTCAGGACCCGTCCACTGATGTTGTCCAAGCCATGTGAGCTGCTGTCTGTGGTTCCCCTGAGGGCTCTCACCTCGTCCTAAGTGTTGAAGGTGAACTTAGAGCTACTGGGGTTGAGAGTAGATCTGATCTCCTCAACCTGGATGGTGTAAAAGATGACGAGGTCGTTTGGGAGGGATGTGAACATGCTTCATGTTGCTTAACAACTGAAAGAACCAACTGACAGAGAAACAACACAGAATGTGAGATTAGTCAACAATAAAATTAATTAGCATTGTTTCATCTGAACCCTCCCAGCTCGTCTGACTGTGAGTCCCAGCAGCTCTCAGGTCTTTAGAGGAGACTCAGTGTCACTGAGCTGTGAGGAGGACGACAGCGCTGCTGGATGGACTCTGAGGAGAAACACCACCAAACGACAGAGGACTCAGTGTGGAGCTGACTGGGGAGAACCAGCTGGTTCTTCCTGTAACATCAGCTACACTGTCCCATTGGACAGTGGAGTTTACTGGTGTGAGTCCAGAGAGGGAGCAACCAGTAACAGCATCAACCTCACTGTCTCTGGTAAGCTCAGACTGTGGAGTTAGTATTGATGAAGCTGTGTGGAAATGGATGAAATGCTGTAGTTTGTCTCTGTGTTGAGGTGGACCAGTGATCCTGCAGAGTCCTGTCCTCCCTGTGATGGAGGGAGATGACGTCACTCTGCTCTGTAAAACAAAGACCACTCCCTCCATCCTCTCAGCTGGTTTCTATAAAGATGGCTCCTTGAGCAGGACTGAGTCTACAGGTCACATGACCATCCACCATGTTACCAGGTCTGATGAAGGCCTCTACAAGTGTCACATCATCAGTCATGGAGAGTCTCCATCCAGCTGGATCACTGTCACAGGTGAGGAGCTTCACTTTGATTTCAGCTCTTGTTTCATCCACATGTTGACCTGACCAGCTGAGATTCTCTCTACAGAGAAACCTACAACAACACCTCCACCCACATCTACACTTCCACCTGGATCTACACCTCCACCTGGATCTACGCCCCCTGCACCATCCTCCCTCCACCTTGTCCTCAGACTGATCTGCCACCTGGTGGTGTTCTGTCCATACTTCATCTCCACTCTCCTCATGGTGTCTTTATGTCGACACAGACCAACAGGTAACATTCACTGATCAATCAATCAATCAATGACAGTTTTCTTAATTAATTCACTGTCTACATTTTCTTTATCACCTGCTCTGACTGCAGGAAATGACCTCCCCGTCTCCATGGTGATGACCTCACCCAATGCTGAGCAGGGATTGGATGATCACTATGACAACGTCCATGATGTCACCACAGAGCATCACTTCTGAAGTGATCAGGGGCCTCATGTACGAAGGTTGCGTGCGTACAAAAACGTTACGTACGTACTCGTTCACGTAAAAGTTCAGATGTATCAAGAGTGAAATGTCCGGGTACTTTGTACGTCCCTACGCCAACAACGTGGCTGGCGTACGTAGGATTCTACAGATGTCGATCCTTTGGCGACACTTACAGGTGATGCTGGGAAAGTGTTATAAATGTGAAAACTATTACTCCGACCGATCGGGACTGTGCCGGTCGACCCTGAGCAGATCCATGCAAGCCACGTGGGACGGAATTATCCGCATGTCAGCCAGGTATATCAGATTCCGATACAATGCATCTGAACAGGTCAACATTAAAGAGCAATTTGCAGCGACAGACGGTTTTCTGACTGTAATCAGAGCTATCGACTGCACACACATTGTTATAAAAGCGCCATCGCATGAATTTGTAAATGTCAACAGGAAACATTTTCATTCATCAGTGTACAGATCATACGTGATGCGCAAATGCAAGTAAACATTGTGGCAGCGTGCCAAAGACCACATTTTTGCGCATCTCCACTCCAGTGAGTAGCGTCTCCAATTCGCTTTCTGTGAAGTTCTTCTTTCCCGTCTAACTCATTCTTATGTTTTCGTTTTCTGATCGCGCAGAGAGGGGAATCTCAGGTGCAGGGTCAATTTAAATACAATTTGCATATTTAAAAGAGGCGTGGACAGGGAGTTGCATATTTAAAAGGGGCGTGGACAGGGAGGGGTCGGGTACGCTTGATTGGGATGTACAAAGGAAATGTGCTTCGAAATGCTTCTAAATCTGAGCTTACGCCACGTTTTAGAAGGAAATCCACGCAACTCTTCGTACATGAGGCCCCTGGTCTCTGGTCTGATCCTGAAGTCAGAAACCAGCATCATCTCTTCCTGTCTGTAGTTGATGTGTCAGAGTGGAGAGGATTCAGGTGGAAGTGAAGGAATCTGGAGGCAGATGTCCTAAACTGGCCACCGTACAGAAGCTGACATCAGAGCCTTTTCTTTATTCTTCACTTCAACTTAATGTTTGTATTTTTTTATCTTTAAATGTGTTACTTCTACATCATATTACTGCACTCAATCTAAGGCTTTGTCTCTGATAAGTAACTTTACATTAATAAATGATGTTTGTCTAATGATCCTTTTTTGAGCTGGATCAGGGCTGTCCATTTTCTAACATTCTCTAACACTACTAAACCATGATACCAAGAGCAAAAGAAAACAGTTGGTGGAAGCGCTGAAACATAAACATTAGTGCAAATTATCGAAGATGGTGTAGTAGTGACATAATCAAAATGGTCCAATGACAATAGAGTATCACTAGTTTTGCCAGTGGTACATTGTAAAATCATCGGGCTTACGTTAGTGAAGCAAGGGTTCGATTCCCGTTGGTTCTTTTTTTAAATTTATTTTATTGTTATGTGTATTTTTTCTTATAATCAACTTTAAACCACATATCCATGTAATGTAGTCGAACAGGAATGTGCATGGCAAATCAAGTCCCATACAAGCATGAACCAGTCAGACACGTCTCCATTGCACTACATTTTATTGTCCACTAGATGTCCTAATAGAGCACTGTGTCACTGAAGCTTCGAATAATGAACCTTTTTTTGAATCACGTGTCGTGCCCATCACTACTAGTTAGTCAATGTTTTTCAAAAGTATATTTTCTTACTTTAAAACACATTTTATTTCATTAAATATTTGTTGTCTAAATTGATTAAATCGTTTGAAAAGGAAGCCCATCCGCAGTTTCTATCCGGGCGGAATTTAGCGACGCACCTAAAACCGGAAGTCCCGCCCGGAAGTAAACAACCCTCTCGGAGATTTCCATTAAATGTTAAGGCGGTGACTTTGCGGTGATGGGTGAGAACGCAGCGGAGGGTTTGGGTGAGATGTCCAAGGCGGAGGTCCTGCGGGGATTCGTCACCGACAGACTCGCCGCTGCCTCCCGGGAAATCCTGGCGGTCGTGGACACGATCGTGGCCGCGTACGAGGAGGAGGCTTCGGGCTTCAGGGAGAAGATCGACCGGCAGAGGAGACAGCTGGAGCTCCTGCAGCCTGGTTGGTTAAACATTTACATTTAAAAAACAACTCAAAGCCCGTCCTTCTGAACGCATCAGCACAAAGAACTCCTTTATCAAATATCGCTGAATTTAATCATTATCATTATTTATTAAAACTAGACATTTACTCTTTAATTCTGCTGTTTTCTAACTATATCTATAATATATCAAAACTATACATATGCCGAATTTACGTCTACACAGCATTGCTTTATTTTATCGTGTTCAATCATGTTTCTCTCATGTATTATTTAATTTTAAGCGGAATAATTCAGAATTGCACATTTTTTTAATGGAGTTTGCCACAGATGCTGACTGTGCAGGATTCTAAGCTGAAGCAGAGCATCCTGGGCAGTCTTAACTTTATCTACTGCTCCTTCAGATAATATTAATAATAATAATAATAATTAATTTCTCCAGGTGCAAAGTGCAGCGAGAGCCTCGACTCTGATAAGGAAGAGGACGATGAAGATGAGGAGCCCCGCGAACATCTAGAGAACCTGAACGTGACTGGTCCATCAAGGTCCCTGTTTAAACAACGAGACGTATCAGAGACTAATTTAATCCAGCTGTTCTTTTTTTTTTCTTTTTTTTTAATAACTTGTGGCTGACCTTGAATTTTCCAGGTCTTCGCCACCCCGATGTCGGTACAGGAGGAGAGGGAAGCCCGACCGATCTCAGATCAGCGACACTCAAAAGGACGTGGAGCTCAGGATCCGCATCCTGGAGGACTCCCAGACCAGCGTGCTCTCCAAAGATGGTAATTTGAAATAAATTCAGTAAGACATTGCTTCAAAGCCGTCCTATTTTCTTGCCTTCTCATGTCTCTGCTTCAGAAAGTTACAAAAATAGGTGCAAGACAGATTGTACTCCTGTACATCTAATAGTTAGCTGTAGTAATTAAGCTGTTTTGGATTTGGACGCTTGGTGACAGACTTGATATTTTCCAGGTGATTCCAGACTCGACTCTTCCTTTACAAACTAATCGCCCATTATTTCTTCTTGTGTTTGTCTTTCACCTGTCAGTGCTTAAGAAATGTCCGATCCTGAGGCTGACATGTCCTCGTGGTCTTCAGGAGGAAGACTTCCTGGACCTGTTGAGATCCACCTTCCCTCAGCTGTCCGGAGATGAGAAACCGTTCGACATCTTAACGCCAGACAGGAGACGGAGATTGCGGCCTCTGAAACTAAAGACGCTGACGCCAGAGGAGATCCACAGAAACATCAGCTGCTCGGGATCTGGGACGTCGACCGTCTGCATCCGTCTAAAAGTAGTTTAGCTCACTTTAAGATTTTAATGTTTACTTCTTTGTTTGTTTTTGGATGCTAACTGTTTTTATTTTTCCAAACGCAAAAGGAAACTCAGGTCATTGAAGAAGAGATTGACGTCAACTCAGACATGACGACATGTGACGAAACCAGGCAACAAGCAAGGTAATTTAAAGTAAAACGTTGTTGTTTTACCCACAGTAGTGCAATAACAGACAGACCTTGAAGGCATCATGAAGGTATTCCCTGATTAATCTTTTCTTCTGGTTTCCACAGCAGCCCTGTTCAGGAGGTCAAAGGCAGCAGAGTTGACGCTGTGTCCAACAGCTCAACATCACCTCAACAGGATATGGAAACAGAGCAAGTTGACGATGAGGTACCAGAGTTCAACACAAACTCTGCAGCAGAAGTGAAGGAACACGACAGCGACGACAACCAGAAACCAGACAAGAGCAGTGAGGAACCGAAGAAAAGTCATTCTAAACCAAAGATGATGAAGAAACTAAAGCCGAGACGCGTCATTGAGGAAAGTGACGGTTCACTTTCATGTAGAATCTGCGGAGCTCTGCACACATCAGAGGTCATGCTTATCAAACATACCTGGAGTCATGTGGATGATCCAGGAAGTTTAGTTTGTGGAGTTTGCGGAGAGTCTTCAGAGTCCACGGAGGAGTTGAAGGATCATCTTCAAAGTCGGCACAAAACCGATGACTGTCACGTTTGCGGACAGTCTTTCGTCAGTGTTCTCAGCCTCAACGAGCATGTGGCAGCCCACCTAGGGGAGAAACCATACAAATGCAATGTTTGCCACAGAGCGTTTGCGTTGGAGGTGTCCTTGAAGGATCACCAGAAGCTCCATGAGGTGGGTAAGCTTCATAAATGTTACACTTGTCACAAAGTGTTTGAACTCAAGGAGCAGTTAAAAGGTCACCGTAACATTCACTCCAAAAGGAAGTCGCATCTCTGCGGCGTGTGTGGTAAATCCCTCAGCGACTACCGATCCTTATGTCGCCACAAGATGACCCACTCTGGGGAAAGGCCTCACAGCTGTAAGATTTGCGGGAGGTCTTTCAAACTTCCCGGGACCCTGAAACAACACGAGAAGATCCACACAAACAGAGAAAGGTCGTACCTCTGTGACGTTTGCTGCAAAATGTTCCTGACAAGCCAGCAGCTGCAGATTCACATGAGAAGGCACACAAACGAGAAACCATACCACTGCGGTGAATGTGGCAGAGGTTTCTCCACTAAGGGACCCTTGACCGTTCACATGCGGGTCCACACAGGGGAAGCACCGTACCGCTGCCCCGACTGTGGCTGGGCCTTCAAACGCAAGACGAACCTGGACGGCCACATGGCTCTCCACTCGGGAGTCAAACCATTTGTCTGCGGGATTTGCGGGAAAGCATGCGCCCGTAAAACATACTTGACCGTTCACATGAGAACCCACAATGGAGAGAGACCATACAAGTGTACTCTGTGTGACAAAGCCTTTACTCAGAGCCACTCTCTGAAAACACACATGAGAAGCCACCAGGGAGTAGAATCTACAACGTAACACTAAAAATGGACTCAGTATGTCTCTGTTTAGTGATTGTTCATATTGAATGAATCTCTCCAATAAAAACTTTGGTCTGTCTATGTCACACTCAATGATCTCACTTTGGGTAAGCTGGGAACTTGATACCACTTCTCCAATTCCAGTCATGAATGCTCTGAATCTGTTTGCAAAGCCTGTTACCAGATATTTAGCTGTCAAGTCATCCATCTTTCTATAAAGTCTACGGTTGAGCCTTCCTATAAACTTTTAAATGTCAACCTCTTGTTGGTATTCGAGGAAAACTCCTGGGTTCACAGAAGTCATAAGGGTTCGTCCTTTCTGAGACCATGGATGGCTGTGCCAAAACAAAACCCTTCTATTTGTTGTTAAGGATTTAACAAGCTGGACTAAAGTGGTGGACTAACATACAAGCATTTGTAGGCATCCTTGGACCCACACCGTTGATGTCCCTAAAGTCCAGTTTGTGGTTATTGTGTCCATGTGGGTCTGCATGACCTTCGTAAATCTTGTCAACCTCCCACTCATTTTTGTGGTCTGCCCTTACCCCCAGAATTTGAGACTATACAGAAAACAAGCTGAATGCCCACTAGAAGATAACAACAAGGAGCGAACACTGGTAAACATCTCCAGGGAAAAACTACCATTGGTTTAGTTGTAGTGGTTGATGTTGCTGGACTTATGTCCCTCTGGAAGAGCGTCTGTTTTGGTAGCTTCAACGGGTCCAAAGTGTTGGACAGTATATACAAATATTTATTGATTTTGCAAGAACCAGGCAGAATTAAATAATAAAGTCAATTTAATGAAAAAAAATAAAAAAAATAAAACAAGAACAGAAGGCACTGCAGAACTGAGAAGTGTGAACAAAAAGTGAAAAAAAAAACAAAAAAAAAACAAATGGAGCCACAAAGGAAACACAAAGATCTTGAAGGGAAAAAAAAACAAAACAAAAAAACAAACAAACAAGAAATAACAGAGGCAATTAGAAAACAGGACATAGGTGGCAACAAGGAGGATGGAGCAAACAATCATGGCGGAACACAAGTAAAGACTAACAAAATAACACAGGAAGTGCCAATAAACAAACATTGGACATTCTAAATCCCAAAAGAATTAATGTTACTCTCTGCCAGCACTAAATGATTAAAAGAGCTGTGAATATAGCAGAAATATAACCTGGCTTATGTGGAGGAGTACTCAGCTACCCTTGGTTGTCATTGTCTTGCATGTTGTTTTAGATGTTGTGAGACTTTTTGTAAATGATGCTCCAAAATCAGCTGTATTTGCTACTGCTGCTACTTCTGTCATTAGTCATAATGTTATGCCTGATCAGTGTATATATATATATATATATATATATATATATATATATATATATATGCATCATCCTGATTGAGTGGTTTGCTTACAACATGCTGGCTTTCCTGCTTGGTGTAGAAACAGAAGAGGTAACACCAGACAGCTGGGCAGATCCAACAAGAATACAGTGGGGTACAAGATAACACAAGTAAAAACAAAATGCAGTTTTTTTAATGAAGGTTTTTAATATTATGGGGGGAAAAATCAAACCTACATAGTTAAAACCTAACTGTGGTTTATTACACCTGAGTCCAATTTCTCTAGCCACACCCAGGCCGGGTTACTGCCACACCTGTTCTCAATCAAGAAATTGCTTAAATAGGACCTACCTGACAAAGTGAAGTAGACCAAAAACCAGACATCATGCTGAGATCCAAAGAAATTCAGGAACAAAAAAGGGAAAAAAAGTAACTGATATCTGGAAAAATTTTATGAAGCCATTTCTAAAGCTTTAGGACTCCAGACACCAAAATTACCTCAAGAGCGCAGCAATAGGTGTGTTCGACTTCATGCAGATCTGACTTGACGTGATGCATGCTGGGTTGTTCATGCTCATAGACCTCGAATATGATTGGTTAAAATGAACTTGTTCAACCCAGCATGCATCTCGTCAAGTCAGATCTGCACAGATCTGCATGAAGTCGAACACGCCTAATGACTCTTCCAAGAGGTCACAAAAGACCCCACAACAACATCCTAAGAACTGCAGGCCTCACTTGCCTCAGTCAAGGTCATTGTTCATGATTCCACCATAAGAAAGAGACTGGGTAAAAATGTCCTGCGCGGCAGAGTTCTAAGATGAAAACCACTGCAGAGCAAAACGAAAATAAAGGCTCGTCTCAGTTTTGCTAGAAAACATCTTGATGATCCCCAAGACTTTTGGGAAAATACTCTGGACTGACATCTTTATAGAAAGCAGCTGAGAGGATGGAGGGAGTGGTCTTTGTTTTACAGAGCAGAGTGACGTCATCTCCCTCCATCACAGGGAGGACAGGACTCTGCAGGATCACTGGTCCACCTCAACACAGAGACAAACTACAGCATTTCATCCATGTCCACACAGCTTCATCAATACTAACTCCACAGTCTGAGCTTACCAGAGACAGTGAGGTTGATGCTGTTACTGGTTGCTCCCTCTCTGGACTCACACCAGAAAACTCCACTGTCCGATGGGAAGATGTAGCTGATGTTACAGGAAGAACCAGCTGGTTTTCCCCAGTCCTCACACTGAGTCCTCTGTCCAGTGGTGGTGTTTCTCCTCAGAGTCCATCCAGCAGAGCTGTCGTCGTCCTCACAGCTCAGAGACACAGAGTCTCCTCTAAAGACCCGAGAGCTGCTGGAACTCACAGTCAGACGAGCTGGGAGGGTTCAGATGAAACAACAGTGATACATTTCTGTCCTCATTAAATAACCTCTAGAGTTCATGAAAGCTTTACTCCTCACTGAGTGAATAATGGTAGTTTAGGCTAAAAAAGTAACAGCTACAGTCTAGATTGGTGACACACAGCAACTGAGGCAACACATTGTTGAACATGTAGACAGTTTAATAACGACTGTGTGAGCAGGAAACTCAGCTTTCTCTGTCTTTCTAGCACAGAGGAAGTTATGGCTTCAGTTGGCTCCAACTAGCATCAACACAGACTGAATATCCACTTAAAAAGTGGTGAAGTGTCCCTTTAAGGCAGCTGGTCGCTGGACTCACTCTCACAGTAAAGACACACAGAGTTTTGATAGCGTTTCTTGGACAGACTCAGTGACGGTCAGACTGTAACAGAGGAAGTTGACTAACCTTGGTTTGTTGTGCAGCACAGCAGAGAGCCCAGAACTAAAGAGAAAGCACACTTTGAGCTTTAATGACTGTTCTGCTGTGGGAAGCAGCAGTGATCATCTCTCAACGTTTAGACACCAACACACATCCAGCAGATCAGACTCACCCAGCAGCCTCTGGACAGATGTTCCCTCCATTCTGCAGCTGACTGAGTTGAGACCAGCAGCAGTTTGAATCACACTTAACGCCTCTTCCTTCCTGTTTGCCTCAAATTAGAAACCCACCCATGAAATCATGTAATCACATGGCAACAAAACAAACTGAGAAAAGATCTTTGAATTTGTTAGATCTGCATTAGTTTGATAAGCTCAGAGTGCCAGCCTGACACCTGCCGATGGTTGACTTAGTCTGGGACCCGATCAGGGACGTCTCCATGGCAACCTGCTGTGTTATCGCGATGACATCCTGCGAACTGAGGCACTGACTGGGAGGCTAGACGAAGCGACTCTCCAGGCTTATGTACACACACGCACCCACAGACACTTACACACATGCACATATGCAATACACCTCCCCAACCTCCAATCCCACGCTTTTCCATCCTCGGCCGCGGCCATCTTCGGCGCCGCCTTCGGACCCCGCCTGTCGCACTGGGGCTTGAAAACGGCTGAGGATGCTTTGATGTTTTGAGTTTTTATGTTGTAAAGTGTGCTCATATGTGCTTATGTTGCTGAGGTTTTTTTCCTGGTCCCACACTGTACTCCCCCAGAGGAGTGTAGTCTGGGAGATGCTTTTTTTTATCCTCCCCTCTCCTCTTGTTTTTCTTCCCCTTTTCCTCCCTCCACTATTGCAATTTCCCCATTACAGGACCAATAAAGTTTTTTTTTCTTATTATTCTTATTCTGTTTTCTCCATCCAAACACAGGTATTCACTCCATCATGATGGGTCTGATCCACATGTCCTTGTGTCTGCATTGACAGGAATAAATAATGCTTTGATGCACAAACGCTGGTAAACCTGCTTAGACGTCAGGAAATTATCTCACTTCTACATTTTCTCAGATTGATGCAGTGCTGCAGTATTGAGTAACAATAAACCAAGTCCAAATAATAAGTGACACATCAAGGGGTCAAAAGACACAAGAGGCCAGGACGATAAAAACCAGGATTCGCCAAAAATCTTCAAGGAAACCAGAGAAAGAAAACTGATGTTGACAAAACTGCAGGACAAACACATGGTCCAAGAGACAAAAAGACGAGAGGCAGCACTGTATACACACAGAGTCCATTGGGGGAAAGGACATAGGTGGAAACAATGAGCTAGCTAGCTAATGTGAAGAAGTCCAAGTCTCCTTGGTGGTCTTTGTCTTGCATGTTGTAGAGACTTGCAAGGGAGAAAAGATGCAGACTTAAACTTGTTAATAATAATTATAATACATTTTATTTGTGGGCGCTTTTCAAAGTACTCAAGGTGAGAGAATCTTCAAAAGACGTTGAGTTGAGCGACTGAATGCTCTAAAACCCATGGTAGACAGTCAGGCAGGTGGTACACAAGAAACCATGGGAACAAAACACTTAAGAGAAAGGGTCTTTGTGTTTATTTGTGTTTGACCCTATTAAACCCTACTTCAAGAATCACAGGGTGGTGAAAAGTTATCAGCTTAGATCCTTGAAAAAGCAGAACAAGGTGGTTGGAGAGAAGGAACGTTGGCCACTTGTTGAGCTGTGAGACATGTTGAGGACAAAGCTTGTGGCTGTCCACAGAGAAGAGTGAAGAAGAAAACCAGGAAAGGAAAGAACAGAGATGCAGGAATTGTTCACCACTAAATTCAAGGATTCAAGGATTCAAGGATTCTTTATTGTCATTTCAACACATGTTGGTACATGGGATGGAACGAAATTAGTTTCTCTGGTCCCGATTCAAGCCATAGCAGAAATAGAAAATAGAAAAGTATAAATATAAATGAAGTTAACTAACTAAGAATTGTACAAAAAATATATATATATATAAAATATCAAGTATATAAATAAGCACTGTAGTAATTGGAGATTATTGCAATGAATAACACAGTAGTATCCAGTCCTGTGCCACTGAGGTAGCGTGCAAGTGGAGTTAAAGTGACGAGTGGAGTTAAAGTGACGGCAGATGTGTCTATGGGGGGGGGGGGGTCGGGGGCTACGGAGGTCCTCCGGCGTTCAACAGTCTCACAGCCTCCGGGAAGAAGCTGTTCCTCAGTCTGGTGGTCCTGGGACGAACATTGTGTGTGCGGGGTGGGTGGTGTCTTTCCTGATGCAGGTGGCCCTTTTCCTGCATCTGGAGGTGTAAATGTCCGTAGAGGTGGGTAGACTGCGTCCCACAGTCTTCTGTGCAGCTTTCACCACCCTCTGCAGAGCTTTCTTCTCTGCCGCAGAGCAGCTGCCGTGCCACACAGTGATGCAAGAGCACAGGACGCTCTCCACCACACACCTGTAGAATGAGGTCAGGGCTGAGCTCCCCAGTCCGGCGCGCCTCAGCCGCCTGAGAAAGTAAAGGCACTGGTGTGCCTTCCTAATCAGGCAGGAAGTGTTGGTACTCCGGGTGAGGTCGTCGGTGATGTGGACGCCCAGGTACCTGTAGCTGGATACCACTTCCACCTTCCACCTTAAATACCTTTGGCTTTACCAGGAAGCTGATCAAAGACAAACAGAGTGGCCACCTCTTGTGTTCACTGGATGAAGTCAGCACTTTCCTTCATAACACCTACAGCAATCTAACATGAGAGCAGCAGCTGGATAGAGATCCAAGAAGTTGTTAAGGCATCAAGATCAGCCTCAGCCCCAGTGGAGTACAATACAAGGACTATACATGCTGCCCAAAGCTCCTCCACTAGCTGTGGAAGATCCTGAAGGTGATTTTAAGGAGAGGAAGAGTTGCAAATCAGTGGAGAAGTTTCTAAGGGTGTCTGGATTCCCAAATAGGAGAACTCTAAAGCCACTGGGTAGTTTAGAACCATGTCAGTGCTCAGCATAGGGAGCAAGATATTTTGAAGCATCTGTTAGGGTTTCTTCTCAAGAACAACAATATCCATAACTGTTACACCCCTCTGCTTCCTCCATTGGCTGTGCAAGTCTTTGGGTTGTGCTTAATCATCTTAACCAGCCACACCTGAGAAGACCAAATAAAGGTTGTTGAAAGAGCCCAGGGGATCATTTTCAGCTGCTGAGGCTCGCTATGTCAGACCTGTTTTTTTTATTTTTATTTTTTTTTTTGTCTTTGTTTTCAATTAAATAAACCCTTATTTTTCTAACTCCGTCATTTGTCTCCACTTTATGTTGCACCTCTTGAGCCGGGTCGTAACATAAATGGGGGCTCGTCTGGGACAATTTTTTGACCTTTTTTGTGGAGACTGAATGCTGGAGTTCTTCTTTTTTCCTTAGGGTGAGAATTGGGATTATTCGAAGCTTAATTAGCAGTTGATCTTTTTTTCTTGGACGTTAGTAGAGTCAAGCTAATGTTGCCATGTGAGGTGAATTTGTATGTTTTAGAACTTCCCTGGTGTAGAAAGCCTCCGGGTGTTGGTGTAACTATCACCACTTTATTATTTTTTGTGCAGTAACCCTGGGGTGGCTCCTGGGGTGGCTCCTGGGGTGGCCCCTGGCGTGGCCCCTGGCGTGGCCGGGAAAGCCGACGAAAACTAGCTGAGGTCTAGTTATTTAGGCCTTGTTAGGTAGAGAGCAAACCAGGGAATTTCTGGAACAGGTTAAATGTGAGCAAGAACCTCTAATTATGTGGTGGCATGTGGTAGAATTCGGTGGTCTTCGTTTTCACAGTATTAGTCTGGACGTGATATTTTGGATGAGCTGACTGGAGGAATACAGGTGCTTTGTTTTTGTGTGACCTTTAGTTTTGTAGGGAAGTCGGCCCAATTTTGGTGGCTACCACTGTGATGTTACTAGCTGGGTGAAGGCAGTAACTTTGTGTGGTGTGGTGCCACATTCGTTGTGGATGTGACTTTTCCATGTGTTTGGTCACTTGGATTCATTGACTTCAATTTGCGTGTGTGTGACCATAGGCTGTGGTGAGGACAGTTCACTGTTGTTGCTAACCTTTGTCCAAGGTAGTAACTTGGGTTAAGTAAACGTTTGGTTTGGCTGTTCTCTATGTTGTGTGGGTCACAACACGTTTTGTATCTGGTGTCAATGTTGTGTTATGTGTAAAGGCATCAATTTTTGCACGTCTTGGGAGATGGGGTCTGATCGCAGAGGGGCTTTGTTCATTTTCAGGGCTCCTGGAGGATCCCTTTTGAGGGTGGTGTTACGCCCCTCTGCTTCCTCCATTGGCTGTGCAAGTCTTTGGGTTGTGCTTAATCATCTTAACCAGCCACACCTGAGAAGGCGAAATAAAGGGCCTTGTTGAAAGAGCCCAGGGGATCATTTTCAGCTGCTGAGGCTCGCTATGTCAGACCTGCACCGTGTGCCCCGCAAGGTCAATAACCTCATCCTGGATTATTACAATAACTTCCAGATGAGACTCACTTCTGGGTGGATAACATCAGACTGGCATCGACTCGAGAAGGGAATTGTAACTGGCTGCAGCATCTCCTCCATCCATTTCACCACTTGCCATGAATATAGTGGTCAAATCAGCAGAGATGGAGCAACTAGAGCCATTACCGACTTCTGGTGTATGGTAACCCCTAATCGGAGCCTTCACAGATGACCTGACAGTCACCACAACATCAATCCTACTCAGCAGGTGGATATTACAAGGGCTGAAGAAGCTCGTTTCATGGGTGAGGATGAGTTTCAAACCATAGAAATCCAGATCCCTGTCAGCTGCCATCCAGAAGGCCTGTAGAGACCCTCAAAACAGGCTGACAAAAGTAGACTAATCTGGGCTTTCTGACCAGTTCTAAGTGTTGGTGTACCAGCATGCCATCCTACCCAGGATACTGAGGTTGTTGCTACTGTTTGACATCTCAGTGTGAACTGTGGAGGCCTTGGAGAAGAAGATTTGCAGCTATCTGTGAAGGTGGCTCGGCCTGACAAGGAGCTTAAACAGTGCTGTGCGGTATGACCAAATCAACACCCTACAACTCCTCTTCTGAGGCCTTACAGAATAGTTTGTGGTGACATGATTGAGGGACTCCATGGAGTGTAGAGACTCCGATAATTCAAAAATATCTGCTGTTGGGAAGGAGGTCTGCACTGGGAGGAAGTGAAGTGCTTCTAGAGAGCTACAGGTGGTAGAGTCATGACTAAAATCAACCCTGGCTGGGTCTCCTGGAAGATGAAGGATTGTTGAATGGGCCTAGAAGGCTGAGGAGCTTCTCTATGAAGAAAAAATAATAGAATGGAAAGTTACAAAAGAACTTGATAAACGTTAACAGCGAGACACAAAACCTTGTTTTTCAATCAGCCACTTTTATTACTCGTCAGTATTTGTCAAAGATGCGTCAGAAGTGATGCTCTGTGGTGAAATCATTGACGTCATCATAGTCATCATCCAATCCCTGGCCAGCTTTGGAGGGTGGGGTCATCAGGTGATAAAGAAAATGAAGATAATTTGTCAAAACGTAAAGACTTCAGAAAACTGTCATTGACTGGTTGATCAGTTGATGTTACCTGTTCGTCTGTGTCGACATAAAGACACCATGAGGAGAGTGGAGATGAAGTATGGACAGAACACCACAAGGTGGTAGATCAGACAAAAGACAAGGTGGTGGGAGGATTTTGGAGAGGGTGTGGCCCCAGCACTGGTAGGCGGAGGGGTCTTAAGTGTGGGCAGAGTTGTGGTTACAGGTGGGGGCTTAGATATGGGCGAAGCTGTGGTTGCAGGTTTCTCTGTAGAGAGAATCTCACCTGGTCAGGTGAACATGTGGATGAAATAAGAGCTGAAATCAAAGTGAAGCTCCTCACCTGTGACAGTGATCCAGCTGGATGGAGACTCTCCATGACTTATGATGTGACACTTGTAGAGGCCTTCATCAGACCTGGTAACATGGTGGATGGTCATGTGACCTGTAGACTCAGTCCTGATCAAGGAGCCATCTTTATAGAAAGCAGCTGAGAGGATGGAGGGAGTGGTCTTTGTTTTACAGAGCAGAGTGACGTCATCTCCCTCCATCACAGGGAGGACAGGACTCTGCAGGATCACTGGTCCACCTCAACACAGAGACAAACTACAGCATTTCATCCATTTCCACACAGCATCATCAATACTAACTCCACAGTCTGAGCTTACCAGAGACAGTGAGGTTGATGCTGTTACTGGTTGCTCCCTCTCCGGACTCACACCAGTAAACTCCACTGTCTAATGGGACAATATAGCTGATGGTACAGGAAGAACCAGCTGCTTCTCCCCAGTCAGCTCCACACTGAGTCCTCTGTCCTGTGGTGGTGTTTCTCCTCAGAGTCCAACCAGCAGAGCTGTCGTCCTCCTCACAGCTCAGAGACACAAAGTCTCTTTTAAAGAACTGAGGGCTGCTGGGACTCACAGTCAGACGAGCTGGGAGGGTTCAGATGAAACAACAGTGATCCTTTACATTTCTGTCCTCATTAAATAACCTCTAGAGTTCCACATATCATAAACTAACTACGTTTCCAACAGTAAAAATGAAATCTTTAACATGAGAGCAGAGGATGTTATGGAAGATAACACTTTTTACAGTGTATTGGCTCAGACAGACAGCCAGAGATTCATCTTTTACAGCGTAGAGAGCAGGAAGCAGAGAGAAGCAGAGGCTGCAGCTGCATTAGCGTTGCAAGAAGATACATCCAGCGTTGAGCGTCCAGAGACTGAAGACCAAACAGAGACTGATGGTTCCTTTGATCAAATTTCTCTCAGATGTGAAAAGAAACTAAATCATTTCAGTTTCCATTAACTTCAGCACGAGCTTGTGTATGTTTGCCTTACACTTCATGAAAGCTTTACTCCTCACTGAGTGAATAACAGTAGTTTAGGCTAAAAAAGTAACAGCTACAGTCTAGATTGGTGACACACAGCAACTCAGGCAAGACACGTTGAACATGTAGACAGTTTAACAACGACTGTGTGAGCAGGAAACTCAGCTTCCTCTGTCTTTCTAGCACAGAGGAAGTTATGGCTTCAATTGGCTCCAACTAGCATCAACACAGACTGAATATCCACATAAAAAGTGGTGAAGTGTCCCTTTAAGGCAGCTGGTCGCTGGACTCACTCTCACACAGTTAAGACACAGAGTTTTGATGGCGTTTCTTGGACAGACTCAGTGACGGTCAGACTGTAACAGAGGAAGTTGACTAACCTTGGTTTGTTGTGCAGCACAGCAGAGAGCCCAGAACTAAAGAGAAAGCACACTTTGAGCTTTAATGACTGTTCTGCTGTGGGAAGCAGCAGTGATCGTCTCTCAACGTTTAGACACCAACACACATCCAGCAGATCAGACTCACCCAGCAGCCTCTGGACAGATGTTCCCTTCATTCTGCAGCTGACTGAAATGAGACCAGCAGCAGTTCAACAGGTGCCAAAAGCCCCTGACTTCCTGTTTACTTGACAGTTGAAACCCACAGATGAAACCACATGATCGCGTGGCATCAAAACACAAAGAGAAAAGACCTTTGACTTCATTAGATCTGCATTAGTTTGATACAGACATCTTGTTTCACATAGTGACGATGTGTTCATAGATGACGCTGCAGCCCTGATGAGTTCAGGTAGTTTTCCACTTTTAATGTTTCTCCTTCATTTTCACTCCAGCAGTGGTTGTAGTGTCGATGCAGCCAGCAGGTGGCAGCACATTGACACAGCTGTACCTGAAGCTCAGAGTGTCAGCCTGTTTTCTGCATCCAAACACAGATATTCACTCCATCATGATGTGTCTGATCCACATGTCTGTGTGTCTGCGCTGACAGGAATAAATGACAGGAATAAATGACAGGAATGAATAATGCTTTGATGTACATACTCTGTTGCAGTATATACAGATGTTTATTGGTTTTTGCAAGAAGAGGTGAGTGTAGGACATGCACACATGAGGAACTAGGAACCAGGAACCAGGAACCAGGCAGAATGAAATACTGAAGTCACTTTAATGTAAAAGCTTTCAACAGGAACCGAAGGTGCTGCAGAGATAAGGAACGACAAATCAGGTCCAATTAATAATATCATCAAGTGGTCAGAAGACACAAGAGGCCAGGACGATAAAAACCAAGAAACGCCAAAAGTCTTCAAGGAAAACCTACAGGAAAACCAGAGAAAGAAAACTGAAGATGACAAAACTGCAGGACAACCACGTGGACCATGAGACAAAAAGACGAGAGGTATCACTGTATACACACAGAGTCCATTAGGAAACAGGACATAGGTGGAAACAATGAGGGTGGAGCAAACAATCATAGAAGCAGGAGTTACTGTTTCCTTGCATTTAGTGATTCAGACATACAAGCTAGCTTATGTGGGTGGAGAAGTCCAAGTACCCGTGGTGATCATCGTCTTGCATGTTGTAGGGACTTGTGGGGGAGAAAAGACAACAAGTCCTCCAACTTATACGACCACAGAGGTCGTTTGTACATGCACTGGAAAACGACCCACTGGGTCGTTTTCCTTTCTTGCACTAGCGCTCCTACCGGTAACAGGAGAGTACTGCGGGGATTAATCCACTACATCGGTATGTCATAGTTGGACGAATTAAGGTAAGTACAGCAAATGTGTTTAATTAACATTTGAGAACAATATAACATGTTGTCAGCTCGTTTTAATGTTGATTCGCCTTCTAGTATACTATCTAGAATTACTACGGGGGATAATTAACGTTATAAGAGCTAACGTTAAATTAAAACAACTAGCCAAAAGTTATTTTTTTAAAGGTAGCTAGCTAGCTAGCTATCATGATAACAGTTACGTACATATGACTTTTAGAAGACGTCAGGACATGCACAGGTGAATATCATGTTTGTAACCAAAAGCTAAAGCTAAATAAAGTTGTTTAAAAAGTGAAAACCTGGAATGGAAAAGGACAGACAGATAAGACAGGTGTCCATTGGTGTCTGTAAGCACAGCAAATGCTATTATCATACTTTACATACTTAATTTACCAATCACAGTATCTATTGTTCTGAAGAGAAAGCGTGTGTTGAAGTAGTTAAGTAATATATTAATATATAACTGCCCTATGTCTGAAATCAGGCATGGTCCCTGAGAACCTGAGGCCCTCTGACAGGTCAGAGTGATCATTGGATCATTTAAAAGTGTGAAGTAGTACACAATGTACATACTAGATTGTGTACTACATGCATACTGTGTTACATAATGCACCTTTTTATCTAACTTGGCTACACTAATTTATCGCGTCATCTTCAAATACAGGCTGTTGCATACATAGCCAGGTATTATGATTACAAAATATCTGCATACCTGAGGAATGTGTCGTTGTACATTTTCCAATAATCTTAAAGCAATTTAACAGTAATACTTAATTCTGTCTATCTGTCTGTCTTGCAGTGGGACAAAGTGGAAAAACTCCTGGGAGCCAAAAGACAACATTCAAAGGTAACATCCTGAAATAGACTGTTACTGTGTCATAGTGATTTTGTTATTGTTGCTGTGTTGTATGCCAGTTATGGAGACTGACAGTTATTATATATTCTTTGATATAACTGCTTTATGATCTGTTTTGCTTGATCTTTGAGGAGACAGGCTACATGAATTCATTCATTCATTCATCTTCTGTAACCGCTTATTCCTGTTAAGGGTCGCAGGGTCTGCTGGAGCCTATCCCAGCTGTCATCGGGCGAGAGGCGGGGTACACCCTGGACAGGTCGCCAGTCTATCGCAGGGCTAACATAGAGAGACAGACAACCATTCACACTCACGTGCACACCTACGACCAATTAGAATCACCAATGAACCTAACCAGCATGTCTCTGGACGGCGGGAAGAAGCGGGAGAACCCGGAGAGAACCCACGCAGACACAGGGAGAACATGCAAACTCCACACAGAAAGGAACCAGTCGGCCCATGGATTCGAACCTGTGACCTTCTCGCTGTGAAGCATCAGTGCTAACCACCCTGGCTACATGAATGATAAATGTTAATGTCTGGTAATGTTTTAAAATAAAATACCTGCCACCTGTCTCTGTCTGTGTTCATTTCCATTCAATTCAGTTTCACGATTGTTTACAGTTTATAAATTAGCAGCCTGAATAGGTTTGTTTTCACTAAAAAAGGGTGAGGGGTTAACAGACAACTTCATCCAATCACACCTATTAAAGTAGCTTAGCCAGCATAAAAGACAAGCCCATGTCATCGAGAAGTACATTCTTACCCATCAGCTGAATTTGTGTGCTTATATTGCTTGTTAATTACTCAGAATTGATTTAGTTTTGATTAACATTTATTGTTAAAGGCATAAGCTGTGAACCAGTAGTTACACTA
The DNA here is from genome assembly GCF_963514085.1 of Chelon labrosus. Classification (NCBI taxonomy): domain Eukaryota; kingdom Metazoa; phylum Chordata; class Actinopteri; order Mugiliformes; family Mugilidae; genus Chelon; species Chelon labrosus. The sequence goes on from NC_140337.1 coordinate 31,533,789, forward strand.
TATGTGAGGATAGAAGTTACAATATTCTGAAATCAAGGAATGCCCCTGTTGCATATCCTCATTAGTGTTTTGTTGAGATGCTGTTTTTTCATTAAAAACACACAGATGTCAGAAATGACCTATTGGACATCATAACAACGGTATGTGTAACTGATTTACTCAAATAACTGTTGTGATGTTAGTTTACACACAGGTTCAAAATGTCTGGTGGAATTAATTGGCAAAAACAAATGAGCAGATACAATATAAATTACTAATTCAGTTGTAAATCTGTCAGATATGATTACCTTACATGATTTTTTCTCATTGTTAAAAAAAAATCCTTATTTCATGGGCTGAGCCCTCAAAAGGCTCTCTGAATCTAAGCCTGGGCACAGCTGTGTTCATGAAATGTGAAGATCCATACTTTGTTGTAGGACTATAATAAAGATATTGTTGGAAAGGTCTCAACGTGGGGAATAACATATGTTAGTTTAGGGGTTGTAACTGACTCCTTCTTTGAACTATTGACCTTTGAACCCTGACTTCTGAGAATTTTTGAAGGCTTGTAATTCTGCATCAGAAGGGGCTATAGACATGGGACAAAGTGCTGTAGAAAGCTTATGAACTCTGCCTTTTGTGCCTGTGTGACTATACCTAGTGGATATAGACAGAAAGTGGGAGCGCTGTCCAAAATGGTATCTTTTCACCCACTTGACAATTATATGCTTAAATTCTGGTAAGAAATGTGTTTCCCACACCCTTAAACCCCCGGCTATGTATTCATTTTATTATTTATAACCTCCTATTCAAGGAAATCACTAATCGTGGTAGAAACTACAAATCCCTTGAGCTGCGACATATAGCTTGATACCAAGTCACGTGATATTTGTAGTTTTTTCAGTTTTCAAACATATATGTTAAAATATGGTTGTAAAAAGATATATATACTGATTACATCGAATATCTAGTATTGCCGAACTAGCGATGACATTGCTTTAAGTCGATATATGTAAAGAAAAAGTAAAGAGAGTTTATTTAGGATGTGTTTAGAACCGCGCAATATAGATTTACGCCAAACAGCATTGCAGTTTGGTTCTCCCGCTTCAGTAGGCAGGGTTTGGATTGGTTTATCTGCTGAACACATGAAATATTTACTACAGCCGAACTTGTAACGGCAGTGATTATAGTTGCTTCAAGTTAAGAAATGACACACAACACTGCATTTGAGTCGGTTATTTGAAAATATTATGAAGCTTTGCTGTAGTTTGGTTGAGCGGCAGAAACCGAACGCAGCCAATCCACGGCAGACAGCTATAGACAGGAATCGAATGAGTCCAACTACGTCACTAGGCTTTCTCCCGACCTCATAAGATTCTTTTAATAATACTGTTCAAAATGCACCAGGTTTAACGAATGCATTGAGTAATACGGCATTACTAGCATTCACTTTGAGGATGTGGGTAGTATTTTTACACTAATCGGCTCGTTTTCTACCCCGGGATGACGACGGAGGTTGACCGGCGGATCACATCAGGAGGCCGGCCGTTCGTCTCTGAGATGACCCGCCGCCCCCGGTATCACAGGTGGCGCTTCACTTCTCCGAAAACATCGGAGCAAACTTCCAACCAGGCGTTATTTGGATAAACTGATCACATATTGGGGATCTACACCGTTGCTTTCTAGCATGAAAAAATATTAAAACTTAATAAAGTGACGTATTAACGGCCATAGAGCGGGAATTAAAAAAGCTTTTAGCCTGCTTATTACGATGCCGCTAGAGGGCACTAGCGCAGCTAGTCACCCCCAAACGTAACACTGGGTCGTAATTTGGGTGCAGGAAAAACGACACCTGTGGTCGTTCTGTAGAGGAGGACAGTCTGAGAAAAGATATTATTATAAAAGCAGAATTAAGTACACAGAAATGAGCCGGTTAAACGGAGTAAGCTATTTAAAAAAGATGTGTTTTCACTCTTGAAGACTTTGTTTTGAATGTAAGGAGGGAGAATGTTTCAAAGACGTGGACCTGAGCGACTGAATGTTCTAGAACCCATGGTAGACAGTCAGGCAGGTGGTGCAAGGAGGATCTGAGAGTATGTGAGGGTTCGTATAGTTGGAGAAGTTCAGGTAGATATGATGGAGCTTGGTTGTGAAGGGCCTTGAAGGTAAGTAGCAGAATCTCGTATTCAATGCGGGCTCTCATTGGAAGCCAGTGGAGCTGCTGAAGAACTGGAGTGATGTGGTCCATGGAGGGAGTTTGGGTGATGAAGTTTGTGGAGGCATTTGAACGGTTAACCAAAAAGAACAGAGTTACAGTAGTCGATGTGTGAGGAGACAAGAACGTGGACAAGAATGAAGGTGGTGTTCCTTGCTGGTGAAGTTGGTGAAGTCGATTAATGTTGCGGAGGAGAAAGTAAGCGGACCGAGTCAGGTTGTTGATGTGGGTTACCAGAGATAGAGTGAGACTCTTAACCTGAGGGGAGGGATGTACAGTGGAGTTATCAATGTCTAATGAGAAACTGTTAACTTTTGCTAGAGTGGACTTAGAACCAACGAGGACGACTTCTGCCTTCATTGCTGTTCATTTGGGAGAAGTTGCAAGAGAACCAGGATTTAATTTCTCTTAAACAGTCTGAAAGGGCAGGGGGTGAGTTGTTGTTGAGTTTCAGTTGGTCGTCGTGTAAACCGGACCTGACTCCAGAGATGTGATTGTCTGCCGTCTGACCACGTCACCTCTTTGTTTTATCTCCAACAGTTTAAATGTATTCATTTGCAACAATGGTGTGTGATCCATGTGAGTGGTGTATACAATTAACAAATGGAAACTGTAAATCCAGTTCACTTGTCTGCTTTCAATTGACCCCAGGCGACAGTGGCTACCCACTTAAGAGCCGGCTGATGACCCCTCTCACCAACCCTCAGACTGACCAAGAGTGGAGGTACAATGACCTCCATTCCCACACTCGGTCAGTCGTTGAGAGGACAATCGGTCTGCTGAAAGGACGGTGGCACTGCCTGGACGGGACTGGGGGTATGCTGCTGTACAGTCCCGACAAGGTCTGATGGCTTGCGGCGTCCTCCACAATGTGGCACGCCATACCACTGCCAGAGCAGCATATCCCCCCACCAGACGAACCAGAAGCTGGACCCATCAATGTCCATCCTACCCAGGAGGCCATTTGCGCCCGGCAACATTTGATTTCAACCATATAAAAAAGGCAAGGACGCAGAATTCACTTATTCACCAATGTATTTAATGACTCACTGATATTTGTGAGGATGCCTATTAACTGATCTAGGCGATCATTTGTGTCGCCTATTGCTCTGACTATCTCCTGATGTGACTTCACCACAGCACGGTTGAGGACACAGCCGGTCGGGCAGACGGCATCAGCACCATCCAGTGGTTGCGGCGCACTGGTGCCGGGGACGCCGGGGATGGTGGAGGGATCCTCTGAATCCTTTCCTGTTTTAAAATAATAAATAATGGTAATAATAAATGAGTGATTAAACATGAGTTAAAGTCTTTGATATCGTCTTTGATATGCTGGCATGTTCAAATTTAAATTCAAAGGATTTATTCCAAAGCAAATAATACCATACATACAGTATTTACACATGAACCTCTATCTTATAGGTCTGAGAGCAGGCTACTGTATGACTAGTATGAACACAGTTAAATATGATTTATGGGCTGTACAGGGCGGGGTCGGGTACTCCAACATATGCGCTCAATTCCACGTTGATTGGGATGTACAAAGCAAATGTGCTTGGATTCAGGAGTACGCACAGATTCATACATCTGGGGCCTCATGTACAAAGACATGCGTGGATTTCCTACTGAAACGTGGCGCACGCTCAAATCTAGAAGCACATTTCCTTTGTACATCCCAATCAAGTGCACATGTTGTACCTGACACCCTCCCTGTCTACGTCGCTTTTAAATATGCAAACTATATTTAAATTGACCCTGCACCTGAGATTCCCCTCTCTGCATGATCAGAAAATGAAAACATAAGAATGAGTAAGACCGATAAAACAAGAACTTCACAGAAAGCGAATTGGAGATGCTACTCACTGGAGTGCAGGTACGCAAAAATGTTCGCTTTGGCAGGTGTCCTCCACGCGCCACAATGTTGGTAACTTGCATTTGCGCATCACATATGATCTGTACATTGATCGAATGAAAATGTTTGCTGTTGACATTTACAAATTCATCATGTGATGGTCCTTTTATATCAATGTGTGTGCAGTCCATAGCTCTGATTACATTAGGAAAATGTAATCGTCTCTTGCTGTAAATTGCAATTTAATGTTGACCTGTTCAAATGCATTGTGGGAATTTGATATACATGGCTGACATGAGGATAATTCAGTCCCACACGGCTGGCATGGCTCTGCTCAGGGTCGACCGGCACATTCACGATTGGTCGGACTAATTGTTTTCACATTTGTGATTTATGTGTCGCCTAAGGATCAACATCTATAGAAGCCAGCGTACGCCAGCCATGTCGTTGGCGTGAGGCATGGTAAGTTCACGGACATTTCACTCTTGATACATCTCTAAATATTTCCGTGAACAAGTACGTACGGAATGTTTTTGTACACGAGGCCTATTCTGCCCTCGCCGGAATGAAGCTGACTTCTGGCTTGGCAGACAGCTAAACAGTTTCTCAAGAAAAACACTGTAGAGTCTTCAAGAAGGTTTTGGTGCTTTACTTAAAGAAGAACTGTGAAACTGGAATACAAAACATAGAAAAAAGCAAATGGTATATCATACTTCGTTTTTGTCTGTATCTAATACATTCAGAAATACGACATACATAAATATAAATCAAATTATTATTTACTCCATACAACAAAAATGGTAAATAACTAGCGATTAAGTCGATGCTAACATAATATGGTAAATCCGATTCACGGGCTAGCGCATTAGCATCGGTAGCGCTATTAACTTTTACACACAAACAATAAACTAAACCAGGACATCGTAACAGGTAAGTCAGACAGGTAATTCATATATATTCACATATTTACTCACAGACTTATATCCTTTCAAGGTACAGTAGAAGAAAAATGGACCGTGTTTGGAGGTAACAGCTTCGTTGGGTCACTCGAGAGGAAGTACCGCATACCTGTACGGACCAACTGTGCGTCAGCCTAATCAATCCCCCTTCCTCTTAAAGGGGCAGCACAAGGCCCCTGGATATGTTTGGACATAGGCCTACCTTGTTTCCTGGATTTCAACGTTTTAGTAGGAAATCCACACAAGTCTTTGTACATGAGGCCCCTGGTCAGGTGAACATGTGGATGAAATAAGAGTTGAAATCAAAGTGAAGCTCCTCACCTGTGACAGTGATCCAGCTGGATGGAGACTCTCCATGACTGATGATGTGACACTTGTAGAGGCCTTCATCAGACCTGGTAACATGGTGGATGGTCATGTGACCTGTAGACTCAGCCCTGATCAAGGAGCCATCTTTATAGAAACCAGCTGAGAGGATGGAGGGAGTGGTCTTTGTTTTACAGAGCAGAGTGACGTCATCTCCCTCCATCACAGGGAGGACAGGACTCTGCAGGATCACTGGTCCACCTCAACACAGAGACAAACTACAGCATTTCATCCATTTCCACACAGCTTCATCAATACTAACTCCACAGTCTGAGCTTACCAGAGACAGTGAGGTTGATGCTGTTACTGGTTGCTCCCTCTCTGGACTCACACCAGTAAATTCCACTGTCCAATGGGAGAGTCAGACTGATGGTACAGGAAGAACCAGCTGGTCTTCCCCAGTCCTCACACTGAGTCCTCTGTCCTGTGGTGGTGTTTCTCCTCAGAGTCCATCCAGCAGAGCTGTCGTCCTCCTCACAGCTCAGAGACACAGAGTCTCCTTTAAAGACCTGAGAGCTGCTGGGACTCACAGTCAGACGAGCTGGGAGGGTTCAGATGAAACAACAGTGTGTTGTTGTGTGTTAAGAGAACGCTCTGTCAATAATGACCAAAGCTGAAACTACAAGAACTCTCATCATTTTAGAATAAACTAAAACGTTTATTTCATGGTGTCAGAAGTGGTTGAGGATGGCGAAGTTTCAACCACCGGAGAGTTTTTGTCCTTAAAAGCCGGAGTGGCCCGACTGGAAAAAACGATTTTCCCGCTATAGGACAGCTGCTAAACTTGACAAAGAGGACGGTCCGGTTCAAGTTAGCATGCTGGTGTATGCGCTCGGAAGCGGAGAACATACTGAGTTCTTTCGCCTATGAGACATTTATCCTCGCTCTGTATGAACTGTCTGAACACTGCGACTTCGGTTCAAAATGAGAGGAACTCATCAGAGACCGGATCGTGGTCGGCATCTCTGACAAAGAGTTATCACAGCAGCTGCAACTAATCCTGAGACTGTGTATAAAACACTTGAGTCCTACACAAAGCAAAGAAAGTACTGAGTGGTCCGGGAGGTGGTCTGAACTGTTTAGGGCAGTTTATCAAACAGACTGTGTACAAGGGCAGAACATACACATTCAGGCTCTGTGTTGTTCGAGGTGAGAGTGTGAACAACCTGCTCAGCCGGCCAACATCTTTAGCAATGGGGCTAATAAAGAGAGTGTAGACAGTCAGTACCAGTGAACAGGAGTTTGGCCGAATGAAAACACTACCTTGGAAAACTGCACTGCAAGGTAACACTCAGCCCTGTGCAGTGGCCACAGCATACCAAGTCCCAATTCATGGGTTTCACCAGGTCCCTTTCCACAGGTGTTTAAAATCAAGCACCTAGATTATGAATGTAGACTGCATGGTGCTTGATTAAAACACCTGTGGAAAGGGACCTGATGAAACCCATGAATACCTCTGTTAAAGGCAGTCAAGGAGGAGCTGGACTGAATGGAGGGCAGTGACATCATCGAGGCTGTAACAGAACCAGCTGAGTGGTGTGCACAGATGGTGCCTGTCCCAAAAAAGAATGGAAAGGCACGCATCTGTGTCGACTTAAAGGAACACATAAAGCTGTCAAAGGAGAGAGGTTCATTCTGCCTACATCTGAAGACATGATAGCCCAGTTGAGTGGGTCCACAGTTTTCTCTTCTCTGGACGCAGCTTCAAGATTCTGTCAAATCCGTCTAGACAAAGATAGCCAGAGACTAACCACCTTCATTACACCTTATGGAAGGTACTGCTTCAAACGTCTCCCTTTCGGGATCGCTAGCACCCCAGAGATTTTTCAAAGGAAAATGGGAGAGACTCTTGAAGGGCTGCAGGGAGTTGCAGTCTATACAGATGACATCATTGTCTTCGGTAGGGACATGGGTGAGCATGACTGAGTTATATATCTTGGGCCAAGTGATCAACAGAGATGGTGTGCAACCTGACCCGTCAAAGTGTCAGCGATCAATAAGGTTACCCTGCCTGAAAATGTCCAAGAGCTAAGGAGAGCCCTTCGCTTGATAAACTACCTGGGGAAATATACAGTGGCTTGCAAAAGTATTCATACCCCTTGTACTTTTCCACATTTTGTCACATTACAACCACAAACATGAATATATTTTATTGGAATTTTATGAGAAAGACTGACACAGAGCGGCACACAATTGTGAAGTACAAAGAAAATTATACAGGATTTAAAAAAATTTTAAGTGCGGTGTGCAAAAGTATTCAGCCCCCTTTTCTCTGAGTGCAACCAATTGCCTTCAGAAGTCACCTGATGACTGCTGAATGATCGAATGTTGACCTAATGACTAAATAGAGTCCACCTGTGTGTAATCTAATCTCAGTACAAACACAGCTGTTCTATGACGGCCTCAGAGGTTTGTTAAGAGAATATTGGGGAGCAAACAGCATCATGAAGTCCAAGGAACACAACAGACAGGTCAGGGATAAAGTTGCGGAGAAGTTTAATGCAAGGTTAGGCTATAAAAAAGGTTTCCCAAGCTTTGAACATCTCACGGAGCACTGTTCAATCCATCATCCGGAAATGGAAAGAGTATGGCACAACTGCGAACCTACCAAGACACAGCTGTCCACCTAAACTTACAGGCTGAACAAAGAGAGCATTGATCAGAGATGAAAACACCATCCCCCCTGTCAAACTTGGTGGTGGCAACATCATGTTCTGGGGGTGCTTCTCTTTGGCAGGGACAGGGAAGATAGTCAGAGTTGATGGAAAGATGGATGGAGCAAAATACAGAGCAATCTTGGAAGAAAACCTGTTGGAGTCTGCAAAAGACTTGAGAGTGGGGCGGAGGTTCACCTTTCAGGAGGACAACAACCCTAAACATAAAGCCAGGGCAACAATGGAATGGTTTAAAACAAAACATATTCATGTGTTGGAATGGCCCAGTCAAAGTCCAGACCTAAGTCCAATTGAGAATCTGTAGCAAAATCTGAAAACAGCCGTTCACAAACGCTCTCCATGAGCTGACTGAAGTGTTTTGCAAAGAAGAAAGGGCAAAATTTGCAGTCTCTAGATGTGCAAGGCTGGTAGAGACATACCTCAAAAGACTTGCAGCTGTAATTGCAGCAAAAGGCGATTCCACAAAGTATTGAATCAGGGTGGCTGAATACTTTTGCACACCGCACTGTTCAGTTTTTTATTTAAAAAAAAAAAATAAAATCATGTATAATTTTCTATGTACTTCACAATTATGTGCCACATTGTGTTGGTATTTCACATAAAATTCCAACAAAATCTATTTATGTCTGTGGTCGTAATGTGACAAAATGTGGAAAAGTTCAAGGGGTATGAATACTTTTGCAAGCCACTGTATTTCTGACCTTGCCACAGTGGGACAACCACTGCATGAAGGTTCAACTTGGAGGCTGAGCACTCACCAGGAAAAACACTGGTTGTGGAGGACATGCTGTCCAGGAGCCCACAACAGGGCACGGTGCACAGCAGAGCCAGCCACACAGATGTTGAGTGTTACGCTGCTGCTGTGATGCTGATGAGCAACTCCAAGTGGTAATCAGGTACATCAAGAACAGGTGGCCGGAACAGGATAGTGATACCAGGGTCAATGAGATGAGAAATGTTAGAGCTGTCATGGTTCTGCTTTTTGATTCCGTGTTCATGTTTTGAGTTTGGTTCATGTTTCATGTTTTTCAGTTTCCTGTTTTATTTTGTTAACTTCTTGGTTTCCTGTCTTGTCTCACTTCCTGTTTCTTCCTGCCTTTGTGATTGTCTTCCCCGTCTTGATTGGTTCCACCTGTGTCTCGTCACCCTCCTGTCCTGCATGTGTGTATATATAGCCCTGCCTTCCCCTTTGTTCTCTGTCAGGTCGTACTTGTTTCATGCCTTAGTTTCACGTCTTGATTCTTGTTACTTGTTTCCTTGCCTTGTTCATATCTTGTAGTAGTTTTTTGTTCTCTCCACTTTTGGAATACCTGCTGTCTCAGCAGCGCTTTCTTGTGTTGGTCTTGTTTTTGTTTTTTAATTAAATACCTTTTGCCTACACCTGTCTCAGCCCGTTCAGTCCTGCACTTGGGTCCTACCTCACTTTGAAAATCCACAACAAGAGCGAATACATGATGGTCATCAAGGACTTAACAAATGCAGAATGAGAGCAAACACTTCAGTGTGATGGCCTGGCATACCTTCACACATCACACACAAGGTGGAGAACTGCATGTACTGCAGAGCACAGAACAGAGATCCTCTCCTGACTGCACCCCTGCCAGACAGGCCATGGAGGAAAATCAGCACACTTGTCATAGCAGACTACTATTCCAGATACCTGGAGATACTCCATGTGCCGACCACTACAAGTGCACAGGTGACTTTTGCCCGGTATGGAATACAGTCAGTGACAATGGGCCACAGTTCAACAGTGATGTTTACAGAGATGAACTTTAAGCATGCAGCATCTAGCCTCCACAACCCACAGGGCAATGGCCATGATGAACGAGAAGTGCAACCAGCCAAAAAAAATAAATAAATACTGAGACAAACAGATCCACTACTGGCTCTTATGGGCTACAGATCCTCACCTCTCATTAGTGGGCAGGAAAATCAAAACAACTTTAACTACTCTGGCTAAAGTCCTGCAACCAAAATGACCAAAACTGACAGCACGTCAGACATACTGACGCTGTGGAGAAGAGTAAGCAAGCTTACCACTACAATAAGCGGCATGGTGTGAAACTGCTCACACCACTGCAGCCAGGAGGCCCGGTTCTCAGTAGGGTGGACAATCAAAAGACTTGGTCCACACCTACAGAAATGTCTGGGGAGAGCACCACTGAGAGATCATATGTCATTGTTTCAGAGCAAGGAGACCTGTACAGGCCAAACCGTCGGCATCTCCAAGCACTGCCTGATGTGGAGCCCCCAGTCAAAACCAAATACACCAGATACTCAGGCCAGCCCAGGATGTAGCTCTCCTGGTCCAAAGATGACCCCTAATGGACTGTCTCACACCAGGTCTGGTAGAGTTGTTAAACCTGTCGAGAGACTGGATCTATAAAGGTCATTATGTTGAAGTTGTTTGTTGATGAGGGTCTTAATGGGTGGATAATAACAGTTCCCAGTTTTTTTTTTTTTTTTGCGACATGCATTTTACGACAGAGGTTTTGCGACAGTTACGGCCGTACGCAAGTTTTAGAACGTGCAGTTATGTTACGTAAGAGATGTGGTTAGAGAGCACTCTGTCAATAAATGACTAAAGTTGAAACTATAAGAACTCTCATTATTTTAGAATAAATTAATAAGTTTATTACAGCACAGAGGAAGTGATGGCTTCAATTGGCTCCAACTAGCATCAACACAGACTGAACATCCACATAAAAAGTGGTGAAGTGTCCCTTTAAGGCAGCTGGTTGCTGGACTCACTCTCACACAGTAAAGACACAGAGTTTTGATGGCGTTTCTTGGACAGACTCAGTGACGGTCAGACTGTAACAGAGGAAGTTGACTAACCTTGGTTTGTTGTGCAGCACAGCAGAGAGCCCAGAACTAAAGAGAAAGCACACTTTGAGCTTTAATGACTGTTCTGCTGTGGGAAGCAGCAGTGATCATCTCTCAACGTTTAGACACCAACACACATCCAGCAGATCAGACTCACCCAGCAGCCTCTGGACAGATGTTCCCTCCATTCTGCAGCTGATTGAAATGAGACCAGCAGCAGTTTGACAGACACTAAAAGCCTCTTCCTTCCTGTTTGCCTTAAATCAGAAACCCACAGATGAAACCACATGATCGCGTGGGAGCAAAACAAACAGAGAAAAGACCTTTGAGTTCATTAGATCTGTATTAGTTTGATACAGACATCTTCTTTCACGTGGATACCGTGTGTTCATAGATGACGCTGCAGCCCTGATGAGTTCAGGTAGTTTTCCACTTTTACTGTTTCTCCTTCATTTTCACTCCAGCAGTGGTTGTAGTGTCGATGCAGCCAGCAGGTGGCAGCACATTGACACAGCTGTACCTGAAGCTCAGATAAAAACCAAGAAACACCAAAAGTCTTCAAGGAAAAACTACAGGAAAACCAGAGAAAGAAAACTGATGATGACAAAACTGCAGGACAAACACGAGAGAGTCTTTGTTTTGAATGTCAGGCAGGAGAATTTTCCAAAGACGTGGACCTGAGTGAGTGAATACTCTAGAACCCATGGTAGACAGTCGGGCAGGTGGTGCAAGGAGGATCTGAGAGTATGTGAGGGTTCGTATAGGCAAGGCAAAGGCAAGGCAAGGCAAAATTTATTTATATAGCACATTTCATACCATGGCAGTTCAATGTGATTTACATAAAAGAGAGATGTCATATATACATCAAAATAAAATCAATTGTGTAAAACTCTAGTTAATAAAAATACATACATATCATATCCATAGAAGGCATAAAAAAAAATAAAATAAAATAAACAGATAAATAAACAGATCGAAATAAGGAAATGGAAAATCAAATAAGATAAAATTATGGAAAAGCAAGAGAGAAGAAGTAAGTTTTTAATTTAGTTTTAAAACAATCTGTTGAGGGTGCGGTCTTGATGTGGTCAGGAAGCTGGTTCCAGAGTTTGACTGCATATGAGCTGAAGGCGGCTTCACCACATTTAGTTCTAATAGTTGGTGGAACCAGGAGTAGTCTCTGTTGTGACCTGAGTGACCTTGGGGGTGCGTAGTGGTGGAGCAAATCTTTTAGATAAATGGGGCTACTACCATTCAAAGTTTTAAAAACAAGAAGCAGTATTTTAAAATCGATTCTGTGATTCACAGGGAGCCAATGTAAGCGTTTGAGTAGTGGTGTGATGTGATCTGTTCTTTTCGCTCTCATCAGAATCCTTGCTGCTGCATTCTGGATTAATTGTAGTTATTTGATAGTTTTCTTGGGAAGGCCTGAGAAGAGACTATTACAATAATCAAGTCTGCTTGGTATGAAAGCATGAATGAGTTTCTCAAGGTCTGTTTGTGTCATTAGGTCCCTAAGTTTGAATATGTTTTTTAAATGATAGAAAGCTGATTTCGTAACTGTTTTAATGTGACTGCTGAAGGAGAGGTCGCTATCAATTTGGACACCTAGGTTTTTTACCTGAAAACCTTTGGTGTTGAGAAAAGAGGAGATGTTAAGCCTCGTGTCTTTATTTCCAAAAACAATCACTTCAGTTTTTTCCTTATTCAACTGGAGAAAATTCTGACTCATCCAGTTGTTAAGATCACTAATGCAGCTAAGCAATGTTTCAAGCGGGCTAATGTCATTAGGTGAGAGAGCAAGACAGAGCTGAGTGTCATCAGCGTAGCTATGGTAGGAGATCTGGTGTTTTTGTATGACCTTTCCAAGGGGAAGCATATAAAGGTTGAATAATAGAGGGCCCAGGATGGATCCCTGGGGGACACCACAGCACAGGGGAGTGATAGAAGAGGTCCAGTTACCTATAGTTGGAGAAGTTCAGGTAGATGGAGCTTGTTGTGAAGGACCTTGAAGGTAAGTAGCAGAATCTCGTATTCAATGCGGGCTCTTATTGGAAGCCAGTGGAGCTGCTGAAGAACTGGAGTGATGTGGTCCATGGAGGGAGTTTGGGTGATGAAGTTGTGGAGGCATTTGAACAGTTAACCAAAAAGAACAGAGTTACAGTAGTCGATGTGTGAGGAGACAAGAACGTGGACAAGAATGAAGGTGGTGTTCCTGGCTAAGGATGGGCGAAGTCGATTTATATTGCGGAGGAGAAAGTAAAAGGACCGAGTCAGGTTGTTGATGTGGGTTACCAGAGATAGTGTGAGACTCTTAACCCGAGGGGAGGGAAGTACAGTGGAGTTATCAATGTCTAATGAGAAACTGTTAACTTTTGCTAGAGTGGACTTAGAACCAACGAGGACGACTTCTGCTTTCATTGCTGTTCATTTGGGAGAATTTGCAAGAGAACCAGGATTTAATTTCTGTTAGACAGTCTGAAAGGGCAGGGGGTGAGTTGTGGTTGAGTTTCAGTTGGTCGTCGTGTAAACCGGACCTGACTCCAGAGATGTGATTGTCTGCTGTCTGACCACGTCACCTCTTTGTTTTATCTCCAGCAGTTTAAACGTATTCATTTGCAACAATAGTGTGTGATCCATGTGAGTGGTGTATACAATTAACAAATGGAAACTGTAAATCCAGTTTACTTGTCTGCTTTCAATTGACCCCAGGCGACCGTGGCTACCCACTTAACCCATTCAGGCCTAAATACTCTTCTGTAAACCCCCTCTCAAAACCTGATGTTTTTCAAAATATGTCAACGCTTACTAAAACCTTAATTTCTCAGGCTCTGTAGCAGATAAAAACATGAGATAAAAAGCATTTGACAGCTTATTCTTTGGCTTTCAACTTGACTGACTTGCTAGGGCATAATCTTCAAATGCATTTTTTTTTTAAATCAATAAACACCAAACATTTTTAAAATTCTGAAAATCAGTAAAGATTTATTTTTCAATTACTTCGTCAATATCACTTCCTTCACTTGAGTCAGCCGTGACGGATCGCTAGCACGGTGTTTAAAATTTTCGACCAAAACATACTCCACATGTAGGCTTATTTCGACCAATCACAAAGCGTTTTATTAGTCACATGAGTTTAAAAAAAATCCCTAAGCATCTCTGTCACTCACCCAAGAATATTTCAGCCAATCACAGTGCATATAATTGGCCATGTGCCTCGAAAAAGACGACAACGCTCAAAATGACACAGACGCGTTTGCCGGCCTTAATGGTAACTACGCACAGATGCGTGATCCGGTCTGAATGGGTTAAGAGCTGGCTGATGACCCCTCTCACCAACCCTCAGACTGACCAAGAGTGGAGGTACAATGACCTCCATTCCCGCACTCAGTCAGTCGGTCTGCTGAAAGGACGGTGGCGCTGCCTGGAGGGGACTCCATGCTGCTGTACAGTCCTGACAAGGTCTGAGCCTCCATAATGTGGCACACCATACCACTGCCAGAGCAGCATATCCCCCCACCAGACGAACCAGAAGCTGGACCCATCAATGTCCATCCTACCCAGGAGGCCATTCGGGCCTGGCAACATTTGATTTCAACCATATAAAAGAGGCAAGGACGCAGAATTCACTTATTCACCAATGTATTTAATGACTCACTGATATTTGTGAGGGGGGGCGAGGTGGTTAGCGCTGATGCCTCACAGCAAGAAGGTCACCGGTTCGAATCCATGGGCCGGCTGGCCTTTCTGTGTGGAGTTTGCATGTTCTCCCTGTGTCTGCGTGGGTTCTCTCCGGGTACTCCGGCTTCCTCCCACCATCCAAAGACATGCTCATTAGGTTAATTGGTGATTCTAAATTGGCCGTAGGTGTGCATGTGAGTGTGAATGGTTGTCTGTCTCTCTGTGTTGGCCCTGCGATGGACTGGCGACCTGTCCAGGGTGTACCCCTGCCTCTCGCCCGATGACAGCTGGGATAGGCTCCAGCAGACCCCCGTGACCCTTAACAGGACTAAACGGGTATAGAAGATGAATGAATGAATGAATGATATTTGTGAGGATGCCTATTAACTGATCTAGACGATCATTTGTGTCGCCTATTGCTCTGACTATCGCCTGTTGTGACTCCACCACAGCACGGTTGAGGACACAGCCGGTCGGGCAGACGGCATCAGCACCATCCGGTGGTTGCGGTACACTGGTGCCGGAGACGCCGGGGATGGTGGAGGGATCCTCTGAATCCTTTTCTGTTTTAAAATAATAAATAATGATAACAATAAATGAGTGATTAAACATGACTTAAAGTCTTTGATATCCTCTTTGATATGCTGGCATGTTCAAATTTAAATTCAAAGGATTTACCATACATAGCATTTACGCATGAAGCTCTATCTTATAGGGCTGAGAGCAGGCTACTGTATGACTAGTATGAACACAGTTAAATATGATTTGTGTATTTAAATGGGGGCTGTACAGGGCGGGGTCAGGTACTCCAACATGTGCGCTCAATTCCACGATGATTAGGATGCACAAAGGAAATGTGCTTGGATTCAGGAGTACGCACAGATTCATACATCTGGGGCCTCATGTACAAAGACTTGCGTGGATTTCTACTGAAACGTGGCGCACGCTCATATCTACAAGCACATTTCCTTTGTACATCCCAATCGAGCGCGCATGTTGTACCCGACCCCTCCCTGTCCACGTCCCTTTTAAATATGCAAACTATATTTAAATTGACCCTGCACCTGAGATTCCCCTCTCTGCATGATCAGAAAATGAAAACATAAGAATGAATAAGACGGGACAAAAGAAGAACTTCACAGAAAGTGGAGGTGCAGTGGAGGTGCAAAAAAATGTCTTCCACGCACCACAATGTTGGTTAATTGCATTTGTGCATCACATATGATCTGTACATTGACATTTACAAATTCATCATGTGATGGTTCTTTTATATCAATGAGTGTGCAGTCCATAGCTCTGATTACATTCGGAAAATGTAATCGGCTCTTGCTGCAAATTGTGCTTTAATGTTGACCTGTTCAGATGCATTGTGGGAATTTGATATACCTGGCTGACATGAGGATAATTCAGTCCCCCACACGGCTGGCATGGCTCTGCTCAGGGTCGATGCTGCCAATCAGTCGGACTAATAGTTTTCACATTTGTGATTTATGTGTCGCCAAATGATCAACGTCTGTAGAAGCCAGCGTACACCAGCCATGTCACTGGCGTGAGGAATGGACATTACACTCTTGATACATATACATTTTTCCGTGAACAAGTACATACGGAATGTTTTTGTACATGACGCCCCTGGATATGTTTGGGCGTAGAACATTTCCTGTATTTGAACGTTTTAGTAGGAAATCCACGCAAGTCTTTGTACACGAGGCCCCTGGTCAGGTGAACATGTGGATGAAATAAGAATTGAAATCAAAGTGAAGTTCCTCACCTGTGACAGTGATCCAGCTGGATGGAGACTCTCCATGACTGATGATGTGACACTTGTAGAGGCCTTCATCAGACCTGGTAACATGGTGGATGGTCATGTGACCTGTAGACTCAGTCCTGATGAAGGAGCCATCTTTATAGAAACCAGCTGAGAGGATGGAGGGAGTGGTCTCTGTTTTACAGAGCAGAGTGACGTCATCTCCCTCCATCACAGGGAGGACAGGACTCTGCAGGATCACTGGTCCACCTCAACACAGAGACAAACTACAGCATTTCATCCATTTCCACACAGCTTCATCAATACTAACTCCACAGTCTGAGCTTACCAGAGACAGTGAGGTTGATGCTGTTACTGGTTGCTCCCTCTCTGGACTCACACCAGTAAACTCCACTGTCTGATGTCAAGGTGTAGCTGATGATACAGGAAGAACCAGCAGGTTTTCCCCACCCAGCTCCACACTGAGTCCTCTGTCCTGTGGTGGTGTTTCTCCTCAGAGTCCATCCAGCAGAGCTGTCGTCCTCCTCACAGCTCAGAGACACAGAGTCTCTTTTAAAGACCTGAGAGCTGCTGGGACTCACAGTCAGACGAGCTGGGAGGGTTCAGATGAAACAACAGTGATCCTTTACATTTCTGTCCTCATTAAATAACCTCTAGAGTTCCACATATCATAAACTAACTACGTTTCCAACAGTAATAATAACTTTAATTTCGACTAAAAAAGTAACAGCTACACTGTAAACCCGGATGAGTAGAATTTACTTAAAAAAATCAAGGTAAGTCGTTGCCTTAAATTTTTTAAGTAATGAAGCATTAGTTGATTAAGTGAAGTGGACTAGGTTCAATGTATGTTAGCCCATAGTGGAATGGAATAGAGCATTTAAGTTGAATGTACTAATAACTGAGTTACAGTAACTGAAGATACTTAGTTTAAAAACTCATTCCCCACCCATTTATTTAACTCAGATTGTTAAGTAAGCATTACTCCATTACCAGTTCAACTAAATTGTATATTCTAACTGACCAAACTTAACTTTTTTAGTGCCTGAAACTCAAAATGTCAAAGTCAATAGAGGCGTGCAAAATATATACAACTGCAACATTACACTGATCCAATTTTTTTTTTATTTAACATACCTTTTTTTCAACAACAAAGTAAACAAAAATAAAACTCAGCCCTGCTGAAAAATGTCATCTTAACATTAACACTTCAACACTTACACACATTAACACCACAACATTTACTCTTCAAATGTGGTTGAGGAACACTGCTGAACTGCTGCTGAACACTGGCATCTTAATGTTTATAAATAACAAATGTGTCCATGGAAAAACAGTGTGTGAGAATGAAAGAAGAGAGAACAGGAGGGTGAACAAAATAACAGAGCAGATACCTGCATGGAGAGCCCTCCCCTCCTCGCAACCCCCCCATGCTTTTTCCATCCCCCACATAACATTTTTTGTTTTTTTGTTGTTTTTGTCTGTCCTTTTCTCCTTACCCTCTCTCTCTTCATTTTACTTTACTTTTACTGCCAATTAATTAAAAAATAAATAAATTAAAAAAAAGCTTGGAAAGAGGAGATTCTGGATTTTACACTGCAAGCTGATTCTTGAGTGTTTGAAGTTTGGGTTTCAGATCTGTGTTACCTAAGTTCAGAAGTATCTGTTGAAAAAAATCAAAAGTGTTCTTCATGTACTTTGGGTAGTTGAGGTGCAGTGCATAGGTAAGTCCGAAGACAATGTACATGGCCTGGGGTAGGCTCTCAACATCCATCACAATGTTTCCCTCCAAGATGATTCCCACTGAGGATGCATTGTGATGAAGGGACTGCGTGTGTGGAGTAATGTTTTCCTGTTCGTGGCAGAGGATCCCCACTGGCACATCATTGTATGAAGCTTCCTCATCATCAACGTCCTGAAAAAAGGAACAGGGCATGATCACGTCAACATGACAACATAGTGCTACCAACAGCCTCTATAGGTACACAGCCCACATGTCTGCCCTGTCCAGTGTCCACCCACTGCCCAGTGCAGCAACCGCTACAGAACATCACACAGGACAGGTGCAAGAGGCAACCACAAATGATCTGGGGTGAACAGAGGTCACAATTTTGGAGTATGCCTCCTCCAAAGAAGTTTTTTTTTTTTCAAACAACAATAACAGTAAATTGAACAGGCCCTTGCACCCCGCGCCTGTCGGGGACCGGCAAGGACGGGGTTACTGCAGTTCTCAGGGGATACACTGGAGTAACAATGCAATGTGGCAAGCCTGAGGGCAACCAAGACACAACCAAAGTTTTATCCAACTTTCACTGTTTTATCAAAATAACAGACTTCCTGTTGGGTTTAGAATATGGCTCCAATTGACTTTTTTGTGCGATGTTACATATATGTGACATATTTCCAGATTTTTAGGCGCAACGGGCCTCAGGGGCTGGTCCGAAGATGGCGCTACAGAGCCATTTTGCCACACCCGTGATCAAGGCCCTTATACATTAAATTTTTCGATTGAACAAAGGCATCTGCAAATTTTCAGGACTTTTCATGCAAGGGATGCTAGGGAGAGCGGAAGAGTGAGAGGAGGTAGAGAATGGGGAGGTGGAGAGAGGGAAAGGGAGGAGGTAGTAAACGGGGGGACCTAGGGAGGGAGGTAGGAGGAGAGGAGGTAGAAAAATCAAAGTTGCTTACAAAACAGGCCTTGAAGAAGGTGGATGGATTATCACCAAGAATGACAGGAAGCCCCCTGAGGACAAGGCATCTGACTTCCTTTACATCCGAAGCCTGGTGGATTGAGGGAGCAGAGAGGACATCACACACTTAAAATAGGGTCCATATGTTAACCTGAACACTGTGCACACACATACTCAATAATACACTGCACAGCCATTTACCTACTAGATCCCACCTCTTAACTCACAGTGTTCTCGACATTATGCATTCAAGTAGTTATGTGTGTTCTAAGACGTAAATATAGAATTGAAAATAAACTAACCTTTGTTTGTCGCATCAAGTCAGCCAAGACCTGCCCTGTGAGGCCCCTCTTTGCCTTGAAGATTTCCATGAGCCTGGGACTGTGATGGTCAAGGGCCTCGTAGAACTCTTGTCTCAGGCTCTTACCAACCACCCTGCTGAACTCCAGACACACCTGAAACATGTAAAAACATGTTCATGTTCAAATGAGTTGACACAATGACGTGATCTTTTTATGCAACAACCCAGACTGCAATATTACTCTTTAATACAATTTTGATGAGTGCCAAAGGGGCTCCGTAGAATACAGCATATGAGACAAATCCATAGGCCTACCTGGTGTTCAGTAAACAGAGCCGGCCAACGTTGGCATATCTGGGTGATGGCAGGCTTGTCCTTCACAACTTCATTCCTTCGAAGAGCGAATGTCAGATCCAGCTTCTGCTTGATGAGGGCTCCATTTGGGGTTTTCTTTTTCATTTCTTCCACCATGAGCTGTCGAGCATCTTCAAGGCTGGAGTCATCCTGACCATCTGGATAATCTGGTAAGTAATTGACTTCTCCTCTCTTTGGCTTCTTGATCCTCTTGTTAGGCGGGTCTCCACAAGGAGAGTGCTTTCCACGTTTACCGGCATTCACGGTGACATCGAGGTGACCCCGCTGACGCATTTTTGTTCTATAATTCCCCATCTTGAATTTCAAGCTGTTTTTCCAACCGCTCCAGCCAGACACTGATCCTTGTTCTTTGAGACATGGGTGTGCTCGCACCAGTGCTGAGGCAACAGCTTCAAATTCTGCATTTGTTGGGTATGCTTTCAAGGCATATATGGTCTCGGCCAGCCTCTCGAGGATGTCGTGTTTGAGCTCCTTTGACGGAATGAGGTGTGTTCCATCCCTGAGATGGAGCAGGTTTGCTTGACGCAGTCTATATTCCACATCGACAGAGAATTTCGGTATATACATATCAAATACCTCTGGCCACTGGCATTGTCTTTCCTGAGAGGAATTGGAGAGGATGTCTGTGTCTGCCTGGCTGGGTGTGTCGCTTAGTTCTTCACTTGATGTTGACTGTGGGACAGGCGCCTCCACAAGAGAAAGCACTGGAATGATTTTAAGGGTAGGTCGCTCAGGCAGCTCTGATATCTCTGTTAGATTGCACAGTTCATTGTCGAAGTTGGGATCTTTGAACTGTAAGTTGAAGTTATAGTTTATTTGAAGAACATCTTTAAGGGAGCTAATCAAAAGGTCAACTGTATCAGGCTTTGTCTGCAATTCCACCTTCCTTATGTCTGCATCAGTGAAGATAACTCTCACAAGCATTCTCTGTTGCCCCGCCATCTGGCGAGAAAGAGAGAGATTGTTCAGCACAGAATATAACGTTTGAGAGTCACCATTCGTTTCCCACCTATCCTGTATGCTGAAAGGGGAAAAACATCGTTAAGCTCTGACAGTGGAACCACACACAGGGACGGGGTTACATCAGAGTAGCAAACTTCATACGATCTAAGGTGCTCATGGTACCATGCACTCATTACTCTGCACACAAACATGATTTCTGTATGAACTGCAACAATCTGTGTGATCTGCCTAAACTCAGGGAGTCCTGAGCAGGATCCAGCAGAGACTACCATATCTGCCTTGTATGTAACTCCATCTAGACAGACGGATGATGCTACAAGAACTGCTGCTGGCTTGTGGATTTTCTGACTGAATACCCTCTGGATATTCTCAGGGAAAGATGACACAGAGACTGTAGTGACCTTCTCCATCTCAACTGAAGGTTTGAAAAATGAACTTGAGTCCAAATGATAGCTGACTGCTTTCTGGTGTTTCACAGCAAGTGTAAGGGCTACATTCCTGTAGTTCTGAGCATCACGGATAACCTTTTTGAAAAATTTGTGCTTGCCCTCAAAACGCATAGTCCAGACATCACACAGTGGACCAAATGCCTTAATAAGTTGAGGGTAATGTTCAATGTAGTGGTGTTTTGGTCGTAATCTAAACTCCGGGAATGTAGACTGCAGTAGTTCTCTGTGTTCTGCTAACTTGCACTCCAGGAAGTAGAGTGTCTCTTCAGTAAACCTGGGGGCAACTACTAACTCCACAATGTCTTTGACAAGCATGAGAACTTCCCATGCCTTTTCCCCCTGAGGAACATACTGACCAACAAGAAATGGAAGAAGCCTAATTAGGCACCAGTTCTCATGCGCATTTCCCCCGATTGTGCCTTTTGTGGCGAAGGCTTTTGGAATAGGTTGTGGCTGGTCAGTTTTGTCAGTAAAGGTGTATGTAAAGGACCTGATAGCCTGATTCAGTGTTTCTAGATTAAAATATCCCTTTGAAATCAGATTTGAAAGACACAAAGACAACTCTACGGGGACTATGCCCTCCAGAAGATCATGCACGAGGTCAGGAGGGTAACCTTTAATAACATGAAAGTGCTCCAGTTTTGCAGTCAAAGGGCACTCTTTTTTCACACCATATGTTCTTCCCAGTTCTGGGTCTTCCATCACTTCCTGCACTTGTCTGTCGTGCCTGTCTTTGTCTCTTAGCTCAAATGCACCAGAGCGCACCTCTTGTTCTTGGGTGTCACTTCTACTTGCCATGCAGAATCTACAGAACTTATCAACAGAGAAGCTCTCGTAGAATCCTGCCAGTGCATGAGCACCTAGGTTGTCAGCAGCTACATACAAAACTGTTCCTTTCACACTTGCACCTAAGGCCTCTATGTAAACACCATCTTTTTCAAGTGACATCAGATCACGTGTAAGTGGGTCCAGCACTTTAGCATAACCACATTCTTTTACAGTGGTTGTGTTGCATATTAGAGCAAGTTGGATAGAGTTGAGTGATGCTCTGTATTTTGCTGGCATATTGGCAATTATCCAGTACACAGCACACATCTTATGCTTCTTCTTCGATGTTCCTAATGGATTGGCGACTTCAAAGTCATCAATGTACAGCCCAATGGCAATTGTGAACTTATCACTACTAAGAAGGCCATTTTCTCTGAAGTATACACCATCTACATGAGTTTTGTATTCATTTGGAACATGCATTTCTTCAGACATTGCTTTATCTAACACATCTGTCTTGCTCAGCAACTTCTGCAGCATTTGCAGTATGGGAACATATACAACCGATTTCTTATCTTTGTCAACTACATACTCCACAGGCATTACCAGTGGAAATTCTTTAGACACATATGATGCTCTCTTTTTTGTAGTTGCTAAGGAACCATTTTTGCCGCAAAATGCTGTCATTAAGTTGGTCTCTGAAACAGCACTGCTCACCTGTTTCACAATGGACTCATCTATCTCAGAATCATATTCCTCAAGAATCTTCTTTACCTTATGATGCAGAAGTGGCTCTGACAAATTATGTATATCACAAAGCTGTTTGATAACTTCCTGCACAGAGCGCTCAGGTATGTGGAGGATAGTCTGCATCTTCAAAAAAAGTGCAGCCAAGTTGTGCTCTAACTGCTTTTCTAAATCATGAAGGTCTATCTCACAAGTTTCTTCACTGACATCATCTATCTCCCCTGTGTCTTCAAGTGGCATTTGCTCATCTGCAACATCACTGTCTTTGTTAACATTAACATTATCACTTATGTCAATATTAACTATTTCTTTCTTGAACATCTTCCAGTTGTCCTCTCTGTGTGCTTTACTTTTATGTGCATTGAAAGTTGAATACACACTACTCTCAAATCTACAGCCTGCATATGGACACTGAACCTTTTGGTTAACTTTTAAGTGTCTGCTTCGGAGATGGGTGAAAAATTCAGTTTCAGAGCAGGGCTCAGTGAATTCACACAACTGACAGCAGATTTTGACAGCTTCATTTTCTCCCGGCTGTTCCTCATGAGTTTTAGAGTGAACACGAGATATGTGTGCTTGAAGGCTGTTTAAGGTCTTGAATGTGCACAAACAGTCCTGGTACAAACAAGGAAATGGTACTGTCCTTGTGTAACTTCCATGTTTTAACCGGTAGTGTTTAAATAGCTGCGCCCTCTTACCACTAATAAAGCCACAATATTTACACTTCCACTCCATCTTCAGCTAGCTAAAATTACATGAACTAAGGAAAAATGACAGCTAACAGTGCTAACAAGCTAACAGTAGCTAAATAACAAAACCTTGAAGAGGTTTGACAGCTAGAGAGGGACAAATAGCCAACTAACAAAACAAAAAAAAAAATCAAAATAAATCAAGAAATTAAAGCTACTTATCCAACTAATACTGTGAGACAGCATGCACATACCAGGGTGTTTGCTGGTCTGTGGCTAGCTGCTTCACCTTCTCAGCTCAACTTTTGCTGTCTGTAAGGAACAGAGTAAAGAACTTTCAGAGTCGAGCGACATGTCACCTCAGTGTCACATTAAAATCACGTAGATGTTAAGACTTCCTGCCGAGCAGTGTATTGAGTCCGTCCGGTCATAAAACGATGTGTCCGGCGACCGTCAGCTTTGGATGCACTTCGAGACCGCCGCAGTGTCCGCTCCGTGTACAGCCCATATGTTCCGCCCAAGGCCCCCACGTAGTCGGGCGGAACGTACGCGGACTGTACACGAAGTGGACTCCATGGATGTTCGTGCGGACTTGAAGCGCACTAAAGCGGACATCCGCTGGACACATCGAAAGTTCAAGTTTTATGACCGCGCACTCTACTCGGTGCCACACAATAGAATCCGTCTTAGCAATAGCATCTGCGCCAACTTACCAGGATGTTCGCTGGTCCGTAGTTGCGCTAACGATAGACAGCTATTCAGATGTCCGGCTCAGCTCAACTTGTATTAGCTGTCAGGGAGCAACACACAATTTCCGTTACCGGCGCTAGCTCACGTTACCAGTGAACACAGCTAACGTTAGCTAAGAAAGTGCGGGGCAGAGTTAGCTGATTAGATACCTTGCTAGCTTGTTGTTTTTTTACTGATATACTGCAGTACTACAGATATACAGATCGAAGTTGAATTTCTATAGCGTTGTCCCATGAAAAGACATAATAAAACATTTGCAAAAATGTGAGGGGTGTACTCACTTTCGTGATATACTGTAGCTAAGATACTTAGTAAGCAGTTGGGACTGCAGCTACTACTACTACACTATTACTACTACACTAACTACTACATACAACCAGTGCCAGGTTCCAACTTACCGTTTTGTGGCTGAACTCATTCAACGTGGGTCGAACAACTTGCTTGCCGAAAATTTCAACGCAGCTGAATTCTTTCGTTATGTTCCTGTCTGCCCAGTCTCGAAAAGGTCAGAGCTCAGCAGTGCCACTGTGTCAAAACTGGTATGAACTAGATTTTTGGCGGGTGCATGGGTGACGTCAATGCGTCACCCCCTATTAGTAACGTGCAAAACTTGATGATATTTGAGTTATTTGAGCTCAAACACATAATTACAATAAGATAGGCCATTAAAAAGTACAGTTTACTCAGAATTAATAATTAATGTAAAGAAATTACACATGTTTAAGTAATACAAACTTAGTTTGTTTGAGTAGAAACTACTGATTGGACTTAAAAACACAAGTACAATAAGAAAGGACATGAAATAGTTCAGCTTAATCAGAATTAACAAGTAATGTCAATAAATTAGACACATTTAAGTAATATGAACTCAATCCATTTGAGTTGAAACAAAATCTGGGTTTACAGTGTACAGTCTAGATTGGTGACACACAGCAACTCAGGCAACACATTGTTGAACATGTAGACAGTTTAATAACGACTGTGTGAGCAGGAAACTCAGCTTCCTCTGTCTTTCTAGCACAGAGGAAGTTATGGCTTCAACTGGCTCCAACTAGCATCAACACAGACTGAATATCCACATAAAAAGTGGTGAAGTGTCCCTTTAAGGCAGCTGGTCGCTGGACTCACTCTCACACAGTAAAGACACACAGAGTTTTGATGGCGTTTCTTGGACAGACTCAGTGACGGTCAGACTGTAACAGAGGAAGTTGACTAACCTTGGTTTGTTGTGCAGCACAGCAGAGAGCCCAGAACTAAAGAGAAAGCACACTTTGAGCTTTAATGACTGTTCTGCTGTGGGAAGCAGCAGTGATCATCTCTCAACGTTTAGACACCAACACACATCCAGCAGATCAGACTCACCCAGCAGCCTCTGGACAAATGTTCCCTCCATTCTGCAGCTGACTGAAATGAGACCAGCAGCAGTTTGACAGACACTAAAAGCCTCTGACTTCCTCTTTTTGTAGCACTACATGACTGAGGATGTTGTCAGCAGTTAACAGTTAACACTTCTTATGTGAGATATGATGTGAAAATTTCACAGAAAAAAACATGGCAACAAAACACTAATAGAAAAATACCATCTTCATTTGTGTTTGACCTTATGAAACCCTACGTCAAGAATCACAGGGTGGTGAAAAGTTATCAGCTTAGATCCTTGAAAAAGCAGAACAAGGTGGTTGGAGAGAAGGAACGTCGGCCACTTGTTGAGCTGTGAGACATGTTGAGGACGAAGCTTGTGGCCGTCCACAGAGAAGAGTGAAGAAGAAAACCAGGAAAGGAAAGAACAGAGATGCAGGAATTGTTCACCACTAAATACCTTTGGCTTTACCAGGAAGCTGATCAGAGACAAACAGAGTGGCCACCTCTTTTGCTCACTGGATGAAGTCAACACTTTCCTTCATAACACCTACAGCGATCTAACAGGAGAGCAGCAGCTGGATAGAGATCCTAGAAGATGTTAAGGCATCAAGATCAGTCTCAGCCCCAGTGGAGTACAATACAGGGTCTATAAAGAGTGTCTGGATTCCCAAATAGGAGAACTCTAAAGCCACTGGGTAGTTTAGAACCATGTCAGTGCTCAGTATAGGGAGCAATATATTTTGAAGCATCTGTCAGAGTTTCTTCTCAAGAACAACGATATCAATAAGGCTGTGAAGAAATGTGGGACTGCTGAAAGGCCTGGCTGCCTGGAAGACACAGGAGCATTCACTCAGCTTCCACCAATTTGATAGAAACAGCAGAAACTGCATTTTAAATTGCATTATGGCACATTCACTCTTTGGGGCAAATATGAGCTTTCAGTTGTAACTTCCAGAACAAAAAATCATACATATGCAGTAGCTTCTTCGCATAATGTGACACAACAGCATAGTTATGCAGTTTCCAGAAATGATTGTGCGTCCCCCTAAACTCGGCCAATTTTCGCATGAAAAAGTTAGCAAAGTTAGCACAAATGGAAATATGGATTTGAATTTCAAACCAAATCGTCACCTTAATCAAATATATATTATATATATTAATATTGCGTTGTTAAATCTTTTGGTGATCAGATTCATTTTAAATTCAGACTGTTTAAAAAAATATCTTCCATTATTTACCACTTCCTGTTTTGATTGAAGGTTTAGGTTTAAAATCAATTTTTGGCTTTCACACAGAGAAAAGATCCCAATTAATGGACCGACAGTACAGTTGACTCAGCGTAGAAGAAGAGCAACAGCATGAACCAGTGACTCACTAGCCCCCTATTCCATGAGGCAGAAGTACTGGCTGCCTCATCTCCTTGTTTTTCAGTGCGGTTTAATGTCAGATCAACAAGACTAAATATGTTACACTCACACATGAAATACATTAACTAGACTATGGAAGATTAGGACACACGATAAAAATGTGCACAACCAATATATTGATGGCATACAGAGAATTAGCCACAGGCACGCGCCAAGGACACGAGCCTAACGCAGTTTGTGAGAGATTGCGCAACCCGAGGCTCGACTTGGCTCGCTGCCTCAACTCGCTCGCTCCCTGTGGTCGCTCTCTATATTCACACAAGAAATACGTAAATTCAGCGATTTTAACTACAAAAATGATCAAAATGTCAGGAATCATACAGAAATAGCGCGTATATCCAACTTATATCAGACCAATGGACAAATAGTATGATTTATTTTATCAATAGTATAATTTATTTTATCGTCATTACTTTTCATGATGCCAGGTGAGGCACTGCCTCCCCTGACCGCACGTCCCTGCTTCATTTTAAAGTCTCTTTTTGCTTTCTGTTTTCTTTTTCGGTGGCCCAGAGTCTGCTTCGTCCGAAACAAGCAGCCTTTTTTTCATTTGAGCCATCTCTCTATGTTGTCAAGTTGAAACGTCGTCGTCTTCTTTGTGTAACTGCTTATCATCTTCTTCATTTGTTTGTAACATTAGCATAATTTCAAGCGCTAACCTGAACCTTGCAAGTGATGAGTTTTACCACATTAGCTTCCTGCAAATATTTCACAATAAAAGCATTATTAAGAAATGAATGGTGTATCCCCACTGAAACACTAGGGGGCTCATAATTTGAAAAGAATGCAGATCCTGTTAAGTTTGTATGAACAGCGTCATGCAGTAACTTTAACAATGCAAACGGGTGCGAGATCTCTTATTAAAATACAATGAATTACACTTGTGAAACAAATGGAATTAGAGAAAAAAAGTCACGTTACAGTCTGTAGTTTAGGTAGATAAAGGTCTCAGTCACATTTGAATAAAATAATACGTTTTGTATAAATGTCATAGGATCATTTTTAAAAGATATTTTATTTTCACGGACCCCTTGCAATTACACCACGGACCACTAGGGGTCCGCGCACCCCCGGTTGAGAATCAATACCCTACCACACAAGCTGGTGGTGAAAATAAAGGTGAGACTTGATGGTCCAGGTCCAGACAACATGCTTCTTTATCAGTCGATAAAGTGTTAACTTTCACAGTAAAGCGTATTACTCTGTTGTATTATCATGTATTATTTCCTTCTGACTTCTTTTCAGTTCAAATTGCTTGTTGAAAGATGATTGTCCTACTGGTGTTTTTTTTTAATGTAGTAGAATAAATTGCAACAGTATTATTGGTTTAGTCTGAAATGAGACCACAGACCAGAGCGGCTGAAGTGCACACTGGATCTTTATTGATTGAGCAGAGTTCAGTTGTTGCTTTTTACAAAGTGGAGAAACACGGAGAACATCAGGTCACGACTTGAACATTGCACTGGTGAGGCTAGCAAACAGGTCAATGGCGTTTACACAAAGTGTTGACATTAAGTCAGAATTCATTGGTCCATCAATGATGACAAGCCGTCCTGGTCCAGATGCAGCAGAACAGGCCCAAACCAGGACATTAGCACCCCCATGTTTGATGGAGGGATGGGGTTCTGATGCTGGAATGCAGTGTTGTTTCATCTCTGCTTAAACCAAACTATATTACTTTGGTCTCATCTGTCCACTAAATATTGTCCCAATAGTCGCCTGGCTTGTCCACATGATGTTGATCAAAGTGCAGACGGGCAGAAATGTTGTATTTTCTGTGATATGTTTCCGCTTTTCAAGCCTCTGGGGATTTTCAAACAAGTTGTGTTTTTTGATAAAAAAAACGACTGCTTTGACCTTTTGCCTGATTCTAGCACAACAGGAAGAAAGAGGAGTGTGTTGTTAAAGCCCAGATGTTTAAATGTGCTTATTGAATGGAGGTAATGTGAATTTTACTAACATGCAGATAGATATGAGGTAAATATGTGAAGGAAACCCTGAATTCTGAGGTATATTGGTAAAGAACATTCAGATTTTCACCCTGCTTCATTGTTTGTACTTGGCTTCATCTTATCCTCACCTGTTTTCCACTTCTGAACCATATGGGAGATCCTACTGACGGTTCAGCCTAGCTGCTGATCCCCTGCTGTAAACATAACCTTGCAAACTAAATAAATACACTACGTATGTATACTTTAATAGACCCTTTTTAAACCATGTGCTAATATGCTTCTGTATTTCTTTTATAGACTGACACACTCACCCACATTTGAAACCCTTTAGTTCTGGCTTTACAGAACTGAGTGGCTACACATCCGCAGACTCCTCCAGCAGCTCCTCCAGAGCTAACTGATTCTGTCCGATGTCCTCAAACTGGGTCAGCAGCTCTCTCTGGACTGTCGGGATCGTCTTATATTCTGCAGACGGCGCCTGACCAGCATCCACAGGCTGCAGTTTGACGTGTGGGATGTCTGTAGGAGGACTGTTTGCTTTACTTCTCTGCTCAAGAGTCTTGGCCATGTGGTCCATTTCAGTTTGAAGCCTCTGATAGCTGGGGTGATCGATGCCGAACGGCGGCACTGATTGGCAGGACCCGCGGCAGGCCCGAAGCTTCATGTCAATGTCCACCTGATGACATATAGTAAGATGAACAATAGTTTAGCACAGCAACATGCTACAGAGCAACAAAAAACATAAAGAATAAAGGTAGGACAAAGTACTACAAAATCAGAATGTCTTTCTTGTCCTGTGATCCTGTGTATCCCTTGGGACAGTTATTTTGTTCTAGTGTGAACAAAGCAATTACAAGTTTCCCAGCAGAACACTGAATTGTCACAAGATGAGCAATGTTTTTAACTTTTCCTGGTCATAATGTTGTGGCTGTTTGGTGTACATCTAGGTGTCTTCAGCTTAAAAACGAACATTGACATTCATTGTGGATGTTGGCGGGAAAGGGGAATGCTACTTCAGAGAGGAGAACATTAAAAAAGTTGTTAAATAATAAAACACTGTAGCATAAAATCGAGTGTCATCAGCGTATACATGAACATGGAAATTTTGAGTTTGGTGGGAGATCATGACACTTTGAGACTGGGTTCTTTTGTACCAAAACAGTCCTGATTTAAAGCTATAAACCTCAGTTGGGATCTTGTTTAGGGTTAGTGTTAGTGGACATGCAGTTTGTGTCAAAAGGTAAAATTGAAATTTGTGTTCCACAAAATTGTACTTGACTGGCATTTGAAAACTATGTGAAAAATTAAGAGATCGATCACTAATCTTGATAATAAGAGTTTTCAATTCAATTTTTATTTATATAGCGTCAATAACAATACAAATCGTCTCAAGACGCTTTACAAAAACCCGGCCTGAAACCCCCAGAGCAAGCCTGAAGGCAACGGTGGCAAGGAAAAACTCCCTTTTAACAGGAAGAAACCTCGAGCAGAACCCAGCTCATATGGAGGGACCCATCTGCCTAAGGCCAGCCGGGTACAGACAGAAGAAAGAGAGAAGAGAACAGCAAAGAGAGAAGAGAAGAGAACAGCAAGATAAACATACATCTGTCATAGATACACATATCTGACTAAAGTGTACATGTGGAATCTTATGATACAAACTGATGATGTTACATGACAGTTTGAAAATGTAAGAGGAATCATAGGCAGGTTGGAGAATTGTTCATTCAGGTAGGAGTGGATAACTGCAGGATTCCATGAAGACTGGGCAGGCTGATGAGACCACGACAACAGATGTAGTATAGAGCTCCACGGGAAACACACCACTCCAGGCCATGGCCAGGTTTTAAAACTCCAAAGAGAGTCTTTCTAACAAGGCAGTGGATAGGCCATAATGTAAATACATTCTACAGACTCATAGAAGACACATTTGACGTAAACAGTGTTTCGTTCCTGCCTCACCTCCATTCGATACAAGTCCTTGATCTGTCTCTGGACATCACCACTCAGCTCCTTTAACTGTTGCGACAGACTGGACGATCGCTTTCGCAGTGACGTGAAGTTCTTGGCCATTTCTTCTGCGCGTTCCACAAATTTCAGCTCTGACGCTGGAGAACAAGACATAAGAGATATAAGACATTATTTATCCCACGTATGAGAAATTTCCATGTCACAGTAGAACAGAACTTGGCAGAGAAATTGAAAACAAAACAAAACAAACAAATATATATATATATATACAAAAATAACTTATATAGAGAATAGGGATGGCTCGATACAACTTTTTCATGTCCGATACCAATACCGATACTGCAACTTGGAGTATCTGCCGATACCGATATCAATCCGATACCTTCTTTTCTTCTCTGTTAAGTTGTTAATAATACATATAGTTTGTATAGATGTACTTTACTTAATATGGACATCTAAAAACACTATGGTCAAACTGTCCAACAAATATTCTGCTCCCCTAAGAAGAAAGAAATAAAACAGCCCACGATGTGCCTCAAGCCATAAGCACTTTATTTAACTTCAAATCAGTGCAAACTGCAAACTTGAATGTTTCTTCTTTCACATGTAACCTCTGGGGTTGAATTGTATGTAAAACACCCATATCAAACTAGATATAGAATGGACTCAGTTCCAATGTTCCATTGAAGACTATAGGACAGGGGTGCCCACACTTCTTTGGCTTGCGAGCTGCTTTTACAATGACCAAGTCAGAGTGATCTACCTATCCTAAGTCATATTAATTGTTGCTACAGTGTTAAAAGCTCTATCCAGCTTTGTTTTTATTTTTATCAAGAAAAACTGGTACACTGCACCTTTCGAAAAATAGTGCTGTCTCTTTAAGAAAGACGGTAGTCTTGAGTTGTGGTTGAAGTTGTGTGTGGCTGTGGATGTGTGCCACTGAACTGAGGGCATGTTGCAAATATAAAGTAAAAATAAATAAAGATGAACGTTGTCTTCCTGTTTGTTTTGGAGGTGCAACAGATAGTTGTTAAGCCAGACTAACATCTAAAACATATATTTTTTATTTTCAATGGCACACAATCTACCCGCACCGGTCGATCGCGATTGACGTAATGGGCACCCCTGCTATAGGACATACAGCTGCTTTAAGTGACTGCTAACTTTAAATAACTGTCACAAACACTTGCGTCCAGTGCTGCTGCCACCCCTTGAGACACTCGCGTTGCACAAGTTGCATTCAGCTGTTTTACTTTTCTCTTCCTTGCGTGCAAAGTAACTCCACACAGCTGACATGATAAGAGCGCTAGGCTAATTCACTGTCACGACGTTCTGTTTACACACACTTGCAGCAGATGCTCTCTGTTTCACGCAAAGTTAAGTTGAGCATTTGGGCTTAGGTATCGGATCGGACGGGCTATAGTTATTTTTTTCGATGTTCGATCCTGAAATTTTGACCAATATCGGACCGATACCGATCCCAAGTATCGGATCGAGCCATCCCTAATAGAGAATATATATACAATACATAGAGAAAAATAGAAATATAAAGACATTCTGTATGTACAGTGTGGTGGTGGAAACTTTACAAATAAATAACTGCTAAAACTACAAAACTATAAGACAGTGAGGTAGTGGTTTGTGCAACATAAGGCAGTGCAAAAAGCAGATTTATTTGTGCAAAAATAGCTGTTAAAACCAAAAATTAAGCCAAGTTTAGGGTGTGGGTTATTGTCCACTCAGGCTGGTGTTGTGCAGCCTGATGGCAGTCGGGATGAAGGACCTACAGTAGCGTTCCTTCTTGCGGCGTGGATCCATGGAAATGTTAATTACTAAGTTGAACAATGTGACATTCATTCGTCTGAACTGTCTCAGTAAGTCTGTCAATATTTGGTCCGGAACATTCCCAACGAGCCTTAACTGTATCTGTTGACGATGACCCTCCGGTTGGCGTTGTAGATGTCTGTTGTGGCGTTCATGGATTTCTCAGCTGCGCCTTCAAGCATCTCCGCCGTCTTGCAGACCTTCCACAGTTTTCTTTCCACTTCCCTCTCCATATGGGAGATCAGACCCTGGAGTTTGCAGCCAGAAGGGCACCGGGAAACCTTTGGAGGAAGTGAGAGTTGACGACTTGGCAACATAGCATAGCAATGTTAACTACTAACTTGAACCTGTCGTAGCCAGTTCTTATCGGAATATGAGTATTATATGTCATTAAAGTGTAATATATACTTGAGGCCAAAAGAAATATTTACGCTCAAGTAAAAAGTAAACACAAACCTTGAACATATCTTACCCAGTCATCATCTGAACACAGGGGGACGCCCGACTTTGCTCGACATGACTGTTTCCTGTACGACTTGGGCCGACGGGGTGACCGTCCGCCATCTTGATTGAGCTGTTTGAGCTTCATACACACTGCCGGGAAAAACAACAAAAAAAGAATTGGGTTCAGTTCATCTTAAACAATTCTGACTCTTGGCCTGTACAGAGGTATTAAAAGATTAATTTTCACAATTTTTAGATTTTTGTGAAATAAAGCCGGCTAAGAGGAAAAGTCATTACAACATTACTCTCACTGGGTTTTGTTGCATCTTTGCTTTGCTCTTGACTTGTTCTTTAATGTTTATTTAATGGGAACACGAACACTGTATATTTATATAATGGCAAAATGAAACTGCTTTTTTTTTTTTTTTTTTTAATGTATAAATGTGTCCAAAGGTGACAAAACAACAGTGAAATGTAATGAAAGCAAGATATTAGTCAGAAACTGACAAGCACGCAACAAATAGGACATTTGGTTTGAATGCATTCATGGTAAATGTGGAAAAACAGTCAGCAAATATCTGCAGGTTTTAACAGATACAAAAACCATCAGCTAAATCAAACGAAAAAGCTCTGTATGTGTTATCACCGATATAATGAATTCATTCAAAGTTGCTGAGTTTTGATTGCCCTTCTGTATAACACAAGCAACACGTTCTTTGAATGCACTTACTGCGTCAAGTTAGTGAATTTAAACTAGCTATTTTTGCATAATTACAAAAATAAAAAATGTCAGTTTTTACAGTAAAACATCTGCACACATTTTTGCTGTATATTTTGTTTTATGAGACAGAAAGTCCTTTTCAGTCGATAAAGCGTTAACTTTCACAGTAAAGTGTATTACTCTGTTGTATAATCATATATTATTTCCTTCTGATTTATTTTCAGTTCAAATTGCTTGTGAACTTGTTAAAAGATGATTTTGTGTTTGTCCTACTGGTGATATGACACACTCAGTTGCTTTTTTTTTTTTTTTTTTATGTAGTAGAATAAATTGCAACAATATTATTGGTTTAGTCTGAAATGAGACCACAGACCAGAGCAGCTGAAGTGAACACTGGATCTTTATTGATTGAGCAGAGTTCAGTTGTTGCTGTTTACAAAGTTGAGAAACACGGAAAACATCAGGTCACGACTTGAACATTGCACTGGTGAGTCTAGCAAACAGGTCAATGGCGTTTACACAAAGTGTTGACATAAATATAATGATCAACGAAAAAAAAAAACACACGGGACAGTTTGACTTTGTTTTGAAATCCAAGGGAATGATTCACAAACAGTCGACAAGGATTTAGTTTTGGCTATCTGACGAGTTTCCCCTCCCATTAAAAAGCAGCCGGTCGGATAAACATCCGAACAGTTTTCAGGCTGTAGCTAGCTGGTTTGTACGTCACCCATATGATTCCATTCTCGATATCTGTTTTCGGGTCATATGTACCTTTGTAATAAATCCCGTTTAAGTTCGCTGACTGACGCCTGTTGTACCACCACCCGCCCCCGTACATTTCCGCGCAATTTTTCTCCCAACTATCATTGTCTTTGTCGAAAGTGCTGAACTTCATCCCGTCGTGGGACAACTGGGATCCCTTATCGGATGTTGGCATCACCAAAGCGTCCCCAGCATCCCCAGTGTACCCAGACACATGCAGAGGGTACCCCTCCTCCTCTGTGCCAACCCTAAAGGTGTACTCAGCACTGGCCACGCCCCCTTCCCAATCCTCCAGCTCCACCTTCAGCATGGTCTCACTCTGATTAGTCAGCAGGTGGAGGTTCTGGTTCCCTAGCCAAAACTCGCCCCTGCCTTGCGCATCCACCGAGCCAAACCCATTGCGGTATTCGGCCCAGGTGCGGTTGAAGCTGAGCTCGCCACTCTCCCTCTGCTGGACTAACATCCACCCACCCATTATACCCTCCTGCTGGCAGTAAACCTCCACTACACCCGTGGAGCCTGTGCCGCCGGGTTTGATCTTAAACAGGCCATTCGTTTCCCCTCTCTGGTGGTTCTGGTAGGCTTGGACACAATCTGCGAACAGAGAGGGGCAAACCGCAGACCGCTAGTTAGCGTGGACTGGCTTTGGCTCGTTCAAATTTGCTGCAGTGATTAAAAAAGTTCAGTCTTGCCCATTAGGAGTATTTTGTTGTTGTTGCTTCAAACAGGGCTATAGCTACCAGTGAGGTTTAGATTTAGGTAATCCAGGGAAACTCTTCAAAAATATATATTTTGTAAAACGTTTAAACTTTTTTTAAACTTCTTCCTTGGGTTTAGCCTCCATAAATTTTCTTGTGCCTAGATAAACTAAACCCTGAATGTAAAAATCTTTTAGCTCTAGCAACAAACAATAACACATACTGCATTCACTTCTCATTTTTGGTATATAGGGCTAGCAAGTGAGCTAGCTAATGCTAAGTCATGCTATCTAGCTGACCGTCCCTCCTTGGCTTTGCTTATTTTACTCCAGGCTTGTCGTTTTGGTACCTTCTCCTACATAATCAGCCTGACGCTCGATACGCGTGGTCTTTACACTCCGGGCGTGGAAATCAGGAACATCGTCCTCTCCATCTACTGTCCGGAACGCGCCGAGGTCGAACCCAACGTGACCGCCAAATGGATCCCCGAAACTGGTTTTGGAGTCTCCCAGGAGGCTTCCCTTAGCACCACCAGTATGGACGGATGTACCAAAAGAAGAAGAGGAGGAGGAGGAGGAGGAGGAGGAGGAGGATGTGTGGTGGCTGAGGCTGGGGAACAAGGAGCCCATCCCTCCCCTGCTATGATCTGTCATCGTCTGGCACTCAGGTCCTCCTCCCATCACCTCCTCCGTCCTTTCCACCGGCCCATCCTTTGTGTGAACCACCGTCCTCCTGATGCTCTTGGTGCAGGTGACGCTTTTGCTTGTCACGTGACTTGTACTAGGCTGGCCGAATGTTCCGAGCGAGCCACCGAAATTAAACAAATCTCCATCGCCGTGTCCTCCAAGCTCAGTGATGGATTTAGACGATGTGCCGTGACCAGGAGGTTGAGTGGCCGATGCCGGGGCTACAGAGTAGGAAGTACCTGGAACCTTGGAGATGGTCGCTGGGGATGAGCTAGAGCCTTCCTCTTCCAATACCAAATGCATAGTCTGCACCTGGAAGAAAGAAAAGAAGACTGACTTTAGAATGGGAGTGTATAGTTCAGTACTACAACCTTCCTAATACCACCTTCCTAATATTGTGTAGGTCTCCCTTGTGGTGACCCATCAGAAAATGGACATTAGTTGTTCCTAAAGTGTTTTTGTGTATGTTCCTGTGTCAGGCTGCATCCTGCTGGGGATAGCTACTGCCATCAAGGAGTGTCATTACTATGGGGTGGGGACACTGAAGTGTCACAAGATGGTCGATGGTATTTACTTCTCCTGGCGGTGGTCTAGATTTTCACATGAATACCTTTTCTAGTCTGTGACCCTGTGGGTGACGTAGAGTGCTTAATTCACAAAAATAAAAACACACTTGTGAGGTGTTTTTGAAGAGCTTTGGGAACACGGTAGCGTGTAGCTCACCTCAGGGAACAGGTCTTCCCTCTGCTGCCCTGCCACTTCCTTGGATTTGTAGATACTATCCACAGTCACGCCCTGCAGCGGCCGGCTCTTCATCACGTACAGCGTTCCCACGGACTCGATATTCTGGGCCGCCTGGGAGTCCAGCTGCTTGATCTGGAAAACAGAGGGGAGAGAGGAATTTAAAACTAATTCAACTCCATGGTGCTCAGATGACATGTATAACCATTGTTACTCTTCTGTCCATCACCACATTAAGCACTGCCCAAACAATTTGATTGATCCTCCAGATCTTTGCTGCAGCAGAATCAGATCCCACGGGAATTTTGTGGTCTGGATAGAAATCTCCCATTTGCCACAAATTTAAGTAATCAAGTAATCAATTATTATTATTATTATTATTATTATTATTTACTGTGGTTTTTAGCCGTTAAAGTGACTTAATCTCTTCACATTTTACCACAGTTTTAATTTGACAGATTTAAATTACTTTGAAGCATTAAATCATGAGTTTTTATCGAAAAGACTTTCAGACCAAAATGTTCCAGGATCCCTTAAACGTGTCCACAATAACAGTGAAACTTAGACAAATTACTGGGACCAGCAGCCTCGACTTAGGGAAGTTCATCTGGTCCCTGCTTCTTCTTGTCAAAATCTTAAATCTGTCTCCTGGGTTCTCACCTGTTTGTCAAGGGCCACGTAGCTCTCATGATCCACCTGGTACTCGGTGTAGGTTGCGCAGGATCCTTTACAGGAACGCAGCTTAATATCGATATCCACCTGACAGAGGAGACATAAAGTTGGACGTGTGATGCCTGGAAGTACATTTAAATGACACAAAAAAAGAAAAGCCAGCAGTAGAGGTCATAGACGACGAGCCTTGGGGCGATTGTGTTTTGGGGTACAACAGACAGCCATAATAAACCCTCTTTGTCTTAGAGGGTTTGTCATTATTACTGAGTAGGTCTGCTGTGGACATACCTCGAGCCTCTGCATCTCAATGACCTGATCCTTGACCCGATCCTTCACAGCGCCCAGGATCCTCAGCTGCCTGTCGATCTTGATCTTCATGTCGGTGATCCTCTGACGCAGACTCTGCGCCAAGTCGTAGTAGTTGTTGTCCTTGCCTGGTGGAAGAAGACAGGTTTGGAAACATCAGAACACAAGGAGACATGGACGTTGTCGAGCACTAAAACTGAGCAAAAAAAATCAAGAATAACTACAGACGATCGACTAACCAGAGTCGACGACAAGCTTCTCCCTCAGGTAGTCGTACGTCTGTTTGGAGACCTGGTCGGCTGAGCGATGCTTGGCCTTGTACTGATCCAGGAGGCCGCGGATCTTCTCGATCTTCTTCAGCAGCATGTGGTCGTATTTACTCATCAGACCCTGGATTCTGCAGCCCGACGGGCATTTGGAGCCCTGACGGAGGAAGACGGAATAATTACGCACCACGCCAAGTTCCTGAGCTTGCCTTAATCAGAAATAATCTGATTGTTTTAAATCTCCGGTGCAGCCAGTAAGCTAGCGGCATCAGGGCACTCCCGTTCAACTCAACAAGTCAGTGACGTCTGAATGAACTGGTCATGTTTTCAGGAACTAGTCAGGAACACATGTCTGATTTCATCGTCACCATCAAGTGCTTACTGGTGGTACCAATGTGACAATGTCAAGTGACGACAGTTTAAAAGAGAATCTTTCTTGACACTAAGTCTTTGTAAAATATTTTGGAAAAATATGGTAAAATTTGGCATCTAAGCAACATGCTTGCAACTTAAATACACGTCACTACATCAGTAATATGAATTACCAAAGTTTGTCTAATACAATATAACTCACACTACTGTTTTGCTCTCAGTATGTTTCTTCTTTTACCTTCATGTAATATTCGATTGATTAAATATTTCCTGGTATCTCTCAGTAAAAGTTACATAAAAACTTAGAGCCTGGATATAATGTGCTTTATATTTAACTAAAATTACTGTATGCAGTGTGTATTTATGTAAAGTAGAAAATCCAGAGTTAAATTTCTGATATTCCACAAAATGTCCTTGCATGAGAACTATTGTTTAAAAAACTGTGTGTGTTAAGCTTTGTCTAGCAGTAACGGTAACCTGGGGCGCTGGTGATGCAATAAGAGAAGCCGTTTACCCATTGGTCATCCGTGCAGAACGGCCACTCCTTCTGGGTGGCGCATTTATCGGCCCTGGTGCCGTGTTCCACCGGACGGGCTCCTCTGGGGTCCACCTGAGCCTGGATGATGAAAATCAGTTTGAGGGTTGGATTAAGATGGATTAGTTCTATAAATCTGAAAAGTTAATTACGATGAAACATGTTTGTCTGAGAAGGTTCTCGGTCATCCAGGTCATGGCGTCACTCATCTGATTTTCTTTTGTATGTTGGAGATAAATTATGTTCAGTCTGGTCTGAGAGACGTCTCCAGAAAACGATCATTAGATTTCTACCTAGAAACTAAATGCAGCTTTATACTTTATATAAATATAGTTCATATATACATTATATTAAATATGTTGTCGTAAAGCTATACTATGAATTAGCTGCAGTAGCTAAAGTTTTCATTGACCTTTTTTTAAATTTCATGTACCATTTTCTCGTATTTTCTAATTATAAATGATGCATTGTATCAAAACTAAGCAATGACTATGAATAGATACAAAAAGTAGAAATTCATTAATTTTATTAAGTAATTTCATTTGTTTTGTAGAGGAATCTTTTAACAAAAACGCCAAAATTGGCTTAAAATGCATCATAATTATCACAATTATCTCAATTTATGACAAATAAGGAAGTGAAATTTTAAAAAATGAGACCCAATAGCAGTTTTGTGAATAAAGTTTTCATCTTTTCATCTGATTTCTGCCGGTAGTAACTCACCGCCGTCGAAGCCACGCAAATCAGACATGCGAGTAAAGTAAAGAGTCGAGCCATCTCTGCTCCCGTCTTTCTTCCGAATGATTCCCCGACGCTGCCGTCCGATCATTTGAAGCCCCCCGGGCTGGCTCGACACAAGCCTGTGACTCAGAGTTGAGCAACAGCTTCCGCTAACCGTCTGTTTGTTGTTCTGTGACAAAGTACAGTCTCTGAACTCAAACACAAACCAGAGCAGCAGCAGCAGAAGCAGCATTTACCGGCATTTCATGTGTGCTTTCACTAAAGCAAACACTGACAGAGCATGAATCAGTGTGAGGAAACAGTGACACACACTTTACAACACAACTCTGAGGCAACAAGGTGTCGAGTGATTAGTGTTCACAACGAACTCCATCTCAGATTGGACTAATGCTCTTTCGTTCAACATTTGCTGAACATTAGAAGAGTCATGAAGATAAGATTTAGATTAAGATGCATTCACTAGTGTACCTAATGTTTTGGTTAAGTATGTTGAAATCAACAGACAGGAAACACATTGTTTTTTATTTGGCCTTTTTGTAATGAAACATGATTAGACGTTTATTAGAAAATGTTAACAATGTCTCCAGCTTCACGTTCAAAACCTTTATTTCTGTCATTTTTGTTTATATTTTTGGGTATGTCCTCGAAAAAGTTTCACCACCTTTCACACATTGAGTCTGGAGTCTCTGGACATTAATTTGGACATTAGAGAATCATCCACTGGAGAAATAAACTAGAATGAAAACAGAACTGAAGGAGCTACTTGGGTGAAACGTCCAGTTGCCGTCAAAATTAGGAACATCCTGTCTCAGAGTGATGCTGAAAAACTAGTTCATGTATTTGTGTCGTCCAGGCTGGATTACTGTAATTCATTACTGTCTGGCTGTCCAAATAGCTCTTTAAAAAGCCTCCAGTTGATTCAAAATGCCACGGCAAGAGCAATGACAGGAATTAGGAAGAGAGATCATTTTA
Organism: Chelon labrosus; assembly: GCF_963514085.1. Classification (NCBI taxonomy): domain Eukaryota; kingdom Metazoa; phylum Chordata; class Actinopteri; order Mugiliformes; family Mugilidae; genus Chelon; species Chelon labrosus. Next base: position 31,574,300 of record NC_140337.1, read on the forward strand.
CTCCAGTTTTAGTTTCTCTTCATTGGCTCCCTTTAAAATCTAGAATATAATTTAAAATCCTCCTCCTTACATACAAGGCCCTTAAAGGCCTAGCTCCATCGTGTCTTAAAGACCTCATTGTACCATATCATCCCAACAGATCACTTCGGTCTGAAAGTGCAGGCCTACTTGTGGTTCCTAGAATTTCAAAAAGTAGAATGGGAGGTAGAGCTTTCAGCTATCAGGCTCCTCTCCTGTGGAATCAGCTCCCAGTTTGGGTTCGGGAGGCAGACACTCTCTCGATTTTTAAGGTCAGGCTTAAGACTTTCCTTTTTGATCAAGCTTATAGTTAGGGCTGGACTAAACCATCCCTTAGTTATGCTGCTATAGGCCTAGGCTGCTGGGGGACGATGCACCAAACACATGTCCTCCTTCTTTCTTCTCTCTCCTCTCTCTCATCCTCCACTTTCTTTTCTCTGGCACAGAGCTCTTGTCCTCTAATTTCCTATCTACTACTAGTCATACAATTCTGTGCTATTACTATGTAGAATGTTTACTGCTGTGTGTATCATAAGATTCCACATGTACCCTTTAGTCAGCTATGTGTATCTGACAGATGTATGTTTATCTTGCTGTTCTCTTCTCTCTTTCTTCTGTCTATACCCGGCTGGCCTTAGGCAGATGGGTTCCTCCATATGAGCTGGTTCTGGTTCTGGTTCTGCTCAAGGTTTCTTCCTGTTAAAAGGGAGTTTTTCCTTGCCACCGTCGCCTTCAGGCTTTCTCTGGGGGCTTCAGGCCGGGTTTGGTAAAGCATCTTGAGACGATTTGTATTGTTATTGACGCTATATAAATAAAATCATCAAGAAACGTGTTTATTATCAAGTATTGACTTCACAGTGCGTTGTTGAATATTTAATTTACAATGTTTGTTTCATGAGGGAATATTGCAGCAAAACAACACAAAAAACATTCATTCTGGTAGATGAGCCAGACTGAAGTGACTTCAAACACACCCAAGACGCATTGAGGACAGATCTGAAATGTAATCGCTCAGACCAAAGGTTGGGCAATAAATCAAAATAATTTGATTAGGTTTTGTTTTTGAAAAATGTGAACGTTGGCACCAAAATCAAAACATTTCATCCAAGTTGCTGTCTGAGATTTGCTTTTACACAGTAAGACCATTCTCTGTATTTGTTACCACAGTCAACTCAATCTATCAATGGACTGAACTTAAAAAAAGCACTTAAATTTACACTTTGATATCTTTTGTTTTCTTGTACAGAGTTAAAATATTCAAACCATTCTCATGTCTGTCTACAAAGCACGGGGCTAACGCTAACAGCCATCTAAGTGGAAAAGAGGAAAGACCGGGTAACGGTATCAGTGAGCCTAGAATCCTAGTGACCAGTAGACTGGTTCCAATCTAGCTCATTGGTTCATTCCTTGACCTCGACGTAAACTCAAAGCTGGCTGAAGGAAATAAACACTTGATACTGTTGGGTAGTGGTATGAGTTAGCTGTACTTGATTTATTCCCAAAAATACTGTGTTTCTTGACATGAACAGACCTTTAAATGTGGTCAACCTACAGAGGCGTAAGAACAAAGTGGTTCATCTCATGACATTTTGTCCTCGGCGAGTCATTTCCAGAGCACCGTCCACACAGAACGAGATTAAGGGTCTTTCTGTTTGTGTGTTAATCTGTGGTGTTTAAGGTGCTGCAGGAGTCTGAAGCACCTCTTACAGTGTTCACATTCAAACGGCTTCTCGCCAGTGTGGATGCGTATGTGTTTTGTGAGATTACTCTTGTGGTTGAACTGTTTCCCGCACTCTTTGCAGCTGTAAGGTTTCTCCCCGGAGTGGACCATCTGGTGTTTCTTCAAGTTTGCGGCCTGAGAAAAATACTTGCCGCACTGGAGGCAGTGGTGCGGTTTCTCCGCGGTCCCGTCGCACTTGTGTTTCATCAGCTCCTCGGACTCAGTGAATTTCAGTCCGCAGAGGGCGCAGCGTGGTGGTTTCTCCTCGTGAGTGGATTGGTGTTTTTTCAAATTCCACAGATTTGGGAAACCTTTCCCGCACTTCTCGCACGTATGCGGTTTCTCCCCCGTGTGGCAGCGCTCGTGCAGGACTAAGTGCTGCAAAAGGCGGCAGTGCTTGCCGCAGTGTGAGCAGCGGTACGGTTTCTCGCCGGTGTGAATCCTCTGGTGCTTCTTTAAGTTGTTTCTGGCACTGAAGGCTTTGGGGCAGAGGGTGCACTTGAAGGGCTGCTCTCCGGTGTGAGTGTACTGATGCGAAGCCAGAGACATCTGCAGTCTAAACCTCTTTGAACACAACTTGCACTGGTACGGTTTCTCGCCCGTGTGAATCAGTTCGTGCTGCTTCAGTTTTGTCGGATATTTGAAACTTTTCGAACAGAAGCTGCAGGTGTGCGGTCTCTCCTCAGAGTGACTGATCATGTGTATTTTCAGGTCCCCCCTCCTGGCACAGGTCTTCCCACACTGGTCACATTTAAATGGTTTCTCCCCCGTATGGACCCGCTGGTGCTCCTTCAGAGTGCCCTCCCTCCCAAACTGCTTCCCGCAGAACTCACAACTGTACAACTTCTCTCCCGTGTGAATGAGAAGATGCTGCCGGAGGGTGTGCATCAAGTAGAAGCTTTTTTGGCACTGCTTGCAGGTGTGGCGCCTCTCTCGGGGAACCTCCTCAGATGCACCTTTACCTTTGCGATTTTCCCCGTTGTCTTTGTGAACGGTTGCGTGCAGCTTCAGCTGCCGTTTAGTCTGAAACGACAGGCCGCATTTGTCGCACGGACACGTCTCCTGCTCCGTCTGTTCTGACTCGGTCGGGCTCAGAGTGGCTCTCGTTGTGCTGCAGTGATGCCGCTGGTGTCGGGTGACGTTGCTCCTCCTGGCGAAGGATTTCCCACAGCGCTCGCAGCGGTGGTGTCTCAGTTCGGACTCCTGCTGGATCTCTGCTCAGTTAAGAGGAAAAGGAGATAATTACAACAGAAGAAACGAGAGGACTAGAATGTAGAAATTTATAAAGCAATGTATCTTTCTAGATATAGAAATGGGCGTAATGTTTCAGTTTTACCGCAGCGCTTACCTCCAGATCTGAGCTCAGGAGTTTCTCTGTCTTCAACTTGCTCGGTTGTAGCCAAGTCGCACGAAGGACCATTTCTCTGAACGCGCTGTGACTGTGCGTCCGAGCCGTCGCTGAGGATGGCTGCTTTCAGGGACTCGGACAGTTTGTGGTCCTCTATGAGCCACGCCACGCCGTCATCCTGAAACACCAGCAGAGTCCCATCGGCCGCCGCAGGGCTCCGCTGCGCTGCTTCATCTGGCTCTTCGGTTTTCGTTTCTGCGGACTCGTCTTCTTCCTCTTCTTCTTTATACCGATGGGTCCGTCCACTGACGTCAGACTGCTGATCAAACTCCGGGTAGCAGTCGTCTGTCTGATCAGCCCTACTGCTGCCGTAGCTCTGATCTGCACGCAAGGAGATTATCAGCATTAATACAATGGATAACATTTGAGGATGTCCTGATCCGACTCCAATCTTTAAATATTGAGTCCCCATTTGATCTTCACTGTCCTAAAGTCTTCCCTTGTCTTCCTTGTCTTCTCCTAGAGTTGACTGGATCAAAGTTAATGTAGTGTGGAGAGGGTAGCTGGTAAACATTCTTCTTCTTCTTCATCTCCTTCCTCATTCTATGTGCACAACAGCCACATGGCGGAAATATTGGTATTTTTATGGATTCTTTAATGTGCACAATGGTAGAATATGATGATGTACAGGCTAAATAAAATGGCCAATGGTAGAATCGTGTGTACATTGCCTCCCGTAGTAATTTGACGCTCGCAAACCTTCCATTAAAAGAAGAAGAAGAAGAAGAAGACGGCGTTTTGACGGTACAGGGGCGCGGTTTTGGTTTAAGACAGACCTAAAACAAATAACTACTAAAAGATCAGGCTTGGCTGGTCCGCTTTATAGAGCAGTTGGCACGGCAACTGGTAGTCGCCATCCTGTTCCTATAACGTCGAATAACTAAGACTAAACTTGTCCAAAAAACTGACACTTGAACATTCATCAACATTATATTAACTACCTAAAATGACAGAAACCATCCTTGGTTTGATGTGTGTTTAGTTTGGCCCAAGTCCCGCCCACTAACATGGAGGGGGTGGAGCTTATGACCTATACCGCAGCCAGCCACCAGGGGGAGCTCTACTTGCTTTGGCTTCACTATAGAGGAGCAGTTCCATCTTTACATACAGTCTATGCTTAGGGGAGTGTGTCTTCGGGGTAGCACCCTCACCTCTGGGCTCCTGCTTCACAGCAGCTGCGAGGACATCCGGTGTCTTCATGCAGTCCACCAGACAGACGGACAGCTGCTTGAAGCCCAGCAGAGACGGACTGCTGTTTGACTCCATCATCCCCCACCACTCAGCACCTGAGAGACACAACATGTTAAATGACTTGTTTTATTTTATTTATTTATTTATTTTACCACCATGTAATGTTTATCTTTTCATTAACAACCCTGTCAGTGGTTCATTTATCCTGCCCGGCTTTAAATGACCCGTTTAGTTGGTGGAATAAGCATCAAATCCTCTCTAACGGGCTCTGAACTCACCTTCTCCGCGGAGCCGTGAAACGCCCCTGAAGGCGATTCTCGCTCCGGTCTGTTTTTCCGGGTTCTGTTGATTGACGTGTCTCTCGGCCAATGGGATCCCAGGAAGTGGAAAGGGGGAAGGCGGGGCAGCGATTGGAGACTTCTCCACCAATCAGGATTTCGCTAAGCCGAACGGAGACGGGTCGCCCTTTGGGACAAACTTGTGACGATTCGCGTTTTACCACATTCTCCTATTTGAAAACAGATAGATAGACAGATAGATAGATAGATAGATAGATAGATAGATAGATAGATAGATAGATAGATAGACAGACAGACAGACAGACAGATAGATAGATAGATAGATAGATAGATAGATAGATAGATAGATAGATAGATAGACAGACAGACAGACAGATAGATAGATAGATAGATAGTTTTCCTATTTTAGTCCTTCTTAAAATTAATATTTTCACTATTAAAAGTTACATTTGAATAATTCTGGCCATTGTCCAAGACCTGAATGTTGAGAATTCACAGTGTACCTAATGTTTTGGCAAATCAGTGTATTGTGCATGTATGAATTCAAGTCTCAGTCTCTTTAAAATAAAATGGTATAACCAAAAATGTAAAGTTTTGCTTCTACCATTTTATTTTATTTTATTTTACTAGATTTTTACTTTTATTTCATTTTTATATTTTCACTTGTGGTTCTCAAGAGTGTTCTTTCATGCGCAACTGAGCTACAGTGACCAAGCAGTAGATGAATAAAGTCTAAGTTGTAAAAGTTGATTTAGTTAATCATTATATATTGCTTAATTTTTATCATTATTAAAAAAAAAAAAGAATAGTAACTACATGCAAAGACAAAAGTATATAAATATATAAATATATATATATAATAAACTCAGAGTGAAGCATGCCACAGAGCACCTGCGACTTCTCCAACACACCTCTAGATGGAGACACATGATCAGTTTACAGCTGTCAGGAGCGGGACGTGGTTTTGGAAGGTTTATCTTCCTGAGATGAAATTAAAACCTGTTTGCAGGTGGACGTGTTCTGCACTCAGATGGATCTATGCGATCAGCTGATATAAGAGTAAAAAGTCGATGAGTCCAGGGTCCTTTGAGAATTTGCTCCAGTCCCTCTGTGAAGTGACTTCTACTGACGCTGCTGCTGCTCTGTGAGCCTCGATTAACCGACCCGGTCATTTCAAACGCTCCTTGTGTGTAATTGATCAATATGTGATGCAGAGTCACTGGAATATACATGTACCATTTGTCTGCTGTGAACAGACGTCCATTAAATGTTTAGTGTCGACTGTGAGGTTGCAAAGAAAAAATATAATAATAATAATAAATGGATTTCCTGTGTATCTCTAAAGGAGAACAATGCTGCCAGCTATTATATCTGATAACTCTAAATCTGGTTTCATCATGGGGCATAATTCAATTCATACAGATAAAAACAAATTAATAATCTGAGACACTTAGTTGTAAACTAATCCAGCTCCACGTGCATGACTACTGTTTCTCTTCTGTTCATCACCACGTGAAACCCAAATGATCTGATTGGCCCCGGCAGATCTTTCATGGAGCAGAATCAGTTCCTAATGAGGAGACTCCAGAACAACTTTTAACCATAAGGGGTTTGTTTGGGGATGCTGATAATAAAAATGTGTTCTGACATCCTGGGTGGAATTTAAAACTAGAGAATTCAGCGTGTCAGAATTTCTTCTTATGTTTCAATATTTCATCAAATCCGAAAACGTTACATGAGTGTACAACAGCCACATGGAGGAAATACTGATATTTTTATGGATTCTATAATGTGCACAATGGTAGAATGTGATGATGTCCACTCCAGATAAAATGGCCAACGGTGGAATTGTGTCTACATTGCTATCAGGGTGTTTTCTACTATCTAATCTAGAAAACATTTTAGTTTATCACTAATTAATCAGACATAGGAACAGAACAAAGACGCAGCAACGTAGACAGTAGAGTGATGGCGGTAATTCTGAGGGAGTTCTTTCCTTAAATCTGCCATGTTTTATCAGCAAACAGCACGTCCTCCTGTAGTATGACGAACACAGACATTTAGTTTGAACAGCCTCGACCAATCACAGTAAAAACAATGGGTGCATCCGAATAGTCAGTACATACTAACGTCGGTTAGAACGTACTACTCAACCGTCAATTTAGTACGTTATTTATGTATGCGAGCGAGTAGTAGGCATACAATTCGGACGTACTGGGCAGCCATCTTGCCTGTCATTTGACCCCGGATGTTTACATGTGACGCCGACACATATGACGCACACCGACGGATGCCGCGAAATTTTCAAGCCGCCTCGGAGAAGTATTTTCGAAACAACCAACATTTTAAACTCAACATTTATCCTAATATACTTACATTTATAAACTTCGGTTGTCGTAGCTGTAGCTGTCACAACGGTCTCAGCCATTTTGTCTGATTTGATTTTCCCGGCGGCTCGTCTTCTTCTACGCTTAGCGGGCTCCCGCTGAATTGTGGGATAGCGTAGTGAGCTACCGTTGTATACTGTGGAGGTAGTAGGCCATCCGGGGATTTTTCGCCTACTAGTCGATGTCTACTAAGAATTCGGACGTACTACTACTGTGACGTACTGCGTCTCGCCTACTGAACAGTACGTTAGTATGGGTATTCGGATGCACCCAATGTCTTTGCTTGGTTTATACAATCATGCGCTGTAAAAAACTAGTGAAACGCAAACCTTTCCCACCGTAAGACTAGTTTGAAGTAAACTAAATGGGTTTCTTAGAGGTGGAAATTTCAGCAGACTCTGATTCTTAAACATTTGGATTCCAAAATGCTGCCATTACATTATGACATTTAGTTTAAACTGCCTCGATCAACCACAGCTGACAAAATGACTTTATTTGGTTCATGCATCAATGCGCTGTAAAAAAAATTTAAAAAAATCCTCCAATAGAAACAAGACACGCTCCCGTTCTGATTGAAGATGAGAGACTTATTCACTCCTTCCACTCATCAAGTGTCGGATGCATATTCAGCGTGGAGCAGCGTCTCTCCGTCGACGAGCCCACAGGCGTCTCAGTCCCTCGGCGTGGGCAACGTTTAAATCCACTCATCGGTATTCAGGCCGTGGAACTGGGAGCGTGAAGCAGTGGCTCCTTTTTGACCTTAGCACCCCCCCACCCCCCACCACCCCTCCAGTGAGCTTTTAGCGCACACAAGCTAATCCGCGCAAACACTCCACCTGACGCCCTGCAGGATCTCAGAGCTTCACTCCCCCGCCTCCCTTCGTCGGGTGACGTACACTCTTCTGCATGCGTCCACGGCAAAGTGGACAAGCCGGCGTTTGCGTGCATATCGCCTGGAGGTGGGTTTTGTATGTTTTGGTGAAACCCAGGAGACGGGGGGGGGGGGGGGTGTACCGTGAAGAGGCCACTACAGAGCATCTTCATCCCTCTCAACTTCCTTCACGCCTCCTCCCACCTCATGTGTGAGAAAGTCAGGGGGGAGGAGGGAGAAGATCGATTCTTCAAGCTGGAAGTTTTTCTCCTTTAGAGGAAGAGCCACATTTTATTTTAACCCAGAAACAAGTTAAACAGATGCTCCTCCTCCTCCTCCTTCATCTTTTTCCATCTATTATTATCCACTTCTTCTTCTCCTCCTTCATTCCACAATTATTCCCATCCAGAAGAAGTTTTGAGGCCTGTTGCTCTGACCTCGCTGGTGGTAAAGCCATGGAACAGAGCAGTGCAGTTTTAGCATATAGAGCTGGCTGGGGAGGGATTCATCTTGGACACCATACATAAACATCTCGAGACCCCCCAACACCATCGCAAGGCTCCTGTTTGCAGACTTCTCTTCGGAGTTTAACACCATGCAGCCACATGTCCTCGCTGAGAAATTAATAACCCGCTTCCATCTGGACCACCAGCTCGTCTTGTGGATTATGGACTTTTCAACCAACCGGTCTCAGAGGGCGTTGGTGAATATCATCATGTCAGATATTCTTTATACCTCGCCGGCTCTCCTCAGGTCTTATCACCTCTGCTTTATATCCTTTACACCGATGACTGTAGGCCTACACAGTCCTTCTTTCCCTGCTCTCTGCCCCGACATTACATCACAGCACTGTTTTGCAGGACCTGGTGTGAGGACGCCCGTCTTCTGCTCCATGCAAACAAAACAGAGGCAGTCACCACCACCATACAAGGGCAGCTGGTGGACATTGTGGACGGTAGCTCTCTGAGGTTCTCCCCCAACGTCGAGGAGATCCTTAGAAAATGTCATCAGAGGCTATATCCGCTCAGGAAGCTGAGATTACTTGAAGTGAGCCCACATACTCTTATGACCTCTTATCATTCTTTTATTGAGAGCGTGCTCACTTTCTCTTTTATCTGTTTCCGTCAGCCTGCAAAACCGGTCACGGCATCATAGCGTCACAAGAGTCTGTGGTAAAATCACTGGACACCCTGTTAGAGCTCTGTCCACTTTTTGTGAACCGATCAGAACCGCTCGCAGGATCCTACGAGACCTCTTCACACATATTACATCCTGTGTTTGAGTGGCTTCCATCATACTGCAGGAGGAGGACCACTTTTGTCATCACAGCAGTCCAGCTCCTGAACTCTGACCTCCTCCTTGCTTCAACCTCGAACTGATGCTTTGTCTCTGGAAGGGCAGATGTTATGGTCGTTGTTAATGTGGACACCACTCACGGTCATTTTGCACTTTAATCTCGCTTGTCTGTATTTTTGGGGGTTTTTGGTCTGTCATATGCATTTTAAATTGCCCCTCAGGGGTAAATGAAGTGCTTGAATTGAATAGATCACTTGAACTAAAACTGGAATAGAACTAAATAAACTCAAGTCTTCATCTAAACCAACTTATTTCTTACTATTTCCATTTTTTTATCCTCCACTCTTTCATTCTTTCTTTGCCCCACTATTAGTCTTCATTTCACTCCCATCTCGACGTCCTCCCCCACCCCCTCCCTCTGACGCTAACCGGCTCCTGATGTGTTTTTAATATTCAGTCCGTCCGTCCCTGTGTCGCGTTTGCGTCTCCTCTTCTTGCCTCAGTCCCCGCGGACGCCCCTAATGGAGAAACGAGGAGAGTCGAGTGGCGGGAAGCAGAGCGGCGGGAGAGTTTCTCTTTCTGCCGCCGCTCAAAGTTTCTGGTTAACAGCTTTTCGCTCAAGCTAAGTTCATTATGTGAACTCACCACGCTCGTGTGATGCTGCCGGCAAACTGGGTCATTCTGGGTGTGTGTGTGTGTTTGTGTGTTTTCATACCCCAGAGTCCAAATTATCCTTAAAATGGTCAGAACATGAAGAGAACATTTTGCTTTAAATGTGAAAAAAGGGTTTTGGGCTTTGGAGTTTTACTTTGACCTGGATGACTGAGAACCTTCACAGACGTGTTTGTGGCTTGGTGCTAAAACATAAAGAGCCATCTGTATAAAAACCACTGACCAGAGCAGATGGTGCTAAATTCCACCTTCACGAGAGGAATAGATTAAATCCAAAGGCACTTTGGTCTTGTTACAACACTGCAGCTACAAGCAAGTATCAGGTCTGAGATGATGTACCGCATATGGATTACACAAGCGGCTAGTAACTGTGAACGTGTGAGAAGAACTGCAGCTCATTACCAAAGGGTGGACGCGTGATGAAAGCTGGAAAACAGTTCCTCAGAGGACGTTAATGAAGCTGACTGTAAACGGAGCGTCAGAAGATGAACGAGGCGGCGTGAACTTTCTTTTAATTAAACTTGAACAGTTTTCTCGCACATGGTTGACTTCTGTGTGCGCAGAGAAGAAAGAGGAGGGAGATAAATTACAGGCAGCTGACCTCAGCTTGTGTCCATGAAGCATTTTTTACACATTATTGAACTGGGTATCCTTCAGTTTTGTTAAATCTGCACGGAGCCGGGCTGACCTGGCCTTGGATTCTTGATTCTTGATTGCTTCTTACGTATTTACTTTCACATTGTCAGATGGTTTGTTTATGACAAAATATTGATTTTCAAATATTTTTTGTTGCAAGTGCTTCCACCGTCGCTAACATGGTTGGCAGTCGTGGGAACCTTTTGTCCCAGTCGTGGTAGTTAGTCGGACAACTTTTCAGCTGATTCGGCACGTTGGATCAACGCTGGATCAAGATGGTCGGAGAGAGCGAGATCACTCTGATTGGCTGTTCAGCTCAGAGAACCAGAAGAAAAACAGGAAGTGATGAAAGGAAACAGAACGACTAAGCTTTGCAGCTCTTCCTAGCTTCCTAGCCTCCCAGCTAATAGCAGCTCTTGGTTAGAGTTAGCTACTTCCTCTCAGGTGTAGAACATATATACCGGCTGGTTGTTGGCTGTAGTCTTTGTGGTGCGTTCAAGTGCAACTTTTTGCCTCCAGCCACAGGAGACATGAGACAACGTCACAGTTGGCTTTTGTTGCTGGTAGTTCTTCGGTGTTGGATTGCTAAGCCTGTACCTTTTTTTATTTTTTCTCTTATCTTTATCTGTTTCCCCCTCTTTCCAATATATATGCTAAGCTAAGCTATGTCTAGCACGCAGACCTGATTGATATTGATCTCATCCAGCTCCTATGTTAATAAGTGTTGTAATACATCCAAATATTACTTTAAACGTCTTGTTTTTTCAATCGTCACGCTAACCTGCGTCTTTCAAATATTAGTTGACCAGTCACAGCAGACAGGATGTTTTTGAGAGGACACGCCCTCTCAAAAACATCCTGTCTGCTGTGACTGGTCAACTCCATTGGCCTGAGATGGCTCCGCCCACACGCGTTCGAGCCATGGAAACTTGAGGAGGCTTTTCATTGGATGCACAGCTAGTACGCGCCCACCGAGTGCAGGATGAGCTGATCGAGATGCTACCGTATAGGTGACCACATAGCGTGAGCCATTTAATGATGACTTCATAACAGCTCTCAGTTTTTTGGGTTTTTTTTACAGCACAGTTCAAGTTTAAGCTGTAAAGAATATTCATTATTTATGAGCAAACCACTTATTTATTGAGGAAAGTAAACCCTCTGACATTCACTATGCTGTCAAAGTTTACTAGCAATAAAGAGATAAGAGGTAAACCTCAAAGGCTCGTGAAGCTTCCAGTATCTGGCAGCCATCATCATTACCATTAGACAAGAGGCTTCTGAAACTCCTGCAGGTTAAACCGGGCCGACAAACACTGTCGAGGCGACCCAGAATGCAACACTCTCCGTGGAAGACTGTGCTCTCTCTCTGCGTTCAGAAATAATACTGAACCTTGTGAACGTGTGATTGTAGGGTCCTCAAATATAAAAACTTCCATTAAATGATAACAGTAAACGAACCAAGGAGAAAAGCGCCGAAAGAGTTTAATGCATTTTGAGAAGATAACATTTGTGACAGGCAATCGTTTGCAATATAACACACGTTTAGGAAAATGTGTCCAACACAAAAAAAAATAAAAAAATGTGGGTCACACCTGAGTGGAAAGAGCCGGGGCTCCTCACAGACGTTTGTAACCGGCAGGCTTTTCAGAAACAGTTTGACTCTGCTCTTTGCGTGACTAACCTTTCTTTATTCCCGTGCATTAAATAGGCGTGTGAGCACGTAATGAGATGAAAGGCTTCCCCGAGATAACCGAGGCGATCGTTCATGTTCCTGACTTAACACATGGCTTCACTCGATACGAACCGATGGACGGAGACGAGGCGGCTCACACACTCATCCCCGTACAAGAGAGTACTCGTGCTTTGAACACATTCCCTGGGCGTTGACTGATACCTCCACCTAGGCTGAACTTGAAACTACGCTAGAAATATCCACCCTATTCAAAACACACTCCCACCTTTTAAGAGATCCTCACTTTTTAAAACAACTTGTGCACAGTGTTCCCTCCAGGACTAACTAGGGGTTGAACCGACTAGTGGACTAGCCAACTTCACCTCTGTACCAGGACGCTTTAAGCGTCATGTGGACGAGTCACTGATGTTGAATAACAACGGACGCCTCCAAGGAGACAGGTGAGGAGCCCAATGGGTGTGGAAATACTTCACTCAAGATGAATCCCATAGTACTGTGACATGTCAGTCCGGAAATACAACTAAAGTACTACTGCAAAAAAGACATGCTAACGCTAATGCTAGCAGAGGAACGGTCCAAATCCTCTGGACAGCAGTCAGTTAACAACTTGACCAAACGTCCTGTGGTAACAGAGAGAAGGAGGCTGCACATCAACTATTTGATAAAGTTATTAGACCTTTAGCTGCTACACTATCCCATCTAACAACACGCTGTGGAGTACTATTAAATGCTACTGATGGTGCTGAGGTCCTGCCTGTTTTTATACAGGCTATACATATCTGCAGCTCACAGTACTGACAAGCTCATGTGTTTATGTGAAAGTCGACTCGACGTTCACCACATATTAGTCGACTTTAAAAAATTGTTCAACCCCTAGGACTAACCTCAGCTTTAATCCTGGAAGCCAGGAGGAAAGTTGATCTGGAGTCTCTCTGTTGGGAGCTGATTCTACTCCAGCAAAGATCTGCAGGGGCCAATCAGATCGTTGGGGGATGAAGCTTACTAAATGAAACGCCTCTGAGAAACCATGACTGAGAACCTTTCTAAAACCACTTTCCAAAATGGTTTCAAGGTCGACATTACCCTTGAGTTCAACCTGTATTTAACACTTTATCTGACCTATTATCTTTATATATGAAAAATGACAAATTCCATCTGTTGGAAATACGTGAAGAACTCTTTTCTGACTAAAATAGAAAATGCTGTGAACTGTATTCAGAAAGGTTTCATTATACTGAGAAGCACCACTGTTCAGGCATAGGAGGACCGTAGGAGGAGAAAAAGGTTGAACATGGTCCAAGGACAAAATTGTAAGAGTAGTAAAGTTGGCAAAGTTCACGGATTAATCTTGCATAGTCAACGAACAATGCGTTTTCTTTTACACTGTACCGAGCTTAATGCACTGAGCCACATTCACAAGAGCTCGTTTCCTGGCAAAACAGTTGCGAGGTCAAGAAACAAAAACGCCCCCTCTCGCGTTGCCATGACGTCCTCGATGGCTGCAGTCTACGGGCACGTTTGAGGAGACATTGTGGATCTGTATAAAGATTGAAATTTGCGGAGCTCATCAATTATGAAGGGGGCTGAAGGAAAGAGACACTGTTCATGAACATAAACATCACGGGAGGATGTGTGCACCAACAGAAATACGACCCTGACATCCCAGAAGCTTCGCGCAGACACGTCCGAAAAGATGTATTCTGTTCTGTCATCAGGAAATGTCACCATCATTTGTTTTAGAAGCTCGGATCCCTATTTTCATGTCATTTTTTTCCATTTTCCACAGCAGGATATTGAAAAAAAACTAAAAACCATTCAGCATAGTGTATGAGGTTTGACAGTTCTCCATCTACAGTGCTGTTTAAAAGTCTTTGCACGTTTCAGGATTTCTACATTTCTGCATAAAGATGACTCAAAACGTCAGTGGATTTTGATGCAAGTCCTGAAAAGAAGCCCAATAAAACGAATGAAACAGAAATGTTATACTGGTGGATTTGTTTATTTCAGAAATATCCAACAAAGGTTAAAAAAGGCAACTGGACTTGAGTGGTGAAACGTCTTCTCAAAAAAACTCTACAAGTCCAGTTGCCTTTTTTAACCTTTGTTGGATATACCATGACCTGGATGGCTGAGAACCTTCACAGATTTATTTCAGAAAATTAATAATTTGTTCATATCTGTGAGTTTCAGAAATAGTTGAAGCCTTGTTTCCAGTATCTGCTGTGACCTCCTTGCAGCTAAATGTTTCTGGTAACTGCTGATCAGTCGTCGACAGCAGCAATGTTGATATTTGGCAATTAGCATAGACAAAGTACAGCTAATTGGTGAGTCATTGCTTAAAAGTAGTTTGACGATGAACAACAATGTTTGAAATCCTGACCTGATGACGGTACCACATGAAAAGTAAAAGGATCATCAAAGCTTTTACAGGAACATGAACGCCTGAAACTAATTTCACAACATTTCTCCCAAAACTACAAATGTCCATTGCATGGTGCCACCTCTGGGTGTGTCTTTAATTCTGGATTAAAGTGGTGGATTGAACAGCGCAGAAGGAGAGAAAATTACATTTCTGATTCAACAACACACCCCAGGACACAAGAATACAACATGAAAAATGCATTTCTTCCATTTCAGCGGGGTTGGTTTAAATTTCCGAGCACCGTGGCTCGATTGTTCCGATGTTGTGTGTTTAATAAGTAGAACAGCTTCCCCAAGGAGAACAGAGGTCCTGAGTTCAGCAGGAAAAACACAGCCTGTCTCTTTACATTATCCCAGCATCCTGAGGTTTTACAAGGCCATGGCCTCAGCTCCGTCTGCTGCTTCCCTCCGCTCGTATTCTGCTCTGACAGGCTTCTGTTTGAGGACTGTGCCCCGTGGAAATGTGCTTTTGTCTGAATCTGCAGACAATTGCGTACGCTGAATCGTTTCTAACACGTAGGCAAAAAGCACTAGTTGGTCTTTACGAGGGGTTGAGATTAACTCCGAGACAAGCTGACAGCAGTGAGACGTAACCGATTTTAAACCACATTTTTAGCAAATCAATTCATCCTGGAATGAGCAACATCCAGATTTTAATCCTTGTTGCTGAAAGGCCAACAGATGAGATCAAAACAATAGAAAGCTACATTATTATGTACATCCTTTATAAATAACACCAGAAGAATGTCCAATCCATCCTTTTTAAAGAAACATTTGTAACCATGAAGAACAATCTCTTATTTCTGGTTATTTCCTTCGCCAATAACGTCCCAACGCCCAACAATTTATTGTTGAGGTGGAAAGTTGTTCTGAAGTCCCTCTGTCGGGAGCTGATTATACTCTTGCAACGATCTGCCGGGCCATTAAAATAGTTTGGGGGCGGGGCTTTGTGTGGAGATGGACAGAATAGTAACAGTAGTCTAAAAGCTGTTACAAACTTCTGGCTTCTCAATATGTATTCTCAATATGTTGTTCTCGCAGTCCTCGTTTGGGAGTTCTCGCAGCTTGTTCTTGACACGTCAACCGGGCAGAACTTTTTTCTCATGTGGTGTCCAGCAACTATTCTGTGACTGGTCAGAAATTGGAAGTGGACATGATTAATGCGGAAAAGGGAAAATGCGAACGACCACTATGTGAGCTCCTAGATGCTAATATTCGTCGTATGACTACAGATCTCCCCTGGGTAGAGATCGGCATACTGTGTGTGGCAGCATGCTGAATGAACAACGTAATCCGACTTGACGCCTCTCCTCATCCATCTCCCACAATGCTTAGCACGTGTGACATATGCTGCAGTGGGAGGGGCCTATGAGGACTTCCCTGGAGTTTGGCACTTGAGTTTCTCGTGAAGTATAAATGACCTGACCAGAACGAACTTTGTTCTTGTTCTTGTTCACTTGGAGAACGAGAACAAATTTCTCGCTTCTTGCGGAGTATGTAACAAGCTTTACACATGGAGCTGAATTAGTTTAGAACTAAATAGCTCTGATTGATTGGATGTAGGACTGTCCAGTTGATGCAGTTGATGCATTTTTTTTATTCCTGTATTAGTCGACACATCCAGATTGAGGCTCCGTCGTCTCGGGCTAAGACGGGACTTCCTTTGATTATAGTCAGATGCTTTGAAAAGCTAATTATGCTTTATCTTAATTGTTTCTTTTTTGTTGGAGTCCATAAGTGGAGAACAAACCAAAGAAACTTTTTATCTTCTTTACAGTCTGTTGTTGACAGTCACACCAGATAATATGGGAACAGGAAATGACTCACCTGAAGGATCTCACTAATCTGGGATCAAAACACACACACACACACACGGGGGTGGGCGGTTGGACTGCCTCTACCAACCTCTCAAAGTAATTTAGACAAACACACAGGGAGCTGCAGGGAAATAAAATCAAGATGAGAGGAGAATATTAATGATCTCACCGAGGGAACCAAACCTCAAATGGACAAAAAGATCATTAGAATCTACAGTAAAATGCAGCCTCTCTGACAGGGACGAACGTAACACAGTTTCAGACGAAGCGGCTCCAGGCGTCTGAATCCATTATCCACATCTCAGATTTCTTCTCAAATACGCCTAGAACCAATATTTTTACTGTGTCAAAGTGACAGTCATGACAGCCCATAAAAGATCAGCACAAGTGATAAGCTGTTAAAAAACCGTGTGAAGTAAACGGAGCAGCGATCACGGATTTACGGCCCTTTAAAGTGACATTACTGAGGTTTTAGTGTCACTTCTGGTCCCAAATAGTCGGATGTTCACGCACATAAACACAAGTCACTCACATTTGCATGCTGCTAAATGCTGGGCGCCCTGCGATAGACCGGCAACCTGTCCAGGGTGTATTCCGCCTCTCGCCTGATGACAGCTAGGATAGGCTCCAGCCCCCCCGCAACCCTCCAGAAGACAAACAGCTACAGAAAATGAAAGAATAAATGAACGTGTTCGTACACATAAACACAGGTCACCCAATTTTGCATTAAGTGTGGTGCTAAAGCCACTGTCTGATTAGCCTAGCCAGAGTATAGCTAACTCTTTCCCGCCATGTTAAACTAAGCTAAGCTAATCGTTTCCCGGCTATGCGTGTTAAAAACTACTTAGATGAAGGTGGTGAGCTGGGGAGAATTTTGTGAAATCACAAAAATCAGAGAAGGCAACAAAAAGTTGCAAACTGGTTGACTTGTGTGTAGGTTTGTAAAAATGAAACGTATCTGGACTTTAACAGTGAGTTTTGTCCAGTTGGGGGTCGGCATGGTGTGTCAGAAACAACAAAGACTCTCTAGAGCAGACGCTAATGGTGACGCTAATTGTGATGCTAATGGTGACACTAATGGTGATGCTAATGGTGACGCTAATGGTGATGCTAATGTCTAGCAAGCCAGCGCTGCTTCCCAGCAGTTCGTCTCTGCACATACAGACCTCTAAAACTGAACTGGGTAGATTTGAATTAGCGAATTGAATAATACTTCTGACTTTCACGTTACAGTCAGTACATGTCACTGGGGTTAAATATTAATCATTACTAATTAATGGCTGAACATACTATTACCTAATTACACTTAATAAATCTGTACTTTTATTGAATAGTGTCATGAGGAACAAGTTTGAAATGGTTTCTTCATTTAAATTGAACCAAATGATTAATAAACTACTCACAGATTTATTGATTAAAGATCAATGCATTGAAGAATCAACTGACATTGCAGCTTGGTTTTACCAAGGCGAGATTTAGAAATGTTTTAGTTCCGGAGTCAAAGATTCTTTTGTTAAAACTTTTAAACTGCGTCTCCTCAGGCGCCCCGGTCTGCTCTGGACGGGACTGGGATGTGAAGGTGATGCAACTTGGTTTAATATAACCATTTATTTATTTTGTTTGTTTACTTGAGCTGATAAGAATGTTTTCATTTAGGATTTCCTTATCGCCTCGCGCCCTCCAGAAGGTCATTCAAGCCTTTATCGGTGATCTCCAGGTCTCGCTATAAGCCTGTCCCAGACCGAATCCTCTCTCAGACCTCAGCGAATGAAACTCCTACTTATCCTTTTTGGCTTTGGATGGATCCATTTTTCCTTGTTCTCAACAAATCCCATGAAAAGACCAAACAGTTCCGTGCGTATCAAACCCTGATGTCTTATTCCTCTGTGCCAAAAAAGCCCCATTGTTGTGTAGAAACTATTAAAAGCCACACACTACACACAAAGACATACGCTGCAGTTTCATCTGACTCATAAACAAACGCTACTTGTGGATTAATCCTCTGCACAAAAGAATCCGCTGGAAGAAAAGGCCAGATGTTTTTGGAAATGACTGAAATAGTGACATAGTGCATTTGTCAGCCAATTTAAACGTTCACGTCTCCATTGCTGCAGAGTTGTGTTACACTGAATGTATTCTGAGTTGTATTGAAACTAGCATGGCATTCAGCACAAGTAAAACTATTTACCCTAACAGCCTGTTTAATCTTCTGCGTCAATTTGAGCCCAGACCCTAACGCCGTAGCCTGACGTACACCTCCCCAGAAATGTAGCTACGTGCCAGACCCTTAAGAGCTGTGATTGGTCCGCTCGGTAGCAGCGTGTTTCAGCTTTAGTATTTCCGGATGCTTCTCCGTCTCCGCAATGTTAGGATGGAACACATCTAGGAAAGGTTAACTGAGGAGGTCCAGAGATACAAACATTTGTACGAGTCGTCTTCGGCGAAAGTCGCCATTGTTGAAAGTGAAGCAAGAAGTAGAAGCAAAAACTTACCCAACTGGCAAAAAAAGACACAGCGCCGACTAGCGTACAAGTATAAATGATCCGCACCGGCGTGGGCTACGTACGTAGGTTACGGCGTCTGGTCCTGCAGTACCTTACATATATATATATATATATATATATAAGGATTATGTGTAAGATTCAGGAACCAATAATAGTTTGCTGTTGGTTAAATGTAGCGCAACTTTCTAGCCTGCGAAATTTTTGTGCAAAGTTGGTCCAGAGTCTCTCCACTGGGAAGTGTTTCTGCCGGGCCAATCAGATCACTGTGGGCAGGGCTTTATGTGGTGATGGACAGAGCAGTAGTCGAGTTGGCTCTGTTTGCAGAGAAGTGAGCTGTTTAGAGTCCAATATGAAGTCAGTTGACAAAGACGTATATGTGTACTTCAATCTCTCAGTTGAAACATGCCCCGTAATGAAACCCAGATGTAGTTACCAGACTCATATTCCAAAAAGACGTTTGCAGAATTACTGGAAACAATAACAGCATTTCAATCAAACTGCAAATAAAAAGCACTAAGAAGTGTTTGCAGCTTGCTTCACGGCAACGAAGTCAGGAGTAATATTCGAAGGCTAACAAGCTAATATCCCAACAAGCAATGGCTGAGTCAACCGTGTGACTCTTGAAGGGATCTGGCTCCTGGGCCGTCTGCCTTTCATTCAGCGAGCCAGCTGCAGTTCGTCTGATGCAGCTGGACGTTATCCTGAAGGGACAAATGCGTTTCGTCATCTGTCCATGTTCATAACCGTCCACGTGGACGTCTGGGAGAGACGCCCATGTCTAAACCGCAGCCCGTCCCCTCAACAGCAGCCTGCTCAGAGTCCAAAGACAGTAAAATGGACACTCGCTTCTGGATGTGTGCTCATGAGATCTGTATTTGTTCCTCAGTCCCGTCCTTGTCCTCTAGACAAGACACTTAAAACCAAGCACTTCTTCTTCTTCTACCCGTTTGCTTATAAAAAGGATGACAGATCCAATTTTAGCATTTCCGAGAAAAGTCAACACAATAACGAACCAAATACTTGACTCTTGTTGGGACCAGTGAAGCCAAGATCTAGATTAGATCACTAGAGTCTTGCTCCAACAACGAGCTGACCCCCATCCATGTCAAATCAACATCCAACTTTCCAGACTGGTACTAAAACATTTTTGGTCTCTAGAGGTAATTTCATCATTCATGACAACTGTAGGGGAAGAGATTCTGTAGAACTCATCAGTTTAAATGATATCAAACCTTAAAGCTGTGCAGAATTAAGGGCGCGACTACTTTGACAGGTTGCTAGCTGTCTTTAGCGTCAGCTCCACTCGCGCTCTGAGTTGGGAGGAGTCAGACAAAACTGCCCTTCAGGAACCGTACGGAGGTTTCAGCTGTCGTTCTACACGGTCAGCGATTCGCTGGTTATTTTCTTACAGCACAACCACGCTAAAAACCGTAATTGACGTACTGAAACAATTCCCGGCGTCCTGTGCGTGGGATTTGTCGAGAACAAAACGAGTGCAGATGAGCCGTCGCCTCATCCTTTAATGGACGTCGCCCGAGGGTGCGGGTACAAACCCTCCTCGGTAAACCCTCTGCCTCCGGGCTGGATTAGCTCTGGGGATCTCAGCTGAACAGGACGACGCTCCCAAGCCGCTCTCAAGCGTCGGCATGTGTGGCTAATGCGCCAAATGAGGAGGAAAGAGTGAAAATGTGAGATTAATAATTCATACTGAGATGGGAGAGTACAGTATCTGCCGTCTCCTGCCCGAGTGTGTTTGACAAGTGCTGAATTTTTCATCACGGTTACTCGGTAAATGTGTTGTTTTATTTCAGTCTGACTGAGGCTACTGACGCTGCAGCTTTTTGCAGATGCTTTGAAATCAGGAAAGGCCAAACATGTGCGTGACTCTACATGACCTTTTGAACAAGCGGTCTGGCAGAGAGTCTGAATTTCTAATACGTAAAAGTTACTTCAGTTGTGGGGTAATTTGTCGCGTTTCTTGGGCTCGATGTAGGGGGGAAGCAGCTTGAGCACGGATGTTGTTCATCACAGCTGTCAGATTGTATTGGTCCTCTGAGAAAATCTTATCTTCCACAATGTCTGTGAGGGTTCTCAGTCATCCAGGTCATGGTAAGTCCAAAAAACTGGACTTGTAGAGTTTTTGAGAAGACATTTCACCACTCATCCGAGTAGCTTCCTCAGCAAACTGTAGCAGGATGCACATGTTGAAAGTCATTCAAATAACGGCACAAACAACATTTTAGACCACAGCAACAAATAAACAGCACAGATTATGTAACATTTTATTTTGTATCAGATATTAGCTCATCAACGTCTTATTCACAGATTAAATAGTCGTTGATGAAAAACCGACTACACTTCAAATCAGCGTCGTGATTGCTGATATATTTCAAGTGGATTCCCCGAAGACAAGTGGCAACAGAGTTTAAACTGCAGCGACGCATTGGAAAACATGCTCCCACGCCATCTTCATCCACTAACTCATGCTTCGGTTTTACATAACTTCTTGTTGTCGGCAGCTTTTGGGATCATACACGCACGCTGTGACCAGCTTCAAGCGGTAATGGTGACAAACGTTAACATTTTCAAATGACGACAAAGAGACGAAACCTTATAAATATGTTTGTCAACCAAAAAAAAAAACTGAATTATTAAGTCAAAGATGGATGAATAAATGTAAAAGTCTCATAGCGTCGCTTCCAGTTAGCGGCTCGTAATACATTTCTTTGACGATTTAGCTCCGAGACGCATCTAGTATTCACAAACCCTCCGTCTGTCAGGAATTTTATCTATAAACCGATTTGCCGACTGAATGAACGTACAGTCCGCCGAGACGAATGAAGCGCATCGAAGCAAAGTTGCATCAGTCCGTCTTTTTATAGATATCTCCATTAATTTAGTCGTCCGTTTAAATCGACGTCGGGATGGGGCTCGAATAAGAAGCCGCAGCATTAACGTCACAGTGATCTAGCATCTCCCCTCAAGATGAATATCAGAACGTGTTTTAATGAATGAGAGAGTGAATCATCTCCCGCGGCTGAGAGAAGATCACAAGCTCCATTAAAAGGGCCGACGTAGACGTCTTTGTCTTTGTCCCTCTGAACATCAGCATGTTCAACTCATCCAAGAAACAAGCTAAAGCAACGACAACCCGGACTTGTTGGGTTTCTAGAATGTACAACACCCACAGATGTTCTTATTTAAGCTCTATCTGCCCACCTGTCTTTAGGAACTGAAGACGTGGATGAAACGTCTACAAGAAAGTCTACCAACAGCTTGTTCTTTGGCTATGCCATGACCTTGATGACTAAGAACCTTCACAGACATGTTCAAGTCACGTCCCATGGACTACTGCTGTCCAACCCTTTCAGTGTGGCAGCAAATTACAGAGATCATTCTCGTACTACAATCTGACCGTGTTCTGGTTTGATTTCATCATTCGTACGTCACCTGTTTTGATCGCTGGTGCTGGCACTCTCGCAGTCTAATTATATTTGTATAGTATGTCGTTATATTAAATAGCCATCGTTAGCTTAAGGCTCATTTAAATTACGGCAGGATATAGACGCTGTAACCTACATACGTAGCCTATGCCGGTGCGAGCCATTTATAGTCAGTCTGGCTCACTCTGTAACAATGCCACCCGAACGACTCTTATTTAGGTGACGTAGTGCTAGCTACATTAGCAGCAAATGGATACATAGCTTCAAAGCCAGTTGTCCTACAATCTAGCTATTAACATAATTGACTCATGTTACGGCCTGTGGGCCGATTTCTTTAATTTGTGTGTGTGTTGCTGCGGTGCCGTTCTGTCTCTCTCTAGGTGGATGCCACTCCCCTGGCTCACAGTAGTTTCCAATCCCCTAATCAGCAGCCAGAGTTTAAAAGGAGAGGAGAACAGCACTCTGGTTGGTTGGGACACAGTGTGGCATGGCTGCGGTGGTGAGGTTGAGCCTGGTTTTTTTGAGTACCCTTCTTTGGAAAGGTGTGTGCTAAACTGTTAGCATTGTATTTTTGGTTTGTTCACCCATCCTGGTTGCTAAGCTGTTAGCATAGTGTTTTCAGTTTATTCAACCGTCCTGGTTCCTGTGGAAGGCCAGCGTTTTCAGTTTGTTTAACAGTGCAGTTCCTTTTGCAGGCCAGCGGTTTTGGATTCACCCTGATTTTACCATTTTCTAATAAACGCCTTATTTTTGTTTGCCCAGAATCCTGTCTCTTTGTCTTATCTTTACGTGATCAATCCTAGGAACATTATCTTTTGTTACTCCCCTCATCCCCTGTAGCACGGGGTCACAACAACTCGCATGAAAAACAGTCTTTTGATTTTTCATTTAGGTGGAGAATCACAAAATGAGAAAACGTTATCCGTTTTTTTCAGTTTAAAAATGTAATCAGGCTGAGTTCAGAATCAACTCTTTTGCGTACCCCCTACGTCACTTTGCATACCCCTGGGGTTACGCGTTCCCCAGATTGGGAATCACTGGTTTAGGACAAAGCCTGGTAAATGGGAAACTTTTGGCCTTGGACAGTAGCAAATGTTTTATAAATCTGGGTTTTTTCATTTGTACAAATAAACAAAACACTTCTTATATTGTCTTTTTCTTTCACATAAAGCCATTCTGCACGAGTGTTAAAAAGCGCTGCACTTATATTTAGCATTTTTCTACCTAGAAAAGTATGTGTAAATACATGAGTATTTACCCTGGATGGTAGCAAATGTGTGCCGTTTACACAGAAATCACTTTAATTTAATCAAGGTTTTATTATCTTTCCATTTCACATTAAGCCATTCTTGATTTGTGTTAACTGCTCTTCACTGATATTTAGCTCTTTTATACCTTAGTGAACATTTACAACATTTACAACCAGCAGCAGTTATTGTTATTGGCGCTTGGGGCAATTTCAGATTCATTGTGAAAAGACCAAATCTGATACCGTTTTCATTTCCCTCAGCAGTACATCCATCCCAGCTACATTAGCAACCCTGCATGAGTCCATAAAGATGTTTAAGTGAAAATTCATCCCCAAAAAGAGAAACCAAAAAACAAACTAATCTGAACCAAGGAAACTGGAATTGCAGGGTTGCTGAAGACGTTTCATCAGTTAGATTTACACTTTCCTCAAAATTGAATGCGTTATTGTATTGCATCTATATGAATGATGTCTTTGTGTTTTTTCTTTGATTTTCTCTTCAAATGCAAACGATCAGGGAGGTGAAAGAGAAAATAAATTGAAATGCTAGTGTAGTCTTCAGGGTCTCAATTAGCAGAGGAGTGACGCCTCGTTGTCTCAGCGAATCTTCCTAAATGTTCGTTTCCTGCTCGTTACCGAGGCCGTGATGTTTGGAGGCCGACTGTGAGGGTTCTAATTGGCGGAGGGGAACACATGCGTGCGGCGTCCGGTCGTCGTCGGGCCTCTGAATGCCTCAAGATTGTTTTCTGCCTCTGGGAGGTAATTAGTTCCACCATGAGACCAGAAGGTCAGCATCTATATTGAATGAGAAATTAACCAGCGGCACGGATGATGACGCCCGTGTGTGAGATTAACTGTGGTGTAGGACTGAGCTTCCCGCTGTGACATAATGTCACATTACTGAGAATTAACTGCTGCTGTGACCCTTAAACTTTCTCTTCTATACATCACAGTCTGTAGTGTGTTATTTCAGATGTAAACATCCCATTGCAGCACTACTACAACTTGAATGGCTATGAAGGACCACCTAAAGGGGACAAATGACCATGAAGGCTCCCAAAATCCTAGTAGGTAATTATCTGTTTTTTCATGGGGGAGCCTGTGTTAAAGTCTGGTTTTTATTATTTGAACTTCCTATCAGCATGTTCAACCAAGTATAGTTTCAGCACAGATGAAGGACTGGTTGCAGGATTTGCTTGTAGGAGGTTCTGATATCAACAAGGATGACAGTACCCTGGGCACCATGTAACATCTGGAAGTAGACGGAGATGGATTGTGATGGAGAAGAAGCTGTGATGAAAGAGCGAAGTATAGCAGAGAAAGATTGGATAAAACAGGATGAGGAAACAAAAAGGGAACTTTAAACGTAGAATGATGAGAAGGAGCAATGACTATGAACTGGTAACCCCCTCAAAAAAGTATTCCAAAGACTTGAAGAACCAAGAAACAATAGGACATTAGGAACAACGGTCCCGATGTTTGGGTTGAAAGACTGCAGGTACCAGCAACTGAAATTAAGAGCTTTCACACGATGTCTGAGCTCGGGCTTCTGATCTGGATGTCTCTTCTGCTAATTAAAGTTTTTTTGGACATGTCTGACCCTCCTGGATGCTCTGCATGTTCTACGTTGGTGCTGTCTCTAATGGATCTCTGCTTCCCGTTGGATCAGAACCATGAAGAGCTGTTTGTTGAGTTGGGGAGATGATCTAGATTTTGGAACAAGCTGGAAAGTCTCTCACACGTTAAGTTCTTCTTTATTTCTGGCGTTAGTTATTTTAGAGAAGGAAGGAAGGAAGGAAGGAAGATTCAGTCATTTCCTGAGTTGATTCTAGTTCAGATTTGTTTCTAGTTTAGTTTGGTTCTCAGCTCCAAGGCCAGAATCTTTTAAAAGGCTCTCATTACTAATGAACAGACGAGTCCTAGGTGTGATTGGATTACTGATAACCAGGTCTGAACAGGGTGGCTTCAGTAGTCCTCACCTCTGTAGATGAGACACAAAACAAGACTTGAAGCCTGACAAGCTTGAGAGAATCCAGGGTCACAGGGTAAAGAACGTGAGCCTTGTCTTTTCCAATGTAAGACAGCTCTGCAAGAGAACATGAGCACCGCTATTCCCTGTAAGGGAACCACTGAACCCTGTCTGCCAGCCTGAAGACCCTACTTCCATGTAACGCTGACAGTCCACATCCTTTAGACTCTCAGGACAACCCTCATCCACCCCCGGGGCACAGCCTTTCGACAGCTTCGGTGACCTCTGCCCCGCCAGTCAAACCCTTTTCCACCTGAGGCATGTTGGTCAGGTTTGAGAAATCCCTCAAAGATGCTCATTTCACCTGGAGATGAGGCTTTAAAGTCTGACACAAACTCAAGGGGAGGTTGGTGAAGATTGCTGCTCGAGAACACAAGTGAAAAGACAAGGAAAGTAAGAGTATTAATAACTTAAGGGCGGGGGAAACAGTGAGTCACATCAGAGGGTGGAACAACTCTGACAGGGAAAGGAAAAGATGATTACTGTTTACACAGGTGGTGACAGAAATATGTCCAATATAGAATAAAAAAGAGAGAGGGGAGGGTGTTGAATGAGACAGATGCGTCTACTTTGAGAGAATCCAGGGTCACAGGGTTGCTTCATTCGGATAATTCGCCTTTGGTCGATGGAAGGTGTCGAGTTCAAGTCTAAGTCCAAGTTTCCAACATTTGCCCCAAATGTCTTCACTCTGACACATTCACACTTTCCTATAGGTTTATATTTTTGCCAGAGGTGGCAAAAGTATTCACATTCTGTACTTAAGTAAAAGTATGGATACTTGTGTAAAAAAATACTCTGGTAAAAGTAAAAGTACTGATTCAACTCCTTTACTCAAGTAAAAGTAAGAAAGTACAGGCTCTGAAATGTTCTTAAGTAAAAAGTAAAAATGATTTTGCCATTAGTGAAACAATTCATCCGTAGATAATTTTGCAAAATGAAAAAGTTCTATCAGAATAATCTAGACTGAATTGACCAGATGTCCTGCATGAGCATCTGGATAATTTTTAATAATAAATTGAGGGTTACTGGGTTGTTGTTTTTAAACCGCTAGCTAGTGTTAGCTATAAACTATCAAAACGATGTGTTCCCATAGCATTGCCAACGTTGTAAACTAGCTTCCAAAAAAAACCTCAAAAAGCTAATGATAGCAACAGAAACCACACCATACCTGAATTTGGTTTTTTTTGTTGTTGTTGTTTTTTTTTTCACATTAGACCAGTAGTTCTCAAATAGTGGGGTCAGGTGGACTTTCAGTATTAAAGTCTTTATTGATGCTTGAACGATAAACAAGCCTCCAGTCACTAGGTGGCAGCAGAGCTCAAACTAATCAACAGGCTGCCTGTTCAAAACAGTAGAAGAAGAACACAGGCAGCGCATCGTCAACTTTCCTTCTCGAGTCCGATGCTCTAGTCATGTCCGATCATGTCATGTCTTTTACGTCTTGTCATCCGTGGAGGTTAAAAAAGTAACGAGCCTGTTTTTTTTTTTAATGTAAGGAGTAGAAAGTATAGATATTTGTGTACAAATGTAGGGAGTAAAAGTAAAAAGTCGTCAGAAAAAGAAATACTCAAGTAAAGTACAGATACCTGAAAAATCTACTTAAGTACAGTAACGAAGTATTTATACTTCGTTACTTGCCACCTCTGATTTTTGCATAACTTTCGAAACTTCACAACTTCCCACAAACCCAACATTCCATTGGCACCGCTTTCCTGACAAGTTTGTTCCTAAATTGATTTTATATATCAAAATTCATCCACTGTGTAACTTAATGTCTTATTATGGGATTGCCTGTGATCTGTAGGAAATTTTACACAAAAGACGAGTTAAGTGTCCAGGCGGTCCTCGCTTTCCTAAAATCTTTCCATTAACTTCCTCTCTTTTCACTGTTCTCAGCAGTTTAACTTCAGATAAACCAGATTCAACAAGTGACTTCCTGTCATGGCTTCTTAAACGTGCATTCGAGTAATCAACGTTTATCTTTCTTTAAATCTTTCGAGACATTCACTTTACTTTTAAATAAATAATAACACTGGAATCTCCCGGGGTGAATTCGACTGAAGACACAAAAGGGAACCAGCCAGGCCGACGATTAACGAGTGTGAAATAAAGATTAGTTCATTTGTTAATGTCGATTATCATAAAGCGCCGCCGGCGCCGTCTCTCTGGGTCTCTGGGTTTATTTTAATTTGAAACTCGAGTTCGTCCCGGCGTGAAAGAAATGAGGGTGAACTTTTCAACTCGTAGCTGAGGGACGGAAAAGAGGGATGATTTAAAAAGGCTTGTGGAGAGAGATGGATGATAAAGTAAATGAGGAAAGATGAGTGATCTGGGGGCATGCTTTCTGATGTCCTGTCGTTCATTCATCCATCCATCCACACTAACTTGATGTGTCCTTCACTCATTAATTCATCATTCATCATCTCGTTCTTTTCATGTTCTGCTTTGCTGTCCTTTCATGTTTGTTCTTCTTTACTTCCGTCAGTCCATTTCCATCCATCCATCAATTCATCCTTCCATCTGTCAGTCCATCTTTCTATTAGTTCTTTCCATTTGTCCCAACTTCTCCACACCCATCCAGTGATTCACCAATCATCGAATGAATTCATCTTCTTGTCATCCATTCATTCACCCCTCCATCGAGATGTTCATGTATCCATTCATCCTTTTATTTCATTCCTCCAACACTCCAATAACCCATCCATAAGTCAGTCATTTAATCCATCCATCCATATGCCATCCATTCAACCCGCCATCATCCATCTTCAACTGTTTGTCCATCAATTCACCAATCCATCCATCCATTGTCCATCCCTCAGTGTATTCATCCGTTCAACCAACAAACCAATCCGTTCATCCACAACTCACCATCATCCACTTTACTGTCTGTTATCCATCCATCCATCCATCCACCCATCCATCCATCTTCCATTTATTCACCAATCCAACCATCCATCCATCGTCCATCCCTCAGTGTATTCATCCGTTCAACCAACAAACCAATCCGTTCATCCACAACTCACCATCATCCACTTTACTGTCTATTATCCATCCATCCATCCATCCATCCATCCGTCATCCATTTATTCACCAATCCAACCATCCATCCATCGTCCATCCAGATGTTCATGTATTCATTCATCCTTTAATCTGTTCCCCTCACACTCTCAACACGCCGACCACCCATTCATTCATAAACCAATCCTTTAATTCATCCATTAATACCTCATCCATTCAATCCACCATCATCCATCTCCAACTGTCAATCCATCAATCTGTCAGTCATCCATCCATCCATCATCCACCCCTCAGTGTATTCATCCATTCAATCCATCCATCCTTACAGCTCGACATCATCCATTTTTGACTGTCTATTTATCCATCCATTCATTCATCTATCCTCGATCCTCCAATCAGGCATCACCAAATCACCTTTGACTGTCTATACATCTGTCAATCAGTCCGTCCATTTATCGATCTTTTCGTCAACAATTTAATCCAACCAACTATTGATTCATCCAATTCTTTTCATCCCTTGATCACCGTATTTGTCCATTCATCCATCCTTACAACTTGCCATCGTCCACTTTTGACAACCCATTCCTCTATGAATTCATCCATTCATCCATCTCTCTTAATCAGTCCATCCAGTCAGCATCTAACAAGCTGTGAATTTGTTCATTCTTTTATAAATCCATCCATCCACCCGTTATTTAATCCTCCCATTTGCCATCATCAGATCACCTTTAATGATCTATCCTTCCGTCTATCCATCACTTCATCCTACCCTCCTATTATCTGTCAAACCATCCATCCATTCATCCCTCCATCAGTCCCTCCAGCATCTATTCATCCCTCTATCAGTCCACTTCACTCTCTGCAGCCTGAGTCTATGTATCCTGCTTCTTGTCCTCCTGTCGTTGGATTATTTTCAGTCTTCTTTGCTCTGAGTGAATGATTTTAGTTCACATTTGTTATTTGACTGAGGCAAACATGAGTCGGCCTGATCAAATATCTAAAAATGCCAAAACATTTTCCTGACGAGCCGTCCCGGGTCAACTCATCCGTGAAGGAACAGTCTGCTGCTTTCCTCTGGACTGAAAACCAATAACTCAGATCTCATTTGTTTCCACATCAGAACAGTTGTTTCTCTGCTCGATCGGCAGCCAGATGGGAACACAGGCCGCTCACAATCACCACGGAAACGATCACCGACGACAACAAGCCATTAAGTTCAGGAAATTGATTCGCAGATTGAAAATCCATTTTGGTTTTGAAAAGCCTGGGCTGACTGGAACGACCTTTCAGAGTTCTGAGGCAGAAGTCAGCGCAGCTTTTTATCGAGCACCAGATCGATGGAATCAACACAGAGGGAACAGAGCAGTGGCAGGAGTTTGACATGTCCCGACAACGAGGCTAACAACCCACTTCCCAGAATGCATTTCACCTCCAGACCTGGGCCTTTTTGACAATTTAAAAAAACTCCAGAGTTAAAACTCCAGACACGACCAGGGAACCTCTGGGCTTTCATTAGCTTAATGCTTAAAATGAAATGCTTAATTTAATCCAAGTCAGCGTGTACAGATACAGACACATCCAGGTTATGTTTGGACGCTCAGCTTTGTTTTGAGGGTATTAACGTCCAAACTGGAGGATTTTGCAATTAGTCAAATTAACATAATCATGAATAAATGTTCATTTCTAACACGTTACTGAAAATGCTTGGCACACAACGTCTCCCTGAAATCTGGAACCTTACGGTGGAACGAAACGGCCTCGGGCAAGGGTGTCAAATATACGGCCCGCCAGAGGGTCCAATCTGGTCCATGTAAATTCATTTGCAAAGTCAGGAAATGACATTAAAGGCATTAATTGCAATCGTTTAACTAAAGGTAACTGCTAGTCCTGATTTGTCCACTAGGGGGTTGCACTGTTTTAGTCAGAGTTGCAGAGCTAATAGAACTAAACAGCAGGTGGCAGCAGTGAGCTGAAATTGTACTTAGTTTTCTTAAGAAATTTGAGGTTGTTCGAAAAAATGTTTTGTAAAAGGAATAGTTTATTAAATGTAAACTTTCTCATCGTGTTCTTTTCTGCACTAAAACAAAGTGAAAAATCTGGAGTTGTCAAGTTGTCCCTGAACTAAAATGAGTTTGACACCTGTGGCCCAGAGGAAAGCAGTACACAGCATAAAACACAACCTTTTCCCATCTCCCAAGAAGAACCAGTGCTACGGGGACTTTGTCCAGACTATTGTGAATTTGGTTAACTTCAGAGTTAGATTTGATCTAGATGATCAGTGGTCTCACAGGAAAAAAGGACCTGTCTTTAGTCAACCACTGACAGGAGAAGTAAATAACATCAACCATCTTGTGACAGTTCAATGTTCTGCTGGGAAACTTCTGGACCTGGCATTCATTGGTGTGGATGTTACTTAGACATGTAGCACCCACCTAGACCAGACCAGACACCCCCACCCCATAGCAATGACACTCCTTGATGGCAGCAGCCATCCCCAGCAGGATGCAGCCACAAAACACTTTAGGAACAACTAAAAAAAAACATGAAGAACAGCACAAGGTGTTGACCTGGCCTCCAAATTCACTAGATCCCAAACTGATCAAGTATCTGTGAGATGATCCACAGAGGCCCCTCCCCTCAAAGGCCCCCCTACTAACAATATTCTGTTGCCAGACACCACAGGACACCCTCAGAAGACCCATGTCCATTCTCTGATGAGTCACCACAAGGGAGACTTACACAATATTTGGAAGATGGTCATTCTAATTCCTGACAGGTTGATCTGACCACAGATGCTCCATAGTCTAGTCAGCCTTTCTGGTCTTAAAACTTATGAATGGTTTGCCTCCTCTTTTTGTCCTCTCTGCAGTCGACTTCTCTAATGAAATGCCTACATCCCCTAGAGGGTTCTTCACTTGCCTGGATGTTTTTTTTTCCCCCCTGTAGAGTGTCGTCTGAGCATTCAGAAACAGAAGAGAGATGCTTTCAGATTTTCCTCACGTCGCTCTTCAGTTTCAGCAGCCTAATAAAACGTGAGACGCAATTAAAAGTGTGCAACATAACATTTTTCTCTTTTCCCCCTATCATGTCACAGTAACGTCATGCCAGGGTGAATTCATTTGCAGACTTTCAGGTTCCCTGTCTTCCTTCTCTGTAAACGTCTGCAGGCGAATTTGATGTGTCAGAACATTTGGGCCGCTAAGCTTGAACTTCATATATATATATATATATATATATATATATATACTGTATGTATCAATAATCACATTTAAATTCAAGATGATTTGCGGTACAGCTTTGCATGGTAAATATATAAAGTATTATATAACAAGGATTTTCTCAACTGTTCAACACACGGGCTCCTGTTTTGTAAAATTGTCCAATTTATATTAAAATGAGAAGGAAAGCACCGTCACAGCTCCTGGTGAAAACACTCTCACATGCCTTTTAATGAGGAGCTTTTCACAGACGCCCTCCCCACTGACACCGACACAACTGCGCAGAAGAAGATTAACACAACAAATTGCCAGGGAAAGCATGGTTTTATTGTTTAAAAGCATAAGCACTGATTGACTATTATGTCTGGTAAAGGGATTAGTGAACCGCTGGCTCACTCGCATGACGCCGGGAAACTCCTCAACCACCAGAAAACTGTTGACAGATGAAACCGGAGGCGGTTTTGCTCAAGTGTTGCCGTGTCGCGGCCGTTTTAGGACAAACTCAGATTGTCAGACTGGAGGCACGGGCTGGTTCATAAGTTTTTTAAAACCTTACCGACTGTGTTTGGGCGGCTGAGGCTTTCAGGAACATCCCGTCTCAAAAGTGATTCGGAAAAATGAGTTCATGCATTTGCTACTTCAAGGCTGGATTAATGTAATCCATTATTACGAGGTTGTTTAAACCACTCTAAAAAAATAAATGCCTCCAGCTGATCCAAAATGCTGCAGTGACAGGAATTAACCAGAGAGATATTACTCCAGGTTTAGCTTCACTTCATTGGCTCCCTGTAACAATCCAGAATAGAATTTAAAATCCTTTTCCTTACATACGAGGCCCTTAAAGGCCTGGCTCTGTTATATCTCAAAGACCTTAAAGAACCATGTCACACTGACAGACTGCTTTGCTCTCAAGGTTCAGGGTTACTTCTGGTTCCAAGAGGCAAATAGTAGAACAGGAGGAAGACAGACTCTGTATTTTTATAGTTAGACTGAAAACTTTCCTTTTTGTTGAAAATGAGTTAGCAAAATTTTGAACTTTTATACCCTCTCCCTAACGCTGACACTAGCAGTGGATGCAATCAGGAGTTTACAACAGAACTATGATTCTGATATGTTGCTGCCAACAACGCTGGCTGGCTCTATGTTTGTGCTTCTCGGGGCTCTTATTGTTTTCCTCCTTTCTTTGCAGCCAGTCAAGGCAGATGGCAGTCCACCTGCAGTCTGATCCCCCTGGATGTTTCTTCACGTTGGAGAAACCACACTGTCACGGATCGCTTCTCGAGGAGGAACAGTTGCGTCCAGAAATTTTCTGGCATTTGGCGCTCTGCAACTAAAACTGGTGGCGCGATACAAAACCTCTGAAGCTTGGGAAAGAAATTAGGATTCATTTACGTCCAGCGGCGAAGGCTTCAGACGTACAGACAAACATGTTCCGGGAGATGATCTTTGATTAATCTCGTGCTGCTCAAATCTGCCACTCCCATCTGTTTCGGAAACAGGAATTCTCTGTGTTTAAAGCAACTGGAAGAACAGAACACATGAAGACAGTGGAAAAGAGGTGTTTTATTGTCATATGGTGGAGTCCATAGTGAGATGAGAGGAAGTTCTTCCAGGGCAGTGGAGCGACATGAAGAAGAAAGACTAAGAACAATACAAGGGACTGAGCAAAGTGTGGAAAAAGACAGACGCTGCAAAACACTCTGGTAGACTAAAACACTACTCTAACCCCTTAACATCTTTACCTCCAACCCTAACCCTCTAACCCTCTAGCGCTAACCCTAGCCCTAACTCTAACCCTCTAACCCTCTAGCCCTAGCCCTAGCCCTAGCCCTAACCCTAGCCCTAACTCTAACCCTCTAACCCTCTAGCCCTAGCCCTAGCCCTAGCTGTGGATGCATGCTGCACTCAGAGAACGGTTTTCCTGTTTGCACCAGAACTATGAAAGCTGCTGTTTGTGTGTCTGAATGTAAAAAAGGTAATTAAAAAAAAAAAAAACAGCCGAGGAGGAATGATTCATCTTTTCCTCTGGGCCACCTGGAGACACGGAGACTCGAAGATAACTCCGTCTCAGCTTGAAAAGGCAAACAGAGGAATCAGCGTCTCCTCTGTGCTGATGAGAACGTGTGGACACAAGGAATGAGCAGATATATATATATATATATATCTGCTCATTCCATCTCCATCTAAATGTGAAGGGGGCAGGATTCCAGCAGGTGTGAGTGTGAAGGTTCAGCTCGAGAGAATAGTTTGATTTCCATTTATTAAAGTCGCAAAAACTCAGCGGACGCTGCGAGGGCCTGTTTATGGAGAATAAAGATTTATGAGTCGTGACTGAGGCTGCGAGAGGCTGAGCTCTGTTCATTTTATCTGTTTTGGACTGTCGGTTTGGTGAAGACGACGCAACAGGTTGAGGACATCATCACAGACACCAATAGATTAAGGAAAAATATATGAATTAGACCGACCTATAGTGAAAATAGTGATTAGATGTTAGTCCTGTAACTTCAGTTCCACCAAGAACAAGATTAAAATGTGGTTTAAACATTCATTCATCAGTCCTAGAGATAGATAGACAATCTATAGTTAAAATAAAACGTATAAATTGGTAGAAATATAAAAAATATATGAATATGCAGTTCGTATTTTCATTCATGAGAAGCGGTGAAAAAAAATTGGGCGTATACAGCGTATAAGGAAATGAGAATATAAAATACATATACATGTACAGTTAGGCCCAAAAATATTTGGACAGTGACACAAGTTTTGTTATTTTAGCTGTTTACAAAAACATATTCAGGATACAATTATATAATCAATATGGGCTTAAAGTGCAGACTCTCAGCTGTAATGTGAGAGTATTCACATCCAAATTGGAGCAAGGGTTTAGGAATTACAGCTCTTTAATACATAGCCTTCTCTTTTTCAAGGGACCAAAAGTAATTGGACAATTGACTCAGAAGGCTGCAAAATAAAAATAACAAGGCTGCATGGGCTCTTCCCTCTTTAATCTGTCATCAATTAAGCAGTTAAAAGGTCTAGAGCTGATTCCAGGTGTGGTGTTTGCATTTGGAAGCTGTTGCTGTGAACACACAACATGTGGTCAAAGGAGCTCTCAATGGAGGTGAAACAGACCATTCCTGAGGCTGAAAAAAAGAGAAGAAATCCATCAGAGAGATAGCAGAAATGTTAGGAGTAGCCAAATCAACAGTTTGGTACATTCTGAGAAAAAAAGAGTGCTCTGGTGAGCTTGGTAACTCCAAAAGGCCTGGACGTCCACGGAAGACAACAGTGGTGGATGATTGCAGAATCCTTTCCATGGTGAAGAAAAACCCCTTCACAACATCCACTCAAGTGAAGAACACTCTCCAGGGAGTAGGTGTATCAGTATCTAAGTCTACAATAAAGAGAAGACTTCATGAGAGTAAATACAAAGGATTCACCACAAGGTGCAAACCATTGATCAGCCTCAAAAATAGAAAGGCCAGAATTGACTTAACAAAAAACACCTGAAGAAGCCAGCCCAGTTCTGGAACAGCATTCGTTGGACAGATAAGACTAAGATCAACCTGTACCAGAATGATGGGAAGAAGAAAGTTTGGAGAAGAATTGGAACAGCTCATGATCCAAAGCACACCACATCTTCCGTAAAACATGGTGGAGGCAGTGTGATGGCATGGGCATGCATGGCTTCCAATGGCACTGGGTCACTTGTGTTTATTGATGATGTGACAAAAGACAGAAGCAGCCGGATGAATTCTGAAGTGTATAGGGATATACTTTCTGCTCCGATTCAGCCAAATGCAGCAAAGTTGATTGGACGGCGTTTCACAGTACAGATGGACAATGATCCAAAACATACCACAAAAGCAACCCAGGAGTTTTTTAAAGCAAAGAAGTGGAATATTCTGCAATGGCCGAGTCAATCAGTAGATCTCAACCCAATCGAGCATGCATTTCACTTGCTCAAGACAAAACGTAAGGCAGAAAGACCCACAAACAAGCAACAACTGAAGACAGCTGCAGTAAAGGCCTGGCAAAGCATCACAAAGGAGGAAACCCAACGTTTGGTGATGTCCATGGGTTCCAGACTTTAGGCAATCATTGCCTGCAAAGGATTCTCAGCAAAATATTGAAAAGCAACATTTTACTTAGGGTTATGTTTATTTGTCCAATTACTTTTGAGCCCCTGAAATGAGGAGCGTTTGTATAAAAATAGCTACAATTTCTACATGTTTAATCACATATTTTTGTTCAACGCCTTGAATTAAACCTTAAAGTCTGCACTTCATTTCCGTTGTAGTTGTTTCATTTCAAACCCAATGTGGTGGCATGCAGAGCCCAAATCATGAAGATTGTGTCACTGTCCAAATATTTCTGGGCCTAACTGTATATATAAAGAGTCTCACATGTTTATACAGCAGGAGCATGTGAAGAATGTTTTTTTTAACAAAAAAAAAAAGTGACATATTCAATATATAAAATATATTCCAAGATATATAGTTTATGAGATAGGGCGGTGGACGTTCATAATTGAGCTGAATTTATTTTTTATTTTATTAGTTTTAAATGAACACTTGGAGAATATTCAGGATGTAGAAAAAACAGAACACACAGACACAGCTACGAATATCATTTCAGTTCAAAAAATAACAGTAGTTGGGAGAATTTATTCAGATATGAAGAGTGTCCATGAGAATGATGCGGTCCCATTAGTCGTTATATCAGGGTTCAGTATTCTGCTCCACCTCCTTGAGTTTTCTCTCTGACTGATTGAACTCACCTGCATCTCATCTCCTCATCTACTCCTCCATAAAAGACCAGGGGCCTCATGTACGAACGTTGCTTAAGTACAAAAACGTTACGTAAGTACTCGCTCACGTAAAAGTTCAGATGTATCAAGAGTGAAATGTCCGGGAATTTTGTACGTGGCTACGCCAACGACGTGGCTGGCGTAAGTAGGATTCTACAGATATCGATCGTTTGGCGACACTTAGAGGTGATGCCGGGAAACTGTCATCAATGTGAAAACTATTACTCCAACCGATCGGGACTGTGCTGGTCGACCCTGAGCAGATCCATGCAAGCCACGTGGGACGGAATTATCCGCATGTCAGCCAGGTATATCAGATTCCCATACAATGCATCTGAACAGGTCAACATTAAAGAGCAATTTTCAGCAAGAGACGGTTTTCTGACTGTAATCAGAGCTATCGACTGCACACACATTGATATAAAAGCGCCATCGCATGAATTTGTAAATGTCAACAGGAAACATTTTCATTCGATCAGTGTGCAGATCATACGTGATGCGCAAATGCAAGTAAACATTGTGGCAGCGTGCCAAAGAACACATTTTACGCATCCCCCCTCCAGTGAGTAGCGTCTCCAATTCTATTTCTGTGAAGTTCTTCTTCTTTCCCGTCTTACTCATTCTTATGTTTTCGTTTTCTGATCGCGCAGAGATGGGAATCTCAGGTGCAGAGTCAATTTAAATATAATTTCCATATTTAAAAGGGGCGTGGACAGGGATTTGCATATTTAAAAGGGGCGTGGACAGGGAGGAGTCGGGTACGTTCAATCGGGATGTACAAAGGAAATGTGCTTCGAAATGCTTCTAAATCTGAACTTACGTCACAATTTAGAAGGAAATCTACGCAACTGTTAGTACATGAGGCTCCAGAGCTCTGGATCCAGCTTCACCAGTTCCTTTCTGTCTGGTGATCATTCGACAGAGCCTCTGAGCTGTCTTACACTTTTCTGAGTTATTTCCTGCTGCTTTTTGCTCACCCTTGTCTTTTCTTCGTTCACAGTTGTCTTGCGTGAGCTAAAGGCTGTTACATAGTCCATGAGAAGTTTGTTGTCACTTCTCAGACTGCGAGAACACAATCCTGCTTTGGGCAGTTCTCGCAGCTTCTTCTCGACACATCAACTGGGCAGAACTTGTTTCTTGTGTGGTGTCCGGCAATTATTCTATGATTGGTCAGAAATTGGAAATGCGGAAATGTGGTTAATGTGGAAATGCTAGCGGCTGCTCCGTGCGTCCCCAGACCGTTCTCTCCTGGGTGGAGATCGTCATACTGTGTGTGGGTGCACGCTGAATGAACGGCGTGATCCGACGGACGCGGTCGTCAAAACGACCGCCAGACATACAAGTCTCCCACAATGCTTAGTGCGTGATCTGACCTGTTCCTTGCAGCCCTAGACGCTAAAACCAATTTCTTGCTTCTCGCGGAGTACGTAACAAGCTTTAAGGCTCATTTAAGGTACTGCAGAACAAAGACCCAGTAGCCTACCCCGGTGCCAGTCATTAATACTTGTAAAATCTCACTCTGTAACAACACCTCCCAAACACTAGTCAGCGCTGTGTCTTTTTTTGCTTCTTTTTGTTTCTACTTCCTGCTTCATCTTTAAAAATGAAACTTGTAAGACGAATCGTACAAACGTTTGTATCTCTGAATGAGGATTTTTAGCAACAAACCACAGTTTTAGATTAGATTTGGAGCTCTACGCAACTACGTCGCCAAGATTGTTAGCTCCAAACGTGTCTTTTTAGTAACATGCTCAGTTCAGACTCAGTATAGATGTAGAATTGTGTCTTTTAAGTTGGGAACTATAACGTCAGCTTCTGAATTTCTTTTATTCATTTCATAGCATGTTGTATTGACAGTGTTTTCTATTGTAGTTTGACGTCAAACTTTGCATCAAGTGACATCAGAAGTCATTGATTTTGCAGCTGTTTGGTGATACGCTGGAACAGTCAATGGAACTAGAGGAATCCTCACAATTGCTGCATCCCATCCTGAAGGGGGACACGGGCGTATGAGCCAAACTGTGTGCCGATTAATCCAACATGAACAGGGACGGTTCAGCCTGAACCAAAGCGACCGACCGACTCACCGTCTGCCACCGTTGCCTTCCCTCGGGTCTCGTCGCTCAGTTGCTGCCCGAACGTTATTTTGACAATGTGCAACACGTGTAAGAGCATTTGCATCTGCGGTTTATTTTTAAAACCCGGCTTTTGGCAGCCCGCTCAATGAACAAAGCCTTCACAGTGGGTTGCTTCACAATGAAAAGCGATTTTTTTTCTCTCAGCTCTAATCCAAAACACCCACCTCTGAAGCGTCACTCCGCGTCCTGCGCCAGCATCCCGCTTCCCGCTGGAACGCCGTCAAATCACTCTGTAACTGATTAGTTCTCCATGTTTTAGCCCACTGTAGATACCTTGTTCTTATCATTATTACCTTGGAGTATTTTTTCATTGCCAACTGAAATGAAGTGAGACCAGCAGCTGCTGCCTGAAATATAAAAAATCATAAAAGATGCTTCTGGGAAGTGGACTCTAGCCGATGCAGTTTGCTTTAAATGGACTAAAACCAGCAATATGATTTGTCTTGTGGAAAATGTTTTGCACAAAGTCACAAAACGAGCAAACTGTGGCCCGTAGAGGAGAGTAAAGGCGGATTAAGCCTCAGAGACGGCAGCGTAGCCCCGTGTTGATGGCGCTCGCAGAGAGGGAGTTTTTAAAATGAAATCCAAGTGGCACCGGTGCCAAAGCATCTCCGGGGCTCCGCGGGGAGAGCGGCCCGAGCGAAGCGACGGCCAGCAAAAATCCTCTCATTAGGCAATCAGAGGAGCAGCGTGGGACCGAGGCGTTGGACGGGGGGGACTTGGCGGAGCTCAAAGAAAGGACAAGGCTTCAGAGCAGCGACGCCGGGGCGCTGCCGCCTTCTGTTAGAGTGAAAAACAAAACACCTGCAGGTACCGTCGCTGTGACTGAGCACGACGGACCGTTCTGCATCGTCAAATGTGCTTTCCCTTGATGAAACGGCACAAGTCAGGCCCCGGTGACTCAGAGTAATGTTCAGCTTTCCGGGCAAGAGGACGTGCTAATGACAGACGCCGATTAGTTTCCAGCTGTTCATTGATTAATCAGCTGCTGGAGCCATTAATAAAAATGACTCTCTTGGTTCTGCAGTAACTTCTCGTATTAATTTGTTGGTTTTGTTGCATAAACATGTTAGAATTGATGGATCGGACACAACCCCAAGAAGCTGAGCAGTTTTTAAATATTTCTAAAGTCCAACACTCACTCTTTTCACTTCCCTTTATCTATTAAAACAACTCACAGCCATCTGAGATAGTGACAACATTCTGAAACATCTTCAACGGTCTACAAAGACGTTTCTTCATAACAAGCAAGTTTTTTCAGGAGGAGTTCCTATTTGAACCTCAGACTTCCCACCAGTCCCCTAGAACTGAAGAAGCTACTCGGATGAGTGGTGAAACGTCTTCTCAAAAAACTCTACAAGTCCAGTTGCCTTTTTTGAACCTTTTTTGGCTATACCATGACCTGGATGACTGAGAACCTTCACATTCATTCATTCATTGTCTATAACCGCTTGTCCTCTGAAGGGTTGCAGGGGTTCTGGAGCCTATCCCAGCTGTCATTGGGGCGAGAGGCGGGGTCCACCCTGGACAGGTCTCCAGTCTATCACAGGGCTAACACAGAGAGACAGACAACCATTCACACTCACACCTACAGCCAGTTTACAATCACCAACACATTCCTTTACCCAGATGGAGTCTTTGAGGATTCTGTGAAGGGTATATTTAAACGACTGTGATTTTCTCAAACATTTTCAGTTAATCAGCTTCTACATGTAGAGCACAGACATCCCCTTAAACAACGAGATGCATCAAACCTATAGACCTCCAAAGATGAACGCCCCTCAACTTGGACATCTGACATGGGTCCATGTTCTCTAAAGTGTTGGCTTCTTTTAAAACAAACAAATCACTCCTGGAAAGCAGTTCATCACGTCTACGTCATAGCTAAAATGATACTACTGGAGTAAAAACACAGTCGAGGTCATGAGACATCATCCTTTTTAACATATCATCATGACCCGTCCATCTGCCTCAACCTCCTCCTCGGAACGACAACAAGCCGAGTTGATTCTTTGCGACAGTCGTCATTCCTACACCTGCACCTGAATGCAACTCAGCGGTGATGCTGTAGATGTTTTTTTTTTATATTTCTATGATTTAATTGTTATTGTAATTGTTGTTGTTGTTTTTTCATTGATCTACACCAACACATGTTAGCTACAGTTTGATTTTTGTCTACCAATCATGGAACCTTTTTTGAAAAAAAAAACCAAAACAATCTGCCCAGTAAATGGTTGCTTTAAAGTTTTTGTTAACTACAGCAGGAAGACAAAAAAAACCCCTAAACAATCGTGTTAACCATACATATTGGATGGTTTACCCACTAAAGAGACAAAATATTTCATTCAGGAGATGGTAGAGACCAAGAACTAAATTCTCAAAATGGCTGACCCTAACTTTAAAGCATGTCATCACCTCGTGTTCGATTGGTTTCCCTCTTAGGGAGTGGATGGAGCATAATTACAGGCAGAAGCTCGTCAGTTAACCGATCAACGTGACCGTTTAATCTGCATAATTTTCTCTACTTTGCTAAATCGGCTGAAAACGTTGACACCTGCAATCAACCTCCCACTACCTCTCAGACAGGATCACACTCGTTCTCTTCTGGATGATAATTGTCAGCAGAAGTCAGGGGTAATGAGAGGTAATGAAGAGCGCTTTCCGTTGTCGGAGACGGAGCTATTTTAGAGTGACTGCTGCGTGTCTCACTGTGGTTGATGTGTTTTCCCACATTTTGAAGGTAACTCCAGCCAAAGACACGTCTCAACTAGCCTCCACAGAGCCCTGACTTTGACCTTTGGGCCGCACTCACCAACACCTGAAGCGCTCGTAGATGAATGGAAGCAGAGCGCACCAATCAGCTTTCATTGTGAATATAACATGAGCAGTGATGTTATTTGGAGAATAATACAACGTGAACATTCATTTTTGTTTGCTTTCTCCTTTAATGACCTAGTAATTGGAGTCCAAAGTATTGACCCGTAAGAAGACGCAGATAATTCCAGTCATCAAAAACATCTTCTCAAACTCACGCTGCTCCAGAGTCAAACTCCTTTTTAATTTTTTGTGAAACATATTTCATGCATGAGTGTCTTTGCATTTTAAAACGTGGCTGTGGATGCGTGTCGAGCTGAGCCACGTGAAGAGGCGCGAGGGGAGGTTCGGCTCACGGTTAAGCCCATGGGATTAAACCTTTCTCCAATTTACCTGAATCACATCCGATGGTGAATATATAACGCACTCTATATACTGTGCTTATTCTGCAGGGAATTCCCAGCGGTGGAAAACAATCAGGAGAGGAGCAACCCTTATTTCAGCTTTTTTCCCCCATATTTATTAACCTTTATGAGAAACAAGGCGCTGCTCATTAATATTTATTCTTATACGCAGCAAAGTCATTCAGTGTGTGTTGGGGGATCATTTTAAAGGACACTTCGAGAGCCGGCCTTTTAATCTAAATATAGAATTAATGCAAAATTAGCTGCTGTTAAAAATGCCTCTTACATGTGAGAAAAACAGGATTTATTCTTGACTTGAAAGACTTCCACACCTCTGGCTCCCTCATTACGTAGCGTAAGAACCCATTATATGTGTTCTACGTGATGACTGAGCGTCATGGCTGTTATTGCACGGCTTCACGGTGTCCATGACCAATTTAAAAAGGCTGCCGCTACCTGCTGGTTATCAATTGAAAGATGATGCAGCTGGGGCCCTGGGTGCCGACGCAGGAACGAAGACGTCCACATGGTTGGGGTTTACCTGGTGCCAGCTTTAGATATTCAGAAGTTTTTCAGTTAAACATAAATACAATAAATGTGGTTTTGTAGTCTCAGCTGGACTACAAACATTATCTACACCGATCAGCCACAACATTATGAGCAGTAGAAGTGTACAACATAGACCATCTTGTGACAATTCAATGTTCTGCTGGGAAACTTTTGGCGTCTGGCCTCCAAATTCACTAGATCCCAAACTGATCAAGTTTCTGTGGGATGATCCACAGAGGCCCCTCTCCTCAAAGCCCCCCCACTAACAACATTCTGTTGCCAGACACCACAGGACACCCTCAGAAAGCCCATGCCCATTATCTGATCAGTCACCATATTAGGAAGGTGGTCATAATCCTTGTATGAGCCAGTCCATATCCTACCTTTAATTTTTCTTAGCAAGCATTTAGTAAACCCATCTCCACCCCAGCTTCTCCTCTTATGCTGTGTCAATTCTATCAGTGTCACTGATGCTGTGTCAATTCTATCAGTGTTACTGATGCTGTGTCAATTCTATCAGTGTCTAGTTCCCCCGTGGGAAGCTCAGGGAGGTCCCGGAACGGGACCATATCGGCAAAAAAAAAGATTTACTTGCTAATGCAAAAGTTTCTGAAGTGGTCCCGACTTTCTCTGCACCGCCATGTGAAAACCTGACATGTTTGCGTGTGCCGGCGACAAATTATTGATGCTGGCCGCCCCAGTCTGGGACTGACTGACTCACACTCTTTCACACAGAGCTGAGCCCAAGGGGACAGAGCCTCAACTCCGACAGAGTCGCAGGAAAAGACATGATCCAGAAGAGACTCGCAGCAGCACTGGGAACTAACTGGGTTCCTGCAGAACAAGCTGCTGGAGAAAAGAACCCATAGAAGCAGCAGCTCCTGTGATGTTAGCATGTGATGAGACATGATGTTGTTGTTTCCTCGTTTTATAACAAATTATTCTATTATCTACATTATTAGACTTTGATATCCCAAAAGACCAATCATTTTTCTGAAACAGTACATCTTTATCCGGCAGATTTGCTGGAGCAGAGTCCAGAAGAACTTTGCGCTACAAAGAAAATGTTGGCGGGTGAAGTTCAAGCTGGCTTCTAGGCTGGAATAAATGTACAGGAAGAAGTAAAGTTTCCTAAATGTGAGAAGCCCATTCTCTTCAAGGGTAATAAAACAGTAGCAGAGGTATTAGTAGTTTTTCAGTGAATTTGCACGGTAAGGGCCCACGTACGTCAGCAACAGACGTGCAGTCCATGCATGATGCAGACTGACGTCGCAGCGTGGTGATGGATGGCGACTAAAGGCTAAAACATGTCACGTCCCGGATTTAGACCACAGCTTCAGGGGATGGCTCATCCGGGATTGATACTGGATCAGCGCCACAGTGGAAGGACAGCTAGAAGTCAGGCGTCCTGCCTCCGTCCTCCATTTATACAACTTTTGAAACGAGGAAAACCGAGCTAACGTTTCACCACCATCTGTTGTTGTCAAGTCGCAGCACACTTTCTGACCTAAATTCCAGCGCACCATTAAATAAATCAATTAGACTGTAGGCGTTCTGGATCAGTTTTGATTCCTAACTCATTCCAGCATCAGAGGCAGAACATTGGTTCAGTGAGTTTAGAAATCTGTTACTTTACTGGTGATGAAATAGTTGCTCAGCCTTAATTTGCAAGAAGATCAGAATCAAACAATAACCCTGCTACTGGTGGTTTTGCCTAAACTAGACACTTTAATTGACTTGATAGCCACCCGGGGGCAGAAAAACAAGGCGAATGGAAAACTTGTCTGGAAAATGTTGCATATTTGCGCATTAAGAGTCATGTTATGATTCATTTGAAGCCTAAGGAGGCGTCCGGCATTCACAGAACAAAAGAAAAAGGACATTATCTTGTGCTCATGGAAAATCCATCTGATTATTGCAATAATGGGGGAGGAATTGGCTCCAGAATTATCTCTCAGACTGACTCTTCTGCCACAGATACAACATTGTTTCACCCCCGTGCTGCTGGGATCCCTAGGTTGCCGGGGACAGCACCACCACAACCAACAACTCAGCAGAAACAATGTGATGTAAGAATACAGGCTTTTACTTCAACACTTCAAACTTAAGTTAACAGCTTTTAAAAAGATGTCTGGGTAGCAGTCGTGACAAAATATTGGCCTCACATTAATATCTGGCCTGGGCAATCTGATCACAAGTTGCCAGCTTTAAGTAATTGTGTTCACACCTGTCGTCAATCAGCTCTTCAGATCCAATCTAAACACAGATAGCA
Organism: Chelon labrosus; assembly: GCF_963514085.1. NCBI lineage: Eukaryota > Metazoa > Chordata > Actinopteri > Mugiliformes > Mugilidae > Chelon > Chelon labrosus. The sequence goes on from NC_140337.1 coordinate 31,619,177, forward strand.
GTCAGTAGAGATCCATAAATTCTCTACTGCACTTCAAATGATGTTTCGGAACCAAGAACAGTGCTGTTTTGTGCGTGTGTGTGCATCTTGACTTTGGCAAACATTATTTATTGATTGATGTTCACCCTGGCATTAGCTAAGATTCTGTACGCCCAGTAAACTTTAAGTAACTTTAAGGCGGTAACTCGTGATCGGTTTTCTGTCTGAAAAATAATCACACCGGTCTGAAGAAACATGAAGAATCAGCTGAAAGGCCACAAACAGAGGTCTGACTGGTGGCAGCATCACAACGCCAAATGTAGGGCCACAGACATGGGCTGACACTGGTCAACGGTCAATCGTCAGCTCAGAGTCCCATTGTGATAATGTTCTGCTACGTCTTGCCGGTTGTAGAGTTTGTAGTCACTGTGGTTCACTGGTATCCGTACGAGAAGATGCTTCGAAGTTTTCCTATACTTCACTCAAAGGCCATCTTTGTTGTCAAGCTACGTCAAATAGTTGATGAGACTCTGAGGCAGAAAGACGACAGGACGACTTGACTAAAAGGTGTACATCAGGAGACTGGTGGTGTTTCTGATCCATGTGTCCAAACACAAAGACCAACACCGTCCGCACAACAGTACTTGGTATCTCCTCTGCTACGACCATTGCAACACCAACACATGCTGAACAGGAAGCCACACATCCTTGAGACTGACTTCAACAAATGGTGCATGATACTTGTTAAGGAATGTCAATAAAATCTTAACCGGTGTTTGAAGATCACATTTAATCACATTTAACCAGTGACAACTATATCAGCCGGTCAAACGCCTTCCTCCCGCTTTAACTGGGCAATTAAAGGTTTCCCGCTGAGAGGAGATGTAGAGATCCCAGCAGCAATCAGACGTCACGCTGTGTGAGTCGCTGAAAGCCGATAAACAGCAGCGGCGACATGTTTTCCGTTCGACCTCAGCGGCGAGCTGAGCGCATCGGCCAGGCGCCTCGTTCACAGAGAACAAGCTCCACCTTGTCCTCATGTTCATTGTTTTCATGCTTGTTTCATTTTCTATCGACTCTTGTTTCTCCAACTGTTTTTTTTTTTTTTTTTTGCCAGCTTTCTTTTTTTTTTTTCTCTATTCGCCCAATTAGTTTTTTAGGCACCAGATGCTGTTATTGTAATTGTTTGCTCTGAGCCACCTCGTTGTCACCGTTCATCGATCATGCGTTCTAGTCGCTCTGAAGCAAAGCCAGAACATTTGCTTTGGTTTTTGTGTCTGTGCTCCTCTAGCAATGTGAGGAGAGAGCATATTTCTGAAAAAATGAGGACATATCTTAGGAAGCAAGGACATTCTACAAAGTCAAAACAGACCTTTTTAAGAATCACGGATGTTTGAGAAATGTTTAGGAAGCTGACAGCATTTCTAGTCAAGGACGTTTTTAGTAGAACTGATGTTTTTGTGAAGTTTGGATGGTTCAGGTGAGAGAGGACAATTTTGGTCTTCTTAGGAAGACGTATTTGCGCAGGTGAGGACACTGGAAAGTCAAAACTTTTAGAAGTGAGGACAATCTGGGGAGAGTTGAGGAGGTTTCAGAGAATGAGGACAATTTTAGGAAACATTTGTCGAGAGCGAAATCTTTCCAAAGAAGCTGGAGCATTTTCCTAGAGGGTGGAATTTTTTGTTAAGGAGAGGACATTCCTGTAAATTTAGAAAATTTTTTCAAGCAAGAGCATTTCTCAGAGAGTCAGGACATTGTTTGAGAGTGAGGACGTTAGGGAGAGTCCTCCAAGCCAAGACAGTGAGGGCTTTAGAGAGGACTTTCTGAAAAAGTCAAGGCTTTGGTTTGGAAATGAGGAAAACCTGGAAAACTGGGATCTTTTTAAGAACTGTGGAGGTTTTAAAGTGTAAGTGACAACAGTTTTCTACAGAGTGGATCTTTTTAGTGAGAGCGGACAGTTGGAGTAAATGTAGAACATGTTTGCAAAGCAGGAGCATTTCTTAGAAAGTGAAGACATTTTCCCCAAAATGTTGGAAAGATGTTTTAGAAATTGAGGACAGTTGCAACAAGAACTGTGATATTCTTGTAAGAGGAAAAAGTGAGGACATTGAGGGACAAGAGAACATTTAGGAGAACGCCCTGCACAGTCTTTGGTTTGGAAGTGATTAGAGTCTGGAGAAACAGGGATCTTTTTAAGGGACGAGGAAGACAGTTTTACGAAAGTAGCATATCTTGACCGTGTCAGGTTTGATGTCTGTAGCTACAGAGGACACCTCTGTCCATTTAAGACATTTTTGCAAAGCAGGATCATTTCTTAGAATTTGAACTTTTGTTTGGATGCTAGGACAGTTGGAGTAAACTGAAATCCTTTTAAGAAGTGCAGATGTTTTAGAAACCTAAGACAATGGCAGGACAGTTTGTTGAGTGGACCATTTTCAAAGAACTGGGACATTTTAGTGAAGGGAGGATGTTTTTAGTACATGAAGACAAGGACTGAGGACACTTTTAGGAAAGTGACAGCATATCAGCAAATTGAGTAAGAGGATATTTTTTGAAGGACTGGGCTGTTTGGTAAAAGAGGACAATGTTCTTAAAAGCAAAAGCATGTCTTATTAAGTGAGGACATTAGGGAGAACTTTCTGTGACACTTATTTGGAAGTGAGGACCGTCTGAGGGAACTAGGATCTCTTTAAGAGGTGAGGATGTTTTAGAGATTGAGGACAGTTTTAGGAAGAACATTTCTCTAAAGGGATGGATGTTATTTGTAAGAGAGGACATCTTTGGTGGAACCTGAGGACATTTCACAGCATGAGCATTTCTTAAAAAGTGAGAAAGCAATCTTTGGAATAATATGACATGTGTTACATCTTTCTGTGCAAATTTGCATTTTCAAAAATCAGGCTGTTTCCTGGAAGTGAGAGCAGATTGTGTCAAACACTCTTGTGACATATTTACAGCAGACGCCGTCCCAGATGACAACGCGGTGAATCCAGATGGACGGCCACATTGATTCTTTGGCAGGCTCTTCATTCAAATCTGCAAACCTGGAAGACAAACTAGTGACAACAAGTGGCAGCAGCGTACGGGGACTTCAAACCGCCAGAGGCCGGTCCGTCAAGACGTCCTTGTTGATGCTGACGACTCGTTGGCCGCCATGTGAAAACCTAATTAACTGGACTCGTATCTAATTAAGACGGGACACATTTTTCTCTCGTCCTTAAACAAAGCCCAGTTTTGGAATGGCCTTCTTTCTTTTAAGTTGTTAATGTGAACCGAACAGCAAAAAATCTGTCAACAATCGGTCGAGCAGCGTTGTGAGATGATCGCCGCCGCCAAAGTCTGCGAAGGGAGGAGGCTGGGGTGGATGGATGGAGCAAGAAAACACAACAACGTCAATGGTCTTTCAGTTTTAAAGCACATCTGTGTTTTTAGCAGCAACAACAGAAGTCCATTAAACTCAGTCAAGTATTCATTTCATTCAAACCAACCCTACCCAAATCTCAGGATACGCTGCTCGGGAGGTTTATCACATCAGCACAGGTCCTGACTCCAGGACCATCGTCTCCAAACATCCTTTGCTCATTTACTTGGGACTTTTTAAAACATTCAGACATTGTCAGTAGCAGGAAGAGGAGTTCCAGCTTGAATTAAAGCAGTTGAAAATATAAAATCGGACACAGAACATCAACAAAATAAGAAAGAAAAATCTGTCTTTGAGCCGGATCTTGCAGCATCAACACATGACAGAAGTTACCAGCGAGCAAAATCATCCGTCTGTGTTGATGAAGCTGGAGATTCTTTATTTATTTCCAAATAAAACTGTCAAATTAAAGGGGAACTCCGGCGCAAAATGAACCTGGGGTTAATAACACATGTGTACCGAGTTCGACCGTTCTCTGGTATTTGTTTTCATGTATTTGTTTTGTTAGTCAAATGTGACCAGTTTTCTTGCAAACCGCTATTTAGCATATAACGCTAGCCTTCGGGGCACACCTACACATAAAAAGAAATCGCTATTTCTATACCACTAACAAGGCTCACAATATCACCACACTTACACGGTAGCATAACTAGGGTCTCTACATGTAAACCGAAGCATTGAGAACTTTGCAAGTATACAGGCAGTTTATTAAAAAAGGAACACAGTACCGTTCGCGTCCGGCTCGCTTATCCAGGCGGGCGCCATCTTGGGGAAACTGAACTGTCTGTTGCCGGAAGAAAGCACTGAGAGCATAGAGAAGCACTGAACGAAGAGAGTTCAGTTTTTCCCCAAGATGGCGCCCGCCTGGATAAGCGAGCCGGATGCGAACGGTACTGTGTTCCTTTTTTAATAAACTGCCTGTATACTTGCAAAGTTCTCAATGCTTCGGTTTACATGTAGAGACCCTAGTTATGCTACCGTGTAAGTGTGGTGATATTGTGAGCCTTGTTAGTGGTATAGAAATAGCGATTTCTTTTTATGTGTCGGTGTGCCCCAAAGGCTAGCGTTATACGCTAAATAGCGGTTTGCAAGAAAACTGGTCACACTTGACTAACAAAACAAATGCATGAAAACAAATACCAGAGAACGCTCAAACTCGGTACACATGTGTTATTAACCCCAGGTTCATTTTGCGCCGGAGTTCCCCTTTAAGTCAAATCCTGTGGATTGTTTTATTTTTCGTATCTTAATCACGCTAACACCAACAGCGACTGTTGATGTTTCCGGAACTGCAATCTGAACACTAGGAAACCGTTGTCTCTGCTGTCCTGAGCAAAAGTTCAGGACAAAGTTTTTAAGAACAGAGATTACACGGTAAACAGGGAATAATAACAATAATAATAATAAACCACTGAAAGCATCGTAGTCTGTACTCGTGTCTAGAACATAAGTGGTTATTTGCCTTTGGAAAGCTGCATTGTTGCTTGTTGTTCAGGCCTCAGTAACAAAGGGGGTTGACATTTCACAGTTTCACGCCGGCTTTCATTGGTCACCTAATTTTCAAGGCTACAGCACAATATCCAACCTTCTATTTTTTTTACACAATGGAAGTTTTCTAGCTTGACTTGACCTTGGACCTACAGTGGTTCTGTGCCAGTAGATGAAGTCAGTTTTCACAGTGAGACATGGTACACCCCAAACAGTGCAATTTCACAGTAACACTCTTAAAAATCCAAACGTTGTGAGACTTGTGTGGAAACTAAAAGTTAATTTTTAGGAAATTATGAATTAATATGCTGAGAAATTATCTTTACTATACCCAAGTAAAATATAGGAGGTAAAGAACGAGTGGAGACGAACGAGCAGATGAGTTTCTTATACCTTTTTTTATAACTGAAAAGATCATGAAATCTGAATGTGCTTTTGTGCTTTTCACGGACAAACTGCAGAAAGTCGTTCTTAGATCCGAGTGGATTCAGCCTCGGTCGCCATTCAGAACAACTCCTAAAGGTTTTTCATAATCACCTCACAAGCTTCCAGGAGGCCATTCTCCATTCGTCACAACAAATTAAACCTGGCATTCTCATCCGTACACAAAAGATTTAAAGAGATTACTTTTTTATATTTCTTTTTTTTTTTTTTATAGCTGCAGCACAATGAGCAGTCCTCTGAATAGACAGCTCTCTTTCTTCCCTCCAGCCCTCAGTTAAAGAGGTACTCACGAATTTGCATTATCACGTTATGCCCCTTAATATGCCCTAACCCAACCAGTCAAACTCTGCAGCCCATAATTCACTGCCGCCAGCCGCAGGGCACCGTCATTAAGCTCAAGAATGAAATTGGAATCCAGCGCTTGGTTAGAAGGGGTCAACGCCGTTGACTCCGTCCCCTCACAACAGCCATTACCCCGTGAGCTTGGGACAACTGGGGATGTGTGGACTGAAATAAGCTATTACTCTCGGCCTCCCCTGTGAGGACCCCGCTGTCTCCCTCCATCTCCTCTCCCCTCTTTTCAGGCCCACCACCATCTCCTCCTCCCCTCTACTCCTCCACAGTTTTCAATTGATGTCTCGCTTTCTCAGGATTTTCTTCCCGGCTGTCGGGTTCACGTCCCCTTGAGTCAATAACTAGACGTGCAACACACAGCGATGAAAGCCCCACATGTTTTTACTGTGAGGCCACGACACTGATAAACAGCTGTCAAGATGTAGAAGTTCTGTTTAAACTGAGCACCTGTCCAAATAGCTTTGCCTCCCATCCTTGAGATGTTCAAACTGCAGCCGCTTCCACTTGATCCCATTGCTTTTGTCTTTTACAAGCGTATTCAGGTGAGTCTCAGGTGGACAGCTCCCACAGATTTCAATTTAAACCCCAATTCCCCACAAGTTTTCAAGAAACCCAACGAGTGCTGTTGAACTTTTGGATATACCATGAACCTGATGACGTCTGTGAAGTTTTTTTTTCAGTCATCCAGGTTGTGTGTTGTCCAAAGTTGCAATGAGGAGAACTGGACTTGTGAGGTTTCTTGGAGACGTTTCTCCAAGTAGCTTTTTTATTTCTAAAAGACTGATGGGGATGTTCACCTCTGTTCACACCTTGAATCTGGTTGGTTCATTAAAGTACAAGTCGCTGGGGAAAGAAAAGTGCATAAAACAATTCCTCCAATTACAGGCGAGTATCTGGTTGTTAACAGACTCTAGAGTTTAAAGTGAGTTTCTGATGGGAAACACTGACAGATGTTCCCATTTAAATCCCAACTTCCCACCGGTGTAGTAGAACGAGGAAATTAACTGTCGAAGTCTGCTCCGCTGCGACGTACACTTACATTTCCGGGGAGCTAAACTTCAGCCTATGGAGTCGCATTAATCTAAGTCTAATGAGTCAGGATGGGGCTCTGTGGTCATGGTATATCCAAAAAAAAAAAAATAACAAGTTGTCAAAACGTGTAACAATGAGGCACCAGAAAAATATTGAAGCCTATATTCTTCTTATAACAACCGCTGTGATTGGTATTGTGTACATAATGAGTACACGATGCCAAATCACAGTGGTGGTTATAAGAAGAAGAATATACATAAAACATTCTCCACAACATGCACTCACAAACAAGGCCATTCACAGACAGAGTAAGACCGTAATGATTATTGAATGTATTGCACAAGAGTTTTAAAATATTCAGGTGGGTTTTATCATTTATTGAGGCACTGGATGACTTCTGGGGAAGAAACTGTTCAGCAGTCTGGTGGTGTGAGGTTTTTATGCACCTGTATCTCCTCCTGAAGGGCAGGAGGTCAAACAGGTGGTGGCCGGGCTGGACTCCGTAGCCTGAAGTTTAGTTCCCCAAAAATGTAAATGTACGTCGAAGCGGAGCAGACTTCAACAGCTAATTTCCTCGTCCTAGTAGACTTGTGGGAAGTCAGGATTTAAATGGGAACATCTGTGAGTGTTTCCCATCAGAGACTCACTTGACTGGAGTCCGTTAACAACCAGATACTCACCTGTAATTGGAGGAATTTGATTTTATCCACTTTTCTTTCCCCGGTGAATTGTACTTTAATGAACCGACCAGACTCAAGGTGTGAACGGATGTGTGAACATTCCCATCAGTCTTTTAGAAATAAAGAAGCTACTTGGATGAAACGCCTTCAATAAAACCCACAAATCCAGTTCTCCTCATTTCAACTTTGGAGAACAAAACCTGGATGACTGAAAAAAACTTCACAGACGTCATCAGGTTCATGGTTTATCCAAAAATTCAACAGGACTCGTTGGGTTTCTTGAAAACTTGTGACGAGTTGGGGTTTAAATGGTACTGAAATGAGGGCAGGAGGTCAAACAGGTGGTGGCCAGGGTGAGAAGGACCTTTCTCGAGCAGAATCAATGGCGCCGGGACTTTCTTTTTGGAGTTTCTTGGAGATCGTTTCATTCAAGTCATCAGTCCTAAAATACTGGTGGGAATGTTCCACCCAAAAAGGGCACCAGAAGCTGCAAAGAAAGAATGGTACACAGTAGAAAGGTACTCAAATGGTGCTATGTGACAATGAAACTCTGCAGAAACTGAAACCATAAAGTTTCACCCCCTGTTCACACCTTGACACCGGAGTCTCTGGACATTACCGGTTCACTGAAGTACAATTCATTGGCGAATGCAAGTATCTGGTCATTGAAAGACTCTAATCATGTGATTTTTCAGGTGGACACCACCCACAGATGTTCCAAATAACACCCCAACTCCCCAATAGTTTTCAAGAAACCCAACTTGTTTTTCTTCCAGCCTTGAATTTCTGGATAAACCCTGAACTGAATGATGTCTGTGGAGGTTCTCAGTTCTCCAGGTCATGGTTTATCACCCCCCCCCCCCCCAAAAAAAAAACAAACAAGCTGAAACAAGAGGAACTGGACTTGTAGAGTTCCCCGAAGACATTTTCTTCTTTATCTCCTGACATGGATCTTTCCTTTCCTTCCTTCTGCTCTGTCAAGCATGATTAAGTTTTCATTCTGGCCTTGCAGCATATATTCACACTATTAAGCCCCTCGCTGTATGCTGCAGCCTCACTTGTTTCTGGGCGTGGGTGTGCATTTACATTTATTCAGGGCAGCTAGTTCACCAGACTCCACGGCAAAGTTCCATCTGATGACACCAGAAGCTTCAGGTTCAGCTTAATATTAATAATTCAGCCTTCTCATTACATTCTCGCAAACACATTCGAGCATAACAGCAAAAATCTTTGTGGGATTTGTTGCCCGTAAGAAAAATAATATTCACTCAAAGTGTGTGGGCAGTAGGGGCTGAACGACTTACAATTTTTTAAAGTCCACTAATATGTGGTGAAAGTCGAGTTGGCAAACTCTCGGCTCTACTATAACTACTGTCTTTCGCATGGTGCATTCACTGACATCTAGGACAAAAAAAAAACTCTATAAGCTCTATAATGACAGCAACAGAAGTGAACATAGACACATGAGCTTATCAATCCTGTCACATCCTGTTACAATGTGCTGAGAACAGATAGCTCATGTGCTACATACTGTGTCCTGCAGATATGTATCGCCTGTATAAAAACAGACAGAAACTCAGCACCATCAATAGCATTTAATAGTACTACAAATGGGGTAGAGTAGCAGGTATTTCTCTGAAGCTAACTTTGATAACTTTATCAAATAGTTGATGTTCAGCCTCCTTCTCTCTTTTACAACAGTACATTTGGTGAAGTTGTTAACTGACTGCTGTCCAGAGGATTTGGACCATTCCTCTGCTAGCGTTAGCGTTAGCATGTCTTTATTTGCAGTAGTACTTTAGTTGTATTTCAGGACTGACGTGACGGTAGTATGGGCTTCATCTTTAGTGAAGTATTTCCACACACTTGATGAACCAATGACCCACTGGACTCCTCACCTGTCTTCCATGTTGTTATTGTCACTTCAGTTGACTAGTCGACTTCCTGCTTAAAGCATCATGGTGCAGCAGTAAAGTCAACGAGTCGGTAGAACCCTTAGTGTGCAGTAGCGGTTTCTGGTGATTCTGTGATCCTGGAAAGTCCGACCCAGTTTCCCAAGCCCATAAAATTTTTTGTAGTGAAAAGTCGATCTGGAATTTCCCTAATGGGAACTGATTCTTTTATTGCACAGATTGCACAAGCAACTTAAATCATTTTGGTGGCCTGTGTGTGGTAGTCATACACGTCATCTGACGTCCATCCACCCCAACCTCCTCCCTCAATGAATTTGAATTTGTTTGCAATAAAATGACAGATTGGTTGGTTGATCAGATTCTGAATTCAACATTGATTAATTTAGAGATATTTCGGTTATAAAACTATTTTGATTAACTAATCAATATGGTTCCAGCACAATAAACCCTTTAGAGCCGGAGAAGCTACTGGGATGAGATGTCTCCAAGAATCCCTACAAGTCCAGCAGCTCTTGTTCCAGCTTGTTTTTTTCTGATAACATTTAATAATGCGTCTCTCTACTGTAGCTGCCGGTGGTGTATTGGATCTATGACACTAAAGCAGTAAAGGTGTAATCAAACCCTCAAGCCCTGCTGCCTACCTGCCTCGTTTCTGTGTAACATGAAGAATCGCTCAGACAGTCTCGTTTCCTCCGTGCCTCAAAGCTCCTTCACTTAAGTGATGTGCTACAGAGATCAGAGCAGACGTTTCATCAGGTTTATTGTCTGTGGGGATTTCTGGGTGAGTCGCAGAGCGTGTGCATATGAACATGCGTGTGTCGGTTCAGCCTTTATTAAAGCGAAGAGTCCTCAGATTAAACTGCTTCATCACAAAGCTGTCAGCTGGAATGTTTAACGAGCTTTAAAGCTTCGGTTTTACCGTGACCTTTGAGTATCTAGTTAACGTCTTAGCGTCGTTCAGAATTTTGGAAATGAGCCCCGGTGAAAGGAAGATCTGGTCATTTACTTTTTCAAATGTCAAATATTAATAATTAGAGGTGTGGGAGTCTAAATGTGAATATATTAACCTGTAGAAATGTGTTTGTGAGTTTAAAACTCGCTGAGGGAGAAAATTACAGAATTCACTCGAAAAGTCTGGCCTACCTTGTTTCAATTAGTCTTTTTGGAAATTGCCTGACCCGGATGACTGACAACCTTCACAGACCCTTCAGTGAACCATTGTGTTGGAGGTGTTGGTTCCTGCTGACGTCCACAGTAAAGAGCTGACAGTCAAACCTCCATAACGCTCATGTTGATGGTGTTCAGCTCACATTCCCTCTAATTATCTCCTCCAGGCGTGGAGCTCTGACATTTTAGTCTGAATGCCAACGCACGGCGACTGTGACTGGACATCATGTGTCATGGTGTTTCCACTGATCTGAGTCACAGCTGAGCTCGTTTTAAATGGTGAGAGGTGCAGAGACGGGACGGGAACATTTTAGAGCTCCAGGACACGGAGATAAACGATGAATGAGAAGATAGACTCACATAGGTCCACCTGAAAAACCCAACTTCACTCTTATATTTATTATCTTATATTTTATCCATCCTATCATTCATCCATCAATCTGTCCATCCACCCTTTCATCCATCACCTATAGTCCATCCATCTGTCCATTCACTCATCTTTCATCCATCTATCTCTGAGTGAGTTGTACTTGTGATGACCTGCAGATATTGTATCTTTTCAGATGATGTGAACACAACCCGTGCTAATCAGTTAGACCATCAGCTCGAAACATTGTCTGAAAACCATTACAGCGTTGCGGGGTTTGCACTTCCCATTCATGTGATGAGATAATAATGGAACAAAATGTGGGGAACGTCAGCGGTCGCGGGGTTTAAAACGCAAATCAAGCTTCGGAATCTGTATTCATCCGGCGCCGCGGCTGGAAAACAAATTAAACCTGAGCCCTCCGTCTGTTTGCAGCAGGCATACCGAGGCAGAGTGGCTGGGGTCGCCGTGGAGACCCGCAGTACGCACTCGCACTCCAAGCTAATTGGGATCAGTCGAGAACAAGCTAATTAGAACTGAAATAAAACATCTATCATGCAAATCCACCCTGAACACACCACACGAGTTCACACACAGGAAGAAAGAGCCCAGAGGTGTGTTTGTGCTTCACATCTGTAGTTGGACACAGGTAAAGGCTTTAAAACGGTTTGTGCTTGGTTACAGTCGTTCACACGGTCAATATTTATTTAAACAATATACAACGTTACAAGCCAGTGTTACAAAGCAGTTTACATTCATGTTTGATAAAGGTCGAGCAGCGTCTGTGGCCTCCTCGCCTCAAACCTCGTCGGAGACTTTTTTTTTCGATCGAGGAGCGAGGAGCTAAAGGATCTGTTAAATCCTTTTATTTATTTTTTATTTTAAATCAAAACAAACAAGGTGGAGCATTTAAATCAACAAAAAACAAAGTAGTGGCGTTTAAGGACTTCAAGGTCGGCCCACAGCACTAGCATAACAGGTTTGTGCTAACTGGTCAGCTCGTAATTAGATGTAATGATGCTTTTAAATCGGGTCGTATTTACCGTGTTCACAAGACGAGTTCAGACGAGCGGCGCCCTCTTGTGGTGAGTGTGTTGTGATGTGTTTGCTAACATTTTCACAAATGGTTGATGTGAATGGTAAGTCAGTATATTGTAAAATAGTCGTATAGAGTTTTAACTTTTTGATATATTCTCGTTTATAATACCTTACATTTCCTACCCAGATGACAGCTTCCCAGCTGTTAGCCTCAACGGCCACTAGACATCAACAGTTGCCTAGCAGCGGCGTTCTCACGGCTTACAGTTAATGTCACCACTTTAGCATCAAACGTTTTACAATGTGCACAACTTCTCCTAATCATAAGCTCACACAGTTCCATTTGAGGCTAGCAAAGGTCACAGCTTAAGCTTGGTAACACGCCAGGACCCTAGGGAGCTAAATAGCGGTTTAACAAACAAGCTAGCGCGTAACTTGGATGGCTCGTTTGGCTCCGTAAACAATAACATTGATATCCGTTCATTGGCAACATCGTGTGGAGGAGTTTTACGGACTGGACCAGAATTAAACTTTTCAGGTTGAATCGTGAACATTAAAATAATATGTGACTGTGAGCTCGGAAACAACTGTGAGTATCCTCGACTAAGAAACATCCAGTCACTATCATGTGTTGCTGACAGAGGTGTCAGCTAAACATTAGTAACCATGTAGAGCTTTGATCCCCCCCCCCCCCCCCCGCAAATAATTTAGCAATTTTCCTTCAACAGTGTTTGCTAGCAGGTTTTCTAAACAGTAATCCCAGTTGTGATTGTTCTGTCTGGTTTTCAGATCATGTATTCAACCTGCATCATTGAGTGGATAATTGGATGGAGTTATTTCAGGCGTCCATTGTCCCAGCCGGAGTACCTCAAGGTTTGGATTCACATTTAACTGTCTTGTTCTGGCATCAACAAATTAGGAAGGGAGCTCAAATAAAGGCTGAATCTGGACTTTTGTTTGAAAAAACCCAAAGAGACGCGTTTGTTTTAGATTTGTTTTAGACATAACCATGACGTGGATGACTGAGAATCTTCACAAAGCTAATTTATAAGTTAGCCAAGTAGCTAGCTTTTAAGGACTTTGACTCGTAATGTAAAGGGAAGAATAGAGTGTTGCTGGGTTCACTGGGCTAATGAACTTCAGCAAGTAGGCAACACAACAAAATTAGCTAATTTAGCAAAGATATCTGGTGGCTAACGTGAACGCTCCCAAAATGCATTCATTGTGCATTTTTTCTGTTTTTTAAATATTGTCTAAGTCAGGGGTGTCAAACTAATTTTGACACATACAGCCCAATTTGATCTCAAGCGGGCCGGACCGCTAACAGAATGATAACCTTTAAGTAACGACAACTCCAGGTTTTGTCCATTTGTTTTAGTGCAAAGATGAACAAGTAAATTAGGAGAATTTAAGAAAATGAGTGCAATTTCTTCACATTGCTGTCTGCTGTTTAGTCCTGGGTCTCAGTGTTGTGTTCTGTCCACTAAAACAGTAGACAAATAAGGGATAGCAGTTATTTCCATTAAAATATTTCACGTAATTTTTCGCACTTTGCAAATCCATGCTGCGGGCCATATCAGACTCTCTGGTGGGCCACTTTCGGCCCGCGGGCCGTATTTTTGACACCTGTGGTCTAAGTGTTTCAGCGTTCAGGTCGAAGGAGCAAAGATCTGCCAATTAGATCATTTGGGGGTGGAGCGTTTGTTCACAACAAAATGCCTGCTGCTATGACATCTGTTGTAAAAGGTATTGATAATGGTGATTAAGACATTAATTGAGAATGCCTTAATCGCTTTGTGTACTTCATTGCTCTGATTGGCTGGAGGGCTATCCAGTTGATGCAGAGGTTTTTTTTTGTTGTTTTTTTTTCACTGTATTGGTTGAAACACACCAAATAATGAAATCCAGATGTTACCGGATGTTTATGTTGTTGTACATTTAATTTACGTTGATGTCCCTAGAAAAAGCAACTCTGGCTGACGTGAGATGTTGATTTGGATATTTCCTAACAAAAATGAACTTTAGTTGTAGTTGACTTTATTGTTTTTATGTCAACACCTAAGGAGTTTAGTATCTTTTATGCCCCAACAGTACTGAGTTGACAATGACGGAGGATTGACTATTTGGAACAAGCCGGGTGACTGTCATCCTGAACCTCCAAGTAAAACGCTGCTCAAAACTCAAACGTCAAAACTAATTCCAGGCAGTTTCATTCAGACATCAGCCACCGAACTAAAGCACATTAGGAGTCAAAGTCTTACTTCGGCTGTTTTGCAACGAATGAACAGAGGCCGTCGTGTTTGACAGGACCATTTTTCCCCAGCAACGTCTGCGACTCGTTCTGATCCATTTCTAACATTTTGAGGCATTTATTTGAGGGGGAGAGGACGCCGAGGAGACAGAAACGAGGACAGAGATAAACAGCATCCGTGGGAGGGAACAGAGGGGATTGTGAGATTGCGGGTCGGGCGAGGCGGTGACGCAGCTCAAAGAGCAAGAGAAAGAGAGAGGGAGAGAGAGAGAGAGAGGATCTACTAATCGAGGGATTTAAGGAGGAAAAGACCAAATGCTAAGTCCCAAAAAACAACTGAGGATTTTATCAGCGGGGTGTTTGATCCCCTCTTACAACGAGGCCTCGGTGTCTCTCTGATGAGTTCTGTCTCGGATGCTCATTCACTTCGGTCGAGTCGTTTTTCACTCAGCCAGCTGTGTTTACACCAAATTAATATTTTGAAGCAGCTGCTGCCAGAGGGAAGCTGAGAGTTGTAATTACGATTAGGCAATTAAAGTTTAAACTCATAATGAAACAACCTTTGGTAATAACATTTCAAACAACGGAATTAATTAGAAGTTAAGCTCTTTTACTGCAGGACTCTACTTATGTATATATCTGTTGGCGTGGGGCCGATGAGCTCTCTGGTGGAGAATACACCCTACTGCCTTTCGTAAAACGCGTTCTATGCAGCTAATTCCTCTGGTTCCCGATGTACTTTATTCATTTTTTGTACAACTCTTTGTTCCACTGACTCTTTACAGATGTGGTGAGTCCAAAGGTAGCTTGACGCTTTAAAGGTATGGACGCCAAAGAGGCGCCCTACCAGCAATCACGTCTCCTGCATCTGGACCATAGACTGTATGTAAAGATGGACGGCGGAACTGCTCCTCAAAAGTGAAGCCAAAGCAAGTAGAGCTCCCCCTGGTGGCTGGCTACAGTAAAGGTCATAAACTCCGCCTACTCCATGTTAAGGGGCGGGACTTGGGCCAAACTAAAACACTAAAATACAAGTCAAATACATTTTTTTTTTTTCAAGGATGATTTCTGTTGCTTTAGGTAGTTAGTATCATTTTTTGGATAAGTTTTGTTTTAGTTATTTGACGCTGTAGAAACAGGACAGGACATGGTGACTACCAGTTGCAGTGCCAGCTGCTCCGTGAAGCGGTCCCGTGGGGCCGTGAGAGTTGTTAAGTCGTAAGATGGTGCAGCCCATATCCCTGGGAAAATAGCATCAGTTTGGTGAATTCAAGGAAGTGGGACGCGGTGTCCATATTTATATACAGTCTATGATCCAGATCAAAACAAAGCTCTTGAACTCACCACAAAGTCAACAGCCAACGACCAGCTGGCACCTGAGTTCTGCAGTTGATAGGAAACAACTCTTTATAACCAGCGGGAGGCTAGGAAGCTAGGAACAAACCATTGTATAATTTCTTTGACAACAAAAGGGGAACAAAAGGAAACTCTGGAGGACTAAGATGGGGACTGAGACGGAAAGGCGCCTTTGGTGTCTTTGAGGCCATTTTGTTTGTTTTGGGGTTTGATTTTAACTGATCTCTGAGACTCACAGAAGCTTTGACCCTAGGGATTCACCTCACCTGCCTCAGCTATTAGCTGAGAGGCTAGGAGCTGGTTGCTGAGGAAATATTTGTAGATTTAAACGTTCATCTATGTTTAGAGACGCTAACTGACACCAGATTTATCGTGGTTAGCGGGTGAGGGCTGCCTGAAAGTTAAGGTTCAGTCACCAAGGTGTCAATGCAAACATCTGCGCAGATGTGAAATAACTGCATAAATAAAGTTATTTCTCATTCCTTGAATCTGTCTTTGAAGAGCCCTGATTAAAAAAAAAAAGATGATCAAAATGATTAAAAGAGATGTGTATCTCTATAATGAGTTTTATTTCAATGTGACTCATCATATTTTAACGGTCTCTTTCGTATCTTATTATCTCCCCCTGATTAAGTTTAAATCAAACAGTCCGAGTCGACCGGCCATGGAAATGAGACAAATCACCTCTCGACTAAATGCGAGATTAAAATCCAGAAGTTTAATGAGTCGCTGGAGTCACAGTGAGAGACTTCAATGTTACAAAAGGCCCCGAAATGAAAGACAGAAATCCTGATGAAATAAGTCTCTTGTTATTCTTGACATTCATATGTTGCCTTATAAGCGGCAGGACTCCCTTTACTCTGCTGCTGGTCTAAACTGGAGCCAGTTCATCTTTCCCTTTAACGCACTGCCTCATTATTACCACGTTTCGTTGTAGTTCCTCCCCCCCATCGGTTCCCCTCTGCCCTCTCTCGTCTCTTATTCATCTGTTAAGAAAAGAAAAAGCAAAGGATCTCAGTTTTTTAATTTCGACCACTTCCTCCCGGCGACTTCTTTCCCTCTCCCACGTTCGCCTTTCTTGCCGATAATCCCCCGTTAATGGACGCTTGACGTAACAGTGTCGCAGATTTCTCGAAGCTTGCATCATGCATCGTTCTCCTCGGCTCCGTCCAAACTCAACAATCTGCTTTGTGAGTGTGTGTGTGTTTTTGTGTGTGTTTTTTTTTTTTTTTTTCAATGCATGGATATTTTTCTTTCGTTCGTTTTTTCTGAAAACACAAACACTCTCTCTTTTTTTTTTTTAAGCCACTCTGGTTTTAAACGTATGAGCTAAATGCTTCACGTGTGAAATGAAGATGAAGAGTAAAGCCCTGTTTTGACAAGATTCCGCACGTCGGCCGCTTCATGTCCGAAAAAACGTCAACGGAGACTTTTCAGTTTCTCAGTTTCTCACACTAAAAACCTTGAGGTCACGTTTCTCCTAATCAACTGTTCGAGGAGACTTTGAGTCACTCAGCTCCTCCTCTTCCCCTCTCGTCGTTCTGTTCTTCTTCTAATCCCTGATCGTCTCCGCCTCCTCTTCTATTTCAGGCTTCCAAAAACTCTTTAATCCCCGCCCCCCTCTTCCCTCCCGCCGGCTCCCCCTTCAGTCTGTCGTTTCTATTTTCTCTCACGTCTTTATCTCCTTGTCTTGCATCTATTGTCTTTGGGAAACAAAAGATTTCCTGACAATAATCGCCTTTTCCTTCCTGTCTCTTCTTCTTCTTCTTCTCTTCTGTCACCTTCACATTTCCACTCCTCACACGTCGGTGGCGTTCAGGCGTGCAGACACCACATCTTGGGTTTCAAGGACTATCTTCTTCGCTCTGCCACCTCCTCCTCCTCCACCTCCACCTCCGCCTCCTTGTCCTCGGCCGACGGGGTGGATGCTGTCCAGCCGACCGCCCCTCCCCTTCTCCCCGCCCCGGCGACACTTGAAGACCGCGAGGAAGGCGGCGCGGTAGTTGCGGTTCATCCAGCCGTACAACAGCGGGTTGGCAAAGGTGGAGCACATGGCGACCACGTGGAAGACGGTGTAGAGCAGGCGGAAGTCACGCATGTCCAGCACCGCGCTGTCGATGTCCGTGGCCAGCTGGAAGGCGTGGAAGGGCAGCCAGCTGACGGCGAACACCACCACCATGGTCACCAGCATCTTGGTGGTCTTGCGGCGCCGGCGGTGGCGCTCGGAGCTGGCGGCGCTGCTGCTGTTGGCGCCGCTCTCCGCCGGGCTGACGTGGCCTCGCAGCTTGGACCAGATGCGGGCGTAGGCGAAGGAGATGATGGACAGCGGCAGGAAGTACTGCAGGATGAGCATGGAGATGCTGTAGAGGGTGCCGTCAGTGTTTTTGCCCGGCCACTTCTCCGTGCACACCTGAGACCAAACACAGACAGGGATGGGAAGTATTTTTGATATAGATAGACGGAACACCCCAGCAGTGTCTAACAAGTATAATATCCTAAAGATCCAGAAATGTTAAAGAAAGGCAACTGGACTTGTAGAGTATCTTAAAGACGTAGCTTCTTCAGTTCTAAAGGACTTAAACATCAACTCCTCCACCAGTCACTTGAACTGAAGAAGCTACATCTTCAAGAAACTCTACAAGTGCCTTTCTTTGGACACACCATGACCTGGATGACTGACAACCTTCACAGGTAACTCCTGAAGTAAGATGACTTTAGAGATTTAACATGTTCTAGCCTGAAAAACCAGACCTGAACGTTCTACTGCCCGTCAACATGTCTGTCAGGGAAAGTTTATCTGGAGTCTCTCCATTGGGAACTGATTCTGATCCAGCAAAGTCTTGGTTGGAGGACTATCCAGTTAATGCAGAGGACTTTTATTGAATTTATGAGTTGAAACGCGTCCCATTATCCCGACTCTGACTCTGGCTACGTCAGCCAAGACAAGACAGTTTCAAGAAAACTGCATCATTGACAGACTTTGATTTCTTTACTTAAATATATGTAGTTTCTGGTCGGGTAGAAAACCAACAAAGAAGAAACAATAGCTCTGTTTTATCCGATTTATTTGCGTTTGGCTTGGTTAGGTTAATGGAGATTGCATTAGATGGGTTTAGATTAGAGCAGATTAATTCGATGTTTCCAGTGGCTCGGCTTCTAAAGAAATCATCTCCCTCCCGATTCAAATCGATCTCAGTTTGAACGATCTGATGTCGACTCGTAAAATCCTCAGATTAGCGTTTACGGCTCTGAGGGAAGCGTCAGGACTGAGAGCTGATTGGATTTCAAAAGTCTGACGACGGAGAAGGGCTGCAATGAAACTAGAGGGAACATGTTGTCGAGATGTCGTGAATCTCTGCAACGGACAGATATATATATATATATATATATATATATATTTATATATATATATATATATATATATATAAATATATACTACCAGCAGTGGGCACTGGGAAAAAGTCGCTGTTGTTTGCGTACTTTTGATTTAAGGTCCGCTACGATAGCAGCCCTAACAGATAATCTTCTTCCCATTTTACCTGAAACACACATACAATTTTCTCGATCAAGTTTACTCTCTCCTCCGCTCTTAGCCACGGCTCAATGTCTCTTCTTCGCTGGTGAAGAAGACCCGGTGGAAACGTGCACGAGGCGGCGTCTGCATTGGAGGCGCCATCTAGTGGCCAACCGTGTCATTAAAACTGATTCAGTGCAGTGTTGCAGAGGACACATTTTTATAATTATCAGAAATTAATCTAAAGGCCACTTCGTGTGAGGTCCGCCAGTTGCCCATCCCTGGTTTAGATCATTATTATGTTTTTAATTCATTTAGATTCTTTTTGTTTCAGTGTAGTTTAGGTCATTTGGTTAAATTACTGGTTTCATTTAGTGAGAATTAATAATTCAATTAATAGAATTTTAGTTTATTCAATTTAATTTAGACTCTAAATGCTTTTATTGGCTTTACGTTTGATGTAGATCACATTTAGAGTCAGTTAAAAGAGACTATGGAAAATGAAAGAGAGAAAGGGGGCCAGTAGCTGGAGAGAATAATGGAAGCATGTCGAACGAGACGGCACAAAGAGAAAAGCTGACTTCAGAATGTGGAGTAGATTAGGTAGAAATAAATAAAAGAGGAGAAAGAGAGAGCGGGGCTGAACGGAGGCAAGAGTTACCCGGAGAAGAAGAGGAGGCGGAGGAGGAGGAGGAGGAGGAGACGAGTGATGAAAGAAGTGAGGGAGGCAGAGGATGCAAGGAGATGAAAGAGATGGAGAGGAGGAAGATCAAAGAGGAGGATGAGGAGGGAAGCGAGGGGACTCTGATTAGGGGACGTGGCTTTACAGGGTGTGTGTGAATACACATGTGATATATATGGGCAGAGCATGTACCTGGATGGAGTGTCCAGGCTCCAGCGTGAAGGAGCCGTACTCTCTGAAGATGGCCAGGGGGCTGGCGAGCACGGCGCTCAGCATCCAGGTCAACGCTATCACGCCGAAACACACGTCCTTACGCATCCTGGTCTCCAGGTGGTACACGATGCACCTGGAACACACATGAACAGACGGCAGGAACGCCTTCTCACTTCAGATTCGGTTCGGATTCAGGGACTCATCCATACGTTATTGCTGCAGTGTTGCGTTAAATGATTTAGGTATTTAATGATAGTACGGTATCAGAGTTCACCTTGGTCAGACATACATTATTCTTAGATCTTGCATCGGCTCTAGCTCAAACTTATCGCATGCCCTCAACACCGCAATCTCTTGTGATTGGTTATACTTTTGCAGAAAATAAATAAGTAATTGGATTTCAGGAATTCAGGGCATTTTAATTGATCCGGCAGATCGTTTCTGGAGCATAATTACTTCCCAACGGAGAGACTCCAGGAGAATTTTCCACCGCAAAGCAAGTGTAAGCTGGGAGTTTGCTCTGGCTTCCACTGTATTTTCAGAGAATAATGTATTGTTACCACGGCAAACAACCATCTTTAGTTGTTTAAAGATGAGGTCAGTCATGCTACACCTGCACAATACTGGTGCAAGAGGTAAGAACAAGATCTGGTCTCGTTAATTCGTATTTTTCCAAGATTCCTACTCCAGCTGTTAGCCGCCAGGTAGTTAGCTTTAATCAGGTACTTCTGCTGTGTTGGTTTTGAATTTCGAGTGTTTCCTGGTTTTTGTTTTGCAAAGTTCTTCCTTGGTGTTTCTTGTCTTGCTTTACTTCCTGTGTTTCCCTCCTCTGATTGGTCGATTGGTTTCTCCTTGTGTGCTCCGCCCTCATTAGTCTCACCTGTGTCTCGTGTCACCATAGCCGTGCCTGTCTCTTTGTTCTCTGTCAAGCTGTCTGTTATATTTCTGTCCTGTCACCACTTTGGATTTTTCCTCGCGGTTCGTCCTTGGTTTTTGGTCTTTACCGGGTTCTTTTAGATCACCTTGTCAGCCCTGCAGCGCCTCAAGTTCTGGTTTTTGAGTTTTTATGGACGTCATTCGTGTCCTCCCTCCCTTGCTACTAATCGTTACGGCGTAGCCTCCCTGTTGAAGTTTGTGAACCCAACAACTTCCTTTTATGTAGTAATATCGCAGGTGTGTGAGTCAAAGCCCTTAAAGGCTGTAGCTACCTGGCCAACGTACAAGTTAGCTTCAGGTTATGGTTATGTCTTGGGGTGCTTTCACGCTGTCATTTCATTCTGATTCGGGGTGATTCAGATGTTGTGTTTAACGTCAGTTAATATAAAAAGTTCGTACGCAGTTTTGTGGTTGGTCAGAATTTCGGGGGAAAATTCGGATTTCAGGACATTTTAATGGCCCCTGCAGATCGTTGCCAGACCATGAATCAGTTGCCAACAGAGAGATATCGCAGTGGTCCTTTGTGCACTTGTATCCTAAACTAAACGTTGCACTGACGAACCCTGGGACTGGATGGATAACGTAGACCTGGTCTTGGAAATTAGTTTTTTATTGATGCAAGAAAATCACGGGGAAAAACATTTCTAATAAAGCTAAACTGTCCAGATGAGGAAAGTCCTACGTCGATGAGCTGACCCAAAGTTAACGGCATTTTAAGCTTTTGTTTAAATATTTCCCGTCGTCAAACAGTCGACTGCAGACGCTCTGATTTTGAAATCTATTCTTTGCTCAGTTTATTGATCAGACTCAAACACAGAGGAGAAGGATTCATGTAGAGACGGGCTGAACACCGGTGAAAGCTCCGGGAGCGAAGAGGTGTTTAGGGTCTGATGATTTAATTTGCATCGGTTCATCACCTCTAAAAAAAATAAATAAATAAAATAGTCAAATGTTCATGTTCAAATAACATAAAACAAACCTCAGAGCCCCGCCGCTCTCAACACCTACACTGAAACTGCGGCCGAGCGAAGCGAGAGTGGCTCCATTTGCGAGTGAATCTCGGCTGTAATCCTCTTTTCCGTCGGGAGAGCAGGTGCATTAAGATGGAAAAGGCTTTTTATATTTTACATTTCTGTCATTTAGAGGCCGCCGGTGCAGAGCGAGCAGGTGGAGGCTTCACCCCCCGGTGAAAACATCTGGCGGCAAGAACGAGGCGGACGGAAGGTTTTGACTAAAACACAGTGATTTTAGTGCATTTCATGTGATATTGGTTTATTTCTCATCACCTTTGCAAACTGTAATGCACTAGAGGTGAAGGCAGCTAAGAGGGCGTTCAACACCTGAGCAGAAGTGGCTGTTAAAGTAGAAAAACAGGAGTGGATTGAAATGCCATCACAGGAAAAACACATTTTTCAACACAGGGCTCCTCATGGGCTTGGAAACTAAAAATGAAGCATTGGAGATGATGTGAAAAGTAAAAAAAAAAAGAACAGATGTGAAGGTTCTCAGTCGTCCAGGTCACGGTATGTTCAAATGAACAAGCTGAGACAAGGACAACTGGACTTGTTGGGTTTGTAGAAGGTATTTCATCCAAGTCTTCAGCTCTAAAAGACTGGTGGGGGGGGTTTAAATAGGAACATCGGTGGGTGAGTCTGTTAATGACCAGACACTTATCTGTAGATGGAGGAAATGGTAGTGAACTATACTATTAAAGGCCAGAGAGGGGTTTCCCAATTTTAACTTTACTCCTCTTTCAAAGCATCTGTCTTCTCTGGCTAATATGTGGACACTGTTGTCCTCTAAAGAGTGTCCTTTTGTCCTTCAGGTGTAGGTGGACCGCTGGACTCTCCTTTATTGAGCCATGTGTTGGTGAAAGGGTTGCTTGTACCTTCCTCACTAAATGGAACAGCTTAATCTCCATTGCTCTGTTTTTGCCTGGGTTTTTTAGAGCATGAATCGAACTGGGATGAAACCCAGAGTGCAGCTAAGGCTGATGGATGAGGTCATTAATTTTGCAGATATATGGTCAAATACACAATTATTGGTTCAACCTGATGCTGGTGCTAGATGACAAAAAAAAAAAAAAAAGAGGATTATCAAACTTCTTAGAATTCATCCCTGATCCTGAAGGGAATCTGGACCAAATTTCATCCCAGTCCGTCTTAAAATTGCTGATATGTGTTTTTTTTTTTTTTATACTGGAACCAAAGTGGCAGCTAAGGACAGTGTGATACCCTGCTGACCTTTGATTTCGGAGGCGGGTAGAACCAAGGACGCCCTCTCACCTGTGGCGGTCCAGGGCGATGACGTTGAGCGTCACCGTGGAGACGTGCACGGCGAGGCCCTGGGCGTAGGGCAGCAGGAAGCAGAGGGTGCTGCCGAACTTCCACTCCCCCTGCAGCGTGTAGACGAGGGTGAAGGGGAGGCACAGCGTGTTGACCAGGAGGTCGGCTGGAAGACAGAAGGCGACAGGAGTTCCTCCGTTTAATCGCGTTCACAGTTAGTTAGCAGGTTTTCCTAAAACGCCTTTTCCAAGGTGTTCCCAAAGTTAAATGCTTGCTGATTTTGAACCATTTGAACCACACTCCCGTGCGAATCATCCATGTCCGTAATTTGCAAAGTAAAAATGACACCCCATATTACCCACCCTCTTTCTGATAACACGGAGGTCCTGTGATTTAGCCGCTAGCTAGCTTCAACTCCAACAACCTTCTTCAGTATTTTGTCAATATTAGAGATCTTGATCGTTTCTGGACAGCAGCTCTTTTTCTTTCTCTGTTGTGTTTTATATTAATTATTTAAACATATGAAGAATCATACGACTTTCTCCTTTCACAGAGTCTCTTATTGGAAACTTATTGTGGGCTGATTTTCTCTAAATCTGCAGCTTAACATCTCCTCATCACCCTCTGCAGTATCTTCCCCTCCATCGCTGATAACTGTACGGGCATTGGGAGGTGACTATCTCAGCTGTTTTCCTCATGTTCAGGGGAAGTCACTTTCACGCCGCCTCCCCCCCGGCAACGAGCGGGAAGAAACAAAGTGAAGGAGGAGGCGTAAGCCACCGCCACCTGCTCGTCTGAACCGATTAGACTCCTCTACAGAGTAAACCAAAAACATTTTCCACATCATTAAAATTCACAATCTTCAGTGATCTGCACATGCTGCCACGAGACAAATGCGATAAACGATCTGTCACCCTGCATCTCGTCTGCAGAGATATTTCAGTCATGCTCCTCGTCGCATTAATCTGGTGGTAATTTAACATGACGACATCCCTGCACACGAGTCGACCTGATACCTTCAGATGGACTGACTGTGGAGGAAAGCTGGTCTGGAGTCTCCAGCAAACATCTGCCGGTCCAATCAGATCATTTGGGGGCGTGGCTTAAAGAGGTGATGGACAGATGAGTAGTCATAGACGTCATCTGAATGTTTAAGTCCTTTAATTATCTGTCTCTGCTGGTTATTTTCCAGCTTTTATATTTTCCAGCTTTTCCTTTATTTTTTCTCTGTTGGTGCGCTCAAGGATGTCTCATCGTCTGATGTCTGAACAACAACTGATCGATAAAAGCTTGTGAGCGGTCGACTGTCAATTCTCTCGGAGGACAGAGAGCGTCCTTGAAACCTGAACAAAACAGAAAACAGAAGTTTTGGGAAAAAAATACTTTTTATAGCTACAATACAATAACTTTGATCATCTACCAATGTACCAGACAGTCTACCAGACCACCTACGAATCTACCAGACCAACAACCAGACCATCTACCAGACCACCTATGAATCTACCAGACCAACGACCAGACCATCAACCCGACCATCCACCAGACCACCTACCAGACCACCTCTCAATCTACCCGACCATCCACCAGACCACCTACCATCTACCAGACCACCTACCAAACCACCTACCAGACCACCTCTCAATCTACCAGACCATCTACCAGACCACCTACCAAACCATCCACCAGACCACCTCTCAATCTACCAGACCATCTACCAGACCACCTACCAATCTACCCGAGCATCCACCAGACCACCTACCATTTACCAGACCACCTACCAGACCATCTACCACACCACCTATGAATCTACCAGACCAACGACCAGACCATCTACCCGACCATCAACCTACCAATCTATCAGACCTCCCCTGATATCTAAGCACTGCTAGGTTGCTATTTGTCTTTAGCCTCAGCTCCACTCACGCTCCACCTCTTCAACCAGATGTGAATTATCTGGGATTTCGGTGAAGTCAAGACGGAGACGACCTTAGACACCACACTGAGCTCCAAAACTTCCAAGAAACATCTGGGGGACGTCACGAAGACTTCCTCCATTTTTGGGGGATTTTGCATCTTTGCCTCTCATACCTGAACTTTAACAAAAAGCAGCTTAAACATAACAACCTGCCCTTTGGTCCAGTTTATGTGTCGAATAAAATAAATAAATAAATAAATCAGCCCCAATCAAAATGTTCTTAATTCCTTTTGTGCTCTCCTTTATCCGCAATGTTCCTCTGTGATCGTGTTCGTGTGTCGGGATTGAGGGCAAACGAAGCAGCTGCAGCTCTGAGCCGTTCAGGACCGGCTCGGTCGTCTGAGGACTCGAGCAACTGGTGCAAATACGAGTGAAGTGCGGGGGGGGCACCATCTGCCCGGGGAGCCACAGACCGACAGACGGCGGGTCACGTGATTGATCAGCGTCAGACAAAGCCACACCTCGACATCTGCCACCGAGCGTCAAACTACATCAGGTCGGTTACGTCTGAAGGAGTCAGGGGAGTCGTGAGCTTCTGGTCGTTGGTCTGATTCCAGTAATGTAATAATCTATAAGTTACAACAATGTTTAAAAATACGAAACATTTAATGAGCAACCTGAAATTTCTTAAGACAAATAAGTACGATTTCTGCACATACAGTAGCTCTGGGTCTCAGTGTTCGACAGTTCGACCCCAAGTGGACAAATTAGGAATTGCAGTTACGTTTATTGAAAAATTGCATCCACACCAGCCACACTGGCCCACATTTGGTCCCCAAGCCTTATGTTTGACACCCGTGCCTTAAAAGATGTTCTACTATCTACTACTACCCCGCGGCTGTCCTCATCAATTGGGATCAATTTGATGTTAACAGCAGCAGCAGTTTTAATCAAAACCAGTTTGTCGGGCACGGGAGAGCCCACCATCCCCCCACCCAACCCCTAACCCCCCAACCTCCCAACCCCCACCTCGTCAGCTTTGGATGATTCAGTTTGTGATAAGGGCACCGTGCCAGAACATGTTAGGCAAAAAAAAAAGAAAAAAAAAAACTACACAAGAAATAAATAAAAGCTGGGTCTCGTCAAGCCTCGTGTCAACCCCCCCTCCCCCTCCCCGTCCCACCCCTCCCTTTCAAATTTTAGCCGTCTGCTTCCTGTGCCGCTGCCGGGCAAAGACGAACTGATAGAGGAACAGCAGGGAAAGAGACGAAGAGAGAAGAGAGAGAGAGATAGAGGAGACACGAAGACAAAACAGCCACAGAAAATTTAGGATTCAAAACGATAGAGAGGCAGAGACGTTTAGAGGAACAAAAAGAAGAAGAAATACGTTCATGTCGTCACAAATAAACGGTGCAAAAACAATTTCTTTTGGGTGGAAGCTCTTGGGTTTCATCATTTAGTTCTGACTAGTTTCAAGCAAACAGAACAAATCAAAGAGAAAACCTTTATGTAACAAATCTTTAAAGGATGTAGAGCTCCTCCTCCTCCTCCTCCTCCTCCTCGTGCCTCTGGCTCAAGTTGGGGATATTTTTATAAACCATGATATTCTAAGAAAAGGCCCCGGGCCCCGTGGGTGATTGACAGCCGCTCTCCTTTAGTCACAAAGCGAGAAGCGGCGGATTAGAAAGGACAGAATGGACGTCTGTTACAGTATCAGCTAGAAAAGGCCGAGCGCCGCCGCCACCGCTGAGCGCCGTGCCGCGCCTTCTTCAGACGACGCGGGCCCAGAAAAGTGCCGACGCAGGACGACGGGAAGAGGCGCGAGTGATGCGCCCGCGCCCCGACGGACGGGGACGTGACTCCCTTGTGGAGGCCGCGGTTTCCGTCCTGGGGTTTATGTAACAGCGAGGGAGGAAGACGCTGAGTTTAATCTCGTGTCTTTTATTTCCACTGTGAGGAAAGTTGACCTTCGGAAGTCCAGAGTATCCCTGCTTCGGGATACTCTGGACGAACCGGTCTCAACAGTTTGTTTTCCGACTCGTTTGCTGTTTCCTTGCTTTGTGCATTTAAAAAATAAAAACCTGACTCTGACTTTGTTCTTTTGTGGTGGTTCACCTGCACCCGTTGGAGAATTAGCTTAGTGCATATTATTGTAAGTTTTAAAAACCTGCACATAAAATCTATAAACCTCAGCTGAAACCAGGTTATTTGATGAAAGTATTCAGAGCTTCATCGGCTCAGCTGACCATGAACTCCCCCCGCAGACGGCGTAGACCTCAAGCCCCGAGGATCTCGAGCCCGGATGACGCCAAAAGGTCGGGTCTTTAAAATCGATTTCGCAGAAAGGTCAAGGCTCCTTGTAGTCCGTGGAACAACTTCATTAGACCGACGCGTTTGGGCCGGTGGACTTCGTCAGGGTCATCAGGTGTGTTTTCTGGATGACCCTGGTGAAGTGCTGGCGGAGTCTTGACCTTTCTCCCACGCCGTCTTTTTTTTTTTCCTCCTCCGAGAACCTCAGGAGCAGATGAAGTCTCCACAGAAACACAATTTTTCCTACAATTGATTTTTAGTGGAGGCCTGCTGGAAACTACCGGAGAGATGTGAATTTTGTTAATGCCAGCAGCTGAATTCAGGACGGCCTGAAGTCAAGAGACTGAGCCGTCGTTAGGACGGGTGGAAAAGACGCCGGGGTTAAATCACATTTTCTAAGTCTTTGCTACGATGACTCTGCAGTTGTGCAGTGGTAGGGTGTTTAAGGGGTGGACGAGAGGAGGAGGAGGAGGAGCATAGAGGGGTGGTGGATAGATTTGAGGAGTGGAAGACGTCCCCTGCTGCTTAATGTGGACAAAACCAAAGAGATGGTAGAGATGTATAGGTGCTGGAGGAGAAAGGCTCATTTAAGGTACAGCGGGTCATAGACGCCTACATACCTAGCCTACGCCGGTGCGAGTTTGTAAGTCTGTCTCGCTCTGTAACAACACCACCCAAACACTAGTTGGCGCTGTGTCTTTTTAGCCAGTCGGGTTAATTTTTGTTTCTACTTCCTGCTTCACTTTCAACAATGGCGACTGAAACTGTCCCCGAAATTTCGCCCGAAGACGAGTCTTAAAATGTTTGGATCTCCAAACCTCCTCAGTTAACCTTTCCTCCGTGTGTTCCATCTTTATTGATCCAAGACAATCAATTGGAAAATTGCGGAGATGGAGAAGCAGCCAGAAATACATGCTACTACCAAGCAGACCAATCAAAGTTCTTGTGACCTGTAGTTACATTTCTGGGGAGGTGGACGTCAGGCTACGGCATCAGCTATGGCGACAGACTGAACAGGAAGATGGAGGAAGAGGTGCAGCAGACTCTATTTCCTGAAGAAGCTGAGATCCTTCAACGTGACGCTGGAAATCTTTCTCCATTTTCTCTGCTGGGGGAGCAGCATTACAGGCAGTGACACCAACAAGCTGAATGAACCAATCAGGAAGGCCCTGGCTCTGTGATTGGCTGCAGACTGGAGACTCTGAACAAACTGCTGTGGATCATAGATAACCCTGGGCACCCCCCTCCACCATAAACTAGACAGACGTCGGAGAAGTTCTCAGGGTTTCATTTTCCCGGGACTTGTTAAAACTCTGAAGGCAAAGACAAGTTAATAATCTCACAGAAACAAGTTCACGCTCCGATAGACAACAACAACAAGAAACTCCAAACTAAGTTCATTTAAATCAAATACAAACCGGTTCACTTGGCTCATATCACATAAACACTCTTTCATGTTTGGGCCGCGATGAACGCCGACGGTCTCGGTGCAGCCTCGAACTCTACCGCAGCTGTCAGGGCTTCATTTGAGAAAAGTTGTTCAAGTCAAAAGACCAAACAGAAGTTAATCATGTTTTATAAAGACAGGAGCAGTGAGAGAGAGAGAGAGAGAGAGAGAGAGAGTGTGTGTGTGGCGTATTTATTAATGATCGCCAGCGGTTGGGTTTTACTTTGCATCCAATTTTCTTTACACTTTCAGAACAAGTGGCTCCTCGGGGTCCGGGAAGATGAGAGTGCGCGGCACACACAGACGTGTTTCTGTCTTTGTGAGGACCCTTCACTGACGTGAGTCGAGCCTTAACAGGTTTTAACCAGAGGTGGTTTCGAAGACGATGGTGAAAAATGTTCGTCCGTTTTTTGTTGTTTTTTCCGCGACCGGGACGCTGAAGGGTTAAAATTGATTATCTGTTGTTAAAACCATGAAATGTTGACGGGACGAGAACGTTATTTGATGATGATGGTGTTTGAATATCGAACATTCAAAATACAGGATCTGTAGTTCTTCTTCTTCTGGGTTTTGGGGGATTTTTTGGCAGTTTTGATTCTACTGGGCGTATCACCGCCCTCTAAAGGTTATGATGATCTCAGTCAGTTAGCGTTAGCTACCAAAACTAGCTGGTGCTACAAGCCTTGTGGCTACCATAGACTGTATAAAGATGTGGTGGAAGAATACGACACATGAAGGAGCATCACTCTGATACTGATGCAGCCTCCATCATGGGCACTAAGCTAACTATGAAGTTAAACAAGTCTCATCTAGCATTTAGCAGTTTTAGCATTTAGCTAAAACTGTCCATAAATGTAGCTCCTGGAATGAATCCTTCTTGTGTTTGAGTCCAAATACAAAGTCATACAGTGAACTGTTCAAGCTGTAAGCCTGAAACAGGTAAAACTAAAAACTAAAGTCTCTTCATCTACTGATTTCTTCTCGCTGCTCCGTTGCCTCCTCGTCCTCGTCCCTGGCGACACATGGAGGGAGGAACGTTTGAGTCGGAGGGATGTAGCTCACTGAGTCACGGTTAAAGAGATTTTCATGAAACTACAGGGGATGGTTTCTGCCTCCGTGTTTTACTGTTTCACAGCATAAAAAATTCTTCTTCTTCTTCTTCTCTACCTGTATAAGTTTTTTTATTTTTTTACCCAGCAGCTAGTTTAATAAAAATAAAGACCTCAACCACATAAATCTCATAACATCTATGACTCGGCTACAGTGGGTTTTTATCTTTTTAGTTAATTATGTTTCTTCGTGCAGTAAAATTAGATTTATTTATGAGGCTAGGAGAGCTTTTTGAATATTCTATAAAACAAGATGGGGATGGTAAGAGGAGGAGGAGAAGGAGAAGCAGGAGGTGGAGGGAGAGGAAAGAGGCTGAGGAGGAATAAGAGCAGGAAGATAAAGAAGTGGAGGAAGGAGGAAGAGGAATACGATAAGGAGGAGGAAGAAGAGGAAGAGGAGCAGGACGTAGAGGGAGAAGACGAGGAAGAGGACACGGGGGGAGGAGGAGGTGGAGGAAGAGGAAAATGAAGAGGAGGAAGAAGATTAAGAGGAGCAGGAGGTAGAGGAAGAAGAGGAGGAAGAGCAGAGAGAACAGGAGGAGCAGGAAGAATGTGATAAGGAGGAGGAAGAAGAGGAAGAGGAGCCGGACGTTGAGGGAGAAGACGAGGAGGTGGAAGCAAAAGAGCAGGAAGATAAAGAGGATGAGGAAGAGGAGGAAGAGGAAATGTGGGAGGAGGAATAAGAGCAGGAAGATAAAGGAGAGGAGGAAGGAGGAAGGAGGAAGAGGAATATGATAAGGAGGAGAAAGAAGAGGAAGAGGAGCAGGAGGTCGAGGGAGAAGACGAGGAAGAGGACGCGGGGGGAAGGAGGAGGGGGAGGAAGAGGAAAGGGAAGAGGAGGAAGAAGAGTAGGAAGGTAAAGAAGAGGAGGAGGAGGAGGAATATGATAATGAGGAGGAAGAAGATTAAAAGGAGGTAGAGGAAGAAGAGGAGGAAGAGGAAACAGGGGAGGAGGAATAAGAGCGGGAAGATAAAGGAGAGGAGGAGGAAGAGCAGAGAGAAGAGGAGGAGTGGGAGGAATATGATAAGGAGGAAGCAGAAGAGGAAGAGGAGTCAGAAGTAGAGGGAGAAGACGAGGAGGAGGAGGAGGAGGAGGAGGAGGTGGAAGAAGAAGAAAAGGAAGAGGAAGAGGTGGAGGAGGTGAGAAGTGTTCCAAGGAAGGAGAAGAACCAGAGTCTTACTCGTGTGGTTCTGCTGAAGAAGCTGATGCTGGTTCTGAGAGAGAGGAGTCAGAACAGGAAGTCAGGGTGTCTGTGCTGACCCCTGACCTCTGAACTCTGATCTCTGACCTCTGACCCCTGACCCCTGATAGGAGCTCAGAGCAGGGAGGTGTTTCTGCTCTGATGGTTGTGACCGGTTTATTCCTTCCTCCACCAAACAGCAGCCTCCTGGTCTCTGTCCGTGGTCCTGAACTCAGCCTCAGCCGGCCGCTCTCCGTGGTGCTGACGCCTTCACGGTTCACCCTCTCAGCCCTGATCCTCCCTGAAGAGTTTGTTCTGAACGAGACGTTTTCTTGCGTTCTCCGCTCCCACGCCGCACTCGCGCTGGCGCTCACACTCCGTTGCTCCTCATTGTTTGTTGTATCCATTAAACCGAGCGCTGACGTGGCGCTTATTAACTCTGCTTTATTAGCCTCCACCATCATTCAAACGATAATTAGAATGAGTTTACACGGCTTCATTGTGCTGCTCTGCCGCCTCGCCTCACACGCTTGTTGTTCAAATTAAAACAGCTTGATTTCCCAGTTCATGGCATTTAAGGAACTAAAACTCACATTTAAATAGTTTTATTATTTTTTTTCTTGGTGGTGAATCAGTCTTCTCGTTCCAAACGCCCACAGCGTCGTCGCTAAAACAAGGTGTGCTTCATCATGCCCCACAGAGGAGATTTCACAAGTGAGCATCATGTGTCGCTTCGCAGGCGGGCGGGAGTTGGGGAGCGGGGAGGGGGGGGGGGGGGGGTTGAATCTCGCCCGCTCACACTTCTAGTCTCATTAGAAATAAATAAAGCCGAGGTGAGAACAGCCCGCCGTGTGTCGCAGCAGATGATCCATTAGAGCGCCGGCCTCGGCTCCTGCTGCCGTTTACTGGGTGTTCAGAACCCTGACGGGGTGTTGAGAGAACAGACTCGTACCATACTCCTTCAAAGGCCAGAAACTGCAGTTCCTCTAATCTCCACTAGAGTCTGGGTCCAACAGTGAGTCAGTCACCGTAGACCAACTCTACAGCAGAAATCAACTTGTTTACAGCCTCATACAAAAACAGTTTCGGTCTCTACATCAAATTTATTCAACTCAACTGTTTTAATAATATCAAGGCTTCAAGTTATGTAGAATTAAGGGGCGTGGCTACTTTGTTTGACAGGTGGGTCTGACTATTTCTGAATTAGCTGGGAGCTAGATGGAGTTATCCAAGATGGAGGCGGCCAGAGATGCCACACTGAGCTTCAAAACCTTCGGGAAACACGGTCATCAAATACTCATGAGACTATTTATCAATATCCAAAACAAAATTAGCCAAAATTAAGATTCGTATTGATTCTATAATGTGCACAATAATAGAATATGATGATGTCCAGGCTAAATAAAATGCCCAAAGGTTGAATTGTGTGTACATTTCCTCCCATATTGGAGTCAGTAGTATTTCGTAGCCAGATTCTCCTTCAAGAGGTAAAAACCCAACGTGAGTCTGAGTTACAAGCCAAAAACTGCAGTTCCTCAAATGGCCACTCGAGGGTCCAACACATATGAGTCAATCAAAACAGTCCTCCACGTTAAAATGTCCAACTAAACAACAGAAATCAACATGTTTACAGCCTGGTATAATAACAGCAGTTGTGGTCTCCGCATCAAACAGTTTCAATTAGTTACGTAGAATTAAGGGGCGTGGCTACTTTGTTTGGCAGGTGGGTGTCCTCGCAGGTGGCTAGCTGTCTTTAGCCTCGGCTCAACTCACACCACACCGCTCTGACTATTTCTGAATTAGCTGGTAGCGAGGTGGCATTGCCGATATGCCAGTTTAGATTTTTATGGATTGTATAATGTGCACACTGGTAGCGACGCGATGATGTCCAGGCTAAATAAAATGTTCAAAGTAGTAGTGGAACCAGTAGTATTTTGTAGCCAGATTCTCCTTCAAGATTTTAAAACCCAATGTGAGCGTGACCTGAAAGCTATTTCTGAATTACCTGGGAGCTAGCTAGAGTTAGCCAAGATGGAAACGGCCGGCGATGCCGCACTGCGCTTCAGAACCTTGTCATGGTTCTTGAATTTTGAGTGTTTCCTGTGACCCTGTTTGTGTTTTCTTTGTGTTTCCTGGTTTTATTTTGTAAAGTTCTTCATTGGTGTTTCTTGTCTTGTTTTACTTCCTGTGTTTGGTCCGCTTTGATTGGTTGGATCGGTTGGTGTCTCCGCCCTCATTAATCTCACCTGTGTCTCGTTAACTCCTCCATGTATATATACACCTAGCCCTGCCTTTGTCTTTATCCCCTGTCATGTCGTCTGATGTTTCCTCATGTTCTCGTCCTGGTTTTTGGTCCTCACCTGGCTTTGTAGTTGTGTTTTTGGATTACCCTGCCTATCTTGCATCGCTTTTTCTTCCTGTTTTCAATAGATTCCACTTTGAATTGCTCAGCTTGCCTGTCTTGACTGAGCGTCTTGCATTTGGGTGCTCCCTCCCTTGCTAGTGTTGGTGACAAACCTTCGAGGAATGTTTTGGGGGCTTCCGTTCATTCAGATTACAAACTTTTATGGAAATACTTCCAGATCCAGATGCAAGATACCATGTCTGGCTGATGAAGTTGGAAATGTCATGAAAATGTGTCAAAACTGTTGATCACATAATCTAATGACTTTATGACGGGCACAGTGACTCTGTAAAATCCCCAAAACTTGGCCGTTGTGTGTGTGTTGCCGTCGGCCATGATGACTCAAGTGTCCATCAGCAGTTTTCAGACAGCTGTGTGTGGTGTCTCACATTAGTCGGACGTTCAGGAGAAGCTAGACTTATTTCTTATTGGACCACAGCACAATTGTTAGTTGTTTTTCTTAAATGTGATGTAGGGAAAAGATGGTTTTATAAATTAGACTACGCAGCCGTTCTCTGCTCTACATGCACAGCTTTCTATATTTTTTGGAAATCTGTTCATTTCTGTTTTAATCGCATGATGTGAAGATTCACATCGAAAGAGTTTGGTCGTTTGGCCGGAGTGTGGACTCCAGCGGATCAGAGTGAAACAGGATTTCTATCACGTCTGATTAAATATTAATAACTTTCTAAAGACTTCACTCTACACCTCAGAGGTGTTTCATCTGTGAATGACACGTTTCTAATCTTGTACATTAGATAGTAGAAAACTCTGCAACCCCTTGACTAGAACTGGACCCAGACTTTACAGAAATACCACGGATGTGAACGTAACATCAGGGCAAGGCTCAGCTGAAACGACGTGGACACTCGGCGTGTGAACGTACCGACGGCCAGATTAGCGATGAAGAAGTTGGTGACGGTGCGCAGCGTCTTGAAGCGGTAGATGACGTAGATGACCAGAGAGTTACCCAGAACCCCCAGCACGATGATGGTGCTGTAGGCCAGGATCAACACCACCTGTAAACAAAACAAACAAACAACAGTAAACATCTGTCGGTCGCCGATGAGCGCCCTTAAAACTGTTGGTGGAGGAAGTGCCGGGCGTTTATGTTCAACACCTGAGAGGAAATAACTCTTCATACTAGCAGGTGGTAGTAGTCTGGATTCATCATTCAAAAGAGGAAACGGGAATCTATTAGCTGGGTGGCTAGGATGTTATGAGGACCTACTGTTAGATGGGAGTCATGAAGCTAGAAAGAGCTGCTGTTAGCAGGTAGGCTAGGATGCTATGAGGACCTACTGTTAGATGGGAGGCATGAAGCTAGGAAGAGCTACTGTTAGCAGGGAGGCTAGGACGCTAAGAGGAGCTACATTTACCTGCGAGGCTAGGGTACTAGAGGGAACTGCTATTAGCTAAGAGGCTAGAGGGCTAGGAAGCTAGGAAGAGCTACGAAGTGTTGTACAGAACTGGTCCTTCCTGAGTCCTCAATGTTGTTGTGGGAAATATTTTTGTTTGAAGACGTTGGGGTACGTTTGGTCGTGGGTTTGCAGAGCAACTTGTTATGTCACAGTTTTAACACTTTCAACCGCACCTTCACGTGAACGTTACGTGTCTCATTTGTAACTTGTTTGGATAAAACAAGACACCACGGCATGTTCACTAGTCGATGTTTTTTAGGGATTGAAAAAGCACCAGCATAGCGTAGTACAACGAAATCATGACATTATAGAGCAAAATAATCCATCAGCATTAATAAGATATTTTTAGTAGTCAAATGTTTAGTCCTTTATTTCTGCTGCAGCAGTGGATAAATTATGTTCAGGGAGAGAATAATTGGCTTTAACAGGTGAAAAGGAGAGAGCACCATTATGTTAAAATGTTAAAATGACTACATTACACTTCCCTGCTAACACAAGGCTCACTCATCATTAATCAATCATAACTGAGGACGGCTTTAAAAATGAACGGGGACCGGAGACCTGTACCTGTACGCTCGGCAGCCTAATGGGGTCCTCCGGAAAATTAACTCCCTCCAACAAGCCCGTGGGCAGGACCGGGGGCCTGGGGGCACCACCGTTTATGCTGCTGGCGTCATCGTCGGGCAGGGGCAGGAGGCCGAGCTCGTCCTGAGTGGCGTTGACTGCGCTGAAGTCCTCCATGTCCGATCACATGTGTCCAGCCGGCAGCGCCATGTCACAGACACTCACAGTCACACCGCCTGTGGGACGGCAGAGAAACAGACGAGTAAATATTAGATAACGTATGCTAACGTGGGAAAAGTGGCGGCTAAGTACAGAGGCATATCAGTTGCAGAGGGAACAACATGAATTATATATACAGCAGCAACATTAATATCCAAATATCTGCATTCCTTTTAGCTCTATTTTGGTCTCCATCAGCTCCAGGAAAAAAAAACTTATGTGTTACTCATTAGCTAAATGCTAACTGAATCTGATAAATATTCTTATCATAAAATGTATGGACTTAAATGGTTAGCAAACCGTGACAAATAGCTAAACATAACATATAATTACCCCAAAGTAATATATAGCTCAACAAAGATGAATAGTTATTGTTATCTAAAAGTAATAAAAGTGAGAATATAAAGCTCACGGCAAAATTTTGAAACGGTTAGCTAAATATTAAACATAGCTAGATTTACCACTATTCTGAAAGTAATTATTGATTAATTATTATTATCTAAAAGTTATTAAACTGTGTCATTTTAAAAATATTAATAAGGAAATTTCAACAATATGTAATTTAATTATGCTAAAAGTAATGGCTGAATATTTGTAATAGCTGACTCAACATCAGCTATAACCCACTGATAAAAATTAGCAAATTTATTCTATGAACTCCATACGAACCGTGTCCAAGGGGAGCCCAATAAAGCTTTGCTGTGATAGAGAATAATTTTGTCAGTAATTGGAAAAATAAATCATTTAAATAAACCTGGGACTTTGTTTTCATTCACACACAACAGATTCCTAATGAGGTTAAAGCAGGAAAATCACATTACGTCAGGCTCATTAGTCTAAAGATTGACTTTAACTCCAGTCTTTGTCCGTTATAAACCACGGCTCCAAAAAGGACAAAATAACTTTGGTCATTTCAATTTAAACTTCTCAGGCTTCAACGAGTCTTTACTTTGTTTGCACGTAACCTCTAAAATATAATCAGTCTCTTTCAGAAATCTCCCTGTTTTCATTTTCCTTTCCTTGCTTAACCTGGAAAGTGACATGGAGTACAAATGAGATGAGATCAGATAATCTGCAGCGCATGCAAACACACCAGATAACGCTGGATGACCTGGCAAATCACAGACCGCGGGAAATCACTTTATAAAAACTAATCCCTGGTCTCACAGCTAAAGAGTTTGTCAAAGAGTTAGAAAAACCTTTGTTTTAGGTCAATGAAACAACAATATCTAAGTATAAATTTGGCCATTGGACCAGTTAAGGTCAAGTGGAAATACTCAGATTCTGTTACTGTCGTCATGACATTAAAAATAGGTAAAGGTGGGTAAATGTCATCTAAAAAATGCTAACAGGGGAACAATTGCGGCTAATTATAGAGGCATATAAATTACGCATACAGGAGAACCCAATATCCACTTTACTTTAGATCTGTTATGGTCTCCACCAGCTCCAGAGGAAAATATCTGGCATTTACTTTTATTAAATTTATGTTTTAAATGGTTAGCAAACAGTGGCAAGTGGTTAGCTAAAAACAACAAATATCGCTGATGACCTGATGTTATGATACTGCTAATGCTTAGCTTCAGCATTAGCTTAACAACCAACAGGACCTCACAACCGCAGTATGCTGAATGGTGGCATTTTAAAACACTATTAATCTGTGGACGAATTACTATGTTGATTAACTACAGCTGAGTAGCAACATGTGCGATTATTGCTAATGAATATTACCAGCAGCTGGCCACCTACAGCTTGAATAAACTTCCGCTGCAGTAGAATGAACTGTACACTTTTAAATTGATAGTCTGATATTGCGCATCCCATTTTTCATTGTGTTTATTTCCAGTGTAGCCATGCAAACAATCAGATTTCTGCATCAAGCCTCTCCAAACAAAGCTGTGTTGTCAAGGTGCCCTGAGGCAACACAGTGAGTCCTGGAGTCCGAGTCAAGCAGAGCAGCAGATGGTGGTTGGACTGGGCAGCTCCCAGTAGCCTCACACCCTCAGGCGGCTAATATTCATAAAGAAAATAAAATTAAATGTTGAGCATGTGGTGATTCAGATCACGTGGGTGGGATGAAAGTATGAGGTCGAGTAACGTTTTAGCACCTCATGCCACAACTAATCCTGGACAATTTAAATCTGTTTGAACACAAAGTTGAAAAGCAAAACAAACTAAAAATAATACAAAAATGTGAAACCACATTTTGGTTTTTGATGATTGTGGGGACCAGCTGTTTAGTTGACGGCTTACGGGGAGGGGACACTTTCCGTTATGTAGTCTGATGCAGTTCAGTCACTTTCTAATCACAACGGAAACCCTTCAACTTTCCAACTCACAATGTCCTGAGGCATAAAAGAAACTTGATAATAGATATCATGATTCAGACGCAGCCATAGCGAAGGATTCTCCCTAGTGGCCACCTTTGGTACTGCAAAAAAATCGTCTAAATGAACATGTTGATGGTTGTAGGTATTAGACAATTGCAAAATTTTTAAACTAGAAAAAGATGCTTTCAAGGATGCTTTTAAACACGTTTCAATGGGCTAAATGTGTCTTCTGTTGTCTAGCGGATGATACTTGCGACCATTTCTGCAAGGCACGAACAAAACGTCTAATTGCAGAGAAACAAATCTTTTTTATGTCTTTTATATTCACAGAAGCCACTTTACTGCCTGTAATTGATCACTGCGACTCATTGCATATGCATGCCCTTACATTTCATCACTAATGCAAAGCCCTTTACTTATCACCTGCATTCTTTATGATTTGGCGGCTTGGACTCTGCTATACTGGGTAAAGCTCCAGCTTAGCTCTAAACCCTTCACCGCCTTAACAAGCTACATGCCTCCAAGTGATTGCTTTTTGATGTATCACGAGGGGGAAAAAGCCTTTTTCTGTTATGCACCTTGATATGGAATAATCTGCAGAAAGATCTAAAAATAAAGATGTTGATGAATTAAAGGGCATCATAAAGAATGAGGTGAAGGGGGCGTGCGGTCGTTTTTCTTGAGAGGCCACTGTGTTTGTTGTCTCTCATGTTGAATTTTAATATGCTGTGTGGTTTTATGTCTCGTCTTATAAAATAGGTTTCCCCGAATAGAAACATAAATAAATGCTCCATGTGCCTTCAGAATACCATGAACAGAGACACTACATGACACTTTTAGATTATAGGTTTATGAAGTGAAATAAATCATCTCAAAACAGTAACTTAAAGTCGTATTTAAAGCAGAAAGCAAATAGCCAAGTGTAGTCAAATTTAATTCATATCAGAACCTGAGTCTCGTAACATCTGGATTCATTATGAGGCATGTTTCAACTGATACAGAGAAAGAAAATACCTCTGCATCAGCTGGATGGTCTTCCAACCTATCCGAGACATTTAGTTGTAAACTAACTCCACAGTACTCAGATGACGTCTATGACCACTCTTCTTCCCATCTCCATATTAAGCCCCACCCCCAAACGATCTGACTAGCTTGGTAGATCTTTGCTAGAGCATAATCAGCTCCCAGTGGAGAGACTCCAGAAAAACTTTCCACCACAAATAATTAGCCTGAATAATTTCAGGCTAGTATTTCCCATGAATTTGTCCATATATGGTCATGCTAACTTTGCATTCTCTTAATGCCGTGACACACCAAGCCAACAGTCGGTCGTTGAGCATTATCGTTTTTGTGGTGTTTCCCTCACTGTTGCCACCAGTTGGACTATTGCCATTGATTTAGCACGTTGCTCCCTAGCTTCCTAGCCTCCCAGCTAATAATAGCTCTTCCCAGCTTCCTAGCCTCGTGGCTAAAGATAGCTCTTCCTAGCTTCCTAGCCTCCCAGCTAATCGTAGCTCTTCCTATTTCCCCTTTTAAATGATTAATACAGACTTCGACCAAGTGCAACATTTTGCTCCAGACACAGTAGACGTGCTTGCTGGTAGTTCTTTGATGTCAGTTTGCGACCTTAAGTTGACAAAACCAAATAACATCAACCTCACAGTGGTGGCTAAGGGAAACGTGATAGTCAGCAGGTTTCAACTCTCTGACAACCACAAACAGATACAGCAAATTTCCTTCTGATCCATCCGATGGTCATTTACAAGTTGGTAAGAAAACCCATCCTCCTGCTATGGAATTTCAAAGCTTTAATTAATCAACAGGCTTTAAAATGAAGCATCTACACATTTCTGATGATTTCTGTTTCTTTAAGAAAGCCTTTCAAAGACTTGGAACTTGATATACTGCAATGAAGAAAATGAAGATGTGATGGCTGGTGGTTCTTTGATGTTGGCTTGGTGTGTCCATAACTTGACAAAATCTCATGAAGAAATTGAGTGGAAAGTAAAAGTCACTTTCCCTAAAGTCCATCTAAATGAAAAAAATAGGAAATCTCCACTTCAAAATAAAAATCTCTACATGTGTTGCTATTATTGAATGTTCCGTTTGTAACTTGAACACTGCTACACATGTACATTGATTCATTTTGAACTATTGATGAGCTACTTTTAGCTCCCTGTCATCATCTTTTATTTAAATGAACCAACGCCATCTTGACAGACGGCTTCCAGTCCGTGCGTCACACGTAAACTGTTCCGCTCACAGGTGGGAAGATGTCACACCAGCTGTGTCGAGGCTTCCTAACACTCGTGCACATACAGCTGTGACCTCTCCATTTCACAGCTCCGTGATGTAGGCCAGTCGGACAGCCTCGGGGGACGCTTCAACACACAACAGGAGTCACACACGGCGCGGAAACGAACGCGCCCGCGAACAAGCCGAGCACGACTGCGACCGCTCAATCACACAAGCTCAAGTGGGAATAAACACACACACACACACATGCCAACACAGTCCAGCGAGCTGATTCACTGAGCAAGTCGCCCGAGGCCGTTCAGCTCCCTCCTGCTCTCGCTCTGCCGGCAGGATCAGTGGCTGCCGAGTCACATTCACCACGCTGCAGCACAAACTCTCCTCACCGAGGGTCTGAGAGCGCTGCACCGAGCTGCCTTTTTAACGTTTACATCTCCAAAAAACAGAGCACAGGCGACAAGCACTCAAGACTATCATCACAGTCCACAAAATGCCAAATTAGGAATGCACTCTCTCTTTCTTTATTTCATTTTATCTGTCATCATTTTGATTCTTTGCATACATATGCCTTCTTTTAATACACAACACACCATATACGGTACTAGTCAAATGTTTGGACAAATCTTTGTGTCCAATATTATTTCCTTATTACTATTATTTATTCTATATGAATTTGAAGGAACACATATGGAATGAAAAAGTGACATAATCATATTTAAGATTCTTTGACGTCAGCTTTGCACACTGTCGGCGTCTACACAGTCAGCATCACAAGGTCGTCACCTGGAATGGTTCTCCAGCCGTCTTGCAGGAGTTTCCAGAGGTTGTCAGGAGGTCCAGCTAATCAGCTGGGTTTAGGTTTGTTGATTGTGGAGGTCAGGTGAACTCTCCTTCGTGGTTGAAAAGTCCTTCCATGGCCTGGAGGTGTGTTTGGGGTCATTGTCCTGTTGAAGAACTAATGAAGGTATGGGATGTCTCTGCAGAATGCTCTGGCAGCCATACTGGTGGAGTGTGCCTTGAATTCTGAACAAATCACCAACATCTCCCCCATCCCCTCCATGCTTCACAGTGGGAATCACACATGTAGAAACCAAAGAGCTCATCAGACCAAAGTCCAGAGTTCCACTGGTCTAGCTTCTCTTCCTTGTGTTTCTTTTCTTCTTGCTTTTTCTTGCTTCGGTAGTTTCTTCTTTGCAGCAGTTCATCCATGAAGGCCTGGTTCACTAGTCACTAGTCTATTCTAAACAACTGCTGTTGAGATGGGTCTGAACTGTGAAGCACTGATGAGGGCTCTGACTCTAATGAACTTGAACACTTGGTTCTTTCTTTCACGACTGAACTTGAGGAAACTAACAGGAGTTCCAAGCTATTGAAAGTGCTTGGAACTCCTGATTAAATGATGTTTACGTCTAAAAGTAACAACTGACTGTCATTCATCTGTATTTAGCTGAATGGTTCTTGACATAATGTGGATTAGTGGAGTAGAACTGTGGACCAACTCTATCATATCACAACACAACGAATGGTGTCAAACACATTAAGAAGGATAGAAATGGCACTAATTCAGTCTGGATAAAACACACAGTTAATGACTGTGTGTTTTATCTTAATGACAGCCATTCTAGGTTACTGATTCATAAAGCTGACTGAGGGGATGTCAAGAGGGTGCATGTTATCATTAATTTAAGACTGGAAAACTTCAAGAACTCTGGATGCATCCTCAAATGCAGTTGAGATAAAGCCATCCAAACTCTCATAAGGACAGGAAGACCAATAGTTATCTCTGCTGCAGAGGACAAGCTCTTAGTGGGACCGTCATCTCTTTTTTCGACAGGACAACGACCCCCGAACACACCTGCAGGCTGCCGAAGGACTATTCGACCAAGAAGGAGAGTTGACCTGGCCTCCACAATCAAGAAATCTAAACCAAATTGAGATGGTTTGGGGTGAGTTGGACTTCAGAGTGAAGCTCAACAACCTCTGGGAAATTCTTCAAGACTGTTGGAGAACCATGTTGGCGTTTGGTTTTATAGCGCCGTCGCCTGTTATACTCAGTTATACTACAGACACACTTCCCCTCATTTTCCATGAAGAAATATTAATTTTCCCACCGTGTCTGAAATGTTCCACACTCACTCGTTCCGTTTCTTCTTGGATTAATGTTGTTTTGTGGAGAAGCGCCACCTAATGTTAGAACTACAAAGTACAATACAGTCAAGCATAACTTCCATGTGTGGGCCATGTTCCATTATATCTTTAGAATTTGATGCAGGCCAGTTAAGAATACACCCCTGGTATAACCTCTTTCTGTCATGTAACTATATGTGTTTAATAAAAAAGAACAAGTACCTGCTTTTTTTTTTTTTTTTTTTCACCAACTAATTTCTCTTCAAACACAAACAGCTCAACATCAAGGTCAGGCCTGAAAATGTAAAACCTCTAGTGTTAAATTTTAAAAAAGCTGACGCTGAAAAATTGCAGCATCAAAGTGGAGACTCATAAAAATGAAGCTTTAAGCAGGAGCAGGACCTCCAGATTCTCTCTGTACATGCTGATACGATGAGTTCAGGGCTTCAAACAGCTGACACCTGCTCCACATAGCTGCTGCTAATCTTAAAATAAGCATCCACTACTAAAGAATGCGATTAATGCCTCGCTGTAAGCCTCAAAATATCCCCCGTTTACAAGTATTAAAGACTGATGTTTGTGCATTCCTCACATGACAGCTGAGGTTTCTACAGAGGCTACAGAGAGGAGGCTAATTTGTGGCAGTTAAGACTCTACGCCTTTGGAGACGCACGTTACAGTCTGTGTTTTCTCTGTGGCTGCAGACATGAATCTTTCATCAGCACCAGTGAGCGGATTCACAAAAAGCTATTTGCACACTACTCCTTCAGCTTGGTGTCAACGTCGTCCTTGTTGCAACAAACCAGCCGAGTCCCTCTGCTTCCCAGACCTCATCAAACGCTAATTGGGCTTCTTTTAAAATTCTTTTGTACTCAGTAATAAAAGGCAACATCATCTTTGGAGAACAGAAATTTGTTCTCTTTCAGGATCATCACACGCTCAGTAATTAGTACCGAGCATTGTGGTTGGTTGGTGCTGTGATTCTTCCACTTAGGCCACCGTGAAGTTTACTATTATGTTTTGACTAATGATCACGGCGTCTGTTTCTGACATGTTCCCCTGACGATGAACTATAATAACTCCACGACCATCATCAAGTCAACAGTTTAATTTGTTTGGTACTTTGATTTTTAAAATCAAATTAATCAAATTACAAATCACACACAGAATGTGCACAGACAAATACAATTTTATGCAGCTATTTTACCACTGCTTTAAACTGAACGTTGGGAATTTTTTTAATAGCGAGAACGCACCAAACAGCTGTTCTGGCTCTGTATAACATGGGTGGACTGAGTACCGACAAGAAATTTATGACCAAACACGCCACTACAAACTATGGGCTAGCAAGGGAGAGAATGAAGAGGAAATTTCAGCAAACTTTTAGTCATTGGCCATTTGCAAAAAAGAGAGATGCCCTGCTGACCTTCTTGTTGTCGGAAATCTAAGTACTATTTCTACTCGTGTAACATTAACGATGAGTTTGCTAAATATACGTATGAAAGTGTCATAAAAGTAAATTGCACTCCACTGCAAACCAGTTCTTGTATTCTGACACTTTAAAAGCTAAAGAGGATTTAACATCCAACGTGTCCTTGGTTTGATGGCTGCACGACCATTTCTTGTTTTCAAATATATTCTTTGTTTCCCTGCATGTTCTCACAGATTGCGAACAAATCCCCCAAATGTGCTCCTCCCCCTAATCTCCTCCTCCTCAGCTTGTTTACATCCTGTAATATCACATCTGATTAAACTGTTATCTCCTGAAAATTATCCACTGACTCACTGACAAACACCCAAACTCTTCTTACAGCCTTATTATTTATATTTGGTTGCACAGACACAAACACACACATTTTGATGAACTCCTTCATTGACATTCAGCGGACGTCTCAAATCTCGCTGGAACTCTCAAGCTGGCCGCAGTGATTAGCCGGGTTGAATCAAACAGAGATCTTAGAAAGCAGCACGAGGCCCGACATGGAAACACATCCAGGCCAGCAGAGTGCAGTAAACTCCTTGAATGTGACCGTTTGAGGGCTCTCTGGAGTGTTTTCTATAAAACAAAGTGACCCCAAACAGAAGCCAAGGTTAACGAAGCTCTCCTGATTGTGTCCGAGCTGCAGAAGTAGTCCTGTTTTCTCTGGGATCAGGCTGGGCTGATCCTG
Source organism: Chelon labrosus (assembly GCF_963514085.1). Classification (NCBI taxonomy): domain Eukaryota; kingdom Metazoa; phylum Chordata; class Actinopteri; order Mugiliformes; family Mugilidae; genus Chelon; species Chelon labrosus. The sequence goes on from NC_140337.1 coordinate 31,663,745, forward strand.
TTGTCCTCTGGATTATCGTTCAATTCTTAAGCAACATGGACTTCACTCAGCTTTGGGCTGCAGCTTAACTCCCATCATTAAAATATATTTTAAAACTGGCTGTTAAATATTTGGAAGATTAGATGATTACGATCTCCAATTTGTCATGTGTGATAAGACTGACTAGGGTTTAAGAAAAGCCAGTGGATTATAAATAAATATTCGACTATATGATTTGCAATGTGCAATTAATGCTTATTTTATCCATTCTAAACACACCTTGAGGGGATGTTTTCAAGATTTTAATACTCCTATAATCCAACACAATGACAAATTTGTGTGAGAAGAGAGAGAAACGTTTTTTCGATTTTTCTGTATGTTGTGAACGTATTGAAAAATTGACAATAAAGAAATCTTGAAATCTTGAAATACTGCCCAGAGTATTCTTCAGAACAACCCTGTTGGATGTTTGCTGCTTGTTTTGTTTGTTTTCCTAATTACTTTTTAATAATGATTTGAAACAAAATCAAAGCTTTCTAAAGTGTCGAGAATGTGCCCATCAGTGGAATACAGGACGCCAGGAAATGACAGATGTTTGGAGTCGCCGTGGTTGGTTGCTGCAATTTGTTGCTGGATGATTTCTGTGCCAGAGTAACCAATGTGGGTGATTTAAGTACAAAACCAAACATTGTTCTGATACGTTGGCCAGTTTTGCTGGATTCTTTTGGTGGTTTTTGAACAACTTTTGGGCTGGAAACCGTCTGCTGTATCTGGCAATATTGTTGCTCTTTCGGTATTTTGGGTAGTTTTGATACTGCTCTCCACAGGGATTTACTACAAGCAACAATACTTTAGGCTCCGCTTGCTTTCCACAGTGTTACAGCTGCTTTGATCACTTCCTGATTCCCCAAACTACTTCTACAGCACATTTGTTAATAAAGTTTTTTTTTTTTTTAAACTGATTTCCTTCAATACACCATTGTTGCTTTTACTTTGAGAGCCGCAGTAAAAACGTGATGATTTCTTGGCAACTTCTGTGGTGATGAGCCCTATGTTTGTGTGTTTCCTGAGCAGATTTATCGCCATTTATCCGTTTATCAGATTTGATGACATGAACTAACACTAAATCTATGAATATATGCATCAGGTCTGTGTGGTCACGTGTGACGGAGGTTGTTGTCCAACAGGGTGATTACCTTCCGCTCGTGTTCACGTGTTTCTCCGTTCGAAGAGCTCTACTCTGATAAACAAGACGCCTCATCGGCTTTGTGACTAATTAACTGGTCGACTGACTCGCTGTTTCAATAGCTAATCAATCCTCCAATTAACACGCTGATCGGCCCCGCACGCAGGCTCCGTGTTTATAATAAAGCTTAATCCCGGCTGTCTCATTCTTCTTCACTCGATTGTGGCTCAGATGATGAGACGCATGGATTTGTCGACGCAATAAGAAGCATTTTATTGACGCCTTAATTTACAGCAGCTGAAGTCGTTGCTTAGCCAGTTAATAAGTGGAAACATGCAAAGGGCCGCCTGAAGAACAATAACGATGCAATAATACATGATTAACGACGCACCGCTGCACAACAGATCCGGTCTGGGACCAGAGACCTCTGGAGTGGAGAAGTTTGTTTCAGCTCTGCTGTCTGTGCTGTATCAAGTCTCTTTCTGGAGCATTTTCAGTCCAAGACAAATAAAAGAAAACCTCCTGATAATAAATTCCAGGTCAGATTATTTGGTCCCTTGAATAAATTGGGACATCAGATGCTTTCTGAGGCCCCTGAGGTCCAGAGGTGGCAAACGTACTTAAGTAAAAGTATGGATAATTGTGTAAAAAAATAATTTAAGTACTGATTCAACTCCTTTACTCAAGTAAAAGTAAGAAAGTACAGGCTCTGAAATGTACTTAAGTAAATAGTAAAAATGATTTTGCCATTAATGAAACAATTCATCCGTTGATAATTTTGCAAAATGAAAAAGTTCTCGCAGTTTTTAAACCGCTAGCTAGTGTTAGCTATACTATCTAAACGATGTGTTCCCATAGCATTGCTAACGTTGTAAACTAGCTTCCACAAAATCCTCAAAAAGCTAATGATAGCAACAGAAACCACACCATACCTGAATTAGTTTTTTCACATTAGACCAGTACTTCTCAAACAGTGGGGTCAGGTGGACTTTCAGTATTACTGTCTTTATTGATGCTTGAACGATAAACACGCCTCCAGTCACTAGGTGGCAGCAGAGTTCAAACTAATCAACAGGCTGCCTGTTTAAAACAGTAGAAGAAGAACACAGAAAGCACATTGTCGACTTTCCTTCTCTAGTCCGATGCTCTAGTCATGTCCGATCATGTCACGTGTTTTACGTCTTGTTATCCATGGAGGTTAAAAAAGTAACGAGCCTGTTTTTCAAATGTGAGGAGTAGAAAGTATAGATATTTGTGTACAAATGTAGGGAGTAAAAGTAAAAACTCGTCAGAAAAAGAAATACTCAAGTAAAGTAGATACCTGAAAAATCTACATAAGTACAGTAACGAAGTATTTGTACTTCATTACTTGCCACCTCTGCTGAGGACCAAACACATCCATCAGTGGATCAGCATTAGTTCAACCTGATCAGTGATCAGAGATGAACTGTTGCCATGGAGACTAAAGAAACAGTTGTGAAAACATACGAGTTTACATCGAAACATCAATCAATCGCTGTAGGACTTCAGGAGGAAGAGAAGAAGAAGGAGAACATGAGGGGGGAGTAGATGAAGCTGGTGGAGAAGGAGGAATGATGAGGAGGTGAAGAAGAAGAAGAAGAAACTGAAGGAAGAGAGGTGGAGAAACGGAAAGGAAGGACGGAAGAAGAAATTGTAGAAGAAGGAGAAGAAGAGTGGCAAAACGTCTTCAAAAAACAGAAACCCTACAAGTCCAGTTAACCTTTGTTTCAAATTGTGTTTTGGATCTACCAGGAAATGGGTGACTGACAACCTGACAACCCAGACACAAAACTGAAATGGTCACTTTCTCAAACCCTTAAAATCTCAACAAGCTCGCAGCAGTCAGCAGGAGGAGTCGCCAGGAAACACGTCTGATCTGGAGGAAGAGCTGGACAAAGAGAAACGAGTCGAGACGGAGGCGACGACAGATCTGTCAGCCCGCGGCCTGCCACACTTTAACACAGGAAGTCATTCCATTTACTTTTACTGCCAAGCAGGAAATTAAACGGGCAGGCCAATGTCACATCTAAGGGCATTGCTTTTTTTTTTTCTTACATGAGATACAGAAAATGAGTTAAACCTTAGACGGCCAACGTGGAGGCCCTTCAGGTCCGGGGTCATGTGGGTGAGATAAAGGAAAGGACGAGCGGCTCTAATTTGATTATCCCCAGATTTAAGTGAGAATCAATCGCTGCGGCAACACCAAAGCTCAGAGTCTGAGACCTGTTCATTAAAAGGGGATTTAACACAGTCACATTGTTGTGGGGTCAACGACGTCCACTTGAATTTACATTAGTCCAGAGGAGCAGTCTGAATACAAACACGTAAGAGATGGACAAGAATATGCCTAACACTGGAAACAGTTTGGGTTTTTCTTCAATGCCAAGAAAACTGATTTCAGTGAGAAGCGATATGAGATCAGAATAATTAATCTCTGGAGGATTTTCCCTCGCCTCAATTCTTATCTGGTAACATCTGGATTTCATTATGAGGCGAGTTTCAACTGATAAAGATAAAAAAAAAACCTGTGTAGTCCTCCAACCAATCAGAGATATTTAGCTGTGAACTAGTTCAACTCCACGTCTCTCAGATGGTGTGTATGACTACTGTTACTCTTCCGTCCATCACCACATTAAGCCCCGCCCCCAAACAAAGTCGGAAACAACAGATCAGCATTTCCCATGAATGTGTCTACATGGTTCCTGTTGATGTTATATTCTCTTAATGATGCTTCCCAGCTAATAGTAGCTCCTCCTAGCTTCCCAGCCTCCCTGCTAATAGTAGCTTTTCCTAGCGCCCCAGCCTCCCATCTCATAGTAGCTGCTCCCAGCTCCCCAGCCTCCCATCTCATAGTAGCTCCTCCTAGCTTCCTAGCCTCCCAGCTAATATTGCTTCCTAGCTTCCTAGCCTCCCAGCTAATTGTAGCTCCTCCTAGCTTCCTAGCCTCCCAGCTAATATTAGCTCTTCCTAGCTTCCTAGTCTCCCAGCTAATATTGCTTCCTAGCTTTCTAGCCTCCCAGCTAATATTAGCTCTTCCTAGCTTCCTAGTCTCCCAGCTAATATTGCTTCCTAGCTTCCTAGCCTCCCAGCTAATTGTAGCTCCTCCTAGCTTCCTAGCCTCCCAGCTAATATTAGCTCTTCCTAGCTTCCTAGTCTCCCAGCTAATATTGCTTCCTAGCTTTCTAGCCTCCCAGCTAATATTAGCTCTTCCTAGCTTCCTAGTCTCCCAGCTAATATTGCTTCCTAGCTTTCTAGCCTCCCTGCTAATAGTAGCTCTTCCTAGCATCCTAGCCTCCCAGCTAATTGTAGCTCCTCCTAGCTCCCTAGCCTCCCAGCTAATTGTAGCTCCTCCTAGCTTCCTAGCCTCCCAGCTAATTGTAGCTCCTCCTAGCCTCCCAGCTAATATCGCTTCCTAACTACCTAGCCTCCCAGCTAATAGTTGCTCTTCCTATCTTCCTAGCTTCCTAGCTAACAGTAGCTCTTCCTGTTTCCTCTTTTGAATGATGAATCCAGACTACTGCCACCTGCTGGTATGGAGAGTTATTTCCTCTCAGGTGCTGAACGTATGCAGCAGCCGTCATCGGCTGTAGTCTTTGTGGTGCGTTCCAGGGCAACTATTTAGTAATATATCAACCAAAGTCCATAGGAATAATCATCTGGACACAATGAATGTCCAAACCAAACAGTACTTCCATTTCTAATTGGGCCAATAAATATAGGAGTGTTCCTGTCCGTGTGTTTGATAGCCAACAACCAGATGCTAATTTCATATTCCTCAAGTTTAAATACCAAATACAGAGTAGGTCCATCCTCATGCTATGGCCTTTAAAGCTATAATCAATAAACACGCTTCAAAATGAAGTATCTTCACGGCCCTGGTGATTTCTGTTTCTTTTACAAAGACTTGGAACGCCGTATACTTCACAGAAACAGTCACTCTGAAGGATATATGCTCTGCAGTGAACTCTGACACTCAGTTTAATCACATCACTCCACCACCTTGAGGAAGACACCGACCTCTGACCCCTGTGAACGCTAAATCGCATGACGGGACATTAAAACATGGCTCCCGCTCCACATCCGATGTTGGCAAATTGTAATCTGTGGCGATCTTTCGTGACCTGCCTGAGAAGTAAAGTGCATCGGGGAGCGAGGTGAGGTGCTGTAAATTTAATCAGAGAGGAGAGCTGGGGACCACGAGGACGGCAACATTTCTGCTGGAAGGACTCAAGGAGAGCGCAAAAGTGGAGAGCTGATGGTGGAAAAACACCAAGAGGAAGTTTATTGCTCTGAGAATTAGATTTAATTGATTCAGGTTCTGGTAAACATCAACAAAACTGGAAAACAAAACAGAAATCTTGAGCCAGTCCTTCTCCCTCACCTTCTGTAGTTTAATTATTAAGACAAATCAGAGGGTAGAGAAATACGAGCGATGAAATATTTAAAACTCTGTGGGGAGTTCATCGTCTGGGGGCAGACAAGCAGCCACGAAGCCACTTCTTCTAATCATCTAGCTGTCTGTCAAAACGTTGGGCCCTTATAACTGAATATTTCAACTGGTGCAGCTCATTGAGAGTCGAAATGCGGACTATATGTACGGTCTGAAGTACCAAAAACAACCAAACAAGTCTAAATACACGATCAAAAAATGCTGTGCAGTGATTTTAGATCTTTCTAGCTCTAGGTTTATTTTTGTGGCACATTTCTGGCACAAAATTCATAGAAAATATATTGCAACGAGTCCAACAACCAAACAGCAGACAGAGACAATCTGAGACCAGTTGGTGAAGGAAGTTTCGCATCTGAACCATGAGGCAACTTCAAGATTGAAACTAATTAGTTTTTAAAATAATCCTCCATGGGACTTTGGACTGTGAAATCTTCGGATTCCTGTTTATTGCAAATGTCGATTGGCAATCATACTTTATGAAGAAAACCAGCTCCAGTGCTGCAGCATCAAATCAGAAGCATCAGGTAATGTTTACATTAAACATCAGAATGAAGATCTCAGTCTTTACGTCTGGGGCTGGAGTTGTTGGAGTGTTTCTCCTCATTTTTTTTCCCCCACAAACTTTTCTGGAATTTCATCATCCGATACTTCTGTTGTGGATTTGTATTTTGTGTTTTTATGAGATGAACCTTAATTTAATCTTTTGATTTCCTGCATCATTCCAAAGTATTTTAATCAGAAAAAATAATGCATCATCTGAAAACAAACGGAACAGAAAGGAGCCCAGTATTGACCCCTGAGGGATGCCACTTTTGATATGAACACATTCAGATTTACAAACAGTCCTTTTACACATATATGATAAAAGTAACTACTTAACTACCCCTCTAGAGTGTAAAAAAAAAAAAAAAAAAAAAAACAAACAAAAAATGTTTGGGACTCAATAAATCTGAAGGTGGATGAAGAGCAGGAGACCATGCCAAGTTCCTGAAATCTGAGGACACAAGTCCTGCCTGGTCTGATAAATGTCCATTTCTGCTGAGGTTGCAGATTGTAGGTCAGAATCAAACACACTACTGATGGTATAATGAATGTTTCCTTGGACACTTTCGTACCTGTCATTCGATACCACAAAGTCAAACTGGTTTTATGCTTTGTAATTGCATGTCGTGCTGCTCACTTGGGCCTTAAATAAATTTTTCTGAATCTGAATCTGATGATTGGTTAATACTGTGCTCTGCTCTACCTCCACCACTTACAAAGAAATGTTGGATTATACACTGCACTTATTCTCATATTTTCCCTATTCTTGCATTCCTACCACTTCACAGAGATGTTGTCAACAGCAACTGTCAATCATCATGATGTCACATCCTGTTTTTGTAGTGTCACGACTCTTAAAATTGACTCTTCAATATACATCAGCATTATATTAGACGCCAGGAGGCTTCAATTTTGAGGAGTTGTCATAGTGTGCCTCTTTTTTTTACAGCCTATGCCTGATTCTGTCAAATAAATATTTGATATTAATTTGATATTTGTTCAAGCACAAAACTGTGGTTTAATGTCTGAAACAAAACAAGTTTAATATGATAAGTAAACAACAAAAGTAAATAAAATAAAATAAATAAACAGGTTTCTTTCAGTTGCCTTTGTTGCAGTTTGTATTTTGGGTATACCTTTACCGGGACGACTGAGAACCTTCACAGACATCACTTTATTTCATTCATGCTGCCAGTCTCCTGAAGGTGTTCTACTAGTTTAAGACTTGTAGGGTCCTGAAAGAAACCCTTCTAGTCCAGTTGCCGTTGTTTCAGCTTGACTTTAGGAAATGAAGTGATGACTCATGTCAACATGGAGTCCAATCTCAGGGGACGGTTTCATCTCGTGAAAAACAGAGTTGAGTTAAGCTTGTCATAGTAAAGAGATCTGAGATGTATTTTACATGTTCAGTTCTGGTTGGATGAAAAATTGCTAAAAACGCAGAGTCACTCCTCCAACACCAAGGAAGTGAGAGTGGAAACAGAGAGGGACCGGGGAGGAGATGAGAGTGAAAGAAGTTGTAGGGCGAGGGTGATATTAAACCAACATGACAAAGAAATCACAAATTCTCAGAGTGGTGAGAAGTGGAGCAGCAGCAGCAGCAGCAGCAGCCGACTACTTTCCACCAAATCCCAGCAGCTCATTAAACTTTCAAAAGTAACATTGCTCTGCTGATTAAGAATTGATCATGAATGAGACTTCACATTGTTCATTTCTGTGTCAGCAGGAGTAGCAGTGTCTCGCTAGAAATCCTAACCCCAACCCAAATGTAAAGTGATGCTCCAATTCACCAAAAAAAATAAATAAAAATACAATGGCAGCCTCAGAAACTAATTAGTTTCTGCTAATATATGTGTAGCCGAATGATTTCTTTTCCTCCCAACCCGAAGAGCTGCTCAGCATTAAGAGATTTTAACATTTACACTCACATGCTCGGTATCAGTGATTTCAAATGCCAGGATTGTTTAAATGTCAGAATACAGCTGCAGGTGAAATTAAGGCAAAGTTTGACATTTTCGTGTCAGTGAATGGATAAATAACGGCCATATTTTTCATGAAATTAAAGGTTTTTTTTCGGTTGTTAGTTGCTCAGTGACTGTCCAACATAGGACGTTTGACATTTTTACAGGTTTTTGTTTGTAATAACAAAAACAGCCATGATGCACGGATGATATGGATTAGATCTTCTGGTTAAGAACCGATCGTGAAGACTTTTTAGGGGTATTTATTGTTTTAATAATATAAATAAAAATGTATAAACCAACCAATATACGTAAAAGTGCTGTTTGTAAATCTGAAAGGGTTCGTGTTAAAAGTGGCGTCCCACAGGGGTCAATACTGGGCTCCATTTTGTTCCGATTGTTTGCAGATGATGCATTGTTTATTAACATACTTCGGAATAATGCAGGAAATCAAATTATTAATTTAAGGTTCTTCTCGTAAAAAAATACAAATCTTCTATTTACACTACAGACAAGAGCAGTATGCATAATGTGGCTCCAAGGGAGAAAACACAAACAACTGTTGTGGAACCAAATGTAAATGTTTTAGTCATGCATACATGTAATTATAATCAGGTGTTATGCACTACACTAAAGTAGATGCACATTTCACACCTGACCACTTCTGTTAATTACACATTAATGGCGAAAAAGAGGACAGATTGTATATGTTTAGCCACCTGCTTATCATTTTGAAGGTGCAGTTTGTTACAGATGACTGAATACATTCACTTCTTTACCTGATTCTGTGCTAGAACAAATGGCCGTGGGGGCATGCAGGGTATAAATCTGAAAGTGTTTATGTTAAAATTGTCGTCCCACAGGGGTCAATACTGGGCCCGCAACTGTTCGGTTTGTGAATAAATGGGAAAAATTGTGCATAAAAAAGTCATGTGCATGTAAAAGTCATGTACTGCACTAAATAGATTCATATTCCACACGTGTATGTAAAAAACAAATGTTTTTTAATGTATTTTTCTTTATATGCCACTTCAAATGTTGTTTCTTTGCAGCGTGTTTCTTGATGACCATGATGAAGGCCACAACACAACGTGTTGGTCCAATAAAACTACACTTCCTCCAAGTTTTGCAGGAGTTTTGACCTTTTATATTTCTTTTCCTCCTCCACACACTTTGATAGTGGGTGAAGTTTCACCAGAAACACAATTTATTCAACAGGAATCTGCTCTCAGCCTCAAATTGATGCAGAGACGAGAAAGACGGACGGTGTTCTCCAGTCGACTGAGCAGTGTCTTCAGCTGAGCAGGTATAAATCACTCCCTGATTGGACGGACAGAATGAGAGCAAGCAGTTTCCAGCTCTTCAGCTTCAAGGGCCGAAAATCTCAGCTTGGCGCTCACAGTATCAGGATTACTGTCAGTCTGGTGATTACAGACGGACAGACAAGCAGCTTTCTGAACCTCCTTTATCTGTTCACCACCACTAAAAAGCGGAGAATAAGTCTGATGGTTACAAATACAAAGACTGTCCCTGCGTGGTGATACATTCAAACAGCTGGTGATCAAATGTCTCCTTGTTTTTTGTGTGGAGAACAAAGGTAGATTTTTATTTTTTTTTTTAGGCCCAACAGCTGGGCTCTTCAGCTGAAGCCAGAAACCTTTTGGAGCGTGGTGTTCCAGAAACCTGCACTGAAAATCAGTGCCGGGCTCAATCGGTTGATTATCATGATGATGCTGGCTGGAAAGGGGGCACCAGAGTGCAACACATCAGCCCAAAATGGCACCAGTGTCAGACATGACTTTGAGGGGCAAAATCACTGCAGCTGTGAAAACTTTCCAAAGTTGCAAAGACGAAGAACTGAACATTCAGGTTCATCAATAGATTTTTTCTTCTCGTCAAACTCATCTAGGATTCGGTTAATTAACACAGCACATATGGTTCTCTGTATGACAGATGAGAATATGGGTTTTTAAGAAACAACAGTAAGCTATTTTACTGATATGGTTCAAGATGGGAGGAGTAAGGGTTGCATAAACAACTGACTGGTATCGTCTCAGATGAGAAACTGGATTTCAATGCATCTCAAATGCATGATTTTCAGCCTGACATGTGAAATGTCCAGAAAGTTGTAAGATGATGCTTTTAAAATTACAGCTTCACGACTTAAACATTACTCTAAATCTGGCCTTTACTTTTCGAAAGTACTTAACATAACACATGAGACAGCATCCTATAATTTGGTCAGCTTCCAGTTCCCTCAAAGGTTAGCGCTGTTGCATCGGTCTGTTTATGGTTATCGGTACAAATTTGCAAATTAAATTTATTCAGAGTTTAAGAAAAGTTGAAGTTGGCTCATGCACAGGTAGAAACCCAGACCGTTTCTGAGCATTGTGAGGATGGTTATGAGAGAATATTTCTGTTTTTAAAGATGCACCGGCGACTGATTGTAAACAAACTGAAACATCCAAACTCCTCTGAAATGTGATGCTTGTTACCATCAAACGCTCGGCTCACTGATGCATGTTTCAGCTTCCCCGGAACGAGGACAAAAATAGAGGTGCTGCCAGTGACAGAGAAGTGAGAAAATGGAGTGATGAATAAATCAGCGGATGGCTAAATGGAGAGGGAGAGAATGCATTAAAGGGACGAGCGAGCTTCAGACGGAGAGGCTGAGTGTCGAGTGGATGCCAGTAAACATGAGGCCTCGCTAACGTGTCGATGTTGAGCTCGGCCGACAGAAGAACTCAGCCTTTTATCTACATGCATGGGTTTCACTTTACAGATTCACTGGTACAGATATATTGTTGTTTCTGTTTCTCTAAACCAATCATTTGAGGACAGTGTGAGCTGTTTGTTGCACAGATTGAGCCCTCCGGGACAAACGTGGTGGTTTTGGGCTTCGACTAATAAAGTTTAACTTTGCTTCACACTGAATGAGCAGCGGTTGGACTCGCTGCCTTCCCCGAGGAAAAGGAGGAATGGTCAGGGGTGGCCTAATTATAGAAACAGAGGCAGTTTGGACTTGAGGATGTTTTAGCTCATCTGTCGGCTCAACTGAAATGAAACGGTGTGGGGTTTTTGCAGATTGAGGAGCTATGTATCGCTGCAACTAATCTGATATTTAGGAATATTTGAAATCTCAGTGTTTAAAACAGTGTTGAGATTTGGGATTTAAGAAGAAGGATCTTTTCTGAATTGACCCACAAAGCTGTAAAAATTGTCTTATTTTGTTGCAGACTATCAAACACATGCTCGAACAAATATCTGGGAGAACATACAGGGTATGAACTTGAAAGTGAAATGATAGAAGTGACGCCCCACAGGGGTCAACACTGGGCCCATCACTGTTTGGTTTGTTTGCAGGTGATGTTTTATTTATACTGATTAAAATGAATGAAAAATACTTTGGATTAAAGCTGAAAATGAATCAGGTGTTGATGATTACTATAAAACTCATGTACTACACTAAAGTAAATGGATTTTTCACACCCAGTCATTTATGTAAATCATACATTAATGGGATAAAGGGGCTAATTATATTCCACTTTCACTAATGCCTGAACAGATAACCTGGTGTTAAGGGTATAAATTTGAAAGTGTTAATGTTAAAAGTGGCGTCCCACAAGGGTCAATGCTGGGCCCATTTCTGTTCGGTAAAATACTTTACTTAAATTGGGAAAATTGTGTATAGGCGTACATGTCATTATAATTACGTGTTGATTATTACTATAAAATATAAGAATTTACACGTAAATCTAATAAATTAATTATGCAAAATCGTCACACTGTTAAAATAATTGCCCAAGTCATTTTTTGTCAAATTGTTTTTTTTTTGCCAAAATCATCTCCTCATGATGCCGGCCATGGTAAAATCGCCTACATCCTCAGTTGATCAGATCATGTGATTTTAGTGTGTGACACTTTTGGTGAAGTTTTTTGTGTTTCCTGAAAAACTTGAAAAAAATGAGTTAGCCGATTATTTTAACAGGGTGACGAAATAAAACAAATATATGAGTCCACGTCTCATTCTGCTCCTAAAACACTGATCTGTCTGGGAAGAGGTAGAAAGAGAACATATCTGAATGCAGTGTGCTCCTATTGGTCAACATCATGGATCCACTATGGGAGCTTTAGTTTGAGTTTTATGACATCCCCAGGTTCTCTTCTTCCTCCCACTGTCATATTTTTGTTTCAGTCCTGTTCACACGTCGAGTCTGAAGTCTCTGGACATTAATGGTTTGTTTGAGAAGTTATGTGAGTTTCAGATGGACATCAATCCGGAGATGTTCCTGTTTAAACCCCAACCCCCAGTTTTTGGAAAACCATGACCTGGGTGACTGAGATCCTTCACAGACATGTCTCTTTGTGGTTTGTTTAGTCATACTGCATCATTCTATTGTAGTTTTATGTTTCTTGGTGGTATTTTTGTGTCATGGTTGTGACTTTTGAAAATTTTCTCTAATCCTGTTTGTCTTTCCTGTTTGTGTTTTTTAAAGCTTCTTCCTTGTTGTTTAGTTCCTGTGGTTTTTCTAATCCATTGATTGTTTGATTGGTTTCTCCTTGGGTGCTCCACTGTCATTAGTGTCTCGTTAGTCTCAGTGTGTATATATAGTCCTGCACTTCCCTTTGTCAATTTAACAGTACCCTGTTTTTTACCAAGAGTTGTTCATTCATCCGTTCTCTTTCCCTGGATGAATCTGTTCATGTTCCCTTGTGGTTCCTTGTTTTCAGAGTTTTGTCTTCCTTCTGGTTTATTCAGAGTCTCTTTAAAACTAAAAATGATTTCATTCAGTCCTTGGTTTCTTCTGTGCGTGCCCCGTGTTTGGGTCATACCTCCTCGGTTCATATTGTGACAGTTCGTTTTTAATCTAATTTCCTTTAAGAGTAGCAGCGCAGGGCTTTAAAGCTGCAGGCGCCCAGTGATTCTGATGAATCTTGTACGATGTGTTAACTTGAACTACAGCGGCCTTCCTGAGGCCTGAAGCTGAGACTTCTCTGCTCGCGCTGATTGGGTCAATCGAGCAGACAAGCTAATTTTGATCGCTGACGACTCAATAAAGTTCATTCAAACAAGATGTCCTCAGTGATAAGAGAGAAAAACTGAAACTGGCTTTAGAAATGAAACAGGATAGTATTCTAACATGCTCTTGTGAATCACACCAATGCAGGTGTGTAGGATTCATTCGTTCATTCATTCAGTTCAAGGTCAACGAACGCCACGAGCCAACGAGGAGTAAAAAAAAAAGGTGGGAGTAGTCCCGCAGGAACAGGTGCAACAAATCAAACACGCCTACGCAGTTCTGGGAAGAGCTGGTAAAGAGGACTGTGGATGTGCTCCGGCTTTAAAACAGGAAGTGCATGCAAAAAAACCCAAAAATTTAACGTTATCAAACTGCTGCTGCTAATTCTGCTTAAGTTGATCGTTCTTAATTAGAAATTTAATGACAAGTGTATTTAAAAGTACAAAAACATTCACATGCAAGAAAATCCCACAAGATAATGGATCATTTTCTGGGGAAAAAAACAAACTCTTTACGTTGAAGTGGGAGAGGAAGAATGGAGGCAGTAAAAAGATGAGAAAGACAAACAAGAAATAGCCAAATGATACCAGTGGGACACTACTGATAAGAGATAGAGAAAATAAATGAAAGAAGGGGCCATGGTGGAAACAGAGGAGTAAAAGAAATAGATGAATATGCAAAAGAATGGAGGGGAAGAAACTGGAAAGGGGGAGAAACGAATAGCACTGACTAAAGAATGTAGGAAAAGTGAAAGCAAAGAAGAAAACGAGAAAGGGGACGACGGACACAAGACAAGGAGAGCAGGTGCACAGAAAAGGTCAGAAATGAGAAAATGGCTGAAGTCTGAGTAATAAAAAAAAATTTAAACCCCGGATCGCTGCAGCTGCTTGTGAACGCCTCACCTGCAGGCCACCTGGCTGACAGAGTGTGCTACTGGGATTTACCAGGGCAATAAACCTGAGCTGGAGGAAGGAGGAAAGGGGAGGAAAGGGGGGAGTCTGGCCTTAGGATGTAAATGTCAGTGCTACCGTGGAAAAAGAAAAAAAAAATCCTTCAAACAAGAACTTGAGCTCATCTGAGTTTGTTGTTGGTGTTCCCCAAGGCTCCATCACGGGTCCTCTTTACTTCTCTGCATACACGAGGCCACATATTCAGCTTTTCTTACTTCTCACTCAGCTCAAGATTAAAGCAGACAGTTTTTATTCATTTTTAGCCATTTTGTGCTTCATTTTATATCATGTTTTCTTCTTTGTGGCTATTTTGCAACACAGTTTATCGGTTAGATGTCCTGTTTTGTCTGTGTCATTTTGTTTTGCGGTCACTTTCTCATAACTTTCCATTTCCATTTGCCTCCTTTTTGGGTCTTTTATTTTTGCTCATTTTGGATTTTTAGTTTATCTGTTTTTATTTTCCTAGTGTTTTGCACCTAATTTTGTTCCATTTTGGTTGTTTGGCATCTTATCGTGGCCATTTTGATCATCAGCCGTTTTTTCATATTTTGTGACACATTTCGTGTCTCTTTCTCTCTTTGAGGTTGTTTTGAATGTTTTTGAGACATTTTGTCTTGTTTTGTGCTAATTATAGAATATGGATTATTTTTGTTGTTGTTTTGTGTCATCTTCTCGTCCTTGTGCAGGTTTTTAAATGTGCAGTAATTGACCAAATCTTTGGTAATTTTGTGTCTGTGTCTTTGTGGTTGTTTGCATTTCCTTTTCCATTTCTAGTTCTCTTTGGGCATTTTTAGATGTGAGTTTTGGATAGATTCTTGGTAATTTACTTTTTTTTGTCTCCTATTTACTAGATTAAAATCAATGGTGTATACTGTACGTCAATTTAAAATAAAAATAAATAGAAATGCTATTTATTTTTATTTTAAATTGACGTACAGTATTGTGAATTCTGAGAATTCATTATATGTTAATGTCATAAGACCAATCATCACGTTCTGAACTTGTTAACGACAAGATTGTTTTCCTCTGTTTAGTTTTTATTGGCGTAATAGTGGCTAAACATTAATAGGGACACTAATAAACAGACAAGCACAAAGCTGCAGGTGTATTCCTACGATAGCAACAGTGACGGTAATAAGAGTAATTCAGGAGTTTTAAATGATGTTTTATAAGCTGTATGCCACACATACACGAACCAAGTCAATATATGTGGACTTATTAAAAGCTGAAGTGAATCCAGCAGCCATATGGCTAATAGAACACTGATAGTCCCGGGAGAGTGGGTGGTAATAGGTTGTTGATAAGGAGTGGAACACAGTATTTTATGGCTGAATGTTCCAACCAAGTTGGCTGCAACGTCAATAATAATTTCAGCTTTAATTAATTCCCCTGGTAGAGAGAAGGAGATGCATAGAGAGAGGATTAATAGAAATCTAAACAAGGACGATATGAGTCCAACAGGGACAAGCTAACCGGAGGGGACGCCGCAGTCCAATGACGTCCTTCAACTAAACTAAACTTGTTGTTGCTTGTAAGTGATGCATTTTGGTGCAGTCTGCAAAGAGGGGAGGAGCAATCCTATTTTTATACTTTAAACTATTTCATAAAGCAGTGGATTCATAGTGGAAGAAGTGGAATTACGCAAATTAAAGAGACAAATGACTGTAACAGCATTTGAGACCAAAAAGAGTGAAAGGTGAGGAGAAAGAGGAGGAGGAGGAAATGCAGCGTGAGTAAACGGTGAGCTTTGTGACAGTCGACATGTACGATTTTTAAAGTTGACCTCTTAATTAACTCGTCTGCCTCGTTTCTCCTTCGCTCCGGTTCGCTCTGCCGAGCACAACAAAACACATCATCGGAACGGCGGCGGGGAACGAAAATAAAACCGTAATGAAGTAAACGCGACGCGTATAAATAGAACCGCGGAAAACACTCAGAATTATGCAAATTGGATTTCACAAAGTGGTCTGCGTGCAGAGACGGAAGACATTAAGGAGCAGCTCTCTTTCTCTAACACTTCTCAGTTTGCACAGATGTCCTCACTTTTCACGCATATGTTCAACTCTCACTGATTATTCATTCAGAAGTCCTGGTTTTGCTAAAATGTTCTCGCTTTTTAAACACGTCTTTGCTTCACATTTTCTCCACACGCGACTGAGCCCTACCCTGATTCCACAAACCACAATGTTCCTGGCTCATACATGTCATTTATTTAAGGGCATATATTGTAATTAAAACATAAAGCTTTAACTTGTAACGTTCATGCATGTTAGCTTAAGCGTAGGATGACTGAACTTCTTGTCTTATTATGTGCAAAGTTTGTCTCTGTTGTTCAGATTTGGCATTTCTTTACTTTAAAAGTCCAAGAGCAGCACTGATGTCACTGATGCTAGCCTGGAAGACAGAACGACGTCGGGAACTGGGAACTTCCCAATCAGATCATTTGGGGGCGGGGATTCATGTGGCGACGGACAGAAAAGTAACAGTAGTCAGGCATCTGAACACCGTGAAGAGGAATTAGTTTCCAATAAAATGTCTCTGGTTGGTCGGAGGACTGTCCAGTTGACGTAGAGCAGGGGTCACGTTAACCGAATATTTTCCGTCATTGACCGTGTTTTTAAAACTGTGACGGAAAAATCTGAAGGCCATCCGTCATTTTGACAGATTGCAATTCACACCCCTGACCACTTGGTGGCAAGTGACGTTATTAATTGGCTCTTGTCTCTCATCGCAGTTTGTGTTCCAAACATCGCGGAACTTTTATCAATGCACGATTTCCTGGTAAACCGATTACACTAATGCACACGTCAGAGCTCGGCTAACCATACACATATATACAATATATATGTATATATGTCTATGTCTATGTGGTTAACAGCTACGAAAATGGAGGAATCGGATTAAAGCATGTTGCTCGGTGTGAAGAGTTTTTGTGCAAATTGTGCAAAATAAAAGAGTTGGCATACCACCGAAGCACTTCAACCCTACGGTGCCATCTAAGAGCTGTTAGCGCTAGCAGTCCCGGTGCGAGTACGGACAAGACGTGTCGGCAGCCCAAACTTTTTTTTTTCCTTCCATTTAAAGTCTGTACTGTCAATACTGAAAAAGCACTTAAAGTTAATGACATTTTAATGAAAATTAAATGCTACTGAATTGCATTATTATCAAAAAATTAAAGTGACGGGTAAAAATAGATTATGACGGGATTTTTATGACAGACAACGAAAAAGTCTAGCGCAACCTCTGACGTAGAGGTACTTTCTTTCTCTATATCACCTGAAACCATTGAAACACAGACTCATATTTTGATATTAGAGCCCTGATATAAACCTGGAGCAGATGTTGCATGGTAGGGTCACGGTGGTGAAGGCTTAAACATGCCACTCTGAAGAGGAGAGATGGATGAGAAGACTCGACCTGAGCAGAGTTCAAAGTCCAAGTGACGTTAAAAATGACAGCAATCATAGAAACTGGGGGGGGGGTTTATTTGCAGCTACAAATGCTTTGAACTGCTGGTGGCTGTTATATCATCACAATTAATCATGTGTTTGAAAACTGCCATGTTCAGCACCCCACCCCCACCCTCGACACACACAGCTTTTCCTTTAAATCTCAAAACGACTCCAACATTTCTCCTCCTCCTCCTCCTCCTCCTCATATGAAACCTTTTCGATCCCTAGAGGCAGCAAACCAGAGAGGAAATCAAACATGCACATGTGCCTCCACCGGTATTACTGATGTTGTGGGGACTCGCCGCGTACATTCACAGACGTACAGCAGGACACCCCTGCCCCCGACCTACCCCCGCAAACGTAAACGTTTGGATTTTAGGGTGAGGCTGTGGTTTAAGGTTAGAGTCAGACTCTGGGAAACAGTCGTGACGTAAACGCGAGCGTGCGTTCGCTCGGAGAAACGGGGAGGACACGTGCTGTCGACAGTTGTAGGGCAGCAAAAACCAGAGGGAAGAAGAGATGGAAATGACAGAAGGGGGTGAGAGACGTGGAAATAGACTGGCAGCCGGAGATTCTGTTTCACCTCTCTCGTTCCACCTCTCCTTTCCCTTTTTCTTCAACCCTGGTTCCTTCCTCCACTTCCTCCTGTCCTATCTTTTCCTATTTCATCCCTTCCATCCATCCTCTGGTCTGGGATCCCGAGGGGGTTCCCAGGCCAGCTCAGATGTGTAATTTCTCCAATGGGTCTACCCCTGGGGGGTCTCTTCCCAGCTGTCTTCTCCAGGTAAACCTCCTAAGGGCCCAGGAAGCATCCTCAAAACATAGACGGACTACTAAATCAGAAGCTTTGACTTCAGCTCAGTCTCCTTCATCATCTCTTTCTCCCACTTTCCTCCGGGCCTTCCTCCTTCCCTAAAACTCTATGTTTTCTTCCCTAACCCTAAGTTTCTTCCTCTTCCTCTTTCTCCCTCAGTCATAACTCCCTACTCTACCACCTCTAATAACATCCTCGCTCTTTCTTTACACCTTTCTTTCTTTTCTTCTCACCTCGCCTTCCTTATTGTTTCCCATTTCCTGCTTTTACACTTCCTGGCTTTTCCCACCCCAGTTTCTTCTTTCCTTTCCTTCATCACTTACTTTGTCTCTGCTTTCCCAGCTTAGTCTCCTTTACCATCTCTTTCTCGATTTCCTAATTTTCTCCAGCCCTTCCTCCTTCCCTCCTACTTGGTCTTTACCCCCCCCCCCCCATAATTTACTTCTTCTTTCTCTCTCATCTCATATTTCCCGACCCTACCTCATCTAATCGCCTTTACCTACCATGATTTCTTCTTTCCTTTCGTTATTCTCCACGTTCTCCTCTCATCCCTATCCTCACTTCCCTCCCTGCTTCATATGAACTCCTTTCCTAATTGTGCTTCATCCTTTACTTCCCAACTCTCTTTTCCCATCCTTCTTCCTTTTCCTGAATCCTCTTTCCTTCTTCTTCTGTCCTTTCCCAGCTTAGTCTCGTTTATCAGCCACCCTTTCTCCCTTTCCCAATTTCCTCCGGGCCATACTTCTATCTCACCTCATCTTCCTACCTACATATTCTCTCCAACCTTTTCTACTTCCTTCTTTTCTTCTTTATCTTCTCTCCTTGCATACCACTTCTCCCTTTCCCAATTTCCTCCAGGCCTCCCTCCTTCTCTACAACTTTATTTTTACGTCCCTACCGCCTCCTTTTACGTCCTCCTTTCCCTACCTTCTCCTCTGCCGTCCTCCTACATCCTTTTACATTTTACCCCTTCTAAATTTGTCCACTTGCTTCTTTTATTATTGTCCTTCCTCCCCTTTTTCCTGCCCATACCTCCTCTCCTCTTCTTCGTCCTTCCTTGCCTCAGCCTTCACATCCTATACCTGAACTCCTGACTTTGTTTGTCTCAGTTGCAGCTCATTTGTACGTCCCATGATGGCTGCGCAGCTGTGGCCTAAAACAACGAATATCATGAATATATAATGCATAACAAAATGAATTTATGTAATATATAAGACAAGGACTCGTGTGGATGTTTGCTTGAACCTAATGCACACAGACATCTATGACAACGTTCTTCTGTCTCTGTGGGGAAGCATGTCTTCACCGCCTGCCTCTTTAAAACACATGTGTGTTGATGGAGGGGGGAGTTGTTACCCTTCAGGACAGGAGGCGGGCCATTAGGATGATTGACAGATGCTAAAAAGCGTCAGGGGGGCGGGGTTAAACCGGAACGTTTGCTGCCTCGAGGCCAAAAGTTGCATGTGGAGGCTGGGCTGCCAGCAGCCATCAGATCAGCCTCGCTCTGTGTGAGCGTGTGTGGCTGGTGATGAACCGCTCACACTGCTCCCTGCAACTTTAATTGCCCGACATCTGTAGCCACGGCACGCTCATTAGACGGGAGAGATAGCGAAAGAATGGAAATAACATGACGAGGGAACATCCTTGATCCCGGCGTGTTTGGCACATATCCAGATTTTTGTGTGTTCGCCCACGTTCAACAACACGCACCCACAGTGGGGGGCCTTTAAGCGGTGACTGGCAGCGAGGAGAGCTTTGGGCTGTTTGTCTTTATATAACCATGTGGACAAATCCACTCTTCTGTCAGTCTGAGGCGTCTGCCGAGAGTCACCATTCACTCTCATAGTGGACTCTGATTGGTCGCAACACCTGGATTCCTTGAATTCATGTCTTATCAAAATCTTTTATCCTAATATTTTGGCTGTATACATATGTTTGGATATTTTTGACATCTGTAAAAGGCCAATTTGGGAAACAAGAACTATTTAGCAAAATAAAGACGTTTGGGTGGAGGTACTAGCATGAACGTCAAAAGATTCTGGTCATTTAATAGTGAATCTTTCTGGTCATCTGAGCTACATGTCATTGCCATGTCTGTCTACCTCTGCTACATGTGGTGACTGTGACTTTCATTCATTTATTCATTTCATTCATCTGTTTACAGCCTAATTTAATTGCACACAGTCCTCCCCACTTGTAGTTTTTTCTCATATTTGTAAAAAAAAACACTTCTACTTCTACGGTCACTTTATATTTTAAATATAGTTTATACTTGTATATTAATTCTATGCAAATGTTTAATTTTACTACATATGTTTAATTTCTTGATTTCTCTGTACACATTTAAATTTACATTTATCTCAGGTCAATTTCAGCATATGGTTACTGTGTTATAAGTTAACTTTAATGTATGTTCAATGTATGTTACTGCTACTGGATGCTTGAATTTCCTTTGGGATCAATAAAGTATCTATCTATCTACATACTAAGATGGATTCTTCCACTGAGATTCGCATATTTAATGGTAACCCAACCAATAGTTGCAAAAAACACAACTTTCTCTTTTTATAAATTAGTAAGAGTGAATGCATTTAAAAGAAACATCTGTGAAGGTTCTCAATCATCCAGGTCATGGTGCTTTCAAAAAACACAAGCCGAAATGAGGACAACTGGACTTGTTGGGTTCCTAGAAGACGTTTCACCAAAGTCTTCAGTCCTAAAGGACCGAGGGGTTAACGACTTGGAAAATTGGGCAAACTTCACCAACACCCAACCTCAAAATCCATGATGCAGCGCCTTAGTATTTCAACAGAAGTAATATTCAAGCTGAAACAACTGGATTTGTAGAGTTGTTTTTTTTTTAAGACGTTTCATCCAAGTCTTCAGCTCTAAATGATTGGTGCGGTGGGGGCTGGGATTTTAATAGGAACATCTGAAACTCACATAACAAGGTGGTGAAACTTTTTCAAGACAGTCTGTTCACACCTTGAGACCAGAGTCTCTGGCTGGTAATGGGGGTGTTGGAGTACCGTTAATTAAAGAAGGAAAGAATCTGGTCATTATCAGACTCTCGTCATTTGATGAGTACCACCCACACATGTTCCTGTTTAACCCGCAGAACTGAAGACTTGGATGAAATGTCCTCCAGTCGCTCACGTTTCATCTTGTTCTTTTTGGATATCTAATTAAAATACGAACGAACATTTCGTGCTGGTACACAACTGGACGTTAGTGGAATAAATCGGTTAATGGACTCTCTAACAGGCTCCGTGTTACTCAATATGTGGCCTAAATTTGTTCTTTCACATGAGCTGGCAGACCTTAACCTCCCTGTAGCTCCAACAACAAATCAAAGAGTTGCTCTTTAGCATGCTCCCGTCCTAGCTGGCAGCAGATTTAACCAAAAACTCTTCAACTGTGAAGGACACCAAGGAGAGAAAGGGACAGTCCAGAGGTAGAGAAGGCAGAAAGGAGAAGCTCCACAGCAAAGGTAAAAGCTAAAACCGGATTTTAGTTCAGGTTTTTTTTAAAGGTCATTTGAGGGAGACCGGTCGCTTCCTGACAGGACGGGCTGAGAACGAGCAGCAGCTGTCAGGACGAGCTCAGCAGCGACAGGGATCGACGGACTGACTGATCAGGCTGACACGTCAAAGTCTGACTCACCGTAATCAATCAAACACTCAAACAGCTCGGTCAGCTTCCATCAGGATGAAGTCAGCCTGACGCCGTTCGTTTCCCCCGGATACAAATCTTCTGGTCTTGTTTCCTACATACGACAGAAAGTTTGACCAGAAATCAGCAACGAAGGGGCTGCAGCTAATCACTGAGCTCATTAATTCATAGAAAACTGTTTATACATTTATGTGAAATAATTAAAACTGCTGTTTTGAGAAAAAAAAAGATCAAAATAAACGACAACGGTAAGGTTTCACGGGATTTATATTGATAAAAAGAGGAATTTTATAAGAAATTGCGACGACACGATGGTGCCACAGTGAATAAAACTGAAGAAGTCGTATGTCTATGTACACTGACGTGCCAGTTTATTAGGTACACTAGTACTATCAGAGTCCTGCATGAAAACACAGCTGAATCAACATCTCTCTCACTTATTGGACACCAACACTGAATACGAGAACCTTCATGGAGGCGAGATTTAGAGCCTAATGAAGCGGACGGTGAAGGTTGTGTGTTTTCTTCTGTAGAGAATACAATGTTAGAAAGCAGTGAAGCAACTCGGAGGAGCTGGAGTTTACGTTCCATAAAATTTAGAGAAATCATCTGATATGTAAATCTGAACGCCCTCAAACAACCTTTAATTAACTTAAAGGTAATATATAAGATATAAGAAAGGCGGAAAACTTCTGAAACTTCTCCTGGAAGATGATGGTGGGGATGTTTGAAGCGAGCAAGAAGTTTAACTTGATTAAATTTCACTGCTCCGGTTCCGTTCCTGCGTCTCTGCCTGACCTCCACTGGAGTCTGCATTTCATTATTTCCTCCAGAATGTGGGCAGCAGTCCAGCTAAATATTCATCAGACCTTCCGCGGTGCAGAGTGACCGTAATTAAAGAAGGAAAGAGGACGAGGCTGGCCGGGCTCTGAAACGTAAACCATCACCAAGGTAACGCAGAGACGTGTAAACAACATGAAGTCCACGGCAGCCGTCAGCGTGGACGCGTTAAAGGACAGCATCAGGTCCTCGAGCTCCTTGGAGCTTTTAAAAAGTCAGAAAGCAGGACGGTAGGGGACGGGAGGATTTAATGAGGACCCAGCATCAACCTGTGGGTCAGGCCTCAGCGTGGGTGCGTTTGATTTAGGTCACTTTGCACACTGGCAGCGGGGCGGCGCAGACAAGTGCTCGCTGATGGCCGATAATTAGCTTGGCCTCGACGTGAAGGCGCTGAGAGGAGAGAGTTTGCTCCAGGATGATTATATCCTCACACTAAATGGATCTAAATGCTTTTGAATGAGCGCGACCACAAACCACCAAACATCAGCAGGGGATGGATTTACTGTAAAATCCTCCATCAGCGAGGAGGGGCCAGGTCCTAAAGGAGCAAAGAGCTGATTCTGACAGGTGAATAATGATGATCACCTCCTGATCAGGGGCCACACTGAGGGCCTACTGGGGCCCGACTCAATATTTCACACTTGCTCAGAGACAGCAGAGCTGGGCACACCGCTCTGCCAGCTAAGTTAGCTAATGCTAACGTCAAATTAAGATGAAATGAAATGATGCTCCTACTGTAGCTGAAAACGGCTGTAGTTCAAAGTCTGTCCGGGGCCCCGAGCAGACTCCTACGTTGCCTCTTGAGAAGCTTTGCCTCATTAAACCTCTGAGGTTCTGAGATCAGTTCAATCCAAACGTGATCTCTGAGACTTTTGAGGTTTTCTCTGAGGGTTTTAAGACTGATTCAGTGACAGAGAAGAAGAAGAAGAAGAAGAAGAAGAAGAAGATGATGATGATGATTTCTTATTTACTATATCAACATCAGATTCATCTTCTCACACCGAGGTTAAGAGAAGCAGGTGTAGATCTGGGAGTCTGGGAATCAAACTTTTATTTTGAAATTCAGTCGTACATTTAAACTAAAGCTTTTAGTCAACGCTCATCAAACCTAGCAGACTCTATTATATATATATATATATATATATATATATATATATATATATATATATAGTTTATTAAAGTTACAATGAGCTTTATTGTGAATCTTTGAAGTCATTTCATCCATTAAAACAAATATTTTATTCATATTCTTCTTCTTTTACTCGTGCTGTTAGTTGTGTGATAAATGTTTGCAGTTCATTTATATTAAACTACAAATGAATAAAAATAGAACGAGATAAACTTTGAGATTTTATTTCCAATGCACACGTTTGTATATTGCAATGCGCGTTCACAGACCTTAACGCCACCTGGTGCGTGTTTTTATCGCCTCGCACACGCACGCGTGCACCTTGCAGCCCGTCATTCGGTGCTGTGTTGTGTTGTGTAGTTCGCGTGCACGCGGGTGACCGGCACACTGACCTCTCTCTCTCTCTCTCTCTCTCTCTCTCTCTGTCTGGGACGCGTCTCTGTCCCGGGGCGGTCAGCGCGGAGCTCGGGTCCCGGCGGTGGCAGAGGCAGCGGCGGTAGCGGCAGCAGAGCTCACAGATCCCGGCCCTCTCCGTTCTCTCTCCCCGGCAGCCCGGACGAAGGAATCCACGGGGATGGAAGCCACGCGACTCCCGGTTTCCATTTAAAACAAAAAGAAAAAGAAAAGAAAAAGAAAGAAAGAAAGAAAGAAAACAAAATAAAAATAGAAATGTAAAGTGTAGACTGGAGATGGTTGTGAGTTTAAATCCCCATCCTCTGGATTCTTGCGCGTCTCTGCCTCCAGGTTCTCTCTCTCTCTCTCTCTCTTCTCCTTCCTCTGATTTATTAAACTAACATGAAACCAGTTCTCCTGTTAATTGTTTTTCTTCTGTTTTAAGGAAAAGAATAAGTCAACTTCCTCTTCACGCCGCTCCTACTTTGGATCAGCGGTGAATTCACTCGGAAACGACGCGCTCTCACTGCCCGGACAGATCCACCGTCCTCCCAGATAATAAAATAACAATAATGAAACAAAAAGAAGATGAGAAGACAAATATGTCAAAGAGAGCTCCTTTTCCTGTCTCTCTCCCTGTCTCTTTCTCCGCTGCTGTCCGTGTCTCTGTCCGTGCGCTCTGGACACGGACACGGGAGTGAGGCGCTTTACGCACGGCGCGTAAAAAAAGTGGAGGGTCACGGGAGGAGGGTTTTTAATGAGGAGGAGGAGGCTGAGGCGGAGAGGGGGACGGAGGGAGGGAGGAGGGAGATTTAGGGAGAAGGATGGAGAGAGGAGGAGGAGAATGGAAGAAGAAGAGAATAGAAAAGTGGAAGAAGGTGAAGCAAAGTGAATGAGAGAATGAAAGCAGAGGATGAGTGTTAGAGAAGGAAGAAATGGTGAAAGAAGAAAAGAGAGAGAAAATATTTCAAGTGTTTCTTACTGTAAAGTCTGTTGCTGCTGATCCTATATATACAGAGAGGGGGAGGGAAAGACGAAAACGAGTGTTGTGTGTTACTCCAAAGTCCTCTGAGGCTGATCCTGCAGGGAGGGGGAGGGAGGGAGGAGTGGTGTAGGGAAACATTAGCTATCTCTGTCATCTCTGTCAGAACCAATTCCAGCTTTAAACTCCAGTGAGGACACTCTGGTGGATCGCACACGGCGAGTCTGTGAGAATTCTCACGAGTGGAGAAACCCAAACGTTGTTTTTCGGCTGAGGTCTTTGAAGACGTCTTCCAACCTTCAGGCATCGTGGAAATAAAAATGACAAACACAGAAAGATGTCCCATTGATTTCCAAACTGGGTCAGGCCTCGTTGTTCTGGGGGGGATGAGGGGGTGGGGGGGTTGAAGCCTCCATCTTCATCTTTAAGTTCCTCGTTTGTTCCCTTGAAGGCCGGCATTTTCTCGGAGAGGTTGAATACTAGTACAGTTTGTTTGTAGCAGCGCAGTCGAGGCCGTTGAGGAACTATAGTTGTGGTTGTTGCTCTTATTCAGCAAAGCATCATATGTCTTATATCTAAAGGTCGTGGCGGTGACTTGTTTCCTGATGTTGAGATGTTTGTACAAGTCAAACTCCTGCCACAGTTCAAAGGTCAGGCCTCTCAGCTAATAGTAGCTCTCACTAGCTTCCTAGCGCCCCAGCTAATACTAGCTCTTCACAGCTTCCTAGCCTCCACGCTAATAATAGCTCTTTTCTAACCTCCCAGCTAATAGCTAATAGTAGCTCTTCCTTACTTCCTAGCCTTCACGCTAATCATAGCTGTTCTGAGCCACTCAGCAAATAGTAGCTCTTCCAAGCTCCCTAATATTCCAGCTAATAGTTACTGTTCTTAGCTTCCTAGCCTCCCAGCTAATAGTTGCTCTTCCTAGCTTCCTAGCCTCCCAGCTAATAGCAGCTCTTTCTAACCTCCCACCTAATACTAGCTCTTCCCAGCTTCCTAGCCTCCGCGCTAATAGCTGTTCCAAGCCACTCAGCAAATAGTAGCTCTTCCAGGATCCCTAATATTCCAGCTAATGGTAGCTTTTCCTAGCTCCCAGCAAATAGTTGCTCTTCCTAGCTTCCTAGCCTCCTGGTTAGCATTAGCTCTTCCTAGCTTCCTAGCCTCCCATCTAATAGAAGCTCTTTCTCACCTCCCAACTAATAGTAGCTCTTCCTAGCCTCCTAGCTTCCCAGCTAATAGTAACTCTTGCTAGCCTCCCAGCTGACAGTAGTTCTTCCTGTTTTTTCTTTTGAATGAGGACTACTGCCACCAAGAAGCTTTAAGGAAGCTAACGACCAAGGAAATAACTCTTTGTACCAGTTGGCCGTTGGCTTCCTTAAAGATTCTTGGTCTGGTCTGCGCCTGTGACGCCTGTCAACGCGGCTAAAACTCAAATAATAGAAAAACAATAATTATCATATGAACGATTATCCCATGAAATCTGTTGACCTTTCTCTGTCTAAGACCAATCTGACAACTAACTGATTATAATTCAGAGTGGGTAACTTCTCTCCGGTTTGCGTACATGCATTAAACAGGAGAAGAAAATAAAAACATCACGTTGTTTATGCCTCAGCTGATTCTCTACCTCAGCAGCAGCATCACAGTACAGTTCACTCCAGTTATTACATGGCTACAAAATAAATCATTTTTCAGCCTGACCGGGTAGAAGTAGAATAACTGCCACCGCACAGAAAACAGAGGAAGACGTCACAGTGGACGGAGTTATTTTCTTGACAGGCAGACTGAACTAAATGCAAAGCTGTCAGTCATGTTTAATAATTCTGCTCCGGACGAAACTGAGACGCTCTTTCATCTCCGAGTTAATCTAAACGTCTGCGGGACAGACACTCGCGCTGCTCGTACGCCAGGCCTTGTTTCACATTTGTCTGTCCCCCCAAATACAAACTCCACAAGCTTAAACTGTTTGTTCTTCACTGAAGGAGGGGGTTCACCTCCTACGCTGCTTCTGTAAACTTTCAAAACAAGGCAGACATTTAAAAGACAGTGTTACCTTCTTTTAGACGTGTTAGCTGCTCAGTTCACGGCAATGTTGGTCTGTTGGTTGATCAGTCACTTCGGTGCGGAGTGAAATATCTCAACATTTTACTTCATCCCACCCCAACGTTATCATCATGACCTAAGAAAGACGTTAAATGGTGAAAACAGAGGTGGTAGCAGCTGGAAGTAGAGGATATATGTTTGAAATGTGAAGCTAAACGTTATGGATAAACCATTTGGCCAAAAGAAAATAATTCATTCGGAAAAAGATAATGTTTGAATCGCAGAAGAAGCTGAAAGTAATGCATCTGGACCAGGACGGCTTGTCATCATTAATGGACCAATGAATTCTGAATTCTGCCAGTGAACTCTAAAAGAAAATGTCAGCACATCTGTCCATGAGCTGAATGTGAAGAGAAACTGGGTCATGCAGCAAGACAACGAGAACCAAGAACACAAGTGGTTCTACAAAAGAACGGTTAAAGAAGAACAAGATGAATGTTTAGGAACGGCCAAGTCAAAGTCCTGACCTTAATCCAATAGAAATGTTGTGGAAGGACCTGAAGAAAGCAGTTCATGTGAGGAAACCCACCAACATCTCAGAACTGAAGTGGTTCTGTTCTGAGGAATGGGCTAAAATTCCTCCAAGCTGCTGTAGACCACTGATCAGCAGTTACCAGAAACATTTAGTTACAAGGAGGTCACAGCAGATACTGGAAACAAGGAGACTCTGACTTTTGCACCTCAGAGATATGA
Source organism: Chelon labrosus (assembly GCF_963514085.1). Classification (NCBI taxonomy): domain Eukaryota; kingdom Metazoa; phylum Chordata; class Actinopteri; order Mugiliformes; family Mugilidae; genus Chelon; species Chelon labrosus. The sequence goes on from NC_140337.1 coordinate 31,691,934, forward strand.
TGATAAAAGAAAATTAATTTTCTTGATTGAATCAATACACAAGCTTAATATTTCCATTTCATTTGTTTGATTGGGTTCTCTTTGTCTACTTTCAGGGTCAATTTTTACACAGAAATGTAGATATATGTATTTTTTTGGTACTAAACCTTCATAAATGCTCAGGAGGAGAAACCACGAATTCATCAGCTCCTTCACAAGAAAAGCATCCAGCTGGTGACAAATTCGGAGTCACCAGTGAAGCAATGAAGTTGAGAAATTTGAGGAATCCAGAGTCCACCAGTCGCTGAGGGTCACTGTTTACATCGACCAGTCATGTGTGAAGCATCGTGAGGAAGCCCGGTTCACGTCAGCTGCTCCGTCATGTGTGCGTTACAGGGAGTTGTGAATGTGTTGTGACAAGCGTGCTGACTTTAAGAGTTTGGTTCACCGATGCAGAAGATGCGCGTGTTTGCGTTGAGTGTCGATGCAAAGTGAAATGAAGTGTGGAGTGTGGCGCTGGCCTTCCTGGAGCAAGTGTGACTATCAGTCAGAAGAAGACGGAGTCAGCGGAGCGTTCAGGATCAACACCAACCAACCGACATTCATTGTAATGGACCGAAGACATGTGTTACTGATGGTGAGAGCAGGTTAAAGGGTGACACACCAACAAATTACACGAAAAACCTAAAACCAATGGCATGTTAGTGCTTCTCTAAACACGTCCAGAGTTTCTGTTTGTGGCCCTCAACTCACAGCTCATTGGTTCCTTGGGAAACCAAAGAACTGACATCTTTATTTTTTTTTTTTTTTATATATATATCCCAAAAACAAGCTGACATGTAGAGTTTTTGGAAGATGTCTTCAGTTCTAAAATCCAACTTCAAAATACCACGATGCCACGTCTCAATTATAATACACTCAAAAAAAGTTGAAACAACTGGACTTTGGGTGACTGATGTGAAAGAATGAATTCAGGCCACATACTGAGTTAAAACTAATTTGGTCAGAGAGTTAATTAACCGATTTATTTAATTAATGTCAAGCTCTGTATCAGCATGAAATGTAGGTTGACATTTATATCCAAAAAAAAGAAGCTCAGTGTTTCATTCAAGTCTTCAGTTGGGTTTTAAGTAGGAAATGAACCACTATAAAGTCACATGAGTAGAGTCCGTTAATGACCAGATACTCACCTGTAGTTGGAGGAATCTATTTTGATCCTGTTTTCTGTTTCCTGTGTTAAGACTGTTTTGTAGGTTGATGGTCGACTATACCTCAGTCCACCTCCCATGTTCAGACATAGATGTCTTCCTTTACCCCTCTTCCAAAAACCTTCTTCTTCCCTTTCTTTGGCTAAAATGTGGACGTCGTCCTCAAGGGAGTGTCCTTCGTCCTTCTGATGCACCAATTCTCAAACCGATAAACCCAAATACAGGTGAGTATCTGGTCTCTAGTCATGTGAGTTTCAGGTGGACTCCACCCACAGATGTTCTATGTAAACCCCAACTCTCCACTAGATGAAAGGTCTTCAAGAAACTCTACTTCAAGTCCAGTCGTCTTTGTTTTCGCTAGTTTTTTGTTTTATTGGATATTTTTTTGGTTCCCTTCGGAACCAATGAGCCAAAGGAGACTCCTTTGAGGAGAAGGCAGATGGTTTGAAAGAGGAGTGAAGGAAGACATCTTTGTCGAATTAGAAACCCCTCTCTGGACAGAGGAGGTGGACTGAGACATAATCTGACATCAACATTGGCCCACAAGAAGTTTTGGTCTTTAATGTGTCCTGGGTGTGCTCGTCACAGAGGACCCGGCAAGGAAGGCTCAACAGCGCCCTTTACATCCTTCCCCAACATTTCTTCTTCTTCTTTTTTTGATCTCAGATTTGTACATTCTGTATTTAAGTTGCTGCACCATAGGCCTTTGAGGAAGGAAATTTTCAATCCTGTATATATGTTGCACATATGTCAGAACTGACAACAAAGCTTTGACCTTGACTTAACTCAAATTCCAGATGAGTATTTAGTTGTTAGCAGACTCTGGTCATGTGATCAACCAGTCTTTTAGAACTGAAGACCGGGATAAAACGTCTTTAAGAAACTCTACAAGTCCAGATGTCTCTGCTTGGCTTTTTGATACACCATGACCTGAACAACTGAGAAAATTCACATATGTCTCACCCAACGGTTTACTGTCTAACAATAGATTCAGCACAGGACTTGCTGGCTCTTTATTTAAGGTGATTTCGTGAGTAAAATCTATAACCCACTGCAGTGGACAGGAGCACATCATCCGTCTTCATCCAACATGGCGGTGCAGGTCGTCAATCGTATTCATTGCACTGTAATAGATTATTTAAGAGCTTGTGGGTTGACCTCATTAAAAGGCCTATTAGGTGCACTTGCCTCTCTCTTTAAATCAGACGAGCTGTGTTTAATTACGTTATGCATGCACACAGCAGCACAGTTACCTCTAATGTCCACACTAATCAAAGTCTTTCTGGGCTGTGTCTCCACTATTAGCAACATTTTTTATTCCGCTCGGCCGTCTTCATGCACACGGCGTCCGACAAGCCTGGATCTCTGCATGTATGGAAACGGTTGTTTATTCACAACTTACATAAAATTTTAATTGTGCCGGCAAACTAGTGGCACCAGAATAAGTTTATTTTAATTTAATACGTTTTCTTAAATGAGCTTTAGGCCCAGTTCATATGGAGCATTTTCGCTCGTTGTTCGTCTCTTTGTAGCTGGCAGTTGGTCTCTGGTGGACATTCAAAGCTCTGGTTGCCGGGGTAACCCTTTCTAGGCAAGCTGAAGCAATCGGAACACAGAAAAATGTCTAGTGTGTGGACGTTCATGCTGTTAAGGTCAAATATGTTACGCAGATTGTAATTTAATTCTTCATGTCATGCCATGTTACCCATAACTGTAGCTTTAACAAGCAGAATGACCAGTTAACTGTAACTGGTGTCAATGCTGTCATTATTAGAGTATGACTGAAAGAAACTGTAAGACACAAAACAGACCAGCAATCCACTAGAGGAAGCTGTGGTATTGTTTTCATAAGTCAAACAATGAAGCTAAAACTAATGAACGGATGTTAAATGGTTGAAATGTTGAGTTAAACAGCTAAAAGATGTTCACAAATACACTGAATGGCCAAAAAAAACCCCGCCACCTGGATGTAACTCAGCATCTGGATGTATCTTAAATAGTTTGCTAAAAGTGGTGGCTAAGCTAGCTAAAAATTCTAACGGGTAAATGATTGAAAATACCTTTTTTGGTTCGCAAGTTTCTGAAACTAAAGACAAATTGCATTGCACCGGACCCTTCATGCTCCTACTGCGGGTGGAGGGCACACAGGGAGACAAGCCCCTTGTAACTCTCCAGGCTGGGTACACGGACTCGTAATGTTCTTCGGCATTTAGGGTCATTCAGAACTTTGTCTGGCCCTTCGCCCAGGACCAATCCGCCTGGGGAGACCTTACCAGGGGCAAATGCTCCGGACAGTATAGCCCCTAGGGTCATTAGGGCACTCAAACTCCTTCACCATGGTAAGGTGATGGTTCAAGGAGGAGGACGACCCTCACCTAAGGTCATGAACTTTGGGTAAAGAGAGAAAGAACAAGATCACGAATACAAGTGGCCAAAATGAGTTTCCTTCCTTCCAGGGTGGCAGGGCTGAGCCTTAGAGATTGGTTAAGGAGCTCAGACACATGGGAGGAGCTCAGAGTAGAACCTCTGCTCCTCCATGTCGAGATGAGTCAGTTGAGGTGGCTAGGGCATCTGGTAAGGATGCCTCCCGCGAGAGGTGTTTCGGGCATGTCTCACCAAAAAACAGGTCCCGGGGTCAACCCAGGACATGATGGAGGAATCTCTTGTCTGGCCTGGGAATGCCTGGGGGTTCCTCCAGAGGAGCTGGTGTAACTGGTTGGGGAGAGGGCTGTCTGGACTTCCCTGCTGAGGCTGCCGCCAACGTGGCCCGGTCCTGGATAAGCAGGACAAGACGACGTCTTCATTTAGCTATGTTAGTGAAATCTGAGACTTGTAGGAAAAAGTTGCAGTCGGCAGTCGGATGTGGTCTTGACGGATTACTCTTGTCGCGACCACCAGCCAAGTGTGAAAATCAAACTTAAGGCTTCATCTACAAGAAAAAAAAAAAAAAAAAAGAAACAGTTATATAACGCTGGCTGTGAACAGTGTTACTTTCAATCAAACTGGAAAAAAAAATTTCGTGGGGTGCTTTAATATTCAGAGCTCGGTCCGAGGGAATTTGATTTCCCACGGTTGTCATAAAATGCTGCGTCGTACTCTCCCTATCTCCCCCTCCACACATTTTAATAGACACCCAGAGAAAACCTCCCCGCTCGCAGGTCTATATGCGACACTGCTCCAGTGCAGACAATTCTTCTCCTTGTCAGAGTTTGAAGCCTGGTTGTAATGAGTCTGCCAGTCACAGCGTCTGGGATTAAAACACAGAAAAAGGCACAGCTGATGATGATGATGATGATGATGATGACAGATGCCAGAGAGAACGAAGTAAGAGACCAAGAGAAAGAAGAAAAGTTTTTCTTGTCAAGTTGTTCATCAGTTCTTGCCTTCAGGTGTTGTTGTGAGTCAGGTCCTTCCTCCCACTCAGCAACGTGGACTAAGACCAAACCAGAGCATGAAACCCACTAAATGTGGTTTTTGCAGTTCTGGCAGTCTACTGGATTATTTTCATTTCAGCCTGTCAGACTTTAATCGACCCAACTTTGGCTGAACTCTGAAATGAATCTGTGCTCATTTCTTCAAAAGAAGCTGCAACCAAAGCTAAATATTAATGTTTAAGACGAACAGACGAATAAACTGATCATTGTTTTCAGGTTATTCAGGGACCTCCAGGACCTGTTGAACCCCACAGTGCAGCTCCTGATTAGTAAAGGTTCACTTCAAGTTTATAAATATCCTCGAGTAAAGCTACAGCTGCAGATTAAAACTTCAGTTTTTGCTGAGAACAAAAATCCAGAAAAGAAACTAAAAGCTATTTGTCAAAGGTAACAAGTAGCATTGGTTATTTACGTAAAACAATAAACAACAACAAGAAACATCTGAAATTACAAAAAAAGAAGTACTTGACAATGCTTTCAAGTTTGTAAGTTTGTAGCTCTTCCTAGCTTCCTACTCTCTCAGCTAATGCTAACTCTTCCTTGCTTCCTAGCCTCTCAGCTAATGCTAACTCTTCCTTGCTTCCTAGCCTCTCAGCTAATAGTAGCTAGCGTCCTAGCTGCTCAGCTAATGTTAACTCTTCTTTGCTTCCTTGCCTCTCAGCTAACAGATTTTGTTGGCAGGGGAAGTCAGACTATTGCCAGAAAAAAAAGCATTCAATCATTTTTACATAATAAATCCTTACAATATTTATGTAGGGTAGCGAAAAGGATGGTAAAGTACTGATTTTTTTTTTTATGTAACCTTGTCTGGATCTGGATTTCCCCAGGTATCTGGGATCTGAGCCGATCTATGTAGCCATCCTCAGGTGAAACCCTCTTCACGTTTGCCTCTGTATCACATTAGTGTTTATTTATTTTTATTCCTCAGTTTCTCTTTCCTCGTGTTAGCCATGTCGTGGTGGAAGCAGATTTATTTGAGGTGCGAACTGCGCAACGTGTTCGGTAGATTTTATCATCCACCAGCTGCTGTCGCGGCTAATGTTGCTAATGGTTTGTCAGTCTCTGGTCAGTGAATCTTGAGAGTCATTGTGAGTCAGGCGCTGGTGATGAGTGGATGTGTTACGTCCGCTTCCTGACGCCGAACCCCGATCAACAGAAGGTTAAGTATTTTAAATCGATTCATTTAAAAGCTCTGCCAAAACAAAAGCAGACAGATCAGACGACGGGGGGCGGCTGCATGAACAATCATCCACTTATTTATTCTCTTTATTTGGTGTGGTTGTCGCTTCCTTTCACCATTTATTTATTCATGAGTCCAGGTGCTGACGGATGATGTTTTCCCCACAAGCTGCTTTTACAAAGAGCACATTCTTTCTCCTTTTTTTTTTTTTTTATGGAGAAAATAATAAAGGAAAGTTTCACGGAGTTCAGTTGCAACATCTACGTGCTATTTCAGTCCGATAAGATGGATGTATCACAAACAAAACCTGCCGGTTGTAGCTGGCGTCTCATTTATCCAGAAGGTTTTTCGCTGAGCGTGTGCACTATTTCTCTTTATTATTTTTATTTTTATAATTTTTTTTTTTTTTTAATCAGAGGCAAATGTGAGCGTGCTGAGCGGGATCAAACATTATGCTTGTCAGCAGTTGACGAACCAGTAAAGTAAGGTGTGTTAAGCACCGGCTACAGTTCCATAAAGCAGGGAGCTCATTATATATGTTGCACAGATGGACCTCTTTACTGTTTGTCAGAAAACACGACCAAAGAACCAAGTTTCTCTTCAGGGTTGTACGAGGTATTATGAATGTATTATTTATTCTTTCAACATTCAACCGAGAAACCAGAGTCTGAAAAATTAACAACTGATTTGTCATTTCCTGATTTATTCATGAATTCATGACACACACTACAATAACCGGTTGTTTTTCTGCCGTCAGTTTCAATTCTCATGTCAAGAATAGGAAATAAGAAAAACTTCTGCCGACCAAACTGGATTTGTTTCATATTTAATTTGCCTGATGTGAGTGATCAGGACGTTTCTGACTCTTTTCGCGTCCTGTGATTTTCTGAAAACAAAATGTCGTTGCTTGATGTTGATGTTGTTTTGTTTTTGTCATTATTTTTATGCAAACATTTGATTACTGATGAGACATTTCTGAACTCTGTCTAAAACATTGACAAGACATTAACTCATACATATTCACCACCATATATGACCACTTGCCTAATATTGTGTAGGTCTCCCTTGTGCCTCCAAAACAGCTGTGACCATAGACAGTATAAATATGGACGTCAGGCGCTGGTGGTCGACCACCAGTTGCCATGCCAACCACCTTTGTAAAGTGAGAGTTGTAAAAGACAATTTAAAAAGTCCAGTGTATAATCAGTTACAGTTTCCTTGTAACTGGCGGAGGTAGAGCAGAGCGTAGTATTAATTTAAAGTAAAGTGTGGGTGGGGCATCGATATCATGGTTCCACGTGGCACCACCCTCAGACCATACAGATCAGACTCTGGCTCCAAAGGTGCACGATGGTGCCGCCCGTATTCCCGGGAAAATAGGGTCAGTTTGACCAATGGTCAGTTTGACCTACAGGAAGTGGAGTCCATGTTTATATACAGTCTATGTATATAAACATAGACTGGGGCAGCCGTGGCCTACTGGTTAGCGCTTTGGGCTTGTGACCGGAGGGTTGCCGGCTCGAACCCCCTCACTGCTCCCCGAGCGCCGCTGTAGCATGGCAGCTCACTGCTCCGGGTTAGTGTGTGCTTCACCTCACTGTGTGCTTTGTGTGTGTTCACTAATTCACTAATTCACGGTTGCAGAGACCAAATTCCTTGTATACACAAGTATACTTGGCCGACAGACACTTAATTCTAATGTTTATGACTCATCAGAGAATGGACATGGGTCTTCTGAGGGTGTCCTGTGGTGTCTGGCAACAGAACGTTGTTAGTAGGGGGGCCTTTGAGGGGAGGGGCCTCTGTGGATCATCTCACAGATACTTGATCAGTTTGGGATCTAGTGAATTTGGAGGCCAGGTCAACACCTTGTGCTGTTCTTCATGTTTTTTTTTAGTTGTTCCTAAAGTGTTTTTGTGTGTGTGTCTGTGTCATTGCTATGGGGGTGGGGGTGTCCGGTCTGGTCTAGGTGGGTGCTACATGTCTAAGTAACATCCACACCAATGAATGCCAGGTCCAAAAGTTTCCCAGCAGAACACTGAACTGTCACAAGATGGTTGATGTTATTTACTTCTAATGTCATGGTCATAATGTTGTGGCTCATCTGTGTATAAATGTTTAATGTTTGTTTTAAGTTGTGTGATTATTCTGTAGTGGTATACTGTGAGTGTAGTTAAATCTCCAGGCAACTTTTCTTTAAAAGTAAGATGATAAATAATAAACTAACTTCAGTCAAACATCCCGCTCCTCACCGCTGCTGTCATTTACCTTCAAAGCTTCGCTGTAGCCGTCAGCCTTGAAGGAAAATGTTTCCTTTTGAAATCAGTGAGAGCCGAGGAGCCGCCTGTCACGGGCCGATGTTCAATCACATCTGATAAAAGAGGGTGAACTCACTTTACCGGCGAGGGACACGCTCACACAGCCTTCCTCATCTGTTCACATCAAAATAAGGTAATGATGTTGACATGGGTTTCCAGTGTGTACGCTCACATAACATGTGGCTCCATCTGCAATTAATAGTCCCTGAATTGGCTGTTGATTGAAATGCATCCACGCATTGAGAACGTATGACAGCTGCTTATTTGTAAATTTCCATCTCTGCTACAAGGAAACTCTGCTGCTGTCCACACATGTGAACGCCGGGGATTAGCTTGATGTTGGCGTCTACTGACAGTAAATGATGGTCATAATCACAGCGGCGGTCCGCAGAGTCGTCTTTGTAGCGGCTTTGTCAGTCAAGACTACAGTAAATCATGAGGTTTACTTTGCATGCTTTGCTAAAAATGTCAGGTTCAATATGTTTTCCAGTTTCTCACAGGGTTTAACGGGACGCTGGTTTACGGGGACTCTGGTCGTAGACTGCATTGCGGGGACGCAGGTGGCATCTGGGGACGGAAAGCAGATTAAAAGTTTAGTTTTACATAAACTTTGATGGTTAATCAGTCTCATGCCTCTGTGTTAAGTATTAAGCAGTATGTAATTAGCTTAGCTTAGCATAAAGCATGGGATCAGAGGGAAACAGCCTGTTTCGCTTTCTTAAAATTTTAAAAATACACCCATCAGCAAGTCTAAAGCTCACAAATGTTCGTGTTGTGTCTCGATTGTTAATCTCTTTCCTAAAATAGGCTAAGCTAAGCTAGGCTAACCGCTTCCTGAGTGTATATCAAACAAGACTGGACTTTTCGTTTTGGTTAAGATTGTTTTATTAGAGTGAACATTGGGTCTACACATGAATCAGAATTAATTAACGTTAGAGGAAGCCTGAAGGGCAGAAATAGGCCAATACGATGTTATCACAAGAGAAAAGAAAATATTCCCGGGGCAGTGACTATTCTTTATTTAATTTAAAAAAAATAAAATTTTCCAGTCACCTTCCAGAAATAAGTGCTTACATCTGCTTAAAATATCATCCGGTTAAAATATTCCAGCAAAAAGAAATAAAATAAATTGAATTCATGTAATTTAATTTAATTTTTATTAACAATGAATGCACCAGTTTGATAAGAACTCAAGAAGTGCAAAAAAACCCAAAGTTTAATGAGTTCTATAACGTTTTAGCACATTCACTATAAAACACGTTTTTTTTTTCTCAATACTTCGTAGATATTAATAAGTAAAATAATTAATTTACATCTATGAATTTAATGATACATGTCTGATTCCATAGCTCTGGCTCTGAGGTGATAAAACCCTGCAAAACATTTGCAGGCATCTTCAAACCTTCGGAAACGAATCCTTTTTCTTTTCTTTGTATTATAATAATTGACGGCTGCTGTTGTTGAACCGAGTGTCGAGGTTTCCTCAGCCAGGAGATGGTTCTCTCGCCGTTAATATTGATGCTTTTGCATTTATTGATCGACTTTCCATGCTTCCTCACTTCTCTGGGTGCTTTTTTTTATTATTTATTTCTGAAACCAATCAAAACATTTTTGCACACTCCAAAACTTCCAAGCTGTGTTCTGGTGTGGATAAATGAAATAAGTTTTATTCAGTCTTTTCACTCCTGGCCCAAACATATCTACTTTATTGTGATTTTATACATGGCACAGCCAAGTGAACGGGCTCACAAGATGTCAGAGACTTTCTGTTCATAACGCCTTTTGACTCTCAGACGGTTCCAATATACGATCCATTATTACATCCACAAATCAGAATTTGAATCCAGGTTTTCAAATCAAATAAATGATTCTCCAGACTGGGGAATAAATGCTGAGAGGAAAGTTTTGTGTTTTATGTTGCCGCGGGGAATGATAACCGTTCATCAGGCAACCCGTCACTTGGTTATTAACATATAAAAGGGATTTATGACAAACGGCAAAAATAAATCAGGACGCTTTCCCACGGTGATGTTTCAAACTGCTCTATGTTAGCACTTTGATGTTTAACGCTACTTGTGTTTGTCGCAGCGTTTCTGGTTTGTTTGTTGGCAGCGTTACTTTACACAGATTCAGTGTTTTAGTTCATTTATTTTTTCTTTATTCACTCCCTCTGTTTCCACTCTGTCGTTTTTACGAGGCTTATATAGAAGAGCAACAAGGAAGATCTGCCCCAACGTTCTGTCTCTCTTGCTCTACAGTCAGCTGTTTGCTAGCTGTTAAAATCAAGTGAATTTCCACATCTCTTCTCTTGTCCAACGATCTGTTTGCTCGCGTTCTCTGAGGCAATCTGTTCTCTTTCTTTACACCAGTTGCAATTTATTTTCGTCTTTTCAGAACATCTGAATCCCCATCCTCCTCCTCCCCTCATCTTGGTTGTCCAGGGCGTCTCAGTCTGGGAGTCCTGTCTCTTATCCTACCTTCATGTGGGAGTCCCAACGGCCAAAATATTTACTCAAGCTCAAGCTCCGCCAACACATTTTCCACTTCATTCCAAATAATCTTACTTTACTGAGCTGAATTTGAAATTGAAACATGGCATCAAAACAAGCAAGAGAAATGCAGCATGCACTGGATAAGAAGCAGATCTGTCTCCAAACGTCCCACGTCACACAGTTTCTGCTGAGTAATGACTATCTGGAGCCGTGAGGACAGAAGATCATCACCATCCTTCTTTCACAAACACCTTCAATATCTTTAAGAAGTTATTTTGTTATTCCAGGAGTGCCCTGGAGTCGCTGACGGGTCTTTTTTTCTGATCCCAGCAGGTCTTTGAAACAACAACAACAACAACATAAAAACCAAAAGTCGTCATAATCAGCAGCAGGGAGTCAAGCCCGGCTGTGAAATGTTAACTCTGACCTGCTGGGAAATGAGAGGAGGGAGAAGAAGTCCTCACAGCTAACAGCGCTTTGAAATGGAAACCTTATTTATTCTCCTCTCAAGGTTACCATGTGTGCGTCTGTTCAGAGGTGTTGTCCGACACCTTCCTCCCTCACGCCCAGATTGAGCTCCCAGCAGGACGACGCTGCGAACGCGCTCAGAGTTTCAATCACGAAAGCAGCAATTCAAAGGCTTCGACGCGCCTACTCCTTCGCGTCTTTTTTATTTCATTATTTTTGCCGATTTACTACGTGATGAGACGAAAACTCTGGATTCTTCTGCTTTCAGTCGAGCCGGCTTCACGAGGCCGTCGCCTGCAGCAGCAGCGTCTCCAACGGCCTTGACGGAGTTTCAAGTTGTCGGCTGCTGTTTCTTTTCCCTGAGCTTCACGGCAGAGGACCAAAACTTTTCAGGGGATTCACGAGAATTCAGACTCAGGATCAGACTCAGGACAAAGGGCATTCCTTTGAAGATAACAACGTCCAGACCGATGGTTTGAAAGAGGAGTAAAGGAAGCTATCTATGTCAGACTGGAAAAACCTTCACTAAACAGAGGAGGTGGACTGAGATTTAATCTGCCATCTATTTACAATACAGTTTTAACTTCTGTCCCCAAGAAGTTTCAACCTCATTCACACCTTGACACTGGAGCCTCAGACGGACAAGTGTCGTTAGAGAGCCATTCATAGGGAAGAGGACAGGGAAAAAACAGTCCCCCCGCAACAACAGGTAAGTACCCAGTCGTTAATGAAAATTAGCTGCACCAGTTTCTGGTTGTTAACAAACAAGTTTCAGGAGGAGTTCCTATTTAAACCTCAGACTTCCCACCAGTCCCTTAGAACTGAAGAAGCTACTCGGATGATAAGTGGTGAAACGTCTTCTCAAAAAACTCTACAAGTCCAGTTGCCTTTTTTGAACCTTTTTTGGATATACCATGACCTGGATGACTGAGAACCTTCACAGACACTCAGGATCAGTGGAGGTTACGACCCCAGTCCTACGAGCCTGTTTTAATATTGGGCAATGCATCAACTACGCACTTCAGCAACTTTCACTGAAGATCATCTTCATCTTCTGGAACCTCTTGTCTTGTGAAGGGTCATTGGGGGGGCTGGAGCCTATCCCAGCTGTCATTGGTCTAGAGATGGGGTCCACCCTGGACTGGTCTCCAGTCTATCACAGGGCTAACACAGAGAGACACTCACACCTACGAATCACCAATGAACCTAACCAGCATGTCTTTGGACGGTGGGAGGAAGCTGGAGAACCTGGAGAGAACCCACACAGACACAGGGAGAACATGCAAACTCCACACAGAAAGGAAGAAGTGGATTAGAACCCAGAACCTTCTGGTGGGTGTGAGGTATCAAACATTCGGTTTGAGTTCTGCAGGAGAACAGAGAAAAGTTTCAGAAAAGAGAAACTGCTGCACTTGGGACTATCGGGATTTCATTGTCACCTTCTACCGGTAGACTTAATTCACGCAGCCATTAATCACGGCAACGGCAGCCGCTATGAGACCCAAAATGAAGAAGACAAACTCCGACTGTCGGCCTGCAGAACAACAAACGCCTCAACCAAAGCTTTTTTTTGACAATATTCAAACTATCTGCGGTCAAACGTCTCAAGTGTTGTTGCTTCCACCGCGACCATCCATCATCCTACAAGTGTATTTAATCTGCGGTCCAGTCTAATATTTTCTGTCTGTTGCAGCAGGTTTAGCGACCGTGTTAATCATCTTTATCTCCTGACACTCGCTGGGAAAACCAATCCCGTCCTCGGAAGACTCCCGCTAATCAAACATCCGTGTGGTTTCACTCCAGTTTAAATAGATTTGCATACATTAGGAAAATATCCACTGCAGTCGATTGTTGTGACATCGATAGTTTTAATGGCAACGCAACAGAAAGCTTTTAATTTGTTCCATTCGGGTGATGAGTAAGCCGAGTAATTAATTAACCAGAAGTGGGGCGGGGCTTTTCTCAGGAAAGCAACCGCAACAAATGAATTCCTTTAATTAGGAATTTATTTATTTAAAAGTTTCAGCACGCAGTGAATAACTGATGTTGCTGACAGATCCAGAGTAAATGTGTGATTCTCTGTTCTTGTAGGCGTCGTAGCTGATCTCCCTGTCAGATCATTAAACTTTCAGCAGGGCGATCGTGTAGCAGATATCTGCGTTAGTCGCTCTCTCTCTCCAAAGCCTCCACTGTGTCGCATGAAAATGATTATATCTGTCATAATTTTAACAGCGCTACCGCCTGGAGGAGAAACCTCCTGGGCCCGCTAGCATCTAATCATCATAATTCACCTCGTCCTCCATATTACCCCCCCCCCCCCCCCCCCCGTCACCTCTCTCTCTCCCTTTTCTCTGGTTTCCAGTCATCAGCATTTTTCTGATCCCTGTCATCTCTGCTTTCGTGCCGTCACATTCGTCCCCACCTCCTCTCTCCTTACAGGCCTCTTTGACGGATACATCCATCAGTCCGTCCTAATTTTTCCCCATTATTCCGTCTCTTCCCTCCATCATTATGTTAACGCTCCATTTATCCATCCATTGCTCCCTTAAGGGTTGTTTTCCACTGAATCAAACCCTGACCTCGTCCCCAGGCTGACGGGACAGGTGTACCGCATGTATTTATATGTGTGTGTGTCACATTTGCAGAGCTGGCAGCATCCAGGCGTGGAAACCTCCGCTGCGACGCCGTGACTCACCGCTCATGTGAAATCCACGGGGATGGTGTTTACGTTATCCTGTCGAGGACTCAAGGGGCAGTTGTTGGGGTGAGATCAGGTCTTTCCGCTGCGTCCCCTGGTGTGTGGACATTCCAGTCAATGTCAGCTGCAGATTTTAGCATGCTAATGCTCACTGTACGAAGCTCCCGCAAAGACAACATGTTGCAGCGATGTAGGCCGCAACTACTAGGATTTCAGTCCAAGTAACTGTTGCTCAACATTTATTGGGTCCAGCTCCAACTGAGCCGCTCAGTTCCAGTCACCAGATATTTTCAGTTGAGTAGAAGCCAACGTTTGCTCTGATTGGTTGTGGAAGTACACACCAACCATAGACTGTATATAAATATGGACTACACATCTCCACTTCCTTCCATTGGCCAAACTGACGCCATTTTCCCAGGGATATGGGCGGAGCCATCTTGTGACTTTAGAGCCAGAGTCTGATCAGTACGGTCCGAGAGTTCATTTTCTTTTTTTTTTCTATTTTTTTACAACTCTCACGGTCTTTATGGAGCGGTTGGCATGGCAACTGGTAGTCACCATTATGTCACATCCTGTATCTAAAGCTTCAAATAACTAAAATGAAACATCCAAAAAAAGGACACTTGAACATTCATCAACATTATATTAACTATCTAAAATGACAGAAACCATCCTTGAAAAACTTTATTTGGCGTGTATTTTAGTGTTTTAGTTTGGCCCAAGTCCCGCCCACTAACATGGAGGGGGCGGAGCTTATGGCATATACTGCAGCCAGACACCAGGGGGAGCACTACTTGCTTTGGCATATTTATGCTGTCTGTGGAGTAAAGCCCTCGACAGATCACCAACATGTTTTTGTCTTGTTACTATAGTTTATTTGCTTATTGAAAAATGCTGAAAAAGTTTTTATCTCACCCATAAATTTACACAATAAAGCAGACAAAGCATTCAGGAAACACCGGTTACTGTTTCGTCAACCGGTAGCAAGTCGTTGTTTTGGCCCCACCACAAAAAGCTGAAGTGTTCCTGAAGTACTTTGCATCAACGAATTTCAACTATTTCGCATAAATCTACTCTAGATGGCAAATATGAATACAAAGCTTGTGTAACTCCCAAGAAATATGACCTTGTAACATCCAATATGAGCCCGAAATGAGCCTCCAAGTCTGTAGACAGTCCACTACGAGAAACTGGTTTGTTATTTTAGTGTAGACTGTTAGCATGCTGTTGTTTGCTAATTAGGTTCTACAGCTACTTGGTCACAATCCAGATGCTACAATGGCAGAGCTGTTTCAACCCCTTTTAGTGTAGCAAACAGAAATTAAAACTGTACATGCAATAAATGTTTTAACCACAATTTGTCAATCATATGATTTCTACCATTAGCACTTTTGCCAAAACTGGTAGCTCTTCAGACCAGTAGAAGTTTCACAGTTTCCTGTCATCTTTTAAAAGTAAAACATACAGTTTTGGGGTATTTTCTGAATCACGTTTATCATAAGTGTGTCGTTTTGCCAGTGTGATCTATATTAAATGTCAGGAGATGACATCAGTCGAGGAAGTTGCTAGCTAGCAAAATGTAGAAATTACGAGACGTTTCATTCGATACCGCAACCGAGATTCATGGGGCCAGTAAGTCTAGACCGGACTGGGAGGCCTAACCGAACGACCGTCACACCAACTCTGGCATCTTTATTTCCTGATGGAGAGGAGCGGAGAGTCTGTAAATTCAGAAGTTGTAAAATCTGCTCGCAGCTTAAGCAGCGTGCAAAATGGAAGTAAACAAATAATTAATCTTGCTGCTGAAGATGAAGTAGCTGGTGGAACCTGCAGGCTCCGAGCCACTCAAATCAACTCACGTAAAGACAGATTAATGGCATGCATGCAGACGGTAAGAGCAAACACGGGAAGCATGTGGCGGATTTTCCAGGCTCTCAGCTGATCTGACTCCTGTGTACATGCTGCATGTTTGTCAGGTCATGCTTCAGAGAATCAGCTGTTTGATAAATTACTCTGGGGCATTGGGCCTTGTCATCAGAAGATTTAGTAGGCATGTACCGCTCAAGGCTTTGTGCTCATCAATCTGAGCGTGGCACGTTGGAAATCGGCGATACGTTTCTGGTGCCGTTGGAGATTAATACCTGACGTCTTTCAGCCCACACAGCTCGTTTCATTTCTTTGTTGTGCGACGGCTGTGTCAGACGCCTCAGCAAGGTCACGCACTCCCGCCCGATGTTGCCGATGATGCGAATCTGTCAGATATGATGGAAGTCATCACAGCTCTGGAGTAACGGTAATGATCTGGACGCAAGAGTTTAAGCTCCTTTTTTTTTTTTTTCTCCCTCTCTGAGCGAGCGCACGCGTGGAAAATGTAGATTAGATGTAAATGTGAACGCACGGGTGGCTTTCTGTTGACATGAGCAGAGCAGCTTAGTTAGCGTGCAGCGATGGATAGCGGTTTGTTGTCAGATGCATCTGGAAACGGCTTTCAGTGGAAATACAGAAAAGAACAAAGACATGACAGAATGGAAAATATTTGTAATCTGGGAGATTATCTCCTTTTAAATACGTTTCTTTTTAAAACAGTAAGCATTATGTTTATGTAAGGCTGTAAGGCTGCTGAGCCAAACGCTAACATCGGTATGCGACCATGCTCACAATAGCTAAGATATCATGCTGGTATGTTTGCCACGTTCTCTGTCGTAGCTTGTTAACGAGCAAACATTTGCTAATTAGCATAAAACTAAAGCTACAGCTGAGGCTCAGTGTGTATTTAGTAGGTATTTCCACATACAAACGCCTCTTACAAGTATTTGCGTTCTCCAGAATTTTCTACATTCCTGAATAAAAAATGAAAGTAGACAAAGAGAACTCAATCAAACACATGAAATAGAAATGTTGTTTATACAAGATACTTAATCATTTGTACATATCAGAGTCTCCAGTTTCAGTGTTTCCAGTATCTGCTGTGACCTCCTTGTAACTAAATGTTTCTGGTAACAGCTGATCAGTGGTCTACAGCAGCTTGGAGGAATTTTAGCCCATTCCTCAGAACAGAACCACTTCAGTTCTGAGATGTTGGTGGGTTTCCTCACATCAACTGCTTGCTTCAGGTCCTTCCACAACATTTCTATTGGATTAAGGTCAGGACTTTGACTTGGCCGTTCCTAAACATTCATCTTGTTCTTCTTTAACCGTTCTTTTGTAGAACCACTTGTGTTCTTGGTTCTCGTTGTCTTGCTGCATGACCCAGTTTCTCTTCACATTCAGCTCATGGATAGATGTCTTGACATTTTCTTTTAGAGTTCACTGGTAGAATTCAGAATTCATTGGTCCATCAATGAGGACAAGCCGTCCTGGTCCAGATGCAGCAGAACAGGCCCAAACCAGGACATTAGCACCCCCATGTTTGATGGAGGGATGAGGTTCTGATGCTGGAATGATGCAGTGTTGTTTCATCTCATTTAAACCAAACTATTCTACTTTGGTCTCATCTGTCCACTAAACATTGTCCCAATAGTCTTCTGTCTTGTCCACATGATGTTTAGAAATGTTCTTGTTGGAGAGCAGTGTCTTTGTCCATCACACCATGGTTGTTGAGTGGATTCATCAACATTAACATTAGCCAATGAGAGAGAGGCCTTTAGCTGCTTAGAAGTTCCTCTGGGTTCCTTTGGGACCTCTCAGACTATTATGGAGTGATCTTTGTTGGTGGACCACTCCTGTGGAGGGGAACAGTCGTCTTCAATCTGTCTGACTGTGGATTATTTGTGGGTTCCAAACCCTTTAGAGATGGTTTTGGAACCTTTTCCGGCCTAATGAGCAACAACAACTCTTTCTCTGAGCTCCTCAGAAAACTTCTTTGTCCACAAACATGTGTTGTGAAGATCAGACTGAGACAAATCCCTGATTTATTGAAACTAAACCAGGAACTGAACCACACCTGAGTCTCATTACATTGATGGAAACACTTCTGAACATGTGGACTCTGATTTATTCCTAGAGCAGCACCTGTCTGATGTGTAATACTGGCTCATTTTCCTGAATAAACAGGTACAACATTTCTGTTTCATGTGTTTTATTTGGTTCTCTTTGTCTACCTTCAGGACTTGTGTTAAAATCCTCTGATTGTTTTTATGTTTATTTTTTTAGTCATTTTTATGAAGAAATGTAGAAAATAAAAAAAAGAAAAAGGCACAAAATCGTTTAAGCAGCACATGGTAAATTCAAAGACTCAAAATAATTTGTGCTAATCTGTGAAATAAAAGTTGAGATATTCAACCAAATAGGTGAACCATTTCGGTGACGTCCATCTGACCTCACACTGTGCTGAATAAATAAAATTTAATTGGAATGAAAGTGGTAAAAGCCACCTGTAATGAGATTTTAAAAAGGGTGACATCTGTGAACGGAATCAAAACCAAATCTCAGTTTTAATTAAATCAAACCTTTGGAAAGTTGTCAGGAAAGTGGAGGCGGATTGATCCACAGGAAGCAGCTTTATTTTGTTATTCTTTCAGAAGAACTCGTTCAAAGAGTCTGTTTCACGCTCCATCCTGCTCATGTCTCTCAGATCTAAATCATTTCTTTTCTTTCTGTCTGCCTTGAGATCGGATCGATTCATCTGAGCGTGGTGACGTTTATCATTTATTTGCAGAGAATCATTGATTTATTTAGTTGGATAAAGGAATCTGACGTGAATAAAGTGTTTCAGCCAAAGGGGAACTTTAACCTTGAGCACGTTTCTCAAATCATTTCAGTGCAGCTTTTTCTAAACCATATCAGTGTGGCTTTAATTCATGAACCAACCATTTACTGAAACGGTTTTTACACGTGTCCTTGAGTAAAGATAAAGAAAATGAAATATAAGATGAGGACTTCATTGACTCTCGTGAGAAAATAAAGAAAGTGAAATACAATGTAAGAATATTTCATTCAACATGTGGCGTCAGGCTCAGAACTCTTTCCTGAACTCGGGTTTTTTAAGCTTTAATTGAACTGACTCCTCCTGCAGCTTGTTTTAGTCTGATGGTTTCATTTCTTAATTTTTTCTTCATTGTTTTTTAGTGAGGGAGACTTGCAAAGTAAGAATTTCATTGTATAAAATAAGATCACGGTCCCATGGTTCCATGTCATTCCAAATCCTAAGGTGCATATGAGGCAACTGATCTAAGACCTGAGTAGAAACAAGAAGATAAATAATAGATCTACCAAATATCACTAAAAACTGAACAGAATCTCAGAGGATGAGGATGAAAGCATCGGTGCAGTTAGCGTAAAATTGGAGGGTATTATTAAATAAATACGTGTGGAACTATGGGATGTTGCACATGACGCACAGAAAAAAAAAGACCTTAAAATCAACACGGCTGTTGTACACCGACACTAGAGCAGACAGAACCCATAAAGTACATTAATAACATGGAATAAAAAATAATGATAGGAACCAACATCTCAAAAACCAAAGAGAAAATCTGTGTTTTAAGAGAGGATTAAAAGCAGGAAGTGAGTCAGAAAAGACAAGATAAGCTAAGATATGATAAGATAAGAAGTTCACGTTGTTTTCGGCAAAACACTTTTGATTTGGTTGAAGGACTAACCTTCTAGTTGCTGGTTTTGTTTTTCAAGGCACTGGTTGGTTCTGGGAAAGAAACAATTCAATAGTCGGGTGGTTGTATCGCCCCCCAGAGGTCAGGAGGTCAGAGAGGTGACTAATGAAACTGAAATGGAGCATTCCCAGGCTCATATTCTGATAAGAACCGGACCATCCAAAGACCTCGGCCTCGAGGTGTAAGGCTCACCGCGCCGAGCTGATCAGTGTGGACTGAAATGGAAAATGAATTCTGTGCATGGATTCAGAAACTCTCTCTCTGTGTTTCTATTGTTCAGGTCGTCTGTGATCAGGGTCAAACAAACCCACGAGAAGCTGAATAGAATTATAATGAGAATACAAGGAGGTTTGTTTTCTGGTGAGGCGCGCAGAGCAAGATGAGACGGAACAAAAGGGACGAAGATGAAAGAGGAGTGAGTGCGTCGGTCGGTAAATGAGAGTGAAAAAAATAGACAATATCTCTAGAAATAAAAGAACGGCTTCTTGAACGGGCGGGAATGAAAAAATGTTGATGCATCAATGCTTCACTGACAAACAAGAGTATTTACACCTTCCTGCTGATATCTGACAGGGAAGAAGAAGCAAAGAAGTCAAGCGCATCACGGAGCTGAATACTCGTGCACTGGAAAATCATTCATTGCGTTGTTTTATCACCTGGAGCGTTTAGCATCAGTCGCCGCTGTGGCCGCTGAGTCGTTCTGACTAGAAACTCCAACCAGCAGATCGTGTTTAATGCTGCGTGTGCTGTTTGTTTCCAGCGCGTTTGTGTGTTTAGACGTTACATTTCCATTTGAAAGCGCTGCTGTGTGTCCTACTTGTGCATGTTGGCACACTTTGGATGTCTTACATAACGGCCTTTGTTTCTCCGAGAGAAAACAACTTTCTCTGTTTTTGCCGGAGAAAGCAAAGATCGATTAATCACTATGTCTGCACGACATCCAGGCTGAATGAAAACTCTCTGACAGCCAACGAAGCGACATCGAATCTTTTTCTAAAGAGACGCCGTTCCTCCCCTCAGACGAGCCACAACATGATTAGCTGCGTAGAAAAGCTGGAAAGCCTATTTATGGTGTCGGGTCCCGTAGGCGGTGGTTCTGTGGAAATGGTAGAAAACATAATCCACGCTGAGCCGGTGAGCTCTGAACAGAAGCTGGGAAGTTTGCAAGCCGGACGACAAACTGTAAAAGAGAGAGACGGGAAGGTTGTTAAATGCGTTTGGTTTGATGTGTTTTCTCTTTGTGGGGGGAGGGATGGGCGGTTGATTGTTGATTGTTTCTTTGTGGCACAGATTCAAGAAGGTCCTGGAAACGTTCCTCAGAGAGTTTGGTCCATGAAAACGTGATAGCAGTCGCCTCCATAGTCACATTCACAAGGATTATGGAGGCAGTGTGAGTTTAGGGAACTCATGGTTGCATCTAAAAGAAACAACAATCTGAAAGAAGAGCAACTGGACGTAGCATCAGAAGATGGCTACGCTGTGGTTGACAACTGATGGACCAGTTAGTGCCAGAGTGAATAAAGAGACTCATCGGACCAGACAACTTTTTTTTTACTGGACGCTCTTCTATCGTCCAGTTTTGGTCACTTTTGCCACTGCTGTAGTTTGTTTGTCAGGTGGGGGCCACTTAGGGGGAGGCCTCCTACTCTCATTAAAAAAGATTGCCACTGCTGTAGTTTAAAGCTTGTGGTGGGGGCGTTGGGGTGAGGTCTCTGACTATCACTCAAAACTTTTCACATTGCCACTGCTGTAGTTTAAGTTAGTCAGACGGGGGCCCCTTAGGGAGGTATCATTCAAAACTTAGCACATGAAAACTTTGCACATTGCGACTGCTGTAGTTTAAAGTATGGCAACTCTTGGGGGGCCCTTAGGGAGGTCTCCTACTGTCACTGAAAACACATTGCCACTGCTGTAGTTCAAAGAGAGTTATCTTGGGTGGGGGCCACTCGGGGAGGTCTCATTGAAAACTTTGCGCATTGCCTCTGCTGTATTTTAAAGTTTAAGGTAGGGGCCCCTTGGGGAAGTCTCCTACTGTCACTGAAAACTTTGGGGCCCTGAGCAGTTTCCTGTCTTGGAAAGTTTGATAATGAAATACATTTAATTTAATATTAGTTTTCTGAAGTCAGAAACATCACAGGAGTTCATTTATGACAAGCATCAACTTCATCTGCCAAAGAATATCCAGAATACATTTGGGCGTCCTCCAGGGGCCCCGACCTCGCTGCTCCTCTGTGGGTTGTTGAGTGTAGGTGGTAGTCCGACAGTTTTCATGGAACTTTCTGGGCTCGCGTCCATCGTCCCGACAAGAAGCAGCTCCAGCTACAGAGTGTGTGGGCTGCTAGCCAAGTTAACGTTAAAGTCTTTAGGCTTTTTTATTTTATTTTATTATTATTTTTTTGTTTACAGATAATGAGATACAACTTCTTATCCTGTTAGATTCGATGTGTGAAGAGTCCCAGAGGGGAAAAGCTCAGTTTCGCACAAAAAAGTGGTGCTGTGTAATAAGCAGGACATGGAGCTTAAACAAAGCCTGGTATCTGATAACTGGGCTCAGTCTGGGCGCCGGCCCACAGCAGAGGTGTGTTCCTGTTTACGTTTCTGGAGCCTTCGGAGCCGATAAACGGCATCTAAAGAGGCCGCTCGCGCTCAACGGGAAGCGTAAATCCAACGCGCCTCTGGAACGTTTCCTGACCCACATTCACTTATCTGCAGTAAACAGATTATCTCTTAAAACACTCCGACTCTCTCTGTGCGCGCACGAGTTCAATAGCATGTAGTGTACAGCGTTGAGCTGCTGGACGCCGTTACACAACAACACTATTAAACAGAAAATAACTGCAGCCCAAGAGCCTGCAGGAAGAAAACCACTTTGTTCAAGTGCATGAAGAAGATACGGCAACAGCAGCATGATAAGTGCACATGTGTTAATGCAGCTACAGTAAATAATTTATTTCTGCTAATTAATGAACCGAATCGACTCCAGACATCCAAGCAACAGCAGCACAAACGCTTTTTAACTCCACATTATTCATTAAATGATGAGAGTAATCTAATGACAGCATGGGGGGGGGGGGGGGGTCTACTGTGAAGCTGACCGTCATTACATGCTTCAGCGTAGGTGTTTCCAGCAGCAGGCAGAGAAATAAAAACAGCTCCTAAAGGCCTCAGAACAAGCAGCTAAACGGCTAACAGCAGCCACCAGAGACTAGTTGGTGAACTTAGTGGAGCATTTAGCAGCTAAAGCATCAGATATTTCCCTTAAGAGCTGGTAGAGACCCAGAACCGGAGCAAAAAGAGATTAAATGTTAGGCTCCATACGATGCTTTGTGCTGGTTCGCCATAACACATATATAATATACAGTATTATGTATTTTTAGCAATTTGTGAACCCAAGAGACTGTTTCAAACTGCTTTACTTGCTATATCTCCAATAGAGCTCCAAGGACTAAGTGAAATAAGTGGTGGGGTTCCTCAGGGATCAATTTTAGAGCCTTTTTACTCTTTAATCTTTCTTGTTTTCATAGAAAAAAAAAATATCTAAAAAGCCTCAATACACAAGTTGCCGAACAGCAAATAGCAGAGACACCAGAGACTCGCTGGTGAACTTAGTGGAGCATTTAGCAGCTAAATCATCAAATAGTTCCCTCAAGAGTTGGAAGAGACCAATGACGGAGCAAAAAGACAGTAAATGTCAACAAGACTCCAGATTAACAATAATGCTGCTTTGTGCTGGTTCACCATAATAACTTATGAAATATATACATGTATTTGAAGCATTTTTATGAACCCAAGAGACTGCTTCAAACCGGTTTACTTAATATCTCTGGCAACAAATTACTGCAAGGACTCAAAGAAATGGGCGGTGGGGTTCCTCAGGGATTGAGTCTTTACTATACTTTATACTTTACTATATACTATTTACTATTTAATCAAGAGTTGGTAGAGACCAAAGGCAGAGCAAAAAGACAGTAAATATTGAACCGAGATTCATCAGGTGGACACAAACAAGACTCAAAATAACAATAATAATAAAAATGTTGCTTTGTGCTGTCCACCATCTTTATAAAACATATTTTTAAGCTTCTTGTCGAGGCAGCCTTGAACTTGTTTGCCTGATAGAGAGCAGCGAGTTCTCTAAGGACTCTGAAAGAACTGGCGGAGTTCCCCAGGGATCGATTATAGAGACCTTTTAACCTTTAAATGTCGAAGCATCTCTTTCCACATGGCGACACAGACGCAGTGATGCTCGTTGGACGCTACAAATGTTTTTACAGCTCGACCGCTAAAGGCCTGTTCTATTTAAATCCTCCGCTAATGGTTTTTGAACAGCTGTTATTTAATAATTTTATGAAAAACATATTAAATTCATTTCACATTTGATTCTGCGTTTCATGTGTTCATTGTATACTCTCCATTTTTACTCTAACCGACTCCAACACCATGAAGATAGTTGTAGATACGTTCTTCTAAAGAAAATGATTTAAGATGTCAAACATGTGTCCACAGTCAGACTGTCTAATAGTAGCCAGGGGATAGGCAGTCATGCATGACCTTAAACATGCAACACGCTACATGAGTGCAGCATCATATAGCTCTGAAATCACTGGACCAGCAGCGCAAAATGGGTTTGGATGGAAAAAGACATTTCCAGGGTATTAAATACCCTAAGACTGTTTCCATTTCCATTGTTTTCATCCAGATACAAGCGTCACATTCATGTTGGCCTTCAGCTAATGTCCAAACCCTTTATGTTTCCTATGGGGAAATGGTAAATGGTATTAAACTCCCTTAAACCATTGCCATTTCCATTCTTTTCATTCAAAAGTGGTTGTCACATTCATGTTAGTCTTTAGCTCAAGTCCAAACCATTCAGTTATGTGCTTTAGGAAATGAATGGAAATGGTTTGAGAGTGTTTAATATCCATAAACCGTTGCCGCTTCCATTATTTTCTCATGAAATAAAAGAAACCACTATCTCCTGTTTTCTCTTCTTGCCTCCAGACGTGTCACTCTTCTTCTTCTTCCTCCTCTCCTTCACCCCATCACTCTCCATCTGTCCGTTATCAGAGCCTCGTGCTGTTAGCCGGTGAAATGGGCAGATAAGGGAAGCAAACATACGTCTCGTTCCCCGACAGACACGCACTCACGTCAGTCCACATCTTAAAGCCTTAATGATGATTGGCAAGGACAAGCACCGTCTGTGCTCACTGATTGGTCTGTAAAAGACCAGTTTAGTGGGAAAACATGTGTCAGTGACATGAGCCTTCAAACTGACTCCTTGATCTTGAAGAACGGAAAAGAAACAAGTTGACTTTTTTAAAACGTGTTTCATCTGATACAGAGAAACAAATAATTCTGCTCCAGCCAATCAGAGACACTCAAACTAATTTAATCTCAGATGACGCGTATGACTACTGTTACTCTTCTGTCCATCATCATATTAGGCCCCGCCCACACGATCCAAGGAGCAGAATCAGTTCCCAACGGAGAGACTTCAGATAAACTTTACACGCCACAAGACATTGGCTTCCGGGCAAACACACACACTTCTCAAAAATATACGTACGCTCTACTTCAACATTTACCAAAAAAAATTCTAAACTGTCCTTATGTTTTTAAAATGTCATTATTCTCGTGAAATCGTCCCGTTCGTCGTGTCCTAACCCGGTATAAAAATGCCCAGGTCTCGTTCTGCAAATCTGTTCTCACTTTCTGCTCCAAACTTTTCAAATACTTCTATATGGTCGTTATTTTATCGCCCTATGACAGCTGGGATAGGTTAGGGTTAGTCCCTATTTTGTGAACTGACCTTACTTCATCAAACCATTTATTCCTCCTTAATCGTGCACCGTTCTGTTCTACTTTGTAAAAGTGTCTTTTATTTTCTAACGTTGGGTTTTTAGTAAAACTTTACAATAGTAGTATAAACAGCAAAACTCTAC
This sequence comes from Chelon labrosus, assembly GCF_963514085.1. Classification (NCBI taxonomy): domain Eukaryota; kingdom Metazoa; phylum Chordata; class Actinopteri; order Mugiliformes; family Mugilidae; genus Chelon; species Chelon labrosus. The sequence goes on from NC_140337.1 coordinate 31,717,262, forward strand.
TTTCTAAACTGTCCTTATTTTGTGAAAATAGTTCAAATGTCGACACTAGACATCCATGAACGTCTTCATTTCTCCATCACGTCCAGATTTTATAAATTGGGTGGAAGGGTTTTTACTTTGTAAAAAAAACAATGACCCCAATTTGTCAGAAGAGATTCTACAAATGTTCAAACTCCCGAAACCTTCGACTCTCCAAACAACGAAGACACAACTCTCCAACACACACTAACGCACATCAGGAGAGAGAGAGCGAGAGAGAGCGGTCTGAGCGCGCTCAGTGAGTCCAGCCTGAAGACACAGACATTAGAGACAGAAATGATGTGGACACAGAATATTTAGAGACTCACAGAGTGAAAATGGAGATTAATGAGAGAAGAAGAAATGTTCCTGGGACCAGAACCAGCAGAGACGTGTTCAGACATCCAGGAGTGAAACTTGAGACTGACTTTTCCCTTGAACCCACTCAGACTCACCATCTCTCTCTGATTCTTTGTCCAGGATGACTTCTGACTTTCTGCAAAGCTTGACATTTACCAAATGTTTGAGTCTTCTCTGCAGCTGCTGGAGAACACTGAGGGTCACGTTGAGTCACGTAGGCCTGCTCAGGAAGAAGGAAAACCTTTAAATCGATTCAGTTTATTTGTCTTTTAAACCATCATTTCCTCAGTTGGGAAGTTACGACAAATTAAGGCAACAACAATGTCCTCGTGTCCAGCTCTCATCCAGTCTCACTATTTAACATCTCAGAACTGACATAAAAAAGTTCAAATTCATGATTTTACCTTTTTACTCTGCTACTTTACCAAATATATTCAGTTTCCAGAAACTGTGCATTGATGTATGTCCTTTTTGCAAAGTATAGAGTTTGAACAGGTTTGCTGAATGAGACATTGTCATGTCGGGTTGAGACGTGATGAACAAGACAGTTTTGGGTAAACAGATCAACTTTACAAAATTAAGGAAAACTGCTGTAAAGTTTGGATGAGGACGTGAGGACATACTGAGAAGCTACAGAGTAGCGTTGGAAGCTATCAGAAATTTTTCTTTGTAGCAAAAAGTTTGTTCTGGAGTCAAAGATCTATCAGGCCAATCAGATCATTTGGGGGCGGGGCTTAATGTGGTGATGGACAGAAGAGCAACAGTCGTCGCACACAGTTGAAACATGAATGAAATCCAGATGGAGAGTTACCAATCTCTATAGTTAGCCTTTGTTACGCTATGCTAGCTAGTTTTGAGGAATGTTTTTTTAGGAGGAAGAAGGAAAACATTTAACCTTTTTAGATTTCTGTTCTCTTATTAACCAAACCTTTTCCCTTTTTTTCCAATGGTTTGGTTAATAACTGAACAGGAACGTGAGGCTCATTTTTGGATGGCAGTGAAAATGGTACGAGGGTTTTTGACGCCACTTCCATTTGCGCTGCTGGTTGAGTGTTTACAGAGCTACACGATGTTCTAGTCATGTAGTATGCTGTGTGTCTAGGGTCATGCATGACTGCCTACAAGTCTCAGAGTATATATACAGAATATATATGTTCGGCCAACGCTCGTTTTTGGATGGAAAACACTCTTAAACCATTTAACATTCCCTTTTCCATCTAAAATCGATTTGGTTTCCATTCAGCTGTGCGGTTTCCTCCCACTTTGCTCATCTCGTTGCCATTTCTATTATTTTCCCACACAAAATGACAATGGTTTGGTCATTAGCTAAAGACACAGGTGAATGTGAGGCTCGTTTTTCAATGAAAAGAATGGAAATGATTGTACAGTGTTTAATACCCTGGAAATGGGAACGTCATTACCGCTTCCAGTCTTCTTCCATCCGAAGCAATGTTGCGTTGCTGGTTGAGTGATTTCAGAGCTGCATGATGGCTCCACTTATGTCGTATGTTGTATGTCTAAGGTCATGCAGGACTGTCTATCCACGTGGCTACGCTAGGCTAGGATTTTGCTACCTCTGGGCAAAGCCGTAGCTGTTTTTGCTAAGCCAACAGTTGCCGTTTGGCAGCATGCAAGAAATGTCCTCACTTTGTGATATGAGCCCGCTGACATCTACAAACACCAGCAACGAGGTCACAGCGGCGTGGCTTTTAATACGTGGCTTCATCTGGATTAGCGGGACGCGGAGGTGTGTCACGGAGTTTGTGGGTTAATTGGTTTCACTCCCACCCTAAGACCTCCAAGCCTCGCTGTAAACAGGGACGCTCTCGGTTCAGCGAGGCTCTGATACGTCTCTGTAATCTGCTTAGCGACTGGAAATGTCAAGGGGGTGACGGCCGAACATGAATTGAGCTGAGTCGGCCCCGCGGAGGGAGCGTGAGTTTAATGTCTGGGATCTGGATTCACGACACAACGCGGCTCCAGAGGTCGACTCGGTGGCGTCGTACGAAGGCTACGCCGTCACAATACGACACGTAGGCTATCATGTACCCTCCATCCCTGAGTGACAAGGTCAGATAACAATACAGTCCACATGGACAAAGAAAAGAAGTTATTTCCCGGTTTGTGTCTTTTTGCTCTGACAGCTGTTGGGTTTTTCTCGCCATTTTTTTGTATTTGGAATTAAAAATAAATATCAAATAACTGTTAAAAGAAAACTTGAAAAATATATATATATAAAAAAACAGCACAGACCTGTAAACAACTTCTTCTTCTTCTTAAAAAACAAAAAATTCTGATTTCATATGAATCAAATAACGACTGTTTCTCCTTTAGTTTTGTTTTCTGGTTTCTTTTTTCACAGATTAAAGGAGCAAAGGTAAATTTACTTGTTTAGATTTAAACTGTTATCTATTTCTTCATGTTAAAGGCCTTCAACTAAACCTGAGGCAGCATTCAAAGCTGCCCCCACCGTCTTCTTTGGCCCCGTCTCTGTTTGTTTTCTTCTGCGACGGCATCGTGATGTGAACTTTCAACCCAATCAAACCTGCCTCGTTCATTTATCTTAATGCGCGTCCTGAACGTCCCTCTGCCGCTGCCGTGAGTGTGTTGGTTGGCGACTATCTTATCTAAATGTGCTGTATAATGATGCGTGCATGCCTGCAGGCTTGTGTTTGTGTGTGTCGCTCCGTGAGGCCAAATAACGAAATTAAAGCGAGCTGCTCCACGCTTCAAGGAGCACGACGGGCTTCCTCGCTCGCGCCTCCTATGACAGAAGAATATGGGAAAGAGGAACGGTGCTGGAGGATTGAGGAGACAGGACAACGGCAGAGAAGAGGAGGAGAAAATACAAAATAAAAGAGTGTGATGGCACAACAAAGATATGAAACATCTGCCTGGACGTTATGTGCCGGTGTTGAACACTGAGGCTGTTTTATGAGTTGCCGTTGTCCTGTTGCAGGTTTAGTTCAGCTAATGAAAGGTTATGGTTAGAGAAGGACTCTTTTATTGCTCCACAGAACAGTTTAAGACCTAGTTCCTGATCATAAAGTCATCAACGTGTACAACAAAGACCTGAATTCACTGTCGTTCCTGTTATACTTACACAATATTCTATTTTTATCAGCACTCTCCTGTAGTGCTGATAAAAATAAAAACATTCAAACAAGGAACATTACATCTTTGCTAATTTGTCTCATTTTATATTTAATCTATTTAATGTAATACTGTATTTTTATTGTTTTCCAGCACTGTATGGAACAGAGATTTAATAATGAAAACGACTGGAGCCTTAATAACTGATTAATCATTAATAATCTGATCCTCGTTAAACCGCTTAATGTTGATGATAAAAATTAATTAATTCATTAATATGAATTTTATTTAAACCAGAACTGATTATTCATCAACCTGGAGTTTATCTTTACAGGTAACAGGAACATAAAGGTGTCACCTGCAAACAGAAGTAATAAGGGCCCTAAGACTGATCCATGTGGAACTCCAGAGCACGGTGTTTCTCCCACAGTGTACATAATAAGTGAGCTTTACTGATCTGTGGCGTCGTTGCTTGCTGTGTGGCGTTGAATGTCGCCCGTCAATCATGAATCCAAAACAAAATTATGAAAAGTCCATGGGGTCAGTCCTGAATTAGCTGGTTAGCTAGCCACCAAACATGAATCCATCCGTTCAAACTCAGGCTGCTTGTTTTAAGGGTTCATATGCATAAACGAGGGCCGTTTACTTATTTTTATTTTCATCGCTTATTCATATCCGTCTAATAATGGAGCAGCTACTGTCCACTGTGTCCAGGACAGGGTTAGCAACACAAACTGACCTGATCACAATATACGTCTCATAACCACAGAGGTAGGTGTTATATATTTTTTTTTGGACAAAAAAAATACGATTTTTACTTTTATTTTAACTGTCTTACACCTATTTTTCTTTTTACTAGCAGTTTTCAAGAGTGTTTTTTTATTTTTTATTTTTTTTGCAACTGAGCTACTATGACCAAGCAATTTCTCTTCTGGATCAAAAAAGTCTAAGTTTAAGTTTAAGTCTTTAGGAACGACAGTGAAACCGTTAGAAACAATGACTTTGATTTAAGAACAACACAAGAACTAAGTATATATAGTATACTACAGTAGTATACTGTCGTATAAAACATGTTTATGTACAGATTAAGACACGTTTCTATAAATAAAAATACTAAAATGATGCAAACTCGGTCAAAAAGGGTCTATTTTTAGTAGAGACAGAGACATTCATCACCAGATTGAGACATAATTTATGCTACTGGTTTAAAGCTACTGTTTACTCATCAAACATCATGAAACACACATATTTAGATCAAGGACGACTCCGGGCTACGGCCATATGTTCTAAAAGGCATAATTTATGGAGAACTTCAAAGAGACTAACATCCAGGTTTACGAGGATAAATAAATTAATAAATAAATGGATGGTTTCATGTTATTCTGAGGCGTCATTTATCATAATCCCAAGGAGGCTGTGACAGTGACACTACAGGGAAGATCCACACAATGAGAGGCAATGAGTCAAGACTGAATTTGAGTTTTTAGTTTATCACAATGAGTGTAATCACAATGAAGCCTTTTTGGGTATTGAGCTCATCTCAATCTCCCGGACACTATACGGTAGCACGCAGTCTCAGTTATCTGGTCTTCAACAGACGACGTGAACGAGCTGCAGACTCGCGGCGTAACCGTGTAACTGGAAGGATGTCGGAGCAGCTGTGCTTCGTGTTTAGACATCTCAGTGATCCCCGCTGACTTCCAGCCATCCGCTGCTTTCTTGCCAACAGAAAAGGAAAATAAAAATAGATGTAAAGTCGTCCCCTGACACCAGAGGACTGTTCGCACATTCTGCTCCATGTCGTCCTCCTTGTTTTCGCCCCCTCCCCTCAGAAAAGGAAGAATGACTGCCACAACAACAACAACAACAACATAAATCTGTGAGTTTGTTTTAAAGGTCAATCTGACACAGACCTGTTAGTGTTTAGGTCAAGGTTAAGATTAAATTAGGCCTAATTTAATAGCGTGTTATAGCGTGTTATAGCGGGTAAGGTTAACGCTATAACAAGAACGAGAGGGTGTGTAATTAAACTTTTAAGCTGCATAAACAAACATAAAAAAAAAAAAGAATTATGGTGTAAACTCTAGCACAAATCCCAAAGGACATATAAATATTTATTGTTGTTTTTGTTAATTTTTTTCTTTATCAACTATTTTTGTCGCTGTAACAACTGAATTTCCCCCTAGGGATCAATAAAGTCTTATCATGAAGTTTCCAAACCTAATAACAAACATGTTTGAATAAATAGAAAATGATGCAGAACAGACACACAACACTGGGTTTGAGTTTAAAACAAGTATAGGCCATAAGCTCCACCCCCTCCATGTCAGTGGGCGGGACTTGGGCCAAACTAAAACACTAAAATACACGACAAATCATTTCATTTTTCAAGGATGGTTTCTGTCATTTTAGGTAATTAATATAATGTTGATGAATGTTCAAGTGTCAGTTTTTTGGATAAGTTTAGTTTTAGTTATTTGACGCTATAGAAACAGGATGTGAAATATTGGCAACTACCAGTTGCCATGCTAACTGCTCCGTAAAGTGGTCCCGTGGGGACAGTTGTTAAAAAAATGTAAAAAAATAAGTCCAGTGTAGAGCAGAGCGTAGTATTAATTAAACTAAACATATTTATACAGTCAATGGGACTCACTCGCTGTTACAGCCTCTAGTGGTCGTTAGAGGAACTGCAGCTTCATCTTCCAGCTGTGGAGGTGTCAGCTTGTGCTAGGAAAACACCCTCCAGGACTCTTGTCTTGTCTCAACCAGGGTTCAGCCACATCTAGGTCGTAGTTGTGGTTACGTAAGAGCAAGGTTCCTGGAAATGAATGAAAGTCACCGCCTCGTCCTCTGAGTGTGTCTGTTGGCGTGTGCTGCAGCCGCTCGTCCCAGAAATAATACGACTGTCATGTTCGCTCGTGTTGCATCAGCCCTGCCCTCACAAACACAGCCTCAGTGACTAAGTGCTGGTGCCAGCCTCCTCGTAACCTCCGTGAATCTGTCTCTGGGAAGAATGGCATGTCAAACAATTATAGATGCTACTGTAGCGCTTTACGCTAAAACCTCCACCCAGAATAAAACACTACGATAACCGTGTTCTGTGTCACATATTTAATACATCAGGCATTTATGGCAATTTACTGACAGCAGATTACATTTACAATTCAGATACTATTCTATGTATGTGTGATGTTTTCATTTCTCCCAACAGGATCCCTTCTATGACCCTTTTAAGAAAAAAATGTTTCTGTCCTTGTTCAGACAAAGACGGACTGAAAAACCTGTGTCCCTGAATTTCTCATAAATTTCTGTTATTGTGAATTGAGGACGACAAAAGACAAGAATTAGCGAGTGAACCTCTGCAACAGTAGGTTATCACACATAAATATCTAAAAAGAATCCAATAATATGGGATAAATTATTGCATATTAAATAATCAGTTTAATTAAATTAGACAAATTATATATAAATTAAAACTGACATTGTGGCAGGAATAATGCTGATTATACCATGAAATGCAGTATAGTGACTTTTATAAGTTGCTTCACTAAAGTAAATTATTACTATTCAAGATATTCTTAACTTTTTCAGAACTCGCAAAGATCTCCCTGCGAAGTCTGTGCAGGCGGCCATTTTGGAAATGGCTGCCAAAGGCCTGAAATTAATTGTGTTTGTGAAAATTGCGGAAAAAACAAAAAACACAATAATTACTAAGTGAAAATCATATATAAACATTTAAAAATCATTGAATTAATCAATTTAATTAAATTATAAAAATTGGCTGCGGTAAATGACATATACATAATAATACATATATCTGCTGTATCATATTTGATCAACATGATTTGACTATTAACGTAATGTTTAAAGCATGAAGTAAAAATATATCAGTGGAAATATCAGTAACAACATAAATGATATTCATAACATAACCTTGAAATAATATATGAGAGCGATTTATTTGTGTTTGTGAAAATGGAGGACGACAACAGACCGAGATTACCAGTTCCTCTAATATGGAATAAAGAAAGTATAAAGTAACTATAGGTTGTTTCAATAAAGTAAATATTATATACACACATTAGTGATTTTCTTAACCTTTTTCAAAATTAGCAAAGATTTCCCTTCAAACAAGGCGGCCATTTTGGAAATGGTTGCCAAAGGCCTGAAATTAATTGTATTTATGAAAATTGTGGGAAAAAAACACAATAATTTGGAAATGGGAGCCAAAAGCTTGAAATAATATATGAGAGTCATTTATTTGTGTTTGTGAAAATGGAGGACGACAGCAGACAGAGATTACCAATTCCTCTAATATGGAATAAAGAAAGTATCAAGTAACTATAAGTTCTTTCAATAAAGTAAATATTATATACATACATTAGTGATATTCTTAACATTTTTCAAAATTAGCAGAGATTTCCCTTCAAACAAGGCGGCCATTTTGGAAATGGCTGCCAAAAGCTGGATATCTTGACTGCAGAGCATGGAAGAATCCACCAGGGGGCAGATGACGAAACTTAGATTGTCTGTAACAGGTTTTTCAGGTGAGTATTGATGATGTGGGCGGAGCCAACGTGACAGATTTGGCGTTAACGGCGTCCACCATGTCGAATGTCACTGTATTTCTTTCTGTTCCCTGGTTTCTCTCTCTCTCTCTCGCTCTCTCTCTCTCCTTTGTCTTTCTGTGTTTCAGTATGTTTCTTTTCATGCAGCCGCTGCTCCTCTTCCTCCAAACCTTCGTCTTCTCTGCCCTCCCTGTCGGCTCCTGTTACACAACAAGCCGTCACACTGCAGGGCTTCGAAGACACCGAGAGGGAGTGGAGGAAGGGAGAGTGTATTAAAAAAAATAAATAAAAATAAGCTACAAGCATAGAGAGGATGGATTAATAAAAAAAAATACAATTAAATGGGGGATGAGGGATGGGGGGGGGGGGTTCAGGTGATGTGCTGTCCCTTCAGGCGGCGCTTCTGCCCATCTCTGATAGGTTTTCATGTTTACATATCATGCTGATAGATGTATGCTGCTGAGGTCTGATGAGCTCAGAACCGGTTTCATCCGTGGTCCAGCTCCAGAAACCCTGCTCACCTGGTGTTCACGCGCATCCCCGGGGCCCCTTATTATTGTTGGGCTTAAAAAAAAACGATTTCCACCAGAGGAACTCGCCTATAAATGAAGCTTCGGGGAAAATTCAAAGTCCCTGCTCGAGGGGGAGGGTAAAGCTTTTAGACTCACCAACGGGAAAACGCAGGTCTTGTTAAGCTTTTTACGCAGAGGAAGAGATCTGGAGAGAAACCGTCCCCCAAGCACCGAGAAGAAAAGGGAGTACCTTAAGATTTACATAAAAGTACTGTAAATACTGTAAAACATATTCTTGTATATTTACAGTATGTTTACTGTCAACTACTGTAATTGTACTGTATATAAAACAATACTGAAGGACAGGGGTGTCAGACATATGGTCCGCAGGCCAAAACTGGCCCGTCAGAGGGTCCAATCTGGTCCGCGGGATGAATTTGCATTAACTGATTCGAGGTTATTTATAGTTTTTTTTTTTTTATAGGTTATTATCTCAAGAAGGAAGATCAAACTGTGCTGCATGTGGCCCCTGAACTAAAGTGACACCCATGCTGTAGGACTAGCCTGGTGTAGCTAACTCGCCATCTGGATTTCATTGTGGGGCGCGATTCAACCGATACAGAGGAGAAAATACTTCATGCAGAGGGACAGGATGCTCCAACCAATCAGACACATTCTCAACAAACGCCTTCATCCAGCGTTAACTGTTCGTCTTTTAAACCTTAAACCTGTTTCCTGTCAGTATCTTTAAAAAATGTTTCCTTTTTATAAATAAATAAATAAAAACCTAGTGAGCCATTTTGGAAACAGACAGAAATTGCCAAGTGAAAAGTCACATATAAATATATAAGAATTCTACTAATATGTAATAAATTATAAATATTGTTTATTAATTTAATAGAACTAGAAAGTCTGTAAAGGCGGCCATCTTGGAAATGGCTGCCAAAAGCTACTGACTGCAGAGCATGCATAAATCCACCAGGGGGCAGAAGTATATAATTGTACACAACAGGTTTTTTTGCAGCGCTCAGATGGTATTCTTCGGGTCAATCACCACATAAAGCCCCGCCCCTAATGATCTGATTGGCTTATTACAACTGTCCTCCAAATTTTTTATTTTTTTTAATTTCTTTTTTTTTTTTTGGTGGCCGGGGGAAGTTGTGCCAGCTTCCTATTTAGCTCCTTCTCATATTCCTGACTACATGATACTTTTATTATTATTTTATATATCATTAGGAAATCATTAACAACAAAAACATTCAAAGATTTTATATCAACAATAAAAAGAGACAAGCTAAAGAATAATTCTTTAAATTACAAAACAGATGCACTTATAAACGGTGCTTTACTTTTTGTACCATTAATACATTCACTTTTATATAGTTTCTTTTTTTATCTCAACTAAATTTCTCCTTGCAGATCAATCAAACCTTATTGTAATTTCACATATTTGTAATAAGTTGTGCTATTCATTTAGAAACCCAACATTTGCATAATCCGCTCCCTGGTTTTGCTCTTTGCACAACATGCAGCAGCAGCTAATTTAACTATGTTGTTTTTAATTTAATTTAATTTAAAATGTTGTTGCCCACTTTCCAGAGCTGCTCGTGCAGCTAGTTTTCTAGTTTTCTAGTTTGTTTTGCACATAGTGGAGTCTGTAAACTCTGCTAAATGGATGCAAAATTAATTACCGTTGCTGTTCTCATTTAAAGTTGACAGCTGGCAGAAGAAGACACTTCCTCCTGCCCTCTGTGTGTAGCCCTATTGGTCATTGATGCGCAGCTAATTCTCCACTGGACGTCCAGGATGTGGTTGCTAGGTGACCTGCGACACCCTCCGTCCGACAGAGTGACTTTAGTCGAAGGACAAAGGAGCTGCTGCCGGGTTAGACAGGACAGAAACAGGTGAAAGAAGAAGAAGAAAAAAAGATGAGAGAGGACATTACAGCTGGTGTCTCTCGTCTCTTTAAAGACTCAACAATGATGGACCAATTATCCACAGGCAGCTAATCCCATCCCACACTTACAGCGAAAGCCCCACGGCCGCACACCAACACACCAACACACACCAACACACCAACACACACACTGAAGTACATCCGGAAGTCCGTTATTAAACGTCTTTTAAACTAAAAGCTGTAAACGCACAGACTTGTTTGACTAATCCGACCTGCAGCCAGTGAAAACCGGTTAGAAATGAGGCTGCACCTCCAGTTTCTCCAGTTTCCAGCAGAACATTGTTGACTAAGAAGCATTACGATGGTGGGAATCATCAGGAAACAGTGAAAGAGTCAAGACTGTTTTTCTAAAGAGACGTTCAGACGAGACAAAAAAAACAAAAACAACTTTGGAGATGTGAAGTGGGCGGTACCAAGTTTAACTAATCTCAACTTTGAGGACCAATAGGAGCGACCGATACAGTTCCCCAAACGTTTACCTGAACAAAACACCGTCCGACATTTTGGTTCACACTATCCCACTATCAGTATCATGGACGATCCAGACCGATCTTTTGTTTTACGTCTGCCATGAACCAAAACCACGAGTTTGCAGCATCAAAACTTCTTCTTCTTCTTCTGTTTTTACGGCAGTTGGCTAGCGTCAGAGCTCAATTTTCAATTTTCATTGACGTGTTCCAACTTCTGGTTCAGATTCTGCAGCAGGAGACCAAAGAAGACCAAGGTCTTTCCTCCACACTTAGCTGGACAACGATTGAGACTTGAAGACGGAGATCATTCCTGACACCGGGAAGCTCCAGAAAAAAACTTTCAGAAACAAAAAAGGAGTCAGTTGGAGTGTCTGAGATAAGGCGGCTGTCCATTTCTGCTTTCTGACACACTACGAGAGTGGAGAGCCGAAGATGAAAAAGACCTTTATTTCCTGTTTCAGAAACCGTCGACACATCTGGATCTGCAGATTCCCCTCAAACACGAGCTTCATTAGCTACGCTGGTAAGAGATCCAGGAAATGGAATAAGGCCGAGGAGGAGGAAGAGGAGGAAGAGGAGGAAGACGCTGGATTAGGAAGAGGATAATGGAAAGATAAGAAGCGAAGCTTTTAAGGGGCCGGCGGAGAACGTTGGGAGATGAGAACGGGGAGGGAAAGAGAGAGAGGCGGAGTGGGAAGGAATCAGAGAATAAGATAAAGAGTGGAGCGAGAAGGACGAGTTTAAATGACGAAGAAAAGACGCACGGTGGAGTAATTACAGGGAAGGAGAGCCAAAGGGAAGACGGGATGAAGAGCCAACAGGGCAGGAACGGGCAGAAAGATTTCAGTTACTCCTCCTCTGATACATGAAGACCTCCATGAAGCTGGAAAACGAGATTTTACTTTTTAAAGCTGCAAATCGAAGAAAATATTAAAGTTCTCAGTTAAACATGGGCCATCATTCTATTTTGTAATGTCAATGTGCTATGTGGGGCCCCTGAGGGAGGTCTCCTACTGTCACTGCACATTGCCACTGCTGAAGTTTGAAGCCTGCCAGCCCTCAGGGGCCCCTGACGTGGAAATAAGGCCCAGGAGACGAAGGAGAAGTGTAAATCCTGGTTTGTGTTGGTTGTGTAACAGGATTATTGGGGGAGCTGAACAGATCTCTTCCTCTTCTTCTTCTTCTTCTTCACGTCTCCTCAGGGAATCGGCCGCTGCTTCCAACCCGGAGCCTGCTCCGCCGCTCACTCTATTCCTTTTTAAACATTAGAATTAAAAACAAATTAAAAAAACAATCAATGAGAACAAAATTAAATTAAAATGTAAATTTGCTTTCAGCCCAAACGCGCTGAAATCCGGTTCATTTGGCTGCTCGGCGTGTCGGCCTGGAAAATGTAATCCGAGGCAACGCACTTCCCTCTGAAGCGGCGGCGTGCTCCCACGGGGCGGGGGGGGGTGAGGCGTCGGGGAGGGGGGAGGGGGGAGATTAAGAGCGGTTAGCATTCATGAGTGCACAGGCATCCTCCACCTCTGTCTTAATGTCACGCCGCCGACACCGTATGTTTGTGTTAGCGCTTCATTTTCAACGTGTGCGACCTTTTAAATTGCATCATGAGCCCAAACACACATCGCACATCTGGACGCGAACGCCTCTCCTAATGGCAGAAGCCGCTTCCACCCGCACTCAAAAAGCACAAACACACACTTAAGCCTCTAAGCTCCCAGCGGTAAAATGAGAAATGACTCGGGTGTTTTCAGAGAAGGGGAAACGGCGCATGAAGGTGACTAATGGAGGATTATTATAAGCGGAGACGACTCAAGGCTGCAGCTGCATTAGCGAGAAGGTACAGGAGGCGGGGCCTGCCCAAGAACTGATCTGACTGATGAACAGATCATCAACTAAATTCTTTAACATCTTTAAGTTTTTGTTGTCAGACCGTCTCATTTGAAAACTGAAAATGCTGTCCCTAGCTAAAGCTAAAGAGGTCGCGCTAGACTTTTTCGTTGTCGGCCATTTTGACTGACAGGGTCATAAAAAACCCGTCATAATCTATTTTCACCCGTCACTTTAATTTTTTAAAATGATAATAAAGAAATATTCAGTAGCATTTGATTTTCATTAAAGTTTCATTAACTTTAAGTACTTTTTTTTCAGAACAGCATTGACTTTAAATGGTAACAAAAAAAAAAGTTTGTGCTGCCGACAGTCAATGCTACCGACAAGTCTTGTCCGTACTCAGAACGGGACTGCTAGCGTAAACAGCTCATTGACGGTACCGAAGGGTTGAAGTGCTTCGGTGGTATGCAGATTCCATTTTGGTAGCCGTTAGCCGACAAAAGTTCTGCGATGTTTGGAACGCAAACTGCAGTGAGAGACAAGAGCCAGTTAATAAGGTAACTCGCCACCAAGTGGTCAGGGGTGTGAATTGCAATCTGTCAAAATGACGGATGGCCTTCAGATTTTTCCATCACATTTAAAAAAAAAAACGGTCAATGACGGAAAATATTCGGTTAACGCGACCCCTGAACTCGAGGCTGCAGCTGCGTTAGCGAGAGGATTTAGGAGGCGGGGTCTGTCCACAAACCGAGCGACTGACGGTTGCTTTCCTCAGATTATACTCAGATGAAGTCGGAACCATTCTGCTGCTGTGTTCAAACCAATCAAAACACCTCTGAATAAATGACACTGTTGCAGTTTGAATCTAAATATTAATTAATATTATAATGATAGAGCCAGCCTTTAATGTCCTCCTGACTAGTTCAAATTTGTCCTCTGTGGAGGACATCTGTAAACCTGAATATCTCCCACCCGCTGCATACTACTGACTTAACTCCTTTTGTATCTACAGAGGACATTTAGGGCTTTTCAGTGATACCAAATGTGTTTTCAGTATTCTAATTGCCTTACAAAGATTAGATATTTAAAAACAAATGTGTTTGGACATTGGTAGTGAGGAGGATAATGAATAGTTACTGCAGTGATTCTGGGAGACAAATACAACCTTTAATGCTCCGCATCGTCTGCTCCGCCAGATTATCTCTATTTGAAAAGGTCAGCTGTGTTTACTTTTCTTCCCTTAAACTGATCATAGGTCATCTCCTCACAACAAGCAGCATCAGGTCACATCAGAATTTATCACCCGCGCAGATCTGCCGCTAATTTCCCGTCAGTCATCGTTACGTAATCCACCGTCTGGATGCTTCCAGTGATTCAAGGCAATCAGCGGAGGCAGAGATTGAAAAACAAGGAAATCATTACTTTGCGTTATCGTATGCAAAGAGGCGGCGGACGGGGGACGCAGTGAACATTTGCAGAGTTAATGGAGACACTCGGCCGTCTCGCTAATGAAAGCACTCAGACTCTGGACTGGGAGTGCACATGAGGCCGCTGAAGCTGAAGCTGGATAAAATCGAAGCCTCGCGGAGCGCATGGCGAGGCGTCCTCACATCACAAACGCCACAATCTTCCTCTGAGACTCAGCGGCTGCTTATTGACACGATGGAAGTCTGCCAAAGGTGTTCTACTGGATTCAGATCAGCTGACTGGGGTGGAACTCGCCGTCATGTTCATGAAACCAGATTGACTCGGCGCATCATTCAGCTAGAAGCAGCTGTTAGTGGGTGGTCAACTGTGGCCGTGGCGTCCAGGTCATGATTGGCTGATTGATTAGTTGACTGATTGATTGATTGACTGATTGACTGATTGGTATGATGGAGCCCAAAGTGTCCAAACCAAACTAACTACAGTAGTATCAGCTGTGGGAACAACGATCATGTTTTCTCACAGGACTCTGGACATAGTCTGACCTTTAAATTAGTTTCATCATTTTCACGAATTCTTCATTTACACGATTCATGTTTCAGTTTTTGTTCTCAAAATCCTCTAATTTTAAATAAAACATGAATTTGTGAATTTGTACAGTTTGTTATGTGATCGCTGAACAGCACATAGACCGAATTGTTTAACTTCTTTTCATTTTTTTATTTTTTAATTGTCAAAGCGATCTAATTTGAAAAGAAAGAAAGTTGGCGCCCAGGTGCTGCACCGTCGCCTGTCAGAATTGGAGTCTGGTAACATCTGGATTTCATTACGAGACGTGTTTCAATTGATTCAGAGAAAAAAGTACCTCTCCATCAACTGGATAGTCCTCCAAAACTATCTTAAACCAACTAAGGGGCCGTCCACACGGAGACGCTTTTTGGTCTAAACGCAGATGTTTTGCATCGTTTTGGCCGATCGTCCAAACGAATCCTGTAAACGCATTGCCTTAAAACGCACTTTTCTGAAACCTGGTCCCAGGGTGAAAAAATTCGCAAACGCAGCCCTTGAGTGTTCGTTTGGATGGCGAAAACGCATACTTGCGTTTCGATGATGTCATCGCCACACCCCTCGAGCAGCCTTCCACCTCTTATATCCCGTGAGACGTCTCATAACAACATCAACAACAATGGCGGACTACATGCTCGTGCTCCTGCTGGAGAAGATATTGAGCCTATTAGGGTTACCAGGGCAAAATAATAATGCTTTCTTTGCAACAGCCGCCATTGTCGTCGTCTTCTTCTCCTTGAGTTTGGTTTCTTGTTGTAAACAGCGCCCAAGCTTTATGCGCATGCTCCGCCTCTTCCTCTCCGTTTTTGGTGAATTTCTGAAACTGAAACAGCGCCACCTATAGGCCTGGAATATGAAGGAGCGTGTTGAGTCGTGTTGAGATGGATCCGTTTGTACGCAAATATTCTTGAAACGATGCCAGAGAAAATGGAGGTGGGGGGGATCGTTTTGGTACGTGTGGACGGGGCCTAAAACTGAACTAATTCAACTCCTCGTCTCTCAGATGACGCGTATGACTATTGTCCATCACCACAGAAAGCCCCGCCCACACACCATCTTTGCTGGAGCAACGGAGAGACTCGAGGCCAACTTTACACCACTATAAAAAAAAATTTGGTCTGGCTTCACGGCCGGTTCTGCGTCATCATGTCACAATAAACTAACATTTAAAGACCCATCTTACAAATATCTTCGAGTTGGTTGTTGATAAGTTTATAAAAATGTGAGAAACTTTCAACCTGTAAGAAGCTTTGTTTCCCTTTTCAAACGGAGAACAGCTTTCAGAACAGATGTCAGTAAACACGGAACAGCAGGTAGAAGCATCACTCTGACAAAAACAGCAGTAAAGGCAATGCAACATGAATAAAACAGAAATATAGCGAATTTCAAACAGACAATAATGAATTAACTTCAAGAGCTGAAATAGGAAAACCGTCACCCATTGCTTGGTGGTCTGTTCTCATAAGACGTGACATGAAACCCAGGAAGCACTTGAGGAAAGTGTCATAAAAACAGCCCCAAACACTGTTTTTCCACAAATGGAGCCTCATGCAGCTTCACCGCGCGACTCCAGTAGGACAATATAACACCAGGGTCAGTGTTTCTGTCTCCAGCTGAGAGCAGAAACATCTCAGCACGACTGAAGACGGCGTCGCGGCTGGAACACAGTCGACAGACACAGAGCCACAAAGAAATGAATAATTAAATATATGCATATAAAAAGGTTTATCTTTTCTCTTTCCATCTTCAGCTCCAACACTCACAGGTTGGACACGTATTTGTGTTTTCAAACCTAAAACTAAATCTAAACAACAAAAGCTTTTGAAAACGTGTGGACCTTCATTTTCCTGTTCTGCTGTAGCTCAAAGTTTCTTTTGTCAGGTGGGGGCCCAAACTGTTGTTGAAAGCTTTGCACATTGCCACTGCTGTAGTTTAAAGTCGATGGTGAGGGCCCTCAGTGAGGTCTCCTACTGTCTTTGAAGATTTATCACATTGCCACTGCTGTAGTTTAAAGTGTAAGGTAGGGGCCCCTTAGGGAGGTATCCCACTGTCATTGAAAACTGAGCATGTTGCCACTGCTGTAGTTTAAAGTTTGTCACGTGAGGGTCCCTTATGGAGGTCTCCTACTGTCGTTGAAAGCGTATCACATTGCCACTGCTGTAGTTTAAAGTTTGCTGTAGGCAGGAGCCCTTAGGGAGGCATGCTACTGTTGTTGAAACTATCCACATTGCCACTGCTGTAGTTTAAAGTCTAAATTGGGGGCCCCTAAGGGAGGTCTCCTACTTTCACTGACAACTTAGCACATTGCCATTGTTGTAGTTTAGAGTTTGCTGTAGGTAGGGGCCCTTACGGAGGTCTGGTACTGTTGTTGTTGAAAATATCCACATTGCCACTGCTGTAGTTTAAAGTCTAAGGTGGGGGGGCCCAAAGGGAGGTCTCCTACTGTCATTGAAAACTGAGCACATTGCCACTGCTGTAGATTAAGGTCTAAGGTGGGGGCCCCTTAGGGAGGTCTCCCACTGTCGTTGAAGATTTATCACATTACCACTGCTGTAGCTTAATGTTTGTCAGGTGGGGGGCCCTTAGGGAGGTCTCCTACCGTCACTGAAGATTCATTGCGTTGCCACTGCTGTAGTTTAACGTCTAAGGTGGGGGGCCCCTATGGAAGGTCCCACTGTCATTGAAAATCTAGCATGTTGCCACTGCTGTAGTTTAGAGTTTGCTGTAGGTAGGGGTCCTTAGGGAGGTCTGGTACTGTTGTTGTTGAAAATATCCACATTGCCACTGCTATAGTTTAAAGTCTAAGGAGGGGGGGCCCAAAGGGAGGTCTCCTACTGTCACTGAAAACTGAGCACATTGCCACTGCTGCAGTTTAAAGTCTAAGGTGGGGGCCCCTTAGGGAGGTCTCCCACTGTCATTGAAAACTGAGCACATTGCCACTGCTGTAGTTTCATATTCACTTTAGTTTGATCTCTCTATGACTTCTCTAAATTAGATTTCTGGTACGTTTTGTTGTTTATTCGCTTTTTGAGAGAGAGAGAAAGAGAGAGAGAGAGATCTCCCAGGAACCCCCACCCCCCCTCAACACCTCCCCCCACCCCCCTCTCTCTCCTCAGTAATGAGCCCAGGTAATGATTATCCCATAGATTAGCCTCCGCCATTGATCGGGCCCCCGACGGCCCGACACGCTCCGAACAACGAGGAGGTGATGATGATCTCCTCGTGGCTGCGTCCACGGGTGGATGTAGATCAGTCAATTAGGACGAGGGCCGGGGAGATAAGGAGGACGATCAATTAGGATGTAACAGAGCCCAGAGAAGACAGAGACACAGCCGGTCTATAGAAAAACACCAGGAGAGCTTCCTCTGGCACCTGATTCTAGGTTTGATCAGTAATTCATTCATACGTTAATAGACACTAGCACGCAGTTTACAAATTAAATATTAAAGTATTTACAGACCAGTTATTAAGGAGTAATCAATAGTTCATGATTTATTTAAATGTACATTTATTCATCTTATTATTTACACATGTACTAACAGTTACCAATAGCTGGTTGATAAAGATGTATTCTCAGTGTAATTAACGGTTAGTGAACTCATCTACAGTGAGGTATATCTATGACTTATAAAGACTCAGGAATATTTATTTAGACTGTACTCTAGATAGAAAATGAAGAAACAAACAGAAAATAAAGTTTCCTGTAAACTTCCAGAGAGCACGTTCTAAATGTTCTCACGAGCCACTGATTACTCCTGAAGACCTTGTAAACACTTCAACATTGAATTCATAAATGATGAACTGATCATTAAAGACATGACAGAGATGCTTCGGAATAGAGAATAAGGCTTTTATAAATAAATAAAGAATCACTACAACACCACATAGGTGGTTTATGCTTCTGTGTCGAGTTGACGCCGGAGCCTGACGTCCACCTCCCCAGAAATCCAACTACACGTCACGGTGACGCAGACCACAAGAGCTGTGATTGGTCCGCTCGGCAGCAGCGTGTTTACACTTTAGTGTTTCCAGCTGCTTCTCCACCCCCAGCGCTGATTTCAGGCCGTCAGAGTTTACTGCCACTTTAAACAGATAGAAATTGACCAGTGCAAGGCAAAACTCCACAGATTATATATCACGGTCGGACCCTTATCGTGAACCATATATATAATATATATAACTACCTCATTAACTTTCCTTCATCCTACTCCGTCACTGAAAGCATACACTGAAGAATAATCCATGTTATAAAAGGAATCTGTTGGACATGGTGTTAAAAACATGTTAAATAAACAAGACATGGAGAACACTGGATTCAGTACCTGATATAAAGTGGTCGCTACACAAGACAAACCCGTTTCTTGAGGGATCCCACCGCTCCGTTTTCTCGTTCCTGCTTCGTGAGCGTTTTATTGCAGTAATCCACATCTGCTGTCTTGAGGGATCCTTGGGAATCCTTTAAAACGATTTCCCCTTTGCTTGTCCCCGACTATTCTTTCATCCTGGGGCACAACAGCTGTCGACCATGTTTGAGTATAACTGGTACAAGGACAAGTTAGTTAGTTGCTCGCAGATGTCAATCGAATAGTAATTTTAAAAAAAAACGCTCTTTGCTGCCAATATGGCAGTGTTGTGATTGCCTGTACAGGATGACGTCAGCTACCAGAGATCTATAAATGACTGTCTGTGAAGGTTCTCAGTCATCCAGGTCATGGTACATCCAACAAACATTCAAAAAAAGGCAACTGGACTTGTAGAGTTTTTTGAGAAGACGTTTCACCACTCATCCGAGTAGCTTCTTCAGTGAGAAGATAACAACGTCCAAATCTGAGCCAGAGAAGACCGATGGTTTGAAATAGGAGTAAAGGAAGCCGTCTATGTCAGACTGGAAAAACCTTCACTAAACAGAGGAGGTGGACTGAGATTTAATCTGCCATCTATTCACAATACAGTTTTAACTTCTGTCCCCAAGACGTTTCAGTCTCATTCACACCTTGACACTGGATACTCTGATGGACAAGAGTCGTTAGAGAACCATTCATAGGGAAGAGGAGGGGGACAAAGAACAGTCCCCTCTCAACAACAGGTAAGTACCCAGTCGTTAATGGAAATTAGCTGCATCAGTTTCTGGTTATTAGCATAACAAGCAAGTTTTTTCAGGAGGAGTTCCTATTTAAACCTCAGACTTCCCACCAGTCCTCTAGAACTGAAGAAGCTACTCAGATGAGTGGTGAAACGTCTTCTCAAAAAACTCTACAAGTCCAGTTGCCTTTTTTGAACCTTTGTTGGATATCTATAAATGACTCACACCAGCTACGTACGTAGGTTACAGCGTCTAGTCCCGCGGTACTCTAAATGAGCCTTTTAGTGTTTTCTTCAGTATTTAGTCAGTGACTGCACTCAGGTCATGGTTTGTCCATAAAAACAAGCTAGAGAACTGGACTTGTAGAGTTTCTTGAAGACGTTTCATTAAAGTCTTCAGTTCTAAAATACTGGAGGGAGAGGGGTTTAAATATCAGAAAGTCATGTGACTAGAGTCTGTTAATGTACCATTAATGTCCTGGGGACAGATGTTCAGATTGTTGTTGTACATTAATGTCAGATTATATCTGAGTCCAGATAAAGAACAAAAACAGACAAACACTCAGAACATGTGGGTAAACTAGGATTTGGTCAAAAGCAGAATAAAAAAGAAAACGGAGAACGACGACGTGACTGGACTTCAAACTCGTTCACCGCGAAGACACAAACAGAGACATGCCGTTCTCACAGCTCAGAGAGGACTCCACAGACGGGAACATTCCCAAAGACACGGCTCAACTTCAGGATCCAGCAGGAAGAGGTTATTGATTTGAGTTTATCTGAGTCTGCTGAAGAGGAAGAGGAAAAGGTGAAACCGATCTGGAGATTAGGATCTGAGAATAAAAAAAAAAGTCTTTGCTCACTTTTCAGACGTGTCCTTGTTTTCCAGCCACGTCCTCAAAACGTTCTGACCTTCCGCGAAGCTTCACACTTTCTAAAAAATGTCTGATTAAATAAAATGGCTCATTAATGTCCAGTGATGTTTATCCACAATGTCCTTTCTACCTTTAAAATGTCCTCACTTCCCTTTTAACAAAGGTCCGGCGTGAAGGTTTTGAGAAAAGTGTTCTCTTTGCTCAGGTTTCACTCGTGTCCTTGTCTTCTAACCACGTCCTCAAAGATCAAACATGTCCCCTATTGTCCTAAAATATCCAATTAGAGAGTATCCGGTTGTTAACAGACTCTAGTCAAGTGAGTCTCAAATTTCAAGGGAGCCCCAAAGGACAGGAGGTCAGAGGCCGAAGCATTTGAATTATTAAAATCCTGGTTGCTGCTGCTGCTGACACTGTCCCAACACCAGAGGACAGAGTCTGTAGAGGACTGAATGTCTGAACGTAAGGAAACACCACTGAAGACATTTAAAGTTGATCTAAAACGTGGAATTAACATCTGATCTCCAGGTGTGAACACTGATCTGGTGTCAGTCCACATGTGGAGGTGGTCTGGGACACATGTGACCTCCTTCCTTTGGTAGTGTGAACACACAATGAGTCCCGGGTTCTCCCCTCCAGTCTTTTAGAACTGAAGACTTGGATGAAACATCTTCAATATGATAAACTACAGTTTGGTGAAAAACATCTTTTCAGAAACCATGGCGACCACAGAGGATGCACGTAAATCAATACCAGCAGCAGTAGAAGCAGCAGCAGCATCTATATCTATTATATATGTTCTGCTCCAGCTGTCCACGATGTCTGCTCAGCTCACAGCTGCAGCTGAAGATAACAGCTGAAGCTCGGCTGCAGACATTTCACCGTGAGCGGAGCTTAAACATGCCATTAACGGGAGTCTCCTTCTTCTTCTTTGGCTGAAATAGTTGCCCGGTTCGTCCTCGCTCCGCATTGAGCGTAAAGATTTGAGATTTGATCGGAATTTGTATCTGTGAGCAATAAATAATGTGCGCCAACACGGCCGAAAGCGTCACACCTGTGATTTATTTCATTTCATCCCGGGCTGCTGAAGACGCAGAGAAAGAGTCAAACACATCTGGAGATTAGGATTAAGCAATAAAAAAAGTAGACTTGAAGTGACATTCCATGTCCCAAAAGCCAGCTTCCATAACCGAGGATCAGACCGCCAAGGCCCCCGCCTTGCTCTGCTGCCCAATCCACAAAGCACCGGACCCTTCATGCTCCTCCTGTGGGTGGTGGGCCTACAGGGAGGCGAGCCCATGTCTCCCATTCGGGCTGGGCCCGGCCGGACTCCATGGACAAAGGCCCGGCCACCAGGCGCTCACCCACGAGCCCTAGGCCCAGGTCTGGCTCCAGGGTGGGGCCCCCGTAACCCTCCGGGCTGGGTACACAAACTCCTGTTCTTTTTTCTCATAAAGGGTCTTCTGAACCGTTCTTAGTCTGGCCCTTCGCCTACAACCAGTCTGCCTTGGGAGGCCCTACCGAGACAAGACTTGAAGTGTAGAGACGCATCTGTTCAACTTGGCACAACTACGTGGTTTCTCTAAAAGTCCGTGCATCCATTTTCCTCCACATACCTGGAGTCAGGTGCATCCAGACAAGATGCTAAGTCCTTCATATCAACGTGTTGTCTAAATTGAAATAAAATGCTGAACCTGACGCCACGGTGCTTCAACATCACCCAATCAGAGTTTGAGCATGGGAACTCTCCATCTGCATCAACTGGATGGTCCTTAATCTCATTATGTCGAGATCGGGAAATAATAACAACAGTAACAGTCAGAGCCTCGTTACGTTTCTTTGCACGTACAACATGTCAATGATCAGATTGGATCAGTGAATCTGATAATAGGACCTCTAACTGTGAGCTTAAAGAACATCTAGTAGACTAGAGCAAAAAAAAACAGTTTGATGTCAAACAGCGGTTTTAACTAAGACATGAAACGATGAGGACGTCTTGCTTGTTTGAAGCCTGGTTTGGCTCCATCTCAGTCCTTGTTACAACATCTCTGATCATCAGCCCGGAGGCTGAGAAACAAATTTATTGAACAGATCTCAGGCTTGAAGCGCTAAAGAGAAAGCCCCCGCTGTGTTTAAGATCCTCCAGGAACCTCACATCTGTCAAACAAGATGCCTCCGAGGCTCTTTGTCTGAAGAGGTCCAAGGTCGAAGCCTTTCAATTATTCAAATCCTGGTTTCTCCTGCTGCTGACAGTGTCCCAACACCAGAGGACATACTAATCCAGAGTCTGTAGAGGACTGAGTGTCTGAACGTAAGAGGACAAACGCACAACTGAAGACGTTTAAAGTTGATCTAAAATGTGGAATTAACATCTGATCTATAGTGTCCATCTTCGTGTCCAGATGTGAACACTGATCTGGTGTCAGTCCACATGTGGAGGTGGTCTGGGACACATGTGACCTCCTTCCTTTGGTAATGTGAACACACAATGAGTCCTGTGTCACATTAAAGACCACCTACTCAACAGGGCTGATCTGTGGAAGAGGAGTTTAATTCAACCACTAGTAGAAATGAACACATGAATAAGACAAAAGCGTCAACTATTACATCTTCCTCACGTCTTTAGATGATTCAAATTAAATATGATTGATGTCCTCAGCACCAACAGACTACTGTAATATGGAAGATGTAAAATGTATTTCACGTATTTTTGAGATGAGACCTTTGACAAAGTAAAGAAGAAATGTTCTTCTTAGTTGCTTAGTTGCTAATTGATCATGAGATCAATAGCTGGGTGACCAGTTCACGTGTTGATCGTGCCTCTTGGAGAATATTGATCACGTTGTGTCGGTTGCGTTCCTGAGAACTCTGACCTAGCCGCTAACGCTTCATTTAGCTTTGACTGAGAGAGAAATGTGCTCGGACACATTTCATGACACGTGAGACATCAATCAATCAGTGAGGGTCAATGGTACAAATGGCAGCTAGAAAGACTCTAGCTTTTATGGATTGAAGTGAATAGCAACACAACTTTAATGACGAAGTGTGCAGAGCTGAATCATAATATCACACTTCTGTGCAAAAACAAGTCAGAATGTGGGCGTCTGTGATCTCCGGGTCCATTTATATCCAGAGAAACAACAGGCATGGTGTGGAGCCACATGTTAATTAGACCTGCCATCGGTAAAGCCCTCCCATCAGCCATTAGTGCTGAGAAAACAGAGGAGGTAATTTGTAGGTTAAAAGCCAATAAACCCTCTGGTGGTGATTGGTTCAGGAAGGAGCTGAGGTCTTTAGAGCCGTCATCTTCTCTCAGCCAGAGCGCTAACGAGACGAGATGTAGGCGGAAATCATGAGGTGGGTGCTCGTCGCAGAGAAATATCAGTTCCCAGACTGAACCGTGAGCTGAGAAGAGGCGTCAAAGGCGTCAGAGGCGCCGTGTTTGAGCTAATCTCAACTATGATGTTTACAGTATATCATAAGAGATTATTAACAGTCTAAAAATCACTACTCTTACATGTGAACTTCCACAGAGGAACCGACGTGTCACCGTTGGTTAAAAGTTTGATGAAGGATCAGAAGATTCTCTTCAGCGCAGCATGAAATCAATAAAGTAATGAGTCGCCTCACTGGAGCATTTACATCGGCTTTGAGGCAGAGGAGTTTCAGCTTGCGACCAGCGTCTCTGCTGAAGATCTAACTAAAGATCGAGTCGCTTCATTTCTACGAGTGAGGCGATCGATACTTCAAGGGAGGTGACGGACGACGGGCCTCGTTAATATTTCCGTCCTTTCCCATGTGGCGGTGGAGGACGTCCATTGATTCCATGCGGCGGCGCTGAGTGATGGCTGGGAAGTGGCAGTTAAATCAATCGGATCTGATCCTGGTTTGAGAGGCGCAGTCAGGTCTTTACAACGCAATGATATACAGCTGACAGGGACGTTCACGAGGCGTTGACTGAATTATTGTTCTCTTCGACGTCCGCGGTTCAGGTTTCAAATTAAAAGCTTGGATCAGGATTTATGACATTTCTGTCGTGCTCATGCTGTTTAGGTGGAATATAATCGTCCTAAACGTGTTTTCATCAGTGTCTACCTGTTCTTAGGTCTTTTTGTGTCCATAGATAGATAGATAGACACTTTATTTATCCTGTAGCAGAACAAACACACACAGATAGGGGGAACTACAGTCAGGAAAAAGTATTTAAAAAGTACATATAAAATATACCAAAATATATACTATAAGATATATGAAATATGTATAAGAAGATATGTGGTAAAAACAATATATCCAAAATATATATAAAAGAATACACAAAAATATATTAACCTACTTTGTATCTATAAATCATGAGTGCCATGGAGTTTATTTTGTTCACAATGAAATGTGCGTGAGATGTTTAGAGTCTAAATATAAAATATTGACAGCAAAATAACTTTAAAGGACGAACAGCGTTAATCACTAAATGTCTCTGATTGGTTGGAGGACTAACCAGTTGAGTTTTTTTTTTTTTTTTCCCGTTCTCTAAATGAGTTGAAACACACCTGGGTATGGTTTCCCAGAGAGGACAAAACAAACGCAGACTCTGAGGAGGACCTTTAATGTTTTAGAAATGTTTCATATCTTTTCCTACACATTCAGGAGGATTGAAATATAGTATTCATCATCAATTAAAGTTTAATATTTTTTATAATTACTTGTTCACAACAATAATTAATAAAACAAAAAATGCAGTTTTCCTCAACGCTGTGAAGTCTCAAACAAATCAGTGCTGCTACAGAAACGTCGGCAGTGGCTAAAGATAAATGTTAGCTAATTAACATGTGCAGCACAGGAGATTTATCAACTGATGCATGTGAAGGACTTTCATTGTTTAGAAATGAAACTAATCGATCAATGATAAAGAACTGCTGCTGTCTGCAATCTCACCACTAGATGTCACTAAATCTGACACACTGGCCCTTTAAGTCTTTTTTTTTTTTTAACTGTTGAAACCAGAGGTTTAAAACTTAGTGTCCAAGTTTTAATTAGATTGTTTAAGATGCTGTGAAATATGGATTTACATGTGTAACTGGATCATTTGGTCAATAAGTTGCTCTAGATTTACTTCAACTTTGAGAGGTGTTTCTATTATTTTGAGATCACCTGATGCTCTTCAGAAACAGACTAACACAAAGTTTTTAGGGCTGCATTAGAGTCCTGCGACGCCCTCAGAAAGGTCATTCTCATGAATATTAATGAGCACAAACTGCCTCATTAATATTCATGAGGAGCTCCGACTGATTAATATGCAACACAAAGTGAAGATGTACAGATGTGTGTGCTGAACAGTCCTCTTCCTAATGGACGTGGTTGCTACGGCACCAGACAGTCGCCCACGGCAACGAGATGTCACTAAGTGACGTTGGGTCAGAGATGACCTTTGGTTGCCGAGGTATTTACATAATGACACGAACACGGGAAGCGTCTCGAGAGTGCGTGAAGAGGAAAAGACAAGGATCAGGCCGCGGACTCAAATGCCTTTGAAGTGACTTCAACATCGGTGGATCAGTTGCACGTTAGCGTTAGCTGTGTCGCTAACGTGCTGCTACCCCAACGAAGACGTCATTTTCACTGACACGTTTTCCTTCAATGTAGTAAATAAAGTTCAACTACAACAGTGGCAATGTGAAAAGTTTTCATTAACAGTAGGAGACCTCCCTCAGAGCCCTGGGGCCCTGTTAATGAGACTACAGTAATGGCAATGCTCTTAGTTTTCAATAACAGTAGGGGGACCTCCCTTAGGGGCCCCGAGTTGAAAACTTTAAACTACAGCAGTGGCAATGTGCAAAGTTTTCAATGACAGTAGGGGACCTCCCTTTGGGGACCCCACCTGACAAACTTTAAACGACAGCAGTGGCAATGTGCTAAAGTTTCAGTGACAATGAGGACCTCCCTAAGGGCCCCCGCCTGACAAACTTTAAACTACATTAGTGGTAATGTGAAAAGTTTTCATGTAGGATCTCCCTTGGGGCCCCCACCTGACAGGACAAACTAGAAACTACAGCAGTGGCAACGTGCAAAGTTTTCATTGACAGTAGGAGACCTTCGTAAGGGCTCCCACCTGACAAACTTTAAACTACAGCAGTGGCAATGCTCTTGGTTTTTAATGACAGTAGGGCACCTCCCTAGGGGCCCTCACCTGACAGGACAAACTTTAAACTACAGCAGTGGCAATGCTCTTGGTTTTTAATGACAGTAGGGCACCTCCCTAGGGGCCCTCACCTGACAGGACAAACTTTAAACTACAGTAGTGGCAATGCTCTTGGTTTTTAATGACAGTAGGGCACCTCCCTGGGGGCCCTCACCTGACAGGAAAAACTTTAAACTACAGTAGTGGCCTTATGCTAAGTTTGAGTATTTTACTGAGTGGCAGATTCTGGAACAATCCTCACAAACAAGCGGCCGGAGTCTCCTATCCGTCAATCACATGCTGACATTTTCCCTCTCCGCTATCTCTGCAGCCAATCACAGAGAGGTTTACTCAGCAAAGGTTACCCTGACGAAGGTTGCCACAGCGACGAGGGAAGGGTGTCAGGGGTGGGGGGGTTGAGGACTGAGGTGTTTTCTTTGGGTCCTTTGTGTTTCTTCAGGTCACTCGGACACCGGGACTCGCCACCTTGACGTCACGGGTTTGAGTCCAACCTGCGACCTCAATCTCGAGCTTCCATTCCGTGTCGTCCCTCGTTTCTGTCCCGCTGGGCTTCCTGTTTATCTGTTCCTCATGAGAAATGCCACTGAGATAACGTCAGATAAAGGTTCCTGTTTTCAACACGGGAATCCAGCAGCTAATTATCGACCAGTTTGTCTTTTGAATGTATTTATATACAGTTGTAAACTGGACGATCTGGACATGGACATGGACATGTCCGTCTCCTTCCTGTCTTGCCTCTGTTTAATAGAGTGGAAAGTTCCATTAGCTTCCAATCAGATAGCGACCAGTTTTGCTAACAGACACATATGCAGACATGATTTGTAGGCGTTGAGATGTGATCTGTATCCGCTCGAATTAAACTCACATCAGGAGGTCAGGAAGTCTGGACCGACGCTGCTGAGCAGACGGAGAGAAGCTGTGGCTGTGGAAAGTCTTTATTTTCCCCAAAACAAAAGCAGCAGACATCGAAAACAGCCGTTCATCTTTGAGGAAAATTAAATCATAAACCTGCAGGAGGATCATCCAACGGCTCTACAGTCCGTCAGCAATACTCCCCTAGGAGCCCCCTTCTATCAACCCTATGACAGAATCCTTTGGACTGAGGTCTGGGCTGTTACTGGACCGGGTGAATCAAAGTCTGAGGAAACAAAAGAAGCTGAAGAGCAGAATGAAGACCTGACTGCTCCAGAGGGAAACATCAGGTTGTCGGTGCGAATCCAGGACAAGGTTGGAAAAGACAAACTTCCCAGAGGAGGAAGCATCCAGGCGAGGAGGAAAGCGTTTGGCGCCACATGAAATGACAGAGGCTGGTGTAAAGTTTATTCAGGGACCCGGAACGACTCGCTCTCAGGTCCATGGGAAAGAAATGGCTCCGCATTACCATAGAAACTGGTCATTCCACTGATTCACCACTCGGCATCACTGCAAGACGTCTGAGGGGAAATCATGCAGAACATTCATCGCGGCGCTGCCTCGACTCTCGTGTCTTTATGGCTCTGGTCGTTCTGCCGTGCGGACTGATGGGACTGGAGATGGCAGCGAGTGGAGATTGAATAATGGGCATCTATTTCACCATCAGTCTGCAGCAGGCACTGAGTTAGAGGGGAACTGAAACTGAAAACAAAACTCAAGGTTGATTTTCCGTCCTGCTGCGTGGCCCCTGTAGGAAGTCCACAACAACCAGAACAAAGTTTTAAAGTCTTAATCTTGTTCACTGAAGACTGTGTTTACAACTGGAATGAAAAAACTGTGTCCAGAACTTGGCCCATAATTGTGAATCCACGTTAATACCTTCAAAAAGTCTAAATAGTATCATTAGATAAGAGGGAGTGATATAAAATAACCAAAATATGAATAAAACCGACAAACTAAGACACAAAACAACCACAAAGAGACACCAGCCCACCAGAACAAACACACAAATGAGGCAGATAAACCTAAAAAGAGACACAAAATCATCACAGAGAGACACAAAACAATTAAGATACAGAACATGAAGTGTAAAAACAACTCCAAAGTCAATCACCCTAAAGCCAAAAATGACCAAAGGGTGACACAAATTCACCTAATTGGACACAACATCACTGAGACACATAAAATGACCACAAATAGACACAAAATGACTCCAAAGACATCAAAAAGAGACTCAGACATGACAACAGAAGGACATAACATCCTACCTGAGAGTAAAAAATGACCGAAATGTGACACAAAACGGACACAAAGATACACAAAATGACCAAACTGAAACTCAAAACAACTCCTACAGCAAACAGTCCAAGGCTCAAAATGATTAAAATGTTACACAAAACCACCAAAACTCACAAAAATAACCAAAGTGAGACACAAAACCAGTCACCTGAGGCCAAAACGTGACCAAAAGGTGACACGAAACCTTCAAGGCACACAGAAATGACATGAGATAGATGCGAAACGATTGAGACACAAAAAAAGGACCCAAAACTACTCTAATGGTGACCAACACAAGGCCAAAAACGTGACACAAAACCACCAGAACAGATAACAATAATGAAATGAGATGCACTAAGTGGCCACAGAAAGACAAAATATGAAGCAAAACTACTCCAAAGTAACAATGATCATAAAAGAACACAAAATACTAAAGTGAAACACTCATTGACCACAAAGAGACATTTGGATATGACAGCATCAACGTTTGTGTTTTGCAGACTCATGAATGCTCAACCAGAAGTAGAGGTAACAGAAGCGACTTTGGTCCAAAATCTTTTTGTTTATATGATAGTTGACTAAATATCTCTCTTTCAGACAGAAAACGAGAAAACGAAAACTTTTTAACACCTTGGAGAAGAGCAATGGTGTGCCCAAAAAGGTCAGGAATGACACCAACGACGTCAACTTCAAAAATAAATTTAGTTTCAATTCTCTGCTCCACCGAGCTGAACTTCACGATAGGAATGAAAGGTGACGGAATGACTGACGCCTGAGAAATGCCACGATTACTGTTTGAGCTTATTATCACAGCGAAGGAATCAGTCTGGTGAGTCAGAGCGGTGGTAAGGTGTCTCTGACTAAAGAAGTACGATTTCAGCCAAACAACTGAAACCTTTGAACTAATCCAACTCAAAGATCTAAAGAAATCCTTTTCCTCTGTCTGAAACTTCTTCAGCAGCGATTCAGATTTTACTTGTCTTTAAATTAGACCTCAAGAGGAACAAACCTTTAGTAACCCCCTGAAATCCACCCTGTGCAGATTTAGTTTCACAGAGACACAAAACCAAACATCACTGTAAAATGATAAATTTGATTTTAAAAAGCTCAAAAGAAGATGCAAAATAACTCTAAAGACGCAACATGACCACAGAATATATAAAATAACAAACCTGAGACCAAACATAACCAAAATCTTAAACACAGTCACCAAATTGAGACATAAAACAATCACAGAGACACAAAACCCCTAATCACTGACTGAAAGGAGAAGTAAAACACCAAAAAAGAGATAAAAATGGCCAAGATGAGACACAAATCAACTCCAAAGGAATAAAATTAGACACACAATGTCCACAAAAACACAAACTAGGAAAACCAAGATGAGAGCGGCTAAACGAAGATGCCAGATAGCAAGAAAAAGACATAAAATGACTCCAAAGACAGCCAATGGGACCAATGGAGACACACAAAGACCACAAAAAGACAAAAAAAAAACAACTAGCGGAGACCGACAGTGACCAAAATGAGAAGAAAAACAACACAAACTAACAAGAAAGACAAAAAAAATGACCAAAATGAAAAACAAAGTGACCACAGAATAACACAAAACCACCTAAATGAGAAGAAAACTACTGCACTAAGACATAAACAACAACCACAAACTATCACACAGACAAGGACAATGACCAAAGTTAGACAAAAAAAGACATGCAAAATCCAGAATGAGACACGACACAATCGAGTGAGACACCAAACAACTCCAGAGACAAGTAATCACACAAAACCAGCTGGCTTTGACCAAGAACAACCAAAACGAGAACAAAAGGACTAAACAAAGACATAAAACAACCACAGTTACAGAGAAGAGTCGTCTCTCGTCAAACAGTCGTCGGGCGGATCTGATAAGGACTCTAGAAATGTACCGTGGCTATGGCTATGACATTTTGTGGACTGATCTCTTCCATGTCGTGTTCTGCTCGAGTTGATTCAAGTGGATCAATGAGACTTTAACGTCTGATCCCGAGGCTCTCCAGGCTCTGATTCATGCGGGCGAATGGGCCGAAAGCACAATGAGTGCTAAAGTGATGATTTGTAGAAACCCGCCGAGGGAATCGTCTGAAATGAACACACTCAAGTACAACAGCAGCAGCAGGCAATCACTGCTCACTGTGGGCCCTGGAAACCCTCAGACCCAACAATAGCTCCTGTATCTCAGAGGCCAAACCGGCAGGAGCAATCAAATCCTATCAAGGCCTTCAGACACTCTCAGCACCTACGGCTTCTTCAATCTCTACAATTCAGAAACGAGAAAAAAAGATTGAAAAAGAAGCTTTTGTCAAACTGAACGAAGGAAATGTCCACATGCCAACAGTTATGTTTGGTTTTGTGTCTCTAAAAAACAGGAGCCGGAGTCTTCTCTAAAATCTCTGCAGGGTGGATTTCAGGAGGTTGCTAAAGGTTTGACAAGTAAGACAAATAAGAATCTGAATCGGGGCTGAAAAGGTTTCCGATGGTGGAAAAGGATTTCAAGACCTTTGAGCTGGATTAGTGGAAAGGCTTCAGTTGTTTGGCTGAAATCGTCCTTCTTAGTCAGAGACACCGTACCACCGTCAAGCTGGACTTCACATGAATTCTTAAAACAGTTCAAAGGTAGAATTGTCGACTTGTGTGCGTGACTGGCTGCAATTTAATCAGAACAAAAACTCCTTTCAGAGGGCAGTTTAATAATTAATTAGAAGTTTGTCAAACACAAAATGAAACGACGTACGGAAAGGCTAAGAAATGAAGTGTTCAGGGAGTTTTTAGTTTGTGGTCCAAACTAAATGAGTTTCTAAAAGAAACAACAAAGCGCAGCGAGACCTGTTATTTGAGCCGCTACATCCTGGAGCTCAAAGAGACAAATATCACCACTGAGACAGATTATGTGACCAAAATGAGACGCAAGGTGTCTAAAAGAGAGGCACAGGATGAAAACAGCGAGACAAAACACAACCAAGATAAGATATAAATCAGCTTTAAAGACCAAAATGAGACGAGGAAAAGACAGAAAACCACCGAGCCGACACCAACGGTAACCACAAAGAGAAGGAAAAGACAAAGAAATGAGACACATCTGGACCACGTGAAGACACAAAACCAAAACTAAGGATCAAAATGTAAAACTGAATCCTCAACTCCACTCTGTCCATCACCACATTAAGCCTTGCGCCCCAATGATCTGATTGGCCTGTCGGATCTTTGCAGGAATCAGTTCCCAACAGAGAGACTCAAGAACAACTTTCTGCAAACAAATCTGTCGGCGGTGGACGTTTCTTCTCGGCTTCCTGAAGCTGGACCTCCTTCTTCTCATTCTGCCTCGCTGTCCAGACGACCCTCGTTGTCAAGCCTCATTTTTGGCTCTTCACCTGGGCCGATGCAGCAGGAGCTCTGGTCATTATGTCGTTGTAGGTGTTGAGGGAGGCTCGGCGTCAGGCTGCCAGCTGGTTTTGTTATTCATGGAGCCGCCTCCACACGACACGCTGGAGTCCAACTCTGAGCTGAGTCAGAGTTAGAGCTATTTATTCATGTGTGTTCTCTTCCAGCCAGTTTGAGTTTTACACCACTTTTAGCGAGGACAATCTGGAGAAAGGTCTTTTTAAACGTCCCCACAGAGACTTGGGCTTATCCATGTTTGCAGATAAAGAGTTTATATCTGAGTCTGGGTGACGCTGGTGTGAGTCTGTGTTTATTTTTGCTTTCTCTTTTAGTCCGAGTGAAATCCGATAGCGGCGGTAATTGAGAGATAGTCGTCTATCAAGTCTCGTCATGATCTTCTGCCTCTTTTCTGCACTCGGCCCCGATCTAGTTTTGTCAAACCCCTCAGAGAAAGTTTGTCACCTGAAGTCGGAAGGCCGTCCCCGTTTATCGGGGAAAAAGTGGAACTAAACTCCAGCGGACGGCTTCCCGTCCGGGAGGCGGCGGCAGCTGCCAAATCTTGTTTATCCACCAACGTGAAGGGCACCTTGACTGAGAGTCTGAAAGAAAGTTGGAGGCAGAGAAGCAGCAACTTCCAAGAATTTACCACAGAAAGCTGAAATAAACTGAGAAGGAAATACTTTTGAGTTTGTTTTTAACACAATTATTACGTTTTTCTCTCCATTTTAACAATATGACCAACAAATGGTTTGGAAATTTAACTTACAGAAATTGCAGTTTGACATTCACAGGGATGCTGTCGGTAGAATTAGATCACAAATGTGTGTCCATAAATTAATAAACGATATTCTGAGTGACTCTAAGATGCCTGCACCACCCACACAGTCAACACTTCTCTTAAAAAAAACCCTACTGTCTACAGTTTGAGACTTGAGTTTGAGATTTATCCATTCTCTGCAGTCACTAGCTTTTGGTGGCCGTTTCCAAAATGGCCGCCTTCACAGACTTTCCAGCTTTCCAGTTATTTGGGAAATCTTTGCAATAATTTGACATAATTTATGTATTAACATCATATAATCACTTCATACTTTATACATTACGTTCAAGTAAAATCATGTTGAAAAGTTGCATATGGGGTTATTTCCCTCGGCCAAGTTTTATTATTTAACTGATTATTTAAAAGCATATCTTAAAACGCGCATTCATTTATTCAATATTAGTGTAATTGTTTTTGACATTTGTGTGGTTTTTCACTACAGGAAGTGGTCTCCAGGTTGAATTTCCAGCGCTCCTGGTTCTTCTCCAGATTCACAAGACAAACGTCCAGAGAGAAATTCAGATAAGTTGTGATGGAAGGTCTAAAATTACATCTGAATATTGTTCCAGTCATGTCCGTGTTCCGTTTAGACCAAGAGAAAAGATTTGAAATCCCTGACTGATGTAAACAACTTCTTCTTCTTCATATATTAAAGGTAAATTTACTTGTCTTTTTGCTAAAGCGTCGACTTATTGGGGCACATTTTGTGGCAGAAGACAAATAAAAGATTTAATTAAGACAAAGTATGGTATAAATGAATTTGTCTCTTAAATGATCCAGTACTTGTAAAGTTGGACCTTAAAATCGGTGCTATTATTCCTCTCTGACAGATATTTACGTTCCAGTGGAGATAAGGCGATAGGGTAGATGATTGAATACACAAAGCTGATGTATTTCTGCAGCACTGATACATCAGGTATGTGGCTAAAAAAGACTGGTTGATGCATCGGTATCAGAAACTAAACATTCCCATGAGACCTGAAGTTTGGTTTGGGAACATTTGATAGCGAGATGGATGCTAGAAGCTAAACATTATTCCTTTCTGTCGGTTAAGGTTGATAAAGTCCCGCTGCAGAGCATCAGGAAACATCCAAAGTTGTGTTTCTGTCTCTGGGAGTTTATTAAATGTCGCTGCTGTTATCTTGGCGGAGAGAGCGGAAGTCACCCCGAGGAGCGGCGATTTGGTTTATCGGCATAAAGAGCAGCCGGGAGAGGGATGTGTTTTCTTGGCAGCGGACGACGTAGAAACTCAGCCATCCACGTCACCATCTGTTCCTGTCGCAGCAGTTTGAACTCTTTGTGGAAGGTTTACGCCTCTTCATTGCTGCATCGATCACAAGCGCCTCTCCTGATCTGACGGCCAAACTCACCCCTCCCTGAAGCCCCGTCCACATACACTCCAGTGCTACTCACATCACAGCGCAGGGGGATACTGTCACAGCAGTGTGTTGGCAAGGAAAATAAAATAGGAGTCCCAGTTTTGTTGCCTCGTATCATGAAATGACGGGTTACACTTCAGGCAAAGATATTCTTGAGTATTCAGTCGTTTTGGACTTTCAAAAAAAAACAAAAAACCTGTAGGGGTTTGGGTGTCCTGGAGTCAAGGATCTCATTGGTTGATTTATCTATATGTGTTCTGCTTCTACAGCATTTTGGTTCAAGCGAGGTTTTTAAATGTCCTTTAGAAATAAACTTTGACTGGACTTGAGACTCCATTCAGAGTCTCCTCTTCCTTCCATCCTTCCTTCTCTAAAATAACTAACGTCATAAATAAATCAGATCTTAACATGTGACAGTCTTTCCATCTTGTTCCAAAATCTGGATCATGTCTCCAAGTCAACAAGCAGCTGTTGATGGTTCTGATCCAGCGGTAGGTAGAGATCCATTAGAGACAGCAGCTGGTTAAATATTCTACTGACCACATGATGGCGCTGCTGATTTACAGACACAGAAAAACTGAGATCAGATCTCAAGTGCTGGCTGGGGACGCATATGGAGACATATAGAGATAGACAGAGGAGATCAGAAAAAACCTTGGTTGTGAGAACATCATTCCAGTTCTTGGAGACAGATGATGGTCTCGTTGAGGCAGGAAGGTATTCAGTCCCAGTTACCACCACATATATCCCAGGAGAAGGCAGTGTAGAGAAGCTCCAGAGCTCCAACCTTCAGACGGGTGTTCCCAGTTTGTTCCCAAGTTTGTTTTAAATCAAAAACTTTAAAAATGGGTCTCAAAACATTTTTTTAAGTCTAAATATGGGCCGGCAGTAAATCCTCTGTAAGCAGCCGTCCCGGAGCAAAGACATATTTCTGAGCTGGGACTCGACGGTAGCTCTGTAGTTTCTGTGATTTGGAAGCTGGAAGCCGGATAAGCAGCTGGTGGAGAAACTCTCTTTAACTTTCCGAGTTTATTTCTCAGATGGGTTAGGGTCAGGAAGGAGACGTCAGACATTGGGAATATGAAGCCAGTCGTAGCGACAGGCTGATATAATTATGAGTTGACACTAAACAAGAAGAAGAAGGAGTACTGCTGTAGAATCAGTTTGAAGTTAAAGACTGTGCAGGCGTTCCGTTGAAAAGACGTCGACTAGCTTCGGATTATGAACAACAAGCTACTCCACCACGATGAGGTGGAGGGAGGAATCTACAGACTTTTATATCAGGAAATCAAAACACCTTGTTCAACGCGGGAGAGGCGGCTTGAAAGATGAAGGACGCTCTTTAGAGGACAGCAATGTCAATGTCAGAGAAGACGGTTGTCAAATCAGAGACCCTTCTCTGAACAGGGGAGTTGGACATTAATCAATCAGTCCAGAACCATTCACTGGAGACACGATCAAACAGTTTCCTCTAACTACAGGTTGTTGACAGACTCTTGTCACACCAACAGGTGTTCCTATTTCAACCCCAACCCCCCACCCCCCACCAGTCTTTTAGAACAGAAGACTTGGATGAAACGTCTTTAAGAAAAGTCCAACTGAACCTTTTCTCAGCTCTTTTGGGTTTGTGTGGGCTGAAGAACTGGACGCTGTCCACAGACAGGACATCACAGTTTCCATGTTACCTCCAGAATAGTTTTGCTTCACCTGAACCTGGACTCGAGGGAGGTTTTCTCTTTTCTGTCTGCCCCTTTTCTTTTCAAAGCGTCAGTCCTGATTCAGACACAAGAAGCTGTCAGGGTGCTGTCAGAGAGTCTCTATGTGAGGGTGAGTCGAGGACAGGGCATTCAGGTGAGAGCTTTAGTCTGGGACCGTTTCACTTCTGGCAAATGGTGTGGAAACTCCATCTAGTCAAGTGGCGTGAAGCCTCCTCAGAGACAATGCCCCCGTCTTGTTTTGTTCTCGGGATGCGGCCACTTTGGCTTGAGTTTAAAGAGTTTAGAGGAAGAGCCAAGTCTGGAGTCGACGCTGCGTGACTGACACAAAGCGTAAGCGTCACCACTGCTAACAGGAGATAATGAAGGCAGCAGTCATGTGTTTAATGTCGGTACGAGCCTGACGGCGGCATCGGAGGATGATTTATGACGCTCTGCGCTGGAGTGATGCAGCGATGGTGTGAGCTGAGGTTAAACGAAAGATTAGAAATAGGGTGGGAATTATTTTTATTGTGGGAAACACAAAGGAGCAAAGACTCTCCCCCTCACAGGACATTAGCCTCCCCCTTCATCTCTCTCTCTCTGGTTTTGGTCTTTTTCCCGTTTTCATATTTCATCAGAACAGATCCTAATGAGTTTCTCGCCGCCTGTCGTCAATTTATCTTTAATTAAAATGACGACCACCGGTTAATTTAATATTGTAATGTCACACTGACGGGTTTGCATTAGAAAACAATGTTATCTTTGACCTTTTTATCAATTTGTTTGGTTTCTATTTCCCGCCTGTCGGCTCACGTCTTTATTCAAGGTGTAATTGAACTGATGATGGATCCTTTATTGTTCTTTTTGTTTATTGCACAAGGAGCGGACACACATTTTAATGCAGATATTCAGAATTAAATATTAAATTAAATATAAATAAATGATCAGAAAATGTTGATAATTTTACTTCATTTCAATTGCATTTATTATTTTAAATGATTGCAATATTGAATCATACAGTAAAATAAATATGGGAGATAAGGTGTTGTAAAGTTTATTAATGGGATTTATTGACTAGTTAACTTTGAGTATCAGAAAATTAAAATGTATTAAATGTAATGCTTATCCATTGAACTGAAAAACATCTAAAATCATCACAAAATGTTTATTTGTTATGAATTCATTCAAATGTATTTAATTAAAATTATTCTATAGGTTGTTTCTGTTTAAAACAGATTTTTCATTTTCAATTTTCTGAGCTTAGTGGAGCTGTATCCTTTACATAAAACCAAACAGGTTCACTAATGAGCTTTATGCTTAATCAAGTCTGTGTTGATTGAGAAATGTTTGTAATTCTCTACTGAAGCTTTCAGACGCTCGGTGCCAAATTTGCTCACTTAGAAAAAATAAAGAAACACCTGAACGCTGCCAAGCAACACGTAACAAAGCAGAAGTTAGAGACAAACAACAAAGTGAATTAATCCAAGAGACAAATTATAAAGAAATCAAATCAAGTGAGACCTGCAGGTGGCGTCATTAACAGTGATTACTTCTTTGTGTTAGTGTTGTTAAAACTCTCAGCAGCCAAACAAAGACTGTTCAATTTCATCAGGGTCTACGAATCAGTCTCGGTCCGATGCCTAACCCGGGGCCGCTTTGCCGGTCAACACTGACCCACAGAACCCGATTTCAAGATGACCGTTCTCGGTGGAGTGGAGGAAGAAGCTGAGCTGAAAATGAGTTTCTTCTGGTGTCTGGGCTCCCGTTAGAGACTGGAGACTCTGAGGTGTTCTGGGCAAATCCAACTTACACGAGAAACTCAAGTGCCGTGCCCCGGGGTCCTGATAGTCCTGATAGTCCTCATAGGGCTCCTCCCACTGCAGCATACGTCACATGTGCAAGGCATTGTGGGAGATGCGGGAGACAGACAACAAGAGGAACATCTCTTATTATTTTCGGTTATCGGCCGTTTGTTTTCATTCATGTGAATCTCTGATCACACTGTGAATATTAGCATCTGGATACTCTGAGTGGCCGCTAGTGTTTCCGCTTTTCCGCACTAACCACGCCCACTTCCAATTTCTGACCAATCACAGAATAGTTGCTGGACACCACACAAGAAAAAAAAGTTC
Source organism: Chelon labrosus (assembly GCF_963514085.1). Taxonomy (NCBI): domain Eukaryota; kingdom Metazoa; phylum Chordata; class Actinopteri; order Mugiliformes; family Mugilidae; genus Chelon; species Chelon labrosus. The sequence goes on from NC_140337.1 coordinate 31,755,847, forward strand.
TGCCCGGTTGACGTATCGAGAACAAACTGCGAGAACAAAATGACTTGTGGCTTCTCATGGCGTATGTAACAGCCTTTGGACAGGGGTAGGAGGCATTATAATGTTTCTGGTGACGGCTACTAGAGCTGGTTCCTGGTGATTATGTTTTATGACGCCAGAGCCTTAGAGATCAGCAATGGTCATCTACAAGGGGACTGGCGATGAGTTTCAGACACGGAGCAATGAGTTCAAACAGGTGCTTAATGTGGTGATGGACAGAGGAGTAACAGCTCTGCAGCTTCAAGGCGACTTACGAAGAAAGAGTCACTTTATACGTGGACAGGGCTTCAGAGACGGAGCAATGACTTCAGACGTTCAGATCAAGACGTCTCCTGTTCTGAGGTCTTCTGTCACAACCTCAGTGTCCATCTGAACTGCAGGTGGTCGAGTTTGAGTTCTGTAGGGACCGGGTTTCCAGCAGGAGACGAATGAGATCCTGGTTAACGCAGGACAGGCCGTGAATATCTGTAAAATGTTCCATCTATAGTGAGGAGACTTAACGACGGCGTGAGTCATCCCGATGCCCTGCAGTCCAGACTTTCCCTGAGAGACGACGCAGAGCTGAGGAAGGCACGGGTCAGTTCACCTGATTAGTCCTGGGATCAGCAGGGCCCACGTCTTCACCGAGATTCAGCTCAAACTCAACTCAGCGTTGAGAACAGAGAGAGAGAAAGATGGAGGGGATTGAGGTCGGGTCTCAGCAGAATCGAAGCAGAGATGTTAAACGGGCCTTGAACTCATCCGAACCAGATTCTTCTTGGTGTGCAGTGTGATGGCTGCTTCCTGCTGCTGTTAGGAAGGCGGTGAACAGACAGGTGGAGGATAAATGGATTTATAAAAAGCTGATTTAACGCCGTTCACGGAGCAGACAGACGCTCCTTCGTCTCAGGTTTATCCAGAACCGATCACACACTGGGATTAGACAGGATGATGTGAAAAATGACGACGAGACGACTGCAGATCACTGAATTACTGACAGAAGAGCTTCTTGTAACATCATTGATCTAAAACCTTCGTTCTGGTCGTTGCAGCGTTCATTTCTGACCTTCCAAAGTCTCCACGATATTAAGCCAGGTACGTAACAACAATGAAGTGGTCAGATTCAATCAGGGCAACGAAAAACTGATGCACTACAAATACAGCAATCAATCAGCCACAACATTATGACCACTGACAGGAGAAGTGAATGATATTGAATTGTCTTGTGACAATGAGCTTTTTGCTTAATCAAGTCTGTGTTGATTGAGAAATGTTTGTAATTCTCTACAGATATCAGCCTGAAGCTTTCAGACGCTTGGTGCCAAATTTGCTCACTTAGAAAAAATAAACACCTGAACGCTGCCAAGCAACACGCAACAAAGAAGACGTTAGAGACAAACAACAAAGTGAATTAATCCAAGAGACAAATTATAAAGAAATCAAATCAAGTGAGACCTACAGGTGGCGTCATTAACAGTGATTACTTCTTTGTGTTAGTGTTGTTAAAACTCTCAGCAGCCAAACAAAGACTGTTCAATTTCATCAGGGTCTACGAATCAGTCTCGGTCCGATGCCTAACCCGGGGCCGCTTTGCCGGTCAACACTGACCCACAGAACCCGATTTTAAGATGACCGTTCTCGGTGGAGTGGAGGAAGAAGCTGAGCTGAAAATGAGTTTCTTCTGGTGTCTGGGCTCCCGTTAGAGACTGGAGACTCTGAGGTGTTCTGGGCAAATCCAACAGTTGGGTAAAGGGAAGTAAGCTAGCCTCTGCTGTAGGCTCTAGACACTACTATACATTAACCTTGTTGCATACACCACGAGAAGCAAGAAAGCAATTCAATGTTCTGCTGGGAAACTTTTGGACCTGGCATTCATTGGTGTGGATGTTACTTAGACGTGTAGCACCCACCTAGACCAGACCAGTGTTGACCTGGCCTCCAAATTCACTAGATCCCAAACTGATCAAGTATCTGTGGGATGATCCACAGAGGCCTCGTCAGCATACCCTGACATCCAGCTGCTTCAACCTGGTGTTACAGAAGCATTGGTGGTATAGTGGTGAGCATAGCTGCCTTCCAAGCAGTTGACCCGGGTTCGATTCCCGGCCAATGCAGACATCCTTCTTTTACCATTTAATTCAGCCTGACATACACCTCTCCAGACACATAGCTGTGCACCTCAGAGATTCAGAACACCTGGGCCATGACAAGCTTGGAACATTCGGAACCTTCCCTCTTCCTACAAACCATCTACTGAAACGTCTTCTCTCTGTTCTGAGCTGCAGTGATTTCAGTCAAAGTAACTGTTGATCCACATTTGTTGACTTCAACTCCATCAAGACTCGCCCAGTTCAACACAGCTGACCAGTCTACGGCCTAGGACGTGGGCTCAGTGTAGACTTGTTGCGGGAGTATAGGCCAATGTTGACCCCACTAGGATGTAGATGTTCACGGTGGCTTAGGCCTCTGGTGTAATAAAACCAAGAAAGTCTCACCAACACATTTAGTTTAAAAATAAAAGGGCTTTAAAGGACAGTGCAGTGATGGGGTCAATCGGGCTGAGGTGGAAGTTCAGAAAAGGAAGATCCACAACTAATCTGGGTCTTGTTCTGCTGCTCTATTCTCTTCGTTTGCAAAATCTGTCCGTCCTGAGACCTCATCATTACCTCGTCTTAGCTGAAGTCTACTGTTACAAAACCAAAAACACGAAACAAAGGCAACTGGACTTATAGAGTTGTTTCCTCCAAGTCTTCAGTTCTTAAAGACTGGTGGGGAGTTGGGCCAGGATTCAGCTGTCCACTTATACCTGAAGGACAAAGGACACTCCTCTGGGGACAACAGTAAGCACATTTTAGCCGGAGAAGACATATGGTTTGAAAGAGGAGTTAAAGGAAGACATCTGTATCTCGACAGGGGAGGTGGACTGAGACGTAATCCGCCATCGATCTGCAACACAGTCTGTCCCCAAGAAGTTGTCTCTGGACATTTCAGGGGTTGTTAATCAAAGAGTTTCCTCCAACTAGAGGTTAGTATCTGGGCTTTGACAGACTCTAGTCATGTCAGATTTAAACCCCAACTCCCCACTAATCTTTAAGAACCGAAGGTATGTCCAGTCCCGGTTGTCTCAGCTTGTTTTTTGGATAAACCGTGACCTGGACGACTGAGAACCTTCACAGACATCTTATTACAGATGACTTTTGATCATACATTTTCTTCTAAATGCTCCGCCGCTGCTAAACTGATGAGGATGGCTTCTGTATTTATCTCAGGGTCAGCTTTTGTAGGTTGTTTTTTTTTTTTTTTTTTTTTTAGATGTGATGAACACGGTATTTTCTCCTCCCGTGAAACTGGACGTATTGTCATTTGTCCATGTCTCAGGGCTGTAACGACACAAAGTACATCAGCCTCAGCGTCTTTGTCCTCGGCCTCTGTATGACTGGAACGGTTTTGTGTTCGGTGGCAAACAATCAGAGTAAAAGGCTTCTCTTTGTCGCTGGATGTAGATTGACGACGCTCCTCTCAGCGCATGGATGTACACGATGAATGAAAAAGACGAGAGGTGACGTATTCTGTTGTAACTGTCGCTGTGGTTTAACATTCACGGGTTTTTATTACCGTTGGCTTTGTTATTTTTACATCACAGAATAAAATCTAATAAAACTCAAGCGGGGGAAAAAAATCTAATCCCAGCTGGATTAAAAGAGGGAAACAAGAGAAATGAGGACGGAGCTTTCTTTGTTCTGAAAGAGTTTTAAATGCAGATTTATGTAAAAATGTCGACCAGATCCTCAAGAGAAGGAAAGCTTTAACTCTAAATGTTTTTTTTATTTAAACATTACATTTGGGAGAGTTCAATTGAGTTTCACTCCCGTCCAGTCTCAGAAATGAGCTGCAGATTCAGACTGAAAGCTGATTTGATTTACTCTGCGTTTAGCTTTTTCAGCCCGTCTCCTGTTTGACACTGATTGGACTTCAAACTGTCAACATGAGATGTTTTAATGTAAAGGTGAAAGGTTATTTTGGAGGTTTTACCGCCGTTGGTGGTGACAGAACAATATCCAGCAAATCTATTTTTGTCTTTTTGTAAATAGACACCGATCAGGTGCAGGTTTCACTTGTGGTGAATCACCAGAGAATGGACATGGGCCCTCTGAGGGTGTCCTGTGGTGTCTGGCAACAGAATGTTGTTAGTGGGGGAGGAGTCTCTGTGGCCTCTAAATTAAAACACAATGCTAAAAGAAGGATGGCTGCATTGGCCGGGAATCGAACCCGGGTCAACTGCTTGGAAGGCAGCTATGCTCACCACTATACCACCAATGCTTCTGTAAAGACAAGCTGGAACCAGGTGGATGTCAGGGTACGACCTACGACACAAAACTACAACATGGTGCACAAGTCTGACTTTAGTATGAACAAGGTACAACATCAACATTATGACCAGCTTCCTAATATTGTGAAGGTGACTCATTAGAGAATGGACATGGGCCTTCTGAGGGTGTCCTGTGGTGCCTGGTCTGGTCTAGGTGGGTGCTACATGTCTAAGTAACATCCACACCAACAAATGCCAGGTCCAAAAGTTTCCCAACAGAACATTGAACTGTCACAAGATGGCCAATGTTATTCAGTTCTTCTGTCAGTGGTCATAATGTTGTGGCTAATTGGGGTATATACATCCAGGTAAATCTAGTCCGGTGTTAACAGTAGCACCATTACATCAGTTATTTGCTTTACTTCCTGCTGGAGGTGAATCCTGGATCCACTGGGCGACTACGACGCTGATAAAATGTGATAATTCTCCGATATTAAGGCGTTTAAATTCATCGTGATCTCTAAGCAGATTTGTGGACGTAAGGGTTTCAGCCGTGATGTGTCTCAAAGTCAAAAAAACAGAGTTGACCTCAGAGAATTCAGGTCTGAGGACAGAGAAACTCGGGGATGAGAACTTTCAGAAAGTGAAGAATAAACCTGACTCTTTGCAGAGCTCCAGTCCGACTCAGCAGCGGCTTCAAGTTTCTATGGCAACATGCCTCAGGGTCCCATTTTGTCCGAGTTATCAGTCAAACCTCCCCCCCGGCTACATTCAGCAGCCACCGTCCCGCTGAGGGACCCCCCCCCCCCCCAAGCCAATGATTAGTGTCAAATAAAAAGCTTCATCTGTCAGCCTGTTGGTCAAACCTAGGGCAGGCTGCTGGTTGGTGGAGAGTGTCTGAGGATGCAGCAGCTCTGAGCTTCTGTTATTCAAACATTCACGCTGCCTTCAGGATGAGATCAGATAATCAGATAAGATAATCCTTAATCTATCCTTCAGTGGGGAGATTTGCAGCATTGCAGCAGCAGTTTAAGGGACAGTAACACACACGAAAATACGAAAAATACAAAATTAAATCCAATAAAAAAGTATGATTGTTACGCATGAGAGACCGGCACCACCACCAGGAAAGATCTGAACACCTGAGTCTTGACTCTAGCTTGCTAACATGCTAAGCTAATGAAGTAAGCCCGGTGACTGTAGGAAAAAAAAGATTCCCGTTGGTTGGTTAAACTGACGCTAGAGTTCCAAAGATACGGGCGGTGCCACCTTGTTTGAGTTATCGAATGCCCCGCCCACACTTCCTCGACACTCACTAGTGATTGGTTTAATACTGCGCTCTGCTCCACCTCCACCAGTTACAGGGAAATGTGGGATTAAACCAAAGACAGTATAAAGATGAACTGCTCCTCAAAAGTGAAGCCGAAGCAAGTAGAGCTCCCCCTGGTGTCTGGCTGCAGTATAGGTCATAAGCTCCACCCCCTCCATGTTAGTGGGCGGGACTTGGACCAAACTAAAACACTAAAATACACGTCAAGGATGGTTTCTGTCATTTTAGGTAGTTAACATAATGTTGATGAATGTTCAAATGTCAATTGTTTGGACAAGTTTCATTTTAGTTAGTGATTTGACGGGACGTGAAACAGAAACAGGATGTGACATAATGGTGACCACCAGTTGCCACGCCTACTGCGCCGTAAAGCGATCCCGTGGGACCATGAGAGTTGTAAAAAACATTTAAAAAAACAAGTACAGTGTATGATCCAACATGTCTTTGTAACAGGTGGAGGTAGAGCAGATCGTAGTATTAATTAAACTAAAACGTGAGTGAGTCTGGAGGAAGTGTGGGCGGGGCATCAATATCACGACTCCACGTGGCTCCGCCCTCAGACCGTACTGATCAGACTCTGGCTCCAAAGTCACAAAATGGCGCCGCCCCTATCCCCGGGAATATAGCATCAGTTTGGCCAATGAGAGGAAGTGGAGACGTGTAGTCCACATTTATATACAGTCTATGGATTATACACTGAACCTAAATAATTTACATAAATCCAGCTCCTATGTGGATTCAGACTTTGTAAATGCTAACCACCGATCGCTAACACAGAGCTAGTTAGCTAGTTAACGACACTGATTCACCGACAGTCAGACTAAACACAATTTATCAAAACAAAAGCAAACTGTAAAGATCCCTCAGATCCTTGAGCACAGCAGAACTAGTTTAGTAGCTTTGAAATAGACGAACGCGTGTTTAGACGATGCTATGCCAGTTATCATGATGTCACATCCTGTTTTTATGTCATCAAGTAACTAAAACAAAACATCAGCATTATATTAAGTACCTAAAATGACAGAAATATTCTTTTTAAGGGAATATATTTAGCCGTCTTCTTTAGCTTCTTCTCTGCAGATTTGCTTCAGTTTGGATGAAAACTTTATCACAAAACCTCTCTGGACTTTACTTCCCATCTTGCCTCGTTCTTCTGTCTGAGTTTTTTTTGAGTGAAGCTGTAGATTTTTAATGCGGCTCTTTAACAGATCAGCTTCAGGCCTGTTTGAAATAAAATAAAATCTGAATAAACTTTTCACATTCACCGTTCCCAAACGTTTGAATCAGCCGGGTATTGATCCAGTCTGAGGTGATGTATGGGCTTTAATAAAAGGCCAATAATCTCTGCAGCTCTAACTCGATCCAAACTCGACATTATGGAGAAACACAGCGGCTGATTAATCTCTGCTTCCTTCACTTGAGCGAATGACTTCACCTTTTTTCTGACACCTGTCTACTTTCACTTTCAAATTATAAACCATGACTGATCGATCGTCTTTGTCTTTCCCTAAAATCTAACAGGATATTATGTTTAGTATCTCTGGTTATAGATAGTATAGCTATCTTATTTCGTCTCTTCTCTCAGATACCGTTCCTTTAAATTAATCAGAGCTCCCTGGAGGCCATTTTCATCTCTCAGATTGTTTCTTTCTCCTCGTTTTTTCCTTATGATAAATCATTTCTAACCGGATAGCTGGCGATAAGCGTCGGTGACACTGACAGAAGGTCTCGGTCGACCTCCATCCCTCTCCTCAGAGGTCACACTCCTCCCATCCATCTACCTGAACAATCTACCTACGAATCGTGACACATCGTTCCACTGCCTGGTTGCCCGTGGAGTCGCTTGTATTTTTGATTTATTTTGTGCGGCGTTACCTGATACAGGATCGCTTCACGCCTGCTGAAACAAGGACAACGAGATCTCTAAATGGACTGTGGAGGTCTGGTTTCTAACCAAACTTTGAAAATCAATTCACAGAGAACCGTCAAAAATAAAATGATAACGTTAGCTGTGCACCTCTGTTGTAGAGGGAAACAAGGAGTCAAACTAAACAGCTGTACGGTATTTAAGTCATTTGTTGTTTTAATTTTATTTTTCCACTGACGCACTAAAGCCTCTACACTACCTAGCTAGCATTTAGCATGCCAATAAGCTAAGTTATTAAACATTTATCACATTGACCTGCTTAGATACTACCTAAGTCATAGCAGCATGCTAACAGCTGATGCTAACTAACCTTAAATGAAGTCTTCTTAACGTTTCCGACTTATTTCTTTCCACTGTCACACTAAAGGCCTGACAACAAGGCTAACAGATGGTTAGCCGTCTTAGATGTAAATTTATGTTTTATATATCGCAACATAAAATATTTATCAGATTTTATCGGGTAGCTACTACCTGAAGCAAGATTTGGCACAGCAGCATGCTAACAGCTGAGGCTAATTATTCTTAGATGTAGTCTACTATTTGCTTAACGTAGCTAGCTAAAATAAAACACGTCAATTTTATGTCATATTGTTCTGTACAAATGTGACAACGAGGCTAACTGAGGGTTAGCCACCTTAGAAAATGTAATCTGTGGATGCAAATGTAGCATGCCAATAACCTATGCTATGTATCGTGCGTTGCAACATGAAATATTAAACATACAATGTTACATTAGCATGCTAAGATAGTACTTTAGATAGATTTGGTATATAAGGACACTGCAGCTGAGGCTAATTTTAGTTGTAGTTGTTGTTAGCCATCTTGGAAGGAATAATAACTGCATAACTTCTCTATAGTATCATAAGCATGCCAACATGCTAATGTACATTACAACATGCTAATGTAGGTTACATTAACACGCTACCTGAAAGTCTTGAGCTTCTCCAAAACTCAGTTGGGATTTAAGCTAATATAACTCACAGTTACGTTGGCACAGCAACATGCTAGAGTGAGAGTTAGCATGTTAGCATGTTGAGGTTAACTTGGTCTTTAATCAGCAAAAATCTGAATAATAATCCAAACTGAATAAAAATAAATAAAGATTATTTGTAAATCCACAGAGGACGTCAAACCAAGATGACGACCTTTGTCTTCTTCTATTGAATTAATTCAAGTTGGGATAAAATCTGCCGCCTATATCAGATCGTAGCGTTTAACTTGTAGATCAAAAACGTTGAAACTGTGACCTGAAGATAAATAAAAGATAAAAATGTGATTACAATTAATCTCCTTGACAATCGGACCACATGGATGGCCGAGGTCTGAGGTCAGGAAAGTTTCACGGCTCTGAACTTTCCCGTGAGATAAAGTATGAGCATTAGAGGCACATTACTTTGAGTCTTGCTCTGCAGACAGTCTAATCAGAACTGTGAAATGGAACCAGAGGATCTCGTAACGACCACATTTGTTTCGCGCGATTTCCTGAAACACAACGATGACAAAAACTAATTTCTCTCATTTCCAACGTGACCCCGCTGCTGCCGAAAATAACCCCAGAACAAATGCACCCTCCATCTGAGGCAGAGGGCGCTGCCTTCATGTCTCCCGGGACCTAGATTTCAAACAGGAAGACATGCGTCCATCTTTATGTCTTGGAGGGACGCTCTGGCAGTGTTCAGGTCCATTTTTCTGTCTCCGTGAAGGCACACTCTGAAGGAAAAGAGGCCTTCTGGGCTCCACTTCAAAGCCCGGAGTTTGGTTTGAACATCAGAGGGAAGACTGCAGCTACCTCTCCCCAGGGACCGACGTCTCCCAGGGGGCCCCGGAGGACCGGCTTTGTTGTAATTGAAGGATGAACGTCTGCAATTTAATCTCCGTGCAAATCTGCCGTGTCTGATTTGTACAGTGACGACTCGTGCACAAACTAATCCCATGTGATGCAGCGCCGCTTTCTTCTTCCTCTTCTTTTCGGGGGGACACCTCGAGTCCACACAGGAAGATTTTTTTTTTTGGGAGTTTGAGAAAGATAAAATTAGACCAGCCACCCGGTGGAGCTCATTAAATTCAATTACGCCACATTTCAGCACCTGCGAGGTAAAGGGATTAAAACCGGATGTGAAAGCTACACTTTTATTTGCAGCTCAGGCTCATTCACCCCCTCCAGAACGATCCCAGGGGGGTTATGTTTACGTTCTACAGAAGTATCTAACCTCCTTTTTTTTAATTTAATCTCCATCCATCCATTTTCATCCCTCTTCTGCAAAGTTGCGCTGGTAACAAGCATGCTAGTCCCTCATGAGGCTTCTTAAGGTGTTCTACTTAGTTACTGTGCTTGAACGGAGACTGGAACTCCTCCAATAATCTGATTAAAACCTCCTGAAGGATCAGGCGTGGAGGTCTGCTGTGAATCTTTCCACGTCAACTTTCTGGGAATGTTGGGAGTTTCCAAGAGGGACAAGAAGCACGGAGGTAGCAAAGCAACCGGTTGTTCAATTTGAACAATTTGATTTAGGAACGTCTCAAAGTTCAAGATCATTTTAAATCTTTTCAACTTAATTAAACTTTTGCCTCAGATTTGGCTCCGTACAAACCAATCAACGTTAGAGACATCTTGGTCATCTGGAGGACAAACATTTTCTTCTTCTTCTCTTGTACTGTCTATTTTCTGCAGATTTGCCTGCTGCTGCTAAAATATTACATTAAAAGCCTAATATAACTTATAGGCTAGTTACTGAAGCAGCTTTGGGATGAGGTGAGGTGATTTGTTTGATCAACTCTAAGTCCGTGGCTCATGGTCCCTGAGGAACGGGTTAGTGGTAAATTCCTTCCAGTCCAGTTAATTTGCTTATTTGTTCTGTCTCTGTTTTAGTTCACAGCCTCCAAACGAGTGATGGGTCGACCTTTAAGAGGACGTGGGCTTGTTTATTTAAGAAAATTAATCACCTGTTCATATCAGTGAGTCAGAGTCTCCTTGTTTCCAGTATCTGCTGTGACCTCCTTGTCACTAAACATTTCTGGTAACTGCTGATCAGTGGTCTACAGCAGCTTGGAGGAATTTTAGCCCATTCCTCAGAACAGAACCACTTCAGTTCTGAGATGTTGGTGGGTTTCCTCACATCAACTGCTTGCTTCAGGTCCTTCCACAACATTTCTATTGGATTAAGGTCAGGACTTTGACTTGGCCGTTCCTAAACATTCATCTTGTTCTTCTTTAACCGTTCTTTTGTAGAACTACTTGTGTTCTTGGTTCTCGTTGTCTTGCTGCATGACCCAGTTTCTCTTCACATTCAGCTCATGGACAGATGTCCTGACATTTTCTTTTAAAGTTCACTGGTAGAATTCAGAATTCATTGGTTCATCAATGATGACAAGTCGTCCTGGTCCAGATGCAGCAGAACAGGCCCAAACCAGGACATTAGCACCCCCATGTTTGATGGAGGGATGAGGTTCTGATGCTGGAATGATGCAGTGTTGTTTCATCTCATTTAAACCAAACTATTCTACTTTGGTCTCATCTGTCCACTAAACATTGTCCCAATAGTCTTCTGTCTTGTCCACATGTTTAGAAATGTTCTTGTTGGAGAGCAGTGTCTTTGTCCATCACACCATGGTTGTTGAGTGTTGTCTTTTCTTGGACACTTTTAAGCTGCACTGTGAATTTATACAAATAAAGCTAATTGTATATATATATTTTTTTTAAACCGCAAAGGAAATAATTTTGGCTAAACCTAGAAATGTGAAGCCAATGATGGTTCTCGTCCGTGTGTAAATGCCTGGTCACTGTGGAATTTTATTTTATTGTTTAGCGGAGGCCTCACGAGCGGTGTCCTCAATAAAAAATCTGAACTGAGTTGAATAGAAAGTGAAACCGAACACGAGGCGCCTCCGAGCCTCCGTCTTTGATTGTGTCTGTTTGTTTGAAAGCAGATGGGCGGAGTCAGGCGGAGCAAGGCGTCCTCCGAGACGCCTGACTGGAAAATGAACTCCCAGCGCCACCGAAAACAAGACAAGAAGACGGGATGGTAAAAAGGAAACTGTGCTGGCGAAGCAACAAAGTGAGACGACAGTAAAGAGAAGAAGAAGAAGAGGAGGAGGAGGAGGAGGAGGAGGAGGAGGAGAAGGAGGAGGAGGGAGTAAATTAAACATCAACTGCGTTGACTCGATTTTGTTCCCCCCTGCTGATCATCCTACGTTCCTCTCTTCTCATAATTAGAGCCACTGACACAAATATTGACTTCCCTCCTCCTCCTCCTCCTCCTCCTCCTCTTCTTCATCCTACTCCCTCCTGCTGTTTCCATTTTTCATAACCCATTCTGTTTAACTCCTGCACCTCCCCCCTTCTTAGTCAATCTCCTCCCTCTGGCTCAACTGTTGGGGGGAAGAGGAGCAGGAGAAAATGAGGCGAAGAAGAAGAAGGACACAGAAGACGAGAAAAACGTTGAGAGAGGAGAAGAGGACGGAGGAAAACGTGGATGAAGGAGGAGGAGGAAAATAAAGGACTAGAGGAGGAGGTGAACTGGAAAGAAAGGAGAAAGGAAAGACTTTTAATTGTGAAATGAATAAAGAAAGTAAAGGGAAAGTTAAAGAAGAAGCGATAAAATGAAAAGAAAGGTAATCTCAACAAGTTCTTCTCAGGACACCAAACCGAACGGCTGCTTCCACCTCGTTAAAGAGCAAACTCCATTTCCTCCATCAGCAAAGACGACTTTTGAAGCCCGGTAGAGGCGTCTGATTACAACAAAGCTGCTGAGCCATGAACGCTGGCGGGAAAAAAAAACAGCCGAGCAGATAAGACGAGGACGGAGGATCAAACCGAGTCAAAGCAAACAAACAAACTGAACGAGTCTCGGGAAGTTGTTCACTGTCTGGTGCTGGAGAGACGAAGATCAGAGGGAAGAATATAAAACCACTTCTAGAGCCGTGAGCACAGTGGCCTCAAGAACTGACACCAACACCAGGACTCTTCAGAGATGACCATCAAACCAAAACGAGGAACTGAGGACGAAGGTTCTTCATTTCATCAACGATTTCTGTCCCTTGATCATGATATTAAATGGCGTAGAGTTGGTCTCCTGTGTCTTCCTAAAGTCTTTCCTTGTCTTCTCCTGGAGTCGACTGGATTCAGTCCAATAAATCTCCAGGAAACTTTTCTCTTCTTCTTCTGGTTCTAGTTCTTCTTCTTGTTCTTCTTCTGGCGCAGAATTAACCAAACAAGAGTGAGTCACAAGATGGCGCCGCCCGTATCCCCGGGAGTTTAGCCTCAGTTTGACCAATGGCAGTAAGTGGAGACATTTTTTCTACAGTCTAGGATTAAAAGTCTTGGATTTAGTCTCGAATCACGGTAGTTTTGTTTGTTTGTTTGTTTCGTGGTTTAGTCCGCATCAACGGGGCGAACCACGGTAGATTTGTTTGTGTCGTGATTCATAAAAGGACTAGGCTAATTACTGAAATATTAGTTGCTGTCTAATATTAATGGTGAGAAATGGTGAGAAAAACGGGTTTTGCAGTGGCGGTGTGGAGGGGGGTGACTCCAGGACGCTGGAATTCACTGTTAAGCCTTCTCGAGGTGTCGTGGGCCTAACTTAACGAAATATCGGTGAAGGGAGGTGCCCACTTGAAAACCCCAATGACATGCTGCATACTGCTGTTGTTTAGGCCAGGTTCCTGATGTCTTCATGTTGCTTGGTAGCTATGGTTAGCTGCTGAGCGGGCCGTACAAGCCAGCAGCGTTAGGTTAGCTTATGTTTCACAATGTTTGAATTATCCTCTGCTGCTCTGTGGGCCTACAAGCCAGCAGCATTTACTTAGTTTATTTAGATTGTAGGTTAAGCGTCATATCACATGACCGTAGGTTTGTTAGGGTTTCTCAGCTGGACAGGGCCTCTAAATGTGTTTTGCCTGGGATTTTGGCACAAGGGATTGTAACATCTAATCCTGTGTATTAATGAATTGGATGCTATTAGGTATTAATTCTTTACATTTTAGGTCCAGGCTACTTTTACAACTGAGTGCTTTTTTGGGGGTATTTCAAATTTTGCTTTTAAACGACGTCAACACACTTTTGTTGTCTTTTTTACTTTAGGGGACGTGAAATGGGCGACGCTTCTGTCTGCTCTCACACGTCTCTACCGACGTCAAAGCTTTGAATGTAATCTCATAATCAATGTACGCTTTCTTTCATTCTTAGACGCCACTCACGTCGCTCGGCTTGAACCACTTAAGTCGACGACAAAGGCAAAACATATTTAACAATACCAACTTGTTAAAAAGCAATTTCGATACGTTCTCCATTTTGCAGTTTTCAGATGTACTTTTCACAGCCATCACAGCACTGTGGTCTCTCTGCTTTTTACTTTCAGAACTTAAACTGAGTTGAGGTTCAAAACTTCCCACATGACCTTGAACACAGCGGCTGAAAAAGCTGAAAGCTGTGATCGACTAGATTGGACCCTGAGGTGGGATTTAGAAGGAACATCGAGCCTCGGGACAAGAGAAACCTTACGAAAAGTCTGTTCAATGTTTTTTTCCAGGTGGACTTCGGGAGATAACTTCTCCATCTGCTTTAATGTTTGATTGGTATTTCCTGCTACAAGATGAGTGAAGAAGAAAGTTTCCTTCTCTGAGGCAACGACGGTTCAGAGTTTAGACAAATGTTGAGGAAGGAGGAAAGACACTCAGTTCTGATAACATCTGGATTTCATTATGTTTCAACAGAGAAAAAACTACTGTTACTCCTCTGTCCATCACCACATGAAGCCCCGCCCCCCAAACTGTCTGATTGGCCCGGCAGATCTTTGCTGGAGCAGAATCAGTTCCCAACGGAGAGACTCCAGAACAAACTTTCCATCCAACAAATTGAGAGTCCAGTTTGCTTCCAGGCTAAATAAACACCTGGAACACAAATCACTACAGGGTTTCCCATACGATGGTAAAACTACGGCGGCCAGCCAGGGTCAAATTTACTCCACCGTGGTCTCCTAATGAATTGGAAATGTTTTTGCACGTTTCAAACAACGTTGTGCTTGTGTTGTGTTTTCAAATGCTCCCGAAAGCACGACACGTACAACTCACGTAGCACGAGAAGCTATTTGTGTTGTTCACTAATAAAAATGTACGTTAGCGGCGCTTTTTAAAAAACCCGATGTTTGTTCTCTTGACGTTGGAGATTTACAGTTATTTAAAGAGAGTTGGTCAAAACCCAGAGGACACAACTCCAGACGTAACGTGAACTAGCTTATTATAAGATTATAAGAGCTAGCTAGCACTGCAAGAGACTGTTTATGAAAACATACATTTGTCCACAGAACGCCACGTCTCAACAGAGACCCTAACCCTCAAAGACAAAAAAACGCCAATGTCTCATGACATTTTGTGGGAAACGCTGTAGTAAAAGGGGAAGACTGACCAGAAGGCATGGGGGTACAATTATTTAAACGAGTCAACTGGGGTTGCAAAAACTCAGCAACATCAACGTTTACGTCCATCCCACCAAAACACCAAAACAGAGTCTGATCGTCAAAAGCAAAGGGAGGTTCTTTCAGCAATCCAAGATCCAATATCTTCCACGCCGCCAAGAAATGAAATCGTCCACCGCTGTAGTCGAGAAGATTCACCGGCTTTCCAGCGTCAAACTAAGAAGACGGGTGCTTCAGTGTCTGAACTACTCGTAGTGAGTTTAGTCTGATGGTTGGTTGAGGGGGCAGGGCCTTCGAGTTGTTGTTGCTGAAGGGGGATGCTAATGATTAGCATGACAGACCAGGTAGACTTCCACTAACGTTTTGCTCTAAGTGTGACATTTAGTTGATCAATAAGCAGCTGCATTTTGTTGGATTAGACTCGTGTAGCGTCTCAGCTGCTGCTTCCCAGACAGACAGACAGACGTCATGTGACAAACAGAACAGACAACAACACCAGCCGTCAATCAATCCACTGCAGCTTCAGTTTTATTCCAAAACTTTGGACAGAACAAACGACCTGAGATTTAAAACTCCAACACGTTAAATATTTAAACGTAAAAACCCTTCATTCCACGTGTTTGAAAATGTAATCGTGTTCTCATTTGCAATCAAACCCTTAATTGCCTTTTCCTTTTGTCGGTGAATATTTCCATCAGGGTCACGTTCATTAAAACATATCATTGACTTTTTACAGAATATTTGATCAAAGTGCTGCTTTTCCTGATTTCTGACTGGACTTTCAATGGTTGGACAGTTAAATAAATACTTTTGTGGAACATTTTCTTTAAAGTGATTTCAAATTAAAATTAAAAACCAGTGGAAATAAAATCACATTGAGGTGTGGCTTGGATTGATTGATTCACTGAATAAAGGACGCTGACCTGGCTATAGAAGAATCAAACTCTACTTTTAACAAACAATATATTTATATTTCACCTTAAACCTTCAAGGAAATCAAGTAAAGAAACAGCAGAGGAACTTTCTACACAAGCAAGACTTCAAATATGAGGTAGAACTGGACAGAAGCAAGCGAACAACATCCACGAGCAGATCGATAAACATAAAACAAGACAGGAGCGTAAAGGAAGAAACTTTAAAAACTCCTGTGTTTCGTTTGAACTGTACAACGTCTTCAAACCTTCAGAGCCGAACATGAAAACCCGACTTAATCTAACTAAAACCACAGTCGTTGGTGAGAACGTGTCAAATGAATCGTTTGAAACCTTTAGAGAAGTTGAAAAACAAAAAGCCTTTGAAGCTTGAACTCTGCTTCTTCTCATTTTGTTCTCAGATAATTCCAGGAGCTCGTGACGCGAGGAGGTGGTGGAGGAGGTGGAGGAGGTGGAGGAGGTGGAGGGAGGCCGACGTCCTGACGTTCAACAGAGTTTGCTCCGACTGTGAAAATCTAAACAGCGCCTCCGTTTCTTCTGTTTCGTCTTATCAGCGGAGAAGAAGAAGAAGAAGCAGCAGCTGAGTGTCAAACCAAACACTGTCCCCGCTCTTCTTTGTCCTCCTCCTCCTCCTCCCTCGTCTCTGGCGGAGAGACACAAACATCAAACAGAGGGAGGAGGTGAACTGTTCTGTTCTCTTCTTGTTCTGGGAACGATGTTAATCACAGCAGAGGCTGTCCTGAGCTCTTCGTCCTCCGCCCTCGCCGTGGATCGTCCTCCGGGCTGCCGTCTCTTCTTCACAAGACTGGATGACATGAAGACATTGTGTAGGTTGCCATGGTGACCAGTAAATACACCTTTAAGGCCCCTCACTGGGTAGACTCCACCCTGTTAAATCAGCGGTCACACACCGATCAGGCGTATGAACTGATGTTCTCTTGTACTTGTTTAATCAGCGAGCTTGGTTTTATTCTAAACTGTTTATTACGGCTTGGAATGACAAAGACAAGTTGTGTCTCGTTTTAAATAAATATCTATTCTGGTTGTCTCTGGTTGAGTTTGACACCCCTGGTTCGACCCTTTATGTCCTCCTCGTCCATATTTGTACAGTTTTTCAACTTTTTTTTTTTTCTTCATTTAGTGATCATTGGCTGTGTTGCAGCTTGTGGCATTAATTTCTACAGGAACTCTTTAGTTTCTGCTTCATTTTCATAAATCTCTGCTCAAAACTACCAAAATTTAAATAGTTGGACATTAACCCCTTAAATGCCAGTCTGAAAAAATGAAGTATTAAGTGTTTTTTACAAAAAAAACACAAAAACTGAATTATTTTCCATTAAATAAACAGTAAGTGGATGGAGCTTTGGTGGTGATTAGAGTCTTGAATATGTCAAAGATTAGCAATAAAACTGATTTGACTGCATTAGTATTTATGCCCCATAGACTTCCATTCAATCCACATTTTTTAATTACAGAATAAAACCATGCTATTTATGGCAGTTTCTTTGTACGTGTGCAGTTTTGCCACAAAGGTGTCCAGAGGGTAGTAAAGTTGAGGAGGAGGGCATAAACTAACACATTGACCTGTAGCTGACATTACAAACGCTCTAACTGAGCTACGCTGTTTTAACTTTAGCTGTAATTTATTACCAAGATGATAAAATGAAACCACCGGCTCTATAAGCGTGAACAGGGCTCGCATCTTAACTTTATTATTTTAGTTATCTACCTAAACTTGTGACTTACCCTCAGTAGGAAGGCGACTGGGGGCTGATGTAGAGCCTCTGTGTCTGGGAGGCGGGGGTGGGGGCGAGCGAGGGGAAAGAAGACATGGTGGAGAAGGAGAAAGGTGTCGGCGGAGGAGGAGGATGAGGAGGAGGAAGAGGAGAGAAGCAGGAGGGGAAGGCCCGGTCGCCACAGCTGAGGAGGCCGGGGCTGGAGGCGGCGGACAACGGGGGCATGGCGAGCGGAGACAGGGGGCCGTTCGGAGAATCGCACGAGTTTCCGTTGAGGAAGAACGAGTCTGAAAGGGAAGAAGAGTCTGTTCAAGTGAAACAACCTGGATCCAATTAAAAATGAAACCAAACATGGTTTAAATGAAACGTTTAAGCCTCGTCATCAGTGATCAGCTGATCCGTTCCCATCCTTAAACTAAATCAGCTGGTTCATCCAGAGCGCGTTGAGATGACGGTAAAGATTCAATTAAGTTAAATACACCATCTGGTCTCCACCCACGGGTGATTCATGAGCTGCTGGGAGCTCATCTCATCGCAGCGAAAAAGGCTCAGAGTGTGAAATGATTTCATCGAAGCCTCTCATCAAGTCTTTAGGTTTGGAGTGAAGACGTCGTCATGTAGTTAAAATATACTTAGAGTTCACTGAAGGTTGGAGCGTCTCTTTACAGACATGTGTTCGTTAGTGTTTGTTTATTAAATCAGACGATCAGAATGACTTTCAAACAGATTTTTATGTCAACGTACCGTGTACAGCTATCGTCATGTCTAGATTTAGATTAATTATTTGATAGCAGAGCTAGCTAAACGCTCCTTTAATCTGCATGTATGAATAAATATCATTTAGTGGTGTGGTGGTTAGCACTGATGCCTCACAGCCAGAAGGTTCTGGGTTCTAATCCATCATGGGCTGACTGGTTCCTTTCTGTGTGTAGTCTGCATGTTCTCCCTGTGTCTGCGTGGGTTCTCTCCAGGTTCTCCAGCTTCCTCCCACCGTCCAAAGACATGCTGGTTAGGTTCATTGGTGACCCCACCTCTAGACCAATGACAGCTGGGATAGGCTCCAGCCCCTCATGATCCTTCACAGGACAAGCGGTTACATAAGACGAATGAATGAATCTTTTTCTTCTGTTAAGGGTTGCGGGGGTCTGCTGGAGTCTATCCCAGCTGTCATTGGTCTAGAGAGGGGGTCCAACCTGGACAGGTCTCCAGTCTATCACAGGGCTAACACAGAGAGACACTCACACCTACGGCCAATTTAGAATCACCAATGAACCTAACCAGCATGTCTTTGGACGGTGGGAGGAAGCTGGAGAACCTGGAGAGAACCCACGCAGACACAGGGAGAACATGCAAACTCCACACAGAAAGGAACCAGTCATATCATAATTTTTAACCTCTCAAAAAGTGTCATATCTCCCACAGAATTGACGTTCCCACCACTTTGTAAAACCCGAGGTTTGTTCTGTTGATTTTTTAGAGATTTACAGTTATTTAGAGAGTCGATCAAAACCTGGAGGAAATGACTCCAGACACAACGTTGGTCGCGTTAACCGAATATTTTACGTCATTGACCATTTTTGTAAAAATGTGACAGAAAAATCTGAAGGCCATCCGTCATTTTGACAGATTGCAATTCACACCTCTGACCACATGGTGGCGAGTGACCTTATTAATTGGCTCTTGTCTCTCATCGCGGTTTGCGTTCCAAACATCGCGGAACTTTTGTCGATGCACGATTTCCTGGTACACCGATTACACTGATGCACACGTCAGAGCTCGGCTAACCATATGTCTATGTCTATTCAGCTAACGGCTACCAAAATGGAATTGCCATACCACCGAAGCACTTCAGCCCTACGGTACCGTCTAAGAGCTGTTTACGCTAGCAGTCCCGTTCCGAGTACGGACAAGACGTGTCGGCAGCATTGACTGTCGGCAGCATTAACTTTTTTCTTTTGTTGTTTGTGGTTTTTTTGTTACCATTTAAAGTCAATACTGTTCCGAAAAAAGTACCTAAAGTTAATGAAAATCAAATGCTACTGAATATGTCTTCATTATCATTTTTAAAAAATAAAGTGACGGTAAAAATAGATTATGACGGGATTTTTATGACCCTGTCAGTCAAAATGACCGACAACGAAAAAGTCTAGCACAACCTCTGCTGCTACCAGACTCTGATTCTGATAAGAAGTAAATCTGGATACGCCAACATTTCACCTAAACATTTACAGTATTTTACGTTATTGCTCCTATTTTATATCTTATTTATCTTTGTCATATATGGGCCATGCAATAATTTTCCATAAACTAACATGGATTTGTGGGTGAAAAAGAAAAACTGGTTAAGATAAGATCCCAATTAAATATTATCCTGAAATCACTTATAGGATTCCTGGACTGGCCGATGTCAGCAGCCAGAGAGGAAGACAGGACGGGACGGGGGGGGGGAGAGAATATGGAAGGGAAGATGCAGGAGAATATATCATCTCGTGTTCCCTGTGGAGCAGCGAGCAGAATAAAAAATGCATGTAGTGTAAGAGAGTTTGATTAAAAGCGTGCACCACTGTAGCCGGGGCACTCCCTGCGTTCCTCTTCACGCTTTCACGATAACATCTCAACGCCAAAGAAACATTTTTATTGGATGCTGGTGGGTTCTTCAGAGCGCAGTGAAGGAACCATTTAAACTAGGAGTCATTCTCCAGCCTCTAAAACGACCCGTTTTCTGACTGCTGCTCACACTGATGACCTCTTAGTGTCCCACTCTGAACAACACAGATTTAATGGTGCACTCAGGCTCCCTCCCCAACAGACACATTTATGGTACTTATGGTTATGGTAAGGAACGTCAGGACAGACATCTGAGGGACGATGAAGATTTCCTCCTCGAGTAGTTTGAAGCCAGTCTCTAGGTTCAAAGTCGGACATTTTGTTGACCTGGTTGTAGTTTAAACAACTTAAAGGTGACGTTAGCCAACATCTCCTGATAGCAGCTAAGCATTTAAAGTCACCCAACAAACAACCGGTGTTTCTTTTGTTGTGAACAATGTTGTTCATCAAATCTTTATTCAGATTATCAACTGACGGACAGTTAGCAGTTAGCAGTTAGCAGTCCCAAGGAGCATGCGTCTCCGCTAGCATCACTCTATACAGTTGGTTCTTTCCTGGATGGTTACCATTAGCTAACTTAGCGCCCACCAGCGGAGTTGGGACACCTCAGCCAGTCGATTTGTTAGCTTAGCTAGAAGCTGTAAACTAATAAGTTACTTATAAGCTCGCAGTTTTAGTGTTCAGACAACTAAGTTACTGGTACCAAAATACACGTGTGTTTAGTTGAAGTGTTTTTGAAGACGGACTTGGTGCAGATGTGGCCTGAAGAAGAACGTTTTAACCAGGGGTCGCGTTAACAGAATATTTTCCTGTCAAAATGACAGATTGCAATTCACACCCTGACCACTTGGTGGCGAGTGAGCATATTAATTGGCTCTTGGTTGAGCAGGGATCCACGAGCACCGGTTATGAGTCGGTTAAGTTTCGTTTCTCTGCGTATTGTGCGTAAGTGAGTGAGTGTCTTAGTTTGCTAGTGGTCAAGTCGGATCGTACGTGTTTTGTTTTTCTGCTGAGATGAGATGTAAGATGTTTGAATGGTGACATTTATTGATTATATATCAATCAGACGTGGTAGGACTCAACTGACAATTGACAGCCGGTTATGAGCCAGATCCCGAATTTTTTTTCCCACCGCTACTGAATAAAAATGAATGAAAATTAAATGATATTGAATATGTCATTGTTATCATAAAAAAAAATCTTAATTTTTTTTTTTTTTTTTAAAAAGTGACGGATAAAAATAGATTATGACGGGATTTTTATGACCCTGTCAGTCAAAATGACGAAAAAGTCTAGCGCAACCTCTGGTTTTAACTTAAATACATTAGCTTAGCATTGAGATGGAGCTAAAGATGTTTCTAGATTAGCCTTTAAAAGGTGAACACTGCTTCTTCCTATATTTATTCATATATAACATTAACACTTAACTGGATTTCAACTGGATTTCCAACGAGGCTGGTCAGCTCATCATCTCACAGATTAATTAATCCGGTCTTCGGTGTAAATGTGTGTTCGCTGCTCAGGATTTAACAGCTGAGAATGATTCGGGAGCACAGATGTTAACACGCTGATAACTGATCATATTCACCGGAGGCTGCTTCCCGTCTGCGGCTGATGTTTATTTGAGATATCTGCCACTGAACAGAACTTCTCCAAGGAGCAACGCGTTGACCCTGCTGCCAGGTTTTTGAGGGACGCTGCCGACGGGCCGTGTTGTGATTGGCTCAGAGGGAGCTCCCGCTGGATGAAACGAGATGGAGGCTCAACACGGTCGCCTTAATGAGTCCTTAACTAAGGGCAAATCAAAGCACAGCACCTGAACTAAATTAGATCGGGTCTAGAGGTGAACTAAGTAACTACAATGACATGAAATTAATTAAAAAATGAGCCTCATCTGCAATAAAATGTTGAAGAAGAGACAAAACTGTGAATAAGTGATGATGGAGAGATGTAGTATTTCTAACTAATGAGCCGATGTGGCTCCAGGCTGCTGAGATAAGAGTGTCCCGTAGTATGAATACAAATGGGGGTGCTTTAAAATGCATGTGTGAAGTGATGTGGGGGGTGGGAGGGGGTTATTATCAGCTCGTAAAAAATGTCATTAAAAGCAAGAGGGGGTCTCGTATGAGTTTCTCTCAGAAAACCTCTGCACCAGTGAGATCGATAAAGACTCTACTGGCTTCACCATCAGGTTATAGATTTGTTGACGTTGTCCGCCGGAGCAAAACGAACACGATGACGGTTTATGTTCTTTGGAGAAAACCTGAAAACTTAACGGGTGTTCCAACAGTCCTCCAACTAATCACAGACATTTAGTTGGAAACTAGTTCCAAGTGGAAACTAGTTCCAACTCCACGGTGCTCAGACGACCTGTATGACTACTGGTCAACTCTTCTATCCATCACCACATTAAGCCCCGCCCACACGATCTGATTGGCCCGTCACATGTTCAGCAGAATAGTCAAGAGGTTGCTGAATGAGTTCAGAATGATATCATTACTATCAGGGTGTTTTCTACTAGCTAATGCAGAGGTCTTCAACAGGGGGTCCGCGACCCCTAGGGGGTCCGTAGAGGTACTGCAGGGAGGTCGATAATTTTTTTTTCCATAAAAACATTGGAAAACGTTGAAGACCTTTGATCTAATGTAACATTCTCCGCTCTCAGTTGTAGAAAAAAGTTCAGGTCATTTAAACTTCATGAGAAACTGAAATGCCCCGCCCACTCCAGCAAACGTCGCACCTGCTAAGCATTGTGGGAGATGCAGGAGACGGACGACGAGATACTTTTCTTATTATTTTCGTACACTCACCATGCACCCACCCATCTCTACCCAGGAGAGAATATTAGCATCTGGGAGCTCACGCCCACTTCCAATTTCCGACCAATCACAGAACAGTAGCCGGACACCACACGAGAAAAAAGTTCTGCCCGGTTGACGTGTCGAGAACAAGACGCGAGAACAAACTTCTCGCTTCTCGTGAGGCATCAGTTTAATTCACAGCCCTCCTGAGTCATTAAGGACAAACATGTCCACGACCAAAAAGCTGCTATAAAAACTTAACTGATTAATATTTGTCTCTGCTTTTCTTTTCTGCATAAATCTCTTGAACCACGTCAGCACTTTACAAAACGACCAAAAAATTCCATCATTTTGAGGATTTTAACCTTTTAAATGTTAGTTTTATGACTTAAAGTCACGGTTGAACACATAAAATGAGACACACACAGCTAAGCTCAATAAAACAAAAGCGAAACAACAAACATTTAATGCCTCGGCCCTATAAAGGGGAAATGGCTGATTTTAGTGTTCGATGCTAAAAATGACTAATTTGACAGTTTTTCTCAAAAGTGAAACCTTAACATTGCAGAATTAATGTTTATATTGTGTCATGGTTGAGAGATTAAAAAATGTGGTTATAGTGGGAGTCAATGGGACATGTTTGTCCAATAAGGTCACAAGACGACAGAAATAAATAAATAAATAAATAAATTTTAAATCTGATGCTACACAAAAACTAATAATGCAATCACGTCAATATTTTAGATCATCCTGGTCATATACGAAACAACAGTTTAAGTAATCTAACTGACATTTAAAGGGTTAAAATCCTCAAAATGATAAAATTTTTGATAGTTTTTTTGAATTTTAAACTTTGTATAGAGACTTCGTTACAATGAACTGTGCCATGTCCACTACCACGGCTAAAATGATGATGATGATGATGCCAGATGAAGAGGAAAATAATTGGCCAAACGGACCAAAAATATCCCTAATGTTGCCAGAGGGTTAATATAGTAAGAGACCAGGGTCAGGACCTGATGGTTCTGGACATAGTCCTGATTCATTGGCACCCCAGAGCTGACTATACTGTGTGTCGCCGTGTTAATCCCCTGCTCTGTTTAAACCAACGAGGGCCGACAGAGCCGCTCATTGAACATGTGTCGGTACACGTGTGTTGGTCGGTACCCAGGTTCATCAGGGTGGTCTGCGCTGCCAGCTCCTTGGCGTCGTCCAGCAGAACACACAGCTTGTCTGGGATGTAGGTGTTCTGTGTGGACGACATCACAACCTGCACAATGAAACACACAAACACACACACTATAATAAACAAATGTGTTTACTGACTTTATGTCTTTGTGTCTGTGGCAGAGAGGAACATTAACATATATGAATATTTAATGAGGCTAGTTTCCATTAGAGCAGCGCTGCTGTATAAAGTATGTTCACCTGTTTTACTGCAGCTCGTTTTCATGTCACTGGACGTCAGACGTGATCGTAACTCAACTTAACGCAATCATAGAACATGAGAAGTGATTTAATGTTGTTTCCTGTCTCCTCTCAAGGGCTGGACACAAGCAAAGACACACGACAGGTGTGAACACTGGTCTGGTCTCTAGAGTCCAGGTTAAACAGGTCCAGGAGTGAACACTGATCTGGTCTCTAGTGTCCAGGTTAAACAGGTCCAGGTGTGAACACTGGTCTGGTCTCTAGAGTCCAGGTTAAACAGGTCCAGGTGTGAACACTGATCTGGTCTCTAGAGTCCAGGTTAAACAGGTCCAGGTGTGAACACTGGTCTGGTCTCTAGAGTCCAGGTTAAACAGGTCCAGGTGTGAACACTGGTCTGGTCTCTAGAGTCCAGGTTAAACAGGTCCAGGTGTGAACACTGGTCTGGTCTCTAGAGTCCATGTTAAACAGGCGTGAACACTGATCTGGTCTCTAGAGTCCAGGTTAAACAGGTCCAGGTGTGAACACTGATCTGGTCTCTAGAGTCCAGGTTAAACATGTCCAGGTGTGAACACTGGTCTGGTCTCTAGAGTCCAGGTTAAACAGGTCCAGGTGTGAACACTGATCTGGTCTCTAGAGTCCAGGTTAAACAGGTCCAGGTGTGAACACTGGTCTGGTCTCTAGTGTCCAGGTTAAACAGGTCCAGGTGTGAACGCTGATCTGGTCTCTAGAGTCCAGGTTAAACAGGTCCAGGTGTGAACATTGATCTGGTCTCTAGTGTCCCGGTTAAACAGGTCCAGGTGTGAACACTGATCTGGTCTCTAGAGTCCAGGTTAAACAGGTCCAGGTGTGAACACTGATCTGGTCTCTAGAGTCCAGGTTAAACAGGTCCAGGTGTGAACACTGATCTGGTCTCTAGTGTCCAGGTTAAACAGGCGTGAACACTGATCTGGTCTCTAGAGTCCAGGTTAAACAGGTCCAGGTGTGAACACTGATCTGGTCTCTAGAGTCCAGGTTAAACAGGTGTGAACACTGATCTGGTCTCTAGTGTCCAGGTTAAACAGGTCCAGGTGTGAACACTGGTCTGGTCTCTAGAGTCCAGGTTAAACAGGTCCAGGTGTGAACACTGGTCTGGTCTCTAGAGTCCAGGTTAAACAGGTCCAGGTGTGAACACTGGTCTGGTCTCTAGAGTCCAGGTTAAACAGGTCCAGGTGTGAACACTGGTCTGGTCTCTAGAGTCCAGGTTAAACAGGTCCAGGTGTGAACACTGGTCTGGTCTCTAGAGTCCAGGTTAAACAGGTCCAGGTGTGAACACTGGTCTGGTCTCTAGAGTCCAGGTTAAACAGGTCCAGGTGTGAACACTGATCTGGTCTCTAGAGTCCAGGTTAAACAGGTCCAGGTGTGAACACTGGTCTGGTCTCTAGAGTCCAGGTTAAACAGGTCCAGGTGTGAACACTGGTCTGGTCTCTAGAGTCCAGGTTAAGCAGGTCCAGGTGTGAACACTGGTCTGGTCTCTAGAGTCCATGTTAAACAGGCGTGAACACTGATCTGGTCTCTAGAGTCCAGGTTAAACAGGTCCAGGTGTGAACACTGATCTGGTCTCTAGAGTCCAGGTTAAACATGTCCAGGTGTGAACACTGGTCTGGTCTCTAGAGTCCAGGTTAAACAGGTCCAGGTGTGAACACTGATCTGGTCTCTAGAGTCCAGGTTAAACAGGTCCAGGTGTGAACACTGGTCTGGTCTCTAGTGTCCAGGTTAAACAGGTCCAGGTGTGAACGCTGATCTGGTCTCTAGAGTCCAGGTTAAACAGGTCCAGGTGTGAACATTGATCTGGTCTCTAGTGTCCCGGTTAAACAGGTCCAGGTGTGAACACTGATCTGGTCTCTAGAGTCCAGGTTAAACAGGTCCAGGTGTGAACACTGATCTGGTCTCTAGAGTCCAGGTTAAACAGGTCCAGGTGTGAACACTGATCTGGTCTCTAGTGTCCAGGTTAAACAGGCGTGAACACTGATCTGGTCTCTAGAGTCCAGGTTAAACAGGTCCAGGTGTGAACACTGATCTGGTCTCTAGAGTCCAGGTTAAACAGGTGTGAACACTGATCTGGTCTCTAGTGTCCAGGTTAAACAGGTCCAGGTGTGAACACTGGTCTGGTCTCTAGAGTCCAGGTTAAACAGGTCCAGGTGTGAACACTGATCTGGTCTCTAGTGTCCAGGTTAAACAGGTCCAGGTGTGAACACTGGTCTGGTCTCTAGAGTCCAGGTTAAGCAGGTCCAGGTGTGAACACTGGTCTGGTCTCTAGAGTCCAGGTTAAACAGGTCCAGGTGTGAACACTGGTCTGGTCTCTAGAGTCCAGGTTAAACAGGTCCAGGTGTGAACACTGGTCTGGTCTCTAGAGTCCAGGTTAAACAGGTCCAGGTGTGAACACTGGTCTGGTCTCTAGAGTCCAGGTTAAACAGGTCCAGGTGTGAACACTGATCTGGTCTCTAGAGTCCAGGTTAAACAGGTCCAGGTGTGAACACTGGTCTGGTCTCTAGAGTCCAGGTTAAACAGGTCCAGGTGTGAACACTGGTCTGGTCTCTAGAGTCCAGGTTAAACAGGTCCAGGTGTGAACACTGGTCTGGTCTCTAGAGTCCATGTTAAACAGGCGTGAACACTGATCTGGTCTCTAGAGTCCAGGTTAAACAGGTCCAGGTGTGAACACTGATCTGGTCTCTAGAGTCCAGGTTAAACATGTCCAGGTGTGAACACTGGTCTGGTCTCTAGAGTCCAGGTTAAACAGGTCCAGGTGTGAACACTGATCTGGTCTCTAGAGTCCAGGTTAAACAGGTCCAGGTGTGAACGCTGATCTGGTCTCTAGAGTCCAGGTTAAACAGGTCCAGGTGTGAACATTGATCTGGTCTCTAGTGTCCCGGTTAAACAGGTCCAGGTGTGAACACTGATCTGGTCTCTAGAGTCCAGGTTAAACAGGTCCAGGTGTGAACACTGATCTGGTCTCTAGAGTCCAGGTTAAACAGGTCCAGGTGTGAACACTGATCTGGTCTCTAGAGTCCAGGTTAAACAGGCGTGAACACTGATCTGGTCTCTAGAGTCCAGGTTAAACAGGTCCAGGTGTGAACACTGATCTGGTCTCTAGAGTCCAGGTTAAACAGGTGTGAACACTGATCTGGTCTCTAGTGTCCAGGTTAAACAGGTCCAGGTGTGAACACTGGTCTGGTCTCTAGAGTCCAGGTTAAACAGGTCCAGGTGTGAACACTGGTCTGGTCTCTAGTGTCCAGGTTAAACAGGTCCAGGTGTGAACACTGGTCTGGTCTCTAGTGTCCAGGTTAAACAGGTCCAGGTGTGAACACTGATCTGGTGTCAGTCCACATGTGGAGGTGGTCTGGGACGCATGGGACCTCCTTCCTTTGGTAGTGTGAACACACAATGAGTCCTGGGTCACATTAAAGACCACCTACTCAACAGGGCTGATCTGAGGAAGAGGAGTTTAACTCCTTCATTCATCCACTAGTAGAAATGATCACATGAATCAGTGACGTCTGTTCATTAGTAATGAGAGACTTTTAAGAGATTCTGGTCTTGGAGCTGAGAACCAAACTAAACTAGAAACTTAAATAAATTAAATTCATTTCATTATTCAAAGTAGCCATGTGGAGTTGAACTATTTCCTCATTAACTTATTTATTTCCTTCATCATCAGAGATGTTTCTCAGCAGTGTCCTGGTTCCTCTGAGGATGGAAACTTCCAGGGTTCAAACCTTGAGCTGGACAACGAGGGGGTAAACTATCAGACTCAGACCTTGTAGAGCAGCAGCAGCTTCCCGTCGTGTCCAGGCGTGGAGTACAGGTGGTACTCGGGCGGCGACCAGTAGTTCTTGCGGCAGTAGAACTCGAGCAGACTGACGGCGGAGCAGATCTGGCTCTGCTTCAGGGACAGGAGGCTGGTCGGAGACAAGGACGTACCGGGAAGCAGGGGGAACATGACCCTGTCCAAGTCCTCGGGCGGCACTGAGACAAAAACACACAACAACAGATGTCTGTTTACTTGATGTATTGTAGAGTCGCTTCTTACTGGCGTCCTTTAGACACCTCAAATGTTTTTATTCTTTTAAACTGAAAGACAATAGTGTTTATTTATGTTTCTGGTCAGATCAACCCTCGACTACCATCTTTTAAATCAAGATTGTTGTGAATCGTAAAGTTTTTATAAACCATGTCCTTCTGATTATTGACATAAACTGCAAACCGCAATTAAATGTCCCTGTCTAAGACTCAGGAAATACATTTTAAATCAGTATAAGTTGGATTAGTTTGCGTCTTGTTGTCAATAAAAGCAGCAGAAGCTACGAGATAACGGCCGAATGAGAAGTTTAATGATTAACACTCAACCAAAGAAAACAACCAACAGATTTGTGGATTATAAAAATATTCATCAGTAGAAGTTCAGTTCATTAAAAGCTCTTACTCTGACTGAATGGAGCTTCTCTCCTCTCCCAGATATGCCCTCATTAAACCAGAAAATGAGACTGAGTCAGCGCCGCTCCACCTCCCATCTATTACCCCCCTACTACCACCGCCACCACCACCACACATCCTTCCTTCCCAGAAATAAGTTTAATCTCCTTCAATCAGCGAGTTTCCTCCACTACTGGCTTCAGAGTCCAGTTATGAATAAAGATTCACCACGGCCTCTCAGCCACGCTGCAAAATAAAGACGACCTAGCTGAGACGAAATCTCTTTCTGTCTGTAAATGAATCTAAATCAGCTTTTATTAGTTGGTGTTGAAGTTAATGTTTTAGATGAACACAGACAAGAGCAAAACTAATTCTCCTCCTCATCTCCTGACATTAAAAACTGATTATTTAGTGACTCAACTGTTCATATTTCCCTTGGATCAACACTAATCTACTCGTTTTAAGTCTAAAACACCAGTTGTCAGATATCTGTTTGTTTTTTTTGAGGCTTGATTGATTCACTTTGCTTATTTTCTTCCTCTGAAGCCTTTCAGTGTTTTCTGCTGTCGACCCTTCAGTGACGTGAAGAAGCACTTCATCTACAACAGCGGCAGGCGCTTATTATTCATGTTTCCGTTGGCAACAACATGCGCCGACACACTTTATGTTAAAAGGTCAATGAAGGTCCAGCAGACTAATTAGTTTTCACATGTTAACACACGCGTCGCAGCGAAACTCCACGGTGTCCGCGGGAGTAGTTAACTCAAACGTTAACCATAGAGGGACGTGATATTACTAAATAAATGATCTGTTACTCTAAGACAGCGGGTCCCAAGGTGATGGAATTAGAGGGGGACAATTTTTCGGTAGTCCCGAGGGAATATGGGAGTCAGTTTCACCGTTGGTAACGTGATAGGGACGGGATAGTGCACATAATCAACGGTAGCGGGACGGAGCCGGAGATTAAATTAAACAATGACGCTGCAATGCGGTGAGGGCGCCAACATGGGGAGCGGGACGGGATTTGGGAGTCTTTGCCTCGGGATTTTGCGGGACAGGATTTTTATTTTTTATTTTTTTGGGGGGGGGGTTATTTATTTGATCTCTGCCATGAACCAGAACCGCGTCCACGTAGCGTCAAAACTACTTCTCCTTCTTGTGTCAGGGGCCGTTGGCTAGGGTCAAAGCTGTCAAAAGAAAACGAAGAGGATGAAGAACCAGAAGAAACAGAACCAGAAGAAGAAAAAGAAGAAACAGAACCAGAAGAAGAAAAAGAAGAAACAGAACCAGAAGAAGAAAAAGAAGAAACAGAACCAGAAGA
Source organism: Chelon labrosus (assembly GCF_963514085.1). Lineage (NCBI taxonomy): Eukaryota > Metazoa > Chordata > Actinopteri > Mugiliformes > Mugilidae > Chelon > Chelon labrosus. The sequence continues at coordinate 31,786,120 of NC_140337.1, forward strand.
AGAACTAGAAGAAACAGAACCAGAAGAAGAACCAGAAGAACAGAACCAGAAGAACAGAACCAGAAGAACCAGAAGATACAGAACCAGAAGAAGAACCAGAAGAAACAGAACCAGAAGAAGAACCAGAAGAAACAGAACCAGAAGAAGAACCAGAAGAACAGAACCAGAAGAACCAGAAGATACAGAACCAGAAGAAGAACCAGAAGAAACAGAACCAGAAGAACCAGAAGAAACAGAACCAGAAGAAGAACCAGAAGAAACAGAACCAGAAGAAGAACCAGAAGAAACAGAACCAGAAGAAGAACCAGAAGAAACAGAACCAGAAGAAGAAAAAGAAGAAACAGAACCAGAAGAAGAACTAGAAGAAACAGAACCAGAAGAAGAACCAGAAGAACAGAACCAGAAGAACCAGAAGATACAGAACCAGAAGAAGAACCAGAAGAAACAGAACCAGAAGAAGAACCAGAAGAAACAGAACCAGAAGAAGAACCAGAAGAAACAGAACCAGAAGAAGAAACAGAAGAACAGAACCAGAAGAACCAGAAGATACAGAACCAGAAGAAGAACCAGAAGAAACAGAACCAGAAGAAGAACCAGAAGAAACAGAACCAGAAGAACCAGAAGAAACAGAACCAGAAGAAGAACCAGAAGAAACAGAACCAGAAGAACCAGAAGAAACAGAACCAGAAGAAGAACAGAACCAGAAGAAGAAACAGAAGAAACAGAACCAGAAGAAACAGAAGAAACAGAACCAGAAGAAGAACAGAACCAGAAGAAGAAACAGAAGAAACAGAAGAAACAGAACCAGAAGAAGAACAGAACCAGAAGAAGAACCAGAAGAAACAGAAGAAACAGAACCAGAAGAAGAACCAGAAGAAACAGAACCAGAAGAACCAGAAGAAACAGAACCAGAAGAAGAACAGAACCAGAAGAAGAAACAGAAGAAACAGAACCAGAAGAAACAGAAGAAACAGAACCAGAAGAAGAACCAGAAGAAACAGAACCAGAAGAAGAACCAGAAGAACCAGAAGAAACAGAACCAGAAGAAGAACCAGAAGAAACAGAACCAGAAGAAGAACCAGAAGAAACAGAAGAAACAGAAGAAACAGAACCAGAAGAAGAACAGAACCAGAAGAAGAAACAGAACCAGAAGAAGAAACAGAACCGTTAGAAGAACCAGAAGAAACAGAACCAGAAGAAGAACCAGAAGATGAAGAACCAGAAGAAGGAGAACCGTTAGAAGAACCAGAAGAAAAAGAAAGAAAGTTTCAAGTCGTTTAAACGAAGGAAACAAACTGGCGTCGCTCTTCTTCACACCCAGAGTCTCTCCTCCTCTTCCTCACACCCAGAGTCTCTCCTCCTCTTCTTCACACCCAGAGTCTCTCCTCCTCTTCTTCACACCCAGAGTCTCTCCTCCTCTTCCTCTCTTCTTCTCTCCACATCCGTCCGCCTCATTAATATTTCAAACCGTCCATTTGTGGGAGAGTTCACGATGAAACTCTTTTTTTTTTTTTTCCGGGGAGAACATCCTGGATTAATGAATGTGGTTTATAAAAGATACGGCAAAAAAATAAAAAGGAGGAAGAGGAGGAGGAGGAGGAGGAGGAGGAGGAGGAAGAGGAGGAGGAGGAGGAGGAGAAGGAAGAGGAGGAGGAGGAGGAGGAGGAGGAGGAAGAGGAGGAGGAGGAGGAGGAGAAGGAAGAGGAGGAGGAAGAGGAGGAGGAGGAGGAGGAAGAGGAGGAGGAGGAGGAGGAGGAGGAGGAGGAGGAGGAGGAGGAGGTCTGACTGAGCTGTGTCAGCGATGGTTTATTGAATCTAAAGAAGATTTCCTGTTAGAAACTAAAGGTTAAAGATCATTTAGGAGCAAATTCATCAGTTCAACCTGATCAGAGATGAACTGTTTCCATGGAGACTGATCACATACATGTGTTTACATCACTGATGAAGATTACTGATGAAGAGGAGGAGGAGCACATCTACTGGAAACACAACAAGAGAAGAAGGAGGAGGAGGAGGGGAGGTGGAGAAGAAGAAGAAGGAGAAGGACGAGGTATAAGAGGAGGAAGACAAGAAGAAACGGAGGAGAAGAAGGAGCAAGAAGAAAAAGGAGGAAGAGGGAGGAGGAGGAGGAGGGGGAGGAGGAAGGAATGGGCAAAGAGAAGGAGCAGGGGAGGTGGAAAGGAAGGGAAAGAGGGAAAGAAGGAGGAGGAGGAAGAGAAGGGAGAGAAAAGGAAGGAGGAGGAGGTAGGAGAGGAGGAAGAGGAGGAGGACAAGAAGACAGAGGAGAAGGAGCGGTAGAATAAGCACAAGGAGGAGCAAGAAGAAAAAGGAGGAAGAGGGAGGAGAAGGAAGAGAAGGGAGAGAAAAGGAAGGAGAAGGAGGAGGTAGGAGAGGAAGAGAAGAAGAAACATAAGGAGGAGGAGAAGAAGAGGAGGAGAGGAGAGGAAGAGGAGGT